>NC_000080.6:98019944-99464944 GCF_000001635.26 Mus musculus
GAAGCAAATAAGAATATTTAGCATTATGGTCTCATTTTTGCTTCTGTATTATGCAAATAATACAGTCTTTGAAGCAAATAAGAATATTTAGCATTATGGTCTCATTTTTGCTTCTGTATTATGAATGTGCTTTTCATAGGCTCTTCCATTATTTATTTGGCCAATATGTGCCTAGATCTAATAAAACCATCCTCGAGCATTTCCATGTTTGCATCCGCTAAGGTCCCTTGCCTCATCAGAAGATTCAAAATCCCCCTCTCTTTTATTTTATGTAAGTAATATATGATTATTGAAAAAATTACTTATTAAGTGCCTGCTTTTTTCAATGCAGGGCACTCTGGATCCTGATTGGGAGGGGGTGAGCTCCTCATCTTCAGGAGCTTATATTCTTCTCGAGAGGGAGGGAAGAATCTTGTATGTAAATAATTTTGATTCAAATCGTAATGTGCTATGTGTTTTACAAAGATGTAATCTGTTTACCAAAGGATCCTAGGCTAGGTGATATGATTGCCATCTTCTGGAATGAAAGATACCAATGGAATCATTAAAAGAAAATTCCAATCTACTTCTCCGATAGTATGAAAAGAAGTGGAACCATAGAAATTATTGATGTGTAGCATTGCTTCAATCAACTGACACAATTCAAATAGCAAGAAAAACACAGATTGAGTCTCCTAGACTTAATGTCTAGCATTGGATTCTGGAGACCTTTGCAATGAGAGCAAGGGGCTTATTTGCAAATTTATCTGGCTTGTAAATCAATATGGATACCCTCCTGCTTGTTGCTATGATGTATCTATCTCTCCAGCTACTTGTTCTTATTCTTCATTGTGATTCTTCTGGCTTTTTAACTGATGCTTTGCTTGGGATCAATCGACAGGCATCTGATAGACTCCATTCTCCCTGAGTGAACTCTTCCATTGCCATCACTTTGATGCTAGGACTAATGGCTAAACATACATCTACAGCCCAGATCTTCCTCTGGGATGCAGACAGATTGATGCCCATCTAGCAGACATCCCTGCTTAGATGTCCTATAATAATATAAGACTCAGCTTATCCAAATCTGAACTCAGCATCTGCCCCCATTAAAACTGATTTCTCTTTTACTTGTTCAGCATAATGGCACCTGACTGACAAAGTCAAAAGTCCACAACTTGGATGTATCTTTTCCTCTTTTGTATACTCAATTATTATCTCTGTGAAGATATCTTTTATGTTCTTGTCTGTATCCTACTCCTGTTACTGATCCTTCTTTTTGTTTTCTTTTTTCTTTTTTTCTGATCCTTCTTTATTTCTTCCTCAACTCACTGTTATGGCTTTTCAACATCTTCAAAAACCTACTTCCAACCCCAGTCTAGGGTCTTAAATATGGACAGTACTCCAAAATTATTTCAGATTTTTCCTAATATACATGTTTGTTAATATATTTGCATCCTTATTGGATTCACAATCCATAGCTTAAGTATAGACGGTGATGCTTGGCCTTAACCTTCTTTTCAAATTTTGCTATTTTATTCCAACATCTGTGCCTTGTTTTATATTGGATTCTACTGATTGTCTTTCTTTCTCTTTAAATCTTTCTCTTTTTCTTTTGAAGGAAGATCACATTTTGTATCAGTAGCACAGCTTTGAATTTGTTATACTCATACCAAAACCTCCTGCATACTAGGATTTCAGACTCTGTTCCATCATATTGATCTGAACAGTGGGTGGCTTGGGTCTCTTATTACACCATTTTTGAGAAGGCTGCCTCTGTTACTTTTCTACCCCAGCTCATCCTCCCCTCCATACTACCTAGCTGAGTCCTAATCATTCTTCCCGTGTCACCATTTCCAGCTTCATGTTGATGTGTGAGGATAGTCCACAGTTAATGAGAACACTACTATCACCCTTCCAATCCTAATTCCAGGCTCTGTGAATCTGTTTTTAGTATTCTACTCCCATTTTTATATCTTGATCTATTTGTAAATCCACTTGCCCTGTGAATCCTCAAGTAAAATGCCTTGTCAATTTAAGTGAACAAAAGCCAAGAAAATTAAGAAGGAAAGACAGGCAGACAGACAGGAGAGAGAGAGAGAGAGAGAGAGAGAGAGAGAGAGAGAGAGAGAGAGAGAGAGAAAGAGAGAGAGAGAGAGAGAGAGAGAGAGCTCAAACATGCATGCCCCCCCCAACACACACACACACAAAGTTTTTTGAATTTGGAGAAGGTACGAAGAGAATTCTACCTGAACACCTAAAGCGCAGAGAAAGGGGTATTCATTTGAGAACAGTAATGGAGAAAATAGGAAAGGAAAGGGCAATTCAAAGATTTGAACTTTTAGCCCTTTGACTTGTTTGCTTTTAAAGAAAATGAAACTGCTAAGGAGTACTTCATTATCCAGGCCACAGGAGCTGTCCTCACAACTTTCACTTGGAAGCAAAAGTCGAGCTACCTCTAAGTAGGAACACTTTAACTCATGCTGTGATTAGAATAAACCCAGTGGTCTCCTTTCACCGCAGATATCTCCTGCCCAATCTATCACATTGCTTCAAATTCCACCAATAGAGATTTATTACTTTCAGACTAGATGCTTGAAGTTCTTTTAAAGCCTTCCATTAAAATGCAAATACCCTTGGTGGTGGTAACACCCTGAGGCCATCAACTAACACCCTACTGGGGATTACTTTACAATTATGTGAGAAGGCAGCCTTGAGACACTGAGGCAAAGAACAGAGCAAATGGTTTTTAAAAAGGGAGAGAATGATGTTGTTTCCTTAAGCACTAGACTACTGGTTGCCCACTCTGTGAGTCAGAGAGAACTTCTTGGAAGGAAATAGCAAGATGTATGTACTAACAAGATTATCCTATTTCGTTATTTACAGTAGCATTCCTTTCTTGAGAAGTGTACTTTAGCTTAAGTTTTGAGCACTAACTTCTGGAGTTCATAAATTTCTGTAGTAGTCTTAAAAACAAAATTTCATTGCAACTACTCAGTGCTCAAGTTTTTTCAACAGAGATTTAAGGAACGTCCAAAAAAACCCATATGCTAGTGTAAAGGTCAAAAGTGCACATGCTTCAAGAGATGCACCTCCACACAGGCTGCATTGATTTACCAGACAGTATAAACTTAATCAAGTCACCTAGCTGCACAGAGCAGCTAATTACATGACCTTATTGCTAAATGAACTCTCTGCTTTCTTAAAGATCAGTTATTCTTGAAAGAAAACAAACAAACAAACAAACAAACAAACAAAAAACCCCTAAATTGAACAAAGGAAGCAATTAGTAAAAGCATTCATTCTGGAGTGAATTTCTCCAGACCACATTCATCTGAACCTTGTATGCAATGTACAAATATACAGAAGAGAGACAAAGTATGATGGACTGTCTTTCATCTAATTAAAAGGAAGAAGTTAGTTAAATAATTACCCTTAGTAGATTGGATGAAATCTTAATAAAATACTTCCTTCTTTCTCTCAGCTTCACCCACACCTTAGCCACATGACAGAGTTCGGTATTTTCAACCATTTGCATTAAAAGAAGAGGGTAAAGAAGAGCACAACCATACCGCTTTGAACACCCAATTTTAGAAACACTTTTTTTGTTATTGTTGTTTTCGGTTCTGAATGAGAAGGTGTTCTTTTGTAGACCAGTCGCTTTGGACATTCTACTTTCGTTAGTTTTTGTCACTAAATCAAAGTCTAAATATGTCTCTCTTCCAGGACAGTATAAGGTTTAAAGACACTTCACTGTCCATTTGTTTCCAGGGCTCCAGGCCATAAGGCCTGACTGTAGGGGATCCATAACACATTTATGATGTTTACTCAAGGAGAGTCAAAATTCAACTTCAGAAAGAGAAGGGCAGGGCAAAGTGATATGCAGCTGAGTGGGGGGTGGGGAGGGGCGAGGGGTGTCTGGAGTGGAGTGTACTTTACAAGTTTTCAAGTCACCAAACATCCAAGGGCAGCTTGCTGGTAATAACTTTCACCTCTTTTGAGAAATGTTGGTGATGATTTGTAAATATGAAAGAATCCCCAAATACAGCTAAAGATAACCTGATTCGAAAGGGCCTTATCACTCTGTCACCCCTTCATTTACTCAAGAGAAAAAGAACTGAGTGCAACCATTAGGGGAAACCTGACAGAATCCCAGGTCCAAGGACAGAGTCAAGATCTTCCTTGAAATACGAGTTAAAATTATATCATGTAGAGATAGTGGCATAGCAGAAAAATGCATGGAAGAAAATAAATATGGAGATGTACCCTCGAACACAATTATAGGGAGTGAAAGCAACCCATTTATTGACAAGATTTATATGTCCTCTTGAATTTATTTATACCAGAACACCTATACTTTCTACTGTATTACTCAAATAGTCTTCTAGTAAAATGAGTCTGTAGAACAAATATAAAATCGATTTTGATGACTATCATACATTATTTGAATTATAATCTACACCACGAATATGAATTTCAAATTTAGATTGCTGCTAAATAATAACACTATATTAACATAATTTGTATATTTTATATTTCAATCAATTACAATCAGAAATATATATACTTCTTAATAGTTTGCCAGTTTGACTTGAAGACTATTATATAGTCATAAACTTACTTATGATAATATGGATTAGTGTTTATGTACTAAGTAAAACAAAACAGCAAGGCACATCCTTTCAAGTCAGCATATTAGAGTCCAAATGCGAAAGGCACAGTAGATGACCATTAGTTCATAATCCTGTTCTCATACATCATTTCTAATTTGATCTATTTTCAAGATACATCAAATTATTCTCTTTGGCAGAAGTCATTTCCTACATTTTGAAGACCTTTTCTCCAAACATTTTCATTTGGTCTTAATATAGTATATTGACTATGATGAGATGGCAATTCTGGCTATGTTTGTTTCAGACATGGAATTGAGTTCACTCTGTTACCTTATTTTTAAATATAAGAATATTTTGCAATAGGTAACCTTATTATATTAGAGTTATATCATATATTTTGAGATGGGTACTACTTATCATACTATACTTATTACTACCATAATTTAAAGTTCAGCAATCTAATGCTATGTATTGTATAGCTAGCCAACTCTTCTTCCATGGAGCTTAATCCCCAATGATGGACACTGCTATCTCCCTTATTCATTGGTAAGAATACAGTCACATCAAAGAGTGAAAGGCCTTATTTTATTAAAAGGTCATATGCTAAATACCACAATAAACATCACATGACTTAATATTCACAGTAACTCCACATCATACTTATCAATACCAGACCCATTTCACAAATAAATCGAATGGTTCTTGGTGAAAGAATAGTGAACATGAATGCTGGGGTTACACACCTGTAATTTATGTATTATTTAGGGAGGATCAAGGTTAAAAGTCAACATGGCCTATATGAAGACTTTGACTTATACAATGATGAGAGAGAGAGAGAGAGAGAGAGAGAGAGAGAGAGAGAGAGAGAGAGAGAGAGAGAGAGAGACAGAGAGACAGAGAGAGAGAGAATAAACCAACAAGGAAAATCTTCAGTGCCTCATATTGCCAATGTATCAGAGCTGAGTGAAACTAAGTCTTTTGCAGTAGTGATATAACTATTTCACCTCTAAAGTAACTTGCATCATAATCACTAATACCTGGAACATTTCAGAATTTTGTCATTGTGGGTACATTTTCATAACACAGCTATCAATCTGTATACTACTTTAGAAAGAACACCCTTTCTCCTCACCTCTTTGGACCCACTATTTACTGCTTCCTGGAATCCTATCCAATAAGGTCTCCCTATATGATAGCTTCCCTAGCTACTGAGTGCTATGTCAGTCGGCTCACTTAGCAGTTCACTTCAAATACCCTGCTGTATTTCCAAAAATATTATGTGTTTGTTTGTCTATGGATCATTGTATATACTGGCAGTTTCCATAAAGATAATGCTTTAAAATCTCTTGTTTACACATGTAAGCACAACATCTTATATAAAGTCAGAAATCAATGGATATTAAATGAAAACAAATTAAGAATGAAGAGTTGTAGGAAGAAATGGATGGTCAAAAGTATGGTCACCTCAGTCAAAATTGTTTTAGTAATTATTTACAAAGTCCCAGTCTGGCAGTATCAAACGTCACACTGGTGTGTATGATGGTGAAGAGGAAGCCTATTGAGTTAAAACTTTCACTGCATTATCCATATTTCTAGCTGAATACTTTGGATCTATATTTGCTGTTCAAATTTAGGTGGTTAGGAAGAAAAGAGCCTACACTGTTTTAAACTGGTGGAAAGCTATTGAGACGAAAATCACGAATTAAGATGTTCAATATGCAAATCTTTGAACTCAGTTTATAACACTAGACACATAATTGGGATCTTGCTTTACAATTTCACAATAAAGTATGTATTTATGATAACATTTAATGTAGGAGTTTTACAGCATCAAACATAAACAAACTCTGTGGGTTTTTGTTTGTTTGTTTGTTTGTTTGTTTGTTTGCTTGCTTGTTGTTTTTTGAGACTGGGTCTCTCACTATGTAACTCTGGCTGACTTGGAACTCACAACATAAATCAAACTGCCCTGGAACTGACAGAGATCTGACTGCCACTGCCTCCTGAATACTCGGTAAAAGGCATGCCTTATCATGCCTGGTTTACATAACTGTTCTTAGAAATGGGAGCAAAATTTCCATCTACAGTGCAGACAAACTAGCTTTCTATGTGAAGATACAAGGCCGTGATCATCCTTACACACAACCTAACTACTGTCCTTAACAACCAAGACTAGCAGCACAGTCAACTTAAATTATGCAAATATATATTTGTCACTGCACTCAAACATTACAGGTAACCCTCAGTTTCTGTCTCTCTTCTTATCAATAGTTTTGTCGAGGTTGCTTTGGAATACTTATTTGGGAGAAAGGAGTGCTAAGAAGTGTACCCTGTGCTTCAAAAGTTTTACCACAGAGCTACGTGGACAGCCTGTCAAAAGAATGTCTTTAAGTAAACAGAAATAAAACCATGTGAAATCCACATTATTCCCATTATAGTCTGTGTGACAGCATCCCACTTTTTAAACATCAGAGAAGGGGGGAAATAAAAGGAAAAAAATGTAGACGCTAACATGAAATAATTTGCATCTAAATTTTTTTTGGAAAAATGTAAAATAAGCTCTCAAACTTTAAAAGGATTGTAAATTGCACAGCATTTTCATATAAGCTTCCATTTTATGATAGTAAATTTAAATGAGAACCCTATCAAGTGCTTGTAACGAAGTTTCTTACAAAATGATTTTCAAATTTGCTACTATGAGTTAGTTTCTTGATTAGCTTAAAGTACCCTGGAAAAGGAGAAAGAAAGTAATTTGGGGCGTCTATCAACATCTACTTCAGCAAGCTTAGCAAACAAACATCAGTAAGTACTTTTCTTCCTATTTATTTACACAAGTTTCTTTAAAACAATATACTTCTAAAAGCAATTACTTTAAATTTATTTTCCTCTATGTTGATGGAGAAAATATTGTCATGCAAAAGGTAACACTGAATTTGTGTAATAACATAGATTTACAGAGGAACCATGTTAAGAAAATAGCAAAGCACTGAAATTCTCACTAGCATCTTTCCTAAAACACATGATGATAATTATCTTAGGAAAAAGGTGGTGCTGACAACAGCAAAAATGATGCTGCCAAATGAAAAGTTAATTTTATTTTAAAGGATTAAGCCATAAATTACTTCTTTAAAATTAGCAAGAAAAAACAGAGCCCTTCTAAAGTCAACTTAATCAATTCACAAGAATTTTTGCACAAGAGAAAAAATTAGTAGACCTTAAAATTTCAAGAGGTTATATGAGAATCATACTGAAGAGCCACTTTTACTCAGTAACTAATTAGGAACCTGTGTGGGTGCCTTTTCAAATACCCATCTCACCACCTGTATTCCACCTTATTTACCACTATCTCAATCTACATTTTAGAACACTTCTTGGGTATGTTTCCACACTGCTAAAATGCTCTTTTTTTCTTTTAAATAAATCACTTTTAAATAATCCCTTCATTTTCTTATGCCAGTATAAGACATTTAATAAGTTCACTCTTGATAATTAATGCTATTTTTGCTTTGAGAAAAAAGCATCTTCATTTTTCCCAGGCAGCCTTGAACTTGGGAACTGAAGTGGTCCTGCTTCAGTTACCTGTGAGTTGAGAGTGTAAGCAATGGTCACATTGCCTGATTAGCAAGAACTTTTAATTATTTAGTTACTCTTGTCTTGACCCTACCATATATTCCAAAGGGTACAATGACAAAACTGGATGTTTTGATCATCCATCCATCCTTTGCCTTGCCATTTATTTTGGGCTTGCTCTATGACTTCCTGTTAGAAAATATGTGAGTAAAGATGACATAAACCATCACTGGGCAGAAGTTTGGCATCCTCAAATGAATTTGTCCCCTCCTGATTTTATATTCTTTTCATGAGAATATGTGGACCAAATTACCACCATAGAACTGAAGAGACCAGCATTTTCAAGCAATAGATAAAAATAAGGATTTGTTGTTGCTAGTTTTGGGGCTTCAGATGTCATTCACTGTTTGGGTAGAGGACAGGAATATGAACTTCAAATGGTAGTATGTGTTATGTGCTATCTACAAGTCAAGACATGAATGAATGAATATATGCTACCTAAAGACTGCATTGCATAATTGTCTGATACCCTAAGCAATTAGGCTAAGTACAAAAGAGGAAAATGTAGAGACCTGAAATTAAGCAAAAAAGATATTTTTAAAAATGCTGAATTTAACACAATCATTAAAAAACTTTCTATTCACTTAATGGTGACATAATCTCTTTTCAAAAAGAAAATATAGAAATGATGTTTTAAATGAAAAAACAAAAATACATTTACTACAGTAATGTTTATTTGGTTCTCAAATCCAGTGCAGTAATTTGTCTGTTATACTTCTATTAAAATAATTATGTGCAATGTTGAAAAGCCCTTATGTACTTAGATACATATATGTACCTAAGTATCTATGTGTATACACATATGTATCTATTTATGCAATCCATTTTATCTAAGATAATTCTGAGTTGTATGGAAAGATCTATCTACTGTCTTAGAAGTTCCTAATGCTTACTGTCAAAGGATGTTTAAGGATTGAAGGAGATATCCTTCCACTCACAATGCTTTCTGTGGAGATTTGTACCTGTAATCATACAATGACTTCAGACTGGGACAAGATTGAAGGACAAGAACAGAGATAGGAAAATATTGTTGATGTATCTCAGTTCAGTGATCATAGCTGCAATGCTCAAGCATCCTGGTAGCCTTTGGATTGTTTGAAGAAAGGAACTCATTTTAATAAAAAAAAATCTGTTTATAGAAAATACCCAAGGACTGCCGAAGTATACAGTGGTTTAAAATCATTTTTAAAAAATCATTAAACATCATTGAAAATGGATTTATTAAAAAGGATTTTGATACATTTGAATTCTTCTATTCCACACTACCCAATTCTGTAAGTGACTGGACAGGCATCTAAGCAATTTACGACCTGCCAGAGACACTATCTACCTCAGTTCCTAACAGAAAACCAGTGAAAGGTATTTTTGTTGCTAAGTGTCCAAAAGACCCTGGTATTACCATTTCCATCTACAAATCAAATTATTATTTTCCTTAAAAGTGAATTATACCCAATATATCCTCTTTTCGGCTTGCTATAAGTTCTCCTCCATAAGCTATAAGCATCAAGGTAGTCAGATGTCATCGTGGCCATTACTTAGTTTATTTCTCTTTGAGACAAAGACTCTTGAGAATAGGCAGGCTTTAAACTCATGTGCATCTGAGTATTGCCTGGAACATTTCTACTTCAAGCCCTCCCAATTACAGGTGCTTGCCACCACAGCTGCTTGTTATGTGGTAAATAATGAATTTATTCAGTGCTTCACAGTTGTTCGCTTCTAGACATTCATCTCTCTTCCCCATAGCCATCTTTCTCAATACTAACAGCAAGAACTCTATACATGTTCTTGTGCTATGCTATGGATATGGAGGTCAGAGGACATACTAGTAGACATTGGTTGTCTACGTCTGCCTGTGTGTTCTACGGATGAAACTCAGGCTAGCTGGTTGGCAGAATCATCTTTAGTCACTGAGGCAAGGAATGCACTACTTTCTTATATGAATATTCCCTAAGGACAGAACTCTACATCACTCCAGAATTTTTAAGTGGCATTTTATAAAGAACATTTTACTTCCTGAGTAAAATCAAAAAGGTCAAAATTAATATTATATGTGTGTCTAACCCTTCGTAAATTTATTGAGACATTATTGATGAAATTAACTGAGTAAATATTTTTTTTATCTGTACAATGATGAAAATACACTTTAGTTAGTTTCTGTAGTTAAAATTTCAATAACGTGTTTATTTGCAAATATGCTGATTTGAAATATTCAAAACAGTAGCACATTATTTTCCAATTCATCTGCTTTTTTTTTTTTTTTTTTTTTTTAGTATTAGAATTTTGAAAACATGTGCTGTGATTTCTTTGGAGCTCGTCCATTCTTGAATTCTGGCAAAACACAAAAATGAAATTAATTTCCTCGAAGGTATGAATAGTATTTTCTTCATTATTTCATCTGCTAAACACTTTCCAGGGAGCACCATTACTTGGCTATGGTAATTTCCTTCAACTCCACAATATTATTCCAAGCAAAATGTGAATTTTTAACATACGTTCCCATTGCTGAATTACATTAAAGTACTTTCATTCTGAGGCTTATGATAGGGCTCACTGGGTGCATGTTGTGCAACTATTAGGATCTGCATTTAGAAGTCTATCACACATGGACCCATGGTATATCCATGAATTTTACTGAAACACCAGGGCTCTGGAAAGCAGAGATAGAAGAATTCTGAGGAGGTCTGACAGCCAGCTTATCAACAGAGAAAGTGAGAATCTCTCTCTAAAGAGAGAAAAGGTACAGAATGATATAACAGGAAATCTACTTACTTATTCCAGCCACTTCATGCATAGACATGGCATGTGCAACTTTTCTGTACACATATCTGCTATCCACCCCACACAGTCTCTCAAAACATAATTTCCTCTTACATTAACATCAGCTAAATACTGTATACCCTCTTGTACTCCATTGACCTCTGTTTCCAACTAATTCTAGCACTTATGATGAGTCTGATTCCGCAGGAAGTGTTTATATGGTTACTTATATTGCTTCAAAAAGCTTTTTAATAAATGATAGATTTCACTGTGATATTTGTAAAAAGTGCTTTTCTGTAAGATGTTTCAAACCTAACCTTTGCTGAAATGCTTATCTGAATGTTTTACTTCTCACAAACATTCCTCGAAATGCAATTCCTGTTCAGTCATAGATCAATATAATCACATCTGACTACTATTTTTTTTTTTTTTGGTTTGGTTGGTTGGTTGGTTTTTAAACAATTTTACTAGATTAAAAACTTTGAAAAACTTTTAAAACTTTGCCATTTGGGGAAGTTATAACTTTGTGCTAAGAATCTCTTGTGAGACTATGCCAGGGCCTAGCAAACACAGAAGTGGATGATCACAGTCAGCTATTGGATGGATCACACGGCCCCCAATGGAGGAGCTAGAGAAATTACCCAAGGAGCTAAAGGGTACAGCAACCCTATAGGTGGAACAACAATATGAACTAACCAGTACCCCGGAGCTCTTGTCTCTAGCTGCATATGTATCAAAAGATGGCCTAGTCGGCCATCATTGCAAAAAGAGGCCCATTGGACTTGCAAACTTTATATGCCCCAGTACAGGGGAACCCCAGGGCCAAAAAGGGGGAGTGGGTGGGTAGGGGATGGGGGGTGGGTATGGGGGACTTTTGGGATAGCATTGAAAATGTAAACGAGAAAAATACCTAATAAAAAATAAATTAAAAAAAGAAAGATACGCATATATTGATGCAGATTGTATTGAAGAAATACACATGATAGGTATGAATTGCACACTGCATGAGCACCCCTTGGAAAGAATGAGGAAAGTATGCAATCTGCATTAGGACAGGACATATTTGCTAAGGAGTCTCCTATTAGTTCAATGCTTGCCTATCACCAAATTGAATCCTTACCCTTTTTCAAATTAAGGAATTTAAGGCTGGGGTATTACTCAATGGTATAAAAGTTGCCTACAATGCCTGAGGCCTCATTATATAAAAATAAAATACTTTAAATGTAAATGAAAAGTAAATTAAAATAAGGAATCCCATGCTTTTTATCTTGTGTCTCCTTGGTCCTATTTTGCTTTTGTTCTGGTGTAACACTGTCAACAGACCAGGACAATAGGATAGTTAGCTCTAAACAACTCACAATATCTTAGATGGTTGGGTCTTGGAGAATAATTGGAATGTAGAAGGTGGAAAAAGGGGCAGTTCATTCCTTAAGAAGAAAAGTATCATAATGACATGAAACGAAATGTACAGAGAAATAATAATTAGTTTCTCCTACCTAAGAAAAATAAATTTGGGGAAATGCTGAATAGTTAGATTTTTTCCTGGTGAAAGGTTTTATTTGTTTCACTCAACAATAGTAAAAAATAAGTACATCAGTGAGTACATCACATGTCATTGTACATCAGTGAGTACGTCACATGTCATTGTGTGACCATTTCCTGTATGGGACTTGAACATCACCAGACTTTGTAAGAGATCTTGGGGTCAAGAATTTCTCTAAGATACAAATGATGACATTAATAATTGTACATAAGTAAATGCATTGATTATCTATCTAAAATATGCTTTCATGATTACACAGATCTTTATTATTTACAAAACATACAGTCTTCTCAAAACTGCTATTGAAATTTTATAGTGCTTGGAAGAATTCATTTACAGAAGAAATTTCAAAAACTTTTTAGAGTTTGTTTGTGGAAAACTCATTTTTTGCTGTTGTGCATATTACAGTTTTTCAACGGATTAGAACATGACAAAGAGATGAAATACACCCTAGTGGGCTATTCTACATGAAAGCAAATAATTGTGTCGTTTTCCGAATGGGAATAAAGGTGCAAAGAAGAGCAAGAAGACATGACATCAAGGCTATTGAAGTTAAGTAAAATATATTTAGTCATATTCTAGGCTGAGTGTTGGAAAACATGTTAAGATTTTTCCCTAAATCTTCATACACTGGGAAAATCTGGCCAATAATATATTTAGAATACACAGCAATAAAAAAAGAAAGATAACACTAAAAATAACTGCCAACTCTTAAACTGTAACAAGGTATGTAGTCAAGATATGAAAAAAAAAGTTCTGTCCCTAATTAGAGCAGGTAAACATTAGAATGGGCCACCAGGGAAGGTCTCTGCACACTCTCTCTGGGGAAGAACTCATTGATGGTAAAGGGTGGAGGTAAGGTCTTACTGCAGGAAGGAAAGGAATAGGTGACCTCTGAATTCATAAGTCACACTCTGCCTGTTTTCTACTGCCTGACTTAGTTATTCATCAGCTTTCATTTAATTCAAGGGTATCATTAACAGTACTGAAGTTTCTACAAGTTAGTTCTCTTCAGATTTAATGAGTATAATTTAAGTGTAACCAAAGCATTTTGCCAAAGTGTAATGAAAAAAAAACAAAACAAAACAAAAACAAAAAACAAAACTTACAACTCATAGGAGAACAACAATATCAACCAAACAGAACCCCTACCCCAGAGCTCCAAGAGACTAAACCACCAACCAACCACATGGAGGAACCCATAGCTCCAGCTTCCTATGTAGCAGAGGATGGCCTTATCTAATATTAACGGGAAGAGAGGCCCTTTGTCATGGGGAGGCTCGATGCCCCAGTGTAGGGGAATTCCATGGTGGGGAGGCAAGAGTGAATAGGTTGGTGGGGTACCACTGTCATAGAAGCAGTGAGAGGGAGGATGGTATAGGGGGTTTCCGGAGGAGAAAACAGGAAAGGGGATAACATTTGAAATGTAAAAAAAATAAAGTATTCGATAAAAAAATTTTAAAATAACTGTTTGATGCAGAAAGAATGCACACTATATGTTAAGATTAAGATGTGTTACTTCAGGAAAATTCTTGTAAAAGCATATATTTATATGAAGTATGACACAAGAGTCATTTTGGTGAATATAAAAGATATAAAATTTACAAGCAATGCTTTTTATATTTCCTCCTCTATGTAAATACTTGACCCTCCCTTTTTCTTCACAACATCCTAACTCATGAAAAATTACATTTTATACTCTACATAGGTGAAATTATGCCAATCAAAAGAGTAAAGGTCAATAAATAATTAGACAATAGAGATCACACTTCTGTCTTGATCTTAAGAGATTTATTCCTTCATTCTTCAATTTAAATAATAGTATAAATGGAAGATAGTAATTTTCTATTATGACAACAGACTTTAAAGTATCTAAAAAGTATTTCTTAAACATATATTTAGTGTCAAATTTAAAATTTCATCGGTTTATACCCTTTTCTATAAATAGTATTTTTCTTTGGAGTCATAGGCAGAATGACCACTAATCAAGTCTACTTGAAATTACTTTTCTTTGACTATTAGTTCACACTTAAAAACAAAATACACAGAATGATAAAAATAAATAACACCAAGTAGTGGTTGTATTTGAGCTATATAGATAACACACTACACTGTATATCTCGACAATAATTTTAAAAATAAGAATAGCTTAGGGTAATTGCTTTAGCCATAAGATTTTTGCAACCTTAATCAAATACAATAAACCAAATTGTACTCAAGTCCTTTAGAGCTAATAGATAAATAATTTAGAAGAAAAAATTTTCACTGACTTAGTAGCTTAACATCAAGGCAGTGAAACTGAATTGAATTAAGCTTTTACATATTTTCAAAAGATACCCATATATTTCTCTGAGTAAGGGCATAATAGTCCCTTACATAGTACAACCTCTTAAATTTGTATAAACAAAAGTACCTGAATAAGATTAAAAATGGAAAGTCTTAAACGAAGATATTTTAGTTCTGATCTCTCCCTTCCATTATAGCAATTATTTCAGCATATTTGGTCAAAGTTAAATTATTTTCAAGAAATTATTACATTTATCCTTCCAGACCAATTAACAATCCTTTCCACCATGCCCACCCACCTTATAAATTTTAATTTTTAGTGGAGAAGGAATTAAATAATATTTTCACTGAAATTAAGCTAAGCTAAATTCTTGCTGCAATGACTTTAATATTATTCATCTACATCCAAAGATTACCTACAAGCAATAGTAAAGCATATTTAGGCCTTACACATTTACAAACTATTGTATGTTTTAGTTTTCTCTGTTGCAGTGTAAAGAATTCAGGAGAAAGACAGGGCTCAAGGAAGGAACAGGTCACAAACCCACCCCTCTTTTTTTTTTTTTTTTTTTTTTTTTTTTTTTTTTTTTTTTTTTTTAAATCTCTGTTTTGTAACCATGGTAAAACAATAGAAGTGAACTTTGTGTGAACTTTTCTCTTTAAAGGACTGGGTCCACGTTGACCTAGCAGGGCAAGCTGGAACCTGATACTATCAACCTCAGGGCTGTTAAAGCAATCAGGTTCAACAACTATATATGTTCTCTAATGTCATTCTCCCACAAAGCCAAGGCAAAAGCTAGCTATTTCTAGCAAAGAATTTCTTTCCATTGTTTCAGAGATTAATTCAATAGACTAAATGTGCATAAAACATTGAATGAATGGTAGCTGACAGAAATATATTATTGTTCTCTTATAATTATGTTGTACCAAAGCACATTGATAGATAAGGATTAATCCACAAAAAGTACTATATAAAGCCCCACAATACATAAATAAAGAACAGATGGTTTAAATCATTATACATCCAAGTGATCTTACATTTAAGCCCAGATATTTTATTAATTTCTCATGGAAATCTGTCTTTAAAAGGTAACATTTCTGTATTTTAAAATACCATGCTTTTCTAAGGGCAATAAAGTTAGGAAGACACAATTTATTAAATCAACTAACTAGACTATGGTTTATTTCTGCAAACCAAAATGTGACCAAGAACTAAATGGATATTGACAGTCCCGACATAAAACCAGTCTTCAGAGCAGGTTACATTCTAACCAAATAAATGTCATAAATGGGTAACATATCCAGAAACAATTATGGAAAGAAATCTAATTTCTAATGTTCATAAATAATCATAACATGTAATATATATATGTATATATATAGTCTGTTCATAGCTTCTTTTAAACAATTATACTATTAAAGTTAATAATAATGTAATAAAGATAATTTTTTCTATCATCATTGACACTCACAAATTAGTCTCTATAGATATTTAAAATAAATATATCATCATGGTAATACTTCATCTCCTTCAGCATCACTGCTTAATGAGATGCTCACTGTAGCTCTGAATATCATTCCATATGAGTTGGTTTCTGTTGTGTCTTCTCAGAAAAGTTTTCACTCCAAGCATCTATTTGAATCATGAGAGGAAACCTTTGCCATGGTACCCAGAAGCCTCAGCATATCAGAAAGAATTATAGTTGGGTTTGAAACAGTAAAGAAGTTTGAAAAACTAACTGATTAGAGATAGTTATGCACATACACACACACATACACACACACACACACACACACACACACACACACACACACACATCCAGAATGAAGGTAACTGCATTAATATTCTACTTTATGCTACTTGTCTACCATGAAATAACGAAAGAATCCCCTTTTTAGCAATAAAATATGTATAACAGCCTTTTCCCCACAGGATAGCTTAAGCTGGATGTTCGTTATGGTTTAGTGTTGTAGAAGGATGACATATACAAAGGCTTTCATGTAGCTGCATTTGAACATCTAGTATTGAGTACATTTGAGAGGTGACCAGACCAACCACAAATGTTAAAGTCCTAGTTCAACACGACTTAATACAATTAAATCCTTTAAGAAAATCGAGAATTAATAGGTCCATTTAATTCTTAAACTGATCTTGCAGATAGTCCCATGAGAATACTTCTACATTGCAGGGAAACTGTTAACTTGGTTTTGGAGCACCCTCTTGAAAATACTAAGAAGCATAAATGGGAGTTTTAAAATTTAAGGGTGTGAGAGGCATTAGACAAAGAAACACAAAAGACCCAGAGAATGAACCTAGTCAGTTAACTGATGTTTGCACACTGGCTCCATTGAGTCTCTTTAGTTTGAAATGTAAGTAGTTTAGGTGCTGGTGACTTTAATGTGAAAAAGGGAAAGGGTAACATATTCAGGAGATTTACTTTGTACCAAGTAAAAAATATCTATCTCATTTAAATCCCAGCACTGTACTGCAGATATTACTTCTGCTCCTCAGATGAGAAAACTCAGATCAGACTGTCCCAATAGCATGGCTCATAAATTTCAGATCTCCGTGTCTGATCCATGGATCTGTGACTTCAAAGCCTGTGCTTATTCCATTATACCCTGGCACCTCTGGATAATAGGGACAAAGGTCACTTTGCCATGGATCAAAAGACAGAAGGCATCATTTATTACATGCCTTTCCTTGGCAAGTCACTCAGCCTTCTGGAATCCACAACTTTCCTTCCATCCGAGGAGGCTATAGGAGATAAAACGATCAAAACTGAAATGAATACCCATGTGAGCTCATGTTATTATAGGATGATCAGCTAGAAGTGTGAACCAAGAGAATAAGGGAAAGATGCAAGCCTCTACACCCTAATGTTCAGGAGTACAGTCTAGTGTTTTGTGTCTTTCCAAGTTTCCTCTGTGTTGTTGTCCTTTTTCCACCCTACTAGATTTTTTTTGTATGAAGATATCACAGGAAATTTTGCTATCCATCCAAATTCATGCCATTGGCCAGTTCTTGTAGATTAAACTAAGGAGTGTTAAGTAACTTGAAACTGCACTTCTTTTCCTCTTAGAAGGAGTAGAAGCCACCACTTCTACAAACCAAAGCAGAGGATTCATTCCATCTCCTATCCATCTCCACGTCTCAATTTAATGGTCATCAGATCCATTCAGTTGTGTATATATGTGTGAGCGTGTGTGTGAATATCTATCTCTATCTCTATCTCTATCTCTATCTCTATCTCTATCTCTATCTCTATCTCTATCTCTATCTCTATCTCTATCTCTATATCTATCTCTATATCTATCATCACTATCTCTCTCTCTCGATCTCCATCTCTATATCTATATCTATATCTATCTATACACAGGTATGTATATATGTGTATGTGAGTATACACATATATACCTATACATAGTAGGTATATTATTATACCTTATACCTATACAATATTTACAATATATTATATGCTTATACCTATACAATAATTCTTAATCAAAAAGAAGCTGTGATTTTTTGAGGAGGTGGAAAGAAGAAGGAGAAAAGAAAAAGAGAAAATTGTGTAACTATAATTACCCCCCAAAATAAGATAAATAATAAAAATTTCATTTTGGACTCTTGGAGCACCTGGTGAATTCTAAATAAATTACAGTATGCTTTGTTTAAAAAGTAACAAAAATTCTTTTTCTCAAACCAAACACCTAGTGTTCCTTCTAGAGATGAAAATGCTCTCAAAATCATCAGCAGTAAAAACGAACTTCGGAGAATATGGAAGTGATGTTTCCCTTTTCAGCTGAGTCCACAAACTACATTGCTGTGGCACATAACTAGACTTTTTGCCTGTGCCTCCAGATGCCTTGAGTACAGTTCTTGTCTACTTTGACCCTGCATGTCACAACCTAATGGATTCCATACGACTGGTGACAATCCTGTACAGCCCAGGTCCTAAGACCAGAATCTTGGCAGTTTTCCAGTGTCCTTCACACTGCTCAGTCCCCAGGTTGTTCTCATCTTACCTTCTATATTTCCCAATCCACTGTCCTCTTCATTCCTATGATGCAGCCTTATCTCAGGTCCTTTGCTTTGAGTCCCTGCAGTTTTTGATTATGGCATAACTGACAATTACAGAGTGAACATTATAACACCACCAGTGCTTTCTGAAAGTTTTTCAGGGTTCTTATCACAGGATTCAAAGCTCTCTAAATTAAATGCTTCAGCTCCTTTCAGGCAAAGTTTTCCTATCATTCTCACCCTGGTTTATAGTTGGTGCCTAACGGCTTCCATATGTCCAAGCTGTGTGTACATTTGTCCTTCAGTGTAGAATGCCACTTCCTTCAATTGTCTATGTTAAGCCTACACTTGTTCTCCTCAGCTTCTCCACTAATCTTTCCAGTTCCACATTGCTTATTAATTTCCCTCCATTACCATAATAGTATGAACTATTCTATAAGCTTTATCCTATTAATATAACAATTCATATATACTTTCTGTTCAAGAACACAAAACATTTAGCTGCAGAATATTTATTCTACAAATCTCTTCTCCAGGATTCAATAGTCTCACAAGAGAAAGGAAATTAATATTAGACTCAAAATGTGAGAAAGTGAGAAATATACAATTATCCAAAAAGTATTCACCATTCTCTTACTATTAGAATATTGAAACATAGGAATTCTCTTCTAAGGAATTGCCATCTCTATTCAAATTAAGAGATACTTCATAAAAAGATATACATTCATTTAAAAGATTAGTTTTATTTTTATTAAGTAGAATGAACTGTATTATGTATTTAAAATATTAAACTGAAGCAAAATTAATTTGGAATCTCATGAGCAATAAAATTTTGGTTTGAAAATGTTTTTATATGTCAAATATTACAAAATATGAAGTCATCATTGCCCTTTAAAATCCTTTCAGCAAGAATTCCCTAATTGTACTCCCACTTTATCTCACTGTACCAGTAAGTAAATAAATTAACAAAATAGCTTTTATCACACAGAATAACCTTTTAACTGAGGGATTATCTGTGGTTTATTTTTCATTTCTCTCACTGCTGATAGCAGTTCATGCCTCATTGATTAGTTTGCTGAGGTGGTGACCAGAAATGAAAACACAGTCTCTCAGAGAGTTTGCAAGGAATACACACACACACACACACACACACACACCACTACACAAAACACACATTCATTCTGTGCTTCTATGCCTGCTATTTAGTTTCCAAGGAGTAAAGAATTAAAAATTATGTGTCCATATAAGCCAATGTACAGCTTTGACTGCATCTTTTAGATTTCTTCCTCTTTCACATTTTATGCTTATATTATACTGTGACTATTTTAATTAAGTTGTCCATTTTATCATTTTCTGAGGAATGAAAACGTCAAAGAGAGAAACAGTACTTGACAACTGAGACTCTAGTAGCAATATTCATATTGAAATTTTACAGAAATCTTATACTCACATTTAAAAGGCAACATATGGATTTTGTGCTTAGTAGTCCTATATTGTATCTAACTTAATTCTCTTTCTTTCTTCATCCAAAATTAATTCTGGAGTACTTCATTCAGAGCACTGTTTTTAACCAGTGTATAACATGTATATACTACACCCTAGGTTACCTGTTGCTATCCTGAGCCTTTGATGAACTGTGTGTTCTAATGTTTAAAAAGACCTTGACCCACTTTGCATGTTTCCTCAAAATAGCATTTACCAGTTTAAGACCTTCAATATCTAGAGCAAATAAATAAACAAAGAGAAGAATAAGCTCCCATGTGGAAAGGAATAGCTTTATAGGGCACTTCAACAAAACATTAAATAGGGAACAACAACAAAAAAAAATTTAAAATATTTGGTAAAATAAAGTAAAAATAAAAGGAAGGAGGAATGTATTTCCTTTACTTGTGAGTACACAGATAATGAAATAGTATTCGTTAAAGCAGAGGGAAAAGCATATTGACAGAGGCAAGCAAGCATGTATGTTGAAACATTTGTCCCTTCAGTGCTCAGAAAAAGCTCTAAAAATATTTAGTTTATCAGCAATAGGGTATAAGAAATATTGAATCTTCAAGATTTTTGCTTCTTAGAATTACCTCCCCTCTAAGGCTACACTGTAGTATTCTTTGCTCTGTAATCACCACCCCCAACACTAGCTGATGATTTATTCAAATATATAATTTCTATCTCATCATCTTTTCTCTTCATTAATTATGTCTTCTGGTTTTCAGGTAATAGTGATGGCTGGATGTTCTACAAATCCCCTAATCTAGACACCTTAGCCATTGCTTTATAGTAACTGTCACCAGGAAAAAGAAATCTGAGTAATGGCCCGAAGAATCTTTAGGAAAATGAAGGATCTGACACTTGTTCTGTCTCGTGACCAGTGTTGCTCTGGTTTTTGGAATTTGTACTCTTCTTGATTGAGGTCATCACTTAATATATCTACACTTCTCGGGGTCTTGTTTTCAACAATCAACTAGACTCTACAAAAATATAATTGACAATTAAGTTTCAAAACTTAAATTATGAGTATTTGGACTTAAAAGAGGTTGCTGCCTCTGTGTGGATGAACCTCTTCTATGATTTGTTAAGAATAGAAATAAATGAAGCTTTTGTAGGCCACCTTTGAAATGTTGCCTTTGACCCACCACCAGAATGACTCATTTCATCGTGGAGTTTACTGTTTAAGGAACATCACAGAAGACATGTCTTTCTTTGGCATCACAAGCCTCTTCGTTAGTTTTCTTTCCCCAAATTGAACCCCTATATTCTCATAAATCTAACTACTTTTGTATTCATACTAAATCTTCATACACGAATAAAAAAGGCATAAGAAACTTGTTCCAGAAATCAAAGCATTTAGAGTGGCATTCTCAGTGTCGTTGAGACAGCTATGAAACATAGCATCAAGTATTTTAAAAGTGCTCTTTCAGAAAAGTCTCATTAAGTTTCATTAAAGATTTCCCACTTGCAGTTGTACATTTGTCTTTGTTTACTGGTACTTTCGTCAGCAATTGAGAGTTTATTTTGTGGTACAGGAAGATGGTGCTCAGACAGACAAAATTAGAGAACAGAATTCTACAATGGTACCTTTAGCTTGGTAGGGCAGAGACATCATCTCTAAAACAATGAATTTTGAACATTGACAAATAACCAGCAATAGGGTCTAATAGAAATGGCCTTTACACATGGGCCAGTGAATGGCAATGTCCTAACTTAAAAATGGAACAGAGTCTTCATCAGGAAACTCAGTGTAGCAGTACTTAGTACACAGTCAGGCTAGGAATAAATAATGCCCTCCAGGACAATGCCTGAGTCAAATGTTTATATGTTTATGGTTCTATAAACAATGTATTGTATATTCTTTTATTTGATCTTCAGTCATTTTGTCATGTATAGCATCCACCCTCATGCTCCTAAAGCCATGTGCATCCCTGCCAGGCAGGAGATTCCTCTCTGCCCCACTGTCAGCCATGTCTAGTTCAAGGCTCAGCCATAATCATGTTTAACAAATGTGTTTGACTAACTAAATTAAACTGTAATATAAATGGAATTCATTCATTTTAAATTCCAAAGCACTACACGGTGTTTAAGTTTTCAGATTCTTTGAAGACTGGGGATTTAATGAAATATTGAATCTTTTTGCTTGCTAACTAGCTCATGATGTAAAAATTATAAAATGTAGACCTGGGTCCTTTGTACAAATAAATGTTTCCACTGAGTCTCCCTTTGTCAATGCTTTGCTGTCAACATAAATGATGAAGATCAATACAAAAGTAATAAAATAATGCATAATATCAAACAGTATGGTCTCTGAACTTTTCTTATCAAGACTATGATGACTTTATCAGAGAGTTCTTTTGCTTGCAAAGGTGACTTTATATCCCTCACACCTGTCAAAATGTTCCCACACCCTGATAAATACAGCTATGATCATATATGGAAAGAAAATAGAAATCTGTGTTATAAAAAGCTTTTCTGTTTTATTTATTACCCCAAATATTTGCTAATAGGAGAAGCAATAATGATAACAGTAATGAAAGAGAAAGGAGAGAAAAGTTAATTACTCATGTTCAAGGAACAAGTCCAAGGTAGATCTGTATGAGAGAATTACAAAATGATTTCCAAATATGACTTCTTAAAAATATCCATGTTCAGATACTAGGCCAGAAACTTTGATCCTACATTTAAGTAATCTAACACTAATTTTTTTTCATTGTTTTTTTTTCTACTAAGATGACAACTGCATCACCACCATAATATTAAGCAGACATTTAGTTCCACTGATGTGAACATCCAAGAGATTAATGCTGACAGAGCTAAATTACACAAGAGTCGAGAAATGTGATCCAACAACGCAATAATAATTATCACTAGAGGAGGTACGAGATGAACATATTTCCATCTACTAAGGGCTCTGAATTAAAGGGCCAACCACTTAAATGCCACTTTCATTTGGTAACTGTGGGTATTCCAAATTCCATAATTATATGACACTGCATACATTTAAAACAGCATGATTTTAGACACTTCAGATAGCTACATGCCAATTAAGGTCACTGTATTTTCATTCCATCCACTGTTTCCAAAGAACTACTGATAATATCATTACCCAAGTCACATGAAGAATGAAAACACATTAGTTGGTATTTTCCCCTTGATTCACTATAGCCATGGCATGGGAAGTTATTTTTAACTTTGTTGTTTATTTTGTGTGATCATTTAAATATTCCAACATTTTTCTTTTCTAAATCATTTTGAAAAGAAATGCATATAATATTCATCTTGAAATAATACTTTACATATAATTCCTTACTACTTTGTTAAATGATTTTATGTCTTAAGAGGTTCAGCACATTAAGGTTTAAATACATTTACATTCTTGGATACTTTAGTGATTCTTCTGAGGACTATGGGTACTATAATGCTATTTATTGAGTGGATAATATTGGGAAATATGTTTTTAGGCAATTGAAGCTTTATCTATAAGCTTTATCTTCAATATATTTACTGTGAAGACTTAATATTTCTATTTTAGAAAAAGTATTTCTTGACAGATACAGCTAGAAAATGTTATTTTTCTGTAAATGAGTAGGAGATATGGGATAAAAATGAGGAATCTATCTTTCTTTGGCTTTACTTCATGATCTTCTAGGCAAATTTAGGGAGTTGAAAAAAACTGTTTATATCTATATCATCCTAAATCCATTTTTCATGAAACTTGTTGACTTGCTAACAATACTGTTTTCATACTGAATTTTATGTGTTTGGGTAGAAGATATAGAATTTCTTCAATTTTTTTTTTCTTTAAAGGAAACTTATAGAGCAGTAATCCATTTTGAAGCTGGGAATGGGGGCCTGTTTGTGCAATGCTAAAGTTAGGGAGGCTGAAGCCTGGAACACACACACTGAGTTCCCAGAGAGCCTAGACTACAGAATGAGACTTTGTCACACAAAAATAAATAAATAAATAAATAAATAAATAAATAAATAAATAAATAAATATAAATAAATAAATAAATAAATAAATAAATAAATAAATAAATAAATAAAATAAAACTAGCAAAGCACAAAAACCACCACAAAACATCTAAGAATAAATACAAGCTACTCAGTGGGAAACTCCTACATATATATATATATGTGTGTGTGTGTGTGTGTGTGTATATATATATATATATATATATATAAAATAAGGCACTCCTGACAAAATCATTTTCACCACCAAAATTCTTTGCTTAAGAGTTTTCTATTTTTTTAAATTAATTATATTTATTTTCTGCTCATTCACTTTCCATCCAGCTCACTGCCTCCTCCCTGTCACACCCTCCCACAATCCTTACCCCCTCCCCCTTCTTATGGGTTGGGTCTTCTATGGGTATCACCCCGATACTGGCACTTCAATTCTCTCTGAGGCTAGGAATTTCCTCTCCCACTGAAGCCAGGTGGCAGCCCAGCTAGTAGCACATATTCTACATACAAGCAACATTTTTGGGATTCAGTTCCAGGCTTGGTTCCAGTTGTTCAGGACCTACATGAACACCAAACCTCATATCTGCTACATATGTGCAGGGAGACCTAGGTCCAGCCCATGTATATTCTTGGATTGGTAGTTCAGGCCCTGAGAGCTCCAAGGGTTCATGTTAGTTGACTCTGTTACTCTTCCTGAGCATTCTTATCCCCTTCAGGGTGAAACTTGAGGCTTAGTAGTGGGGTACTCCAAGGTTTGGAGATGACTTGAAAAATGTCATTGCAGTGAGCTGAGAAATTTGGTGCATTTTAAAGGGCTCCAATGTAGCATTATATCATTTTCCTCCCCCTTTTTTCCTGTTCTTTGAAACAACAGTGTGAAATGTGTTGACAGAGACTAAGGTGTACTCATAAAACAGCAGTGGGCTTAACAAGATGGGAAATAAGCTTTAATTTTTTGAGCCAGGATTCCCAAGTTTTACCTTCAGCTTATCGGTACGTTGTCATTGTTCCTGGACTATGTTTAATTTGTGACTAAATATAGTATCCATGGCCTTCTTCATAAGCTAAGTAAACAGTAAATAGGGGCATGAGGCCTAAGAAGGGCAGGAGAGGACAGAGCTGTCCTTCCCTGTGTGCTTAGAAGGAAGAGTTAGTGAGATTCCTTGTATTGATTTGGAATTGCCCTCAAGAAATATTGAGAAAACATAGATATCCTTATTCTTGTTTAAATCGCTTTGTTCTTTCCAACTATATTGTCATTGTGTGCAGGGAATAATTTTAAGATATGGTCTTTGCATGCTTCCTAAGTTCTTCTCAAAGTTATGATTCTCTGGCCTCAGTTACCCACGTGGGATTACAGGAATGCATCATCATGCCACACTGATAATTTGTCTTTTCCTATTGTCAGGAAACATTCCTTGCCTAGCTAGTTAATGAATGTGATATTTACGTTAGAAAAAGCTCCTAAATTCATCAAAATAGAGATAGCAATTGTTATCGAAAGCAACACAAAAATGCAAGATATTCTGCTTAGATGTTGTTCTCCAATAAACAATACGCTGTTAACAATTAATTAGTAATATGAAGCTGAAAGTCGGTTGGCTAAAAGAGTCTTGGGTATCTCACAATTAATTGGTTAATAGCTATACCTGGATTATACAGTTTGGGCTGGTTTCACATATAGACACTTTGGTTTATGAGGCTCTGCTTTTGTAACTAACTTTTGCATGACAGTATTTCAGCACTGCTTAAGGGATCCCCTTTAGAAAGCTGGTGGACATTCTGAACATATATAAAAACATAGTCATCAATTCACAAATATATCTTGAATATATTCCAGGGTCTCCACAGACAGTCCTATCTTAGACTGAGGATAAAGGTTCTTGTTGAAAGGCTAGAAACTTCCATTCTCAGTTTGAGTGAATAAACTTCATTCAAACCTCTATTAACTTTTCCACTTATAATGGAAATTCTTGCCTATATTTTTTATCCCTTATATTCACATAGGCACTTGTAGCATTAACACTCAGGACTTAACACTCACTTAGTAGGAACCTCTGAGTCCTGAAAATATAAACTCAGTAAGAGTTCACAAAAGAAACATTTCAAATGGGAAGAACAGGTGACTGGTTTTGTAAACAACATATCAAGTGTGCATTTTAATAATTAATTTAAAAAAGAGAATTCTCCACAGAAAAGCAATTTTGTTGTCATCTAACACACAACTAATGAAAAACCTGTATTCAAGTTCAAAGTGTTAATAAAAATTAAAGATACAACTATTTCATTGGAGAATGCATGTTTACATTCTAAGTTTAGGATGCAATAGTCCTTATTAAATATCATGTATAAAACCTCTGTTATTTATCTTATTTCATTAAGTATTATGTGTCAATTTTTATAAAATAACAAACTGTCTTAGAAGACCCTATTTTATTCTAATTGTATTCGGTAGTTAAAATGTTTACCTATCTCCATAATATCTTATTAAACAGCACTCCAGTGATAGACATTTTTGATAAAGTTATAATAACTTTTTTATATTAAGAATAGAAAAATAACAACAGAGACCAATAGTTATTAAAAGTAATAAAATTTACTGAAATATATAGAAAATAAAGAGATTCACATACATTTGGCTTAGGACTTATCAGTTTATTTGCTGGTGTTTAAGTAAAGCGAAGCAATGGCTTCCGATTAAATGTAGGCGAAGTTCTTTGCCTGGTTTTTGCTTTTGTAAAATGCATTGCAAGAGAAACAAGTCTTCAAAAAACAGGGCCTAAAAAAAAATCTACTACTCAGGGTGCCTTTGAGGATATTTAATTAAAATCTAATCCTGCATTCATTAAGGCTCACATAAATTAAGCTGTCATTCATAAGATTTATGGATTCTCATTTGCATATTGCATACAATTCATCAATTACTCAAGTATGAAAGGAGCACATTTCCCTTGGAGCTGCCTGCTACCCTGCCAACATCTGAAATGAGGGAAAGAGCAAGACTGTCAGGCATTCACACAAACTTTCTTCCAAATGTCTGCTCCTTGATTAATCTAATTTTCTAGATATTCCCTACAAGATATAACAACAGCTCTAAGCACATTTCTATTATTTCTCCTGTCTTCATCACCAAAACCCTCTAGTCTTTGAATACCTCTTCATGTCTGAGTGATTATTATTTATTTGCTAATGATATGGCATTGATGCTTTCTTGATGATAAAATGGCTTTAATGTGTACAAATAAGAAAGCTCGACGTCTGTTGATTTTTAATGTTTTTTTTTGCTCCCAATCATGTGTCTATCTTTTATGCTATAATAAACTGCAAATAAGCAAAGGGAAAGGTAGGAAAGTATTGCTTTTGGAATGCACAGAGCCGTAGTTTTCATAGGGTTGTAGCATCTTTGAGAAGCCTAAAACAAAGCTAAGGAAATCATTGTTTCTACTTTTACAGAAATAGAATTCATTCTGTCTTCTGTCCCTATGTGCTAAGCCACATTTCTCAGATCTAAACAAAGCAGTGATCCTGGTTAGTTTGTTTTCACTGTACATGGAGCGTATTGTGTTAATTCATCTGTACTCTCTGGGGAGTGGATCTTAATTTCAGTGGCACAAGTTGGAAGTAACAGTACCTTCCAGACCACACTCTGGAAACCTTCCAACAAACATGTGATCAGGTGTGCAGCCTAATGCAAAACACGCCTTGTACCAAGTACTTCGATGTTAGCATATACCCAAGGACCAGCAGTCTCAAAAATCCTGCTCCTCAAATGTTACTTTTTAATTGTTTTAAAGAAAAGAAAATATTGCCTATGATAAATAATTAAGTTCTTTAAAAGTAGAAAATATTTGATTCAATTTAAAGGTTTACAAAACTTGTTTTGTTAACATGAAGGATGATATTTTTCTGTATAGTATTTGATAAAACTATAATTACATCTTTTGAAAACACATATTTAGAACTCAAATCTATTACTAACCCATCCAAGATTAAATCATCTCAGGTTAATGGGAAATTTTGGAAAGAGACACATTTATATGGACATCGCCAGCACACACTGAAGGATACACCAATATAATCATAACTATTTTTCCTTTTACAAAAACAACACTTCAAATGGGGAAGTAGGCTGTGTTTAAAATAATTGTCACTGGCTCCTTTATACAAATACATTTAACATGGGGAAATAAGGGACTTTATGGATTTAACCACAACAATGAGATCATTTACATTCTCTCTTTACAAAATGACTTTCCAAACTGAAAGCAAGCAACAGTTAAGTTCATGGTGTTATTCATTCAAAGGGGATGGCTCGCCATAGTGTTCAGGGATCCATGCTGGAGACACTACTGAGTGGATTGTCTGCCTTTTAGCTCTTGCATTGTCTACATCTCAGTTTTCTCAGCATGAGCTGTCTACTTTATTCTACCCAAAGTAATGGGCGAAAGAAAGAGAATTGTCCTGCTGCATAATAATAAAACTTATTTTATTTTTCCACCAAAATCCACCTGTTCAGGTTTTGTTTTGTGCTAGAATATTTTAAACATATAAATCATTCACCTTGTAAAATATAGTAGAAAATGAATAAAATATATTTGGAAGGTTTATCTTTTTATTGTCTTTCCTTCACAGGATGCTGAAGAGACCTTAAATAAGAGAAGAAATTCTAAGAGTTCTGGTAAGTGGATGGGAAATTCATGAGCTTACCAAGAATGCACTGTCTAAGCTACAGACTGTTTATTAAACACTGGTACAGGTTAACGGACACTATTTTGTATTTGGAATTAAGCAAATTTGCCTAAGGATACTGCTCCCAGTCGAATGTGAATTTTTACAATATTTATACTTAAATTTTGATTAATAATCAGAATTTAATTGGTATTTCTGAATGCAAACTTAGATTTTAGGCAACACCTCAAATCTTTCCCAAAAGGTTGCAATACCAAAAGAAATTGAAAAAAAAAAAGTGGCTTATGTGACGTTACTTTTTACACTATTCTGACAATTGTGTAAGGAACCACACATTAGTATGGATTTTAAAAGGCCCAGTCAGCTCCAGTAAAAGTAAATCTTTCAGGGAAAGAATCTACATGGAATGACCTTGTCAAGAACTTAGCTGATGATGATTCCTGGTTGCTAATCAGGATCAATACCAAGAGATAGAGAGCTCACAAAGAGCCCCTCATAACAGCCCACTGTTTGTGTGACATTCCTTGATATTAGCTTCCTTACAGAATCTAAGAACCGAAATAGCAATGGGAGAGGGGACAGAAGAGAAGTCGCCTTGCAGCAGCTGGCCACCAAACAAGCAGCTGCAGCTTCAATTGTTCTGAGTTTCCAAAAGATAAGGTTGCCTTCTGTGCCCCTCAAAAGAAGAGCATTACATCAACAGTATTATGTAATAGGAAGCCAAATAATAACTTTCCAGAATTATTTATGAGGCCAGGAGCCAGATTAAACTTGATATGCACCTAGTAAACTTGCAATACTAATTTCACCTCCATTTAAAAGTCTTTGCTTTAACAGCAACTCCTCATGCAAAAATAAGGAAGGCACATTTTGTCCTTCCTCTCACAAGACTCTTTCTGAGTGATACTGAATATGTATTTAACTTTAATAAAGGACCACGAGGGTGAAGTAATTTCCTCATGATTGAATTAAGGTGGATAAAACTTTCTTCTCTCCGAAACAGAAAGAAGTTTTAAAAATAGGCATAAGGTGACTGCAGGTTCTCTGTAAAGCCCATTTTCTGCGTGTATATTTCATTTTTGTAGGTTTGAAGCTCTCTTTATAGTCAGGCAGATCTTTGTGATTTCAAGTCTAGCCTGGTCTACATGAGGACAGGCCAGGATTACATATTAAATTCCTCTTTCACTGAAAACCCTACACACAGATAAGAGGAATGATTAAGATTCTGTAAAACATATGTTTTCCATCATAAAAGCAAGTCCCTATTTTTAATAAATTTGTCAAAAACATAGGAGTTATGAATTCAAAGTAAACAATTTACTCAACCATAAAGTCTTTATTTTCTTGCATGTCATTTATATTTTCTTCAATATGTCATCTATATGGCATGCAAATACTAGTTTGTACATTTTAATATGAAAACAACTATAATTTACCTTATATACCTGAAGGCACATTTAGCAATGAGCAAATATAAAAGTTATGTCTAACATAAAATCATACGTAAGATTTCCCTTGCTTTCCAATAGCTTTATTTATTATATCAGTTATCCTTGTTCTGTAAATTAGATAGATTTACACATGGCAATAGTTTGTTTTCTGAAATGGAATGGAGAAGCAAAACTGATAAACACATTGTCTTAGCTTCAGAATAATGCTGTGACCTTTTAAAATTTGTATAGTTTTCAAATCATATCAGGAAGCTAAAAATTATAGTTTAACTAGATTTTAATAAATGTGTGTTTAATTTAAATAAAACAAAGTGACCATGATAACAATTACATACTATATTATAGTTTACTAAATGTTATGAGAATTAAACTTTTGAAATACTCTATAATTTCTAAGTAGATTACGGTTTATAAAATTAAGCTCTCTGTATGTCTAGTAATAAACACTGGGTAGTCATGTTAAGACACAGACATGTCTGAGTTAAAACCACTGCAGAGAAACATTCTGATCTTGCATCTATCATTGTAGTAAAATGTGATTTTAAACAAAACACATAATTGTTCTTTTCTGAGCTACTGGTTTGTTTAGAAAGAGTAAAAATATGAATATCCATTTCATAGTTTCCATAATGGCAACATTACCTTTTAAATTATAGACAATGGCACAAAACTACTGGGACATTTCATTGTTGGGAGCTCAATTTATTTGGATGGCCTTTAAAGAAGAACTTAAGCATGAACTTCCTAAGCCTTATTTTCTATCAAGAATAACAGTCATACCTTGACATTCTTTACAGGTAGAAACTAAATATCGAATAGAATAATTAACTTGGGACTTATTATTCCAATTTCTTTCGAGCTCATTCCAATTCCACCTTTAAGTCTTGGGAGATGGTGCAGTTGTTAAAGTACTTGCCATAAAAGCAGGGGAGCCTGAGTCTGAATACCTAGAATCTGAGTACAAGGTAGAATACACAGTGTGCATGCTAAGTCTGTAACTCCATGTCTTCTAAAGTGAGATGGAAAGTGGAGGCAGTGGGACGACCACTATGTCACAGACCAGCTATTTCAGTCTACACAGCAACTTCTGACAAAGAAAAGCTGTCTCAAATAAGGTATACGTTGGGGATATATGAAACAGTTGTTCTTTGACCTTCATAAATGCACCATGGTGTGTTAGACTGCACCTGCATACACACACACGAATACACACACACACGCAAAATGTGCACATATGCATAGAAAGACACATAAACACAAATGCTCTTTTAGTCACCTAAATTGTCCAAGTACTACATAGAATCACTAAGGGCATTATTTTGAGTCTTTTCAATGATTTCTTACATTTACTTTTATGAATTTCATATCACTTAGATCATATCTATAACACCAACCACCACACCCTGAGAAATGCTGCCTCCCTAACCATCTGTAGGTCCATCCAGGATGAAGAACCTAACAGAACACTTCTCTCCTCTACTTGGAGTACTTGGAAAAGTGAATGAGCGGTCTTCTAAAGGTGTTGTTCAATCTCTCTCTCTCTCTCTCTCTCTCTCTCTCTCTCTCTCTCTCTCCCCCTATCTTTTTTTTTTTTCTGTACTGATTCAGGATTTAATTTAATTACCTTTCATCTTTGCTTTAAAGCCGTCCATTGGTTCCTGATTCCCTAGGGTAGAGGTCAGCAAATTACTTCATGCAAGTCAAATCTTGCCTACCTGCTGTTCTAAATTCATGCTTATCAGAACTCAGCTCCATTCATTTGTTTGTGTTCTTCTCCCTATTGCTCCCTTCATGCTCCTAGAGCAAAGTTAACTAGTTGCAAGTGAGGCCAAAGAGCTTACATGCCTGTAATATTTACTAGGCTATCCTGTTAACCAACACATTGCCAGCTATCTCTTTCAAGGTATTTTTAAACTCTTCACGTAACAATTCACTTTGTCTATGATGTAGACTCTTATTTCCACTGTGGTAGTAGTTCTTCACACTTCCTTTGGATGCATCCCCAACACCTCCCCAACAGGTCTGTACTAACTCATATCATTTCTTCTTGGATCACATTTTCTGACTGTTATGCACTAGTCATTCTTAAAAAATCATTTTATTTATTTAATTATGTATTTCTCTTTTATTAGATATTTTCTTTATTTACATTTCATTTGTACATTTCCACGTCCCCTCTCTGGAATCCACCATTCCTTCTTCCGTGCCCTGCCTCTATGATGGTGCTCATCCACCCACCCACTCCCACCTTCCAGCCCTGGTATTCCCCTACACTGGGGTATCAAACCCCCTCAGGCCCAAGGACTGCTCTTCCCATTGATATCCAACAAGGCCAACCTCTGCCACATATGTGGTCAGAGCACTGGGTCTCTCCACGTGTACTCTTTGGTTGGTCGTCCAGTCCCTGGGAGCTTCGGAGCGGGGGGCGGGGGGGACGGTCTGGCAGGTTAGTACAGTTACTCCCCACATGAGGCTGCAAACTTCCTCAGCTCCTTCAGTCCCTTCTCCAATTCCTCCATTAGGGACCATTTTATAAACCAGAGCCATTCATAAATAGTAAAGGACAAAATATATATTATATGTGTTATTAATTAAAAATTATGCTGCTGTTTGACATCTCTATTCTTGGAACTTGCCTTTACAAATTGGACAATTTACTAATCTATAATGAAAATTATTTAGGCTTTTTGTTCCCCACAGAAAGTAATTTGAGGAATACTAAAAGTGAAATGCTCTTACATATATGGAGACTAATAGCTAATAATCTATATAGCTATCTTAGTGTACTGGTTGTTTCCTAAAAGTAAGCTAGTCATTAATAGTTGAATTTCATAGAGCACCACAATAGAAAATTGCAACTTTATAAAATGTTTCATTTATCCCTGGAGGAATTAATATCTTTCCTTAAGACATCTTATTAATAATTATAATCCATAAAAAGTATCTGTACAAGACAAGCCAAAGGCACACATACATGTTATTACAGTGAGCTATGCCCCACTCTTCATTAGGAAACGGCATTGTTCACTTTGGTTAAGGTTTCTCTTCATGTAAGCCAGATGGTGAGGGTCCAATAAGTAATTGAGGATCTTTATTTTCACATTCCAAGAAGTAATGTATCTCAAAAAAAATCAGTTGATTTAGTTGCAAGACAAAGCAAATATATCTTACAACAGAGTAGAATTTTGTTTAGACAATATCAGAAGCATGAGTGAGATGGTTGTTGCCTACCAGAGAATCCACCTACACCATGCAAATAGTACCTGCAATAATTGGAGGACAGTTTGCCAACAAGCAGAAGGGCCCAAGTGAGGATGCTTCAGTCCCACTTGGGAGGGAGAAGAAAGCAACCACAAGTGGGGAGGGAGGAAGGACCTGGGAAGAAAAGGTCATGGAAGGAGAGGAGAGGGGAACATGATTGGGTACTGGGTGGAGGAAATGGACTGAAATCCCCGAGGACCAGCAGAATGAATGGAAACATTCAACCCTTGGAGTTAGGAGGTTATGGGGACCCTCCAGAATGGACCAGAGATCTGGGAGGTGCGAGACGGTCAGGACTCAAAGGGAGGAGCCATAGATGAGGAGAGGGAACTTGTAGATCCCACCTCCAGTAGAAAGATAGGTATCAAGTGAGGGAGGGGGTTGCCATCCCACAGTCAAACTGTGATCCATAATCGTTAATGTCTGAAAGACCTGCAGGGATGGAAATTAAGAGGAGCCTAAGGAAAAGAAGGTCCAGCAACAGGCCCAAAGTGAGATCCAGCTTAAGGGAAGGCCCCAAGACCTAGCACTATTATTGAGGCTATGGAGTGTTAACAAAAAGGGAGCTAACAGGACTGTCTTCTGAAAGGCCCAACAAACATCTGAAAGAGTCAGATGCAGATATTTGCTCCCAACCAATGGACAGAAGCTGGTGACCCCTGTGGTTGAATTAGGGAAAGCTGGAAGAAGCTGAGGAGGAGGGTGAACCTGTAAGAAGAGCAGCAGTCTCAGCCGGGTGTGGTGGTGCATGCCTTTAATCCCAGAGACAGGCGCATTTCTGAGTTCGAGGCCAGCCTGGTATACAAAGTGAGTTCCAGGATACCCAGGGCTATACAGAGAAACCCTGTCTCAAAAAACCAAAAAGAAAAAAACAAGAAGAAGAAGAAGAAGAAGAAGAAGAAGAAGAAGAAGAAGAAGAAGAAGAAGAAGAAGAAGAAGAAGAAGAAGAAGACGACAACGGAGGAGGAGGAGGAGGAGGAGGAGGAGGAGGAGGAGGAGGAGGAGGAGAGATCCAGTATCTCAGAGATCTCAACCCTCGAGATACTGGAACACCAACCAGGCAGCGTACACCAGCTGATATGAGGCCCCCAACACATACACATCAGAGGACTGCTGGTCTGGGCTTAGTCAGAGAAGATGCACCTAACCTTCAAAATACTGGACACAGGGGAGCGAGGAAGTGGTTGGGATGTGGAACAGTTTGAGGTTGGACCTGGAGGGGAATAAAATCTGGAATTTAAAATAAAAATTTTTAAAAAAGTCATCGTTGTGATACTAGCTATATTAAAGAGCACCAATTTACATCCAGAGTTCAGAAATATCAAAAAAGGGTACAGATGTAGAAATATTTTCTAAATATCAACTGTAATAAGTTTTGAAGAATCAGTCTAGAAGAGTTCTATTTATTTCTAATGATTCAAGAATTATAATAAAGCTTAGAGAAATAAAAATATTATATATGCTGAGTCATATAGGAAATATAATCCAGAGACAATAATGGTGGTGATATGTAAAGAATATGAAGCTATAATCAGCAATACTTAATAGCTGATAAAATGGGAAAGTTAAAGGTAATGGCATTTTATTAATAATGCTAAAATATTAGAAATAAGGTGAAAGTAAGTGATCTTGTTAGAAACAAGATGAAGTAACATGATACTGAATGTAATTCAAGTATAATTCTAATATATTCTCATGTATTTAAATAAAGTATAGCTATAACATATTTTCATATATTTTGGATATGACATTGCTTAGGTAACGGCATACATGCATTTAGTGCTTGCCGAAAGAGAGACAGTGGTACATCAGCACAGGTATAGTCATTTCACTCATGTTTTCTATAATATCATCAGAAAAAATGGCTCTCAATTATTCCCACAAACTCTCAGGATGAAAATTTGATAAATTTTCATCATTAAGAGACGTTGGTCATAGAAGTGTTATTCCAATGAGAAGTTTCCCGCCACCAACAGAAAGTAGCAGAACTCTTACATATAATATCTACAAATATTCTTGAAACTCACAGGTAAAATGCATTTGCTGATGTAAACAGAACAAGAACGAAGGATATGTTTGTATGTCCCACATTATGTCCAAAACAAGACCTATTCCACAATACAGAAGCTATCCTTATGTGATTAGTTAAGAGTTACAGATTTCAGGAAAAGAAATATTGTGGCCATAGCATTGACTCAAGTAGATGAAAAAGTATAAAAGATAGAAAATATTGTCAAATATTGGAGGAAAGATGGGAAGAGAAAGGGGAGTATAAATAAAGCAAGTCACAAACCAACAGGTTGAAAGTTATTAAAAGAAAATATATATTTTGATGAGAGAATACGAAATGTTTTAGACAGCATTAGAGATGGGGAAAATGGTAGTTCTGATACTGTTATAAAAAAATCAACACCAAAGGAAGGAGGGAAACCTTTACTATGAAGAAAGATATAACTATATCTACAATAATATAATGAAGACTAAATATGACAAAATTCCTAGAAATTTTAAAACATTTATTAAAAACTATCTAAAAATTTATAATACAAAAGTCTCATAACATAATTCAATATTTTGAAATAGTATCACAACATACATGAAAATTACTGGCTTTAGCCACTATTGTCTGATATTTAAATTTGTGCTTATTCTGTGTAGGCTTCAGGTTAAGACAGTGTTATGTTCTGATGAACATGTGGAAGTCAAAGGACAGTTTGCAAGTCAGTTCTTGCTTTCTTTTTGTATGAGTCCTGTGTTCAAACTCAGGACCTAGGCCTTGGTAACAAGGGTTCTTATCATATGAGCGTGTTGTGGCTCCAATTGTTGTCTCTCTAATGCTGATACACACTGTTCACTTACATAAGACTTGCACTCACATGCTTGAAAGTACAAATGAGTAGTAGCCTCCACACTGGATGGGAAGCATCAGACATAAGCAGGTATGAGCAGAGGGTGGCTTCTGAAGTTGTCACTTGAAAGAGAGGTTTAGTTAGATAGGCAGTAAGAACTAATTTTCATGAACCTCTTTCCTTTCTTTTTGGTCATTAAACAAAAAAAAAAGAAAGGAAAGAATGTTTAAATTAAAAACAACCACAGAAAACCATCAGAAATCCCCTTTATAACTAAGCAGGAATAATTATTTGATATAAGATCCTAAACTAAAACTCTCTGAAGCGAGTCGCTTGGGCTTTAAACGACATAGTATAAAAGTTAAAAGTAGGAAGCACTTCCATGATTTCTGAAGTCCAAGACACAATATAAACAGTGAGCTATAATTGGCTTAAGAATTTCCAAACTATTCCTCATGAAATCATAATTATATCAACTTGTACAAATAAAAGGTCAAGAACTTTCCAAATAATTGCATCCAGACATTGTCTCATTGCTACAGTCCCACACTCAGAAAGAATTCAACATCTATTGGCCCTATCTGTTGCTCACTCTGTTTTCTCAAGACTGATGAAGACAGCCAAGTCACACATCTGGTAGATCTTCTTTAAATCACGTTTCCCCCTCTAACTAGGTACATCAAATAAAATGTACTTCTTTCTTAATCAGCTAACCATAGTACAATTCACAGAAAAAAAGAAGGAAAGAAAGAAGAAAGAAAGAAAGAAAGAAAGAAAGAAAGAAAGAAAGAAAGAAAGAAAGAAAGAAAGAAAGAAAGAAAGAAAGAAAGAAAGAAAGAGAGAAAGAAAGAGAGAGAGAAAGAAAGAACAACAACAACAACAAAAAACCATTAACTCAAGGAAGGTTTCAGTTAACAGATTTTTCCTTCAAAGTATGTCTTCCATTTTGTGGACATTTCAAAAGTAATTTGGAACATAGCATATGGATACAAAGTTATGCCCTTGAAAATGGAGATATTGTTTTAAAATTTAAAACCATGTAGAGAACAAATTTTGGTCTACTTTCCTTGTAACTCCTAAATGATATTATGATTTATTTGTGTCACAAATGACTACATGTCAGAGGAATGTTTTGCTCATGCTAACTCAATTCACACTGAGGATCAACAATCAAAGAGTTAATGGCAAAGGTAACTTTACAACTACGTAAAGTAGCAGTGTATTGGTTGTTTCCTTATGTATGCGCGTGTATATAATTACCCCCTCATACAGTATTCTGAAGTGAAAAGTTACTGAAATTTCTTTTATTGACAATATTTTCTTATGACATTATCATACATTTCAGAAGGTTGTCATTTTCATATTGAAAGTGTTTCGAAGTATTAGATTAGAAAGTTCTCAATAGCATTACAATTATATTAAAATTAAACTATCCACCTACCACTCAGGGTGAAGTGTCTAGTTCTTTCTGTTGTATAATTGACAATGACTGTATAGCACCAACATTACCAGAATGGTAACATAATTTTAGATAAAGCAACAGTGAGTATTATTAGTCTTCTCAACAAAAGCTGATACAAACTGTTATGCAAAAAAAATTGCTATGATATAATTCAGTCTCTGAACTCTATAATCATTCTTTAAATGTGACACCTCTTTTATAGAATTGGAACACTATGCATGTATTTTCCTCCCACCAAGTTCAAATATGTTCTTTGAAACTATCCTTACAGCACATTTGGCATGGCCTTTTATTTCAGAATACTAGGCTATTGGAAGAAATTCAATAATTGACTTTTAAACTTTGATCATTGGAAAAAGATAGGAAAACTACCAATGAGTAAATGCCATCAGATAGTAGTACGTAAGGTGAACTCATAGACAGAATGGCCATGCAAGAACTTGTTATCTGCACTGTTTTCCAGGAAGAGAACTCAACCAAAATTGTGTCTAGTATTGCTGAACAGGACCAATGCAGATGTTTGTTTAGAAAATTGTCTCACTGTTTAATTATATATTTTAGTCACTGTTACATTTTAATTTGAGGACTGAAAATAAAACCTAACAAGATAGATCTTCAAACTGCTTGACTAAACTAATTGTCTATGAAGACATGTCTTCAAGAGATTATTTTATATGCTAAATTGGAAATGTGAATTCATTGTTATTAAGGTTTCTAAATGTATAAAACAGCATTACTAAAAAAAATACAAAAATAAAGTTATAACAAAACCAAACTCCTTCTCCAAATCTTCTAATATATTACTCTTCCCATCATTTTCCAAACTCTATGAAACATATTGAGAGGTATACTAAGTGGTCTGTACTAATTTAACTAACTTGTACAATGTATAATTTATCTGGGGGAAAGAAATGTCAAAACATAAAAGAAGACTATCTGGTATTAAAGGGGAAATAGCGTGTTGTATAGTTTTGCCTAACATGGTAAAAACTTTTAAATCTTTTTTTTTCACTTCAGAGAATTTTCCATAAGTTGATACGAAGAGTGATATGAGCATACTACACTCTGAATGATAAGTCTACACCCAACTCTCTCCTCTGTCTGAGCTACTGCTCTAGAGAGGCTCATGAAGCTTGTAACAGATATTTTTCCCTAAAGCTACGTAATAAATGGCAGTCATAAAGCAGTGACTGGGAGATCAGACAATTCTTTAAATTAAATAACCATTTCTGAAGCACTGAAATTTACACAGTGGTTGGCAGAATAGTGGAAGAGAATGAGTTTATGATTATATGGAGAGTAAGACACAGAAGTTCCTAAGGTAGAAGCTGAAAGAGAATGCTCAATGCTATAATTAATGGCAAACTCATTGACATGTGGATACTGAGGACAGACACTAAAGGAAACTCAGAGCATATTATCTACAGAGGCCAAAACATGTGTGAACATGTTAGGAGGTAACAAAGGAAGAACTGTGAACAGGATGCATGCACCTGATCCTCACAGGGGTGTGTGTATGTGTGTGTGTGTAGAAACAGTGACTTAGCTCCCACTCTGGTGGTCTGAGGAGATGTTATTAGAATAAGGAAAGGGTTCCCAGGCACATGGTTAAAGTTTTCAGCTCTATCGTATGCCCCTCCTTAAGCAAAAGAAAAAGAAGAGCCACAAAATCTTGTCCATACACTCTAGGCTGATGATATATGACATGGTTCAAGAAGGAACCCAAGTTGTAGGCTATCCAATGCAAAGAGATGACCAGCTTAATTCCTTAACTGATTTGCAATTCTCAGATAGCTCTGCAGAGACTTTATTTGTTTTTACATGACCATTGTTTAGGGAAATAGAAGTGAGTGTTTGAAACAAGTTGTTTTATAATGACATTAACAAAGGGAAGATACAACTTTAATGTTCCCCTTATAAGTCTCTTAAAATGAAATGATTAAGTTCTTTTACAAATACATTTGTTTTCATGTGACCTCTACATTCTTTAATTGAAACGAATGTCAATTAGAAGGATAAAGATTTTATCAAGTGATAAAAAGCCACAAATATTGGAAAGAAAGCAAAAAGAAAATTGGATAGAGAAAGCACAGTCATTTTTCTTCTCATTTCCAAACCTGAGAAGCACAGGGCACAGGTTATATGGGAGTGAGGAAATTATATTATCTTGATTGCCATGAATTGAAAATTTCATTTCTCAAGAAACATTTGGCTTAATAATTTTATATTTTTGAAATAGGAGATTTCCTTTCAAATAGTCTGAAAAGCAATAATGAAAACGAGCTATTTAATGATTTGGAAAAGATCATCTTTGATAAACTATCTCATTATATATTTTCATATGCAGTGAGACATATGACCCAACTATAGAAGCAAAGAATCTCAGAACCTTAAAAAAATAGTCTCCCAAATAATGTACTTATAAGTCACACTATATTCTGATGCAGTTAGCTCATCCTCAGTGTTTTTATATTATAAATAAATAAATAAATAAATAAATAAATAAATAAATAAATAAATAAGAAAATGCCCTGAGTTAAATTCTGGAAGATAGAGCTGAGAAAATCTGAAGGAGTCAGCATGTTGTTCCTCACTGTGAGACCATCCAGTAGGCTCATGCTGTATTCATGGCCAACCATCTATCTGGAAGGTTGTACAGGGACAGAGCTTTCATGTGTCCCTTCTAAATATGAAAGGGACATAAGCCTTCCGGTTCTGTGCAGAAAACAGAAAGTCTTAAAATTAATGGGGCCAACCTGTGAGAATATTCTAAGACCATTCGATAATAAAATTAACACCTACCTTGACTAAATATGTACATGCGTCCCAGTTCTGTTCCCACTTAGATATCTGTATGGTCAACAAAATTAGGTTTTAGATATCTCAACAGGGACCTTTGCTAACCAGGGCCATTCGAAATGAGTGTAACATCACATGCTAAATTTTTTATTGGCTTGAGCAAACTCCAGAATTTGTCTTTGATTCCCCATTAGATTGTATCTTGTAATCAAACATAAACTGTATGCAAAACCTTTCTTGGGAAAGGCACCGGATTTAAATTTAGAGCTTTGTTTGTTCAAATACCTTTGGCAAATGCATATGTCTGAATCTGCTTTCTCATATCCTAAGTGGCAATAACACCATCTGCATTAAAGATTGCTGTAAAAATCAAATTAAGCCACATGTCTAAAATTAGGTTATGAATGACATGGCACTAGGTGTTATATAAGATTGTTTTCACTAACTTGCTTTTCATAAATTTCACTCTAAGCCTCATCACTGTTAAGAGGCTCATCCGGCTTTGTTTTTTCTTCTTTTCTGCTCTCCAAGTTCTAGTGCTATTTCATTGCTATGAGAACATACGTTATAGAAACAAGTGTCTATGGGAAATGCCCTCCCAGGTATGCAAGCTTCAGTATGCATGTCAGAATATTTGACCTCAGTGTTTAATAGGGACAGAGGAAATTCATTGTCATATCATAATATAAACATTCTAAGGGATAACTAATCGTGGAGGAATCAAAAGTCTATAGATGTCAGATTTCCATCAACATGTCTATGTTGATCCAAATGTAACCTTTAGATTAAGAAAGAATCTAATATGAGCCTTACTGAAGAGCCAACCACGCAGCTAGTGTAAGAACATATTGCTGCCTCCTTCATTGTGTGGCTTCTGCCTCACTGATATATTCTAACATTCCAGTAACTAATGTGAGACCACAGTGACACCAAATTCTATCCAGAAGATCCATTCTTAAGGAGATGGAATGGCTTTCTGGTGCAGGTTCCTACTTTTTCATGGTATCTAGAAATATCATTGTCATCTATACTTTGGAAGAACTAGGATGATATTTCAAAAAGTAACTGAAATATGGCAATAAGTGTCATGGTACAAAGGAAAGCTTTATGTGAAATGTATGAGAATAAAAAGGAAATCCTTTCCACTGATGGCCGACTAGGCCATCTTTTGATACATATGCAGCTAGAGTCAAGAGCTCCGGGGTACTGGTTAGTTCATAATGTTGTTGCACCTACAGGGTTGCAGATCTCTTTAGCTCCTTGGATACTTTCTCTAGCTCCTCCATTGGGGGCCCTGTGATCCATCCAATAGTTGACTGTGAGCATCCACTTCTGTGTTTGCTAGGCCCCGATCTCACTGGAAAGAGAGGCCCATTGGTCAGGCAAACTTTATATGCCCCAGTACAGGGGAACGCCAGGGCCAAAAAATGGGAATGGGTGGTTAGAGGAGTGGTGGGGGGGCTTTTGGGATAGCATTGGAAATGTAATTGAGGAAAATACGTAGTAAAAAAAAGGAAATCCTTAACTGGGACCTCAGCAACCTGCTTGAGAAACTTGTATTCAGTGCCTCCATTCCCGGGCCTCTTCCAGCCTCTCTGTTCAGATACAGAGGTTTAACTCATGAGCCTAATTCCACCTGCCTATGCTGATAAGAATGGAGTCGAATAAAATAATTTAATCCTTTTATAGATGATGTAAGAATGCTAAGAAAACTCAATAACATTCACAAATTCAAATTTGTTCTCCTTAATAAATCATTTTTTTAACTCATCACTTAAAACGACTAATGACAATTGGTTATCTAATAACAAATGGCCACTCTGTCAACTCTGTCAATATATACTTTCAAGTCACTTTATATGGATGGATGCTCTGACGAAAGCATTCATGGTTTTCCCCAGAACTGTGTAACTAAAGAATAACCCAGATTCAGAGCAGACACACTGGGGCAGTGTCTTGCTATAAGAGTGAGGAGTAGAAGACTCTTAGACAGTATACCATTTTGTAAGCCTGAATAAGAAACAGAAGTCCCATAAATGCCATTTCCTTCCCTCCTCAGAACTCAACACCCTAGACAGTATTACCATCATTAAAAAGAACAAATGAACCAAAATGAAAAAAAAATCATCTTGAGAGAGCAAAGTTAGACCTAAATAAGCATGAGTGTTGGAAGAGGAGTAATGAAGGAAACGGGGCTAGTGGTTTATGAAATTGGACAATGGAAAAATAAAATAAGCAGCTTTCATTTCCCTGCAGTTTTGTGACAACCACTTTTCCACGTTGCAAAGATTTATGCTTTTGAGGATCTACACCCAGATTCACTCTGTGCTATGAACAATGCTAGGGAGTGGGACTACTGAGCTTCTGGCTTCTGACACAGCCTTTATACTGTATTCTTTCCTATACTCTCTTCCTTCACCCTTCCTCTTACTTGGTTCCCATTCCATAACAAATGTGTCGTCTAATGATGCAAGCATCCTGGCCATGAGTTAGCATGTCTTTCATACACTGCTATACAATGTCCATTCATACACTGCTACCCTGCATTTCATTACTCATGTATTCCCAAACCGCAGCTGACAAAGTGTAGCTTTACCTTGCTGAAATGCCATACCTGAATTCTCTAATTAATGTGTATACATGTAAAAGAATAAATGAAAAGAGGCCTAATTGTCTTACAAGGAGTTATAAGAGAAGTTAGTATTGCAATAAACGGACTTTTTAGCAGTAAAATCGAACATTTCATTTCAAATGCTTGAATAGCCAAACTTTATAAAAATGAAATGGGGCTGTGCATGGTGGTGCATGCTTTTAGTCTTAGAACTCAGATTGAAGAAGGCAGATCTCAGAATCTGAGGCTAGCCTTGTTTACAGAGAAGAGTACCAGGTCAGCTGGGACTACACAGAGAAACACTGTTTAAAAGAAAGCATCACCCACAAAACACAATAAAGAAAGAATAAAATTGTTTGGTAATTAAGTTTAACCGTTATCTCTTTATTTTTAGTACAGTAATTAAATGGTAAAATGGGGCATGAAAGCATTGATCAATTGTCCCAATATAATTTGTATGGTAAATTCATATTTTTCATAATTAGAAAAATATAAATTGACTTTGATACCAACAATAAAAGAAATATATTCAGTAAATGCTATCTAATATTTGTACACTACTTTTAATGCTTTCTTTATTATGAGAAAACACTAGTATGTAATTCATATAATTGACTTGTATTATAATTAAATGTGAGAAGAGTGGGAACCATCAACGAAGCACACATATCAGTGTCCGAATTAAAACCGAATCTTGATAACAAACATTAATTGAGAAGAGACAGCTTTAAAAAATTCTTAAGTGAAGCATTAAACACAGTTATCTGATGTTTATGTTTTTCTTCCTTAATAATTAATGGAATGTAAATAGTCAGGGGAGGCTTCGGTTTTGCATTGTAGCTAACCACCATTATAAATGGCAGTCCGATGTTTACATAATACCCAGAACCTTTCTGTATAAAAGGAGGTTACAAATCTGCCCCCTTTTCCCTGTTCAAAGTCAAAAATAATGGTGCCTGATCCCCAGAGCATTCACTGCAGGAACTGTTTGCATATTCAGTTATTGTTTCTGCTGCGTCAGTCATCTGTTGAAGTTCACTCTAATGTGGCCCTGATCAATTCTGCCAGCTGTGCTTAAGTGCTGTTTACTATAATAACATCACACTGCATTCTTCTTTGGCAACAACCACCATGACAGCACCTAAATGCATGGAGAAGCCAAGATTTTTAGCATGTACATAGTTCAGATTGAAACTGTGTACAGAATACAGTGATGTTCTATTTCTGTTCATTCTAGCGAATACCAACAGCTCAGTAATGGCCATACTAAGACTACTACCCTGCCCTTTCTAATATTTGAAGATCTTGTTGCTCTAAATCTTTCAATATGATATAGAAATTATTTTGTAAATATACCTTATAATCTTGACCAAATGGTTAAGTGTCTATTCATTTACTGAGTTTAAACCTTTCTTTTTCCTTTTCTTTTTCTTTTTCTTTTTCTTTTTCTTTTTCTTTTTTTGGGGGTGGGTATAAGATATAGTATGTGAAAATTACCTGGGAAAAATGTGTTTTCAAATATATTTAGCAGCTACAAGACGAATACGAAGACAAGAAAATAGGAATTAACACAAAACTCTAACAATACCAAGTATATAGGTCAAGAAAATATGAAAGTGTCTAGTTTCTCATATGTTACAATTTATTTCACCTGACATTAGGCAATAAAGCAAAGTAAACCAGATATGCCACAATCAAACAACATTTCACATAAACCTTCACAGAGATAACACTGCCAATATTTATTACTGTTTTGCTACTTATTAAAAATCTTTCTATGTGAGTTCTATGATCACATATCAGCAAACATAAAGTAATCTCATTGAGACTTTGAAAAATGCCCATTCTTGTTTCTGTGATTCATTTAACATATCCTTCATAATAAGTGTGTTGTAAATACCAGTGCTGACTGAGAAAAAAAAAAAAGAAAACAGATTAGTCACCAAAATGTCATCTCTGAGGTTTTTAATCCCTGGGAAGCAAGAGCAAATGAGGGGTGTGTTTTCAGGGCAGCAAAGAAAAAAGTATGGATCTTAACCTAAGTGTAGAACCACAGCTTATTCTGCCATGAAAGCTCTGTCTGGCCTCTATGCATTAACAGCAACACAAAATCATGCGGTAAATACACAGATGTTTGCATCTCTACTTTTCTCCCATTGCCAACTTAAAGCTAAGCCCCTTGATTTCTAGTAGCCACAGAGTTTTCATTAGTGTCTATCAGACTCCTCAGCTACTTAGACAGTACTCAGCTTTTGCAAAACCGTTAGACTATAAGCTGTGGACTTCTGTCCATATTCTCTGCTTGGTTTCCTAGCTAGAGCTGAGAGTTTTATTGCTGGAAAAATTCCCGAGGAGAAACTGTTCTTACACTTTATATTGATGCCCTTCAGAGATAACACTTACTTCGTCAGATGGGATCCTTGTTTCTAAATTATTTTTAAAGTAACATGTCATTCCAGTATAATCATCAGGTTGTTAGCAAGAATACAAAACAAAAATAATCCATTCAAAGCATTTCATCTACTCACTGAGGATTGACAGTATCTTCTACACTTTTGAAAGCTCTTTTAACACTAACTGATATGTTCTCGTGGGAAGGAATGCAAAGCTTTCTACATATAAAAGTTCATCTTCTGCTTTCTTGCTACCATCAGATAAAGCAAAGAAGCTTGAAACCATAGCTCAGATATGTCTCACAGGAATAAACTCAAAACATCAGCCTCAGGACTGTCAAAAGGTGTGAGTAGAGACTAGAAAAGAGTAAGGATAGACGGCAAAGGCAAACTCAGGGAGAGTTAAAGCTCACCTGTTTATACCACTATGCATGGAAAGGCCATCTTATTACTGAAGGTGAAACTATCCCAGCTAGAAAGATAAGTGAACCACTGCAAGTATTGTAGTGACTGTCCTGTGAATGAATTGCCACAGCAAATGACAGAACTCTCTCAATTCCACTTTCCAATAACTCCAAGGCACTAGGGATGTGACAGAGTGATGAATACCACAACAGACAGCTCCAATATGGTACCATTTTACCAGATCAATATCTCACTGCAATATAAGAAAAAAAAGGAGCTGATATTAGTCTACACAGTGTATTACAGATGAGGTACATTTCTTCTCATTGCACTCATGCTGAACCAAGGCAATAATTCACAGATCCCTTAAAAGGTTCGTGCACTGCCATCCCATGCAAAAAAAAAAAAAGGCTAATCTTTATTTCAACATCTGATTCAGATGTCCTAGTTTAAAAGAGAAAGAATGCAAAACGTTAATGTGCTTTTTATTAACTATGATTTTTTGTAGACAAATGAATTGTAATTTTGCTATGTTCAAAGTGCTAAATTATAGAAAAATGCAAAGATTCCTGACTTCCTTCTGGCAACAGCATGAAGGAAATTGTATTCAATATTTTACAGCCAGCAGTCTACCTCTCCTAACAACTGTGAGGAAGCTCAGGAGCCATCCGCATTTTGAGAGTTTGAAATATAATCAATTCTCAATTATCAGCAATGGTTTATCCTCTTTTTGATTGTTTCATGTTTCCTTAAAAAAAAAAAAAAGAAAAAACTAAAGTCACTGTGGTCAGCTATTTCAACAGCTGCCAAGAGCTCTAACCATCTATACAAGAAATATCAGTTTCTATGTGTACCAATCACTCAAAAGGAATATAAAGTAATCTTCATGTCATAGTTAATATATAAATGATTAAATGCCTCATTGTTTCAAAATATCCTAATTGATTCCGGCTACAGGCAATACCATTGTTATAACCCAGAAGCCAACAAGTTTGGATTTGTTTTGCCTGATGATTGTGTGCCTCAATATACCTTTTCATTTTCTGTTCAAGTATTTTTGCAAATTTTCTTTATTTTATTTCTTTCTTTCATATACACCCTTAGCAAAATACTTCCTGAAACAGTTCAAAACTGATCAAACAACACTTTAGAATACAAGAATTCACTTCTAACTCTGACCAGAGCTTCCTTTTCTACTCATATACATTTCCCTTCTAACACTACCCATGATTCCTGATGTGGGGACGACCAAATAATACCCTAAAAGTTTGAGACTGGTGTTCTGGCTCTTGTCCACCTACCAATAATGTACCTAACTTCCCCCTTCTTATGCCATGCAGTGAACTGTCTGCTCAGTGGTATGTGAAATTCTTGAGAGACACGGGAGTTAATTCTTTAGTGGAGGATGTTCACTCCTAATATTTTCCTAGCTGCTGCCAACCTGAGCTATGAATTAGGTCAACATTAGGAGATTTGTTTTACAGATGAGGAAAATGAGGTTTATTGAGGTTAAATGGCTTAGTCCACTGACCCAACAGCTGTCAGAATTTAGCAACCCTTCTCTGGGCCAGTGATTTCCAGCCCAGATTTCGCAATACCCTAGGGTGTCTCACATTTCCTAAAGTATTTCATGAAATTCTCAAACAATTAGAAACAAATATAGGCCAAATCATATCTTGTAGACATGACTGGAAAAACAAGGCACACATTTATAACTCACTGCAACACTGAAATCTGAAGAACGCCATTGTCTGTTAAGTTAATGTATTTCAGGAGGGTGGTAAACAAAACAGTACAAGAAGCTGAGATGCTGAAACTAGCTGTCAGTCATTAACTCTTCTCTTCGTTTGTCTATATTGGTCATTGTGTTTTGGTTTGGCTTAGACAGGCTCTCTCTGTGTAGCCCAGGGCAGCCTAGGGAATTTTGAATGTTCCTGTCTCAGCCTCCTAAAAGCCATGTGAACCATGATGCTTGACACTGATATCATATTTAATATCAGTTATCTTTATATAATAAAGGTCAAAAGCCTGATAAAAAGCTTGTCATAAAATATTGAAACTCCTACACTTCCCTGTAAACACTAATGAGAAAAATGTTTAATTTTTTTCTATAAGCATTGTTTCATTATCTGTAGGGAAACAGTGCACACTAAGATACTTCTTAGAAGCACCACCTGGCTAATTATTTTCAAGATTTACTAGTAACACTCAAGCTTTAGAAGTTTTTTTTAATTTTTTTAAACATCTATCTATCACATCTATCATATAATTTTATAAAAATTATACAATACAAATATATGTAAATTTGTTTGGTTGTTGAATGGTGGATTTATGTGTGTGAGTGTGTGTGTGTGTGTGTGTGTGTGTGTGTATGTGTGTGTGTGTGTGTGTGTGTGTGTGTGTGTGTGTGTGTGTGTGTGTGTGTGTGTATACATGTATGCATGCATACCTTGGCCCCCATATGGAGATCAAATGACATGTAATTGAGGCTGGTTTTCTCTTTCTATCCTATAATTTCCTGGGACTGAACGCATATCATCTGACTTGGGAGAAAGTTCCTTTACCTTTGGAGTCTTGTCTTCTGCTCTATTTGTTTTGTCTTGTGTTTGAAGACATTTTTAATAGGATGTGGGATAACAATACAACTACTATTTGATTTGACTTCAATATTTCGATACATAAATAGACAAAACAGGTAGCTTTGACATGAAAGTTGCTATGAACTTAGATCCTTCAATAGAGAGCAGATGAGAAGAGGTCTGAGAAGGCTGAGCTGTTTTTATAGAAACCGTCTTCATCAAGGTTTAATCACCACATTTGTAGAATTACCAAACCATAATTTTAGTTCTCTCTCTGCAGAAAGACATTCAGCCTTAGTATCTTTAGTAGATACTAAGGTCCTACAATGTGTGAGCTTGTCCAAGGCTCAGTTAGTGGAAGAATATTGTGAGGCTCTCTAAGTAAGGACTGTGTATTTTAAAAAGGGTACCGAGAAGAGTCAGAGAGTAGTTCTGGGACTAATAAGCAATTGTACACTGCTTGGAATGCATAGATTAATAACTTTCTACAACTTATTGTACAACACTAAAGTCTGACTTATATACAGTATCTTTAAGACAAATTGGATCTATTCTGTAGCCAATCTTCCTTGTTTTATAAGTATAACAAGCATTTATTTTAATCATAGCTTTGGAAACAACTATATTCAACCACTTACTATTAAAAGTATCACAACACAAGAAATCAATAAAATATAATATTCACTGCAGACGACCAATTTGCTGGCTGAGACATTATGGGGCAAAGTTATAAAAGTACTAGATACTGAAGCTATGATATAAAATATGTTAAAATATGTAAATTTGAAAAACTACTAAAATGGCTAAACTTAAGATGCTTAACTGAATTTGGACCCCCTTTGCAGAGATTTCATTTTTAATTCTTTATATCTCGTATCTGAGATTGCTTCTTATTTCTCCTTCTTGTCTTCATTTTAGAATTTTTACTTCTCAGAGGACTTAGGTGATGGCTGAGGAGTTGATTTTAAGACAATAAAAAATATAATATTTAACTTTTTAAATTTTATGTTCTTAACCATGGAGTCACCTTTCCAGCCCTTTAAACAGTTTTGAATGGCAATAGTATCTTAGACATCATATTAATAATCTTAGGAATAAGGATCAATATAGAACTCAATCCCTTTAACCACATGAATTCACAGTCTAATTATAGAGACTGATATGAAATAAAATCACTTTAATGCAAAACAATAATTTTAACATATAAATATATTATGATTCTGAAAAGCATAGTGTATCTAATACAAGGATCTAAAATTTTGATCAGTTTTCTAAGGTACAGAAAATCAATGCTTTCAGGAAATGTTTAGAAAGTTTTTGGAGGCTGGAGAGATGGCTCAGCAGTTAAGAGCATTGACTATTCTTCCGGAGGTTCTGAGTTCAGTTCCCAGCAACTACATGGTGGCTCACAACCATCTGTAATAGGGTCTGATACCTTCTTCTGGTGTGCCTAAAGACAGCAACAGTGTAGTCCTATACATAAGTAGATAAATCTTAAATAAAAGGAAGTTTTTTTTCAACTCTGAAAGGATGAATTATTGATAATCACAGATATCCTGAGTTGTGGCCTCATGCCTACCTTTCACTTTTGAAAGTGGCCCAGTGAATTTAAAGGATCAGGAAAAACTATGGCTCACATAACAAATTTGTAACAATAACAACAACAAAAACAACAAAAAACCTTCATATACTGCCATTGTTTGATTACTTGTTAAGTAAAATCCAATGCATAAAACATGAGAAATATGTATTGAAAGTTTCAGTAAAAAACACGTTTGAAGATCTTTGAAAGGGCTTGTTATTGACATAAAGCAAAACTAGTTTATTTAGCTTGAATAATTAATACTATGCCTCAGTAACTCATAATAAACATGCATTTAATTAAATGTTGAAATATCACTTAAATCAATACATAGCAATTCAAAATTCAAGATCAGAAGCAAAATTAGGAAAAAAAATGTTTAATGCCCTAAATGCCATAAGCACTAGATCAAGAGTAATATAAGGAAATGATTTCCACTTTTAAAGCATTTTCTTTGAGGATGTAGTAAAATAAATAGACCAGTGGCTCAGCCCTGGCTCCGCAGTGTTCTCACCATCCAGTCCAAGTAAATCCCCCTCGCTAGGGACCATTTTTTTCTAATCACTGAAATGGGTTTGTAATAAGGTGAATGCCACAAGCTCTTGTGGAGAAGCTGAAAAGATTGTTAAAAGGTACTTGGAATGTAGCATGTCACAAGAGAATTGTGCTTTTCATGAATGGCTTTGCCAACCTGAATTTAAGAAGATCCAATGTGGGGTTTTCTAAATCGGGACTGCGGAATACACAGAAACTTAAAGATAAACGTCACGCTTCACAGAAGCTCTATATTGTACATAGAGTCCATAAGCCATATGAACATTTAGGAAAAATTTAAGTTAATCATTAAAGAGATGCCTTGGGACCAGATCAGAGGTTTGAGCGTGTCTCCTCATGGTCAAACATTGTTTGGTCAAACACTGTTTAAAATACTGGATGACATTAGTCCAGAGAATTGGCCAGCTGCTGCTCTTTAGAGAGTTGAAAACACTCATTGTAGGATGGGTTTGATGGGTTCATTTCAAACAGACTGGCAGAAGGAGAGAACCAACAGCATTAATAAGTTAAGCTAACATTAGCACAGAGAAAAGTAAAAACATCTCTGATACAACCCCAAGAAACATGGGAGCAGGAGTTGGCAAAGAAGTATAGCAATTTCTATGCAGTGGAAATATAAGTTCCATATGTAGCAATGGCTCCCAGTACCTTCAGGACGGTTAAGTTCAAATGATAAGGGCGTGATAACAAATACTGTGGCATCAGAAGACTGGCTTTCAGACCCTGAAACCTATGTGTGGAGAAATTTCCCTAAATGTGTCAGTAAAATTACTCAAGCAATAACCTACAACAACTGGACATACCTTGGCATGCAAATTTCATCTAAATACAAACTCATCTCTCACTTTCCATGATGCACCTGAGTGCCAGTCTGGCACCCCAGTTCTTTCGGGGCCCTTGACATTAGGAAAGAAATGAACAGGGAGGACTACAAATATCTGCAATATTGCAAGATGTCTGAGTGACATATAATTTCTACCTCTAATTCTGTTCCCATGTTGGACTCTAAATTAGTGCACTGTTAGGGCCTGCTTTGAGGGAAGGTATTGTGTGCGGCCTCCACTGCACAGGGAGGAGAGGCCCCCTCCTCACACTGTGTTCCTGCTTGGCTGTGTCTTTTTTTCCTGCGGTCCTGTTTAAATTCTCACCTTGCACTGCCCTTGTCATCAAGTCGTTCAGGCACAAAGCTGGGAGCATGGGGAGTGTTTACTCATTTCCCAAGTCCATTATCTTACACATTAATCACTGGTCTGGAACTTTTGGACAATGCTGAATCTGTTACCTCCACCATCCCCCCCTTCCCAGCCCCCACCCGCCTGGCTGCTTTACTTGTGTATCTGACAGTTCCCCATTTCCAAATGCACTTATACTTAATGACTTTTTCATCTGATTAACTATTTTTTTCTCCTACAAAAAAAAAAGAAAGAAAATAAAACAGAAAGAAATGGTTTGCATTTATCAGTGAAAACATCACAGATTCAAAGTGAAAGATGAAGCCCTATTTCTTAAATTATTGCTTATTTTTGTTCTTTTTGGAGAGATGGTTTAAAAGAGGATAACTCTGTTGGTTTATGAAAGACTATCTCTGTTGAGACTGAATTCACACCTCCCCATCACCTTTGATATTATTCAATATCATTATCAATACTCAACACCCAAAACAAAACACTTGCTAGAAATTCAAGTTAACCCTGAAAAGCAGATGTGTTTAAATGCTCGAAAGCAAACTCCCCCCCCCCCCCTTTTAACTCTGTAAAAATGACTGTGATTCCTGTGTGCCATAAAAGGCTCTGTGAGTGGAAGCTTAGCTCCTGTAATGATTACTAAAGCAACAGAAATAGATGCAAGGAAACAGGACAGCTGGAGGCTCTTGAACTGCAGTTGTCAAAAGATTTGTTTGTGAAACATGCATTTTATTGCCTTGTATGCATGCAATAATGAGGCAGGGACAACTGCAACACTGCACTTAATGACTGCATTTCTTGTTTCAGCCAGTTTCCTTGTCCTCTTGCAATTAACGTTTTCCCAGATCACCCAAGGCTACTTTGTCAGAGGAGGGGGGAAAAATCTGAAATTCACATAAATGAGCAATGTCAATAGTTTAGAAAGAGTTTACTTAGAGAACAAAGAACCCTTATGAGGCACTAGTGAGAAGAAATGGGGAAAAAATGAGTCTTCACAATGTAAGCCTTTTCTTAGAGCGACTTGTTATCAAGCAGTTCGGGATAGTCCTTCGAATCTGCATTAAAATGCATTTCATTCCATTGACTCATTTGCATTAATTTCTCCCATTATATCTGAAAATGGCTGAATGTCTGCCCAACACAATGCCACAGCCTATCACAGGCTACCACGGAGGCCCCAGGTGCCAATTTACTCTTCTTAGTTCTTTTCATTCTGTTTGCTGATTCTGACAACTGGAGTTCTCCTCTCAGTCCAAGGGACTTTTCAATTGGATTTGCTCGTGGTGACAAAATTGTTGCTTTGCCGAGAGGAGGGGGTTCTTTGATTGAGCGTCTATCACGCTGCCATGGGAAAGCGAGAGGCGAATGATTCTCAGTGGCTTCTGATTTCCAGTATTTGTTCAGCATTAGGCCCACTTATCTCCAGAAGAAAAAGCAACATGTAGAGAGAAAGTGACAGGCAGAAACACACTCACTCGCTCGTTCATTCTCACCGCACTCTGTATTCAAACAAGGGGGACCTATTACACTGAGCGCTCCAGATCAGCCTCCCTCAATTATCACACTTAATCCTTATAGCTCTATAAAGTAAATATTTCATTACAATTTCAAATAAACAGTCACCCAATCTAATGAAGCAAGAACTCAAAGTGGCAATGTCATAGAACTCGTTACCATCATCAAAGGAAAGGACACAGCCCTGACTGCTAACAATGAAAAAAAAATGAATACTGGCATATTTATGAACTAAAGGGTGTTGTAGTTCCAAGGTTCCCCCTCCCAGTGCCACTCACTAATTTATCTTTGCACATGCGATTCAATTATGAGCGTTCTGTTAGTCTTTTGCCTCCCTCTTCCTTTATTTCTCTTGGCTTTTCACTCGAGTCTCTTCTCTGAGTTCATTGTCTTAATCACCCTGTGCATCCACGCAGAGCACACCTGACACACCAACTCTCAGCTCTGTTCATAAACATCAGAGAATGGGGACGCGGTGCTTCGGACTGAAGAAGTTTAGACAATCCAGCATGCTCATCCTCATGAAGGACTGTCCTCACGCCAGTGATATCAAGTCGAAGATCTTGTAGGGTTTTTAATCCTTTTTTCCTGTACTCTGAGGCAAGAATATCTAAAAATAACTCTCGATTCACCAAACCTTAATAATTTTATAAGAAGCCCGAGTTGAATAAAGATAAGTAAATTAAGCTCTTAATCAAATGTTGAATTACCTCTCTGCGATTCCAACTTTCCTTTAATCCTAATCTTTGCTCCTTTGAGGAATGATTTTTCTCAAATTATTATTTTATCCTTCATGTTAGATATTCTGGTGATAGGTATTATATGTTGGCGCTTTTGTAATTTACTCCATAGGACAGCACCATGTGTCTAATAGGGCCATTTCCCCTGTACTTGAAAAAGCTTATTGGAAGTGTATCCTGTTTTGTGATAAGGCACAGATCTTTGTAGTTAACTGAGACTACAAACCCTCCTCATTTTATCTCAATTACAGAAGGGTCTACTGACCTATCCTGTAATTAATTACTGTTTCTTGCGAAGTTAGACAAAGTGTCCTCTAGTGGGAAATATATGCATTCTTTTATTACCTCTGAGATTTTCAAGTATTTTTTCCTTTAAAATAGTACCTGAACCTCAACCATTCCAAACATCAAACACTGGGTGGAGTGGGCGGGAGGCTTCTAACATACCCATGACTCCTCTATAGTTCCAAAAGGGAGCCACATTTGTTCCTCTGTACTAAAGGCACTTATAATGCAACCGCACACCCTAGGGCATCTTTCAAGGAGCTAGCAGCCAAAAGCTTACAAAGTATTTATGATACATGGAGTCAAAGTGGGAGAGGTGATCCAAGAACATTATCAGGATAAAGCCACAGGTAAAAGTTTTAACATTTGTTAACTTAAGGAGAAATAAAACCAAAATGAAAATTTATATGTGTATGTGTATCCCTCAATTAAGTATATAATTGTAAATATAGATGGTGTAAATAAGAAAGCTTTTACTACTGATGTCTGTTTCATATGCAATTATTAACTCACTGATACTCAATGTCCTTAAAGGCCTGTAAGACTTAATTTATTATGTAACTGATACAGACCAGAAAACTCAGATTCATAAGGTAAACTTTCTGGTCTAATAGCAAGGCTGGAAGGTGTATCAAATACTGTATAGAAATCTATACTCAGCTCACCAGTGCAAAGGAGCTAACTTCCCCCAAGTAAAGCAAACCTCACCAGATCAGAATCTACCAACACTTCTAGACAAAACTCTCTGTCTGGGGCCCTAACAACGTCCTGAGCCCTTTCTAGGCCTCTGCGTTCATGTGGGAAAACACAAAGAAAGTGCCTACCTGCCTAGATTTAGACCTACCTGCCAAGTGAACAACTGCAGAAATGAGATAAAGCAAGAAGAAATCCAAGACTGTGAAGGTACTGCGAAGAAAGGACCAACAGTATTTAAAACATCTGCCCAATTCACGATTAAGAAAAATTCACCTAAAGATGAAAACTTAAAGATTTAATTTTCACAATTTTCAAATTTGGTAGTATTATTATTTGGCCAAACGAATAACATATGTTTTTTTTCCAATTGCTGGAGTATATGTAAAAAGATGAGAAAATTAAAGAAAAAAATCTGTAGTTCATCAGTATGTGTAAAAGGCTGCAGTCCTAGCACAGATGTGAAAAGATGGGTTTAATCCTTGCCATAAGTGGGCATGGTGCCTTGGGTAAGCTATTCTGATGTGTGCTGATTCTTTAGGCTCGAAGAGTCTGTCATCAGAATCACTAGCCCTTACACTACTGTATTCATTTTGTATCTGAAGCATCTTCCATATATTAACCCATTTAATAATTACCTGTGTTCACTGAATGAATATTGCAGTATTGAACTCATTTTCAAGATGATATGACAGCTGCAGAGCAGTTAGGAGCAAATCCAGAGGTATCAGAGTTATGTTCTAAATACAGGCAGCAGAGTTGCAGAGTCTGTGTGCACTAACTACTTCCCATGCTTACTTGGAAAGTACAGTGTTACAGTTGTTTCTAAGATCTCCTTTTCTCGAATGTAAACAGGCTACTGTAATTTAGAATATCCGTGTTGTTCTGACGGAGTCTCCTCTTTTGGAGAACAATGGAATTGTTACACTTCTAACTAGTAAACATTTGAGATGATTTCTAAAATACAAGGGTCAAGATATCCTTAATAAAGTCATAGGCTCAGTAGAAAAAATATTATCAAATGAATTTACACATAGTAGCAAATGTAAACTTCCAACTATTACAGATGATTTCATTCATTCAGCTAGGCCAGCCAAGGCTTTAACACTGATAGGTTGAATACCGAGTTAGTATACATCCTCTCTGGTCACTGATATAGAGAAAAGTGGCTGCGGAGAAAATACTAAAATTTAGATAATCAAATATTGATGATTTAAGTAATAACCTAATGAGAATTATCAATAATCACCTTAATAATCATCTCCTTTTAGAGACATTTCATGTTAATTACTGTTATTCTAGATATAGCATTTATGATATTGGCTTGGTATTACATACTCATAAGATCTAGGACTTCATTTCTTCCAAGCTGTGGTCGGTCAATTTCAATGTGCCAGCCCTGAAGAGATTGTTACATCTGTCTCCACACTCCTTCTACTGTGATCTCAGTCCCAGCCCAGCCCCCTTCTATGTGAACGTTAGAACAGCCTTCTCACCTCTACTCCTCCTAGACTTTTGTGTTGCTCAACCTCACATAATGTGCTGCTTTCCAAATCTTCACTGTGTCTTCATTGTTTCCAAATAAAATCTAAACTTAAGGTGATAGCGTATGTGGTCTAATGACAACCCATCCCCTCAGCCATCTTTGTGGGTTATGTGTGTGTGTGTATGTGTGTGTGGCATGTATATGCATGTGTGTTTGTGTAACTGTGTGTAAGTTTACATGTGTGTGTGTACAATGTATGTGAGTGTACAGGTGTGAGTGTGCCCACACAGAAACTAAATTGCGTTGCCTGTTTTTCTGTTACTCTACATTGTATTCTCTTGATACAAGGTCTCTCACTGAACATGATGTTCATCATTTTGGCTAGACTGGATACCTCGGAATTTGTAGACGCTATCTGTCTCTGTCCCTCACAAATGGTGTTTAACAGGCATATAGAGGCATCCATGCCTGACTTCTATGTGGGTACTGTGAGCTCAAGCTGAGGTCTTTGGACTGACACTGCAAATGCTCTTCTTTATTAAGCTGGCTTCCCAGACCCTGTCTCCAGTCATGTATAAGCAGCAATGGTGATTGTCATTATTTATGTCAGGTGTTTTAGACGTGCTTTATATCTATACCTCTTAGCCATCAAAGGATGTGGCTTGTAGACGTTCAGTTTCTACAACAAAGTTCTACAAGACTATCACATCAAATTCGGATTCCAACACAGGGTCTTCATAAATAATGTAAAAGCTTTTGGTCCCAACCATGCCCTGCTCCCTCCCAAATTCACCAATACACATTTTTTTTTAATTTTCTCCCATCTAGCCTCTTAGGCTCTAACCACTATTCTAGGTTGACTCATGGCAACCTAGAAGAACATTACAATCTTTAATCACTTGAGGAAGTTTTAAAAGTCCAAACAAGCCAACATCATTTACCACTTTAACTTGCTGCTTAGTTCATCTGTGGCAGGACTTAGGCAGTGGTATTTTTTCAAGTTCAATTCTTTCTAAACTGTTGCTAAATTTGGGAAAATGCACAACAAAATTAGATTTTATATAGTAGCAGTAAATGGCATGTGCCTTTCATTTTCCCTACCTCCAAAGATTATTATTATCCTATATAATTGTCTGTCCTGGGTGTGTGAGTCCCTTGCATGTGGCAAGCACGGTTTTCTTAGCTTAGTAACTGATGTGTGTCTAGCATCCCAACAACAATATGTAAAAAAAAAAAACCATAATGAATAAAATTGTTGATTATGCTGACAAGTATTTTGCAGAAATTGTTAGTTAGGCCATTTGTTAAAATTTTACATTTGCAGTTTCTAATGTTTCTTAGACTACAGAGAAGTGCTAAGTGATATATAAAAACTGTTAGTCATACAAAGTTTCAGGGCTGAGGAAGGAGGGAGGCAGAGCAGTTGTTGTTATCTCCTGCCTTCAGATAAAACTATACTTGTAAACAACTCCCATTTTCACACAGTGAGAGACTCTATTTCTCAATGGTTAATTAGTTTATCAGTGGTAAATTAAAATATCATATTACTTAGCAATTAAAGTATAATATTTAATACTACTTATTGGAAAATGCTACTATTAAAAGTGATTTACTCACCTAATGTGGTGTGTTATCCACATAATTATTGAGAAAATTTTTTCAGAAAAAAATTCTATGACGTTTCATTAAAATTTTAAGATTTCAAATATCTACATTTTCACTATTATGTGAAGAATCTAAGTTCTGGTATTGTGAGGAGTGAGTCAGTAGGGGAATGAAACACATAAGAATATAAGGAGAATCTGAATGCTCACATAATAAAAATTAATCATAGTGAATTGCTTTGGGGAGAATCATACACTTGACCCACATTGAAGACTGAAATATTAATCCCTTTCTGTGACAGAGATCAAGCTTCCGAGTGGCTTTTTATCCTCCTCATAATAGAAGCAACAGTTGTAAACCATAATGTTATAGTTCAAACAATGCCCCCCCTAAGACTTCAAATTTATTATAGCATTCATCTCCAAGACAAAAGACCTGGTGGAGGAAAAAGCTCTTTTTAGCAAAAAGCATGGTTGTTATTTATGGCTCAGATGCAAAGAATGAGTTTGGGGAATTTATCAGAGATGAAGGTATGAAATGTTTTAGCTTGTTCTCTCTCTAATCCATAAACCATTTTCTCAGCCACCCAAGTGAATTCTAATGGAACAAGAATGATGAAATAATATTTTCCTAGCCCTTTAACACTTTTTCTTCTGTATAACTTTCAGTGGGATAGAAAGAATATGGCATTTTAAAAGATAACATAAGAAGGATTTAAACAGCACTTTGCAATAAATATGATTTAGCCCCACAGGCAAAATTTAGCATTTTTAACCACTTAAACTTTTATATATTTAATTCTGTATACTCCTGTTATTACTGCTATTGGTCTTATTATGTCTATCATAATCAGCATTTCAGAATGTTATTTTCTCAATACAGTAATTCCCAAAGTGTAAGCATCATGACTGCCTCTAAAACCCTGATAATTTCATCATTGATGCTCAACCCATTTAAATATTTTTAACCAGGAGCTACATATTATTCATTGTCGCTCTTCTTGAAATAATACTTGCCATCATCTAAACAAAATAACTTATAACTCACTTAGTTTTCTTCCTTTCTGTCTGAAAGAGTACAAATGTAAATAAAAAGGTCCAGGAGCCGGAATGTAGTTTAGTAAGTGATCAGATTGTTTGCATATGTTGAGCAGGCCCTGCATTGAAAGAGGAGAGGAATTGAGGGGATGGAAACTTTAGAGGAGAAAGGAGAGGAAGGCTAGTCCCTTAATGTCCAGCCGAGGAGAGCCCCCATGTAAGTGGAAAAAGTTGTGATATACTTCAATATCATGAATAAGCTATTCATCATTGTAACATAGATTTTTCTAAGATGAAAAGAAAATAGTCGATAAATGTGATTGGAAAAATATAAACTACATTGTTTTTTCCTTCAAGAAATAAGATGCTTATATAGTTTATTTTCTTATAAAATTTCTGTGCTCCCTGCATTCAGTAAGCCAACTATACAGGTGTCATTTTTTTCTTTTCTAATTGAATATGGACAGGCTCTCTCTCAGAAGAAAATAAAGCAGCTAGAACAAAATATAGAATAGACTGTAATCCATAATCCTTTCCTGATCATTCTTTGGTTTGTATGATATTACTTCTATTGTGGACCAAATTTCTTTTAAATCGTTCAAACAACTCAGGAAAGTGTGGACTCTATTGAGAGAGTTTTTAACATTTAATTTATGGAACTTGGAAGAATGGACTGATGTGTTATTTGAAGCCTCCCCTTTTTATTGAACTTTTCTGAGTGTGAGGGGAACCATTTAATCTTGCTACTGTAAAGCTTTTGCTTACCCTTCTGCAGTAGGATACTTTATCTTGACCTAGGAACACGAGTTAATTTGTTTCTATGAAGACGCGCTTCAGTTATTTTGGTTGGATTAATGCATTTCAACTTAGCATTCACAAGGAAATGTGAAAAGCAATCAGTAAAACCCTGCGGGATTGTTTAAGGCTAAGATAGACAAGAAATCCGGAGTCCGTGAAAGGGGGCAGCAACTTTGACATGTGCATTTAACATCACCCCTATAGCTCCAAATATCTTCACAAGGCCTTCTACAGCTGATACACTCTAAACAAAATATTTAACCTGAACTTCATTTCAGTAGACACAATTGGTAGAAGTGATTCTTTTCCACTTAGCACACACAGTTGTGCTTCGGAAAATAGTGGTTCTTGAATCTTTGTGGAATCAAAACACCTGTGGAACATATTTAAAGATCCTTGCTTTCAGGCTCCGTCAAGTGTGACACTCAGTACTTCTAAAATTAGACCAAAGAAGTACAGTGTTGATTACTGCCAGGCTCTTCAATGGATAATAGTGTACATTTGGTGAGAGTCATTATTTTTTTTCTGAAAAACAGGAGATATTGGCATACAGTTTTTGGTTTTGTTAATAAATGCAATAAAAGATACGTTTGAATTATCAAAATAACTTGGTTTGAATGCTCTTGTGAAAACTTATTCTTTGTATTTTAGGCATAAAATGGACAGTTCTTACAGGCTATTACAATTTTAACATTTTTACGGAAGAAATGACTCTTTGGAAGTATTCCAGAACAAATATATAAGATACTGATTGGAACTTGTAAGAGGCCTATGCATAAAGGCCTTTAACAAAAAAGCGAATGACTTAAAAGAAAGAAAATTAGGAGCCTAAATTTTTACTATCCATTCTTTTCTGCAGACAATATTCTTTTTCCTCTACAGGAAATGGCAAGCTATAATACATTATGCTTTGGAGTTCTAATCAGAAATCTATAAACAATGTACAACTTACAAATGTCCTTCAGTGTGTTAGAATACTTTTAACACAGCTTTAAAATTTTAAATCAATGTCATTCAGTCCGTATTATTTATCTTCCATTTCTCCATATTTTAAATGTCACTGTGTCATATTAAGCAATAAAAAGTTTAAAAGACTGTAACCTGAACCTAGCGAAATGCATTTGCATTGCTGGGCCTGAAATCCTGGCCACTTTATGTTTTCAGTAGAAGAACGTCTTGCTCTGAGCCTTTCCTTTCTTACTCCCTTGTCACAATGAACTTCCCATCTTCAGGTTGGTGAACAGCTTAACAAACCACAGTGCTCTTTGAAGTCCATTCTAACAGTAAACTAATGAAATGTCCACCATTTGCCAGCTGAAGGCTCTACCATTTCTTTTAAAAAGTGTTCTCGTGTGTGCGTGTGTGTGTGTCTATATATACACTGGCCTATATAGTCTGTCCTAACATGGTGCAGTTTTCTTCCTGTCAAGGCTGCAGTAAAGGAAAGAGGTGCTCGAGGATGAAGCAATGTTATGAGAAATGATGCTGGAGATGGGACCCAGGAAACTTGAGCTTCAAAAGCATGTATTTTACCACTCAGCTATATAGCAAGACCTCAGTGACTTCTCTATGTACCTAGGTACAGAATTCAGCTCAATTACGTAAGGGGCATTATTATGAGAAAACTATTCCAAAATGTGGTTAAGTGATAAATGTGATTTATCTTTTAAAATGTCCCCCAATCAATATTATCATTAACTTTTATCTCAGAGATAATATAAGTTCATGTTAAATAAGACTACCAAATTTCATGTACTAGTGACTCAGGATGCAGCCGTTTACAGCATAGAGAGTACCAGTATCATATGGATTTTTTTTTGTGTGAGAACATTATTTTTGCTATAACCCTATTCTCATTAGAATGGAATTTGTGTTAACTTCCGTGTACTAGGACTTACTAATAGGATTGCTAGCAATTATTATACTGAAATGAAATCAGCACAAACTATTAGATCTGTTTAAACAAGTTAAAAATAAACCTTGATTAAATGTTCTTTTATAAGAAGCTGCTCATTAGGGCTACATGGCCTTCAGAAAAATTGCTGTTTCATTAACATCAAAGAATGGACTGAGTTTAAACTTGCTCAACTAAAAAGGAAGGTAGAATATAAAGCTTAAAATATTTTGGATAGTGAGACTTTAGAAATAATCTTTATCTTAGTTCTTTGTTTAGTCAGTATAAAAAAATAAACCATAAGAATGAGAAGGATGAACATCAAGGATTACAAAGAACATTATCAAAAGAAGCAAAAATATTTATTCTGAACAATATGTTGAAATACAAGCCAGACTTGTAATAGTCACTTGGGCATTTAAATGCAAATACATTTACCAATTTAAGCATTCTTGTATTTATTTCTTAAAAATTTATCAGTAACTCTTAAAGCAGAGGAGAGCTTGTAGCACTTTATAGGGTACTCTAGAAGGAAGTATCACAATCCAGACACGGACGTAAACTGTCATTCGTTAAAGTAAATCAGTGTGGATTTTGGGCCTAAGTATATGAAAGCATATTATGTTTATGATAGATAATAATTACTTTAAGAAAACTGTTGGAAACTGTGGAATATTTTGAATACGGTTCTCATGAGCAAAGGAAGGATTTGAATAAAATCATGATTGTCTGCTTTTCTAGCACTATAACCCCCCCCACACACACACACACACACACCACACGCGCACGCGCACGTGCACGCACACACATAGTTGCTTCCTATAGAGAAGGGAAACCAAAGTAAGAAATTGAATTTTAGTTCCACAATCATCTTCACCGTTAAGGACGGTGCAGAAGAATACTTACAAGGCTCGAATTGGAAGCCCAAGAAAATCAGTCATTGAACACTGAAAATATCAATAACATATGTAAAGTTTACAAGATGCAGAACTGCTTAAAGAGTAGAATTATCACATTTAAGGGATTTTACTAAATAATATCCTATCTTTGAATTTATGGGTTATTCTAAAAAATGAGTATTACCATTTAATAATACCTTCAGTCGATTAATATCCTCCCCAATATACCACCAACCAGTCCTTGCAGTAACTTGGGTATGTTTTCCTTAATAAACTAAAAAAGAAACCTTTTGACTTAAGTAATTAATATTTTTTCATTAAGCATTCTAACATGTAGACAATGGATTCTCTGTAAGAGTGTGAGCAGGCCTACCAGCAACAAAAATCACACTTCTTCTGAAGCATTTGTGTGTGTTTTGCACAATTTTTAAAAGTTTAACCTCTGTAGACCAATGTGCTTCCTTAAAAGACTTTAATAAATTAAAGTGCAGAGAGCTTTTTTTTTTTTTTTTCACCAGGCAGAAAAAGCTGATGAGACAGGTTTAGTTTAATCTCAGGCAATAGAAGTCATTAACCATTCTCTCAGGGATTAAAATATAGCTTGCCCTTTTCTTCCCTCACTTATCATTAGCATCACTTTAATCTCCTAGCGTTTCACACTGCTATTTTAATCATTACTTACTGCCTTTTGACAAGTGCAGAACATGCTTTTTCTCATTGAGGCAATATCCTGGTTTTAGCTGACAAATGTAGGACATAATGTAAAAATATCAAAGTGACATCTCTTAAACACACCTTCATCATAAAAATCTCTAAAGTTACAACATTCCTTTGTCTAGCATCTCCATGAAAATTATCATTTGAAAGGTTTATATCTTAAATAAAGGGGAAAAAACCATTTTCTTCTAAATACAATTAAAACTAGTTTGAAAAGTAAGAGGCTCAGGAAACAAGATCTGAAGCACAGAAACACAACTCATTCTCTCTAAATCATATGATCGTGAACCGCTACGTATTTACAAAATTAGTCTGTTGTTTCAGTGTAACTTTAAATTAAAACATTATATTGAAATAGCTGCCTGGTTATTTGATGCACATGACCATGCAGAAAGGATAAGTACCTTAGACTGAGCTGAACTGAAGTTCTGCAGGCTTTATGCCCAATTTTATTAATTTTAGAATGTCTATTGGGTTCTGCAGATGACCAGGTAATAAATAATTCTTGGAGAAAGTGTGACTGGAAATGATAAGGGTTAAGTAATGTATTAGCAGGTAGAACATCTTGAAAACTTACTAAGAATGCTTCAGTCCAACCCTGTTGTGTTTTCTAAATTGTTATTTTAGGGAAAACAAAGACCATGTGCTATTTGTTACATTTTAAGAAACTGTTAACATCTGCTTCGATGGAGAGAAACTCTTTAATCTAATCTACCTAAACCTGAGAATGATGACATATTTAAAAGAAGTCTCTTGGGATACAGGAACTTAAATTGTGTATTCTTTTAGATATGAGTATTATAATTGAGAAAATACATGTCTCTATATACTAACATTTCCATAATATTCAACAGCAACTTAAAGATAACCAAAAATGAGATATTTGATAAATATAAAACCTGACATTTTAAACTGAAGCACTTCTTTCTTCCTTTCCTTCTTTCTGTCTTTTTTTATCTTTCTCTCTCTCTCTCTCTCTCTTTTTTTTTTTTGGCACTGATCTCTCACACTTGGCCTCAAGCCCTCTAATCCAGTCCATCTGTAATGATCTCACAGAACTTTCAACCATTATTTAACTGTAAGAAGAAAAAATATGTTGCTCTATATGTTTCGACAATAAAATCCTTTCCTAAGCTTCACAAAGCAGAACAATTCATTATTTGATCTCTTTCCAGGTTCAAAGTCTGTCTTATTACAGTACTTCAAAGAAATATGTAATCAAAGACAAACAGCTGTGAAAACAATCTTTTATTACTTTATTATCATTGAGAATATATCTTTGGAAGAAACCAATGGTAATGGCATACAAATAATCTTCATAAAGGTTGTTGTTAGGAGTTAGTTCACAAACTTGCTCATTTATCTTTAAGGCTGTAATTTTATTTCCTGTAAATAGTACAAAAGTCAGTTTGTTTTACTGTTTGCTCCCCTAAAGCCACCCAAAAGAACAATGGTGACTAAAACAAACTAGTGCTGTGCTCTAATGTCAAACAAATGTTTTCAATTAACTGATTTCCAAAATGATAGTCAATGATGTGTCCCTCCTGGGTTTACACGTGCCTGGAGTGGAATCGCATTTTCTGGAGTTCAGATTTATCGGTGGTGCCCTCAGCTTCAGGGCAGTACATGGAGGCTCCCTTATGCCATCTATCTATACATCAGATGGAGCACCAGCGTGCCATTCTGAAAGCAGGTGTGAAATCAAGCAAGTGCTTGCCTCGGTGGTATCTCTAATGTCCATATCACTCCCATGTTCTACATAGCACATAAATGCTGTCCTATATCAATTTCAAAGCATGAATGGTTACTATCATCAGCATAGTAAGGAGCACAATGTAATGTCAAATGCTCTTTGTATGGCTATGACTCCCTTGTTATGGAGACTTAGATAAAACTCTGTAGGTGTGTGAACAGAAGCAATGATGTTCTACCATCCTCCTATAACGCAGAATGTAAAGGTCAAAAAAATAAATATCTCTCAAGTACCTTTTATATGTTAGAAGCTTTATATGGTATAGCTTGCTCTGTTGATTAAAAACTGTCTAGAACAGCATAGTTGTCCAAACTGAGAGGTGTAAAAACTCAATTTAAGAAGTTAAGAAAGGGCCAGGCAGTGGTAGCACATGCCTTTAATCCCAGCACTTGGGAGGCAAAAGCAGGTGGACTTCTGAGTTCGAGGCCAGCCTGGTCTACAGAGTGAGTTCTAGAACAGCCAGGGCTATGAAGAGAAACCCTGTCTCAAAAAAAAAAAAAAGGTTAAGGAAGTTTTAACTTATTTGTAGATTAATATAACTTCTAAGCTATGCTACTACTTTTTGTACTGGGTAGCAACAGTCTTTCTAGGCATACATCCTATAATGGTCTTGAAAGACATGATATTTGCTTTAAAAGTCCCACTTTTCTTTAGTAGATCATAAGTCAATCAGGGAAAAAATTGGCTCAGTGCAACACTCTGTGAAACTGGTATAGTGGGGCTAGGACATAGAACAGGTGGTAAAGTCTCCCTGTGCAAGAACAAGGTTCTACATTTGATCCCAGGAAGCCACGTGAAAGACAGCCTAGCAGCACAGCCTACACTTGTGATATGAGAGGTAAGTAGGCAGATCCCAGGGACCTGCTGGCCAGCTAGCTTCATCCCTTCGGCAAACTCCAGAGCAGTCAGGCACCCTATCTTTAAAACAAGGTGAATGATATCTTACAAAGAACAGTGAGGTTGACATCTGAACTCTAAATGCACATGAACGACCCGTATATACCTGTGCATGCATGAACAGAGAAACAGAAAGAAACTGACGATGTATCAGTTAGAAAGACTGATTCACCTCCAAGCATTTCCAGAATTGTACAGGGCTGGGGCAATGAGGGGCCTGCACTATCACAGTTAGCCGAACAGAGAGTTGAGTATACTGTAAACATGCTACATTTAACAGACTCTTGGAAGAAAGCAGACTGATAACTGACAACAGTCAGTGTGATGAGGAAATAGGTAAATGTGAGCCTGGAGAGGAATTTTAAAAGCAAAGAAATTGGTAAGCTTCATTTCCAAATTTGTGAATAAAATTCAAATTCAAATGGTCTTTCATTGTCTTCAAAGTTCTATCTCCAAAAACATATATATATATATATATAGATAGATAGATAGATAGATAGATAGATAGATAGATAGATAGATAGATAGAGAGAGAGAGAGAGAGAGAGGTGCGTACAAAATGTGCAGTCTAACAAGATGCACATCCTACCACCAGGCACGTCTATTTATTTGTAATATCCTCTTAGTTGAAAATGGGAAGTCTGAGTTGAACAGTTTCACAGACTTCAGTCTGAATTTTAAGGTTATCTGAAGGACATTGACAAAGGACAGGGAGGGAAAAAACCCAACTATAACAGGTTGTACATCGAACAAAGTCAACTTAATTTTTTGTTCTTGTTGTTATTCAAGATAAATTTAATTAAAGCGGAGTCATCACATTGGTAGAGCTTGTCTCAGGACACTGAAGGAAATAAAATGAGTTCTGTAGAGTCTTAATCCTTGGTAGCACAGCTAGGTTCAGTGGTACTGGTTCCTAAATCAGCAGTATCAGCATCGGAAATGCGTGTAACGCATGACTCGATTTCCATAAAAGTTAATTTCCTGACTTTTCAGTTTGATTGCCTCAAAAGTTACTCAGTAAGGGAGGCAAAACAAAGCCAGTCACTTCAGGATCAGAATAATTAAGCAGTAATTTGACCAAATATTTCCTTCCTTCCTGGGAATTTCTCAGTCACTATTACACTCCAAATTTTAGCAGAAATATTTCACTAGGCAGAATCTATAAGGGAAGTAGTCTGCAGTAAAATATTTCACAATCAGGACCAGCAGCAACAATGTGAGGTCACTTTTTACTGTTATTTGTAAGTTCAAGATAAACGTTGGATTTTCAGGTCTTTTAAAAGGTCCGATGACAGAAGTGAGATTCATCACCACAAACATCTAATTACAATAATTTTAATATAATCCAGGATGTAACATGTTTCCTGAATATAAGGCATATTCTAAGAAAATGTAAAAAGTGTGATATTTGAACTTTAGGGATCTAAAGGCAATTGTTTCACTAAAATATTTTTGATAATGATTTTGATTTTTAAATATTAGATCTGTGTTTAGAGTTTGAGTGACACTATGATGAGGAATAAATCAACAAATAACTGATTTTGAAACTCCTATGAGCTTTCATATTTGGGCTTCATTTCATATTTTCATATTTTATATTTTGCTTGCATTTCATTATTGATGAAATATAGGGAGCTGCTTTCTAGAGCTACCTTTTACCTCTTTGAGAACATCTTATCACGTATCATATCATTTCTGAGTAGAATGTATCCAAATGCTGCTATTCCACATTGAGACCTTAGCATCTCTTTTACCTGTCAAATAAATCCTGTTGCTTTTACCTTGCCACTTGTCAGTAATATTTGTTAAGTCCTCTCCCCAATGCTTTTTATTCCTTTTTTTTTCTCTTCTGGACAAATGCTTTGCATGTTCTCTCACCTATCCAGCAGGTTCTTCCCTCCTCACACCTCACTGAAACCTGTCTCGAAGCTTCAGATGCCTCTTACACCCTGACAAGATATCTGAAGCACTTTAGTTACCTTCTGCTGTGTGTGATTCTCTGCCTCAATATTCCAGCAATATCGTTTAGTGCCTCCACTGGCCCTCATTTTTTGTTTTATCTCTAAAATTAAGAACAAAATCTCACAGACACACCAAAGTTCCATTTTATTGTTAACTTGTAAAAGATATAAATACTGCTCTTTTTAGGAAATAATAAGCAAATATCACTTTGAATAAGGAAGGTTAACTTGTCTGATACTAAAACTCACTGTCTCTTGAAAAATATCTACATGAAAAGATGAGGTGGGCTTGGTAGGTGGCTCCAAAGCTCCTGACAGGAACCCTGATGCACATAGTGGAAGAAGAGAAGCAATGCCTATACATCTTTCTTTGACCCCTGTAGATCTGCCCTGGCATGGGCGTACTCATACCCCATATGGAGGCAAACCCCACACACAGACACACACACACACACACACACACACACACACACACACACACACACACACACACACAATGTAAAAAGCAACCTTATAATGAGCTGATTCCTGCTCATTGCTATGCATACCATCTAATAATTTGGCATATAAACTGATAAAGAAAACGTTTTCTTTTTTTCTGCAATCGTGGAAGCCCTTTCCCTCTCTGCACCTCTTACCACATCTTCCCACCCCTACCTATCTTCAAACTCCAGCAAAGCATTTACCCTTTCTTGCTCTTTCCCATCCCTTTTTGTTTTTGTTTTTTTAATTCTCACCCTGCTCATCTTCTCTATAGATCCCCTGTGCTAATCCCAAGTTTTCAACAGACCACAAGAATTAGCCAACCTGATCTCTCTACTCAACCATGGGCGACCAGAGAACAAACACTTCTTGTACTGTGAACAACCTGCACTTCTGTGTCAGTTCCTGGTATAGAGTGGTGCAACACAAACATTTTCTGAGTGAGAAAGTGAGGGGATGAGGAGAGAGTGGATCAAATGGCATGGTATTTATTGAAATGTTCCGTAAATCATGAAATACTCCATACTTAATTCTAAACCTGGCCTGGGAAGAGGGGTCAGAGAGAAGAAAGAAAATTGCAACAGCTCCACTGTGACATTAATAGGAACCAGAGGATGAAGAAAATGGGTGGGGACTTGCAGATGATAATCAAAAACCCTAAAGTTAGAATGAGTTTGGCAAGTCTAGAGTTTCATCATGGCTACATGGCAATTCCTTCTCTGTGTTAAAATATTTTATATTAACGGTGTTGCATGTGAACCTTCAAAATCTGTAGTATCTGAGATATTTTTATATTGACACATCAGTTACATTTCAGGTGATTCTAAGACATTTGATACACTTTAGAAAAAATACAATATTTTAACCCTAATAAGAATATACCTAGACAAATATAGAGGATATTATGAACAATAGGTATACAAAAGAGAATATGGTATGTAGTGTAAGTTTTGCTAGAAGTTGATACAATCAAGCATCATGTGAAATCTGTCCAAAGTTAATGATGGAAAATATTTAATAAAAAATACTATTCTTGTTCTTTCTCCCTTCTAAAAGGAAAAAAAAATTCTATTCTTTTAGTGAAACCACTTTTTGTGCATTTTATTTTGTTTTGTTTTTGTTTACTTTTGTTGTTGTTTGCTATCTAAGACCATTTTTTGAAGAGGAATAAATAAATTATTAAGGAGAATAGTCAATTTACTAGAATTTTCAATTTCATGGTATGCCCATTGCTTAGATGAAAAAACAACTGGAATTCAGAAAGAAGTGACCCATAAAGTATGTTCCATAGACCAATGCTATATTTCCAAATTTCTATTATGCCTACCATTTCTTGAAATCATATATGGCAAAGCTTAGTTCTGAAGAGACGACTGTGACTATCTCACAGAAAGAAGGCAGACACTCCATGACCCGAGGCAATCACAGTGACACAATGCAGGGTCAGACCTTAAGTTCTCTTATAAAGTCTAAGGATCATTAATTTTCTTTACAATATCTTTTTCATATGGTTAAAGAAAATCTATCTGGTCTGAAAAAAAGAGTTTCTCTGACATATTAGTTAGCTACTTCAGTTTATCGGAGCATTTGAATTTATTTCTGTTTTTTGACAGACTACATAAGAGGTTTATGGTGCTTCACATACATGCTTTAAAATATCAAATGGATCAGTTCACAATATCTAAGGAAAGTTTTACTGTTGCTACACTGTTTAACCCAGTGACAATTTCTCAACAGATATCATTTACCTACATAATTCCATTTGTTAGATTCATAAATTTCAGACAAATTGAGCATTTCCCCTAACATTTTATATCCCATTCTTCAAAAATACGTTTTAAGCATCATTTTATTGAAAATGAATATCCACTTTCTGATCTCATTAGCAATCCCAGTCTCTAACTTATTTCAGTAATAGTAAAATTTATATATTAAATATTATCATGTATTAAAGTGAGTATCTTTGGAAATCTACAGAAACCATCAAATGCAAGACTGTAATGACATTTATAAACTTGTTTTTTTCACTGAACATTCTATGGTAGGCACTAAACCAATATGTACTAACTGAATTCAACTTCTTAACTTCAGTTTAGGGAAGTGAAATCAGAAGTTAAGATATTTATCTATAACACTTGCATTATCCTTGAATTTTAGGCAATATATGACATTACAAGTTACTACTGCAAGGTTTGAAAATGTGATATTGGTTAAAGGAAGTCAAAGGTATTTGTACTTAATTTCGTCTTAGAAAGACAACATCTCTCAGAAGCAAAACAAACTGTGACCAAAGAAAACAAACTTGTTGCCAACATCTCTCATGGCATCATGGTACAAAGAATGAATAATAAGAGATTAGCATTGACTAACACACACACACACACACACACACACACACACACACACACACACACACACACGCTGTTCCCTAGGACCCAAACAATGGTTGCAAACACATGCGTGCCCACCAAAGCATACTCATTCACACATTTGCTAAGAAATTATACGTATCTTGCCAAAAATATTAAGGCACAGAAGAAAGTTTGGGTCTATTATATAGAATTAAAAATGATCCTTCAAATTAGATAATCACTATTAGCCTTCTTCTCATTCAGAAAATAAGTAACTCTTAGAAAAGTTATACAAAATTTATAATGACATGCATGTATAGAAATGTCAGAATGAAACCCATTACTTGGTAAGCTATCAAAAATTAATTTTAAATAATTTATGTTAAATAGACCCACAGATAACATGAAACTGAGTTTTCTACAGAAATGAACAATATTAAAACCCATACTTATGCTTTCCTATCAAAGTACATACAGGCATCCTCAAAGTGCAAAGTGTGAGAATTTAAACTCTAGAATGACTAGATTGATTCAGTAAATAGCTCTCGGTGCTTATGGTTCAGAGACTCTATGATACGGCACAAGAGAGAGAGAGAGAGAGATAAAAGAAGAATGCTGTCATGTTCCAGCATCATGGCCTTCGGAAAGGGCACTAGAGAATAGACACCTACAGTAACATAGAAAGGAATACAAAGAGAAGTAACTGGGATATAAATTTTTCCTATACTCTACTTAAGTCTTCAGTGATTGGATAGGACAGTTTCACAATGTTACTTGTATTGTTATTTGAGGAGTCTGGAGAAGATAGTTTGAAGGAAAGACAAATGTAACATAGGTCATATTTCTGAATCTTCTTTCAGTTAGACTGGCATGAAAAATATCTGGATTATATAAACTGTACAATTTTTAGTAATTAATGTGTTGGCTGAAAAATTGTCCAGTACTTTCAAATTAATAACACACCTAAAAGGTATTGGCATGAGAGTAAAAATTTAAGGTCAACAGAAAGGCTACTTCCTTTATGGGAAATAGAGATGACATAGTAACATAGTGAATCTGACTTTTTACTTCAAAGGTGATAAACGTCACAGTGTTTAGATTGGTAATGTCAACAATCTACAAAAAGTCCATATGTACTAGCTCCAATCTTTTATGCTTAAGAAACTTGATCACTTCAACAACTTTTTCACATGTGTAAGAGAAAGGTTGCCCTATACAGGTGGTCAGTAAACACTTTTAGCAAACGATTTCATAGAATGCTGAAACAAGGTGGTAGAAAACAGATTGAATGAATATGATGCTCAAGTGAGAAAAGAAATGCTATAGTCAGTATTACTATTTTAGTTCAGAACTAATACAGGAAAAATAGCCTATCTTTCTTTATTTCCATATGTCGTTTATCCACTCCAGTGAAAGCAGTGTGTCTGGGTTAACAAAGTGGGACCTATTTATCACTTTTGTGGCTCTCAAACTATTTCCAATCATTTGAGTTCAATCATTGCAATTAGATCAGTTCTCTTAGAAGCCCAATGCCCTCTTCTACCCCTTGCTTTATACATTTGAATTCATCTTGACACGCTCATTAGGCAAGGAAAGTTTTGTCATTATGAAGTGCTCAAAACAGAGATAAATCCCCTGAAGAGTTTCTGATCTATTTCTTGACCTATTTAAAAAAATAATCAGGTCCCGCAGCCTTCATCATAAAGAAATTTTATCAGAATAAAACACACCGATAAGTAGAAAAGTCAGTTGTCAACTTATTTAGATATCCTTGGCAATGAACTGATCTAATGGCATGATTTTCTCATGATGAAATAAATACATAGAGTAAGAATCTTTAGCAATACGAGGCAAATCTAAGTTTAGAAGAACACAAAATAGAATTTAGGTAAAATAAAAAAAAAAGCAACTGATGATCTAGGAACACAATACTACAGTTTGCTTCTACTTTTCAATTTAAATAATTGTAAATTACAAAAATTCTGAACCACTAAGTTCCTATCCTAAAGTTTACTCTATGTATAATATATATAATAGCAATATATATTGCTAAAAGTTATTTGAAATCTTGACGTGTTTCTTCATGTGATTGGACTTTATTCTATTTTTTACTAACTAGATAGAAAAAAAGTCATATAAGCCTGTCCTTCTTGTTGGTTAGTTAACCATTTAGTGAAGAAAAGGCAAATCCCATTATTAGAAAATGTAATCACTCTGTTTATAACAAACAAAAATAAATCCATGTTTTTAAAACATGCACTAATATAAAATCAGTTTCAACTCTTTTTTTCGTTGTTGTTTATTTGTTTGTTTTTTTGTTTTTCGAGACAGGGTTTCTCTGTGTAGCCCTGGCTGTCCTGGAACTCACTTTGTAGACCAGGCTGTCCTGGAACTCAGAAATCCACCTGCCTCTGCCTCCCAAGTGCTGGGATTAAAGGCATGTGCCACCACGCCCGGCGATGAAATCAGTTTCTAGGAAGATTTTTCTTCCCACTGGGGAGCCGTTTGAAAAGAATAAAGCAAACCATAGGCTTTAGAGTGATATTCTTTATATCATTCTATTTATTCGCTGTACATGTGCGCACGTACACACAGAGGTCAGAGAACAATTGAGGAGAGCTGCTTTCTGTCCTCCCACTAAGAAGGACTGAGAGATCAAAGTTAGGTGTTCAAGCTTGGCACCAAACACCTTAACTGCCTGAGCTCTCCCCTGATGCTCCACTGCTGTCCTTTAACGATAGTATTATCTGCCTGACGATGTCAATGTATTCATAAAACCTTGTGTACTCTTGCATCCAAGAGATGTTTTCAAGTCATGTGCTTCATCGTTGCTTTTTATGATGGCTGAAACGATGGTGCTGGGTGTGTTGATGAACACACCTGGTACAAGGCCTATAAGCCCAGTCATGGCTAGTAGGAGATACGGTTAGTCAAGATGCTTAATCCCAACTCCTAGAAATGTGATGTCAACATGATGTCTTTTGATTGTAACACATTCTGATTCCTAACATCTATTTTCCCTCTTGTTTCCTTCTTGACCAACCAATCCCTTGCCACTTCCACCCATATGTCTTTGTAGTGCCCCCTCAACTCCCTTTGCCAAAATCCCACAGTGATCCCTGAACAGGAATAGCCCTTTTCTTAACAAATAGAAGACAAATACCAGATAGTTCAACATTTGTATCGTACCAGGAAAGACAGACAATGATGAGCCGCATCTTCAAACTTGAGGAGTTTGAATATCAGAAATGGTGAGGGAATGGGTTAGTGAAGAACCTTGCCGTTATGTTACGGGGACAAGCTGTAAGGCCCAGAAAGGATCTGTGACTTATAAGCAAGCCACAGGAATGAAATACGGTCTTGCCAAATAAAATATATGCTTGGGTAATCTATTTTCGCTGGAAAAACAAGACATGTTTTTTTTTTAAAGCGCGATTAGCTTATACATATGTACATGAAATATTTAAACCTCAAACAATAAGTGAACACTGTTGTGAATGTAGATGAGTACAGCTTCCATATTTAGGACACTTTGAAACTGCAAATGTTGGGCAGATGCTATTCTTGCCTCTTATAAAATATACAGAAATTCAAAATGGACTTGGGAGTGTCAGCTTCAAAGCTACTGAGAATGAAAATAGTTTGTCAAAGGAAAAGCAAATTAAAAGAGTGATTTCGACTCTGATGACTCAAACATGTTGACTATGCACAAAATAAGCACAACAAGAAGCAAGGTTAATAAAACTCAATCCCTAACATACCAGAAAAAATGGCATTCATGCCAGTAATTAGCAATATTTATATAAATATATATATGGATATATATTTAATCACGTAAAAATGGTTAAGGAATAACACAAAACATAGTACTTTTTGTTTTCTAATTATTAATAAATCTAACTTCTGTGCACTGAGCCTCTTCCTAGTATATAGAATGTAATAACTTATAAACTGTGCTAAATAAAATATCTATACAAATTTCATAGAGGAAAGGGGGTTTATATTGTTTCTTTTTTGTTTATTGTACTTGGTAAACTTAAACAATTCTTTTTTAAAAAATAAATCTGACCCTTTTCTAGCTTGACCAAGGAATTTTCTTCATCACAGAGTAATAGCGCTTGAGAACTTCAGCATCAGCAGGGAAGGCAGGCACTCCTTAGCCAGCCACTGTGAGAGAGAGAAAAATGCAATTAAGGCTCCCACCAGGGAGAGGGCAGGAACAAAACCTGCTTCTGCACACAGAGCCCTTTCTTCAGTGTGAACTACAAGGCCTCACATCTTGTTGGTGAGATGCTTGCATTTAGGACAACGCACGTTCAGACTTTCTCACAGCAGATCAAAGTAAATAATGCAGGGGCCGCAAACAAAAGGGAATACTCCACTGTGCTTACAGGAATAAAGGATTACAGGGGACTTACAAGTGATTGAAGGAATAGATGACATCCTTCTTTTCTTTTTCTTTTTTTTTTATGAAACCATAAAGCCAAAATCTTTACGTACAGCTGGCAAACGAAGTCTAGATGTGTCATTTACCTAGAGTGACAAGCCACAAGTGGCTTTGCGTCAATGTGAAATTTTCTAAAATGGATAATCTTCCTATGCTATGGTATCTCTGTATCTCTGGTGACACGAATTCTTTTTTGTCCCTCCCTAGGTTTGAGCGGTTTCAAAGCCTAGAGTCATGACAACTGATAAAGGATGCCATTAAAGTTATGAGCCTTCTCAAATCAGTGCCACAGAATATGCACAGCACTCCATGCCTTGGAAAGACACAGCATCGCTCCACTTCCCTTCTCTTCTCCTGAGGACAGTAATCAGTCATAAAGATGCTCCACTCCTTCATACCAAGCCAACAGCTGGAAACTCCTCTGTAACATTAAATTTAGTGTGAACTCCTTATCAAAGACTAAGCTTAAGATTCATAGCTCTGCAGACTTAAATAATTGCTTGTGTCTGTAGTTTGTTCTCTGTTTCTGCATATAATCATCATTCACTTTTGAGGAACTCTATAGAGGAAGGCAGGCTGGAAAATCATCTCTTACTGACAAATTGACTACTCCTCAACAAAGGAATGAAGCTCTGGAGGACCTATGTCAATACGCAAAGGATAGATGGAACTTCAAATGGAACTCTGGTTTGAAATCAGTTTCCGAAGTGCAGTAACACAGCCACGTAGAATTTAGTGACCCTTTGATAGTCATGTGTGTATGGGTATATATCTATGTGTGTTTATGCATATATACATATATACATATGTGTGTATCTAGTGTGTTTATACCTGTGTGCATATGTTAGGGCTAATTTGTATGCTATAACTGATGTAGTAACCTAGCAGATAATGACTGGCCACTAAGCTTTCCTAGCCAAAGAGTTTGGTTCATCGATAACAGCTTCCTTAGCACTTGTAAGTTACTCAATGGAATCCCTAACACAGAAGTGGTAAAAATGGCAAAAAATAAAAATAAATAAAGACTATCTAAAGCTATAAGCTAACATCAGAACTGTCTCAATGAAACAGTATGGAAATTCAGGATTCTAAAACCCGCAACTGTGAGATCTGCTGTGTTCTGTTATTTTACATAGATTAAGTCTGCAGGACTACTCAAACCACCTCTGGTCACACCTGTTGTTTTTATCCGTGTTTCTGAATAATGCAGAGACATGAACATTTTTACCCACACATATAAACTAGATCTAAGAATTTAGAATCAACAATGATGATTGCTAAATTAGAAAATTAAACCTGGGAAGACACATATGCAGTACATGGTATAGCAAACTTTAGAAAGACACACGCCCACAGACACATCCTTTTATTTCTCTGTATGGGCAACAAATACTGTTACTTTTGATTATTGATAGCGATGATTGAGACAATCGAGGACATGGGGACAGAGTTCATTAACCTTTCTCATGACATAACTTCCGAGAAGAGCTGAGGAGGGTTTTTGCAGTAACTTAAGAAGAACTTGCCTTGGGAACGCTTACAAGCATTCATTTGGAACATTAACAAAGTTAATTCTAAATGTCTATATGTCGGTTTTACTTTCCTTCAACCATCCCTTGTTTAACAAAATTTAGTCTCCAGAAATCAAATAAAAACTGACAAATAAAATAAGATTTGTATTTATGTCACATTGAAAAAAGAAATATCGTGGATTTCTTATTAAAATTAACATCAGGAAAGAAGAGTAGAAAGCAACCTGTAACCAGTCCAGAAACTTCCTTTTGCTCATAGCAGTAAAGAAAGCAAAGTGAATCTTTAAGTGCTTCAGACACAAACTGACATCCAAATTATTTCTTCTTATTTACTTTACGAAGTGTATAACTTATTGATTTGGGGGCACAGAGAAATACATGAAGAAGTTGGAAGATATGATATTATATTTTGCAACCCTAAAATCAGCATTAAGCTATCAATGATGGTTATTATACAGGTTCATTATTCGACTGATTATAAAAACTAAACAGCATAAAATATGCAACCCAATTTAGATATAAAACACAAATTAATCCTATATTGGACAAGAACAAAGATTTTCTTTCTCGTGGACTGATATGAACCAGTATTTTCCATGTAGGATTCTATGTCTGAGTCTGACCTGCATGGGTCCCTAAGTCAACACATATACATATTTCAAAAGTTTTCATTTATAGGGTAGATATTTAGATGTACTTTTTATAAGCAGTTGTCTGTAAAGCTTCAATAGTATGGTTTCAGAATTAACGCGAGATCTGTTAAGGACACAACTATTGCAAAGTAAATACTAAAGAGCATTTAACTCATTAGTAGAAACCTCTGTGACATACAGGAGCATGTATGTGAGTGACTGTTGAGTAATAAGCTGGGGAAGCAAGAAAATTGCATTTCCTCATAGCACATTGCAACTGAATTAGAATATTAGGCAGACATAAACAATGAAATCAAATTCTGTTTTTTTTATTATTTTTATCTTATTGAGCTTCTATTTGACTTAGAATTCATCTGAAATAAAAAGGAAAGTGTTTCTCAGGATCTATGACATAGCAAGCCATGGGAGATTCAATGTCAGTGCCGGCATATAAATTTATTAGTCTATAAAATTTGACACTCTCTTATTTATTCACAGAAAGGACAAATAAGATATTTTTTTTCATACTTACCAGAAATATCTGAGAGTGTTTATATGCCGCTCCATCTGCAGGATGCAAATAGTCAGAGCTGTTTTACAATTCAGTAGGCAACAGCCTGCTGAAGGAAAACAAATGACTCACGGAGTAACTGCTATTGAAATGCCTTCAGTGTGTGATATTAAAAACAACTGAACAAACAGAGATAAGGGACAAATAGGATTTGAAACAGACTTTTTTTTCCCTTACAGTGCATAAGAAACACAAATAAGTGTCCTAGCAGAACCTATATATGCCTTTAGTGAGTCCACCATGAAGGTTGGCATGTTTAACTGAAGTTTCACTAGAGTCCCCTGGGAGCCAAAGGGATCCATTCTAGAGAGCTGCCCCCTTTGGACCAAGAATCACAGTGATGAATCTGAAGAAAAACAGCGTCATCAACCTGACTTTTCTCTTGATGTTGATTTGTAGTGTTACTTTTTGGCACAAGGCATAATGCATCTATGCACAGATATTTAATAAACATCTGGTGAGAATTCTATACTTAGGGGAGAAATTTCAATTGTTGAAATATAGAGCACAAGTGTATGTTTTAATAAATTTATGTATATAAAATTTAAGACATAGTTACTGTGACAACAGGAGGATTATTTTAAAAGCAACAAAAAAAACATATTATTGAAATATTTACTTCATTTTAATTCAGACTCTCTAATGTGGAAGAAATTCTAATACTATTGACTTTGGGAGTCAATGATGTTAGAAATTTCCAAGTAATCAAGAAAGTTAAAAATCTAAGGGACAAGAAACGCATTACTTTGCAGTGATTCTTTTTATTTTGGGCTTTGAAGGAAAGATGAAAGGCACTTTAGCTGCTATTTAGTAGGTGTTCTTGTTTTATTCTATGCCTGGATCAAAGCAACTATCTCTAAGTTTACAAAACAGTTCATAGAGGCCTTGAAGTATAAAATCTGCCAAACAAACTCAGATTATTAGGTCATGAAATGACCCATTATTTTCCTAGGAATAACCAATAACAGAATGGCTGACTAACATCCTGATGTGATGATGATTTCCAGACACTTCCCAAGATGGTGTTAGATGTGTGTTCAGTTAATGAGCCAAATCTATCTGGAGTGTATTTACAGTGACCATCCTTTACTAGAATCTAAAGTCTTCAAATTGACTCTCTGTGCTTGCTTATAAAACATGCCATATGTGAGCAGTCAGTGAACCTCCCTCCTATTTACTATTTCAGAGGTCTGTTAACATTGATGAACATTATCTATTGATACTAATGCTGAACCTTTATTTTCTTAAACATTGATTTCATAATACTAGTGTGAAGCTATTTGTAAAAATAACAACACTATAAGTGAATTCATTTTTGGTAGGTTATTTTAGTAAACAATGAAGTTCTTTTTGAAGATTCAAGTTTTTTGTTTTGTTTTGATTTTGTTTAGTTTAGTTGTTTGTTTGCCTGACTACATCTCAGTGGACAGAGAAGCAGATTTCTCCAATGAAGTTTCCTGCTTTCACACAGTCAGTACTAATCAGGTTGAGGTCAACTGTCAGTCAGACTCTCAATAGTTCTGCTTCTACCAAAGCCAGGTTCACTGTGGAGAGCTTGTTCTCCCTTCCACCAAGGGCTACTCTGGCTGTATTGACTCATTAGGCATGATTGCAAATGTCTTTGACACTCTTCTTACATTTTACCATTTCAGATACTTTTGCTCCAGGCTTCTTGCTCTCTTCTGTTTGCTACTTTACTAGATTATATTGCTAATATTATGTTGGCATTCCTTATAATTTCATATCTGGTCTGTCACAATGAAATTTTGCATAGGGCATAGACCTATTAAAAAAATAACTAACATGCTGTGGTCAGCTCTAGAGCTAAGACTTGATTCAAATAGAAAACATTAAATATAACTTAAGGAAGAACAAAAATTATTGTATTTAGAAGAAAAACAGATTCTAAAATGTGTCACACACACACACACACACACACACACACACACACACATGCATGCATGCACTTGCCTAGAATCTGAATATTGAGAAATACTCCAAAAGTAACAATGTTGATTATGACAAAGTCCTTACACTATTCTTACTATAGTGACCATTTCTATTTTATTCCATAAAAATGATACTATTAGGTTGGTTGTATATACAATATGCATTAATCTCAGAATTAACTCAGTGTCAGAGTGCTTGGGTAGCAATAACAAAGGCCTGAGTATAATCAACAGGACTATGGAACCAAAACATGACAAACTAATCAACTCACCAATTCAATGAAGAATTGTCAAATGATTGGGTTGTATATGCTTTCATAGGGTAACTGAAAATATTGATAAACACAAGAAAGTACATATAAAGTGATTAAGTTAGAGTGAAATTAGATTGGGAGTCTAAAGGGCTAAAGAAGGATGCCTTAGAGCATACTTACTTAACAACTAAATGTCTATATGTCTATGACTTCCTTAAAAGATTCTTTTTTTTTTTTGGTGTTTTTGAGACAGGGTTTCTCTGTGTAGTCCTGGCTGTCCTGGAACTCACTCTGTAGACCAGGCTGGCCTCGAACTCAGAAATCCGCCTGCCTCTGCCTCCCGAGTGCTGGGATTAAAGGCGTGCGCCACCACGCCCGGCTGTTTTTAAAAGATTCTTAATTCCTTCTTTATAACTCTTGTAAAAGAAACACGAAATCTCTTCAGAGCTTTAAATTAAGGAGAAAAATCTAGACATCCAGCCTGATCCCTTTTCCATCTAAGCATCCTTCCATCGAAACACCCTGAACTCACACTCCAAAAGAACAAAACTCATAATAGCAACTGACCAGGTGATCAGTTGCTCCATTTGCTTTCAGGCCTGTGAGGTTCAAGTGAGAAAATGGAGTTTAAATAACATGACCCAAGGATACACAGATAGTGGGCAAGAAAGCAAGAAGGTAAGATCGAACACAGATCACCCTTCTAGTAGTGAGCATGCTCTGTTCTGACTCAGTTAATTTCTAAATTATTCTTTTGGAGAATTTTTTGATAGGTTAGATATTTGGTAAGTATTTGGAAAACACAACTCAGTGCTTGTTATAGTGAAATATAGACAGCTTCCCATTTACTTATTATAAGTAGGAAACTAACTCTTAGAGTAATTGTGTGACTCAACTAAGGACTGGGTGCTAAGAAGTGGCAGCAGGAGACTCTTATTTTAGACAGACAAACCAATCTACACATCTTTGATCTCAGAACTGACAACTAATAATATTTGCTCAGCAGCAGGACCTTTTATCCAGACTTCTCTAAGCCTTCAGTCTCAATTTTCCTGCACCACCTCCCAGTGCATAATTACACATAATACAAGAGCCAGCCAGAACTGACCTAATATGGCCAATCAACATGGTATCATCTATCTATCTATCTATCTATCTATCTATCTATCTATCTATCTATCTATCTATCTATGAATATGTTCCATTATTATAACTAGAGTCTATCTAGGTCTTCTGAACCTATCGATCTCCTTTCAAAATAATAACAATTTTAAGAGAAAATGTGATAATTCTTTATGCTAATGTTTAAATCATGGATTAACATTAAGCACAAAGACTTCTTTCCACCATTTTAATTAGAGAACAAGAAAAAAAAATACATCAAATGGGAACTGTGTTTGAGGGAGTATAAAATTGTCTTCCACAAAAAGTAATAATCCTATTCAAGTCCTTGGAATCATAGAGTTAGAATATAGTGGTATTTTCTAAAGATTGCCATGAATGGTTAAAAGAAATTTAGGTCAACCATCTTTGAATTCACAATCAACAGTTTTATGCTATTGAGGGATGTGAGTATGGAACAAGATATCATCAAAATTTCTATCAAAAGTTATTTGTCTGGAAGTATGTGCTTAAATAGGCTTTTCCACTTATCAAGAGAAACAATTAGAATGCAACAGAAATCACCCTTCAAGCTAAAGACAAGGCACTAATGAGCCTAACTGCTTAAGGTAGTTAAATGGCAGGAGTGAACTCATTTTCTAAGCTCTGCCTTGTAGTGCTTCTCTCAGGATCTGTACAACTCACTGCCAGAAGTTCTGATATCACCACATTGTATCATGCCTGTATTCCTGATCCCTTGTTCCTTTTTGTATTTTACTTATAAATCCTAGCCAAGATCTCCTTCAGGGTCCTATCACAGACCTTCTATCCCTCTAAGAAATAATGGTCAACTCTGTCTATAATCTCACAATGCTCTAAGTTTGTTCCTTCAAAAGAAGAAAAGATTCCATTCACCACTATATGCATTTAATACAAAATATAACATAGGAAAAGAGTCCAGGATAGTGTGCTCAATTGCAAAAAATGTAGAAAGGAATTAAATCTTACATCAACAAGCATGATTTCCTACCTTATTATAGGACATATAATTTTGCACAACCTATTTAAGCCCTTCCATATTCAACATTACAAATCTAACATATTACAACTCTAACATCGTGCTAATATCTGTCAAAATGCATGTTTTTAGCCTAGCATAGAAAGTGGCTCATGTGATTATAACCACAATGAATAATTCATAAAAACAAGTTGTGCTAAGCACTATGAAAATACTTTTAGATAATGTGTTATGTGACTCAACATTTCCAGCAAAGTTATGTTTGTTTGTTTGTTTGTTTCCTAGAATTGTAGGAATGTAATAGACACCTTTATCCTTGCACACAGGAGGTAAAGACAGACATATATATGTGAATTTATAGCAAACCTGGTCCATATAACAAGGTCCAGGACAGCTGTAGCAACATAATAAAAATTTTTAAAAATATATTATTTTGTGAAATTTCTTATATTTGTAGACAAGATCATTCTAGAAAAAGGTTCCCTTTTAATTCTGAAAAGTATCTCAAAGTCCTAAAACATCTTTGAGGTTTGTTGCTCTCTTAAGGAAAAAGGTCGAACAATAGATCATGTCATTTTGGCAGTGGAATGCAATAAAAACTAAAACATACCACTTGCTTTTTCTATTGGATAAAAATGAAGGAATTAATTCTTATTGACCCAAACTGCATGCAGGTAAATTTTCATGATGATAAAAACCTTACTGTTTCTTCTTCTTAATAACATATAGAATACTAGCATTTCAAATTTCATTAGTTATAAAGCTTTTGAACTACTAACAAATTTTCAGCATCAATAATTCCCACTGGAAACGCCATAATATATTTCAGCTTAATGATTTAAGGCTACAAATATTCCCTCCAGAATGATTTCAGCATCTCCCAGGGCATATTTATTGTAAATGTGACTTACTTAGCAAGTAAGCACATGGGAAATATGATATTTCAAAATAATTATAAGGACTGGGGCTAATTAATAAATCACATAAAGAAAGTCATACAAAAAAAGAAAAGAATCCTATGCGCTCTTTCTCACATCCTATCAACAAAAAGTAATAAGTCATACAACTCACAGAATTGGAGGAATATAAACAAAATTATAAGACTTGATTTTCCATTAGCTCTAAAAATATTTCAGGGTAGGAAACTGATTTCTCCTATTAATTATTATCTTAAATGAAATAAATTTATAGTAAAAGCAAAATTCAACTTACATTTTACTAGTAAAAATTAAGTTTATTTTTTGTTTTTAATTAATCATGGGAAATTGTTTAAAAAACAAACTATACATTTTTGTCCATCCGTGTTGCTGATATACATCGTCAATTTTTCTCAATTTCCTATTTATGTATAGTAACTGTGATAACTGTGGTAGATACCTTTAGTTGAATAATGTCACTTTTGAAGTACTTTAAGTACGTGTGTGATCACATGTACAAATACACAGACACATTCGCACATAGTTAAGATTTTGCTTCTTACTTTGAATATCACCAACAAATGTGTCAAGTTCACGCTAAAGAATTTTAAAAAGAAAATGTGTTCTTTTGCATGACACATTACGTGAGACGAAAAGAACTAAGTAGGAGACCTTTAACCATAGTAAAAGTTAACCATACAGCTAATGAGATGATGCCTTCTTCCAACCACCACCATTGCCTTAACTGGCTCAGCTCTTAAAGGGTCAAAATTTATTATCATTTCAGTTCATCTAATAAGTAATGTTTTTGCCGAACAAAACCAATTCCCAATAAATTCTCACTGTATTTGTGTGCGCTGATTTGATTTAGAGGCCTATGGGGAGACACCATTTGGTAGCAGAGGAACACAGAGGGGTAGGTGGTGCTGAGGAGAAGAGTGGCTCGTGGGCCAGAAGTGTTATTGTGTCAGGTTGATTTATTGAGTGAGCTTCACTTCACCGAATGTTCCGAGATATTTATTTCCCTAAAGGCTCTACAAAGATATGAACAGACCCGCATCCGCAGATGTCATCATTGCTCATTTTACCGAGTCATGAAATTTTCTCAACTGCAATTTGTCCATCTAAATTGCTGTAACAGAACAATGTCAATAGGAGCATCTTCCTTCAGTACGTCTTCTGTATGTGGCTCAGTTGCCAAATTCAGTACTTCTCTGCCACTTCATGGTAATTAAAGTGACAGAAAGAGTTCACTGTAATTTCAAAAGAGTTTCCTCATTGCAGACATTACTACAATTGTTTAACTGAATTCCGAGAACCCAGATGGGGAAAAAAAAAAAAAACCAACTTAAGGGGAATGAGATCAGTTTGGCATGGCCAAACTTAAGATGAAAATATGTACAGAAAACTAAACAAAAGAGAAATCAGGCCAAGCAGTTACTGAAGCCAGAGTTTCAAAAAATGTCACCTCTGAAAACTCCCATAGGCCTCGAAGGTAGTTAGGAAAAGCTTTCCTCTTTCCAACATCAAGCAAATCAAGTATGAATGCTGATTTTGAAAAAAAAAGGTACTAATAAAAAATATATATGTGTATATATGAATATATATATATACATACATATCTATGAATAATCAAAAGTGCTATTTAAATTACAACAAAGCTTGTCAGATACATTCATAATGACAGGTATTATAACTTGTATATTTTCCATAATTTTTGCTCAGACCATCTTCAGTATGTAACAGAATGCCAATATCTCTGTTCAATAAAAGCTACATGTTTGTGCTCTGCACCAGGATTTTCAGGTTTACTTAAATATGTTAATATTTCTCATTATGCCATTAACAATAACCTTCATCCATTTGTGAAAAACATTTTGCCAGGCATGCACATAAAAAATTAGCAAGTGAAGCAAAATCACCTTAATTTGCTTTGGACCAGCAAATAACCAACTAATTTGCAGAAATCCCTGCCAAGCACTCATATTAAATGCTTCATGCTTATTTTATGACCTCTGCTGCTCCTCTCCTTCCTGGGCCCTGAATCATATGATCATTAACATATTGCAAGGTCTGAAACTTTTATTTTTTACATTCTTTAATTAATGCCTGTTTATAGAAGGCCATAGGACTTCAGATCCAGTTAATGAAACTTCGCTCCCCCAGGCCTCTGGGGCCCAATAGAGAGCTCTCTCCTCTGTTGTTTTAGTAGCTTTTTTCCAACTGTTTGTTTATACATACTTAATTGATCTCTTTAGTCCCAGAAGCATTCCAGAGACACAACCTGTTTTGAGGCAAGCTAAGTTTTCCCCCTTCCTTTATAAAAACCTCTGATGCCCAAGGTTATCAGTTTTAATTTGGAAGTTGAAGATTCAGCTTTATTTACACTGTCTAAAACTAAAAAAACTGATACAGGCCTCAGAGTGTTTATTTTCACATCCAAACAGAGTGGAGGGATCACAAGTGCATACTCTATATAATTATTTTGATATAGAACTAAGTAATTACTAAATGCTACTATATCTTATTTTATGACACTGAATAAACACAGCTTTATAACAAGTTGAAAATAAAAACAAATCAGGCTGCCAATGCATGAAATGTTCATGGCTCTTCAATTTACACTTTACATATTCTCTATGACAAGAATTTCTATTATGCTATTCTCTTTTTTTCTGCTATAATTAAATTATAAAAGTAATTGGCTGGTGCTGCACACTGCAGCAATGCCTTAATCACATAGACAAACAGTTTTACAATAGCATACACCATTTGCCACATGGGGCAATGACATTATTGTATCAGACTATACACTCAAGACAGATAGCACATACTGGCTCTCACCACCCTGTTGGCAAGAGCAGAGACCAAGACTCATCCAGCACACCCATTGGCACCTCTCTGGTGGAATTCTCAATGAAGTCAAAACAGCCTAATGCTGCTCATATGCTTTATACAGCTTTTGAAATTCAAAGACTACAAATTGCAAAGACTGCAAATGTATACATTATCCCAAGCTCTGAGTGTATGGTAGAAGAACAGGAAGGAAAGGAAGGAAAAAAAAGAAAAAGGAAAAGAAAGGAATGAAAAATGAAGGAAGGAAAAATGAATGGAAGGAAGGGATAAAGGAAAGAAAGTATGAGCATGAATCATTAATACAACCTTCATTGTTTCTATTGGCAATGACAAACTATTAGTACTCTAAGGTATTTGATTGTGCAAATGTTATGTCTGTGTATTCTTCACAGTTCTTAGTGGTGTTCATGGCTATATTTTCTCTTTGTGGTTATACTGAACACTATACTAATAATTGAAGGGGCTTCAGAGGAAAAAAAAAACACTTTAATGTTTCTAAGAATTACTAGTAAGACATTCATGAGGGCTAAAATTGAAGACTGGTTCATTCCAGAGCTCCCCAGCCTGGTGCAGAGTGAGTGCAGTCTTCTTATCTATAAGATGGGGCTGGGCTTGCTATCTCCGCGACATCTTAAGTGCTCTGGGCATGGAAAAACTCAGTTCTCTGTGAGAATGATGACAGAGGAAGGATCTAACGTAAGTCAATGGTGATTCTAAAAACAATCGGGAAGAAAGAAGGAAAATGAGCTTGAGAAGGAAAATGTGGCAGCTACAAAGAACTATACCGAATAAAATAGTACAATATGCAACACTCAACGCAAACCCTAAGACAAGCGAGTGCATTCTACCTCCAGTTTTCTGTATTTGGGTCTCGGTGAAGTTTGTTTTTGAGGAACCTAGCATGTTTTAATGAAAATTAAGTCCCTCATACTTTTAAAGTTATTTAATGATAAGAATGATCAATGTTTGAAGCAACAAATTTTCTCACAACTGCCTGTGAGACAGACAGGAAGACACAGAAAATAAAGAACTGTTGGGATAGATTTCCCTAAGGTTAATAAAACTATGATGTTTCCTGATGCATCTATACTTGGTTACTTATTCATGTTCCTGAAACTCTCCATTTGGCTCAGAGCACTGAGAAATATTAAATGACCCAATATGATAAAATGGAAACCAGTTTTCTAAACTACAGCTGCTTTATCAAGAAGTCTGCATGCTAAATTAATACAATTTTGCTACTATATTGAAATCTTAAGGTACTGTCATTATTATGTCATTGTAATTACTGATTATAAATTAAGGTTCCCTTTGAAAAATAGTCCATATATACACAGGCCTAACTGAAGCCCCAGAGACACTGCCAATACCCCCACTAACAAGTTGTTCTTAAGAAGAATAATACTATATATAAACAAATACAAATTATAATTTATAATAAATAAGACATGTTAAGGAGGTTTCTTGTGCACATAACGTGAATGTAATGTATGGATAAGGAAACTAATTTTTCTTTAGTCTTAAGAACCAAACCCTCTTCCTCTTCCACATGCCATCATGTCTTACCCACTGCTGTCTGCCTATTTTATCTGACTTCGTGTAAACCAAATTCAGCCATTCCTGAGAAGGTGTTCACATGCTAAAACGTCTTCAATCTTCACATAAATAGGGTGCAAATCAAATCTTATGATGGTATATTTAAGCTTTCAGGATCCCTGTTTGCCACCAGGAATGTCAGAGTTTAGTACCTACTAAGCCATAGATTTATGAGGAAATGCTTGTAGATTGACAAGCAATTTTGCAACAAATGCATCTTCAGTGTGAGCTTCAGAGGACTGTTTAGGACATGCCCAAATGATTTAGTATTTTATACCTTTGCTCTAAAGGGGAGTTCATATAAGTCAGCTCTATCTGAGAACTGTCAATCAAACGGAAACTAAAAGTAACTCTAATCACGGTTTATTTACAAAATACATCTTTATCGCTAGAATTCAGGAGTTCACAGCGCTAAGTGATCTACTGATAAGCAAAGTTTGAAATGCTTTAATTGAAACAAGAAAGATCACTTTCTTATTGAGATACAAACCAGAGCGTTTCTGATTACTTTGACTTAGGAGGTGCCAATATTTGAACATACGCAAACTTTGAATTATTTCCCGTTTGTCCCAGACTTTAAAACATAATTCTTTTTCTTAAGGTTCCACCTTTCAGGGCAAAGAGTTGTAATGAACACCTCCCAGTCACATAGAATTACAATGTTCTTTATCTCACCCAATTCTGAAAAAAGAAAAAAAAGAAAGAAAGAAAAAAGAAAAGAAAGAAAGAAAAGAAAAGAAAGGGAGAGGGAAAAAAAAGGACTTCCAAAGGTTTGGAATCCTGAAACCTGTAAACAAAATCTGTGGAGCAGATAAAATTTTAAATGGCACAATGCAATTAAAGCTGAATTCAATTTGAGCGCACCCTGTCCATCTGTCAGAGAGAAACAAAAGCCGAGGAGCCGCATTATTGCTGAAGCCCTGCTCTTGTTAATTTGCTTGCTGAGAGATTTCAATTTCTAGGAAGTGCACAAATTAGTGTTCAGTCAGGGCTAGATCCTTAGTAAGTACAAGCAGATGGTGGAAATCAGCCCTAATCAAGTGGCCAAAGCCTTTTTTTCCCCCTGTCTGATTAAAGCATTTTAATCCTTTCAGATTGTCTGCTTTTAAGAAAAAATATTCACCATACTTTATTTTTCTTATATTCTAGGATGGATTTAAATTTACCCTATCAACATGAGAGGGGAAAAAAAAGAACTCCAAAAATATATCAATGCATATCTAAATAGCAAGTAGTAGCTAGATTCATAGATCTATTCAATGCCTTGGCTTTTTTATGTGCTAAATAACAGTCTGAATCAGTATTAACTCATATGCTAATATAAATATGGCATATTGAATCTGTTATGGAGAAGTTAAATTACTGAGAGAGTTATAAAATGTTTTCAACATTCAAGTAGAAAGTTAGCAAAAGTAGCCAGCAACCAGAAAATGTGATGTGTTATGCACATCTCTCACATCTAGAAAAGAAAGAAAAAGATATTTACGCTAATAGAAAAATAACAGATACATAAATTCTTAGAAGGGGAATCCTAGTGAGTAAAACTAAGAAGATCCAGTGACTAAGAGAGTTACAGTTTGGGGAACAATGGAAATAGATGAACTAGGAATATAAAACTGTGGCATTGTCTTCACAGTAAAGGACAAATGGACTCAGCATCTACATCTGCTACAATCCTCAGAGGTCTGCTGAGATGCGCTCAAATCTCCAAACACAGTTAAAAACAACAACAACAACCACATTAAGAGACTTATAACGCCTAATTGTATACATTTAACCAAACAGATGAACCAAACACATTCTTCTGTCTCCCTTGTTTTATATCGATCGAGGATATAGGAAGTTTGAAAGTTTTCTACTTATGTTAAAACCATTTTTGATAATAAACTTTGGTTAAAATTTCAGTGTCTGAACACATTTAGAGTTTACCTTTTACATTCTAAAATATGTTCTTTAAATATGTATACATCAGCGAAGAGTATTTATAGGAATGAAATGCCCACTTACGCTCTGAAAACACTTATGAATAAGTGGAAACCATCTACAGTTTCTTATCCCATGAAGATGTGCAAGATCCCATGTGAGTGCTTCACATCCTGTTTAGCAATTTCATTACCCAACTGCTCTTAACAAACACCTCCTAAAAGTCTGACAAAGTTTTACAAATATAAATGCATATTTCAGATGTGTTTGGTTTCACAAAGTTAGTTACTGGAGAATTTGAAAGCTATCCTCTGTGTTTGAATGTTCATAATTAGATCTACAATTTTAAACTGAGGTATAGTTTAAATGATAATTTTACACAGCACCAAGTTCAGACACTTGTCTGTGCATATAAAGTTTCAAATTTCCAGTTTAAAAACATATAACCACTATGCATGAGAAAAAAATACCCTGAACACACACACCTTTACACTTAAAATTTTCTCCTTAAATTGTATCTATTGGGATAGCTTTGGGATAGCATTGGAAATGTAAATGAAATAAAAACCTAATAAAAAAATTGTATCTAACGTTTTCATTCAAAAGTTAATTGCAAACAATAAAAATAAATTAACACTAGTAGACAATGATTTTGTGGGAAAGGGTTTAAATTTCTGACAACTAACAGTGACACAACTTAAGTCAACTTACAAAAACTAGGAAATTTGTATTTCCTAGTCATCCTTGTCAGCCAATCATGTTCCATGCAACTAAAGTTGAAATCAGGCCTGACATAACCTTCCTTGAAAACCACCCTTGGTAGCTCCAAGCCTGTTAGAGACTTGGGCATTTTGTGACAGTTACAACCTGTTTGTGCTTAGGACTAAGCTCTACATAATTCATCACTATAAATGTAATTAGGCACTGAGCCAGGAAGGACACAGGTGTGCAGGGGGACTGACTGACTTTCCTATCTGTTTTTCTGCATTCTAATTTGAATAACAAGAGCAATGGGAAGATAACACTCTTGATCCAAGCCCAACTCTTTCTTAATTACCATGGTCTCTTACCTTTTTCTCAGTCTAATTCACTTTCTCCTACTTTGTCTTCAACATCTTTAGAGATTCTTGTATGTTACCTGAGATTCTTGGCCTCTGCTCTTTAGGTCCCAGCCAATGCTCAAGGCCCCTGTCTTGACTTTAACTAAATTTCAACAACAACTGCCTGAGGTGTCTTCAACTCTCCAAAGCCCTTTTTTTGCTTGTATTTCCCAGCATCTGGAATGTCATTATAAAGAAGTTCTATCTGCTAAAGTACCAAGAATGGTTGTGTGAATCCCTACTCCCATAATCCTTTGTCTCCCACTGCAAACTAGACATGGTGTTTCTTTCTGCTCTTCCTTCTGATCCTCTGTATTGTTTGAGATTTTTGATATATCTAAAGCCTTACAGTTTTGTGAGCTATAACCATATAAAATCTATCTTCCTTATTCACAAGGAAATTTTATTTTGTTTGCTAACGTTGTCACCGTAAGAACACTGACATTCTTTTTCTGTGATGGAGCATGACACAGAAATGGCCAGCTAGATTAGTAATTTCCTAATTATATTTGCTCCATTTCATGTGCTTAGTAGCCATATGTAGCGAAGGGCCATTGACTCAAACCACATAAACAGACTTTCACGCATCAGGAAAAGTTCTGCTGCAGAGCCCCACAATTGTCAATACAACTCACTTTGAATTTGTGTCCAAGAGTCACCAATGGGCAGTAAGACTCAGAACGAAGGAGTCTTCAAGACTACCATTTCATTTGGAGGACAAGATGTCACAAGCATTAGATAGTTTCAATGGCTGCAGAATATTCCTCATTTGCTATCTGAAAAACCACCACAAGTAGGCCAGGACACTTCTGATACTTCATATATAATTAATAGTGGTTAAAGAAATTTATGTGGCAAATGTTTTGTAGAAACCTGAATCCACACATTCAATATTTAAAAAGGCTGTTGTCATGGCTGGTAGAGATAAAATTAAACCCACCAGCTGTGGTTTGTTTTTTGAGGAAAACACATAATGTTTTATTTGTGCTTTGTCTCCCATTCTTGTAAATGTCAGAAATACAGAATGGAAATATACTGAATTACCCTGGCTTACCACTAGATTTCCAGAAAACGTGTGTTGTTTCTTGTTTGTTTTTTTAATTGTGTCTTTAACTAGATAGAAATTCGATCATTCCTAGTGGGAGAATTTTCTCTTCTTTTTTTAAATTTTTATTTTTTTATTTTATTTTTTATTAGATATTTTCTTCATTTACATTTCAAATAATATCCCCTAAGCCCCTAAGCCCCCATACCCTCCCCCTGCCCTGCTCCCCAACCCACCCATTCCTACTTCCTGGCCCTGGCATTCCCCTATAGGAGGGACAACAATCTGAATTTTCTCTTCTAACAATGTCACAAAGTGTGTAATTTTTAAATATTCTTGAGATTAGAAAGGTGATGGCAATGTGAACCTGATTTTTCAGTAAGTTTTATATTCTTTTTTTCATCACTTTTTTTTATTATAGGATTATCTAGGACAATTTCTAAGGGATCTATTTTTCAAATCATATATTAATTATAATCATGAAACTATTCCAAGAAATTTTAAACAAGATTGTTTTACATTGAACAGGACTTTAGTCACAGAGGTCAACAGCATTTAGAAGAGACTTGAGTGGAATTTGTGAGACATCATGACTCACAACACTGGATACTTTTTTACCTTCTCCTGTGAAGCATTGATATGAGAGATAACCTGGGACTAAACAGTAACATTTAGTTGCCATGGAATCCTCTCAGCTTGTAAGAGAAATAGCCTTATAATTTCTTCTTTATTTTAAATAATTAAAAATGTTTTTTCTCCATTTTGATGGTTTTTTGTCTTGTGAGCATTAGTAATTCCTCTCAATAAAACACTTAACTATAAAAATGTGGGCAATAAATGTGCATTATATTAAGAATTGCTAATGGCATTTTGACAAAATCATATGATTTAAGCAGTGTACCAGATTATAAAGAATTTCCTCGTTATATTTCTCAAGGATGAACATCAGCTCACAGTGGTATTGAACCACACTCCTGGCCTACCTGCTCCCACATATTCCTCTTGTGTCTTAACATATTATCATCATCCTTCTCAGACATAAAATCTTCATGATGATAGTGATTTATCTGAATGGGCTTCTCAATGATGGAACCCTTCCAAAAACCACATACTTTTTTTATTCACATACTGGAATGACTTACTTTCCTCCATCAGCTGATGATGAATCTAGGGATCATAAACTGAGATGAGTTTCTATTTTCAAAGAGGAAATGTGGTAAGGATAACATCATGGGCTCCCAGGACACAGGAAGTAGAGGGCAAGTCCACAGCACGGGTGGGTGGATGCCAGGTCTGAATAGAAAGAAAGGTAAGATAGAAATGTCTGGTACTTAGAAATTTTACCCAAGGAACTTACTTTTCTGTAGAAAAGAAACAAGAAGTGATATCAGGACTATTCCATTCTATCAACACAGGTTACACTTCATGTTGACTTCACAACTGTCTTAAAATGCTAGACTTATATATAACAACAAAAGCATGAGAACAAGCCAGGAGGTACTTGCTAATATATTTATAGTTCCAAACTGCAGCTTCAGAGAGACTAAAATAGATGATAAAGCCCCGTGTTTGCTGGTCCTTCACACATTCAGCTCCCCTGCCATTCTAATTGCTCTGCCAGTATTTATCACAGATTGCAAAAGAGAGAGAGAAAAAGGAAGGAGATGCCTGAATATGTAAAAATAGCAGCTGTTATTTGCCATTAACTATCAGAAAACTTCACAAATCTTTACAAGTTCACACAGACAACAGAGGTGTGTGTGAGAGAGATAAAAATTTTGTTCTCTCTTGGCCACAAAATATTTGTTTGTTGTTTTATTTTTTTTCAGCTAAATTTTCCATTTTTAACAAACATTCCTGGACAGAAAGGTCTAACTGACCACTGGCGATGATAACTCTACAACATTGATAATAATGTCAATATTAGATACATGATACACTATAAGCTAAGAGATAAAAAGCATTTTTTAAATTTATATACATCATAACAACCTTTTACTTCCATACAACAATTTTAAATCTCTTTTTGGTCGAAATCTCTGCTTTCCTCAGACATAGTGTCTTTGTCCGACCTTACGGATCCTGTCTAAAGAAACAAAGCTAGAACAGACTCACCTAACTCCAACCTTGATGGTCACAGGCGTCCCTTGAATTGCTTCCCTGACACAAGTATCAAACACATCAAGGAATGTTTTCTGAGTAATTTCCTTTGAACTAAAACAACATTCAGTTAACACATCTCCCCTGCTTAGCAGTTTAACCCAGAAGACATGTCCTGATCTAAGTAAACATACCTGTATAAATGGTATCCTAACCATATATAACCATATATATAGCTGTATAAATGGTATCACTTCCTAACCAAGACTCAGACGTCAGATACAATCAGCAGTCTGTCTATGTCAGCTAGATGTCAAATTGCTTGTGTTAATAGACCTACTTCTTTGAAATTCTATTCTTTCTGTTATATTTTTAGAAATTTATTTCCATGCTAGTTCACATTTATAATACCTCTTTAGTGTGTTCTGTTTTAAAGTCTCAAAGAGATCGTATTTCTGCTGTTATTCAATAAAGTTGTTTCCTATGACCTCACTTTCATTATTGACCAGAATTATCTATTTTATGGTCTCTCTTGATCCAGTTAAACATCTGTCTTCGGAATTTCTCCTACGCTTTTGCTATGATCAAAGTTCTAAACAAATTTGCTCATAATTTGCAAAGAATTTTCATTATTTTTATAAACACAAAAGCAATCAGAAAAGAAATATAAGCATCTTTAGAGGCACAACTAATGTAATCTATTTCTGCATCTTTCATTGTGATTTCAATATAACATCATAAGATATAAACTATCATGTTCCCTATTGTGTTCAAGGTCATTTTGGCCATTGATTTCAAAGGACTTGATGTTTGAAAGCAGTCTGACATCCTGCTTCCACAAGATTTAGTCAATACAGTAGGAAGAATCATTAGCTATTCAAGGTAAAACTTTCAAAAAAAAAAGTGACTGAGACACTTTGACCTTCTCTGAATTGGGAAATGCTGTATGCATCTTTATGCTCTTTTAAATATAATTTGTCTAAACTGTCTAAATTAAATAAAAAACTATCACTCAACCCCCTTAGTAAAAAGGGTAAATTTTAATTGCAGAACTTAAAACCTCACAATTAAAATCTATGCTGCTACTTAAAGCCAGCACAAACACAGGCAGGAGAGCCGATGCATACAAATTAGATTTCTTGACGTATTTGTAATTCTGAAGAATACTCCAAGCATAGACCATTTATAAGCCTTAAGTGTTCTCATAAGACAGACTAGAAAGGAAAATTGTTTTCACTTTTATAAAGTTCTAACATTTCTATACTCAGCAATGATTTATGACTAAGAAAATCTTTCAATTGATGAGTTTTTCATAAAATACCTCAAACAGAAAATATGTCATAAAGCATTTCCCCTCATATTATTTTTTTTTAAAAATTGATATTGTTGAACATACATATTTTTAAATTTGAAATATACTCATTAATAGATGAAGTGGTACATATGATATAAATAGAAAGATAAGTAAATATCTGAATATTAAGAAAATAAATGAATGCCATTTGCTGCTAACAAACAAGAACTTTATTTTCTGTTCCTTTTAAACAAGAGTTTACTGACATCATAATACATAGTACTATTTACAACTTCACTTAAAATATATGTTACACTTTAATGCTATGAATTTTCATTAGTGAAAATAAAGGCACGTACAAACCTATAGCTGTACCAGAGATGAAAGAAAGTATACAGAGAAACTGTAACTGAAGATTAACTAATGTAAAAACCCCAGTTGTAAAAGAAATTAAGGAAAGGAATCTACCCATTTATCAACCCCATAAAATTAATTTTTTGAGTGCTAAGTCTTTTAAATGTGTACATGGTGTGTTTGTGACTGTGAGTAGAAGATGGAAATGAAAAACTGAACTGCAATCTATGAATGAAAATAATACATAAAAGTATTGATATAGTAAGATTTGAAGGCAAGTTTTGCCAACTTTACAATTTTGCAGAAATTAATACTTGTCGATATTTGCTGATATAACAACAGCTACCACCCAATGAGATGAAAGAAGGCAATACCACATACTACATCACTTAGTTAAGTTTTGCAGCACTGGCAATGGAACTCCAGAATGAAGAAGTGCTACAAGTATTTTCCATTTAGATTATATATTTATGATTTTAATATTCATAATACATCACAAAGAATTAATCCCTATGCTTGAAAAAAGAGGAATTTTAGCAGTCAAGTTGCTCCCTAGACAGTCAACAGGATACTTCTAATATATGCAATTTATTAAAAATAATTAACTTCAGTAAAGCAGTAAGTTGTATCACAAAGAACTGCATTTGTGGGTGCGTTGTTCATTTGAACACTGAGTTTTCTGAGCGTGCTTCATTCTTGAAGAATTTATTAAGTAAAGTAGAAGTAATAAAAAACATAGGGACAAACTGAGGATTGCAACAACTTCTATATTCTCAATAGGAAGAATGTTATGAATCTGCTTGTAAAACTGGACAGGAAAAGATAAATTGACTGCTCTACTCTCCTTGGCACAATGATGTCTGAAAGCCCATATAGCTTCAACTTCATTATTTTTAACAAAATGAACTATGATAGAGTTCCCCAGCAAGTACACAGTACTATAAATTAAACTACAGTTTCAAAGCAGAAGCAGAAGTAGATTTTATGATGCAATACATTTTATGATGCCCTTGATTCCTTAATTTGTGTGTTTTGCTTAGTTGCTAATTCCCCACATACCATAATCTACAAAGACTGTTGTTCTCGGTAGGATAGATTACCAGTACTCCTGCTCAATGGGACAAATCAGTATAAAGAGAAAATCAACTCACCCCCCCCCCTTTTTAATAACTTCCTGTGAATAGCTAATAAACATTCAAAGGAAGAAAAATCAACCTTTTCTATACTATTAGACACATTCTATCCCTAGTTAGGTTTTCTGGTTATATTTAAGAAATGAAGAATTTTTCTTCTAATTTGTTAATCTGTCTAATGTAATAAATATAAAACTTTTGATCATGGGTTCTTTGATATTCTTTAATTAGATATATAACCACTAAATGTTTGACTCAAGACTGGTACTTTAGATATAAATAAAACTGCTACAAGGAAACGTTAAGATACTTTAAACTAATTATGTAAAATTATAAAATGGCTAACTTTTGTTTCATCAAAGAAACTTAAAATAGAAAAATTTCACATGTGATTATATATAATAGATTGATACAAAATAAGTTTCTATGAAACAAACTACTTCCTAAAATTAGTGTAACTTCAAAATTCATTATAATTTATCCATTAATAGAAACTGAAGCATTCTCAGAGCCTACATTATCTGTCTATCTATATCTATATCATCTATATCTATGTCTATGTCTCTGTCTCTGTCTCTGTCTCTGTCTCTGTCTCTGTCTATGTCTATGTCTATATCTATATCTATATCTCATTAGTTTACTAGTAATTTACCATTGGATAATTTATCCTTTGGCATGTCAGATAGTGTCTACCTTAAAAACAAAAATACATAGAGAAACTCTCATAGAAGTAAATGAATTCTTCATTTTTTCAAACATTGTTTCTCTGTATAGCCTTGGCTGTCTTGAAACACACTCTGTAGACCAGGTTGGTCTTGAAATCAGAGATCCTCCTGCATCTGCCTCCTGAAGTGCTGAGACTAAATGCATGTGCCACCACACCAGGACTAAGAAGTAAATACATTCATTTCTATGAATTTACATTCTTCCTTTTACACTATACTTTTGCTTTTTAGCCCACCAGTTTTAACTGAAAATAATCGCCATGAAGGAAACAGAAGCACTCATCGTATGACATTTCAAACTACAGTGAAAGTAGTAATTAATGCCTACATGAGATTAACAAAATGTTATTATTTACATGACAAATTTTGAAAACTAAAAGTTATCATATATGCTGTTAGAATTTAAAACCCTGCTCATTTCATTACAAGTGAATCTTAAGCATTTTAAAATAAAAAAAAAGATGAACTAAAGAGATTTTTCACCCCTCTTCATGCTTTGAATTTTTCTTTATGGTATCCGAAATAAAAAATGGACTTATAAATTATATTAAATTAAATTAAATTCCTTGCAGCTGTTTGAGATTGTGTTCTTAATACTAATTTCAACAAGTACATTGTCTATCCAGTTTTTAAACTTTAGCCTTAATTTACAATCTATTGATGTGTTTCAATTGACTAAATTCAAGAGTTTATGCATGTTTAAATTTCAGGCAGAAAGCTATAAATTTATATGTCATTAAAGAAAATCATAGATTTAATTTTAAACAGAACTGCTAATCTGTCTGTTATTCAGAATGTTGTCAAATACAAGGCAAAAGAGGAAAAAGAGTATATTCTCTAGCTCTTTCAGAAAGCATGGAGTTGTTTCTTAATCTGTACACAAGAGAATCAACAAAATCCAAGGTGACATCAAAGGAATAGATCCTACTCATCAAAAAATAAATAAATTAAAGCCTAAAATGTTGCCATGGCAAAATGAAAGGATCTACAATGTTACCCAGCAGGCTGTTGGCATTCTTGTAAACAAATAAGTTAAGGGAAGATTCTTGCCAGGAGAATTTAATGTGCACATTGAGCATATTTTGCAGTTTAAGAGCCAAGTTAGCTTTCTAATATGCACAAAGCAAAATGATCAGATTAATAAGAGAGCCAAAGAGAAATGTACCAAAGTTCGACTGAAACATCAGCCGACCCTTCCCAAGAGGAAACCTCTGGGATGAATAAAAATTAATTAATTAATTAATTAATTAATTAATGAGCATGAAACTGAGATGCTGGCATGCATTCCTCTGGACAGTAAAAGAGAATCACTTATCCTTTATCCAATATAAACTGAATATTCCAAAAATCTTTGCTTTTCCCTTTCTCTTCTTTCAGAGTAAGCCATCATAATACATTCTCCTACACTACACTTTCATTGCTAATTGTTTTGCATACCTTAAAAGTCTTAGAACCATAGAATTCAAGATTTTTATCGAACTTTTAGTTTATCAAAACTTACTCTTAAAATCGTGTATTTTACTTATTCTTCGGGGTTTTAGTTAAAGATATTGCTCTCATTCCAAAATCATGTAGTATAATCTGAAGTAGAAGAAAGCTCTGTGGCAATCATGGGGCAACAAATAGGTTGCCAACATACTCTGAAATGTGAGTGTTGTGAGTGTCCCTTGAAGTTTGTGTTTAAAAGGCTTTAGCTTGTACTATAATCCATGTAGTATAATTCAAATCTGTTCTAAGGTCTCTTTGGGCTTCTACCTTGCAAGAAGAGGTTCAAATATTGTACCAGGTAAAGGAAGACACCACAATGGGAAGAGGCTGATTCTCATTGTCATGATTAGATTTTACAGTTCATACATCAACACCACCTAACCAGAGCTAATTAAAGTTTTACCACATGTGAGCCTTTTTCAGAGAATTTTTTATATCCCACAAAGTAGGCATATGTGCAACTACATTGCATAAACTGAATTTTACTGAAAATAAATAAAAAATTCTTTCAAAATGATCCTTGGCGGTCCATATATTTTTACCATTTAATAAAGATTTCACCATGCATGCTAATGAGATTTTTTTTGCATGAAGAATTAAGTCTTGCTGACAATCTGATATTAAAGAACATAGAGCACTTTCAATGCTTTACAGAGTTTAATATGTTGAATTTATAATGACCAATGTAGAGAATGCTGATTTGCACAAATATGTAATAAAACAAAAAACAAAAAACGGCAGAAGTGTATGTAGGTCCATTTCAGAAATTGCTGGAAATACTATCCTAATCTCAATTCAAATTTCATTGACAATTTCTTACACAATTCAAACCAGCAACTTAAACAAGAATTTTAAAAGTTAAACACTCTAACAAAGTACAATTCAAACATACCCGACTCTGACGCTTACATTCTAAGGAATGATGATAGCAAAAAATATTAAAATTATTTGTTTTGTGTAATTAACCACTGGGTTTCTTTAAAGGGAGAGAAATTGTATGTATAATAAAAAGACTAAAATTCAAAGCATGTAATAGTCTCTAGTCTGAACCAGGGAATTTTAGAAGGCATTTGGTGGTGTTGAATGCTGTAACAGCATGCAGTCATGTATTTCAACACTAGCAAGTACTGCCAGAAATCTCTTAGATTCATTACACTTTTGATTTTTGAATTGACTTTTGATCATTGCACATTCAAAAAACTTTATTGCAGCCAAATTCTTAATAAGCCTTCATTGATTGATGAGGCCACTCTCAATTTAAGAAGCTGGGTCCTAAACTGCTATTGTTATTTATGAGATGGTTCTATTCTTTAAGTTGAAATGTTGAGTTGAGTATGTGTTAATGAAGATAGCCTTGAACCACTAGTTCTTCTGAGCCTTCTTTGCAGTTTGTAAAAATTCACGTCTAATCTTCCACCCTATCACTGCTCAAGTTGCAGTTGTTTCCATACATGGCTTCTAAGATGTTGTCTGATATGTACAATCATTGACATGTATTCAGAATTTTCAAATAAATACAATAGAACTCATGCATTCATAATATCAAGAGCACAATGAGCTCTAGAAACTGTGCTTTATGATCACGTGTGGCATATGTAAACAATGAGTGTTATCACATTTCTTTAATAGAGACTAGAGAGAACTGAATTTGAAAGCACCCTAAGTTCACTCCTAGCAGTCATAACCACTTTATACAACTACAGTGTCAGATAATTTTCCAACTACCATTACAATGTTTAACATCACAAAACCTATATCTCACATTCAAAATAAAAAAAAAAACAACAGAACACTTGACATCTTCAATTAATTGTTCAAAATATTATGATCAGGCGAATGATCAATGCAGACCTATCATCCTCAAAATCAAATTCAAGCATCAGTCTCATGGTCCTCTGATATCAACACGCATGCTCTCACCTCCATTTGCAGATACTTTCCCATCTCTCCAATCAGGAAGTTTTCTGTTCTTCATTCTCAAGGAGAAATCACTCCTTTTCCTGCTCACAGACAGTACAACTGGGAAAGAAAAGTAACCATAGCAAGCAAAAAGTTCCAATACAAATTATTGAGCTTTGGCTCTACCAATAAAAGCAGTATCCTTACCACCTAAGTTCAAACCCCAGATCCTTTATAAATAAGAAAAGTCAAATGACTGGAACATGTAAAGTGCAGATTCCCACAACAAGCTTATAGGCAGTGACAGGAGACTTAGAAACTCATAGGCCAGATAGCAGCAGAGCTGCAAACCCAAGACAGACCTTGTGTCAACAGAGCAGAAGGTTGAAAATAACACCTCAGATTAGTCCTTTGACCTCTACAGAAGTGTCCACTACCACACACATGCAGGCACACTAAGATAAATATTGAAACAAAAAAGTAATTACCAACATGATACCATCTGAGCATTGTCCCCCAAGGTCATTGAACATGTAGACTCGGCTGTGATGTATGAGAATATCCAATTAGGATAACACACAAAATGCCAAGCGACATGTCCCAAGAAACACGTTCAAGCAATATTTAAATAGATGGCCTTTTCACAAAGGTGGTCCGGAATCATGTATAATTTATAATCTTTAAAATTATAGTAAACATGGGATTATCTAATCCAGTGATTTTGTTTTCATGAAGTGTGTATGAAATCTTGCATAGAGGAAAGTATACATCCAATACAAGATGCCAGTTTGGGTTGAGGCAGGAGGAGAATGAATGCTTGAATTCTGACATGAAGAGCTCAGTTAAGACATCTCTCTGTTTTCTTGTTATACTTGTATAAAAATAATTGCCAGGCAAAGGATTAGATAGATTTAAGTAATTAAATTAATGGTTTATAATACTCAACCAAATGAGGCCTTCTCTGCTAACAAAAAAATAAAATAAAATAAAATAGACAACTGAATATAAATTCATTTTTTTCCTTTAGTGATTTCATAATCTTTGTCTAGAACACCAAGTTATTCCAAACAGAAAAGCTAAGTAAACAGAGAAAAATTATATGAAGTAAATTATAACCATATCTTTTACAGATTTTTAAATTAAGCATTTTGCTTAATTTAGTACTACAATAGAAAATGAACTAACATGTTTTTGAATAATTAATATACTCTTTATCTTATTATAAAGACATATTTATCATTTGTTAAAGTGATTCTCTGAAAAATATACATATAGCTGGTATAATGGGAGAATGTGTAAGAGTGAAGTCTGAAATAACTCAGAAAACATTGTTCAAATAAGATTATATTAATAACAAGAGTAAAAACCTGGCATCAACCAAGTTGAACTTAATTTGATACAACTAAAATTTCAAAACATTAAAGGAATTAAATTAGATTATAATGGACTTTTTAAATTAAATCAATGCAATTAAGAATATGATGAAGTATCCAGTTATCTGTTTTCTGAGCCTCTGAAAAGTGGAAATATTAATGGAACTGTACAAGAAATTAGTGCTGACTAGATTAATTGTCATAGCAATTGCCATATTATAAATATGTCATTTGTGAACATTATGCATGAAGATAATGCATATGTTATCAACATCCCTTGAACAAATCTTTGATTTCTAATGAAGGATCAACAAGTCTTTCTTATTTCTAACATTAGTGAACATTTAGACTCTTTTAGATAATGATGCTGGAATTCTGTATGCTTATAGCACGTTTTTAAAAGTTTACTGCCACTTCATCTGGTAAGTTGAGAGAAATTAAGCAGCAAAAAATGCAACCTGAGGAAATTCCAATAGGAATGTAAACTAAACTGGTGGGGAGGTCTGTGGATGTCAATCAAGAACAAAATGCAACTGTCAAGCTTGCTTCCCTAACAAACTGTCACATCAACAATATGGAGTTAATGACTACAAATTAACTGTATACCAGATGCCTGACACTTTGTTATGACACTTAGCAAGCTAGTTGACATTTGGGGATCAAAGCTTCTTTAATTACACTTTGTATAACATGTGCAACCTTTATGCTAATGTCCAAATATTCCTTGGAGCAAGACTGTCCAAGTAACAGCATCCACAGACTGTTTTCTAGGTGTGGGTTTGGAGTATTCATGTGGCTATAAAAAACCATGGCAAGAAGCTGAATGAGAGCCAGGCTTCAGTGCCCAGTGTTACTTGGCATTACCACTGCCTACAATGACACTGTTCCCTAATTTAGTGAACTGGTGAAGCACACTTCCCTTCACTTGCAGACGCAGTTTGATGAATACCACATTTTCAAAAGAGTTGATAATCAGGTTTATATCCATTCATAAAAGACTGAGGAATATCAGAATTTAAAATATCTGAGAATCGTATTGAGGAGTGGTAGATTTACTGAAAAGAAATCCCGAATGCCATTTGGAACACTGAGTTCAGGGACATTTTGGGGGGTTCATCTTCAAGGGAAAGGACTGACATTTTCCCAAGTAAATAAAACTCAATGTGTGACATAAACAAAGTTCACTGTATCACGGATAATACGTAATTGAATTCTGAACCACTCAGGGAAGCTTAGCATTTCTATCCGTTCTCAAAACAAACCCTCATTGATCAAATCTAAGATTGCTTTAAAATTAAAGTTAGAAGAGAACCAAGAAATTAGAGGAAATGTTTCAGTAAAACTATGTGTGTGTTTATTAATAAATGAAGGTAGTCAACTCATGGATGTAATCAGGGTTTTCTTTAGCAAAATGACAGAGATCAGAAGAGGCTATTGTAAGGCACAGGAGCATCGGACATTTTTATTCTAGGTTTTTAGAGAAAAAGTAAGGAAATAAGGATGGATAAAAAAGAAAAATCTAATATTAGAACTGGACATGGAATTGTTCCACGCATCCAACCGTTTTATTCTTCAGATAACACAAGACCATAGCCCAGAGGAGGGAAATTGCAAAACTTCAGAGCCATGGACTAGCTGTGTAATCCATCGAAGGATGCAGATAGTGTACAATACACTCTCTAGGACAACTCTCTGATACTTTGCCATTTCTAAGACTCTCACACAGAGAAAAGTCTAAATATAGGGCTAGGTGGGCACTGGATGTGGATGACTCAATGCTGACTGCCTTCTTAGAGAAGGACAGGCACTCTTGTAGATGCTATGACTCTGGTGAAGGAACAAAGTCTTCATGAACAATACACCACATGTTACCCCAAGGCAATCTGTACAAATTTGCAATGTGCATCATTGAAATGGCAGGATTGCCTAAAATATTCCTATGAGAACCAAACATAAAGTTTCCCCTTTGATAGTTTTGTGTTGACACTGTGTTGAAATTATATTTGGATGGTTATAGAATTAAATATAATTAAATTTAATATCTCTTTAAGGGGAAGAAAAGTTAAAGGGCAACTGTGTACCATGCCATGTCTATCTGAGTCTGTACTAAAGTGGCCACCAAAGTCCACAAGGAATTAAAAGATTTGGAGATAGGTAATGCAATAATAAAATATTACTAACAGAAAGGTAAGTGCAGGGTGGCCTGATAGAGTCTCAGGGATAAATGGTTCCAGTGTTGCATTATCATTGCTGGCTGAGCAAAAGTTATTATAGATTCACATGACTGAAGGTATGGGCAAGGGATAAATTTGGTGGAAATAAGTTCAAATCAACTTCTTGTTGTCTACAGCTTTGCTGCAGGTGGGGATAAAGGAGGCGGGAAGGAACGTGGTGTTTGAATACATGTCATCAGGCACCAGTAAGGAAATTGCATTTCCTGTGGCTGGGCTGAGAAGTTATTCTTTATAGCTATGACTGTCGTCTGAGCTATCATCATTTCACCTTATTACACTCTACTGGGTTATCTCCTATTTGCTCCTGCATGGCCATGAGCATGTTTATGGGTCTGGCTGCTCCAGTTAGGTATCACTAGGAACTAAAATCACCAATAAACTTTCAGTTATCAAAAATAAAATGTCAATGTAAGCCAAAAATATCTGGTGGTAAAGTGAGCTATGACCCTTATTGTGCTGGTGAGATTTTGTCAACCTGATACAAAACTAGATAGATCTGAAAAGAAATTTTGGCTGAGAGATATCCTGTGGGGCATTTCCCCGATTAATCAATGATATGGGAAGGTCTACCTCACTGTGTGTAGTGCTACCAGTGGGAAGGTGGTCTGGGTTAGTGTAAGAATTTATGCAAACCACGAAAAGCCATCTAATAAGCAGTGTTCAATCATGGCTTCTGCATCAGTTCCATATTCCTACCTCGACTGCCAACTTTGACTTCCTTAAATGGCTAACTGTAAGCTCCAAGATGAAACAAGTCCTTTCCTCCCTAAGTTGCTTTTGGTCATCCTGTTTATCACAGTAATAGAAATCAAAAATGCACAATAATAAAGCTTATAGTTTTCTTGCTTTTTCTTCTGGTTTGGGATTCTTTGTAGTTTTATTTTTATCATCATCATCATCATTGTTTCCGTTCTGTATTGAGATCAAAAATCTAGGCTGATCAGGAACTCACTATAAAGACAAGACTAGCCTTAAACTTAGAGCCTTCTTGCTTCAGATTCAGTTGAAAACTTAGCATTACAGGCCTGCATCCCCACACCTGTTTGTTTTAACCCTGATGCTATCTTGTATCGTTTAATCTACACATGTTTTCATTCCATGTCCCCATTCTTGTTTCCAAAATAGACCAATGGCCAGGTGTAGACTATAACCTTCTCAAATGCTGACATCTGGAGGAGCTGGGTGATACAGAGACCAGTTTTGAAAATGCCATCAAAGGTGAGGAAAACCAGTATGGTGGCACCCAAGGTGTGTCAGGTCTGGAAGACCACCAGAGCACAGAGGTAGGACAGTTCCCAGAGCCTGAAAGAACAGAGAAAAGATTTACACAAGCAGATTTCCTTGTAAAAACTGTGCGGTTTGGGGGCAAAATGAAGCTTCTCCTCATTAAGGCAGCAAGAAGAAAGAAGAAAAATTAAACTTAGGGAAACATTCTACATTGCTTTTTCTCCTGATCTGCAGCTTGCACTAACCATCACCACACGCACACACCCACACACACATACAGAGAGGGGGGATGGGAGGCAAATAAAGCAGTTTAAATTCTACTCCCTTAGGAGCAATAACTGATAAGGATGCAGAGTTCATCTGTTCATCTGATGTACATGGAAAATGCCCCGCATGGAACTTAGCAAGTACCACAGGACCCTAGCCCCCTTTAATTTATTTAATCCTGGTTTGAAACTGGGAACCTCCAATTATTTCTCAAGTTTACAACTATTATGACATATTTTGCTAGCTATAAGAAAGGAGATGAGCCATTCACCTTTCTGTACCCATTTATTCTTCTACATGCAGAAATATCATTACAGTGTACAAACATCATTCTTCATTCTTCATAGGAGAGGAGCAAACTGGATAGTATAAATGTTCTGTTACATAACTCATTTAACAAACATTAACTAACCCCTTACAAAATGTCAAGTTCTGCCCTCAGTAGTGAGTATCCAGTAGTGGAAACAGCACAGTTCCTTGTTTTAAAGAATACCATACTAAGGAGAAGACAAAACTGACAAACAAAAGATCATTTCAGATATTGGTATGCTAAATGTAACATAATTGAATCAACAGTACTAAAGACAAGAGTTATAAGTGAAGATAGCTAGAGTGGAACAGAAACAGCTCATTTTTACTTCACTGATCTATACAGAATAAGACTAAGGTAAATCCAAGAGAGCCATAAGGGAGGAGAATTCCCAAGGAAGAAAGAAAAAGACTAACAATACCAATAACCTACTGCAAAATGTATTAGAGGGTTCTATGAAGCCCAGGCCCTCACCATAGTGCCAGTAAGTCAGAGAGAAGTTATTCTATACTCAAGAGAGTGGCAGCACCCAGCTAAAAATGGTGATATAGTTTTTCAGGTTATGCATTATATGATAACTAAAAAATAAAAAATTAATAAAGGAAAAATTAAATGGTTATTAATTTTCCAGACAGTGTATTTTGTAACTGGCCTCAAATTCACTAAATAGCCAAAGATAACCTTGAATATTTAGTTCTACTGTTTCTACCTTCTGGATATTCAGATTACATCATGCTTGACTTATCATATGCATGATGGGAAAGCACTCTATCAAGTGAACTCCATATCTATCCCATAGATATGCGGTTTTCAAATAGAAGTCCAACCTAAAAATACTCAACAGTAAAACCTAAAATTATCAGCTCACTATCTTTATCCCACTATATTTTCCATATAGATAGTGTAGGATTTTAATTTGCCTCCTAAATTTCCTACAAGGATTACACTAGTGGGAACACCAAAAAGAAAAGGGAGATGCATACGGGAACAGAAAAGGTCTTTTTTTTTCCATACAAGTAAAAATATTTATATAGATACTCTTCTTTTACTCAAATATAATGGTAAAGTTAGGTTTTCTTTGATTTTTTGTTTTGTTTTGTTTTTGTTTTGTTTTGTTTTGTTTTGTTTTTTCGAGACAGGGTTTCTCTGTATAGACCTGGCTGTCCTGGAACTCACTTTGTAGACCAGGCTGGCCTCGAACTCAGAAATCTGAGTTCTAGCTCTACCTCCCGAGAGTTGGGAGAGGGCGCCACCACGCCCAGCTCAGAAAAGGTCTTTTAAGCTTCAATTCTTGAACACTTGTCACAGCATCAACCAATTCTCCATTAAAATTTTCGAAGTGTGAGCTTCTATGTATGATCCATCAAGAACAGGTTTTAAAGACCTAAGATAAAGCAAGATGACACAGTAGTTCTTGACATCTGAATCTGAAATAGATAGGCCCAACTTCAAGGGGTTAAAAAGTGGGCAAGGTAGATGTCTCTACACACACGCAGTCTAAGGAAGAAATGATGACCCTATTCAAGAGAGTTTATCCACATCTCCAAGCTCCTATGTGCTGTGATACAGTTTCTCTCAACTGTACAAGAATTGAAAAATAAGTGAGAGAAAGTACCCAAGGTGCTGAAGAGGTTTGCAACCCTATAGGTGGAACAATAATGTGAACTAACCAGTACCCCTTGAGCTCGTGTCTCTAGCTGCATATGTAGCAGAAGATGGCCTAGTGGGCCATCATTGGGAAGAGAGGCCCCTTGGTCTTACAAACTTTATATGCCCCAGTACAGGGGAATGCCAGGGCCAAGAGTGGGAGTGGGTGAGTAGGAGAGCAGAGCGGAGGAGGGTATAAAGGAATTTCGGGATAGCATTTGAAATGTAAATGAAGAAAATATCTAATAAAAAATTGAAAAAAAAGCAAAAAAAAAGAATTGAAAAATAACAGTGTTCTATATATCTCTAATCCCACCATTGAACAGTTTCCATCCCCATTTAGTTTACAAAGATACTTGATATAGCTATGTGTTTCAGTTAAAAAGGAAGGGGATAAAGGGAGATGGTACAGTTTCCATCTCCAATCTGACTCTTTATAGATTTATATGCCAAAAGCCTGTGAATTTAATTGTAATCCCTTCAGTTGTATATACTCTATTTCTATACAACATTCAACTGTTAATTTTACTTGGAATGCTCCTGTGACCTGGACATGCTTGCTGTCGTTCCTTTTGACATATTGAGGTGATCAGAGCATGATCCGATTTGAGTGAATAGAACTGAATTTTTCTCCTATGTGTAGTCATCAGAAATATTAGGACTCCCAAAACCTCTTTGCAAGAGGAATTGTTTACTACTTCTCTTGGTAGCTGCAAACCACATGGACTAACATAATCTTCTTTTCCTCGTTTAAATTTAAGGAAATATGTGCAACACAGGAAAACACGAGCACATTAATAAAGATCTCATTCTAAATTTAATAATGATTTTTTTTCTTATCTACTATTAAAATGTTCTCTTAAAGGAACTAATACAGAGTTTGGGAAAAGGTGTTCCTTCTCAATTTGTACTGAATCGCCATACTCACTTTACAAAAAGTCTACAATTCACCGTGGAGAAAACTATATAGATAAACAGCTACAATATACTTAAAAACTGGGGCATGGGAGTGTGAAATTTTTATATTGTTCACTTCCTCTGTAACACATTTCTCAAATGAAGGCAAAGTGCAAGAAGACCACATTGCTGACATGCCTTTGCTCTTGGACTCTGGTAAATCTCAGATAGTTTCTATAGAGCTTGCACTGCACACTTCCAGAAAATTTCAATGGGTAAAAACAAAACACTCCTTGAGTAAGATTCACTTTTCTAATATGAGGTGCTCTTGTACAACTCTATGCTATGCAAAGCATATAAAAGGTGGCATATGCTCAATCAAGACTGAGTTTAAAATTATCCTGTCATGGTAGAAACCACAATCAAAAGAAGGTTAAGGTGTAAAGGAGTCAATATCTCTCAGCTGAAGCCATAGGAAAACAAGACGAAGATGAGGTAACAGAACAAACAAAAAGTTAATGACCTTGTTATCCATAATGTAAAAGTTCTACGAAATTGTAAAGAAATTAAATGCTACTTTGGAAAACAATTCACTAAGCATAAAAGAAACAAGGCATTTACATGGTCTTCATTTTGTGGTTCCATGGGTTTTAAAAATCTTTGGTGACTTTATCTTTGAGAATATATTTTAAAATATAGAAAAGTAGGACAACAAAAGTGGTCACTTGCCTTTTTATAATTTCTTGTATGCTGACTAGAACAGACTTTGTAAGAAAAATAAAATACTCAAGAATTGTTTTTTTCTAACTCCATACATATGCATAATTGAGTGTAATACTCCTATTAATAAAACTTTCCCTTAGCAAAATAAATAATTAAATAAGAAGAGTGCAGTATTATTTGACCTTTTGCTTCCAATTTTTATAATCCAGGTCAGACTTGGATGTGTTTTCATGTACCAAGAAAAGCATTTTGCTTATTTCATGTATTACAATCAAAATCATGTGATGAAATTTTCCTGGATGTTATACTTGTTTCTAAAACATGAAAAATCTTAGAAAGTAATTTAACACATTGTGTTACAGGTATACAGAGGTCACAATAAACACACAGCTAAAGGAGATAGATAGAAGATAAAATTAATTTGCTTTTTTACCATCAAAAGGGCATTTCAAGCTGAGTTATCACAAACCTTAAAAGTTAAAAAACAAAGTACTTGAAGTGGCAACAAACATATATTATACTCACAGTTTAATGATATGAAGTAGTTTGCATCAGTAAACAAATGAAAGCTAAATGATTTGAGTTTCAAAGGCTATTCATTTGGAGGTTTATACTTAAAAAGTGTGAAAACATTACTGAAATACATTTCCCTAATTCAAACAAGAAGACTATTTATCTGGATTGATATCAATAATAGCTTAAATTCATGGTATAGACTTCGTTAATCTTTTGGATGTCAAGGAGAGATTCCTAACCAATTTTTTATTATGTAATAGCTGAAAGTTAATCTGTTATTAAATAAATATCATGTAATAAAGCTAAAGATAGATGAAATTTCTACAGAGCATGCAGAAACTTCCACATATTTTTAAACCATTATTCCCAGTGTGATTTTCTACTGGCTGCCTACAATTAGCCAAAATCCAAGCTCCACATGTTAAATAATTAAACTTTATTTATCCTATGAATATTGTATATCACTATTAATATTATTTAAAAGAGGAATCAACTTGGGTTCAGAAAAGGATATTCAAGCTTAACTAAGCATTTAAAAAGAAACAAACTAAAACGCTGCCAAAAGGATGAGGAATTTTTCCTAATATTCTGACCACCTCGCTGATGACTGAAAAGGCAGAAGCAATCCAGACATTTGTAATCACAGGAAATACAGAGCTATATGCTGTGTATTATATATGCACCAAGAAGGACCCTGTATGGTCAGTATGTAGAAGGAGCTCAATGAATCTGTTCAGAAAGAAAAAGAAATATATGAGCAGGTGAGCAAGAAAGGGGAGAGAAAGCTTGGAGAGAGACATACACAGACCATGTAACACCACAGCACATCTGAGTTTTATTTTGTTTGTTTTACACAGTCAACTACAATTTCTCTTTGTGTCAAAATATGACTTTTTAATTTTATTCCTTCTAGATTGAGGCAAACTCTTTGCAGCCATTAAACTATTATTTCAATTACTACTTCAGCAAAAGACTTGGCATAACTCCATGTTAGTTTATACAACTGGAGGGGAGGGTACTCCTCAATCAATTTTATCTTTTCTTTCATGAGGTCAGGAAAAGTTATGGGTCTATCCAAACACATGCAATGTCTTGGGCTCTGTAAGGCTAAAGATTGGAACCTTTATTTCATATATTTGTCTATTTCACTAATAGCTTAGCCTTACTACTATTACATAAACCTTATTTTGATTATATATATATATCCAAAGACTTTGCCAGAGAATCAAGCCCTAAGTAAAGAAGTTAATGAAAGAAAGATTTGAAAAAGTTACCATTAATTGAAGTTCACTATTAATTTATTAATTGTATTCATAGTGAAATTGGAAAATTAAAAGTAAAAAATTAAGGAAGAAAAGAAGGCATGGATTTTAAAGTATTACTAAGTATATGATTCTTACTTACTGGTCCAGCTCTGAGTGCATTTTTAATTAGTGTTATAAAACAAGTATGGAGAGATGGCTTGGAAGTTAGAAGAGATTGACACACTTGCAGAGAACCCAGGTTCAGTTCTCAGCACCCACACTGGACAGCTCACAGACACCTGTAACTCTAGTTCCAAGGATCTGATGACCTCGTTGGGTTTTCTGTATTATTTCACTCCTTTCCTCCTCATTTGTTTATAAAATGTGTGCCTTCTATAGCTTTACTTAGAAACTAATCCTATCATATACATTCACCTATATGAGAAAATGTGTGACTAAATAGTGTTGACAAATTTAGAAAGCTATGCACTCTCTCCACAGTCTAATTTTGTGTGGGTGATATGTAAGTGTGTGTGCACAGTGGCACATGCCTGTGTCAAGACCAAAGGACGATGTCAGATGTCTTGATCTATCTGTCTCTACCCTATTCTCTTGTGATAAGACCCCTCCCTTAACCAAAAGGTAGGCTGGCTGAACACTAAGCTTCCAATATCTGCTGGCCTCAATCATAACAATTTTGAGATTACAGGCACATCTGGCAGAGACATATTTTACATGGTACTGTAGATTCAAAATCAGGATTTTAGGATTGCACAAGATGACTCCATGGGGGTCATCTCCACAGCCATAGATGATTTAATTTTAAAGCTGTTTTGCCCACCACTATATAATAAGCTCTTTGTATATTAGTAATATTACAATATACTCACAATCACATGTAGGAACTGATCATACTTTAAAATTTGGCTTATTGTGATCAAGTTTTCATAAATTGAATAATATACACATAAATCATTTTGTTTCTGGCTTCCTTGATTTAGCAAAATGTTTTTAAATTTCAACTGTTACAGTGTCAGTAGGGTTTTTTTTGCTTTCTCCAAATACTATATCTATTGTATAGATGCATAACATTTTGTTTATTTATCAAGTTTTGCTACCGTGGACTATTTTCTTGTTTGGGCTATTATACATAACATTTTTGTGAATAGTTCAAGGCAAGTTTGGATTCATGCCTGACCACTTTGTTTCTGATTAACACCTAAACTTCTGAGAAAGAAAGATAAAAAGAAAGAAAGAAAGAAAGAAAGAAAGAAAGAAAGAAAGAAAGAGAGAGAGAGAGAGAGAGAGAGAGAGAGAAAGAGAGAAAGAAAGAAAGAAAGAAAGAAAGAAAGAAAGAAAGAAAGAAAGAAAGAAAGAAAGAAAGAAAGAAAGAAAGAAAGAAAGAAAGAAAAGAAGCAAGCAAGCAAGCAGATAACTTGAATTTATATGTGGAATGTTATTTTACGCTATAATATTTCACCTCTGGGAAGTGGCAGATCTGCAGAAAAGCTTCCTGAAGCCCCTACTCTGACATCTGGCAACAGCACAGACAGCTGTACCCACGCACATGTAAAACAAAAACATGGAAAGAATTAACACCCTGAGCCCACTGCCTTTGGCATGTCAGTGCAGATCCCAAATGCTGCATTTAAAAAAACAGACTCTTAAAGCATTCACTGAAATGTCACTTTGACTGCCTGACAGTAAATGAAAACTTTTATACCAACAAAATCTTACATATAGTCTACATGTATGAATATAAAACATATTCCTTGATTTGATTGTTTTCTTTTGTAATCTGGATTCCTTATGGCATATTTGTGTTTTAAACACTAGCTTTGAGTTCTTTTAAGTGATTTTTAAATACACCAGTGGAAAAAACTTAAAGAACTATTCTAGAGTCAGGATGTTTCCAATGGTTCACCTCCATCATTCTGTTTCAAATACTCATTGTCTAAGTTATACAAAACGTTTATTTACTGTTAAGTATGGACTTGTGCCATCGCATCCCTTTGGATACTGTCCCCTACAGTAATCATACTGTAAGCCTAGGCTCAAAAAGACAGGTAACCTGACTTTACCTGCATTTCCACACTTGTTCATGGCATGCTTGGAGGTTTGTTGCTTTGGCTTTGGTTCTTTATTTTTCTTTCTTTGAGAGGATACCTCCTTCCTGCTATAGCATGTTATAGTTGTTTACTCATGAGAACTTGGTGAGTCAAAACCTGTCCCTTTACATTTAATTGTACATGCTATTTACATGTATTCTTTATATCTAAATTACAAAGTAAATACTAAATACATATATAAGAAAAATAAAATGTATTTAATTTTGTTGAGAGAGAGAGAGAGAGAGAGATCTATAGCAAATCCTAGAGAAAAGAAACTGCTTTTTATTTGCCATTTTCTCTTAACACCCAAAAGAGTACTTGACCAGCAAGGCATGCAGAACACATTGACTGCTCAACTGAAGCTAACTGTTGGAATTCTCATTAACTGTAAGTGGGAAGAGAGAGCAACAGTAACCTTAAATTTGAATCTATGGATGCTTCACAATTAAACCTGTTCAATGCACCCAGAGATATTTAGATTATTCTTATACAATGATTTCAAAGAAGGATTGTTATTCTCAATTATTGTCACATGGATAAAGTGCCCTGGTATGCTAGACTTACTGTTGGTGTTCAGAACAAATTTTTCTTATGTAGCCCAGGTTGTTATACAGCTTAGATTTGCTCAGAATTTTCAGACCTCCTCTCAGCCTCTGGAGTGTTAGGATTAGAAATTGTGCCACTATCCCCACTTAGATTCACTTTTACAATGTGAGTTGGGAGACATTTTATTGGAAATAATAGAATAAAATAGATGAGAAGTTGTTGGATTTCTATTTCAAACTCAAGAAAACAAGTCTACTTATCTTAGGTCACAAGTCCCAACTTTCCCAAAAATAGGAAGTTTATAATAATTCTCTTCTGAGGTAATTTCAGGCAAGGCTAGATCTATAGCCTACTGATTTGCCACTTGCTAAACCAGATCACCCCTTGTTATATAATGTATTGGCTGCAGGAGCTGAAAACTAATCATTACAACATGGGCTTCATTAATTTGCAGAGCTCAGCCTTTGATGCCAAGCTGGCTAAAAACAAAATCAACTTGCAACTTAATTGGTAAGGCATCCTTGAGTTCCACACTAAGTTCAAACCCTGAGAAAACATTCACTCAACCAGGAAATGATTCCATAATAGCAGAAGTGCCAGCAGACCCGAAGAATGAAGCTGAGAGCAAGACAGAGAGGACCACATCAAAAGACTATCAACGTACCATAAAAGAATAAGGTCGTTGACAGAACACTCTTTATTAAGTTTATAAAAACATTGGAGTCACCTTCAATGGGAAAGTGCCCTTTCGTCATTGATAATTTAATGTATGTCACTGATAATAAAACCTCAGACTGTGCCTACCAATTGAAGTAGTGAGAGAAAAGCCCAGGGGGGGTCACAAATATGCAATTTATTGGGGTTTCCCAATATAAGGCAGAGATTAGATATAAATTCCTTCCTTGGGGAAAATTTTCTGTTCTTTAGGATAAAAACTGGCAGCTATATTTTAAAGCAACTGCCTTGTATCTGAGCCATTTGCAAAGAATGGTGGTATTAGACTCATTAAATTAACATTCACCTAATAGTATCTGTATTTCATAATACCTGAGATAGCATTTGTTTAACTGTTTGGAGGCTCTGCAACCTGGGTAAGTGAATTAGGGTGGTCTGTCAACACTTACACAACGAGTTGTTACTTTCAGGCTGTCTTTCCTCTATATACTGAACAGATAGAATAGACTCGTGGGGGGAAGCACTAAATATAAAACCACTCGCTGATACCACTTGCTCTGCTCTGTCTTCCCAGCTAAATGCTTCTGAGGAAGACTTCATCCCTGAGGATGGCAAAACCACGGTCCTTCAAAAGTCCGTAGCAGAAACTCAGGCTGACAAGAAGGTATCAGGCAGTGGGAAGATCATGTCTTTAGCCTCTGAGAAACTGACATTTCCTCATGGGAAAATTATGCCCATTATATGTACAGTGTCTACATCCAAATTTAATGCGGTCTAATTAAGAAAGTAAGCCTGTAAACACTTAAATCTTTAAATTTTTAAAACGATAAGCTGTGCTTTGTAGCTTTAAAACTTATTCAAATACGTATTTTGCGCTATGTACAAAAGAAGTAATTTTAGTATGTTGGAATGTTTGTCACCAGTGTGTTAACTGTCTCAGGGAAGGGTCAGGAGGCACGCTGTGCCTTTTAAGCCACTCATTTCCCTCCTTTTAATGATTTCTTGTATTTTGAAATTTTAATATTATGACATTTTCTCTTTTCCTTTCCTCCATCCAAATCCTCCCATATATCCCTCTTGTTGTCTTTCAAGTTCCATCAATTTTCTCTTGACACAGCTCATCCTGAGGAGACAACTCTCTCTTTTCCTGTCTTGGGCTATGTGGTCGCTAATGACTATGGTCAAGGGTCACATCAGTATTTTCTATTCATGATAGTTACTACTTCCACTCTTGTGACTGCTGTCCTCCTTCCAGTGTTCCTTCTGGCGTTACCCTCCTGTACTGCCTGGCTTTGTGTGTCAACTTGACACAAGCTGGAGTTATCACAGAGAAAGGAGCCTCCCTTGAGGAAATGCCATCATGAGGTCCAGCTGTAAGGCATTTTCTCAATTAGTGATCAAGGGGGCAGGGCCCAGCCCATTGTAGGTGGTGCCATCCCTGGGCTGGGTTCTTTAAGAAAGCAAGTTGAGCAAACTAGGGGAAGCAATTCCATGGCCTCTACATCAGCTTCTGCTTCCTGCCCTGTGTGAGTTCCTGTCCTTAGTACCTTTGGTAATGAACAGCAATGTGGAAGTATAAGCTGAATAAACCCTTTCCTCTCCAACTTTCTTCTTAATCAAGATGTTTTGTGCAAGAATACAAATTCTAATTAAGACATCTCCCTTATAAAGTTATTTAAATATTGTCCTCTAAAGACAAGGAGTTTATTTACAACATTGAACAGAATTGTCTAATCTGACATTCACTATACACTAACATATGATAGCTAAGAAGTGGCTTTCATTGGGTCCTTAAATATGTTAACTTACACATGTTCAAGAAAATTTCTTCATAGTGGGGTAATTTAAGGAGTTGGGAGGTTGATAAGTCAAATATAATCTGCATTGATAAATCACAACAAAAATGAAAATATAATTAATAATTAGGTTTGGTAATATGTGTGTGTTTAAGTGAGATATAGCATAGTTTTCTGTGAAAGTAAGTAAAATCCCATTTAGGAACTTACTTTTGGAGGGGGTAATAAAGTGACCTTAATTTTAAAGCCCAATTTGAACAAAGATTTTTTTGAATGTATTGCTTATAGAAGAGAACATTAACGTAACTAAGTCCTCACAATGCTGAACCTCTGATTTACAAATCCAAAGAAAATTTAGTTATTTAGGTTTTTTTAAATACTAAGCTTTGGCTTCTTTGGATTCTAAGCAAGACATCTGAGTTTGTTCATCCATTATCAGCAAGCCCCCTTCCCCCTGTGCAGGATCCACCATGGTAATAGTTTTTTCTTCAAAGCCTAATGGTTTGTTTCACATAATCAAAGTAGTGTTTACATCACTGTCCTCAGGAGCAACCATTTTACTTCCCAGAGAGCCGTATGGAACACGCTGATGTCAGAAGTGATAAATCACAATAAGCACATTTGTTTTTCTACGGTAGCCAGGCTACTCAGTGTCACTAACAAAAATATGCCTTGGCATTTGCACTTATCTACTTTCTATCTGAGAGCATCTAGTAATAAAGATTGCAAAAAGATATATATGTAAAACACATGGCTATAAGCAGCTCTTAGCCACAGGAGGGTTGCTGTGGATTGCGGGGTACTCTTTACCTGGAGATGGGGGAGCATAGAAGGTGAGGAGCTGTTCTGCCTTCTACTTGTAAGAAATCAAAACACCTTGACCTTCTCAAATACCCAGATATTTTAAGTAAAGATATTTACTTATATTTTATTTCCATAGCAAATAAAAATATTTCTATAGCCTTGACAGAGGGAGAACTGGTCTAAAAAGTCAGAGTCAAATATATGGTTTTTAAAAATGTATTTGTTAAGTGTTTGAGAACTTCATATTCAAGTACTCAAGCTACCAGTGGGAAGCAGAATGAAGATAACATGAACTAACATAAAAAACTTGGTATCCTTCACTTGGCCCTTCATTGCTTGATGTTACATTGGCCTTCACAGCTTGTGTTATTTCATCCAATGCCAGCTTATAAAAATAAAGTAGTGTGCACCCCCCCCCAACTTAAATTCATAATAGCATTGAACTCGCCTGCATATCCAGGTTCCAGTTCATGCAGGAACATCTTGAGCAGCCGTGGAGAAAGCAAAATGGCAAAGAGACCCCGGGAAACCAGCCTGCACCCCTACTTCGGCACATAAAACAAAGAAGAAACAAAGAGAAACTGACAGGTGGAAAATAAACTGAGATGAATTAAAGACCCACAATGTTTAACCGACCAGTCTAATATCCTCCGGGAGACAGAATTCCCTTCACGTTCATCTCTGCTCAGGAAAGTTAACAAGAGAGAGAGACCATGGGATCTGTGACTCCTTAAGGGAAACAGAAGAGAACTCAGACAAACAGCCTGCAAAGCTCCGTTCAGGCCTAGCATGAAGGGAAAAGCTGTAAACTCCAATTTATTTACGTTTGGGTCTGGAAAAATAGCATAAAGTATACCCTTAGCAGTATTACCTTACTTTTTCTCTCTCTTCTAATGGCTGCTTCTTAGCAATCGGCATTCAGTCCAACGCTCAAGACGGATGGATAGCCGTTATCTCTGGGTGTCAGCTCAGTTCCTCAGAAACAAACTGACAAGGCAAAGGTGCTAACTTGCGGAACAAAAGCCATTTCGGGGCTAAAACTCCAAAGTGTGGCTTCATAAAGAAGTAAGCTTAAGGTGATAAACTGACGGGGAAAAGCTAAAACCTTCCTTGCCCTCCACACGGGAAGTTCTAAGGTCAAATCAAGAAGAAGGGAACATTTAGGACAGCATCAAATCAAGTTTTTCTTCAAAGTTCCAATACTCTTTCTTCGATTCTTCGGTGTTCGGTCTAATTTAGAGAAATTTTGGTTTCCCTGAGATTCTTAGGATAACTTTTTTGTTAGCTCTCTTGACGTTGAATCTGAAGCATTCAGCAACTATTTATAATTATTTAATAGTAATTATTTAATAGTAATCTAGAAAATAAACGGGCAAGCTAATTTAAGAGATACTGTGAAAATTATTCAAGATCCAAAAAACTTAAAACCCTGGCAGTTGCTCAATGCAGACTTATTATTACCTCTTAATGTACACTTAATATAAATGTGTGTTTTCTATCAGTGAGTCACTCCCGCTGAAACCAATCCTAACATAACATGTTACATAGAGGGTGCCCCACATTGTTGATGTATACCTGACACAGAGTTAATTTTCTGATTCTGTAAGAGACCCCCTTCACATGAACAGTTTAATAATCTACCACCAAATAATGATTAATTTTCTACCACCAAGCCACATCCTGAGATTGCTCCCAAATGTTCAGTTTAATTTAAGTACTTTCTGATTCATGAACCAGGGGATAACATTCAGCTATAAAAGGTAATCCAATCCTAACAGGGCCTTAACCCTATAATCTACACTTCAATAGCAGAGAAACTGTATAGTTTTGAAACTGTAATCAAGATTTTTTTTTTCAAACACACACTGGAGCTGTCCTTTGCTCCTGTCTCTTATTAGATTACAATAAAATGACCATGCTCTCTTTATGGTGGGAACAGAGCGACCCTGGGGTGATTTATAATCTTGTGAAACCCTGTCCACACTGCTGACCAGACTTTTTTTGAGGTCACTATCTGTTTCTTCAACTGATGTCTCCCTGCTGTGATAACACTGTTGGGGAGCTGTCAGCACACAAGAATTTCTCAGGCTATGTATTGTCTTTGAACACATTTCGTGTGTTATTTCTATTGAGAAGCAGTTGTGTGCTGGGTGTTTAGACAGTAAAGGATCTCTCTACAATCTTTGGTCTACATCCTGACAAAAAGAAGACAGCTAAATAGGAATAGATAAAGTGAGCCTCTTATTAATAAAATGATATTTATTTTTTTTCTAAATGATTATCACAGCTTTTGAATACAAAGAATAAGTCAACAATTCATTCTTAAAATGAGAATATTGTTGTTACCAAAAACAGCATAATTTGACTCCAACATGTTAAATATTGTCTAAAGTATTTGTTAAAATGCCTGGGACTCACACAAACATTAAAAAAAAAATAAGCTTTTCCTGTCCCATGGGTGTAAAGAGAGAATCTGTGAGATGTCTACGTATTAAATTTATATAAAAAAATTTCAATGTATAGTCTTGCCAAAAATTCTGTAAATGTATAAAGTATGTTTGGTTTTAACGAAGAGGAAATGATACTTAAAACTCAAGTTGACCACTGAGTTAACATTTGATCATTTTTTTCTTATTATAATAGAATGGGAATTTTTTCAAATGCTTGGCCTTAATTTATTTAAGGTCTCAAAGTAAGACACCTTTTGCTACTAGAAAAATATAAATGCTGAGAGCACAGAATGTCCCATCTGTTGGTGGTGGTGGAGTCACATCTATCATTTTGTTTACTCTCATTTCAATAGTATTCGGTTAAGCTCGGTGAGCAAGCACTGAAACAGTTTCTGTTGATGCATACGTATCTCCTACGGATTTCATAAAAGCAAGAAGTGTTTTCCCTTTCCTAAGAGCAAGAAGTCAATTAAGGAAAACAGTCTGACTCCTTTCCTCTCTTTTTCTTTCTTCCTTTCTTCCTTTCTTCCTTCCTTCCTTCCTTCCTTCCTTCCTTCCTTCCTTCCTTTCTTTCTTTCTTTCTTTCTTTCTTTCTTTCTTTCTTCCTTCCTTCCTTCCTTCCTTCCTTCCTTCCTTCCTTCCTTCCTTCCTTCCTTCCCTCCTTCCTTCTTCCCTTCAATTGAAGACATAACAAGACTACAGTGTTTTATGTAGGAGTGGGTTTATGAAGCTAGACAAGAACATACCTTCAGAGTAAATGTGTCTAAGACAATAAGTTGCAATCTCTGTAGTTCTTTTTGAAAGGCTCCCATAAATAAGAAAACATGTTTACTCTTCCTATTAGCAAAAGGTATTTGAAAAATCAAATTGATTTTAGCAAAATTAGAACTAAATGTTTCTAACTGGTTTATTGTTGTTGTTGTTTTTCACTATAAACTGATTTTAAGATGAGGTTAACTTTACTATGGTGGTGGGACAGACTCACCAGTAGTATCCCAATTAAGTCAAGTGCTCCCTTATTTCTAGGAGGTAACTTGCCATTTTCCTTGTCCAAGAACTCTTAATAAAATGGAACGGAAAAAAAATCAATTAAAAGAGTGAAGTGTCCCTTAGGATAAAGTTACTTCAGCACTATGTGAATTTCTCAATAATTTCTTTTATCTTGTGCTGCAGTAATACACATTTGTGCCATGTTTTTAAGTGCTATATTCTTCATAATGAGGCTGTTTAAAATTGAGTACTGGAAAGAGAAGGGTGCTGATACAGCAACTGTTATGACATAAAAACAGGGTTATGAGTGAAGCACACACAAGAAATGAAAAACGTGATTAGAGGCAAAATGGATAAGATAGAGGTTCTCATATAACAAGCTCGTGAAATAGACCAGCCTCAAAGACCCGGAATATCTACCTAATCTCTACTATCTAAAGCTATTGCGCCCCAGAGCATCTCTGAACTGCTATTATGGGACATCGTTTGTAGAATCATGATCTATATAAAACAAAGTAGTCCCAAGAATGAAGTCAGCACTTGAGAAATTCCACAGTTTACTACCTCTGTTCCCAGTTCCCACCCTCAGCCTCAGCCTATGGTTGACCCTTTTTCTCATTTTGTAAAAAGGGGTATCCATCTTAGCATTTCTATGACAAGGGAGTTTTTCCATGTTCTACTAAAACTAATTTATTTTCTCATATTTCAACTTTTTTTTGTCTCTGATAGTGATAGCAGGAAAAATATGTTTTTAATAACTATGAAACACTGCATATACTCGCATGTATAGATAGAATCAAAGGACCAGTATACTTTGGGGAAACGAAGTAGATATCAGTATATGTGTCAGAAGCTGAAAACTCAGGTGTGTCACTTTCCATGCTTTCTTTTTAACCACTGATTTCCTCCTACACTCTTTCCTGCCTGCCTGTCTGTTGATGGCTATTCATGCACAGGGAGGAGAATTTTGACTTAAGAACCAGCCCAGGAATTTGGCAAACAAAAGATGAAAAATGCTTGCCAACATTTTCCCCATTTCTTCCCGACTCCCTACCAAAATTCATTATTCCTTCACCATGTGTACTGAGGAAAACTGGCAATGTTTGCTCATGTCTTCAAAATAAAACCAAAATAAACTGAAGGAAGTTGTTTGAAAACAGTAACTACTAGTCTATTAAAGGAAGAAATCACCCCGTATGCTTCATGAATAAGTTACCCAGAGCCTGCCAAGAGAAATAAAGCCTTGTTTACTGGGATATGTGGGAAAAAAAAGCAAGAAACTGAACAACTCAAAGGAGGAAAATGGAAGAAAAGACGCTGTACAAAACTAACAATTTCAGCATCAGAATCACGGGCATCCATAAGAAATACTGTATTTGTTATCAAAATGAAAACTAATACAAGGTGAAAATTGTTGCGCTTCTGGACTGCCTCCAAAAGGGTAGTTTGTTTTGTCTTCTCAGGTTCTTCTCTAGGTAAAAATTATCTCACACTCTTTCCTATAGGCTTTATCTAGAAAAGGCCTGTTGCATAGATTAGGAAATCTGTATCTAGAGAAATTAGTAAATAAGAATCACAGTGATTTTTTTAACTTAAAAACTGACAGTATATTTAAAAACTGAAATAATTTTAAAATTATAAGTAAGGAGAGTTTGTTAAATGCAGAATCAACTGTGGTATTTAGAGATGGAATTTGATAATGGATCACTAATGAACATATCTAAAGGATTCCAAGGTATTCTTTTGACCTTGTAGAAAAGCAATACATCATTATAGAGTGTTCTCAGCTTCCAAATAGGTACAGCATGTGGTGAGTTTTAAAACGACATTGGTTTTGGAAACGATGTGATGCTATTAAATAAAAGAAGTGAATATTTATATTAATGACTGTCTACTAAGTCTATAACTGTGCTGAGTTCTTAGTGTATATGATTTAATAAAATATCCTCAAATAAAAAGATGAGTGAGCTGAAGCTGGTAGGTGGTAGGGGCAATACATCAAAACCCAACTGTGCTGTGTAGCAGTTTCATCTCATCCAGTAGAAAAAGAAATCGTTAATATTTCCTTGTTTGTTTACAGGAAAGGTGCTATTCCATTACTGCCACATTTCCTACCTTCTATTTACAAAAGAAAATGCAAAGAGAAAAAAAGCATTGATAAAATGCCTCTGAGTTCTTTACGCCTTCAAATATTGACTCAAATGTCATTTCTCAAGAAGATCGCTGTCATCCTGATCACCGTCTTTACAATGTCAATTCGTGCACTATTCTAACCATAAGCTCCCCTTACCAAGATCTATTATATTATGCCAGCCTAAATCCAAATACTTCTCTCATTTATTAATGTAGTTATTGTCACTCCTTCCATACACATGAGTGTGAAAATATTGCTTATGAGTGCTGAATTGTTTGTGTGATACTTACTAGAATATCCAACATATATAGAAGAAATAGCCATCACATATTAGATGCATGACAAATATGAATTATAGGTAAAATATAGCTTTTATTTCACACACACACACACGATCCAAGACCTTCTCCTTGTTGTAGTAATAAAAATAATAATAATTTTAAAAGAGAAATGATTAAGGTCCAAATTAACATATATCAATATCTAGTAATATTTGGTATCAATATTTACCAAATGTATTGTCTCATTTCAATTATTGTATCTGTATACATTGAATCATATTATATTGCACATAAAGTGATTAGCAAAAACATTTGTTCTTTTGAGTGTCTGCCAATAAGTCTACTGTGACATTACTATTAGATTACACAATTTTAGCAATATTCAAAGGTATCTGAACATTTAAACATGTTTAAAATAATACTAATTATTCAGTTATCAGTTGACTGAATGAAAAGGTCAAAATGTGATAAAATGTTAGACTGGAAATTAGTTTAATTATTATTAATTCTAGATCTCAGTCTCCCTGTGGTAGGGAGAAAGTATAGACAACTTAGATAGATGTGAGAATAAAGACTGTATTTTCTCATCAGTAAGCTAAGGAAACAAGGAGGGCAGAGAATGGCCATATCAGAAGAAGCCTAAGAAGTTGTTAATTAAAAAGGACTACAATATGAACTAACCAGTACCCCCGGAGCTCGTGTCTCTAGTTGCATATGTATCAGAAGATGGCCTAGTCGGACATCATTGGGAAGAGAGGCCCCTTGGTCATGCAAACTTTATATGCCCCAGTACAGGGGAACGCCAGGGCCAAGAAGTGGGAGTGAGTGGGTAGGGGAGTAGGGGGGGTGGGAGAGGGTATGGGGATTTTTGGGATAGCATTGGAAATGTAAATGAAGAAAATACCTAATTAAAAAAAATAAATAAAAAACAAATGTCGTAACTGAACCTTTTCCCTCTGTATACTAGCTTTATTTTGATTCTATCATTTGAACAGAATGAGTGCAGATTACAAGGAATCAAAGTTTTGCTGTGTGCATTAGAAAGATCTTTTTAGGTTCGATACAAACAATAATAAATAATTGCATTGAAAAAAAAGGACTACAATGGCTTTCTTAAGCTGCAGTGTGCTGTCAACATTGCATTGAATTACTTAATGAACAGTGCAACAGAAAAAAAAAAACAAAGAACAAATCAGATAGACTTGTTGCTAATATTTTCCAGGATGTGTCAAATGTTAGGTCCCAAGAGTAACACTGTTTTGGAAGAGGGAGTCAGGAGCCTCTGAAGTAGGCATCTCAAGGTAGACAGGGAGGTCACTGGAAGCAAGCTCTAGGGAAGAACTCTGGAGTTCCCGGTCCTTCTTTCTCACCTCTGCTTCCTAGTAACGAAGTGAGCAAGTCGGCTATGCCTTCATGGACTGCCTCCCCATAGATACAAAATCCTGGACTAATGGCCATGCACTGGAAACTACAAGCTATTAAGACAATTAAACCACTTCCCTGTACAGTGAGTCAATTCAGGTAAAGCTCTTATTCAGAGGTGAGGGAATCTTTACTATTACTGGAGTTTACTACAGTAGATAGACTTTGTATTTCAATATATATGCTTATGGGCTTCATTAAGGAATTGCAGTCATGGAGGTGTGTTAGCTCCTGCACAAAAGAGGTCAAAAACATACTGTTATTAGATAAGATAGAACTCTTCTTGTGTCTTCAGATTATAGACATTCTCTTAGCTTTTAAAAAAAAGTATGTATTTTGTATACATACAAATCCATAGGGTGAGTACAAAAGTGCTCATATGGATATTAAGTATTTAAGATACTGAATAGTTTTGTCAAGATAATAAAGCAAGTTACACCAGTTCCACTATGAATTCCCCAAAAGAGTGAAAATGTCAAAAGTAATGTGTACTGTGACTTGTAAATGATTGGTGTGAAAATGATGAGTCCAAGTGATTTGAAAGGAGGTTGATTTACAGTAGTTCACGCCCTGTCACATGTTCAGTGATGTTGCAATTTCATGTGCTCTTCCTAACCATCTCTATTTACCAAAAAAACAGCATAACCTTTATGTTTACCGTGTCCACGGATACTAAAGAAAATGAGGCAGCTAATCTGCAAGCACACTGGACAGACTGGGTTGACTTCAGTGCTTGAGGTATGGCCTCCATGGTTGGCATTAGCTTTTGCACTTAGCAAAATGACTATGGCATCCTCATAGCAGAACTGTTCATTTTACTCAGTGCCATTTTGTCTTTCAAATTATGGAATAGAGTGTTTTCATCCTTTGACCCTAGTCATTATCACATGCTTGCAATCAAACACCACAAAGGCATTTCTTAGAACCCAATCCTAACTCAGAAACAAAGAAAGACATGCACTTTGCAGGTCTTTATATGTGACTTTCATTTAGCTTTAAATAATTCATAATAGAAAATGATACTTGGCCTTTTATAAAACGTGAGTTTTTCATATTAATATCTGAAACCAGATGTTGGGGAAAATATAAACACAAAAGAAATATTGAAACTGAATGTTTTTCTTGATTTATAGATAATTTTGAAGTTATCCCCAAAGTCACAGTCACTAAAGTTTCAACAGTCTCACCAGCTCCCTACTGCTCACCTAAAACTAGAGAATGAAGCTCACCTACTCTGTTTCCTTAAACTGCTCATTCAAGTAGTCTCCTATAATTTAAAGTGTCTTTTGTCTGCTCTGCTTTACATAAAACTTTCCCTCACTTAAGTCTGGAATAATATGATTATCTTTGGTTTAAAATGTTTCCAGTTCAACTTACGCACATTCACAGAGTTGTGGATCTGAAACCCAAATACAATCATGACTTTTCTCCAATGAAAAATCCTCCAAGAATCATGGAAATTCACAGTTATCACAATACAAAGTTTAAATTCATTAACTGTGTCATATACATCTGTTTCCAAGATGGCAAGGACTTGCATCTCCAGCCTGATATCAAAAACTTGATAAACAGATACATTCTAATCTCCAACCTAACCAATCTAGATCCCTGTAATAAAATTTTTATTTCATCTTGTTTTTCTGTCATGGCAAGCATTTGCAGATGACTAGTAAGGTTTCTTTTTGGTTATGGTTTGAAAGTTTCTCAACTTGTTAATCCACATCTGCCTTTTGCTAATACTACAAAGGTAAAATGAAAAGCAATGAAAAGTGAACAAACAAAAAAAGATAATTTTTTGCAAAATTGTATTTGCAGCAGAAATATGATTTATATCTCCAAAGTAGGACTTTATCAATTCTCTCTTCCAAAAGATAAAGACCATATGTAAAGTTGAGGAAGATCACACATGCTTGCAATGATCCTAGCCCATACCTTTATTTTCAGAGTCTATGGTTTCCTAAATTCAGGGGATTATTCATACGCGCGCACGCACACACACATACTCACACACTCGTAAAGAGCATACTATAGGTTGGCTGGTTTGCTTGTTTTAAGAATCTAATTTAGAAAAATAAGGAAGACTTTCTTTTCCTGGAAGCTATGTCTTCTGAAATTCAAAATTCTTTGTAGATATCAAGATATCTCTATTGATTAAATAAGTGCTGATTGGTTGATAGATTTATGTACCTTGTTTGAGACAGAGCCACACTCATCCTTGAAGCTATATTGGAACTTACTATGCAAGTTAATCAGAAAAGACTAACAGATATTATTCAATATCTATTCTTCTAAACCTGTTTTTTTTTAACCTAGTATACTATATTCCCCCAGGCTCTCAGACAACACAGCATTTACATAGCACTCTAACCTTCAGACATGCCTTGCAGTGGCATAGAATAGAACTGCAACAAGTACCTTGTTAGAAAACGACCAACTAATTTGTGTTTTTTTTTCTCCCACAAAACTCCAAAGCTTAACCTCTTTGTTAGACACTAGTAATGCCTGTTTTTCTTAGTCCACTGGAATGATGCTTGAACAGAAACTCTTTGCACCATGAATAAACTGTGAAATGTAGGTGAAAATTAAATTTTGTTACAGCTGCCAGCCTTGAGTGTGCTCTTTATGGAACTATCATTCTCTCACTTAAACAAGCATCACTATTTATGACATTACAGATAGACAAATATGTACAGAAATATTATTACAAATTACAGGGGAAAGACTCTACAGTGGTTCAGTGAAGGGAAAAGAAGCTAAAATGTGATCCTGAGTCCTGTGGGGCTCAATGTCCTAGTGTTGGGGAATGCCAGGACAGGGAGTCGGGAGTGGGTAGGTAGGTGGAAGAGCACCTTCATAGAAGCAGGTGGAGTAGGGATGGGATAGAGGTTTGTGGAGGGGAAACTGGGAAAGGGATAACATTTAAACAACCACCAAACCCAGACACTATTGCATATGCCAGCAAGATTTTGCTGACAGGACCCTGATATAGCTGTCTCTTGTGAGGCTATGCCAGTGCCTGGCAAATACAGAAGTGGATTTAATAGCTTGACATGGAAGGATCACAAGTTTGAGACTTGGAGGAAAAACCAAGCAACATAGATCCTGTCTCAAATGCCAACAGCGGCTAGGGTTGGGGAGGGATAACGTATGTAAAGATAATGTGGTATCCAGTAGAAGGGAAATATGGCAAAACTTAAATATCTATTTCTCAGCATTGAATCTTGAGACATTCTAAAGTTGATAGAGAGCTGAAAGTCATATCAAATGCAGACATCCATACAGAAGCCATCCAGGTGTCTGACTCTGCAGGTTAGACTGACTTTGTTTAAAGGAAATTTCAATTTTCAAAAATCTTTCCAATAGTTTGGAAAAAAATCCTTTTCTTTTTTTAAACATTAGAATAAGCACCATATAAAAATTTTCTTTCTCTTCTTTTGGTGTCATACATTATTTAAGATTACTTAAACATCAAGAAGAAGTTTCTAAGGATCTATTTGATTTTTTTCCAAATAATCAAATTTCAAATTATTTGTCATTTTGCAGGAGAGTTGACAATTCTTCAAGAAAAAATCCCTACTTATCAGACATGTAAAAGTGCTCTATCCAATGTGGTAGATCCCAAGGCCCAAGGAAAGACTCTTTCTGTCAACATATTGAGCCAAATGACAGAGCTTTGTATATTCTATCAGGACTCCTTGGAAAGATATATCTATAGTAAAGTTATATGCATGTTTTTTCTATTGTTTAAATGGGATGAGTTTATACATTACATACATTTAAATAAGCATACTACTTGCAAAGCATTGTGACGCTTGCCCTGGAGGAGTTATAAATGTGAAGAATCTAATTTAGTAGAAGAGGAGCGACAGTCCACTAAGACAGAAGCCTCTACAGGAAATATAAACAGCTTCCTTCTTCACAGCCTTCCACTGAAGCCCCCTCACCTGAATCTTCAGCAATGAATGGTTACCAAGGAGGAAGTAAAAAAAAATGTGGCTCCCATGAGGATATACTAATAGAATTTAAAACTAAGTGATCCTGATATGCTTAAAATTAGCATTTTAGGGCACACACTCATGAGGATTTCAAGAATTGACTTCATGACATCAAGTATCGCTAGATTAAAATGAAGTTGTAAGTAAATAGTGAACAGACCCCTGGACAATCAAAGCACAAGCCAGGGATAGGAGTAGCAATGGAAGAGTAATGCACACTAGTGAATTCAGTGATAAACAGATTGAAATTTATTTCAATTGCTGAATACTTTTCCAATATTGGTTGCTGCAATTCCCAAAGCCACTCTCAGGAAGATAAAGTGGAACCTTGAGTTTGAAACCAACCAGGCTACATATAGAACTTCAAAAAATGCAAAGGAATAAAAATTAATAACAGTACAACTCATTGCTAAACTCTATATAAAACCACTATACCTGAATTACTTCCTTTTGGTTTAGTTAAAACAAACAAACAAACAAAACAAAACAAAACAAAACATAACTGTTTTTCCTTAATTGCTGGAGACTGCTAAACCTGAGTGTTCTCTTATTACTCAATGCTTTGGTAAGACACTAAACATTAGATGAAAAAAAAATCACAACTGATTTCTTACCTTACAGGGAGATCTCTCAGAACAGCAATAGCATCATTTTTTTCTGCATAATTAGTCCAATGCAATGAGCATGGTTTCCCACACTTCCCAAGGGTGGCCACATTGAAGAACTTATCCAACCAAGGAGTTGCAAATCAAAAACTTTAACAATATGACAAACCTGTTCTTCCTACAAGGATGCCTGAATATCAAGTACTTTTTGACTGTGAAATAAAGTCATCAACAAAATGCTGAATCACTAGGATGGAAAGCAGATCCAGATGGTGACTGACATGGAATGATAGAGATGAATCTGAAGAACAGCCCATAAAGGAAAATAGAGGCCACCACAGACACTGGCTGAATCTGCAGGCTCCACTTACAACAGAATTAATGTCAATTCCAATTTGATGCCCAGATGAGTGGTTTTTCAATCCCTAAATGTTTCAATATCCAGTAGTAACAGTGCTTTATTCTGAACACAGTAAGTAGATAAAATTATGAAACACAGAGGAGACAATAAGCTAACATCTGTCAGGAAAGCACAAGAAGTAGGAAGGATCCAATTATTTCGGCATGTTATCCTCACCCTCTAAATGTACAGTGTCAGTAAAGCGGCACGGCGATCATACTGTAAAGTACGTGTATATGTAAGTGTATATGTATATGTGTATGTGAATGGAAGAGTGTACGCATGAGTTTAGGTGCACACAGACGCCTGAAGATACCATTAGATCCCCAAGAGTGGGAGGTTCAGGATTCTGTACAATCCTAAGCAACTTAATTAACAGCTCTTATCTTTGGTGCTCCTATTTTTAAATTCAGATCAAATGCAATTCTTAAAGCTATTATAGATATCTAAGACATTATGCTGTCTAGTTAATAATAACCACAAAGATAATAACACATAATTATCTAACTATATATGTGCATCTAGATACACACACATGCGCAAACACACACACACACACACACACACACACACACACACACACACACACACACACATATATATATATATATATATATATATATATATATATTAGGTAGGATTATGACCACTTAGTTAAAATTTTGCGTAAGTTAAGAATTAAGATTTTTATAGTTCAAAATTCATATGATAGGTAAATTTAATTTCAATCAAGATCAAGTTTAAAATTCCAAGTTAAAGCCTCATATATGTGTCTGTACACATAACAAAGTTTCATTATTGGTGCCTAAATTACCCCTAAAATATGGTAAATATTCAGAATCGAGAGTGTGTTTGTGTTGTTCAATAAGAGGAAAACAAAAATCCAGTAAGAAAGTCAACTGTCTTCCCATACTTTATGAACACAGAAACAGACCCATTGACAATGACAACTACACTTCGAACTCTATTTGATGAACTGTATTTCCAAATTTTATGTACATCAGGGATAATGCAACAACAACAAACACCTGCTTTTCTCTAAGTCCTCTCCTCTGGTAAATTTTACACAGTCGAAATTTGTTAGAAGAAAATCTTTTGGATCCAATTTCAACAATCTGCATAGTTTCACAGTCTAATAGGGAAAATTATGTGTGTTATATAATTAATAAAAACAAAGATGCTATAAATTTCCAAAGGCAGAATAGAATTTTGAAAGAAGGAACATTTTTGCCATAGCCATAAAATATTTCAGACTAAAAAAATTAAAGAAAAATCACTATTTCGGGGCTATGGGATCCTTGATAGTGAATAATTATAAACTGTGTCTTTATCTTAGAAAGATTTTGGACATTTGCTCATCTCAGAATGCTGTGGACAACTTTAAATGAAGTCCAAGGTTCAGTGATCCCTAATTTAAGTTTGTATAGAAACTCCAGCATGCACAGAAGTCACATGACAGCTTACCAGAAGTATTGAACCTAATTTTCTACGTGTGTGCTGTAACCAAACATTATTTTTCTTTTCTTGTGCCTCAAAGTATTAAACTTTTCAATCCATCATTTAAAAATATATCTTTGAATGTAAATACTAACAACATTTTAATAGATAAGGTTATAAAAATTCAAATTCATACATTTTGCTGATTTATCTGAAATTTTCTTAGAAATAAAGGCACAATAAAGGCCGAAAGAATCAGAACAAATTTTCCTTTATGATTGGAACTGGTAAAGAGATTTTATTATTTTAGGTGGTAATCTAAGGTAAAGTTTGAAAACTATGATTTTTTAAGCAAGCATCATCACATGCTCTCCTCACAGCCTTTGTAAGTACAAAACCATTGACATTGTCTCCACAGTGCATTTGAGTCTATGACTTGGGGTCAGCAATGTTAATCTCAAATAGACTGATAGAAGCAAACTATGAAATCAAATGTCCTAACTCTGTCTCAAGACTGCAAGGTGCCTACAGTTAAGTAAGCCAGATATACACAGCTACTGTGATAATGAAACAGTTTGGTGGGTACTAGAAGCAATTCTCCTTTGAAATATTCATAGCAGTAGAACACTTTCTAAAAATGATTCCTAAAAATGATTCTTGTTGCTAAGGCTTTCGAAAGCTGCTTCCATATGCAACAACATCCAGTGTTGACAAACCCTGATGTTACAGGTGTGTTGTAATTCCAAATACTAATAGAAGCATCAAAAGTTGAGGGCCTGTCTGAGCTACAGAATGAGTGCAAGTCCAGGTTTAGCTCTCTAGTGAGATCCAAATATAAAGAAAAGAGAACTGCAAGGTAGATCTGTAAAAGAGAACCTTCTTAGAGTGCATGAGGTCCTAGGTTTAAACCCTATTACTAAAAAAGAAAAAAAGAAAAAAGAATTAAGTTTTCTTGATAGCCTAACTAGCTAGAGTTGAAATTCATAGGACAGAACTAGACCCACTGACAATGACAACTACACTTCAGAGCCACAGCCCTGTAGTCTAACAACATTCATTTAAATAGTGACAGCATAATGTCAGGATTGCAGGCTCATGTTCAGTGTGCTATGGGCAGGAGACCATGCCTTTACACAATCTAGAGGATCGATTGGTCCCAGTAAAATCTTATTTTAAGACTCTTTAAGGCACTGATTTATGCACAATTGATCTGATCAGCCAGGCAGTCGATGTGATTTATTAGTTAAGATGGCCAAAACTCCTTTTTCTCCTTTTTCAAGCAGTAGTAATTCACCTCATTAGAGGTAGGATCATTACAGGAAGCTACTGAGAAAGGAGAACTTGAACCTGCTGGCCTGGCTTGCATTTCTCCCAATTTATGGATCTACCAAGGATTCATAGTTAGATATCAAGACCACAACTGCCAAGCAGGCATGGGAGCTAGTGAGTAGTAATGTAGCTAGAAATGGATTCAGTGGATTAAAGAGTGTTCTATCCTTCTTTCTTGGGCAACCAACCCTTCCAGACAGCACACATATTCATTTAGCCTATTGAGAAACACGCGCATTTGATTTCTAGCATAAATTTATTCATCTATTCATCCAGCAAGAACAAATAACCTGCATTATTTTGTAATTATGGGGTTTAACTAAACACAAGACTAACAATATAAATAACAGGGCTGACAGCCTACCCGGGTGTATCCATGTACCTACAACCTACTGAGTTCATTTAGCATTGCTCATGGGTACTTGTACCCAAACCTATTCACTTGGAAATGTGGGTAGGGGAAACTCCACATGGTCTAGCCCCTAGATGAAAATGTATAGGCAATCATTAGATATTGAGAGAAGGAACCAGTTTCCTCTATGGACTAACTCTCTAGTAGGAGACTACAACTCCTCTATACCATAAATTCTCCTTTCTTGCTGTTATGACATATTCCCCAGAAAGACTTAGTGCTCTTAGTTTTTACTAATTATTACCTACCACCTTAAATATCATAATAAAATAATTAGTAGAAAAATCACAGTAAAACCTGAAGATAGCATGAACCACTCTACTTTGGACCGAATTTTTGTTCAGTACCTCCTGGTCTTCTCATTCAGTCAGATGCTGCACGCTAGAGAGCAAAACTACTGCCATTCTTTTTTTTAATATTTTTATTACATATTTTCCTCAATTACATTTCCAATGCTATCTCAAAAGTCTCCCATACCCTCCCCCCCACTTCCCTACCCACCCATTCCCACTTTTTGGCCCTGACGTTCCCCTGTACTGGGGCATATAAAGTTTGCATGTCCAATGGGCCTCTCTTTCTAGTGATGGCCGACTAGGCCATCTTTTGATACATATGCAGCTAGAGTCAAGAGCTCCGGGGTACTGGTTTGTTCATAATGTTGTTGCACCTACAGGGTTGCAGATCTCTTTAGCTCCTTGGATACTTTCTCTAGCTCCTCCATTGGGGGCCCTGTGATCCATCCAATAGCTGACTGTGAGCATCCACTTAAGTGTTTGCTAGGCCCCGGCCTAGTCTCACAAGAGACAGCTATATCATGGTTCTTTCAGCAAACGCTTGCTAGTGTATGCAATGGTGTCATCGTTTGGAGGCTAATTATGGGGTGGATCATACATTGACTTGTTAAACATTCCATACCTCACAGCATTTCCAAGAGACACAGCCTCTTCACTGGGTTACGTTACTTCACTATATGCTATATAAAGTCTAAAAAAGCTTTGATTTTAAAATTTAGATTATTTAATCCCAGTTATGTTAATTTCCATATGAAAGTATAATGTATGGCCACTACATCTGATTTCCCCTGACGAATGACTCCCTTAGAATATGTAGAATGAATGCACAGCTCTTAGGATGAGCATTGTTTTATTAATGTAAAACAAGACGGAAAATACATGGTTATTTGAAAAATATATACTTCTGATTTCATAACTCAGGTGACATAGGGCCACCTGTCGCTATTACCATACTGGCATGTCAAAAGGTCAAATTTAAGTTTAGCTGTTGCGTTCGTTAATAAAAAGTGAAGTGAGGTGGGAGAATACGGATGCGTGGGATGTGTGCCTGAGTAAATGTGTTTGTATGGACACACATTTGTGCTGTGCTTTCTGTCTGTGACTATCTTTGCAGTCATATGTCCACACCCATAAATATTAACTGATTTATATTCACATGATTTACATTCACATGATTTATAATACATGATGTACATTCCACTGGTCATATTGTATTATAATTGGTAAATGTTGTATTATTTACCAATTTGAGTTCTATAGTCCCATTCATAAAATAGAACTTTTCCTATGTTATGAAGAACTACACTTTGCTTTTATATACTTTTTTTCCTTGACACCAGTTCCACAAATAGAACGCGACAACCCCAGGGAGGATACGGAATGTTTTCAGAGTGGATTTCTGCTTGTTGAAATGTATTTCCCCTCTGGAGTTGTGCACTACAAAGAATGTACAACTCAGCAAATACTAGCAGAGCACATCCCAGCTTATATCTTACTGCTTTAACAAAATCCTTGCATTCTCTCATTCAATACAGATAAATGGGTCTGTAGTGAGGATCGTAGCAACAACTGACATCACAGTCTGTGGAATGCAGGGCTTCCCTTCATGCTGTCATTAAATAAGGAAGACAAATTCATCTTAAACTTTAGGCTGGTTAGTGTGAATAGTCTTAATACCGTCATATGTAATTTGATTATAAAATGGGATATTGCCCTGGAATTTCCAGTGGGCCCCTGCCATGGTATGAACTGTCCATGTACAATCTCCACACAGACTTCACCCTTCCACGGTGAGAGTACCAGTGAGGATGTCTCATCAGACATTCCTGGAAGCTGTCTGGCCAATAGGAGTAGTCTGAAATGGTTCCCTAATCACTATTGAAATCACTGATAGTACTGTCTGTCTACACCATGACAGACAAAAGCTGAAATGTATTAAACACTGCAATCCATCATCCTGCAGATGGGGAGCAGGAGCCAGGGAGTTCAGAGGCAGTGACTGCCCGCTGCTTAACAAAAGGCTGGAGTCCTGACAGTTCAGTCATGGCCCGGCTCCTCGCTACCACCCCTCCATCTAAGATGAATGAGTGTAATCAGTGAGGGGGAAAGCCTGCTGAGGGCTTCGAATTCAAACATTGTTACATTTAAAATGCTTTATCCTTGATCAGAACTGTTCTTAAACAGTTATCTCCAACGACAAGAGTAAGTGTATGGATGCATTGCATGTATGAATGAATGAATGAATGAATGAATGTACCAATGTATGAATGAAGTATGGCTTAAGAAAGTTTATCCTTAGAAAATACTTCACTCACATACTGCTCAAGTTTGGAGAACTAGCTTTAAAACAACATTGCCAATTCAAAGAACACTAGATAAAAGTCTCTCAAGGCTAAATTTATACTGAAGCAACTGACTACTAATGTTCCCTTTGAATGACTAAGATATTACTATTTTGAAATAAGTGTCAAGTAGAAGCAAAATACCAATTGCTAAAGTTCAGTTCATTTTCCATATTTGTTTCTAATAAGTACACACGACTCTTAAAATCGCCAAAGGGAGAGAAAAGCCCTGAACGTCTAACAGCACATTAACAAAGTATAGAAAGGAAAGACACTTTTCTTTGGATTTCAGCCTTGTCATTTCCAATTTTCTGCTCCTTGGACATGCTTGTATTCAAATTCTGGAACATCTATTCAGCATATCAATCCTAATTAGACAATCTGGGTCTGGAAAGGATGGGAGCTGGGTCATTTGCATAATTTAATCATAAATACTCAGTGATACATATTTCCAAATGCATTTGTACAATTATCTTTTCATCCTTGGGGCAATGGTATTAATATGATTAGGCAATATTTCTGGAAAAAACAGACAAGTATGCACTCTTTTTAACTGCAGCTTAAGGCGATATGAAAAATTAATTAATTTCTGAAGAAAATCAATTTCTCTACGTGACCACATTAGACATCACTAAACCAAGACTCGGAAGGCACTCTCAGTCACGGCATCCTATCAGACCCTTCTAAACTCTGATTAGTATGTGAACAGCTCAATAGAAAATCTGTAATGTATCAAAGAGCATCTTAAATTGTGAAGAGATCTCCTGCTCACTTTCCTGTCCAGCATTCCTCTTTCCTTTACTTAGAGGAATTGTTATTTAACCAGTCAATGAGAAGCCTGGGCTTTCGGTGTGAACTCATCTCGAGTGATCTTTTATTAATGTACATTAAGCAATTTCAAGGACAACAGGATAAGGTTACTTCTGAATTGCTTTCTCAAGAAACGGATTTATATTCTTCCAAAATAATCGTAACTCACATGAGACTGTTTATCAGGAAGAAAAAAATAGATAAGCTAAGTCATCTTGAAAGTATCACTGTCATAAGGAGAACGTTGTCACATTCTCTGTAGAGACAGAAGAACCCAGGTGGCTAATCTGATTTTTTTAAAAAGAGATTCTGCTTTGTATGTTAATTAGTGACAAAGAAAGAAGTGGCATTTGTGAGTTTAAATACACTATTCTTTCCTTTACAATCGAGCAAAAAAGTAGAAATTACTGCATGCAAATATTCAATATTCATGTAATTTGCATAAAGGTGCTTGAACAAATTTTTGATTCTAACAAGCTCATCTTTCATGCGTTTTGTCTTTCATCCTAATCTAGCATCTGTCATTCGTTTTTGAAGTTATTATCGGCCCAATTCCCTCTTGGACATGGTTGCTGGGTGACCGGTATCTTAGCACCCACTTTGACAGGAACAGATGTGAATCTGATCAAGAGATTTCCCAGGGGTACCTGAAATCACAAACAACTTTTGTGAAAAACAAACAGCGTTCCTGTCGTGGGCCCTCCTTTAGCCCTGTCCCCAAAAGAAAGCAAGAAAGTTCACCCCAGATCAAGTATACAATCCTAATGTTATTTCCTAAACAAGAGATAAACTACCTTAATAGAAATAAGTGGTATTTTCTCACTTGAAATTAAGAAAACCCAAACAAAACATCAATAGTTAAAACACAGAGGGTTTTTTAATCTTAGCCATATGCTTATAGGAAGATTTCATGGTAACATGTTCCTATCTCCTTTACAATTTTACATAACTTTTTCCCAAAAGGAAATGGGATTATTAAAAGGATAGTTCATATTTTTAGGGTATTTAAAGAATTTAGTTTGTTGCCTGATAATATGTATTTTAAATTTCCCTAGAGGTCTGGAAATATTAAGCATTATTCTATTTTCAAAGAATTGTCCAAAAAGATAGGTTTCCCTATCTCTTACACTTTTACAGAGTTTATAATGTGCTTTTTTTTGTTGTTCAGATTGCATGGTATGGGTACCATCAATCATTATTAGAAATAGAGTTTCAGGGTGCCATGGGAAGACAAAAAAAAGGTCATAGAAACTTCCCATCACTGACTGCCACAGCAAAAGTCAGAATAGCCTGCCTTTCTAGCAGTAGATTTATTCTTAACATCAACAAACTTCTGAACTTTTCTCCCTCTTTCCATAACAGTTTAAATCCTGTAACTAGTCAAGGAAAAACTTTCAAACTAAACAAAATATATAATCGGATGTAGATATGGCATTAAGGCGTATCCCTATCATTGATTGAGTTTATCAACTTCTTTGAATGGTAAGCATCAAGGTTGAACAGCTGCTAGCTTCCTCTGAAAGCTTTATGTTACATAGCAATCAAAAGTAAGTAAATAATGCATGCTTATCATTACAAATTATTTCTCAGTGAACATGGAGCTATGCTAATGAAGATTATATATAAGAATTATATTATTACAATTATATAAATATGCTATGTTATGTATATGAAATTTCCATGTCTCCATCCCTTTACTCGAAAAAGTGACTCATTACAGAAAAATAACAAGTGACATTTCCTCTAAGAGGACTTATTGATATTAAAGGTGGAAGAAGCAAGCAATATTTCAGATTCCTTTTGTTTTTAAATTGATGAACGGATATGCTCACTTCAGATCCAAAGTTTCATGATGAAGCTACTAAAGTATTCTCATAGTGCCAGCGTTTGTGTTTTGCGGTACCATTTATGAACTGTGTTTTAGTATATAGATGTTAGTAAGTCAAACGATCTGAGAACTAAACATCCTTCCATCTCTCTGAAGGCATTCAATGGTGTAGATCCATAAGCAAAGAGATTATGACTCTCCACTCATTAATATTAATCATACATTTGAATATGTAGTAAAACGTTTGAGTAGTTGTGACACTAGGGAAACCATTTAACACTATCTATCTATATATCTAAATCTATCTATCTACCTATCTATCTATATCTATCTATATATATATATATATGTATACACATATGAACAAATCATAACTTTAGATTTCCAACTTTAACCCACTCTACACAGTAAAGCTAACTAAAATATAATCAGCTTCTCTGTGCTCCAATGTCCAGTGACCACGTTCAGTTGTTTCTAATGGAGATAAAATTAGGTCCTCTGGAAACTCTACTGAGCATTTCAACTCAAAACAAAATAAAATCATAAAATGTGACACTAAGGAAATTGAAACATACTCATATAAAAATCTATATGATCAAAGATTGCAACAAGGAAAAACTGCCTTTAAAGTATTTTTCTTCAACTTAAGTTAGGTGACAACTGGAGAGAAATTAAGTATTAAAAATGCATTCATATTCTAATTAAATAAATTTGGGTTCAAGCTCCTTAAAGCTAGGAAGCATATATAAAAGATTATTTTATTTTATTTTATTTTATTTTATTAACAGTATAATAACACAGGTAAACTTAAATAGCTTCAATTTTCATACTAATGATATTTTTAAATTTCATAAGTATATCAGATTCCCTAATATAGTAGTCAAACAGGTGTTCTGCCCCACACCCCACACTCCCAAATCAAATCTGACCCAGAAGGCTCCAATATTAAGGTTTGAGTTGGGATCAGTTCATTGTTTTCCCATGGGGTAACTTGTATAAATGTAATTCTATGGTTTCATAAAAGCAGGTCAAGTTTCTATCCCTAGGGGTCTTTAGGCAATTTGAAGCATGGAAGCTCTCTTCTTGGCTACAAGTTCAAATCTGCATGTCCTGTCAATGGCGTGAAGACAGAAAGGAGAAGTAGTGAAATGGACATACAATCATCTTTGACCATCCCTCTCACTTGTCAGAGAGCTCTTAGAAGGTAAGAATGAACACATCAGAGCAATCAAGCCATAGATTATTTGGAAACCACTTTGATTACTTATCGTTTTTTTTCCCCCTCTTCACATATTGCACACCAGGTGATGCGAAATGTGAGCCTACAAATATTTATTTCTATTTGAGTTACCAAATAAAAGATGAGAACTTCCTTTAAAATAGGTGGGCATAAAGTTTTTCTACTATGTTCAAATTTGGGTTGTATCCTTTTGTAATTCTAGAGTCATTAGATGAGGTTGAAATATTTATATGGACAAGGTGTGTGTGTGTGTGTGTGTGTGTGTGTGTGTGTGTGTGTGTGTGTGTGAGGTTGGTATGTATATAAGCATTTTTCCTATCTTGCAAAAAATTGTATGCATCCTTGCACTTTTAGCCCTGATGTAACGACTTGACAAGCGTCATGGAATGATTGAGAAAGTGATTGATTTCAACTTATCTGGATCTTTACCAAGTGTTTTCAAAGACAATTACAGTCTGGTGCAAGAAGTGCTAATACACATCTCCTTATGTAGACATGAAGATTAACCCATTGACCTCCTCCTGAGCAGCTCACTGATGGCAAAGCTTTTACAGAAACTACTTCTCTTCAGGTTACGAAACTATTTTCTCATAATGTATCCACTGATTCTAAAAGATGAGCATCCTCTAAAGTTCAAAAAGGAGCTAAGTAAAGCAACAGAAACACTGAAGCAAGAGCATCAAGCACACTTAGTGCTACTTAGAAATGCCTAGAGTTTGGCATTTCATCATATAATATCTATTTATACAAATAATTCTCATTGGTACACTCTAATTATGGAACTAACATCACCTTGTAGTTATGATAAAAATAAACACAGGAAATTCATTAAATTTTAGTAACTATCCTAATACTGATAGACTCTTATATGTTTTAATTGCATTTTTAATGTTTGAATGCAGATTCCTAATTCTTTACTCTAAAACTAAGTTTTGTTTCATTGTGTAAAGTAAATCATTTTTTGCAAATGTATTTTATGCTTTATTGAATGTCAACAAACAAACTAAGGATAATTCTAGTGAAAGTCGCTGTCCCTTGGCCTACCTCCAACAGTTGTTAAGTATGTATGCACATGTACATATATTAAAAGATTTTCTTCTAAATATATTAAAGTTATTTACATCATTCATACATTGGTATCAAGTGAAATACAATTTATATAAATAAAAGTGTTCATAGATATCACTAAACTATTGGTAACATTTTCACACTTGTTGCACATGTAAGTATCCTAATATAACATACATGTCTGGCGATATGAATAAGAAAGTGGTTTAAGTCATTCTATTAAAGTTCAAGAGTCAAGCTAACACATGTCTACCTCAGGAAATATCCTTTCTGAGAATAAGGTTAAACAAAGTTTAAAGATTTAAGTTGTGAAATAAGAATAGAGTTGAAAGTATCAGCTGATTCTATCAAAGCTATAATGAACTCAAAGGTTTCACCTTCAAGTCATTTATTTGATTGGCACATCAATGGAATGTCTTTAGAATAATAATACTATTAATAGTACAGACTCTTAATTGTTGCTAGTAAAAGTTCAGAATATTGTTTATGATTTTAAAAAATACTTTACATGCCAGGTGAATAAAATATTTCTTGATTAATAGTAACATTGCTTTTTTGTTAATATATGGCCACTATGTCCTAACATGAATTAAGAAGTAATTGTCCCAGAAGTTTCTATGTTTCTATTAAGTATTCCTCCCAACTGGCCAAATTTCCTTATATATAATTTGATAGTCCTTGATAAGAGTGAGACTATTTTTCCTATTGTGCTGGAAAAAGCAATCTAACTATGTAGAAGCATTTGATACTATATAAAGCCAAAGACAATTCAACATTGTGTATTGTTCCTTCTTTGTATTTACTTTGTTCATTTCTACTAAGGAAAGATAGCATCATCCACTGTGACTCATAAAATCTGGATCCTACTGCCTATTTCAATGTTCACTTTGTGAAAGTCATGTTTTAATAATACATACATTTTTTGTCAAATAAATACAGTGTTTTCAAATTTCTCTCTCAGACTTTAGACGTTTTGCAAGTAGGAACCATGCTGTAGAAATAAATAGGAAAAAAAATAAGAAAAGAAAATTCAATTCTTTTGAACTTTCTCTTCTTACCTATCTAAAACTATGTAGCCTTGACCAACATCCCTTTCAGCCCTTGGTAATCACCCATCTGACATCTTCTCCATTCTCAACATTTAAAGATTCCACACATAAGTTAACTAATTGTCTTCCTGTGCCTGGCTTATTTCAATTAGCATCTTCCAAGAAGTGTGGGTGTATTCCAGGTATTGTAATCTGTCCAGACAATGACAGTTTTTAATTCTGAATTTAGATTTCTATTCTCCATCTACTTCTTCTTATTGCTCTTAAAACTTTTTCTGGCTATACATCAATGGTTTGCCATGTTGCATACTTTAGAATAGTTCATTACAAAAAAAATTACCAAAGACATTTACCAAAAATTACTGAAAAGAATAAATAAATAATAATTAAGAGCAATTAAGTGACATAGTCAGTTTTGTCATTTAAAAAAAGTTGTGCTTTACAACCTGCAATCAAATCTCATATGATTAAAAACACAAAAGAATCTTATATTGAAATATTTGACCAACAATAAGTCATCTGTGATCAGATTACCAAACTAATACAATTTTAACAAACTTCATCCATTGAAAAGTACAGTATCCAACCAATCTAAAGATGAGTTTCTTATTTAGTAAACTAAGGATGTTGATTTCTTACATAGAAATCCATCAGTGTATACCAAGACAATTTCAATGCATCTGGCTTGAAGCCCTTCACTAGGTTGATGTGTTAACCTGACTCATTTTCTCATATGACTAGACTTGTACTTATAAATACACACTCTGCATAAAGTTAATCACTCACTGCCTACAGCTTAGCAGCAATGAACAGACACTTCACAGACCATCAGAACTCTTTAAAAAAATAAATAATTTTGTGTGTATGTGTGTGTGTCTTAAGTATGTTAATCCAATAATAACTTGTTAGAACAAATTAGAACTATCTTAATCTGGATATTTTTGGTTTCCAAAACAATTTTTTTAACTGATCACACTATTCTAACAGTCATTTCTGTATGCAATATAACTTTAAAAAAACAAATGTTAGCCAATAAAATACACTTTTTTAAAAAAATAAGCAATTCTGTCATAAAAATATTTTGACTAAAACACTTCTAGGAAATTTTGAAGGCAAGTAAATGAGTTTTAATGTTATATAGGTTTGGATTTGCAGAGAGATTTGCTAGGTTTGAGATAAATATATCAGTTTAGTAACAGAGACTTCTCTACTAGAAGCTACTAAGCTCAATTAAGTGCTTTTTAAAAATTCAGTATTTCCTACTTTGAACAACAATGAACACAACAAATACACCAAAAAAAGAGCATCTCGGTGCAATCTCAAAGGCTGGAAATATTAAAAAAACATGTCTCGATTATTTTAGTTGGAGTGCTTACCAAAGCATTTATTCTTATACACAATATCTCATACTGATCAATTAGAACCCACTACCTCAGATTAGAAACTGATACTTGCTAGCCAAGCTTAGCAATGACAGCCTCATTCCAGTCTTTATAACAATTTAAATGTACCATGTTGAAACCTGGAACGAACCCCATTTAAACACTCAGATACTTATTATCAACTTCATGTTTCCTACCATTTCCAAAGCACATAACTCCCTATGACATTTTTAGGTTGGCAGCCTGAAAATGATAACCTTGAAAAATACAATTCAGACAAACTCGAAATGTAGCAAAGAACCTAAAATACACTTACAATCAAATATTTAATGAAAAGCAGAAGACTCACCTGTGCCTACTCAGAAGGCATGTTTTAAACTGCTTTCTTCATGCAGAGATTCAAAAGGAGACAACTTGCAACCTGTGAGAGTTCTATTTGCTAGTGGATTTTGCAATAGATGTATTTTGTGTAGCTGAGACAATGCTATTAAAGTAACTATTTTACTTAATTGACAAAGACAGTTGTAGGAAACAATTGAATAAAACATCTTGAGAAGGTAATGTAATACTGATTGATAGTCAAATCACCTTGTGTTCTTAAAATGACAACTACTTGGTGGCAAATTAACCTAATTTGCAAATACTACTTACATTCCAGAAACAAACATCAAATGAGAAACAATAAACCATATTATGTTTTTGTGTGTTGGTCAATCACATGTAGTAAATCGTCAAAGAAAGGAATGATTTATGCTCAAACCCTGCCAAGACTTTAATCAATATTGGGTGTCACATCCCAGGGGACAAGGGAAGTGAGGAAAAAGAGGTGTCTAATATTTGTCTCACTAATTTACATGCAACTCCCATGAAATGCAGTAGATTAAAAACAAAACAAAACAAAAAAGCAAGCAATGAGTAATAGAGAGGTGATTTTTTAAAATATCTGTTTCAAATATATTTGTATATTTCTGTATCAAATAAATTTGTATAAAGAAACTGGGCATGTGTAAGGAAACTGCGCATGGAGAAAATATTTGAAGCTAACAAAATAAAATATTATTTATAAAAATTAAGTTTATTTCATCATAATGTTTACTAAACGTATTTTTCTAAAAGTAAAACAATTTATAACCATGCACATTTTTGACAATAATTATATTTGAAATTAACTGCAAGGAACATCTTAACAAATATTAGCTACATAACTCAAATACTTATAGTCTATACTACAAGGTGATAGTCTCATCTCTCATTAATATATTAGTAATTAAGCTATAATTTTCTAACATTTGTAAACCAGAAAGAAATAAGTTATAAATCCAAACTAGCTTCCATATTTTATGACTTGGTCATCTAATCATGTCACTTTCTGTTTGAAATGTTATAAAATGAGGCACTTGGTTTTATAGGAATTGTTAATCTACCATAGCACAAACACTTCCAAAGCATAGTTTCTTCACATGAAATAATTCCTGAATGTCTCTGAGCCAGACATCATGAGTGCCTGTCAGGAGTGAGGGAATCTGGATTTGTGTTGAAAGTCCCATGTCAATGCAAAGCAGACAACGAAGAAAATGTTAAATAAATACTGCCCCAACATCCTATCTTTATTAAAAACCCTTGACAAGAAAAATAAAGCAAAGAATTACTGGGAAAGCTACAGTTCTTACAGTAAAACTGTATTCAGATATGACCCTGAAACATAAAAGGCTTGGCATATCTTCCAATTTATGTCCATGGATAGCATCCACTTTAAAGACAAAAGAATGCTGTTTATGAATCTATGTGTATACATGTAAAGGATTGAATGAGGTAGTCTGTTTAAATGAAAAACTTTGGAAATCTCAGGCTACACAGAAGCCAAGTCATAGTCTGGTTTTTAAAAAAAAAAACAGAAATATCGTCTTCTTCCAATAATCAAGAAAACAAGCATTTCAGAACAAATGTAAGACTCACTTTTCATTCCATGAATTCACAGAAAAATCAAACTTTAATCCAAATCTGCAAACAAGCAATTGACTGACACAAACAAACTTGACCATGGACATAATGACTTTTTGTTGTTGCTGTTGTTGTTATTTAATGGTTAGCAGTTAATTAACTGACCTCCGCTGCAACAGCCAAGTTCAGACAACTAATGTTTAGTTTTAAAATAATAATTGTAGGAAACTGACCAAGGTCAGACTTTGTCTTTCAACAACTTTGAAATGGGTTTCCTTAGATGTTCTTTCATGTTTTGAGACCTGTATTATATTTAGGTTTACTATCTAGAAGGTGACAGTGCCTTTTTCTTCTCCTAGAGGTAATGACAGATGGCTTCCACATTTACTCTAATTTTCATAGAGAGCATACTAATTCAATAGCCCCAAGCAAATTAAATCGACTTTAGGATTTGCTACCTTCCTGAGTCACTCTCAAATTGTTTATTAATGTTTTTTTCCTTTAGCATCACTTTTTAGTTTCCTAAAATTCCCTGAAATGTAAATATTGCTGAGTCCTCATAGATATATATATATATATATATCTCCTATAATACTGAGAATACTAAAATTTAATATCACAGACACCCACTGCTACACAGCACATAATATGTACACAAGACACTATGTTTATCTATATAACGAATCATATATGAGAAATGTTATTACTTATATATTTTCAGTAATACAATGAACAAATTTTCCCTTGGTCTGTTAAATACCCAGAATTGAAAGAAACTAGGGTGAAAGATGTCACTCTAATCTAGATTAATAAAAACAAAATCTTAACACCAAAGCATAAACCAGGTTTAAATGAAAATAAAAATAGTTTGCAAGTTCAAAGAACAAAGTATTCCAGCTATTGCTTTCAAAATAAAGACCGGAAAAGATAACCCTTATAATTAGTATTAAATTGCTAATATGGTAACATGCAATTTGTATATTTTTGGTGAGAGAAAGTTCAAATGCAAAGTTCCATTTCCTGGCCTATGGCTGTGTTGGGAGAACCTATGTAGGTGTATATTCAAATCTTCTCAGAATAACTAGCAGAATTTCCATGGATTTAAGTGTAAAAGGCTCTCTAGTTGATATATAAAATCAAAATGTGATAGTCAGTCAGCACTTTCCCTGCCTAAGAATAGCTTGAAGTAGGATGTTAGAACAAAACATTTAATCACAAAATATTAAGGCCAAATGAAATATAATTAGGGTGCAGATGACGTATTTTTAAAGGGATACACAATTCTACTGAGTTTAAGTGATCTTTGGCCTTGGAACTTAAGACTCCAGAACTGTTAGGAACCTCTGGGAAGGAAAAATGGACAAAGGAAGAAAAGGATGATGGTTGGAGGGACCGGAAAGAGGAGGAAAGAAAGTAAAAAGAAAACTTTTTTTTTTAAAGTAACTTTAAGACTATCCTCCGACTATATGACTAAAACTACCATTTAAAGTCTTGGTATCATAACATCACAGAGCCACTGTAAGGAGTTCCTCACAGGGTGTGTGTGTGTGTGTGTGTGTGTGTGTGTGTGTGTGTGTGTGCTCATGTCAGTGTGTGCCTGCACATATGTAAAATGACTGTTGATTATTCAGCACGAGAAACACAATGGATATTGGGAGAAGAGCAGGCATTTCGTTAGTGAAGAGGAAAGCTGCATCTCAATTTGTCACAGAGTCAGTGTGACAGCCAGCAACACAAGTGTCTGAACTGACTTCCAGTTTTACTGTGCATTGTTCATGACTCTACAACAATGTCCTGGGTGCTTCTGGTAGTTTTTACGACAGGTTTTGGACAAATATGTTATCTTCTGGACAACCAAGAATGACAGTTATCTGACTAAATGGCATTTAGCAATCAGCATGCCCACCCGTGCCCAATGCCATCTGGCCACCCACCGGATCCAGTAGAAGCATGTGTGCGCGCACGTATGTGCGAGCAGGACACACACACACACACACACACACACACCACAGCTGAAATAAGAGGTCAAGACAGGAACATCAAAACATCAAATAAACACAGAAAGGAATTGCTAGCTAGGTCAGTTAAGTTGGGATGGAGTTCTGGTCTTTTCCTTTCTCTTCCCAGGCCCTACAGAGGAATAGTCTCAAAGAAATTGCTGGTGGCTTTGGGTCTGGTTTCTCACCTCTCCTGTCCAGTTTCCTTAGCTCTGTTAAGAGCCTCTGCTTTTTCCCCTCACCATTAAGCTTATTTTAAAGGTACCAAAGTGTGCGTATGTGCATGTGTGTGTGTGTGTGTGTGTGTGTGTGTGTGTGTGTGTGTATGAATCTTTTCTCCCAGTTCCCAAGTGCCTACTTATGATCTCCAACTTTCTCTACTTTCTTTCTCTCAGAACCTCTGAACTTATCCCTCTGCCAGCAGCTGGATCATTTCTACCCCGAAACTGACAAGTTGCCCCACTCCCGCCCCCTCTCGGTAGATCCTCCCCCAGTGAGCGTTCATTAGCATAAAACTGGTTGGGTCAGGGACTGTCCCAAGGCCACCTCGGCGCACATGCACAAGGAAGACTAGGCGAGAAGTATTCAAGCCCTTAGCATCCTGTGGCAAAAGGACCACCTGCACCTTTCCTGAGCTACTAAACTCAGAAAAGAAAGTGGAAAGAAAAAAGAAAAAGAAAGAGCGAAGACTGGTCAATCCGCACTTTGAAAAGAGGGCGAGCAAGTCCCTTTCTTTTCTTCCCCACCTCTCCAATTCAGCTTCCAAGAGTCTGGGGCACCAGGTCATCTCCTAAAGAACAAAACGTGTTTGTGCCCTCGCATTTGCCCCGGGGCAAACGTACTTCTTTTTTTCTTTTCACGAGCGCGTGCGCGCGCGCGCGTACACACACGCACACACACACACACACACACACACACAGATAGGGAGACACAAACACACACATCCGCGCACACACAAACCCCTCCCCTACACAGGCTTCCCTCTGGGATGTGGGGCTGAACTCTTTGGTTGAACTCTCAGATTACCCCTGCTCCTCTCAGCGCCCGGTACTGTTCCGGTGCTGACTTCTCAGCGCCGCTCTCAGCTGCCAGCCCACCCTCTTTTCTTACTAGAGGAGCCCCCCTATCCCAGAGCGCATCCCTCAGCTTCGGAGCCCTGCAGGATCAGGGTCACGACCTCCCTCCTATCCCAGAGGTGCCCAGAGGCTTCTTGGAGGAACCCAGGTCCCAGGAGTGCACACTCAGGCAGTAGTGTCCGGAACGGGTGCAGGTCACCAGCGCGCCCGGGAAGGGGCTGTGACTCCTGGGAAGGCACCTTCCTCTGGTTCCCCACTCTGCATCCCAAGCTCAGCGGCAGCCTAGCCCGAATGCCCTAGGAAGCATCAGGAACACCCGGCCGGCACGGATCAGGCCGCGAGCAGTGCGAACTTGCCCAGGAGGTCGGGCGAAGGAGACTAGCCCCGGGGACCGACAGGAGAGGGCCGTGCTCGCCAGGGCGCGCAGCTCGCGGACGCGCTGAGCGGGCGGCGCCGGGAAGGGAGCAGGGGAAGGGCGAGGAGGAGGGTGGGAAAGGACCAGGGCGACAGAAGGTTTCCCCTCCGCTCTTTACCTGGCGTTGGTGCAGTCATTGTAGAGGGTCTCGAAGTCCTTCCTGGAGATGAGTTTGCAGCGGTTCACTCCGGGCTGGATGGCCCCCAGTCCCCTCAGGATGCGAACCTGTTCCACATTGCACACCACCGGCGTGATCTCCAACCGCTTCAGCTTGGTGTAGACGGTGTGCAAGCCCCCCACCAAGTGCTTCAGGAACAGGTCGAAAGCCTGGGGCAGGCAGATCAGCTCGCAGCCCTCCACCGTAAAGGAAGCCACTTTGGCCCCTCTCAGATCCACCATTTTGCACTCATTATTCTGGGGGGTGTTTTCCACTGGGGACGGGGTTGAGTACACGGGTTTCCCAGGGAGGGGGCCGCAGCTGCTGCTGCTACTGCTGCTGCTGCTGCTACTGCTGCTGCTGCTGCTACTGCTGCTGCTGCTGCTGCTACTGCTGCTGCTGCCGGTGCTCGCGGTGATGGGGGTGCTGGAGGCGCCGCCGCCGCCAGCGCTAACGCCGCCGCCGCTGCTCCCGGCCGCCAGGCTGGGGTTGCAGTTGCTCCCGCCGCCGCCTCCGTTGCCGCCGCTGCCACCGCCGCCTCCGCTGCCGCCGCCGCCGCCACCAGGAGAGGTGACTGTGGCCGCGGCTGAAGAAGAAGCAGAAGAGGCAATGGGCTCCGGCCGGAACAGAGTTGGCCCAGACGACGCCGGGGGTCCGATGGATGGAGCCGGAGACGAGGTCGCCGAGGAGGTGGAGGTGGTGGTGCCCGAGGAGGAAGCAGAAGTAGAGATCGGGGGTTGAGGGGGGACCAGCTGGGTCGGAGGGATCAAAGCCGCCGGCACTGCCATGGTCACATATAAGGGGAAACAGAAGGAGGAGAAGCGAGGGGGAAAAGTTGCCACACACCCCCCAAAGGGGAAGGGGGAGAAAGGGGGACAAGGATCGAGGTGGGGGGGGGGGCAGAGACAACAAGCACTCTAGGAAGGAACCTTAGTTGGAGAGAGGGAGAGAAGAGGAGAAAAAGGAGGTGAGGTTAAGAAAGAGCGAGCGCAGGAGGGGCGAGCGCGAGAGGCGCTCGAGAGAGAAACGCACAAAAGTGTCCCGCAAGTCGAAATGCGAGTCCTCTCTCGGGGCTGGGATCGCGGGCTGCTCTTGGGGGGGGAGAGGCGGGGGTGGGGCGGGGAGGGTCGGCTGGTGGTGTGTGGGTCCCGCTCTAGCACAAAGTTAAGGATGAAGGTGAAAAGGAGGAGGGTTGAGGGACTTGGGTTCTCCCTGGCAAGTACATTGATCAAAGATTGAGAGGGGAATGACAGAGAGAAAATGAGCTGAAAGTGCAGGCTGCCGGCTGGACGAGTTGTTGTTGTCACACGGTGCGGAGGGGAGGAGCTCCGGATACTTGAAATACCCTTTGAAGCCGCGAAAACCTCACTCACTAGTATTAACCCAAATTATCCAACCAGGAACTCGGAGCACAGACTCCAAGAGCGCGAGACCGAGGAAAGGGGGTGGGTAGAAAACGGGAGTGGGGGGGGAGGGTACGGAGGAAAAGGGTGGGAGGAAAGCCCTAGAAAAGCCGGGGCCCAAGAGTGGTGCTCAGAGAGAGGGAGAGAAAGCTGGTCATCTACTTCTCTCGCGCTGCTACCGTTACATCCCCTGCCACCTCCTCTGTGGCTTTGAAGGAGAAGACTCTTAGCTCCCACCCACCCACCCACCCCAAAAAGGTTCTGAGCAAACGCCTCATGACTGAAAGAGCGGCGGTGCCGCTGCCAGCTCACCTTCAAGGATTTAGGTTCACACACACACACACACACACACACACACACGCGCGCGCGGGGCATTTGTGCAAGCAGTTACAAAAGGAAACATCCCCAGCTCATGACTGTTGGGCAATTATTATTATTATTATTATTATTATTATTATTATTATTATTATTATTATTATTATTATAGGAAAATTCACATGTAAGCAGTGTGGACTATTTTGTGTATCTGACGGGTTTTTTTTCTATATCAAAAATGTTTATATAAAGATAAAGAAGAGTTTTCAAGCTGCGGGAAGAAAGTCACTTAAGAATAATGGGTGCTCCTGATCCTAGTAGACAGGGATACAGTGGATTAAAACAACTTCCCTTTCACCTCCAGAGATTGGTCAGGGATGACTTCTTTATCTAGAAATTTCTAAAGAGATCAGCTGTCCTTGAAGATTAGAAAGTAGAATACAAAAACACACTGATGTTTCTTACCCAAAACTCTAATTAATTCACCTGGTCTTGCACAGTAATCAACTCTCATTTCTCCTTCAGTACCCGAGGAGAGTCGAAAGTGTGTTATTTAAGTCACACAATAATTATTGGGTTCCTTTCATATTTGGAAAGTCCTGCTATGTTTTGGGAACTTCGTTTTTGCTTTCTCAGTGAGAATGTGTTTGTAAAGAATGAAATAGAAACTAAGCCTCCTGGTTGACTTGTAAACACAGAAGGCAGAAGGGAATAGTGGTTTGGGGCTGCATGAGGGGAGTAAGACACTCATTTTCTCCTCCTGTCTTCTCTAACTTGTTGCACAGCGATGTTTTTTCCGGGATGTTTGACCAGCATAGAATTTGAGCATAGGTCCTGTGTGTTTGTTGCTTATATCTCTAGGAATCTGGAGTAGTTAGGCATTGAACCTGTCTACACATGTCTAAAGATTTCATAAGATGTGAGGAGGCAGCATATGACAGATTTAAGAAATAAACTATTATAACAGGCTTGTTGATTTGAGAAATGTTAGGATGTTATTTTTGCCATTTAGGTATTGAAATTATCACTTTTGTCTTTATCTTTTTAAATCCACTGAACTCTGAAGTTTATTGTCTAAGTATATAGGAATCCGTTAAAGTGAAATATGACACTATTGTCTTATTACTCTTTTATGCTAAACTTTGAGGCACAATACTTGCATTGGAAGGCTTTCTTACAGTGTAAGAATTTTTTAAAAATTGAATAAAAGTATATAAACTTCTACAAAGATAGATGAAGCTTTCACAGCTGTTTGCCCCAGTGTGTTATAATGAGGTGAGGTTTAATAATTTTTGAATCATCAAACCTATTCTTAACTAAAAGCATAGATTCAGTATATACCACAAATATCAAAATATATTTTAGAAATATTGCCAATTTTTAAAATGTCAAATTGCTGCATTTGTGAAATACAACACTGTGGAAAGTGCTAAACTCTAAAAGAAAAAAAAACTAATTTATTTGTGAATGCCATTCCTAACTTCAATAAAATCTAGTGTGCTTTTTAAATGGTAAATTATGGAATGTTTCAATTATTGGTACCACAAATAGAAACGGCCAGTTATAAGTGGGCAAAGCCTGACCTTACCATTCTCATTCTTATGTTTCCTTAAACTATCACTCATCCAAAATCTGCCACACTCTGAAGAAGCAACAAACAGGAAGAGAAGCAGTGATGCATAGCTATAATTCCACCCTGCTTCCAGCCAACTTCAAATGTTCTGCAGGGAAACAAGGGCTCCATGCACGGGCTTCACTTAGAAGCAAAGCCCCTGTACCTATATGTGACTCCTCCCCTCCCCCCACCTCAGGTTTCTGAACCTTTTGAAGGAACCACCACTTGTTCCTTCCAAACAATAGGGTTTGTAAAGTCAAAGGTTGCAAAATAAAATGTACCGGAAAGAGAACGCCTGGAAAAGCATACTGCTTTTATCTCTTTCTTTCCTATTCTTGGAGAAATTCTTTCCTGCGATGAAGAAGTCAAACCGTGTTTAACACAGCACATAGATCAACTTAAGAAAGATTTCAAATTCCCCATTGAATCTTTCGCATGGAAAGCTTTTGTCCTGTTTATTGTTTTACAGGTCTTGGTTTTTAAGATGCTCTCCATCCATCTACTCTTTCCTAACCTTCATTCAATTTGAATAAGCAAAACTCAAAGTACTGTAACTGATATTAGAAAATTCTCCCTATGTTTTGTGGAGACGTATTGTGCTGAAATCAATAAGACTGTTTAAAATTCAAAGACCTGCAAATCGTTCTGTTTGTCCTTTGATAGGGCCTATGCTGATTAAAATGCTACCAAGAAAGCTTAATTGCTGCACTAATTAAGAAGTCTTTAATTTCTTTCTTAGGATATCGTTTGAAGCTTAGCTTGTACAGTTCAGGGAAGGTATTTTCTTCCCTCCTTCTGCCCTCTTCTGGCCCCTCCCCTCCCCTCCCCCTCCTCTCCCCATTTGAGGAGCCCGATTAGAATGGGAACTCATAAAAAGAATGGTCTCATCATTTATTACTTAACAAAAATCGGCACAGGATACAGACTTCAGCTCAGTATAAAATGCAGTTTGGAGAAGAGCTGCAAGCTTTGCAGGAGACAGTGAGAAAATACAAAGTAGCTGTTGCAGCTAAAGACCTGGTGATTACCTGAATGGTAGCAGGCACTTTAGTGGGCGATGAGAGCATCCTATTTGGTTAAAAGGCTCAGTGGCAAATGGGGACACATAAAAACATGCTTCCACAACCTGTGGTTTCAAAGGGGAAGAATAAATGTGTAAAAAGATGGATTTGTAGTTGGGATTTGGTAAGTATCATTTTATTTGAGTATAAAAAGATGCATTCTGTGGGGATTTGTTTTTGACCCTTTTAATAACTCAGGGAGGCACAGAACTGTACTACATCTCGTCCGTTCTTATCTATTGGCATGTTGCATTCAGTGATTTCTCAAGTGGGGAAACTGACTAAATGATTTCACAAAGCTTTCTCTGTAATCAATAGTCATTTTTTAGGTTTATTCATGCTGCATTATAATTCTGGTAAATGACTGCAAAGAAGAAGATTGTAAGAAAGATACAAATATTGACAGATCTAAGATAAGTCAGGTCTTCATTCCTCAGAGTTTCAATATAGCAACTGGTATAGTGTTTTTCTTTAAAAAAATAAAAATAAAAAAAAACTTAATTCTTTTTAGCAACATAAGAAAACATAGAGTAACAGTGCAATGTGTATATGAATACATTCTTTTAATATCTCACAATGTTCTGAAAGCTTTTGAGTATGTTGTTTTTTTATGGTATTTCTAAATGAAACAGGAGCAATTTAGGCATATATGAAAAGAGATACACTAAAGCTTCATTATAATTTTATTCTTTAATTTTCTACAAACTCCACTAGGAGCATATATGTTAGAAATTACAACTGTATGCTATAGATCTATACTAAATTCCTTACACTGACAGGACAAGGAAAAAACATGCTTAATAGATTCAAAGGCAGATTTACCATTCAGAGCACGACGTCACTCTAATTATGTTTACCCTAATTGAAAGCAAGGTTTTTTTGGAATCTGAAATTACTTTCAGATTTTTTTTTAAATAATGCAAGTGGATCAAATGTTGATCACAAGCATTTCAATCTTTCAAAATGTATTGGAAAATTAAATGAAAAGTAGAGTTTGGTACAAACAATGCCCCAGGGCAAAAAACAACTAACACTAGATTTTCCAGTCCAGCCATAACACAAATCAATTTGAGCACACTTCTATGGCCAGACTGCCAGATTGTTATGACTGCTAATTCACTCAATCAAAGAGTGCATTAGCACACCCGCCACAAACAGCCTTAACAATGGAATACGTTTCTCAACAGCCCTACAATTCACCACAATGGCTAAGTACAGAAGACCATTTTTACATCTGTGTATTTACTAATGGACTTCATTCCTTAATAGAAATAAAAAAAAACCCATAGACTAAGATAAACTTCAGTCATAGGTTTATTAAAGAGCTATCAGAGTTTGGCAAATCTAGAAAGATATCAGGGTACCAGTAGTTCACTGACTTTGTTAAATGTTTCTCAGGAGAGAGTCCAAAATTGATGTTTGCATTTCAGTAGTAAATCATTGAAGATGGAGAAATTATGCCAAGTAACTCTCTCAAGCCTTCTTTTGACTCACGGGGCCTTGACAATCCGTCCAGCACATACACCTTAGCTACCTTAAGTACAGACTTCAAACTTTTTAATTCCAGGCTTTTCCATCCCCATTTTTATCCCTCTGCCTGAATTTTGGTGGCTTTTGTGTTCCTCGGCTCCCTTTCTATTCTAACTCTCTGCCTCTCCTTAAGGGTCAGGAATGGGACTTTTCTCTGGCAGTGGCACTCTCTAATGAAAAGCAGAGAGTTTGCAGAGGAATTACACAGAGGACAGAAGGTGGGAAGCTGAATGGGAACACACCTAACTTGAAGCACTGTGACTTTATAGACCAGTTTTGATAATTAATGATGAGGTGGTTAGAATTGTTTTGAGCAGCATTCAGTTTTTTTTTCTCCTACAACAGAGAGATGCAGAGATAGATAGGAAATAAGTGTCTGTGAGAACGTAGTAATCATCTATTTGCATTAATGTAGATCCAATTCCAAATGGTTCATTGGAGACCACCACGCCTCCCTTGCTCCTCTTAAGCCCTTTCTGCTTATTCAGAATAAAGGCCACATGTGTCAGAAAATACTTTTCTGGTTATGTGGCAGATGATAAGAAATATCCGAACTCAGGTGAGGGACCATATAGTAGTGGTAAAAATAGATTAATGAAGAAAAAAACATTCACTGTGGAATTTTTTTTCAGACTCCAAAACTGCATCATTCCCAGAGTGGGTAGTCAACTCCTCATGATGAATTAAATATATGTTCCTATAAATACCCACTTTCAGGTAAGTCCATTCCACTTGTGGGGTTGCATGAAAAGGCTGCCCAGACAAATAATCCTTAAAACAGCAAGCCCAGTGAGATCCTGGAACAGTTGAATGGTAGGAGGGGGCAATAGCAACAATAATATAAGATATAAAATTCAGATTAAATTCTTTCACCTTCGGAACCAGGCCATCATCCTGAAAATAATGGCAGGCTCGATGACAGTGAGGGCAGACAGACATATTTAATTCCCTGCTTTTCCACTTTATATTGGGCCTTTAATTGCAACTTTGCCTATTTGCTTTCTAATTTTTGGCCTCTTTTCTCTTTACGTGAACAAGATCTGTATTAAGGCATGTAAGTAACTTAAAAGATAAGTAGTTAAGAATAGTTTGGAAGGAAACTATTTTATTTGTTATAGTACAAATATATGCTAAATATTGAAACATAAAGTACAATGTAACTTTTTCATAATAGAAGAAAATTACTTAACCACATAAGTTTCTCTTGATTAACTGACTTTTTTGTTGTTTTACTTCATTATCTTAGCTTTTTGTTTTCCTTTTTTGTTGTTTATGAAATCAAAGAAGGGGTCATCATCCAACAAATTGCCCATAAGATTGATTTACTTGAAGACAGAACTTTTCATGTTTGCTAGAAAAGAATAAACTGTTTGTTTATTTGTTACTTTTTGGACAGAGAAAAAATTTTTAAGTTGAAAAGAAAACAATGGCTACCTCCTAGAAGCCTGATATTGTATGTCAAGTTTCAGCCCAGAGCAAATTTTTACAACAAGTTATAAACCCCTGTAACAGAGGGTTTATTATAATGGAAGTGCTGACACAACCTTAACTATAGCGTTGTAAACGGCTATGCTATAATATCCATTAAGCAGAAAGAAAAATAAGCTGGCTGATCAATAATTTATACAAAGAGTACCAACTGCAGACATAATAACTGTAATGTTTGCAAAGCAATCTCTCCTCTCTCCAGGCTTAACAGTGAACACAAACTAGCAATGCTGTTAATTTCCAACTCCTACGGATAAGAATACACAACAAATTACTTAAAATTATATTTTGTTCAACATTTAGCATGCCTCAATGGGATAAAATAAAATTTAATTATGATGTGACTTGTGCCGGATGCAAGGCTGCTTTGTTTTCATGAACATTTTACTAAGAAAGGATGCTCATTTGGAACATAAATTACAGGGAAATAGTGTGTTTCAATGAGTTTGCTTGGGTCAGTGAGGTTCATGTAAGAGTTATTCAGACAGGGAAACAGATTGACACAGCTCAACTTCAAAGAAAGTTAGAGTTTACAAAGTCACAAGATGAAATACAATACTGCATGACCTGATCCAAGTGAACTGTCAGTAAAAACACACCTTGCCATTAGAGTTCATGGGAAAAAAGTCATTGGTTTGGAAATGTGGCCATTATTAATATCCAGTGAATGTGGGAGTACTTTACTTTCAATGGCATACCTTGTTGTTGCAGGAACATTGTGCGACATTTCTAACAAACAGACCTGAACCACAAAATGTGAGCACTGTTTTCACTTCTATAAGATTGTGTGTCAGTATTGTCTCAGATATCATTGTATATTTAATACTTGCTTCCTAAGTTATCTAAATATGGACATGCTGTTGTGATAACTTCATTTTATTGGTGGATCTTAAGACAAAAATACCTTAGGCAGGAATTTCAGAAGTTAAGTGGGAGAATCTATAATTCCAAATTGTTCAAGACACAAGTTGGAACCTTGATCCTGAAGCTCACACCCTCCTTCGTTTTTGTTTTGTTTTGTTTTGTTTTGTTTTGTTTTGTTTTGTTTTGTTTTGTTTTGTTTTGTTTGTTTGTTTTTCTCTCTGATCGTCTCATGATGGTTGAGATAAAGTGTACGGGAGGATGTGGAGCCTCGTGGAATGAAGAGACTTTGCTATCAAAGCTGTAAAATGCTGTATTATCCTGTGAGCAACTGCATTTGGAAGGGAACCAGTAATGTATATGAGACGTGTTTAAGATTGCATACTCACCCAGTGATCCGTGCCTGGTCAGTTTCAGTAATGCTAGGAAACAAAATGTGGCACAGATCACTGGGAAAGGGACACCTTCCTTGACTTAAGACCTTGTAAAGGGAAGCATCAAAATGCCATTCTCTCAAATGATCTGATCATTACCATTTAGACTCCCAAGGGCTCTAGGACTAGGGAGAGGGGAAAGAATTTTTCTGTTGATTTAACAGGGCTGGGGAATACTGGTTTTAAGGGGGAGGAATTTTGTAGTAGTGTGTCTCAGTCCTATGCTTCAGCAAATATTAAATCTGGAAGCAGATGTTGTGCTTTGAAACAATGACATGGAAAGGGGTTGGGCACAACAGCTCTCTGAAGTCACTTGGTCATTGTAAACTTAGATATTAATTGCTTTTAAAAAAACAGAACCAATAGTAATGCAACTAATATCTTCGCCAGACTCTGAGAATTAGAGTTTTCTCAGGTCAGCTTCTCACCCCTCCAGCTTGCATCAGAATAAAGTAGGATCTTGTCAGAGGCTGGAATGGATATATCAGACCCCTTACTTCAAGGACAGATCTGAGTGTACCAGAGGCCTCCTCTTTGTTAAACTCATTTTAAGTTTATACCTCTAGTTCATCCTTGTGTCTAAAACTGAACACTTCTCATCTAACTCAGACTCATTATTTCCTGAATGGTTCAAAGTTTGTCATATCCCTGAATCTTTGCTGACTTTTGGCAGTTGATTTTCTCCTTACTAGAGGTCTGGAGACTCAGGTTGCCGGGTCTTCCAGTCAAGTACCTCTGCACAAGGGGCTAGCCAACTACCCCCAGTGTTGATGCTTCAAAGCTATGCATCATAATGATTCATAATTTATATTCTGGTAGAAATATGATCATCTTATGTTTTCAAACTTACCAGTATGTTTTTCTTCTGGTGGTCTTAGCCAATTTTACTCATTGCTAATATCTAGTATGATGCTATAAGCTTGCATATTGCTCAATAAATGTTACCTGGGTAATTTGAACAGCTTTTCCTATGTGAGGTAACCCATTATTTTCACCACCAAATTATGCAAATGGTTCATTCTTCATATAATGCATGGTTTCATTCAGACCACATATGCCAGAAATAAATGCTTAGATATGTGTACCCTATTCTCTTGCAACCTAATTTGGGAAAACATTTTTCGAATAAAATCTGGAGATACGACCAAGTTAGATCTCTAAGATATGAGAAATAGATTCCTAGGCCAGTGAGAAGAGCTTTCTGGCATCCGTGCACAAAGAGTTATCTTTTCCTAGTCATCAGAAAAGATGCTAAGGAGTCTTCAGCAAGACAGAAAATAAGAGTACACACTGGATTGTTCCCTGAGACAGTGAGTACAGGTTGGTTTGTGGATGCTGCATTCCCTTCCAAAGACGAGCGACCAAAGGGTGTGTGCAAAGGTCTGTAAACTTTTTAAACTTACACTCATTGTACTGTGCACAGCAAACTTGCACAAGGCATGCCCAGCTTTGCATGCTGTCTGTCGGTTGCAGAGGGTGCTGTGAATAAAATCAGTTCACCCTGTTCCTTCCTTCTCATGCAGTGTCATGTTGTGCTATTTCTATAGCAGGATAGAGGTTTTGCATGAGAATGTCATAGAACATTGTCCAATCAGAGGACTGCAAATACTGTGCTGCCATTCCAACAGTGACTATGCCACACACCACAAAAGGTCTATGGATCCTTACCTTCACCTTCAGGGGCAATCTGGGAAGTATTCTAAATAGGGCTCTCTGTAGGCAACCTCCCCCTGTGTGCAGCTGAACCATCTTCACACAGGCCCCCTAACCTTTTGAAGGAAGAAATTTTCAAATAGTGTTTTAGGGCCACTTACTGTCCCCTGTAGCTGAGTTGTAGGCCAAGGATGGGTTTTTTAAGGAAATAGTCACTGATCATGACCTCCTACCCAGCCATCTTTCAAAGAGACCCTTTTTTGAGGAAGTAAGAGTAGAACGGTTTTCATTTTTCATTTTTCAGTTCAAGACAATGGAAAACTAAAAGACTACACATATTTTGCGGATATATGTTACTACTTGTCTATGCGTTTCAAACCTTCATGGGTCCCCAGAGTCTGCTTAGAGGTAAACACTCATGAGAAACAAGCCAGCATCATGCGGGTAAATGTTCAATACTGGTCCCAAAGACACTTCTGAGATCTTGAAAAACATTTAATAAAAGTGCAATGGCAAAATCTACAGTATTTCTTGAAAACTCTCTGACTTCCCTGGTTAGAGTATAACAGCATCCCGACTTCCTACCCCCATAAAAGTTACCTGAGGCACTAGGCCTTAAAGGGACAGGGCATGGTTTACACACTTAGCTTTTCTGTAGTCTTTCCCTGGCCCTAATCTGCTTTTGTCTGGGGAGTTATCTCGACTTCTTCTCCAATGTTTTATCCTGATTTAAAGGAAGATCTCTTACTACTTTTCCAGTAGATGATTTAGGGATCACTGGCAGCTATTCCTGACAGAGCAATAACAAGGCCTCCTGCCACCCCATTTAAATTATCTGACCTGCTTGACTTTTTCATTTTCTCTCCCTTTAGAGGGAAGTGAGGGGGACTTGAATGGCCTGTGTCTTCAAAGTCTTGAGCTGTGGAATGCATCAAAGTGCCAGAAGCCACAGAACACCAGGGGATGTCAACAAGGTGTCAGGGACTCCTGGGGAGGTGGACTGGGACCTATCTACTTGTTATCTCCTGGGAAGCAACCAGCTCAGATGAGCAGAAAATGGATCTCCTTCTCCCAGGAGCTCATTTAACTGATTTTGAAATATGTCTGATTCCAGCGTTAGGACAAACTTCAGCCTGTTGCTAACAGGGAGTTCTCTGTTGGGTTTTACTAGGGAACTGATGGACATGGAAGCTAAAGTCAGTACTAAAGAGGAAACCAACTTCCCAAGCAGTTGCTGGTAAGACATGCTAGACATTCCCTTAATACATTTTCAAAGGTAACTAAGATGCACTCACACATGCTGAATTGTTAGTATGGCAAGTATAGAACAAACATTTACCCAAATAGTTCGATAGGAGCAACAGGAAGTTTAATTGGCTCTGAAAGCAAAATGTTAACTAGAAATATAGAATTAACAATACGTAACTGATGACCTTCACTGGAAATACAATATGTAGTATGTGTTCTAGCAAACAAAAAGGCAGATTATATTTCATTTGAAAATATAAAGAGAAAAACTAGATCTTCTCTTTTTTATAGTACCTTAATATCCAAGAATGTCTATCATTAATATTTTGATTTTATTATCCAAAATGGTTTTCTTTTTTTAAATTTTTTATTAGGTATTTTCCTCATTTACATTTCCAATACTATTCCAAAAGTCCCCCATACCCACCCCCCACTCCCCCACCCACCCACTCCCCCTTTTTGGCCCTGGCGTTCCCCTATACTGGGGCATATAATGTTTGCATTTCCAATGGGCCTCTCTTTCCAGAGATGGCCGACTAGGCCATCTTTTGATACATATGCAGCTAGAGTCAAGAGCTCAGGGGTACTGGTTAGTTTATAATGTTGTTGCACCTATAGGGTTGCAGATCCCTTTAGCTCCTTGGATACTTTCTCTAGCTCCTCCATTGGGGGCCCTGTGATCCATCCAATAGCTGACTGTGAGCATCCACTTATGTGTTTGCTAGGCCCCTTTAAAACAAACAAACAAACAAACAAACAAAAAAGGTTCTTAGCACTTTCTGGATCTCATAAGATGCTACCTAAACAGGAACAGTTGAGGCAAATATACCAAAAGTTGTTTGTACACATTGGATTTATGTGTTATGATTAGCCATAACAAAATGAAACTACTCCCGAATCAACAGCAAATTAATGTTCCATTTGAGGCTCGCTTGATATATGTGGTGTTTACTTTATGCTGATAAATGTTAAGGAAATGTTTTTCTTTTATATAGTCCCCCCGTTTTTACAGAATGATAATGCCTTATTTGAATACTACGATCTAAAATAAGATACTAGACTTTTACTTAAGGATTCAGCTGTATACAAACAGCCCCAAGAAGCTGCTTTCCCTAGGTGCACAGGCTCACATGCTACTTTTCAGATTGTTTTCTTTGTGACTCCCTTAGAATTAGTTTATACTGACTGTTTTTCTCCGTGTCTAAGAAAACGTATTTATTGTTCCTATGGAAATAACTGTCCAAAAGCACTCACTAACCATAACAACACAGCAAAGACGGGTTATGCCAACACTGTATTTTTATCATTGGACTTTGTTTTCCAATACAATGCTTTAAAAATATCCTCAGCTGTATAAAGGACATTGTTGCAAAAAAAAAAAAAAGGCAGCTCAAAACTTGTCCTTCCCTTCTCTTTCATTGATCTGTTGCCTCTTAGGCAATATGAACAGCTGCCTCCAGCTCACCCACAAGCAAGCTGAATATAATAATAAAGTTGTGTTAGTATCCTGTATCTATTGGACACAGGGTTACCAGCTCTTTTTCATTAAAGATAAGGTAACAAAGACACCATAAAGAAAACTGGTTCATGAAAACAAGCAAATTTGCTGCTGCCTTACAGGTTCTGTCTCTGCTCACCACTGGGATTCTCTTTCACTTGGGTTTGCAATAAGGTGAAGGTGCCCTCTGTAGGAGATTCCCAGGAAATGCTGCTGTTTTTCATTTAGGTGACATCAGGCAAGTTTCCCCCTCCCTTTTAGTTTACAAATAAATAAATAATCACAGACTTCTTGCCAGAGCACGAATTTAAATCCTATAAATTGTAACAGGAAATCAGTGCCGAGTCTACAATCAGCTATGTAAATCTAGTGCCTTTTCAAAGTAAGCGACGTTGAACCCTGAGAAAGCTGTTCAGCACGTTTGTGTTTGCTGTTTACTGGTTCTAATTATGGAGTGTTATAAGGTGGGTTTTGTAAATTAAGAGGTGTTGTGAGAAACTGAAAGACAGCAGGTCTTGGCATAGCAGAGTGAACGCTGTATCCACACAGAAGAGCACCCACACACCAAGAGATGTATACCGTCTAATAGACGAAGTTCCTCCAAAGGTGTTCTCTTTCCTTCTTTCAAAGGTTACCATAATGCAGATTCATTATCAGTCCCACGGGGTAGTATATAGCTTGGTAAGAAATTGCTTTTGTTAGCATGCTCATGGAAAGAGATTAGCTATTTCATCAGATCTCTTGGGGCTATTTGAAATTTTGGGGATTCTCTCTGTAATTTAAAATGGAAGTTAAAGCCAATGTGAATAGACTAGGGGAAAATCTCACAAATTAAACCTCTCCATCTGGAAGTTTCTTCGTCATTCACTGGAAATATACAAAGCTCAAATCCAAGCAGGAAAGATCTCATCAGATTCGATTTGAGAAAACTGCTTATATATTCACGTTTTAATGATTAGGCTTTTTTTTTTTCAGAGAAACACTTAAAATATTGTAGAATGCTTAGTGGTGTTTCAGATTTGATTAGGTCTGTATTGATTGTACATGTTATGTTTACCCTGGATGGATTTGTGTCCATTTTTAAGACTATGCCTTAAGCCTCTGCGGAATGTATATATGATAGTCTAGTCTTGTTTGTACTGGAAGGTAGGGGATATTCAAGAAGGCATAGAGGTAAAAGAGATGAGAACACTTGTTAGTTTCTAATATATAATTGAATTTTTCCTAAACTATGAGCTCAAATATCTACAAATCCCCATCTGCATCGTATTCCGCACCAGGTTCACATCTCAGTTTTATCTACAGAGCATTAACTATATATGTCAGGCAGTATGGAAAACCTTTCTATGAATTATTTCATTTAATCATCATATTATATAATAAAGGTAATTATCCTTTTTTCCTTTTACAGTTGTGTGTGTGTTTGTTTCTGTGTGTATATGTTTGTGATGTTCTTGGGTGTGAATGCACCTGTGTGTGAGTGTGGGTTTGTGTGTACAAATTGAATTAAACTTGATTTAGGGAGTCAATAGCTGCTTTGTTCTCTGAGGTAGGTTTTCTCAGCTGGTTCCAGAGCACTGTTGTGGCTAGTCTGGCCAGTCAACTTTCTCTGGAGATACACCATACCTGACTTCTGATCACTGGGATTACAAGCAGGGCACATTGTCCATCAAGCATTTATTGGGTTCAGGGAATTCAAATTTCAGTCCCAACATGTACTATGTGTATAAATGCTGAGCTATCGTTCCAAACCCCCAGTATCCTCTCTCTCTCTCTCTCTCTCTCTCTCTCTCTCTCTCTCTCTCTCTCTCTCTCTCTCTCTCTCTCTCTCTCTCTCTCTCTCATGCACACACACACACACAGAGAGAGAGAGAAAGGGGAAAGTGGAACTTGAGAAGTGAAAACCTTTGCCCTTCTATTCTAGGGTTGCATCAACTGTGAAAGGGTCCCATCTTATTTCCCTTATTTTTTCACATATCTGTCACTCACATGTAAAGTAGTTGTGACCCTGCCTTGCTACCAGAGCAGCCTGCCGGATCCCCAGCCAGTACTAAGTCAGCAATCTGCTATCTTACTGGATGGCTGAGTATTGCTAAAGACTCTCCCACAGTGATGCCGATTGGCATCCTTAATTACTCATGACTCCTACTTGCAAGCTTTAAAATTTAAGCTAGTTTATCCAGAAAGGGGCCTGAATAAGCTCACATCATCACTTTAATGGAAGGTTAGGGCTCCAGCTAGTCTCAGGGTGACTGAGACCAGAAACTTAGACACCCCATCAAACCACCTCTGATCTCAGAAGACACACTTGTCGGGGTGTCTTCAGTTTCTCTGTCTGGATTCCACACAGAAAGATTAACGATTCTATCAGAAGTCAAGCTCAGTTCTTTTAACTCCAGAAACTGAAATACACCAAGTTTTGCCTCCTTGATACTCCAGTTGGGAATCCAGGAAGGACACGTTTGTACATTTATAGATGAAGAAACTGAACAAGAGAAATATCAAGTGCTAAGACTGTGTTGGATGACATGTGAGATACATGACATTCAAAACCTAGTGTGCATATGATTCAGGGTTACCTTTATCTACCTCAGTTTATTTACTATGAAAAAGAGACAATGGGTGTATCTTCTCTGGTGCATTCTCATGATGACTAAATGAACTATTATGTGTAATTTAAACAAACAGTTCCCTTCTAATGTTGATGATAATTACATTGGGGCCTTAGGATTGGTTGAGCTTGACCTAGAATCTCAATGCTACAAATTCAAGGTGAACCAGGCAGAGTAATTTGAAGCAAAGATTTGAGGGATAGTTGTAACATCTAGGATTCTGATATTTTTAGAAGGAAAATGCTTTTTAAAATGGAAGGATGAATTATGCTAGAAAGACAGTCACCAGATATTTATTACACAGAAATGGAAAAAAAGTCAGAAAACAATCCAAGAATAGAGTGATGTGAGAAAACTATACAAGAGTCTTGAAACATCAATTTCTTCAAAGCAGGGTGTTGTTCTTGGAACAGACTTTTGTGCTCCTCCTAGGAGTATAGGAGTGTGTTTACTTCAGCTGTTGTTATTCATAAGTCTCTATAGAAAATCATTTATTTGTCATGTGCTGCTTGGTCTTGGAATTGTACATTTTACTCAAGTGACTTTCTTAAACCTCAGAATGTAAATTGTTCGATGCTCTGAATAAAGTTGATTATTGCATAAGACTTTAGTCTACTTCATTTTTAGGCTCAGTACTCCTAGGTACACAAAATCAACTGGAACAGTAAACAAAAAGTATATGACTTCAATGCCAATTGAGGGTCATTGAACAATATTTTCATGCCACTAGTGAGGTTCATCTTTTCTTCTCTCACTGACATTTCTATTGTGTTTCATAATTTTTTCATAATCATGTATTCTTGTGCATGTTTGTAAACACATTTATGCATCTGAGTCTTTATGCACATTCATGTTAATGTGGGTGGAGGCTTGAAGTTGAGGCCAGGAATCTTTTATCATTCATTCTGGCAGGTTCTTTCAGTTCAGTCCAGAGCTTTCCAATGCACTGTGGTGATCTGAATAGGCTTGGCCCAGGGAGTGGCACTATTAGAAGGTATGGCCTTGTTGGTGGTAGTGGGTTCTTGGCATGTGATTTAAGACTCTCTTCCTAGTTGCTGGGAAGCCAGTATTCTGCTAGCAGCCTCCAGATGCCATTATAGAACTCTTAGCTCCTCCTGCACCATGCCTACCTGGATGCTGCCATGCTCTCACCTTGATGAAAATAGACTGAATCTCTGAATCTGTAAGCCAGTCCCAACTAAATGTTGTCTTTTTAAGAGTTGCCTTGGTCATGATGCCTATTCACAGCACTAAAACCCTAATGAAGACAATACCTACCTGAGCTATCTGATTTTTGTGTTTTGTGTTTTTGTTTTTTGGGGGGAAATTTAAAACTCAGAATTTAAAACAATTAAAATTACTATTTCATTTAGTTCATTTTTTTGTTTTGTCTTTTGTGTTACTGAAGATTGAATCAAGGACCTTGTGTATATTAAGCAAACACTTGACCACTATGTTTTTCTGGGAAGCCTAGGATGGATTCTTTAGCCTGATTAAATGCTTGTAGATTCTATATTGTTAAAGGTTTTGTGATTACATGCTGGTTAGACTATTTAGATCATAACTGGGTTGAGCTTTCACCGGGCCATTGTGCTGGCTGTAAATAATTTTGATTACAAAAATAGTGGCCATAAGCAAAATGCTCTTTAGTTGCAATGAACTCAGTTGGTCTCTCCAAATTCACATGTTAAAATTCAGACCTCCAGGGTGACTGTATTTAGAGTAAGGGTTCTTAGTACACAGTTAAGGTCAAAACAAAATAGGAAGGATGATGTCTTAAGGTTTCTCCTGCTCTCCCTTCATCCCCTTGTCTTCTCTCCACTTACCTTCTTACCTCTTCATAGCTCTCATACATTTTCCTCTCTTACTCTTCTTTCTTTTATCTGCATTTCTGTGTATATACCAAGGAAAGACATCAGAAGAACAAAGAGAAAAGCCCCTCTATAGGCAGCATAACTATGGGTTTTTCCACTCATGCCCCCATTCCCGAATAATCATTTGGAGGCTTATTATTTATTAAAAAGTGCCGAGATCATAAGCTAGGCTTGTTCCCACTAGCTTGTAAGTTACTGTAACCTGTTTACACTATTCTATGTCTGCCACGTGGCTAGTTGCTTCTCCTCAGTTTCATACATCCAACTTCCTCCAGGTCTGATTATTTCCCAGATTCCTTCCTCCCTGCTCGATGTCCCACCTTCTGATCCTGCCTCAGCTTATTGGCCATCAGATTTTATTGACCAGTGATGTTTCAACACAGTACACAAGAGAGTATCCCTATCTTGACAATGCAGAATGGGCAGTCTTTCCAGAAGCCCAGTTATCAAGATACCTTGCTCTTAACTTTCAGGGTGTTAAAAGAGTGAGAAACAGCTCTGTGTGGCTTAGCTGATCAGGTCTACAATACCTTCCTACAGCATCCTGACTGTAATGCACTATAGGAATATACCTAGGATTATCCCTATAGTGATAAGAGGGTCTGCACATTCATTTTATGACATCAGAACAAATTACTTTTAAAATTATTATATGAACTTACATTGCAATATTTGCTCTATATCCTTTCTAACATCTGATATGATAACATTTTAAAGTATTTTTTAATTAAGTAGTTACAGGCTAGAACCCAGGCACTGTTTCAATTTATATTTTATGACTAAGTCTGAGAGCATTTCTATCTGTTTTACCCATTTTAATACTTTGCCTATGAAATAAATTTATTACTTGTGTTTTTCATTTTGTTGCACGAACTTAAGTAGCAACTCAGAATGTGTTGTATTGTCCAGACTGGGCTCAGATTCACCATCCTCCTGCCTTAGCTTTCTAGCTGCTAAGATTAAAGGCATACACCCATGCAGTGGAGGGAACACACTCCCGACACTTCTAATGATATTCTATCGTACTTGTAGATAGGAGTCTAGCATAATCATCATCACAGAGGTTTCACACAACAACCTACAGAAACAGATGCAGAGACCCACAGCCAAACATGAGGCAGAGCTTTGGGATCCTGTGAGAGAGGGAGAAGAAAGATAGGAGCCAGAGGGACAAGAACAAAACACAATTCTCTACAGAATGAAGAGAACTTGTCCCATAGAGGCTCACAGAGACTGAATTACCAACCAGGAAGCAGGACCAACATATGGCCTCTATGCGTATGTTACATTTGTGTAGTGTAGTCTTTAAGTGAGACTCCTCACCTTGTTAGTTTTGTGATACAAAGCTTTCAGAATTTTGCTAACTTTTGGCTACATGACTTATCATTATTGAGAAGACTGTGTTTAAATCTCCTGGTATGAAGATTACTTTTGCTTCTTATACTTCTGTCAGCTCTTGCTTTAAATAATTCAAGGTTATATTTTAGACAACACAGAATTAGAATTCTTATGTCTTTCTGGTGAATTGAAGTGTTTATCATCTTTTAGTGACTATCATTTTTTGTTAAGACTAAGTATTAACATATTAAGTTTATTTTGTCTCATCTAGTTTTAGAAATATACTTGACATCCTATGTTTTATTGTGTATCTATTGTAGGCCTTGCCCTTTATTTCTTTTATTTTATTAGTGCTTCAGAATTTGGAGGTGCCCCCTTTGAAGAGCATGAGGTAATATTTACTTGAAATCCAGTTGGATATTTTCATGGTTTAGACAGGTTATTTAGTTCAATTGTGTGTTTTTGCATTTCTATATAGTATATTTCTATACTATTGTGGTTGAATCTCTATAATTCATATTTTGCTTTCTTTATAGTTTATATTTCTTCCCTTTGCCTGTTCTCCATTCAAATTTTGAGGCCCCCACCTCAACATTGCAGTGATTACCAAAAGGCATCTACTGTTTCATTATGCCTTCCATATTCCCAAGCTTCTCACCTGGAGGGCCTAGACTTAACTTCTGCAGTTATTTATTACTCTTTTCATATAAATCATTATAATACATTCCATAATCATTAAAATTGGCTCACAATTTCCCACATTGATCCTATTCTCCTTAGTACCTGTTATTTTGATGCTTATATCATTTATTTTGAATTTCTTAAACTTTTGGGAAAAGGTTGAGTTTCACATTATGTTTTCTAAACCTCAGCTCTGAGTTTTGCAATATCTTCAAGGAGACCTGCTAATATGAGATATTGTATACAGCCAGCAAGATGTAGACATAAAATGTAATCACTATTCTATATGTTTTGTGATTTTTGTTGCTATAAGCAAACCATAAGAAAATATGCATGTGTGCATGTAATAAATACATTTGTATATAACACATATTTATATCAGTCTAGTAATCTATTTTTTTCTAACAACATCTACCCACTCTTTATCCATCGTTTTATTAAACAAGTGTGAATATATTTCTACTCCCAATAAAGGAATATTTACAGTATTTGTTGTAAATTATTTATTTTCTTCTATTTCTCTTACAGTGAGAAAGCTAAGTTCTAGCAGTCACCTTATATTTACTATTTGTCTAGATTCTTGTGTGTAAATATTCAAACATGCTGTTATATCATTGCCCGTGATCATTGGCTGTCTCCTTGGTTCTAATACTGCCATTGCCTTGACAGTTGACTGATGACAGCGAGTCCAGTACCATCGCCACCTCTGGACCATACAGCAGTACTCTCTGTCCTACTGATATCTGGAATGATCTAAAGTACATCATTTTTCCCAATCACTCATCTTCTAGGAAATAGAAATAATGAATAAAGAGGAGGAAGAAGAGGGGGAGGAGGAGGAGAAGAAATACAAACAAAAAACAAACAAACAAACAAACAAACAAAAAAACCAGCAGGATCCTGAAATGAAAGGTTAAGTTTGTCAGAATATTTAAATATTTAAATAAAGTTCAATATCCCCTTTCTATCACTGGCATGCTCATCTGCTGAACTATAAAAAGCTTCATATTTTTTACCAGGTAGTTGATATGTTTATTTTCTTTGATTTTGGTTTTCCTGAACTGGAGACCAGGTCTTGCTATGTCTTACCTAACCTGGAAACTACTGTGTAGACAAGGTTGGTTTCTAAGTCATACAAGATGCACCTGCCTGTTCCTTGTAAGTACTGGAATTAAAGGCATGCACCATCATGTGTGTCTTCCTGTGGGTATATTTTATAAATAAGTAAATAGTAAGTAATAAATATTATGTATAATATATGTACATGTATGTTCTTGGATGTGTGTCTCTGTGTGTGTTAAATCATGTACATTCTTACTGAAAGCCCTGTGGAGACTAGAAATGGAATGAGCTTTTGAAGCCTCAAAGTCTCCCCACAGGGCTACACTTTCCCTAAAAGGCCAAACCATTACTGACATGGTTACAGCTGCCAATCCTTTTCAAACACTTTCATGATTCAACTACATGAGCGTCAGCATATGGGGCCGATTCTCCTTCAAACCAGCACAGAAACTGTTCAGATGAGGCTGGCCTGTGTGCGTGTCTGTGGATGTGTTTATTAATGTGAGAGGAATGGCCCCTCTGGGTGACATCATTCCCTAGGCACAGGATTTGCAACTCTATAAGACAGGAGAACGTGAGCCGAACGAACTCTATCATACATGGAATAATTCTTTTCTCTCTGCTTTTTATTTTTTTAATTGAAAAAAAAAATAGAGTCTGCTCTCACTTTTCCCCTCCCCCACCTCCTCCCAGATCCTATCCACCCAACCAACAACAGGCATTTTCTTTCTTTCTCATTCTTTCTTTATAAAACAGCAAAGTGGAGTAAAAACAGGTCAAACAAACAACGTAAAATAACCAACCAAACAAACAAGAATACAAGCCAACAAAAGAAACAGCAATAACAAAACAAAATCCCTGCAAAACAAACAAACAAAAACTTACAAAGTATATTAGGTAGGAAACCATGACAGACCAGTAGAATTTCATTAAGACAAAACAAATGCCTAACATAATACAATATGTGATAAAAAAAAAGTCTCCAAAATACTTTTGGATTCATTTGGGATTCAACTACTAGGTGTGGGGGTCTACCTTGAAGTATGGTTAATACACTCAATGAGGCTCCCTTGGAGAAAACGAATTCTTTCTTTGCCAGCAGGTGACAGTTTCAGTTTACATCTTATTCAGGGTTGGAATTTCCGCTTCCCACTTTTTTTTTTTTTAAATTCAACAAAGTATTTTATTACCTGCGTATATGTGGGTTTTTTTAAAATACTTTTTATTAGGTATTTTCCTCATTTACATTTCCAATGCTATCCCAAAAGTCCCCTATACCCTCCCACCCACTCCCCTACCCAACCAATCCCACTTTTTGGCCCTGGCATTCCCCTGTACTGGGGCATATAAAGTTTGCAAGTCCAATGGGCCTCTCTTTCCAGTGATGGCCGCCTAGGCCATCTTTTGATACATATGCAGCTAGAGTCAAGAGCTCCGGGGTATCAGGAGGACATCATCTGGCTTGAGGCTATGAAGGTTCTGAGCTTGCTGCCCTAGGCTCAAAGTTTATTTGTGCTTCAGGCCGGTTATTTTGATTCTTCTTCAGCAAACAGATGAAAGTCATCCCCCTTTACCATTTTTTAAAATGTAAACATAGTCACTATTTTCAAAAACTTCAAAATTAAACAATTACAAATTTGTGGGCCCCCAAAATTCCTTAACAAGTAAAAGTACATTCTGTGAGAGCTAGAAGACTTGAGTTCAAACCACGTAACTCTGGGAAAAGGAGAAAATGAACTTCTGAAACCTATCCTATGACTCGTGCACATGTGCACACACACACACACACACACAAATGCAATCATAAACCCCGTATATTCATCTAGACTAGAATTAGAGAAGAGGTAGGAAGAATGTATGAGGAGAATGTGAGCACTCGTTTTCTAATGGATGCAGTGTATTTTTTTTCATTTAGAAGAATGAAAAAATTCCCAAAGATAGGCAGTACAAACAAATGTGTGAATGCACTGGAGACTTCTGAATTATACATTGAAATTTGGTTAAATGGTAAACTTGATGATATACATTTTTACCACAATGAAAAACACATTTGAAAAGACTATATTACATCTAACCTACACTTAAATACACATGAAATACACAGGAAAGTGGAAAAGGACTATGGAAAGGAGGTGAAGGATCATCAGTAGGAGGGGAATGTGGGAGCAAGGCCAGAAGATGGGGTATGGATATGTATAAAGAACATATATGAAGAAATTGGGCTACTTACTAGAAAGTTAATGACCATTGAAAGCAATAAGAAATACCTTTAGGTGAAAAAATTCATTTCAGAAGTTTAAAGTGTTACATTTTTTTTGGTACAACATTGCTTCCTCAAACAAATAAAATTATTGGACTCTATATAGAAAATAATATTAATGTGGCCAAGTATAGAATCATCAAAGCATTTATATGACCGACCTCTCAGGTTTCATGAAAGCAAAGATTTGTGCTTTTCATCCCAATTCTTTATTATGCCCTGTGAAATAAGGATGTTTAAATGATTGAGTATAAAAATATCTAATATGTATGGTCAAGGAATAAACGAATCTAAAACATCTTGCCTAAACTGTCCCCTTCAATTGCTGAGAAAACTTGTAATTTGAAATGTGTTATTTCAATAACAGTTTATATTTATTTTTTAAATTTTTTATTAGGTATTTTCTTCATTTACACTTCCAGTGCTATCCAAAAATTCAACTATACTCCCCCCCCCACTCCGCTACCCACCCACTCCCACTTCTTGGCCCTGGCTTTCCCCTGTACTGAGGCATACACTTATGGTCACTTGATCTTTGATAAGGGACCTAAAACCGTCCAGTAGAAAAAAGACAGCATTTTCTTTTTTTTTTTCTTTCCATTTTTTATTAGGTATTTAGCTCATTTACATTTCCAATGCTATACCAAAAGTCCCCCATACCCACCCACCCCCACTCCCCTACCTGCCCACTCCCCCTTTTTGGCCCTGGCGTTCCCCTGTTCTGGGGCATATAAAGTTTGCGTGTCCAATGGGCCTCTCTTTCCAGTGATGGCCGCCTAGGCCATCTTTTGATACATATGCAGCTAGAGTCAAGAGCTCTGGGGTACTAGTTAGTTCATAATGTTGATCCACCTATAGGGTTGCAGATCCCTTTAGCTCCTTGGGTACTTTCTCTAGCTCCTCCATTGGGAGCCCTGTGATCCATCCATTAGCTGACTGTGGGCATCCACTTCTGTGTTTGCTAGGCCCCGGCATAGTCTCACAAGAGACAGCTACATCTGGGTCCTTTCGATAAAATCTTGCTAGTGTATGCAATGGTGTCAGCGTTTGGATGCTGATTATGGGGTGGATCCCTGGATAAGGCAGTCTCTACATGGTCCATCCTTTCATCTCAGCTCCAAACTTTGTCTCTGTAACTCCTTCCAAGGGTGTTTTGTTCCCACTTCTAAGGAGGGGCAAAGTGTGGACACTTTGCCTCTTCTTAGAATTGGGAACAAAACACCCATTGAAGAAGTTACAGAGACACAGTTTGGAGCTGAGACGAAAGGATGGACCATCTAGAGACTGCCATATCTGGTGATCCATCCCATAATCAGCCTCTAAACACTGACACCATTGCATACACTGACAGTTTATATTTCTTTATGCTTTTCCTTATTTCTAGATTTTTAAAGTGGGCAAGTCAAGATGAATTTAAAGTTTCTGACTATGTTTGATTAATTTAGGACTCTTTATTCCTAGTGCCATGAAAGGTTGTCCTCTGAAACTCTTAATTCCTTTTCCAAAATCCTCAACACTCCCACAGGCTAGCCCATTCAACCAGAGTAGTCCACTAAAACTGACTTATATTCTCAGTGATCCCATGTAGGTCTTAGGAAAATAATGGATATACTACTGTTTTATAGAGACTCCTTTAAAAATATACATGTAAATAATGTTACACAGACAAGCAACATGTATTTTTGCAGCTAGAAATATACACATATATGTGTGTCAAAGTAGTTAAAGAAAAGGGAAGGCATGGATTTAAAATGCATCAAAGAAGAGGAGATGGGAGTGTTTGGAGGGAGGAAACTGAAGGGGAATATAAGGTAACTGTGCTATATTCTCAAAAAAATGAAAAGAAGAATTTTTTAAAAACTAAATGAAAAGCAAGCAGTTATAATATTATATCTATAATTTCGGTCCATATGAGATGCAACCTGTAATAACAATCAAAAATCATATATGCAGAGTAAAAGAATGTCATATACTTAATATCTCAGTCATCATAACTATTAAAGCCATCATAATAACACTTTGCACCAAGCAAGCACCTTTCATCCAAGGATCTAAAAGTCCTTTTTGATCATTAATTAATTACATCACACTCCCACCAGGTAGATAAATAGCATATCATTCCCGCCTCCCTGGTAAGGAAGCAAACACAGATTGTGCCTACCCTCCAGGCTGCTGTAGTCCAGCATCACAGTCCAAGGGTGAATCTTACTGAGCAAAATCTCATCCTTCTTCATCTCTCCTTAGCTGCGTTGCTTTTGTTCTGTTCTGAGCATCCAAGTTCTCAGATAATTGTCTTGAAACTGTCAATGAGTTGTAGAGTCACTTTAAGCATAGAAGAATTTTCAAATGAAACTAATAAAAATAGGACCACAGGAATATGATAGTATGCGAATATTTCCCTGACATTCCTTTCTAAAGCTTTGTTCCCTAAATGTCACAACAAATAAGACTAAAGTCTATAATCAATTTGTACCTGCCTTGCCTCTTCTCCAAGTTTTCATAATTATGTCATATCACTGTTTTTACTTTTTTTTTAAAACTTGTTCAGTTGTTCTGTGGTGTTTAATACATGATCTTTTAAAACATGGTGTGTTAAATAATAGCTGAGAATATCTGATGCATCTATCTATTCTTCTTATCCCTTGTGGTGTTGGATGTTTTTAACAAAGACTCACACAGAAATAGAGTGCACCTTGGGAAACTGAGATGAAGTTCACTTTTGGCTATATTTTAAAGTTTTTCTTGACAAACTTGTTGCTACTTAATTGTGTTTCTGTGGTAGGTTTTTTTTTTTTTGCCCCCTACTTTCTCATTTTACGAAATAGATTTTCACTGTTGTTGGGAATAGTCCCTGTGAGTAAATGCCCACTGCCAATACCATGATGCTCACTCTAGTGACACAAACAGAAAAACTCGTAGGCACTTGTACTTAAGTATGAGATAGAACTTGGGGGATAATTATGTCCCAGACATAAATTTATAGTAGCAGAATAGTATAGAGAGTGTCACAGATATTTAAATCCTGTACACCAATTCAGAACTAGTTATGCTAATGGTTTATTAATGCTAATTATAGAGTCTGAGATCTGCTAATGTTTAGTTAGAGTCTAATTGAGGGATACTATGAAGTTCAGTCACAGAACATCTTCTTAACAATTTCTAGAAATCTACTAGACCTTGAATGTACAAGGATGCTGTTTGTTGTGCTGTTTTATTCATTGCTAACCTAAGCTGACCAGGCAAGATCTGTTTTACTTCAAGTATATGAACCTTATACAGTTTGTCTTATTACCCACAGTATTTTGGCCTGTGGAAATCTCTTTGAAGCTGGGGCACTTTTCATCGGCTGTGACCACCAAGGATCTGGCAGACTTTACACGACTCTTACTGATTAAAGTTACAGCTTTCTAGTATGTAGCCTTAAATACTGTTTCGCACGTTTGTCATCTTCAACTACCTAACTTTCTGAGTCATGGAGTGCAGATACAGCTCTCAGCCCCTCGCTCACCTGACACCCCAGGTTAGCAGCAGAGCCAGACATGCAGGCGGAGGGGCCTTGGGCAATCTTTTGAGCCTCCCACAAAATAATTATTGAGTAACCACTCAGGGCAAGGATTAAGTTGTCGCAGGTTAAGAGGAACAAGAAAGGGTGGGCAGAGAATAATTGGGTTCTTTTAACAGCTTTTCTGAGATGATAATGTAGAATGTTGCCTTTGGTGGACTAGGGTATATGCCAGGAAGAAACGTCTGAGGTGCTAAAATATTTGTATTTTTTTTAAAGATGTGGTGACCTTGATTTGATATCACACAATTTAATATTTGCAAGTGATAAGAGAAAAAAACTTTTTTATTAAAAGCTGTCATTGAAAATAAACTAAAGAGAAGTACAAAGAAATACATAATAAATTTCACTAAGTCAATGAGAAATATTGTAATAATTTTTTCAGGCTAATTAAATTGATGTAGTTTAGGTTCTGTATGTGGGACCCTCGTTCATTTGCTTTTGACAAACTTTTGATCACTACATTTGACATAGTCTCTCCAATTTGTATTATTTGAAAATAGTGAACGAGGAAAGGAATCAAGTACTCTTACTATGTGATCTTAAAACAGCTCTTGGTAGGCATTTTGACTAATCAGTCTATATTTAACACAGTGTTAAATACTATTCAACTGAAAGTACTCTCATAATTTTAACTTAGTACTTATTAATTTTGTTGTATACTGTAGGGTTTCCAACTGTCCCTACACTCCCCCATGAGAAAGCTATGTGTGATCCACGCACTTGCCTTTGCTTGCTTGCTTGTTCAGAGTTTGTGGAAGGCTAGCACAAAGTCTACAATAGAACTACTGAATACAGGTGTTCACAGTCAACTATTGGATGGATCACAGGGCCCCCAATGGAGGAGCTAGAGAAAGTATCCAAGGAGCTAAAGAGATCTGCAACCCTGTAGGTGCAACAACATTATGAACTAACCAGTACCCAGGAGCTCTTGACTCTAGCTGCATATGTATCAAAAGATGGCCTAGTCGGCCATCACTGGAAAGAGATGCCCATTGGACAGGCAAACTTTATATGCCCCAGTACAGGGGAACGCCAGGGCCAAGAAATGGGAATGGGTGGGTAGGGGAGTGGGGGGGGAAGGGGGGGACTTTTGGGATAGCATTGGAAATGTAATTGAGGAAAATACGTAATAAAAAAAAAATCAGTGAAGTTAGAGAAACGCAAGTGCTCTGTGATCACACCTAGGTGGGGAGTCTAAAAACTTCAAGTTTGTGGAGCCAAAAACTAAAGATGTAGTCGATCAGGGATTCAGGGTAGGAAGATTAGGAATGTTGAAAAAATGACACAAAATTTCAGCTAGGATGGAAGAATCAGTGTACGAGACTTGTAGTATAACATGGTGGCTTTAGTAAATAATGGCATACTGTATTTGTTTAAATTGCTTAGAGAGTAAACGTAAACATTTGCACCACAAAATTATAAGAGCATGGGGTGATACATGCATGAATTAACTTGATTTTGCCATTTCACCAAGTGTCAGTATTCCAAAATGTTGTTATATACCATTAGTATACATTCTTGCCAATTAAAAATACTCATTTGAATGAAGGGGTGCTATTGATTCAGAGGTTACATTGGGGAAGTACTGGCATATTTGCCTTGCATAAACAAGCCCCTGGATTTTATCCAAAGCAAAATAAGAAAATTTATGAGGAAAAGCAGCTTCATCACATTTACTTAACAAATATTTATGTGTTTATTAAGCAGCTACATCCATTCATTTGTTTGCTAAAGATATTGATTATTTTAGATCGTCAGATATGTCAGACATTGAAACCACATTAACAATGCTTAACAATGCAATTCTATAACCAAGTAAAATACTTCTATGCCCTCTATATACTATATTAAATTTGTTTATGTATGTCGAACAAGTGAGCAATGTAATTTGGGAAAAATCACGCCATCAAAATGACTACTACTCTGTGGATAAATCTATTTTTGGAAAGAGACAATGTACAAGGAGATAAAATGACTTTATTATTTTTAAGAACATGGTGGTTCTACTTATCCTAATGTTTTTAATGATTCCTGAATGGCAACTCAGGAATAATAATATTAATAATATTAACACCATTGGGACCCTTTTCCTCCTACTGGTCCAGCATTGATATGAGGGTTTGTGCCTAGTCGCACTATAACTTTGTTAAACTTTGTTAAGCTACAATCTTTCCTTCTTTTGAAAGAAAATGAAGAAACATTGGATCTGAAAAAGAGGTGAGGTGGGGGATGAGGGATTAAAAGAAATGGAAGGAGGGGAAATATATAAGAGAAGAATAAAAAATATAATACAATTGGGTTGAAACAACACTTGATACCAAGAGATGATAATTATTGTTTTTAAAGAAAAATAGCCTGTTTGAACTACGTGGAAATGAAAGTGTGGGTATATATTTGATGCGCAATTATAAATAAAGTAAAATATACCAGGATTTGCCTTCCATGAAATATCTTATTTAGGTATATTGCAATGGCTTTGTTATTTGAAGACTATTTAGCTAGTTCTTTATGATCTAAATGAAATATTCACTTATAAATTCAATTGAGTGGGAACTAGTCAAAAAAAGTAAATATTACAGAGCTAATGATTTTACACAACACAGGAATTAAAGCTCTCTGGATACTACTCATGTATTTTTATGTATAAGTATTTATGCTTTCTTTGAAAATATTAACAAGAAAAAGAACTGTGAAATAATGTACTTAAAATAATGAAAAAACTTACTGTATTCTACAGAACTACACCAGTTTTACTGCAGAAATTTAACTTCTACAGATATTTGGTAAATAATTTATGGTAAGGTATATTTTCTATTTCTTTAAATTAATTATAATACACTTGGTACTATGTGTCTGGGTTTCACTGGCTTTCATCCTCTCCTGGACAGGCTAATTAACAGTAAACTATGTGCTTAATACAGCTAAACCTCTGCTATCTCATCTCTAAAGTGAGGATAATGACAAATTTGTCTGGATGACTAAATAAGATATCTCATGGAAGGCAAATCTTCATATATTCATCTTGGTTTTTAAAACTTCATTTGAAGTCTTACAATGTATTCTATTAAAACACACACACACACACACACACAAACACACACACACACACACACACACACACACACACACACACACACACACACACCTTAAATAATAGAGCTTAGTAAGATTTGATGAATTAATTCTTGTATACACAAATATCACTACATTTCAGTAACATTAATGTATTTTATTGTACAAGTATACTGTGATTGCCTTAACTTCTTAATGGGATTTTTGTCTCTTACATTACTAAGTTTTATTGTCAATATTGATAATACTGCTTCAGTTTTTGTTTAATTTTTCCTTCTGCTTTTCTCCCTGTCTCCTCTCTTTCTTTTATTTTTTTCTTTCCTTTTCTATTTAGTGCTACAAATTGAACTCAGCATCTCTCTTAAGTTAACTTCTTGATTGTATTCTAGAGACCCATGACTTCTACCAGATTCCAAGGTTCATCTGAGAGTATGTTCTCGTGGTACATTTGGAAAGTGTGTGTGTATGTGTGTGTGTGCGCGCGCGCGCGCGCACTCTTCCTACCCTGAACACTTTAATGAAAATCAGTTGACAGAGCCCTTGAAATGTGATGTTATATTGCTGGCTGTTCTGGTTAATGTCTTCGGTTGAAGAGTACATGGTCTGACTGGCTTCTCTGACATGCTGCTGGTTGGCTTTGATCCTTCTCTGGTCACCTGCTTTGGCTGCTCCAAAGCCATTGTAATGTCTATTGTTGGTAGGGGCTAGAATAGCCATTTCACAGAAGGCTCAGCCGTCCCCTCTATTGCTCAAATTACACCGCATCAGCCTTTCTACCCATGAGGGCAGAATCTCTCACTAGGTAGTTATCATCTCTTGCAGTACTGACAGGTCAGTATCTTCATGTCTGGCAATGTGGGTTTTTTTGTTTCTTTATTTGTTGGTAAGGTTTTTTGTTTGGTTGGTTGGTTTTGGTCTCTGGATTCCAATATGGTTGGTGTGACTTTTAAGCCAGAAGTCAGGATGTCTACTGGTTTCTCTCTACTTCCCCATTTCTCTAATACAATGGTTTTGTATTCTACTCTCATATGTTAAATTCCTTTTTGCTTGTAGGTATTTTTTTTGAAGATATAAAATCTTACTAACAAATTCATCCAGCTTTTCACAGTGTCCTATGTTCTCAGGTAAATATCACTGGCTGCTAAATGAAATCCAGTCACCTAGAGACTTCCATACACCTCAAATGACACGTCACCTTTCCGATGTCATTGTCACAGAGAAGCTGAAGACAAAACTTAAATTTTCAGGACAAACTAGTTCTGCTGCCTATCACGTTTTGCATTGTTTCAATCAGATACTGACTGGCCTGTAAATACTTGATATTGTCTTTGATCCTACATAAACATGTTTGTGTGTGTTTGTGTGTTTGTGTGTGTGCACATATGCATATAAACACATGCTACTTTTACTTGAATATCTCTGTCGCTTGAATTGCACTTTTCCGTTATTCTGTAGTGGAAAAAAACCCTCTTGAGATATTTTTGTAGTATTTCTCATCCGTTTGTAGCTCTTCATTCTGTCTGAGTCTACTTTTATTCTTACTACCTCAACAGAGTCCTTCTTTGATCTCCAACCATCTCCATCTGCTGGGTAGGAACATCCCTCTGCCTTATCTATCTTGACTTCTTAGACACATGAGGCATAAAAGTACCATTTCATTCTTGTCTTAGGGTTTTCAAAACAGCAGCTTGGTTCCTTCTGTCTGTCTGTTTACTTTTTTCTCCCCCTCATTTCCCACATTTTCATTTCTGGGATTTATACTTGTAAGAGACTCTCAAAGTGTACCTCCTAAGTCCTATCAGTTTTTCTTCCAGAACACGAATATGACTGCTATTCTTCTGTATATTTGATCATATCTCTTATCAGAGCCACTCCAGATTTGTAACTTCCTTGATGCCTTCAAGTGGATGTGCAAGAAATATTTCAAACTTAGTTGTTTTTCACATCCTTTATTAAAAACAACCTAACATGGCATAGCAAAATGCAATAAGACTAGACCAAATCCTCATACCAAGGCTCGATGCTTTATGTAGCACTACTGCACCAGTTATTCAACCTCCATCCCAAAAGTCACCCTTCTCTCTTCTCATCTATCACAATCTCTTTGAACAAGAATGTTCACTTCCCTCTACGTTATTCCCATTCCTCTCTGAAACTTCAGTCAACTAAAACAGCATAGTGCATGTGAGCAGCTCACGCTGAGTCAGAGCCCTCTTGTGAAATCACAGGGTGAACCTCTGACTGTCCTAATTAAAACTTTCCTGTGGTCCTTCTACTATGAAGGTCTAAACTTCTAAATCTCATTTGCACAGCACAACTGAGCCTGTCTTCTGACAGCCTCCCTCTGCCCCTCTGCTCTCACTCATGCATGCCATATGCACTGTATCTTTTTCTGTTTCCTCCAAAGCCAACTTACTCTTCTCATGTTATTTACTCCCCTTGAAGCTCTTTTCTTCATAGTCTTCCCTTAGCTCCTTTTCCTCACCTATCAAGCAACTAGGCTGTTTCCTCTTTCTTCTTGGACTGCTCTGCCCAAATATCAGCTCGGTAATTAATTCTGATCTGTTTTCCTTATAGCACTGATCAAAAGTAGAAATTATTTTGACAATTTTTATAACTATAAACTAAGTGAAAAATAAATCTTAACTTTAACTTAATTTTTTTGTCCTCTATACATGAAACATGTATCCTTAAAAAGAAAAAGAAAAATCACACCATCTAAAAACAAGAACCAGCAATATTTTTTTTTACAAAGACTAATAGATGAAATCAAAGAACTCAATTATAAGTCAAATGTAAGTCACAATTTTTAATCATGTTCAACCTTCCTTGTATCTGGAGTATGTATTTTTTTGTTAGCAGTGAATAGTCTGTTAGCAATGTTAAATAAAATAATACACTTTATTCATTCAAATGAAATGACATTTTCATATTTTTTGACAGTAGCCTTGGGTATCCTAGAACTTGCTCTGTGGTCCAAGCTGGCCTTCAACTCATAGAGATTTGCCTGCCTCTTCCTCCCTATTGCATTAAAGGAGTGTGCCACCACTGCCTAGCTTTTTAAAATCATTTATTTATTTCATATTATTTTACTCGACATTCTGTTCTTTGCTTTTAGTTTATGTACATTACCATGAGGCTGTCTGAGCCCCTGGAACTGAAATTGTCGTCTGTTGTGAGCTGCTATGTGGTTGCTGCAAATTGAACTCAAGTTCTTTGGAAGAACAACCAGGACTCTTAAGCACTTACCCATCTCTCCAGCCCCCATTTTAATCTCCTCAAGTAAATTGTTAATATATTTACCCTAATTTAAGATTTATTTTATTGTTTGCAGAATATTCTTTAGTGGAGAAAATAAGAAAGTCTTCATAGTTGACTTTGAATTCTAACGAGGAGGTAATTTTGGGGATAATAAAAATAGAAGCTTGGAGTTCAATTTCATCACCTGTTAACTTTAAAAAAAATCTATGAGAAGATTCCAATGGCTTCGGTATGCCCCAGTGTTCTGGGATGCTGAGGCAAAGGGAAAAAAAAAGAAGAAGAAGAAAGAAAGAAAGAGAGAGAGAGAGGGAGGGAGGGAGGGAGGGAGGGAGGGAGGGAGGGAGGGAGGGAGGGAGGAAGGAAGGAAGGAAGGAAGGAAGGAAGGAAGGAAGGAAGGAAGGAAGGAAGAAAGGAGCCTTTGTGAGAAATAAAGTCTAAAACTGAATAAGTATCTAAAAGATAAAATATTTATGTCTAGAAAGAAATTTTAGTCATGGTCTTACTCCTTCTAAGTCATCTAATAATATCTTATGTTTTATCATCCTAGATTACACTGTAGTTTCAACTGTTGCAATACTCCAATGCTAAGGTAGTTCACCAGTCAGTCCCAACTACAGCAATAATATTACATAGCACCTTTCATCTTCGGGCCCCAAATCATTTTATAAGCAGCAATTAAATCTCAAAACTTCTCAATGCTACTATTAATATGCCCATTTAAAAGATGGAAAACTGAGCCATATTCTTGTTTAAATCATAAACCAACGTATTCTCATTTTAAATCAGTAGACTTCTCTACGTATGTAATTACTATGCAGGCAAATACCTAAGGTTGATTTTAATGAATGAGAATTTCTCTATATGGCATTGTTATGACTACATGTTTATGGAGCTATGTGTGGTGTCTGTGAATGTGTGTGGGTGTCTATGAGGAGTGCAGCTATGATTAAAAGTGTATTTAGTCTGTGGGAAAAATGAATATGAATATGCTAGGTGAAAATAAAGTTTTACTTTATGGATTCTTGTTTTCCTTTTTGTTGTTGGTTTTTCTTTTCTCTGGTTTTATAGACAGGATTTCTCTGTGTATTTCTGGTGGTCATGGAACTTGCTCTGTAGACCAGACTGGCCTTGAACTCAAAGAAACATGCCTGCTTCTATCTCCTGAATGCTGGGATTAAAGGCTTGTACCAGGACACCTAGCCTTTGTCCACTGTTTTTCCTACTTTAGTTATATTTAAATATCTTTTAGTTCTGTTTAGCACTTATAACATGCCTTTGACTTGTATTTATGTATGTTTCTGGTTTCTCTTGTATGCTTCAGCATTTCTTCTATTTCTACCTGTCTCAAATTTTCTCCTCTAACATTTACCCTTATTTCGTGTCTTCCACTTAGTACCTAGTGTCCACTGCAGAATTGATTTTCTACATGTCAGCTCTACACACATATACTTACATAGCTGACTTCTTTACAATAATGTCTCTACAAATGTATATACATTTCTCTTTATTTGGGTATCCCAACACTACCTTAAAGTCGGCTTTCCTAAGGTTACAGTAGGCCTATTCATTCCTTCCTCCCCAAGACCCAAACTAATTTGTCGTTGGATTTGATTTTGGTTTATTTGATTTTTCTTCTTAGAATTCTTTGCAGAAATTATCAGATACCCAGATGTTAAACACAGATGTCTAGGACTTACCTTCCATCTTTCTCTTCTCTCATCTTCTATAGTTAAACAGCCAGTCCACCTTCCAAATTAAAATTCTGTTCCTAATTTCTTCTAAAAAACCTTGAAAGTTTCAAAGCTCTCACCACTCCATTAGAAAATACCACAATTATCTTCTTTTATCATGAAAAGGCCCTTCTAATATGCGTTCAATGTTCATATCAGAGTGGATTTTGTGAAACTGAAACTTGATCACATCTCCCTCCATTCAGCCTTCCGGTGAGCCCTGTTATTATTAGATTCAAGCACAAACTTTATAAGATTTTCAAGATCCTGCATGATCTGATTGCACACTGTAATCATCACTTATTAATCTTCTTTTCAGATCTATCAGCCATAATTATCTATATTTGTAAAATATATAATTTTATTTCCTTGAACGCTCATGTTTTCTTTCCTCTGGGTTTTTTCCCTTCATCCTCCTCCTTTTCTCCCCCTTCTCCTTCTCTTCCTTTTCATGTCTTCTTCTGCCCTCAAGATTATGTCTCACTCTGAGAAAAACCTGACATGTTCTACACGTAAGCTGCCTGAGTGTCTTCCAAGCCAATTATTACCTACCACACTGCATCGGATTGATTTAGCTGTGATTTTTCTTTTAGAGGGTACAGATTTTAAATTTAGAGAGCATAGAAATGGGACGTATTTTTTGGGAAACTCTTCCTTCAGAGATTCCACTATTCTAATACATAAAAGAAGCTTTGTATACATTTGTTGAATGGCTGACTAACTCAATGGGTGACCACATTCAGCATGTATAAGTCAGTTGGGTCAATATTGTAGGAAAAGGCTGTGGGAATAAGAACAACTCAAGAAAATTTATCAGGCCTGTGTTGCTCTAAACATTTAAGTAATTGTGAATTTAGTCTAAACATCATGTTCTAGTTGTAAAGAAATATTCTTGCTTCTTTCAATTTTCTACAGTCTGCCAAGTGAAAATGTAAAGTTAGACAGATTGCCTGGGAGATTAAAAAAAAATCTTAAATTTCTAATGCTGAATGTCAATGTACAAACATGGGAAAGGGCATGTTTCCTTATAAGATGGAAAGCATTGGAATGTTGGGAATATCTACAGGTACAAGCTTAGAAATTAAACCCAAATAACTCAGCACCACCATGTGCATGGCAATTAATACCTACTTTTGAAAGCTATTTTCTGTTGACTGCCTGGGCCACATTTATGTCTGGATGGTTATCAGGGAATGAGTTTATGAGCAAAGTGAGAGCTGAATACAGACATAAAGACTGAGGCTTCTAAAGATAAGCCAAAGTAGCTCACAGCACTGACTTGACTGGGAAGGAAAGGACAGGCAAGGGGAGGATGATATCATGGGTAGGCACCAGCTATGAACCTACAAGGAGAGTAGAAATTGTATTGTATACAGATCTGGTCATTTGTATGCAGTATTCAGCTATGGATATCCATCTATAGGAGCTTGTTCAAGGTCCATACTTTATAGGGGCTGTCCTTCTATTCAAAAGTGGTCCCTTTGCACAAGAGAATTCTTCCCTAGCACAGTACGAAACTGATTATCAAAAAAGGTTTTTATGTTTGTTTTTTGATAATTGTCAGTAATATAAGAACATAAAACATATTTCGGTGTACTTCAGGGCAAATGTTTCTATTCATTAAAATACAGAAAACCAATAGCATTTAAGTCAAATATGTATTTTGACTTAATGATAATCAAATCCTTCATGAAAGTTTCTGATGGTGTGTTTAATAGCAATGAAGATATGGGAGATCATTTAAATCACACCCTATTTCTTTCACTTTATTGCTCTTTTTATGAAATTTCAGAAATTTTTGATCAATACAAACTGTACCTAGAAGAACTCAGTTACATTGTATGATTTAGAATGTTTTAATAGAAGCTTCTTGCATGCTTTCAAACAATTTCTGCCTTCACAATTTATTCATAATAGTAACTATTAATATTAACTAATTTTGAGCTTTGCAATACATTGATGCATGGGTCCACGTTATCTTCACTCTACAGATGAGAAGACATGAGCAACAGGACTTTAAGGATCTGGTGCAGTCACTGCAGAGTTTCTATGAGTAGCAGAGGAAGGTCTAGGGCAGTCTGGCTCTAGGGAAACTGCTCCTTAGCATTGTGTCTCTGTTGTCCTCCCAGACACAATGCTGTTTAAATAACAGACTATCTTTAAAAGGTATTAGCTTTCTGGAGAACTTACAAGGCCTTAGTGTTACGTTGGATAATTTAGAATTTTGAAAACTTATGAGTATTCCTCAAACAAATAAATTGACAGTTAACTGTACAACCAAGAAGCAATATGTTCTGCAAGGAAAAACATTTTGGGAATATTTTAAATAGTTTATGGTAGCATAATCATCCTTAAAAGTTTGTCTGTAACAATTAATGAAAAATGAAAAGAGTCCATGAATTTGAGGGGGAGCCCTGAGCAGTGTGAGGGAGGATATGGATGGATGAAAATGAAGGAGGAGATCCTGCAACTCTATAATGATCTCAGAATAAATGTAAGGTTTCCTTTCTTTACTTGATATTAATAGAGAAAATGTTTTCAGTCCCAAAGAGCAGCAGTCACACCATACACAACCCGAAATGGACATATACAAGATGCAATGAGACAGAGTAGATGAATTTCAATTCCCATGACCAACAAAATATATTTATTAATAACAACGTAAGAACTCTGAATGGAATAATGCCAACATGTTCTTCTTCACACCTGGTAGGCATACATATGTCAAAAATCGGAATAGGCCAAATTTATGCTTAAATAGACACTCACATAGGCTTTGAAATGCTTTTCATTTAAGCTATCTACTTACTTCAAATTCCCACTAAGACTTAAAATCTGTTGTCCAGCCTTTGAATATAACTGTCCCTAAAGAAAAAGGACACATAACACATATTCACCTACTTTACAAAATGTTCTTCTCATATTATATGACCTCATCTTGCAACCCAGTGCATGTTATGTTTTCAGTGCAGTGTGAATGGCATTTCATAAATTATCGAGTAAGAATCACTCTTGAATGTTAAGGTGGATTCCATATTTCATCTCAGGAAAAACACCGAAAAGTATTATTTGGCCTAGATCAGTTCCTTTTTATATCAATTGGACTGGAAAATTGCAACAGCTTTATTTAGAAATATTCACAAGAGAGATACTCTGATTATTAAGGTCACTTTTGTGACTACAATAGTGATTTAAAATCTAGGTTCACAATGAGGAAATTTGTGTGGAAAGTAATTAAAATGAACTAAAATTAGGCAAAATTATATAGATGAATAAAATCTTATACTTTCTAATATCAATATGTAGAGGTAAAACAGTTTTATTTTCGGTATAAAGGGCATTTTAACTCCCTCTTCCTTCTCTCTTTCCTTGACTCTTTCTTGTCTCATCACATGAAATGGAAAACTGAAGGACAGGATAGTTTCTATGCTGGTTTGGCCGTAGCTTCTCAGTGGTATCCTACGGACTCAGATCCTAAGGAAAGATAAACGACAAAGTCAGTAAATAGCAGAAAATATTGAATGTAAAGTAACAGTAGGCACACAGTTAAAAATAAACAGGATACGGCAGGATGGAAAATGTATGCATCTTTAAATAGAAATACCACCGTGGCTCAATAAATGTTACTGTTATTATTAATCATGTAATGTATGTACTGTAGTTCTAGTTATTTAATCTGATATTTTTATAGGCTACAGCAACTGAGAGAGTACTTATTTCTCATGCACTTGGTACTAGCACCACATTCCTGAGTATTACGTGATGAGGTAGAACATAAAAGACAGAAACTGCACTGAAAAGAATCATTCTCCACATGTTCTATGACAGTGTTCTGACCATGTGACAAGATATTCTATGGGGTGACATGACTGCCTTCCATTTTTTGTCTGTCCCAGCAAGGCATTCTTTCTTCTTTTTAATTTCCTGTCTTATGTCCTGTATTTTAACAACCATCATTTCAAGGAATTCAAGACTTAATACAAATATCTAGAACACGAAAGAAAGACAAAAACAGTGGCAAACTATAAAGCCACAAGAGAAATAGTATCTTGACAAATGAAAAGGTTTTGTTAACAAAAATAGGTCTCAACATAAATGGAGTTACAAAACTACAGAAATATGAAAATCTATACAGATGGACAGACCTGAAGTACACTATGCTTGGGTGGTCACATTGGTGAGATGTGAAGGTCATAGAGTCTTATGTTACCAAGAAACATAGTTTCACAGCAAAGTCCCTGTTCCTCTGGCTCTTAGAATCCTCCAACACACACTGTTCCAGTGTCAAATGAGTTTTAGGTGCAGGATTGTTTTGTAGATGTATCCAATGGATTGAACTTCACAACTCTCCATTCTGATTGACTGTGGTTTTATGTAATGGAGGTCATCTGTTTCTAAGAGAGATTCGCCTAATGAGGGGCGAACATTACATGTATGTGTATGTATAAGGACAAATAAACAAGGAAGACATCAATCAACATGTCAAACTGGACAAGGAAAAAGCCCATGAGGCCTCAATTCTAACCAAAGAAGACAGACAACTGAGTGAAACTAAGAGCCGGAGAAGTGGTCCTTCCCCACTCATGAGCACACTAATTGGTTGTCCACTGCTAAATGGTTAGCTCTAGAAACATACATATAAGCAAAATTATATGAATTTAAGAGGTTATATTTAGAAGGCACACACACACACATATATATAATATTATATATACACAAACACATATATTCACACACATATACACATATAAATGCATATATTATACACATTCATATATACATTATATATCCATCATATGTACATTATATACACATATACATATATACTTATATGTATATACATGTCTGTAATAACAATTGGTGAAAAAAGAGTCCATGAATTTGAAGGAGAGTTAGGACAGATCTATGGAAGGAACTGGAGAGAGGAACGGAAAGGGAGAAATGATGTAATTAAATTACAATTCCCTAACCAAAAATCTCTCATTTATACCTGTAACTTTGTAAGAATTTACTAGTTGGCAAGTATACTTCATTGCATACTTTTACCATATATTTATTTCATGGGATGGCTGTTCATTCTTAAATCACACTGTCTATATGCAGGAAGTCAAATGAGCAGGAAGTATTTGCTATGGGACTTTTTACATCAATCACCACTTTCCTTTCATGTTACTGGGCAGTCTGGCTAGATTTTACAGTTATTAAACTGTACCTTTTAGTTTTCTAAAACAAGTATTTTTTCTCCTTGATCTTCCTACATCCTGGCACACCCATGTCTACTTGATCCATGGGAAGTTTTGATATCTACCTAAGCACTTTCCAGTTGACATCTGAAGAGTTAGTACTCTTTTATAAAGCATTTGGAAATTTTGTATTTGCTATATTTATGAAAATATTATTTTTCATTATAAGGCTTATAATTATTCTGTTTGTCTTTTAAAAATCTGCCTAATAATTTTACAGTCAGTTTTTATCTGATCATGTAAAAGTCGGAATAAACATTTGAAAATTTTTCACGTTTCTTTTTTCACCTTGTAAACATTAAAACTTTTCTTTTCTGTTATGTAATTTTTGACATTAGCCTTAATTTTAAATTGTGGCTCCCTCAAGCATACCACTTGAAATGTGATGCAAAAACAGGAAAGAAAAGAAGGAAGGAAAGAGGAGACCTGATTCATTCAGTCTTGAATACCTTTTCTGACTTGTAAACTATTAGCTACTTCCTGCATTTGTAATAACCCTCATCACATAAATGTTTGATTATTTGTACAGAACTATCTTAAGTTCCTTTTGTTCTTTCACGTAGCTCCTTTGATTACCTTCCCCTAACTTCCGTTTCTAATACCACATTTTAACATTAGGACTGTGTTGTTTACAGGACAGAGCAAAGGGGGTTATTTTAGATTAGGGCTTTCATTGTGAGGTTATTTCTGAATGGTTGTGTAGCAGATTTAATGTGAAAATCGTATTTCAAGTTGTTTGATTTGCAGAAATAACTAGCCTTAATGCTTCAGTTTCCAATGGTAATTAGTTTTTCAACCCAGACAGTCTGGATAACTATGTATTTACTACCTTGTAAAGAACTATCATAACAAGCCCTTGAGCATTATTTGAAAATTAATAAACTAAAGTAGGAGGAAGCACTTTGCTTTCCCATAGCAACATAGACTGAGTTATACTGTTTTATTGCAAAATTCACTTTTCAATTATAGGTTTACTAAATTAAGTGGCTTGACTAGCATAAAAACAGTGATTAGTTTCTTCACACTGCAGATGACTAATGCAATGAGTCCATTTTACTGTTAAAAAAAAGAAAGAAAGAAAATAAACCTCTTTTCTTTAAAAACTAAATTCTTTCCTTTAATTGCTGGGGAGTAAATCCTAATTCACAAATAAATCTTGTTTCTACTGTATTAATAGAAAGCCTTCTGTAGTTAACTGGGATTTTCTAAATTGAGTAAAAATAATAAAAATTCATCCTAAAATCTGATTGTTAAAGCCTTTTCAAGTTCACATTTTTTATTTTCTGAAGACTGAAATTCCAAGTAGAGCAATTTAATTGCTAACACTTGCAAATGTACAAAAGATTTGGCAGTCTGGATAGAGCTAAATAACAATTGCCATTGATGGTTATATTAAATTTAAATATTATATATTAAATTTAAAAGCTAATGTTGTGTATAAATTGTGTTAATTGTTCAGAAGAGAGAGAGGAAGACAAAACTGCTTAACCTAATTCTCACCATCACAGCATGAGGACAGAGCTGATGTTAGTATAACCTGTGAGAAAAGAGTGCTGAAATTTCTACTATAACTTTAGAAAGGGGCTGTGTTGCATAACATGTAAACTTAATTGCTGACTTCATATGAATAGTTTTGTGTGTGTGTGTGTGTGTGTGTGTGTGTGTGTGTGTGTACCTGAAGAATCTTTCTACAGAGATTTAAAAAATCTCTGTTGAAAGACAAAAGATGACTATTTCCCTCCTATATGTTCTTTCAGCTTTACTGAATCTCAATGTATTTTATGAACTCATTGTACTTTATAGTACAGTGGAAATGAAAAGACTTTCCCAAAAAAATATCCAGGCTTTACGTTTTAGTTCCAGAAGTTCTGAATGATGTAATACTTGTCAAGCCATTCTCTGATCTGTAACTTAGTTTGTTCATTTTCCAAATGAAAGTAACTTCCTAGAACTGTTGCAAAAATTATGTTAGGTTTTAGACACAATTTTCCAAAGGGGACCTAATACACCCAGGTCAACATGACATGCCTATGCCAAAGACACTTCATTTTAGAGAAAAATTCTCATATTTAAATTATTGTTATACTACCTAAGGCATGTTTCACATGTTTAAGTCCCTAAGTCTTTAAGTAATCAATTTAGTGGTGATAGATTAAAAAAAAAAAAAGGAGCAATGGAATGGAGTGTCTTAACTGTTGAATAGAGAGTCTCTAAGCCATTCAGTTTAGTATTTTTAATCTTCAAAGCACTGAGACTGGGTTAAGATGAGTTAGTAAATGACAGTAAACAAAGGAGATGTCTAGGAACATGTTCCCATTTCAACAGGGAATGATGCTAAAGAATGGAAAAAAAATTAATCAAGTCAAAATACAATATGAAAACTCATGTAAATATCCAGTTAGAACAGTACCATTTGTTGAAGGTGTTTTCTTTTTATCCACTGTATCTCTTTGGACTTTTTGTCAAAACTCAAGTGTCCACATGCATGTGAGTTTATTTCTGAATCTTCAGCTCTATCCCATATATCAGCGTGTCTGTAGACTGAACACCATCCAAAGAGGATGCAAGGGCTGGACCTAGGGCTCTTACACATTTGCAGCAGATGTGCAGCTTGGTCTTCATGTGGTTCCTCTCACAATTAGAGCAGGGGTTCTCTGTGACTCTGCTGTCTGCCATTGGATCCCCTTCTCATAGCTGGACTGCCTGGTCTGGCCTCAGTGAGAGAGGACATGCCAAAGCCAAGTGGTTTCTAAGGGTGACTTCCATTTCTCTGAGGAGAAAGAGAGGAAGTAGTGGGGGAAGTGTTTGTGAGGGTTGGACAGGGAGGAGGGGGGTATGCTGCTATCAGGATATAAAGTAAATAATTAAATTAATAAACAAAAAAGTGCACGGAGATATGCTCATAACCATTGAAAAATCAAAAACTTTAATAAGAGTCCCCACATAATCACAGACAGGTGTTCAGCTAATGGCAAGTTAGTGATGGAGAGTATGAAAGTGTATGAATGATTTTGTCAGAACTGCAAACATAGATTTATAAAACTGTAGCTCAAGCACAATTTTCTGGAGAGGACTAGGGGTATGGAAGGAGTTGTTAGGGGAAGGAGATTTTTTTTTATTTTATTTTTAAAGATGTGGCCACTTGTAGTTTTCCCACACTACAGTGGATGTTACCACATCCATGCAAACATGGTCACCACTAACAGAGCATATTGGTATAAGAAAACCAATAGATGAATGGATTAATGAATGAATGAATGAAACCTTGAAATTTGAAGCACAGCATGCTGGGAGTATGTAAGGGAGTCTAAAGTCATAGATAGATAGATAGATAGATAGATAGATAGATAGATAGATAGATAGATAGAGAAATACTATTTAATTGCACACATGTATGAATAAAAATACCTAACATTAAAAAATATTGAGTATTATAAAAGACAAATTTGACTTCTAGATAATGTTTTGTTTTCCTTTTCTGTTTTGCTCTATTTACAAATATTCAAAATTTAAGAGATTTCCCCTAAAAGTAGAGATCTGAAGTTTTCGGGAAGTGACCTGGTCCCATAGCAGCAGCTTCCGAGGTTGTCAGCAGCACATTTCTTGAGATGGACAAAGTGTGGTGCCATGCCTTGGCTACCAAAGTTATGTAAATCTCCAGCAATATCTTTCCTGCATAACTTGGACACCTTTCATCTACAACTTCTAAGCTTTCTATTTTTTTGTTTTATATAAAATGTTATCATAACTCCAAATAAGTGAATGAGCTTCTACCACCAGTCGGGGTTGTTTCTTTCTCCTGAAAGGATGAAGATCCAAAATAACTACTAGGCATTTGCATCCTAGAGCTGTCTTTTATTTTAAATGAACAAAAATTCACTGGAAAGGATAGAGGCACAGTAGTCTTTATCTGCTAGATATTTTCACACTCAGCATGACAACTAAAAATTGTGCCCAGGCATTGCTAACCTTAAGAGTAAAATAATCTCTGAGTTGAACACTAAATGAGTAGTGCAGATACAAAGCAAAAGATGATGACATGCTAATATTAGAGATGTTCACAGGGTTGTGGGTTGTACATGGACAATATCTTTGGCACTGTGGAAAGGTTCTTTGAGTAGGTGCTTGCACACAACTACTAATTTAAGTATATTTATTCAAACTTAAGCTATTTAAACTTGAGTATGGTAATAATATGGTTTACTACATTCATTGATTTTATTTCAAAGTGGAGAAGAACAAGGAAGTCTGTTAACATGATGTCATACAATTCAACATTCTGTGCATGGCGCTCTCTGGGGAGTATTAATATGCTAGCATTTTATTCTGCCTCCTACTTACACATTGTTCCTGGTGAATTATATTTTGAGCACGACTAGGTTATGCATTATGCAAGATCACTATTATTTATGTAAGTGAGGTCTACCACTAACATTCCAATATGGATTTCTTGTTCTTACTAAGAGACCAGTAAAGCTCCCAAGAATAGAAAACCATGCCTAAAATTAAGCAATCCTTATGAGGTACGCCATAATGCTGGAGCAGTAGTGCAATGATTGAACATTTAAATCTTAAGGGAGTCTTTAATAATAATAAATTGTATAAAATGTTATTTATTATTATAATAATATATGCACTTAAATTTTATATATACATCTCAGAATATTTTAAAACAGGATGTGGGGGTATAAGTTAATGGTAACATATTTACCTACTATGTACAGGGTCCTGGGTTTGATTCCCATGGAAGCAACCAAAAATCTCAAAATATCAAGGAATTGAACTGCCAGATGATGACAAATATCTGTCACGCCTTATCTACTTATATAATTTACTTAAATAATAGTTAGATAGTACTATGTAATGGTAAAACGAAGTACTAGCTAAATTTTATGATTGCAGATTCAGAAAAGTAAACAGCATTCAGAATAAATACTTGTCGGTAATTGTGAACTGCTTTCATTATGCTTTGCCTCCATTCCTCCCTTCTGTGTTCTAGGAAGTGTTGTTACAGTGCCAGCGAGGTTATAGTCTATGTAGATTGCCCTCTGTTGTCCAATGTCAACTTCCAAACTCACATTATAACTGAATGTATAGCACAGTTCTTCCTTAGGAAGCCATGCAATTGACTATTTGAACAAGGTTAGTTGTGATGCATTAATTTTACCTCTTTGTTCACTATCATCAACAAAGAATCACAGAAGGATGGAGGCCATGTATTGGGAGAAGTGCACTCTTAAAAACAATAGTTTATTTTACTAAAGTTTATAGAACTATAGTCTTCAAGGCTGGAGGAGCTCTTTATTTCAAAGTAGAAAGAATATTACATTTTCAGGCTAAAATCAATTTCAAGCAGCAGCCTTATCACATCTTAGACTTGGACAAAAGTAGTCAACTCCTCCAGTGTTCATATGGGTAGGAGTTGATTAGTGGGAGTATCCATATCATAGGTCTTTCCTCCAGCACCAAAAACTCAAGCTTTCTTTCAAGTTCCATTTGAGACAGTGTTATCTCAGCTGAAAAGCAATTTGAATTCATATTAAGCACTGCTATGAAAGGTTTTCAGCCACCGAGACAGACTGAAGATATTTTTTTTACTCACCAACATAAAATGACTATATAAAATTCATGTGCATAAATAATTTCATATTTAATTGTGTATACTATGCTTAGTAATACTAGGGACTTCCAATCTGTTGGGAAATTCATGTTTGCTTTGAGCAAAAAAAACAAGAAATATTTTGTACTTGGCTCAAAAAATTTATGGTATCAAAAAATAATCAAACAACAACAACAACAAATTCTAAGTTTTCTTGTTAACAAAAGCTACTGAATCTTCACTTTGCAGTGCTGTACACATGTGCTTGTGTGCTTCTGTGCCCGTGCACATGCACATATACATACACACACCCATACACACACATAAAAATACATGTGTGTGTGTCTGTGTGTGATATACATCTCTTAGATGTCAAAAATGGTTCAGCCAGATGCTGCCCCAGTTAATTTACCACAAGCAATGTGGTAAATTAACATCCATTTAAACCACTATTGATATCAAGAAGAGAGGAAAACTTCTATATTTTGAGAAATGCAACAACTAGAAACTGGGCTCTAAAATACATGAAGAGATGGTCCAGAAGTTTAATGTTAAGCAGTGGTGATCAGAATGTAGATTCTAGAAAGAAATATGCTCTCTGGATAGTATCTTAGTGTAACCTTTTTTTTTTTTTTAGTTAACCTCAATCCTTCATTTCAGATGAAATAACTGAAGACAAAGGACAGCCAATTGGATTAAACAAGCTTAGGTATGGCTTGGCTAAGACAAATATAAGTAGCTTTTACACAATAGGGAAAATAATATGATTTCTTTTGAAAGATAGATATCTTTCAGTCCACTTTATTCTGAATTTAGCTGGAAAAGAAAATGATGTGTGAGCTAATGAAAGCACAAATAATTACACTGAACATTTTTACGCTGCCACCAGACCTTTGGTAGGCTATATAAACTGATCTTAATTTTGTTATACTGACCCCTTAAGGCACTTCCTATTGTAAAATACTCTATTAAGAGTTGGTCTACATTTGGAAAGCAATAATATTAAGTTCATTATGGCTTTTTGCAGTTCAGGCATTAATTTAGATTGTGTAATCCTCTTATGATTTTAATGGATAAAAGCTATTTTAAGAATTTTTGCCAGAAAAGTATATAGGTATACTTACAATGGTACTTCACTTTGAGGCCCTTTAAAATATAAATAAGATATTTATTTTAAATTGATCCATGTTCAAAAATGTAGTACACCCTGTCAGAAAGCCTTAACAAAACAGGTTCCTGTGTAAGGTAGAATTATTACTCGACTTTGATTTTTGTCTTAGGGTGGAAGCCACAGAGCTTCTGAGGCAGCACCCTTTTCAGGCTCCAGACATCCGGGCACCTTCCGAGCCAGAGGATAGGTGTCGACCCTGCCCGGTAGGGCTTTACAGGAGCACCTGGGAGAGCCATCTTGGTTCCCGGATCCCTCTGAGACTAGTTTGTGCAGGTGAGAGTGTGGATTACAGAAGCTAACAGCTTCTTTGACAGGCCGAAGCAACACAGCTTCTGGGACAAGTCCTGTTTTGGGCCTTCATCTTCAGCCAGGAGGGAGGTCCGAACGCCAGATATCTGTGCACCTTCCCTGTAAGAGGAGAGCTTGCCTGCAGAGAGTGCTCTGACCACTGAAACTCAGAGAAGAGAACTAGTATCCCAGGTCTGCTGATAGAGGCTAACAGAATCACAGGAGGAACAATCTCTAACCAGAGACAACTATAATAACTAACTCCAGAGATTACCAGATGGCAAAAGGTAAACGTAAGAATTTTGCTAACAGAAACCAAGACCACTCACCATCACCAGAACCCAGCACTCCCACCTTGCCCAGTACAGGGCACCTAAACACACCTGAAAAGCTAGACCTGGATTTAAAAGCATATCTCATGATGATAGTAGAGGACATCAAGAAGGACTTTAATAACTCACTTAAAGAAATACAGGAAAACACTGCTAAACAGGTAGAAGACCTTAAAGAGGAAGCACAAAAATCCCTTAAAGAATTGCAGGAAAACACGACCAAACAGGTGATTTTTGTCTTAGTTTTAAAAGCTAAGCTTGATCTATTTCTTTATGATTATGTAGTAATACTGTTTGTAATATTAAGGAATGATAACTTCTTTGTGGAAAAATAGCAGAAACAATAAACAAAAAATAAAAATATATCATTATCCTCTTAATGAAATCTATATTGAATGCTTGTTTGAATATTAAAATATATCCTGTCAATGAATATAATTAAAAAGTTGGTAGAAAACTAATTAGTGTTCTGTTCTGTGAGGTATAATTTAGCTAATACAACTTTTATTTTTGGATTTTTTTAAAACTTACTTTTCATTTTATTTTGTCATCATAATTAATCTTTCACATAACATTTTCAGCCTTTTGTGGGAAGGCAGTTTACAGACATGTAATTTAAGGGTAAAGGTCTCTGAGTCAAGCTTCATTGTTCAGTATGGAAGCTGATTACAAACTATCAGGAACCATGTGGGAGAAGGGGACACTGACTTCTGAAAGTTGTGCTCTGGTTTTCACAAATCTCTTCTCCCTTTCTCTCCCCTTCCCCCTTCCTCTCCTTCTCCCTCTCCCTCCTCCTCCCCTTTTCCTCTGTCTCTCCCTGGTGGTTGCTTTTCTCTTTCTCTCAGCTTTCCTCTCTCTGTTTCTCTGCCTCTCTCTCTCTCTCTCTGTCTCTCTCATCTGTCCTTGTCCCTCCCTCCCTCTTTCTCCCTCCTTCTTTCTCTGTCTCTGGCCTCCAGCACCTAATGTGAAGTGTAGAGTTTCAATAATTCCTTACATTTCAAGTATAGACATGCCTTTGGCCATGTCTTTGCCAGTGTCTATGCCCTGCTGTGGTGTGAGTGTGTGTGTTTTGTGTGTGCTCATTTTAGAGAATAAAAAGAAATTTGTATTAACTTAAAGTTTTACAATTATGAGCTGGGAAGATGTCTCCATGATTTAGAGCACTGCTTTCTCTTCCAGAGGACCTTCATTTGGTCCCTAGCACCCACATGGTGGCTCACAAAAGTCTGAGGGGATCATACACCCTCTTTTGACCTGCTCAGGTACAAGGTGAGTGTGGGCACAGACATACAGGAAAGACCCACCATACATTAAAAATTGAAGATTTTAAAATTTATGCTTAATTACTAAAGAAGTGCATTTGCTAAAATCATACTTTTCTTAGTGTTTTGTTTTAGCTTTTAATAAATTAAAGAATATACAAAAACCCCATATAATTATAAACTTAGTTTCCATAAATGGAAAAACTGTTGTCTTTTCTAATTTTTGTCATATGCCTAGTACCAAATCAGTGATTGGCTGATAGCAAATGTTGACTAAAACTCCAAATATACTTATTGTCTCTCTCTCCTCCTACCTTTTCTCTTTCCCCCTGCCTTTCTCCAAATATACTTATTGAATACATAAAAAGAAAAATAAGAAATTTTTGTAAATGATTGTGATTCTTGACCATTCAAATTTTATGATTTTAATTTTTGTATTTTCATGTCCTATCCTCATTTTGTCATGGTCATGAATGTCACCACATAGCCCAGCTTTCATTGTATCCTCGGACCTTTTGAGTTATTTGTTATTGCTGCTGCAATGTTTACACAAGCTGATCACTGTAGTGTAAGGGACTTACTACATTCCTCTCACAAATCTGTTCTCCTCCCTTCCTTCCCCCTCCCCTTCCTCTCCTTCCCCTCTCCCTCCCCTCCCCATCCTCTCCCTCCCCATCTCCCTCTCCATCCTCTTCCTCTGACTCTCGCTGTTGTTTTTCTCTTTCTCTCAGCTTTCCTTTCTCTCTCTCAGCTTTCCTCTCTCTTTGCCTCTCTGTCTCTTTGTTTCTCTCTCTCTCTCTCTCTCTCTCTCTCTCTCTCTCTCTCTCTCTCAAATCAAAGAAAAGGGGGACACAAATATTTTTACCCAAGTTTCATGAATTTCCTGGGGGATATTATTCTGGGTTGTATTTAGAAAGGAAATTGCAAAATGAATTTTAAAAATCAGCATTTCTTCCTTTAAATGGCTAAAACAAATGTGAGTAGGTATGTCATGTCTAATTTATTCAAATTAAATATTTTTAAACAAGCACAAAGTCAACAAGGCACACTCAAACCATCAATATTTAGTGTATCGTATTCGCAAGAGTCTTGCCTGGAAATAGGAGCAAACTACATAGCTTTGCAGCAAACAGATCTCATCACAGAGATTAGATGTCCCAGGCTGAGAAGCCAATTGGTGAGAAAACATGGATATCAGCAACCTGAGAAAGCTGAGGACAATTAGACCATGTCTTCCCTGAGCACCTCAGAAAGAATGCAGAAGCTAGGAAACAGAGTCCTCAGTGTAGCAGTGGAGATGCCACAGGAGGCCCATATGTCAGAATCTTTTCTCATCCCATCTTCTGTTCTACTTGTGCCTTCCATTCACTTAATTTACCTAGAAACCAAAGTTTAAAGTAGTCTGAAAACATTTCTTGAAATGAAATACAAAGCAGAAATGAGAAAGGAAGGAAATTGAGAGTAACTCACAGAGGATGGTATAAATTCTTAAGTGTCCAGTGAGCAGAATTCTAAGGTTATATGTTAAAGGATCTTTTAGGCACTTGGGAGGCAGAGGCAGGGGAATTTCTGAGTTTGAGGACAGCCTCATCTACAGAGTGAGTTCTAGTATAGCCAGGGCTATACAGAGAAACCCTGTCTTGAAAGAAAGAAAGAGAGAGAGAGAGAGAGAGAGAGAGAGAGAGAGAGAGAGGGAGGGAGGGAGGGAGGGAGGGAGGGAGGGAGGGAGGGAGGGAGGGAGGGAGGGGGGAAGGAAGGAAGGAAGGAAGGAAGGAAGGAAGGAAGGAAGGAAGGAAGGAAGGAAGGAAGGAAGGAAGGAAGGAAGGAAGGGAAGGAGGGAAGGATCTTTTAGGGGTATTAACAGATAAAAGATTTGACAGAATAAAGTTGAAAGTTGTCTGGAGCCAAAGAAACCAAATGACGAGACTGTCTAGCAGATTAGGTTTATCTAGAAAGAAACCTAATACAATAGAGAATATGAACAAATGTCCTTGAGCCTGAAGCATGGTTTTGTGATCTAAGGTTGGTAGTCAAAAATTTCTGTTACTGGGTCAAGAACAACGGGATGTAATTGGCTCACCTCCATTTTTAGCTTCCCTTCTTTTTCTATGGGATTACTAACTGGCCTGTATCGTTAGTTAGTTCACCACCAAAGGTTACTCTCTAGTAATTCTGATCTCATGGATAGAAGTCCTCCACACACAGCTTTTCTAATTCTTCCTTATTCTACTTATACCAACTTTTTCTTGCCTGCCAAGCTTCTGCATCATTCATGATTCGAAGCAAACATGATTTTTGTTTCTGAAACATATCAATAAGTTCAGGTTTCTATGCCTGCCATAGTAGCAATCAAATTTATTCCTTGTCACTTCTGTTAAAACTCATCCTTACAGTATTGTCATGATTTTACTGTAGATCATATCGTCTCCTTAGAGTTATCAAAGGGCTCAAACTCCACATTGCCTTTGTATCTTTGCAGGCAAATTATTAAATATTTGTTGGCCTTTACTGAGTCTTGATTAGAACTTTGGTTTTAATGATAAAAACATAGTGAAGATTGTTTGGTTGAGCATCAGGAATACACTCTGCTCTTGGTTTCTGTTCTACGATATAAAGATCAACATAAATTATTGCACACTCATTCCTAAGCTGCAGGCTTTGAAATTTCTTTATTTGATTGCTTTATTTTCCTGAGAGAAAAAGAAAAGAAAATGGCTAAGGAGTCTGCTTAAACAAATCATTAATTTCCATATTGTTGGCACACATTAAAACTAACTGAGTCTCTTTTTTTTAACCAAGAAAGCTTAATATAATTTAAATTAAGTGAGCTTTAAGTATTTGCTATCATAAAACAAGAGATCAAGGGATGTATCTGTATTTGAATATTATGTGGAATATATAAGCTAATCTAACTAATAAGTCCTTCCTCAAATGCTCATTGTTTTAAGTGAAAACATTGAAATTCCTGCTCATTGATTGGGAAGTGTATGGCACACTAATGCTAGCTATGTTCCCAACATGAATAATAAGTCCTAACAAACGCAAACAGCAAGTCCTTCCTTCTTATCTAACTGAAGCTCTCAACTTTTGCCCCTCATCTCCCTATGGGCTGATAACCACTGCAAGTTCACTCTCTGCTTCTATGAGTTTGATTAATTGTAGAGTCCATGATAACAACATGTGGGGATAATTTTCTGCTGCCTGTTGATTCACTTGACACAATGTCCTCCAGGTTTATCAATGTTGTTGCAAATGATAGATTTTCTTCCTTCTTATGAATTAATACCATTCTGATATGCATATTTACTATATTTATCTATCCATTTGAAGAAGGATGTTAATATTGGTTCCGTAATTTGCCTCTTCTAAGTAGTATCACAAACAACAAAATGTAAGAACTACTTACATTTTCTAAAGTACTAAAGTGATGAATGAATTAATTCTTCTAAACAAATAGACATCGAGTTTGAAGGAATAAAGAACATAAAATATGTCAACATGGTATTTGTTGCTATAACTGAATTGCACTAACAAAGCACCTGTTTGTGGGTGTTAGACACCTGACTAAAATTGATCTTTATAAATTATGGCAAGGTTTATTTGAGATGTTTCAGGTTGTATAATGTGACAATTGTATATGATAAAGATAACCAGAACCTCCATTTTGTAGAAATCAGTCTCTTAGAAGGTTAATTCAAATCTCCAGGTATATTGAGCTCCTAAGTGTTCAAACTATAATTCATATAAATTCATATAATTCTCTGTATCTATGGATAGTAATCTTAGTGACTAGGTATACCATCAAATAGTTTTTCTGAAACATGGTGCATTTCTTTCAGGAGATCTTGTTATTGGAAATAAACTACTCAAAACACATACACACATTGTACACATCTTTAATTTCAAGATCTATCAGGGCCTGTATGGAGTTCTAGAACACTCAACGAAACATATTTGCTTTTATTAAGGAAAATATGTGTTGATGAAGAAAAATGATGGATTAATAAAAATAAGAAACATGATGTTCAAGTGAATAAATTAATTACCACCATGACAATAGCAATACACAAGGAGAAATGGGAACAAGGAGAAACACCTTAGTAAGACAAAGCAATTGGCAATCAAAAAAGCTATCCTGGACATTAGCCTAACAAACACAAAGAGGGAAAGTGGTGGAGCAATATGACTTCCACTGATTTGGACGCTGCCTTTTCTACTCTGAAGCCTACAAACTCCTTTCTTCAATATTTTGGTGCCTGGTATTTTTGAAAACCCCACCACTCTTAGATAACTGAGAAACAGATTCAATTTTTGTTTTTCATTGTGAAATAAAATTGTTTTCTCTGCAAAAGGCAGGGGGGTGGTGGATTCTGCCAACAATAAGTCAGAGTGCCTCACACACTTCAAGGAAAAAACCAGAATGAATCAGAGGAAGCTGTGCAGCTAAGGGGCACACTGTTCTGCAGTGAGTGCACAGCTCGGGGTGAAGTGCTCTGGATGATGTTAAGCTATGAACTGTGAACTGCAGCATGACAGTCTTGGGAACCATTTAAGGTTTGAAAGTCAGCGAGTGACATGATCAAAATGGCATTTTGGAAAGGTCACTCTGACAACAGTGAGGAAGGTAGATTAAAAAGTCCAGACTGCATAGAACATGAGACTGCTGCACAAGGTAGAGAGGAAAAGCAGGGTCGGAGGTTGGGGTGGGTGGGAGTGGTGAAGATACATATGGAGGGGTTGATTTGGCTTAATCAATCAGATGTTTTGTGCACAATGAATGCACTATGTATTTTCAGAACTTTACATTTTCATTCCTGAATAATGTCATTCTTATGTATTACCTTCTGTAGAAATATAACCTGTTCTTGCTTAATGTTTTTGAGTACCCGAAAAGCTGTCTTAGTGACTAAGAAGAGAACAAAATGTAAAATGACTCAAAGTTTTAGATCTGAGCAAAGTGGTACCATAAGTTGGCAGCAGAGAAAAAAGATGAGGAGGATCCTAGAACAAATATGATGGGTTGAGTTAAGGTTCTGATGTGAGGTTCAGATATAAAGAGATTATTTATTTACAAGGCAGTCTCATCTTAAAAAGTAGTAATTTCTAGCCCATAAATTAAAAACCAGGTAGATAGATAAAGCTTTGAATTTGACTAAGGCTCTCTATGGGAAAGTTTTTCCATAGAACATAAATAAAATAGGTATCATACTGGGTATAATATATAGAAATACAGAAATGTAGACACAGGATAAAGAATAAAATGTAGAAACAAGGAGTTCTAGAAAGAATGGTTTAGAATCTCAGAGTAAAGATTTCAGAACTGAAAGAAGTGCTTGGTAGTGAGAATGGCTGAAGAGAGAGAGAGAGAGAGAGAGAGAGAGAGAGAGAGAGAGAGAGAAAGAGCACAAAATGTTTCATTGAATGTCTTGCTAGGAAAGGCAATGTGGTTGACAGTGAAAGAGAAACAGAAGTCAGGGTAAAGCTGAAAGAGAAATGAATAGGATGTAAGAAGTGGAAACTAACTTTTCTGGGAAGATTCTTCAAACAAAAAGAAAGCATTAGGCAGTATCTAGAGGACTCAAGGTTCAAGGTTGGCATTATCTGAAGAAAAAGAAGGCTGCAGTTCATCTCCAGGCTGAGGTTTTGTGAAGACAGTGGGAAAGCAAGACAATGATGGCAAGAGATTAACAGAAATGAAGTCATTGAAAATGTCTGTTGTGACTCTGCACTATGTAAGGAAGGTGGAAGATGTAAAGGGTAGACTACAGATCCTTTTCTCATTCTGTACAGAAAGAAAAAAGCACACGAGAAATTGGAATCAATGAAATATGTATGATTCAATTCTGACAGTGAGTTTCAGTAAGAGGCTAAAACTTGATATTAACCAAACATGTGGTTTGATTCAGATCAACAACTGATGTGAAGAGAATCTTGAGTGACCCATGGAGATGTATTTTTCCTCTTAATATTGAGATTACAATGTAACTCCAACATTTCTTCTTTTTCCTTGCCTCCTTCAAAACCCTCCCACAAACACCTTCTTCAGATTCATAGCCTCTTTTTAATTTTTAATTCATGCATATATGTGCATATATAGATACATATTCCTGATTATAACCTGTTTAGCAGATATAAAGGAACTTGTATGTATAGTTTAGGGCTATTTGACACTAGACTACCAATAGTAGGCTCTACCTTGTGCAAAACTACATCTAGCTCCCAGCTTTTCTCAGTTGCCTCTAGTTCTCTGTGTATAGTTGAGGCTTCTTTGGGGCTTTCTCTTACCAACTTTGGAATGGCCATTGGAGTTTTCCTTGTTCAGTGTATGTTTGGGAAGTCATGATGGTGAAAATACATTGGTGTATCTTCAAGTGTAACTAGGAGACAAACTCCACAGTCCTCTGGTTCTTACAATCTTTTTATCCTTCTTGCACAATGTTCACTGACCCTTGGGTGCAGAAGTGCTTGACAGGTGGATCCATTGGGACTGACCTACCCAACCCTGCATCTTGATTTGTTGCAGTACTTGGTTATGGTCTCTGTCTGTGGCAAACACAAGTTTCCTTGATGAGGAGTAAAGACTATACTTAACTGTAGGTATAAGGCCATATTATTACAATACACCATGGAATTAGGTGCAGGCAGCTGGTAACATGACCAGCTAAATGATGTATCAATTGACTCATACAGCACAGTCACTCTGGTTGGCCGTGACCTGAAAAACAAGATGGTGAAAACTATGAAAGAGAACTCATGAGACCCTACCCTTCCTACAGGTATCACTTTTATCTGAGTTCTTTTTCTGCAGAAGGAACTTAACCAACACTTCAGTTTTAATATTTTTTTTTATTTTTTAATATTTTTATTAGGTATTTTCCTCATTTACATTTCCAATGCTATCCCAAAAGTCCCCCATACCCTCCCACCCACTCCCCTAACCACTCACTCCCACTTATTAGCCCTGGTGTTCCCCTGTACTGGGGCATATAAAGTTTGCATGTCCAATGGGTCTCTCTTTCCAGTGATGGCTGACTAGGCCATATTTTGATACATATGCAGCTAGAGACAAGAGCTCCGGGGTACTGGTTAGTTCATAATGTTGTTCCACCTATAGGGTTGCAGATTCCTTTAGCTCCTTGGCTACTTTCTCTAGCTCCTCCACTGGGGGCCCTGTGACCCATCCAATAGCTGACTGTGAGCATCCACTTCTGTGTTTGCTAGGCCCTGGCATAGTCTCACAAGAGACAGCTATATCAGGGTCCTTTCAGCAAAATATTGCTAGTGTATACATGGTGTTAGCATTTGGAGGCTGATTATGGGATGGATCCCTGGATATGTCAGTCTCTAGATGGTCCATCCTTTATCTCAGCTCCAAACTTTGTCTCTCCTTCCATGTATTCTATGTAACTCCTTCCATGGGTGTTTTGTTCCCAATTCTAAGAAGGGGCAAAGTGTCTACACTTTGGTCTTCATTCTTCTTGAGTTTCATGTGTTTTGCAAATTGTAACTTATATCTTGGTTATTCTAAGTTTCTGGACTAGTATCCACTTATCAGTGAGTATATATCATTTGAGTTCTTTATTATGCATTTTATCATCCCTGTTCTTGAAACTGTTCAACTTATTTATCATCTCATTTTGTATGTGTTTGTTTAATTAGCATACAAAGTCATCTTCAAGTTACGTAGGTTCCTTTCTTTAAACTTTCTCATGCTCTCTTTTCTAGATTTATGACCTATACCCACAATCATATATCCATATGCACATATTAAAAGAGAAGATCCTAACAATATACTAGCAATAAGGACACTCTATAATCTTGTGGAGTAATCAGGATCCCAGGGCATTCTGGGGCAAACTGGATGAATATAGGGTTCATAGTAAAATACAGTCATGCCTGAGGGGGCCTGTGTCCCTGAATTTTCAAGCGTGCCCTCTTACAGTGGTGACATTTTGCCCCTCTAACCACTGCTAGTCCATTAACAACTTAGTTCCTTTGAAATTTAACTTGTTCAAAACCACATAAGGATGTCATTCTTCTATTATTGCTCTTCAGAGTCAATCAGTTATTTCTTTTTTATTTATTTATTTTTTTATTAGGTATTTTCCTCGTTTACATTTTCAATGCTATCCCAAAGGTCCCCCATACCCACCCACCCCAAAACTCCTACCCACCCACTGCCCCTTTTTGGCCCTGGTGTTCCCCTGTACTGGGGCATATAAAGTTTGCAAGTCCAATGGGCCTCTCTTTGCAGTGATGACCGACTAGGCCATCTTTTGATACATATGCAGCTAAAGACAAGAGCTCCCGGGTACTGGTTAGTTCATATTGTTGTTCCACCTATAGGGTTGCAGTTCCCTTTAGCTCCTTGGGTAATTTCTCTAGCTCTTCCATAAGGGGCCGTGTGACCCATCCAATAGTTGACTGTGATCATCCACTTCTGTGTTTGCTAGGCCCCGGCATAGTCTCACAAGAGAGAGCTATATCTGGGTCCTTTCAGCAAAATCTTGGTAGTGTATGCAATGGTGTCAGCATTTGAAAGCTGATTATGGGATGGATCCCTGCATATGGCAATCACTAGATGGTCCATCCTTTCGTCACAGCTCCAAATTTTGTCTCCGTAACTCCTTCTATGGGTGTTTTGTTCCCATTTCTAAGAAAGGGTAGAATGTCAACACTTTGGTCTTCGTTCTACTTGAATTTCATGCGTTTGGCAAGTTGTATCTTATATCTTGGGTATCCTAAGTTTCTGGGCTAATATCCACTTATCAGTGAGTACATATTGTGCGAGTTCCTTTGTGATTGGGTTACTTCACTCAGGATGATACCCTCCAGGTCCATCCATTTGCCTAGGAATTTCATAAATTCATTTTTTTAATAGCTGAGTAGTATTCCATTGTGTAAATGTACCACATCTTCTGTATCTATTCCTCTGTTGAGGGGCATCTGGGTTCTTTCCAGCTTCTGGCTATTATAAATAAGGCTGCTTTGAACATAGTGGAGCATGTGTATTCTTCTTACCAGTTGGGGCATCTTCTGGATATATGCCCAGGAGAGGTATTGCGGGATCCTCCGGTAGTACTATGTCCAATTTTCAGAGGAACCGCCAGACTGATTTCCAGAGTGGTTGTACAAGCTTGCAATCCCACCAACAATGGAGGAGTGTTCCCCTTTCTCCACATCCTCGCCAGCATCTGCTGTCACCTGAGTTTTTGATCTTAGCCATTCTGACTGCAGTGAAGTGGAATCTCAGTGTTGTTTTGATTTGCATTTCCCTGATGATTAAGGATGTTGAACATTTTTTCAGGTGCTTCTCTGCCATTCAGTATTCCTCAGGTGAGAATTCTTTGTTCAGCTCTGAGCCCCATTTTTAATGGGGTTATTTAATTTTTTGGAGTCCACTTTCTTGAGTTCTTTATATATATTGGATATTAGTCCCCTGTCCGATTTGGGATAGGTAAAGATCCTTTCCCAATCTGTTGGTGGCCTTTTTGTCTTATTGACGGTGTCTTTTGCTTTGCAGAAGCTTTGCAATTCTATGAGGTCCCATTTATCGATTATTGATCTTACAGCACAAGCCATTGCTGTTCTATTCAGGAATTTTTCCCCTGTACCCATATCTTCAAGGCTGTTCCCTACTTTCTCCTCTATAAGTTTCATTGTCTGCTACCTCAGAGTGAAAGGCTGGAAAACAATTTTCCAAGCAAATGGTCTGAAGAAACAGGCTGGAGTAGCCATTCTAATATCGGATAAAATCGACTTCCAACCCAAAGTTATCAAAAAAGACAAGGAGGGACACTTCATACTCATCAAAGGTAAAATCCTCCAAGAGGAACTCTCAATTCTGAATATCTATGCTCCAAATGCAAGGGCAGCCACATTCATTAAAGACACTTTAGTAAAGCTCAAAGCACACATTGCACCTCACACAATAATAGTGGGAGACTTCAACACACCACTTTCATCAATGGACAGATCGTGGAAACAGAAACTAAACAGGGACACAGTGAAACTAACAGAAGTTATGCAACAAATGGACCTGACAGATATCTACAGAATATTTTATCCTAAAATAAAAGGATATACCTTCTTCTCAGGACCTCACGGGACCTTCTCCAAAATTGACCATATAATTGGTCACAAAATAGGCCTCAACAGATATAAAAATATTGAAATTGTCCCATGTATCCTATCAGACCACCATGGCCTAAGACTGATCTTCAATAACAACATAAATAATGGAAAGCCAACATTCACGTGGAAACTGAACAACACTCTTCTCAATGATACCTTGGTCAAGGAAGGAATAAAGAAAGAAATTAAAGACTTTTTAGAGTTTAATGAAAATGAAGCCACAACGTACCCAAACCTTTGGGACACAATGAAAGCATTTCTAAGAGGGAAACTCATAGCTCTGAGTACCTCCAAAAAGAAACGGGAGAGAGCACATACTAGCAGCTTGACAACACATCTAAAAGCTCTAGAAAAAAAGGAAGCAAATTCACCCAAGAGGAGTAGAAGGCAGGAAATAATCAAACTCAGGGGTGAAATTAACCAAGTGGAAACAAGAAGAACTATTCAAAGAATTAACCAAATGAGGAGTTGGTTTTTTGAGAAAATCAACAAGATAGATAAACCCTTAGCTAGACTCACTAAAGGGCAAAGGGACAAAATCCTAATCAACAAATTCAGAAATGAAAAGGGAGACATAACAACAGATCCTGAAGAAATCCAAAACACCATCAGATCCTTCTACAAAAGGCTATACTCAACAAACCTGGAAAACCTGGATGAAATGGACAAATTTCTGGAAAGATACCAGGTACCAAAGTTGAATCAGGATCAAGTTGACCTTCTAAACAGTCCCATATCCCCTAAAGAAATAGAAGCAGTTATTAATAGTCTCCCAGCCAAAAAAAGCCCAGGACCAGACAGGTTTAGTGCAGAGTTCTATCAGACCTTCAAAGAAGATCTAATTCCAGTGCTGCACAAACTATTTCACAAGATAGAAGTAGAAGGTACTCTACCCAACTCATTTTATGAAGCCACTATTACTCTGATACCTAAACCACAGAAAGATCCAACAAAGATAGAGAACTTCAGACCAATTTCTCTTATCAATATCGATGCAAAAATCCTTAATAAAATTCTCGCTAACCGAATCCAAGAACACATTAAAGCAATCATCCATCCTGACCAAGTAGGTTTTATTCCTGGGATGCAGGGATGGTTTAATATACGAAAATCCATCAATGCAATCCATTATATAAACAAACTCAAAGACAAAAACCACATGATCATCTCGTTAGATGCAGAAAAAGCATTTGACAAGATCCAACACCCATTCATGATAAAAGTTTTGGAAAGATCAGGAATTCAAGGCCCATACCTAAATATAATAAAAACAATCTACAGCAAACCAGTAGCCAACATCAAAGTAAATGGAGAAAAGCTAGAAGCAGTCCCACTAAAATCAGGGACTAGACAAGGCTGCCCACTTTCTCCCTACCTTTTCAACATAGTACTTTAAGTATTACCCAGAGCAATTCGAAAACAAAAGGAGATCAAGGGGATACAAATTAGAAAAGAGGAAGTCAAAATATCACTTTTTACAGATGATATGATAGTATATATAAGTGACCCTAAAAATTCCACCAGAGAAATCCTAAACCTGATAAACATCTTCGGTGAAGTAGCTGGATATAAAATTAACTCAAACAAGTCAATGGCCTTTTTCTACACAAAGAATAAACAGGCTGAGAAAGAAATTAGGGAAACAACACCCTTTTCAATAGTCACAAATAATATAAAATATCTCGGCGTGACTCTAACTAAGGAAGTGAAAGATCTGTATGATAAAAACTTCAAGTCTCTGAAGAAAGAAATTAAAGAAGATCTCAGAAGATGTAAAGATCTCCCATGCTCATGGATTGGCAGAATCAACATTGTAAAAATGGCTATCTTGCCAAAAGCAATGTACAGATTCAATGCAATCCCCATCAAAATTCCAACACAATTCTTCAACGAATTAGAAGGAGCAATTTGCAAATTCATCTGGAATAACAAAAAACCTTGGATAGCAAAAACTCTTCTCAAGGATAAAAGAACCTCTGGTGGAATCACCATGCCTGACCTAAAGCCTTACTACAGAGCAATTGTGATAAAAACTGCATGGTACTGGTATAGAGACAGACAAGTAGACCAATGGAATAGAATTGAAGATCCAGAAATGAACCCACACACCTATGGTCACTTGATCTTCGACAAGGGAGCTAAAACCATCCAGTGGAAGAAAGACAGCATTTTCAACAATTGGTGCTGGCACAACTGGTTGTTATCGTGTAGAAGAATGCGAATTGATCCATACTTATCTCCTTGTACTAAGGTCAAATCTAAGTGGATCAAGGAACTTCACATAAAACCAGAGACACTGAAACTTATAGAGGAGAAAGTGGGGAAAAGCCTTGAAGATATGGGCACAGGGGAAAAATTCCTGAACAGAACAGAACAATGGCTTGTGCTTTAAGATCGAGAATTGACAAATGGGATCTAATGAAACTCCAAAGTTTCTGCAAGGCAAAAGACACCGTCAATAAGACAAAAAGACCACCAACAGATTGGGAAAGGATCTTTACCTATCCTAAATCAGATAGGGGACTAATATCCAACATATATAAAGAACTCAAGAAGGTGGACTTCAGAAAATCAAATAACCCCATTAAAAAATGGGGCTCAGAACTGAACAAAGAATTCTCACGTGAGGAATACTGAATGGCAGAGAAGCACCTGAAAAAATGTTCAACATCCTTAATCATCAGGGAAATGCAAATCAAAACAACCCTGAGATTCCACCTCACACCAGTCAGAATGGCTAAGATTAAAAATTCAGGTGACAGCAGATGCTGGCGTGGATGTGGAGAAAGAGGAACACTCCTCCATTGTTGGTGGGATTGCAGGCTTGTACAACCACTCTGGAAATCAGTCTGGCGGTTCCTCAGAAAACTGGATATAGTACTACCGGAGGATCCAGCAATACCTCTCCTGGGCATATATCCAGAAGATGCCCCAACTGGTAAGAAGGACACATGCTCCACTATGTTCATAGTAGCCTTATTTATAATAGCCAGAAGCTGGAAGGAACCCAGATGCCCCTCAACAGATGAATGGATACAGAAAATGTGGTACATCTACACAATGGAGTACTACTCAGCTATTAAAAAGAATGAATTTATGAAATTCCTAGCCAAATGGATGGACCTGGAGGGCATCATCCTGAGTGAGGTAACACATTCACAAAAGAACTCACACAATATGTACTCACTGATAAGTGGATATTAGCCCAAAACCTAGGATATCCAAGATATAAGATACAATTTCCTAAACACATGAAACTCAAGAAAAATGAAGACTGAAGTGTGGACACTATGCCCCTCCTTAGAAGTGGGAACAAAACACCCTTGGAAGGAGGTACAGAGACAAAGTTTGGAGCTCAGATAAAAAGATGGACCATGTAGAGACTGCCATATCTGGGGATCCATCCCATAATCAGCTTCCAAATGCTGACACCATTGCATACACTAGCAAGATTATGCTGAAAGGACCCTGATATAGCTGTCTCTTGTCAGAGTATGCCTGGGCCTAGCAAACATAGAAGTGGATGCTCACAGTCGGCTATTGGATGGATCACATGGCCCCCAATGAAGGAGCTAGAGAAAGTACCCAAGAAGCTAAAGGGATCTGCAACCCTATAGGTGGAACAACATCATGAACTAACCAGTACCCCGGAGCTCTTGACTCTAGCTGCATATGTATCAAAAGATGGCTTAGGCGGCCATCACTGGAAAGAGAGGCCCATTGGACATGCAAACTTTATATGCCCCAGTACAGGGGAACGCCAGGGCCAAAAAAGGGGAGTGGGTGGGTAGGGGAGTGGGGGTGGGTAGCTATGGGGGACTTTTGGTATAGCAATGTAAATGTAAATGAGCTAAATACCTAATAAAAAATGGAAAAAAAAAGTTTCAGTGTCTGTGGTTTTATGTGGAGTTCTTTAATCCACTTAGATTTGACCTTAGTACAAGGAGATAGAAATGGATCAATTCGCATTCTTCTACATGATAACAGCCAGTTGTGCCAGCACCATTTGTAGAAAATGCTGTCTTTTTTCCACTGGATGGTTTTAGCTCCCTTGTCAAAGATCAAGTGACCATAGGTGTGTGGATTCATCTCTGGGTCTTCAATTCTGTTCCATTGGTCTACTTGTCTGTCACTATACCAGTACCATGCAGTTTTGATCACAATTTCTCTGTAATACAGTTTTAGGTCTGGCATGGTGATTCCACCAGAGGTTCTTTTATCCTTGAGGAGAGTTTTTGCTATCCTCGGTTTTTTGTTATTCCAGATGAATCTGCAGATTGCCCTTTCTAATTCGTTGAAGAATTGAGTTGGAATTTTGATGGGGATTGCATTGAATCTGTAGATTGCTTTTGGCAAGATGGCCGTTTTTACAGTGTTGATCCTGCCAATCCATGAGCATGGGAGATCTTTCCATCTTCTGAGATCTTCTTTAATTTCTTTCTTTAGAGACTTGAAGTTCTTATCATACAGATCTTTCACTTCCTTAGTTAGAGTCACGCCAAGATATTTTATATTATTTGTGACTATTGAGAAGGGTGTTGTTTCCCTAGTTTCTGTCTCAGCCTGTTTATTCTTTGTATAGAGAAAGGCCATTGACCTGTTTGAGTTTATTTTATATCCAGCTACTTCACCGAAGCTGTTTATCAGGCTTAGGAGTTCTCTGGTGGAATTTTTTTTTCCATTTTTTATTAGGTATTTAGCTCATTTACATTTCCAATGCTATACCAAAAGTCCCCCATATCCACCCACCCCCACTCCCCTCCCCACCCACTCCCCCTTTTTGGCCCTGGTGTTCCCCTGTACTGGGGCATATAAAGTTTGCAAGTCCAATGGGCCTCTCTTTCCAGTGATGGCCGACTAGGCCATATTTTGATATATATGCAGCTAGAGTCAAGAGCTCCGGGGTACTGGTTAGTTCATAATGTTTTCCACCTATAGGGTTGCAGATCCCTTTAGCTCCTTGGCTACTTTCTCTAGCTCCTCCATTGGGAGCCCTATGATCCATCCATTAGCTGACTGTGAGCATCCACTTCTGTGTTTGCTAGGCCCCAGCATAGTCTCACAAGAGACAGCTACATCTGGGTCCTTTCGATAAAATCTTGCTAGTGTATGCAATGGTGTCAGCGTTTGGATGCTGATTATGGGGTGGATCCCTGGATATGGCAGTCTCTACATGGTCCATCCTTTCATCTCAGCTCCAAACTTTGTCTCTGTAACTCCTTCCATGGGTGTTTTGTTCCCAAATCTAAGGAGGGGCATAGTGTCCACACTTCAGTTCATTCTTCTTGAGTTTCATGTGTTTAGCAAATTATATCTTATATCTTGGGTATCCTAGGTTTAGGGATAATATCCACTTATCAGTGAGTACATATTGTGTGAGTTTCTTTGCGAATGTGTTACCTCACTCAGGATGATGCCCTCCAGGTCCATCCATTTGGCTAGGAATTTCATAAATTCATTCTTTTTAATGGCTGAGTAGTACTCCATTGTGTAAATGTACCACATTTTCTGTATCCATTCCTCTGTTGAAGGGCATCTAGGTTCTTTCCAGCTTCTGGCTATTATAAATAAGGCTGCTATGAACATAGTGGAGCATGTGTCCTTCTTACCATTTGGGGCATCTTCTGGATATATGCCCAGGAGAGGTATTGCTGGATCCTCCGGTAGTACTATGTCCAATTTTCTGAGGAACCGCCAGACTGATTTCCAGAGTGGTGGTACAAGCCTGCACTCCCACCAACAATGGAGGAGTGTTCCTCTTTCTCCACATCCACGCCAGCATCTGCTGTCACCTGAATTTTTGATCTTAGCCATTCTGACTGGTGTGAGATGGAATCTCAGGGTTGTTTTGATTTGCATTTCCCTGATGATTAAGGATGTTGAACATTTTTTCAGGTGCTTCTCTGCCATTCGGTATTCCTCAGGTGAGAATTCTTTGTTCAGTTCTGAGCCCCATTTTTTAATGGGGTTATTTGGTTTTCTGAAGTCCACCTTCTTGAGTTCTTTATATATGTTGGATATTAGTCCCCTATCTGATTTAGGATAGGTAAAGATCCTTTCCCAATCTGTTGGTGGTCTTTTTGTCTTATTGACGGTGTCTTTTGCCTTGCAGAAACTTTGGAGTTTCATTAGATCCCATTTGTCAATTCTCGATCTTACAGCACAAGCCATTGCTGTTCTGTTCAGGAATTTTTCCCCTGTGCCCATATCTTCAAGGCTTTTCCCCACTTTCTCCTCTATAAGTTTCAGTGTCTCTGGTTTTATGTGAAGTTCCTTGATCCACTTAGATTTGACCTTAGTACAAGGAGATAAGTATGGATCAATTCGCATTCTTCTACACGATAACAACCAGTTGTGCCAGCACCAATTGTTGAAAATGCTGTCTTTCTTCCACTGGATGGTTTTAGCTCCCTTGTCGAAGATCAAGTGACCATAGGTGTGTGGGTTCATTTCTGGGTCTCCAATTCTATTCCATTGGTCTCCTTGTCTGTCTCTATACCAGTACCATGCAGTTTTTATCACAATTGCTCTGTAGTAAAGCTTTAGGTCTGGCATGGTGATTCCGCCAGAAGTTCTTTTATCCTTGAGAAGACTTTTTGCTATCCTAGGTTTTTTGTTATTCCAGACAAATTTGCAAATTGCTCCTTCCAATTTGTTGAAGAATTGAGTTGGAATTTTGATGGGGATTGCATTGAATCTGTAGATTGCTTTTGGCAAGATAGCCATTTTTACAATGTTGATCCTGCCAATCCATGAGCATGGGAGATCTTTCCATCTTCTGAGATCTTCCTTAATTTCTTTTTTCAGAGATTCGAAGTTTTTATCATACAGATCTTTCACTTCCTTAGTTAGAGTCACGCCAAGATATTTTATATTATTTGTGACTATTGAGAAGGGTGTTGTTTCCCTAATTTCTTTCTCAGCCTGTTTATTCTTTGTATAGAGAAAGGCCATTGACTTGTTTGAGTTTATTTTATATCCAGCTACTTCACCGAAGCGGTTTATCAGGTTTAGGAGTTCTCTGGTAGAATTTTTAGGGTCACTTATATATACTATCATATCATCTGCAAAAAGTGATATTTTGACTTCCTCTTTTCCAATTTGTATCCCCTTGATCTCCTTTTGTTTTCGAATTGCTCTGGGTAATACTTAAAGTACTATGTTGAAAAGGTAGGGAGAAAGTGGGCAGCCTTGTCTAGTCCCTGATTTTAGTGGGACTGCTTCCAGGTTCTCTCCATTTACTTTGATGTTGGCTACTGGTTTGCTGTAGATTGCTTTTATCATGTTTAGGTATGGGCCTTGAATTCCTGATCTTTCCAACACTTTTATCATGAATGGGTGTTGGATCTTGTCAAATGCTTTTTCTGCATCTAACGAGATGATCATGTGGTTTTTGTCTTTGAGTTTGTTTATATAATGGATTACATTGATGGATTTTCGTATATTAAACCATCCCTGCATCCCTGGAATAAAACCTACTTGGTCAGGATGGATGATTGCTTTAATGTGTTCTTGGATTCGGTTAGCGAGAATTTTATTGAGGATTTTTGCATCGATATTCATAAGAGAAATTGGTCTGAAGTTCTCTATCTTTGTTGGATCTTTCTGTGGTTTAGGTATCAGAGTAAAGTGGCTTCATAAAATGAGTTGGGTAGAGTACCTTCTACTTCTATTTTGTGAAATAGTTTGTGCAGAACTGGAATTAGATCTTCTTTGAAGGTCTGATAGAACTCTGCACTAAACCCATCTGGTCATGGGCTTTTTTTGGTTGGGAGACTATTAATAACTGCTTCTATTTCTTTAGGTGATATGGGACTGTTTAGATGGTCAACTTGATCCTGATGAGATATTATTTGTGTCAAGTTGACAAGGGGTGGATTGTAGTGGCTATTCCTGGTTGTCAACTTGACAATATTTGGAATGAACTACAATCTGGGATTGGAAGGCTCACCAGTGACCCTTATCTGGAGGCTTGGAGATCCTTATCTGGATCTTGGTTTGAAGATCTTGAGCTGAACTACCTGAACTACCCATGCAGTCTGATTATTTCCTTTTCCCCAGTGTACAGTTACCCTTGTAAAAGGCCGTAGGTCCCTCTGGGGAAGAACTGGAGAAAGGGTAACAGCAAAACCTTTGAGTGTCTTATCAAGATCCTTCCTCATCGGAACCTGGCCACCCCTTCATTCAAGGGGTTCTGGATCTGCAAACTGTCTCAAGTCTGGAAATTGATTCACTGGCCGAGATTGCTGTTTACCACGATCTGATGTAGCCTTTCTTTCATTTGGCTGTTTACCACGATCTAATGTAGCCTTTCTTTCATTATTTCATTATTTCATTATTTCATCATTTCATTTCTTTCTTTCCACTTGGTTGATTTCACCCCTGAGTTTGATTATTTCCTGCCCTCTACTCCTCTTGGGAGAATTTGCTTCCTTTTTTTCTAGGGCTTTTAGATGTGTTGTCAAGCTGCTAGTATGTGCTGTCTCCCGTTTCTTCTTGGAGGCACTCAGAGCTATGAGTTTCCCTCTTAGAAATGCTTTCATTGTGTCCCATAGGTTTGGGTACATTGTGGCTTCATTTTCATTAAACTCTAAAAAGTCTTTAATTTCTTTCTTTATTCCTTCCTTGACCAAGGTATCATTGAGAAGAGTGTTGTTCAGTTTCCACGTGAATGTTGGCTTTCCATTATTTATGTTGTTATTGAAGATCAGTCTTAGGCCATGGTGGTCTGATAGGATACATGGGACAATTTCAATATTTTTGTATCTATTGAGGCCTGTTTTGTGACCAATTATATGGTCAATTTTGGAGAAGGTCCCGTGAGGTGCTGTGAAGAAGGTATATCCTTTTGTTTTAGGATAAAATGTTCTGTAGATATCTGTCAGGTCCATTTGTTGCATAACTTCTGTTAGTTTCAGTGTGTCCCTGTTTAGTTTCTGTTTCCACGATCTGTCCTTTGAAGAAAGTGGTGTGTTGAGGTCTCCCACTATTATTGTGTGAGGTGCAATGTATGCTTTGAGCTTTACTAAAGTGTCTCTAATGAATGTGGCTGCCCTTGCATTTGGTGTGTAGATATTCAGAATTGAGAGTTCCTCTTGGAGGATTTTACCTTTGATGAGTATGAAGTGTCCCTCCTTGTCTTTTTTGATAACTTTGGGTTGGAAGTCGATTTTATCCGATATTAAAATGGCTACTCCATCTTGTTTCTTCAGTCCATTTGCTTGGAAAATTGTTTCCCAGCCTTTCACTCTGAGGTAGTGTCTGTCTTTTTCCCTGAGATGGGTTTCCTGTAAGCAGCAGAATGTTGGGTCCTGTTTGTGTAGCCAGTCTGTTAGTCTATGTCTTTTTATTGGGGAATTGAGTCCATTGATATTAAGAGATATTAAGGAAAAGTAATTGTTGCTTCCTTTTATTTTTGTTGTTAGAGTTGGCATTCTGTTCTTGTGGCTGTCTTCTTTTTGGTTTGTTGAATGATTACTTTCTTGGTTGTTCTAGGGCGTGATTTCCGTCCATGTATTGCTTCTTTTCTGTTATTATCCTTTGAAGGGCTGGATTCGTGGAAAGATATTGTGTGAATTTGTTTTTGTCGTGGAATACTTTGGTTTCTCCATCTATGGTAATTGAGAGTTTGGCCGGGTATAGTAGCCTGGGCTGGCATTTGTGTTCTCTTAGTGTCTGTATAACATCTGTCCAGGCTCTTCTGGCTTTCATAGTCTCTGGTGAAAAGTCTGGTGTAATTCTGATAGGTCTTCCTTTATATGTTACTTGACCTTTCTCCCTTACTGCTTTTAATATTCTATCTTTATTTAGTGCATTTGTTGTTCTGATTATTATGTGTTGGGAAGAATTTCTTTTCTGGTCCAGTCTATTTGGAGTTCTGTAGGCTTCTTGTATGATCATGGGCATCTCTTTTTTTATGTTTGGGAAGTTTTCTTCTATTATTTTGTTGAAGATATTAGCTGGCCCTTTAAGTTGAAAATCTTCATTCTCATCAATTCCTATTATTTGTATGTTTGGTCTTCTCATTGTGTCTTGGATTACCTGGATGTTTTGAGTTAGGATCCTTTTGCATTTTGTATTTTCTTTGACTGTTGTGTCGATGTTCTCTATGGAATCTTCTGCACCTGAGATTCTCTCTTCCATTTCTTGTATTCTGTTGCTGATGCTCGCTTCTATGGTTCCAGATCTCTTTCCTAGGGTTTCCATCTCCAGCGTTGCCTCGCTTTGGGTTTTCTTTATTGTGTCTACTTCCCCTTTTAGTTCTAGTATGGTTTTGTTCATTTCCATCACCTGTTTGGATGTGTTTTCCTGTTTTTCTTTAATGATTTCTACCTGTTTGGCTGTGTTTTCCTGCTTTTCATTAAGGGCCTGTAACTCTTTAGCAGTGCTCTCCTGTAATTCTTTAAGTGACTTATGAAAGTCCTTCTTGATGTCCTCTATCATCATCATGAGAAATGTTTTTAAATCTGGGTCTAGATTTTCAGTTGTGTTGGGGTGCCCAGGACTAGGTGGGGTGGGAGTGCTGCGTTCTGATGATGGTGAGTGGTCTTGATTTTTGTTAGTAGGATTCTTACGTTTGCCTTTTGCCATCTGGTAATCTCTGAAGCTAGCTGTTTTAGTTGTCACTGTTAAGAGCTTGTTCTTCAGGTGACTCTGTTAGCCTCTATAAGCAGACCTGGAGGGTAGCACTCTCCTTAGTTTCAGTGGGCAGAGTATTCTCTGCAGACAAGCTCTCTTCTTGCAGGGCAGTTACCCAGATATCTGGTGTTCGAACTAGACTCCTGGCAGAAGTTGTGTTCCACTCACTAGAGGTCTTAGGATCTCCTGTGGAATCCTGTCTGGGCCCTTGTGGGTGTCAGGCGACTCCGCTGGCAAGGTAGCTTGGGGCTCGAGTGGAGCGGAAGGGGTTTGTGCCCCAGATCAAGCCCGGGTAGCCTGCTTCCCTATGTACAGCAGTCTCAGGTTCCGCGTGATTGGATTGGGGCAGGCGCTGTGTTCCACTCACCAGAGGTCTTAGGATCCCGTGGGGAGTCCCTTGTGGGCCCTTGCGGGTGTTGGGCAAGACTCTGCTGGCAAGGTAGCCCGGGGCTCGAGACGAGCGAGCGGAAGGGACATGTGCCCCAGATCAGGCCTGGGTAGCCTGCTTCCCTATGTACCGCAGTCTCAGGTTCCACGCGATTGGATTGGGGCAGGCGCTGTGTTCCACTCACCAGAGGTCTTAGGATCCCGTGGGGGGTCCCGTGTGGGCCCTTGCGGGTGTTGGGCAAGACTCTGCTGGCCCTCTGGTGGAATTTTTAGGGTCACTTATATATACTATCATATCATCTGCAAGAAGTGATATTTTGACTTCTTCCTTTCCAATTTGTATCCCCTTGATCTCCTTTTGTTGTCTAATTGCTCTGGCTAGGACTTCAAGTACAATGATGAATAGGTAGGGCGAGAGTGGACAGCCTTGTCTAGTCCCTGATTTTAGTGGGATTGCTTCCAGCTTCTCACCATTTACTTTGATGTTGGCTATTGGTTTGCTGTAGATTGATTTTATCATGTTTAGGTATGGGCCTTGAATTCCTGATCTTCCAAGACTTTTATCGTGAATGGATGTTGGATTTTGTCAAATGCTTTCTCAGCATCTAACGAGACGATCATGTGGTTTTTGTCTTTGAGTTTGTTTATATACTGGATTACGTTGATGGATATCCTTATATTGAACCATCCCTGCATCCCTGGGATGAAACCTACTTGGTCAGGATGGATGATTATTTTGATGTGTTCTTGGATTTGGTTAGCAATATCTTTATTGAGGATTTTTGCATCGATATTCATAAGGGAAATTGGTCTGAAGTTCTCTATCTTTGTTGGGTCTTTTGTGGTTTAGGTATCAGAGTAATAGTGGCTTCATAAAATTAGTTGGGTAGAGTACCTTCTACTTCTATCTTGTGGAATAGTTTGTGAAGAACTGGAATTAGATCTTCTTTGAAGGTCTGATAGAACTCTGCACTAAACCCGTCTGGTCCTGGGCTTTTTTGGCTGGGAGACTATTAATAACCACTTCTATTTCCTTAAGGGATATGGGACTGTTTAGATGGTCAACTTGATACTGATTCAACTTTGGTACCTGGTATCAGTCCAGAAATTTGTCCATTTCATCCAGGTTTTCCAGTTTTGTTGAGTATAGCCTTTTGTAGAAGGATCTGATGGTGTTTTGGATTTCTTCAGGATCTGTTGTTATGTCTCCCTTTTCATCTCTGATTTTGTTAATTAGGATGCTTTCCCTGTGCCCTGTAGTGAGTCTGGCTAAGGGTTTATCTATCTTGTTGATTTTCTCAAAGAACCAGCTCCTTGATTGGTTGACAGTTCTTCTTGTTTCCACTTGGTTGATTTCACCCCTGAGTTTGATTATTTCCTGCCTTCTACTCCTCTTGGGTGAATTTGTTTCCTTTTCTTCTAGATGTTTTAGGTGTGTTGTCAAGCTGCTAATGTGCTCTCTCTCTAGTTTCTTTTTGGAAGCACTCAGAGCTATGAGTTTTTCTTTTAGAAATGCTTTCATTGTGTCCCATAGGTTTGGGTATGTTGTGGCTTCATTTTTATTACACTCCAAAAAGTCCTTAATTTCTTTCTTTATTCCTTCCTTGACCAAGGTATCATTGAGAAGAGTGTTGTTCAGTTTCCACGTGAATGTTGGCTTTCTATTATTTATTTTGTTATTGAAGATCAGCCTTAGGCCATGGTGGTCTGATAGGATGCATGCGACAATTTCAATATTTTTGTATATGTTGAGGCTTGTTTTGTGACCAATTATGTGGTCAATTTTAGAGAAGGTACCATGAGGTGCTGAGAAGAAGGTATATCCTTTTGTTTTAGGATAAAATGTTCTGTAGATATCTGTTAAGTCCATTTGTTTCATCACTTCTGTTAGTTTCACTGTGTCCCTGTTTAGTTTCTGTTTCCATGATCTGTCCATTGGTGAAAGTGGTGTGTTGAAGTCTCCCACTATTATTATGTGAGGTGCAATGTGTGCTTTGAGCTTTACTAAAGTTTCTTTAATGAATGTGGCTGCCCTTGTATTTTAGCATAGATATTCAGAATTGAGAGTTCCTCTTGGAGAATTTTACCTTTGATGAGTATGAATTGCCCCTCCTTGTCTTTTTTGATGACTTTGGGTTGGAAGTCAATCTTATCAGATATTAGGATGGCTACTCCAGCTTGTTTCTTCATACCATTTGCTTGGAAAATTGTTTTCCATCCTTTCATTCTGAGGTAGTGTCTATCTTTTTCTCTGAGATGAGTTTCCTGTAAGCAGCAAAATGTTGGGTCTTGTTTGTGTAGCCAGTTTGTTAGTCTAGGTCTTTTTATTGGGCAGTTGAGTCCATTGATATTAAGAGATATTAAGGAAAAGTAATTGTTGCTTCCTGTTATTTTTGTTGTTAAAGTTGGCATTCTGTTCTTGTGGCTGTCTTCTTTTAGTTTTGTTGAGGGATTATCTTCTTGTTTTTCCTAGGGCGTGGTTCCCGTCCTTGTATTGGTTTTTTTCTGTTATTATCCTTTGAAGGGCTGGATTCTTGGAGAGATAATGGGTGAATTTAGTTCTGTTGTGGAATACTTTGGTTTCTCCATCTATGGTAATTGAGAGTTTGGCTGGGTATAGTAGCCTGGGCTGGAATTTGTGTTCTCTTAGTGTCTATATAACATCTGTCCAGGCTCTTCTGGCTTTCATAGTCTCTGGTGAAAAATCTGGTGTAATTCTGATAGGCTTGCCTTTATATGTTACTTGACCTTTTTCCCTTACTGCTATTAGTATTCTATCTTTATTTAGTGCATTTGATGTTCTGATTATTATGTGTCGGGAGGAGTTTCTATTCTGGTCCAGTCTATTTGGAGTTCTGTAGGCTTCTTGTATGTTCATGGGCATCTCTTTCTTTAGATTTGGGAAGTTTTCTTCAATAATTTTGTTGAAGATGTTTGCTGGTCCTTTGAGTTGAAAATCTTCATTCTCATCCACTCCTATTATCCGTAGGTTTGGTCTTCTCATTGTGTCCTGGATTTCCTGGATGTTTTGAGTTAGGCTCTTTTTGCATTTTCCATTTTCTTTGATTGTTGTGCCGATGTTCTCTATGGAATCTTCTGCACCTGAGATTCTCTCTTCCATCTCTTGTATTCTGTTGCTGATGCTGGCATCTATGGTTCCAGATTTCTTTCCTAGGGTTTCTATCTCCAGCGTTGCCTCCAGCGTTGCCTTTGGGTTTTCTTTATTGTGTCTACTTCCCTTTTTAGGTCTAGTATGGTTTTGTTTATTTCCATCATCTGTTTGGATGTGTTTTCCTCTTTTTCTGTAAGGACTTCTACCTGTTTTGTTGTGTTTTCCTGTTTTTCTTTAAGGACTTGTAACTCTTTAGCAGTGTTCTCCTGTATTTCTTTAAGTGAGTTATTAAATTCCTTCTTTATGTCCTCTACCATCATCATGAGATATGCTTTTAAATCCAGGTCTACCTTTTCAGGTGTGTTTGCATGCCCTGTACTGGGCGAAGTGGGCGTTCTGGGTTCTGATGATGGTGAGTGGTCCTGGTTTCTGTTAGTAGGATTCTTATGTTTACCTTTCACCATCTGGCAATCTCTGGAGTTAGTTGTTATAGTTGTCTTTGTTTAGAGATTGTTCCTCTGTTGATTTTGTTACCCTCTATCAGCAGACGTGGGAGGCTAGCTCTCTCCTCTGAGTTTCAGTGGTCAGAGCAGTCTCCGCAGGCAAGCTCTCCTCTTTCAGGGAAGGTGCACAGTTATCTGGTGTTTGGACCTCCTCCTGGCTGAAGAAGAAGGCCCAAAACAGGATCTTTCCCAGAAGCTGTGTTGCTTTGGCCAGGAAGGTGGCCGGTTGTCTGGAGCAGAAGATGGCGCCGCCTCAGAAGCTCTCTGGCTCTTGCCTGTCCCTGAAACAGCTGGCCTCTGTATTCCACACCCTCACCCGTGCAGCCTGCCCTCCGCGCGGAGTCCCGGAGCCAAGGAAGCTTCCCCCGCCGGGGCCTGAGGCAGAAACCTCTTGGGCTGGGCGGACCCCTGTGCTCTCACCAGGAAGGTGGCCTGTTGTCTCTCAGTTATTTTCAAAACTGTTGATTTTAGTCAAATGAGGATAGTTGCAGGACTGACCGATTAAAGCTTTGGAGCTTATATTTTCCATAACCTTAAAATCACATGTGAAAGAAGAGATCATTTTCAGTGACTGTAGAGATATTCTGAGTGAATTTTCAATACAAGTCATCAGATAGGCTTATGACATATATTTCAAGGAATCAAAGTTTCAAAGTCTGGATTTTACTCTCCTCCCTGTTTTCACATGTGACAAAGGGTAAGTTCTTGGTCTTTTGACAGCTGTGTTGTTAGTCTCAAAAATGAATACATAATATTTTATCTGTCTAGTGAGAAGACTAAGACAACAATCTCATGCTTTTTTCTCACCCTGAAATTCATTGCTGTAAATGTTTTATGGAGTTGAAATAGACAAGAACAAAATACAACCAAAATTATCTACACTATTTCTGTAGGAATATGTCCTTCATGTATGTTTTGATTTTTATTTTTCTTAGTATACATGTATATTTATATTTAATATATAGTATGTAAATATATAAATAAATATTTATTTTGAGAATTTCATAATTGAGCACTTTACATAATTTATGTCTTTCCATCTCTTTCCATACCCCCACTTCTTCACAGATTCTAGGCTTATATATATACATATATATGTATATAACTGCAAATATGAAATCCATATATAATATATGTATATACAAATTAGTCAATTTAATATTAGTCATATGCATATGTTTTAGGGCTCATCATCTTATTAGACACCTATTTAATGTAGACAATTTAAAAACAATCCTAAGTATTTCTTTGAGGAGTTTATAACTTGCTTAGACACATTTGGACATAAAAAGTTTGGGCTATAAGGAACTTTGAGGGCATTGCTTATTGACTGGAAGGCTTTGGTGAGTCAGCCTAAAAAATTGCAGCTTCTAAGCTTATTATTATCATCAATAGACTTATCATTTTCTTTGTTTAGTGAGTAATACAATAACTATTTGTTGCTTTTTCCTACTTATCACAGGAAAAAAATATAACAAGGTTCATGGGAATGCCTTTAGCTTTCAGCTAACTCTAAATAAATGAGCGACATTGCCAGAAATCCAGAACAGTAGTAATCATGGGTTCTTCCCAAATTCTCTAAATCTGCCTACAGTACAACTACTCCACAATTCACTTAACATATGTTCTACTGCCTGAATGTGACTTTCACTCCTGTCCTTAGACCCATGTCAAGCAGCAAGATAAGGTATAGAAGATAATATGTCAGTTTTGTGGTGTGGAGTGAAACCAAATCATTTGCAAGGTTTAAATGAATAAATATATGCATATCAAACAAAGCTAGTACTGGTTAAAAATTCGGAGGGGATATTGATGATATCAAAACAATATAGTATATTATTCAACCAGTTCCCATTGATGGTGATGTACAGAGTTAAAATAAAGTAACAGTGCTTTCTTGCTTTCTAAAAATTTATGTTAAACATAAGACATGTAAATTCAATTTAGGACCTAAATAGCATTATTATAGATATAGTTTTATTTTTAACATCTTGAAAATAACAGGCAGCTCACATTAAATATATATTTTAGGTATATTTCATGTGGGTTATTTGTGACAAACTAGATAGTTTATATGCCAAATTATGCTGTAGTAAGTACTTTAAAATATAATGCTACTAGACACTGATTCTCCCGTGACCTCCTTCATCACTCTCACGACAATGACTTATAGACAATGCAAAATTAATGAAAGCAATGAAAAATATGATAATACATATAGCATTTTGTTTGTTTAATTTTATTCTCAGCGATAATATTTTATCACCATTTACACATTTGAAATAGAATAAGTACAATTCCAGTTTCTTGTTTTTACTCTGCCATACATTACTTGTTTTAAGTGTCAGTCTTGCATACTCTCTATGAAAGGACAATGAGACAAGTCAAAAAATTAACCAGAAGACAGGATTAATTTCTATATGGTATTTCATATAATAGATATGAAATAGATCACACTGATCAGTTAGTATTCACTCAGAGTCCAGAATGTACTCTAGTTATTTAAAGGAAATAAATGGTATTAATAATTATTGGATATTTACTGCAAAGAAATTGCAATGCAAGAGGAGTATAGTAAGTTGCTGCAGGAGCAGTATCTATGAGAAGCAGCTTACATCACTGTCTCAAGAATAATGAATAAAAGTGGAAGAGTGATTGAAACCTGAGTGGTGAAGGATGTGCTGCACAAAGCTGCAAGTCTGACCCCAGAGGAGAAGGTGTTCCATAGGCTGCGTAGTTGTCTCTGAATTAGGAGAGGGATGCTGGAAGTATTTCAAGTGACTAACATTTTCTATATGTAGATGGGCTTGATAAAGGCATAAGTCTGGTAGTGTTAGAACAACTGCAAACTGGAATTAATTATTGCTGTTATTCTTCATCTTGACTGTTATTGTCAGAATGAAGAAGTGCTGTTGGATATCATTGAAGGTAGCTGAAAGTAAACAGGAAACTAACAATAGAGAATCATTCCTTGCTCTTTATTCTCTTTCAAGTTCCTTCGAGCATCTATGATTAATAGTCTAAAAGAAAGCCAGTTAGTAAAACAGAAGTATGATACACAGATTTCAACTCTAGAAACAAAGATTGGACCCTGGGAAGGCAGGACTCTTGAAAGAAGCAATAGCTGAAATAAACAAACAAACAGCAACAATAACAACAAAAACAGGGCATGCTGTCAACTATTCATTGGCACAGTGGAATAACTAAGAGCACCCAACATAAAGGAATCTGTGTGCTATTGTCAAACACTTTGCTTGTGTGTAAGTAGAGACAATATCCATAAATGTGTGCATATCTGTTTACAAAAACATTGCTCACAATGATCCGTGCTAAATACAGATGGAAAGAAGAAATAATGTACATATTCGAGACAAATGTGAAATAAATGATATAGATATCTCCAAGGAAATGCCCTAAAACATATATAGCACCTGCTTGACCATGTAGGCTGAGACACCTGCCTTTGGATTCAGTCCCTATGTTATGTGTGCTATGTGGGTACTCAAGCCTCTAGAGAGGATAGGCACAAATGTTTGGTTCATGGCTTCTGCTATACTTTATTTTATTTTATTTTATTTTATTTTATTTTATTTTATTTTATTTTTGGTTATTATGAGCATCTGTGTCTACATGTGTATTCTAGATACATAATTGAGCTAGCTTCCCTGTGAGCTCCTGGAGTTTCAGCTACCTGAGTAGAAGAGTTATGAACTATGGCTTCTGAGACTAAGTTCATAAGCAAACAGAGAGAGAGGGGGGAGGGAGGGAGGGAGAGAGAGAGAGTGAGGAGAGAGAGAAGAGAGAGAAGAAACACAGAAAGATTGCATACAGAAACACATACACAATACACACATAAGGAGACAGAGACAGACCAGAGACAGACAGACAGACAGACAAATACATACAGAGAAGGCAGATACACACACTCACACACAGAAACCTACTACTTGTTATGCAATAAGAGGTTTGGTGGTGCTGTATTAGTCAAATTTCTTAATTGGAACAGGTTTTGGTATCAGACTAGTATGTAGTCCTAAAAAGACAAAGTAGGTTTGGGCACTAAGTACCAGGTAGAAACACCAGAAGGAGAGTGCCAGCAAAGCCAGGAAGGATTTTCTGATTTTGCTTTGATTTTCGACAAAAGTCAGACAGTCCTGAGTAGTCCATAGGTAAGAATTGAAACAAAACTGAGAAAAGAAATGCTTTCAGAACTTAAAGGTAAAACAATTCTTGTTATATAGTAACAGAAAGCTTAACAACAATATTACCCTGAGGGCACATGGAAATCAGAAACTATCTGGTAAATTGGCAGCTCTAAGTAAATTTCTGGGTAGAATACTGAAAATTCATGAGTATATGCTTACTATTAATAGCAAAATTAGAGAAGAGACAAACAGCACAGCAAGGAAACTTTTAACTTGTAAATAAAATAGAGAATATCTGAAGAATTCCCTCCCTCCTTCCCTCCCTCCGTCCCTCCCTGCCTCCCTCCTTCCCTCTCCTTCTCAATCCCCCTCCCTCCCCCCCTCTCTCACATACACACAGCTGCCCCTCTCTCCTCTCCTCCCAATCCCATCCTTACAAATTCCTCCCCACATTATTTCCCTCTCTTATCCTCAGAGAGGGAGGGACCTCCCCCTTTAGATACCACTCTGTCCTGAGACATCCAATCCCAAACAAGACTAAACACATGCTCTTCCACTGAGGCCCAAAAAGGCAGTCCACTTAGGGGAAGAGGATTCAATGTCAGGCAACAGCGTCATACAGCTTGTACTCCAACTGTTAGGGGACACACATGAAAACCAAGCTGCATATATGCTACAAATGTGTGTGGGGGGGTATGTGTGGCCAGGTCCGGCCACTGCATGCTCTTTGCTTGATGATTCAGTCGCTGTGAGTCCCTCTGTAGGACTTGTGATGTACTCCGCCCATCTGACTCAATCTTATCCCCAACTCTTCCACAAAATTCTCTGGGCTCTGCCTGATGTTCCGTTGTGGGTTCCTGCCATCTGTTTCCATTCCCTTCTCTATGAAGCCTCTCAGGATTCCAGTCTACAAGCATAGCAGAATGTTTTTAATAGTGTCAGGGATGGGCTCTCACACATGGAATGCATCTCAAGTTGGGCCAATCATTGGTTGCCCATTCTCCCCATCTCTGCTCCTTCTTTATCCCTGTGCATCATGTAGGCAGGACATATTTTGAGTTTCACATTGAAGGTGGGTTGATGTCCCCTTCCTGTCACTGGAAGGCCCTTCTGGCTACAGGTTGTGACCACTTCAGTCTTCATATCCCCTGTGGGTAGAATTGTCTCAGCTTTGATTATCCCATAGACTCCTGTAGGCTTACAATTTTCTTTTTTTTTAAATTTCATTTTCTATTAGATATTTTTTTATTTACATTTCAAATGCTATCCCAAAAGTCCCCTATATCAACAATATGAACTAACCAGTCCCCCTCCCCCCCCAGAACTGTGTCTCTAGTTACAATTTTCAAAACCTACTTTAATAAGTGTTCTTATTAACCTGATTGATTCTTCTGATTCCCAGAAGTCTCCACCTTCCTGGATCTCTAGCTAGTTCCAGACATGCCGACCACCAATTTCCATTATCATTTCTAGTCCCCTGCTCCCACTCTCCCCTCCCCCACCACACCTAATCCCTATCCCAATCCTCCTCCTCATGCCCTCTCCCACACAGTTCCCTCCCTCTATCCACTTCCAAGGATTATTTTATTTCCCCTTCTGAGTGAGATTCACACATTTTCACTTGATTGCTCTTTATTCCTTAGTTTCTTTGGGTCAGTGGATGGAAGTACAGTTATACTGTACGTTATGGCTAATGTTCAGTTATCAGTGAGTGTGTACCATGTGTGTCTTTATGGGTCTGGGTTACCTCACTCAGGCTGATGTTTTCTAGTTTTATCCATTTGTTTTCTGTTATTTCTGTTGTTGTTGAAATCTAGCCTTTAACCATGGTAATGTGTTAGGATACAAGAGTTATTTAAATTTTCTTATATTTCTTGAGGTTCACTTGTGAATGACTATATGTTTAATTTGGGAGAAAGTTCCATGAGGTGCTAAGAAAAAGGTATATTCCTTTGTATTTGGATAAAATGTTCTGTCGATATCTGTTAGGTCCATTTTATTTATAATCTCTTTGATGTCATAATTTCTCTGTATAGTTTCTATCCTGAAGACCTGACCCTCCATGAGAATGAGGGGTTGAAGTCATCCACTATTAATGAATGGGATATGATATGTGACTTAAGCTTTAGTAATATTTCTTTCATGAATGTTGGTTCCCTTGTGATTAGATCATAGATGTTCAGAATTAAGACATCAACTTAGTGGATTTTTTTCATTTGATGACTATGATGTGTCCTTCCCCATCTCTTTTGATTAAGTTTGGTTAAAAGTCTATTTAATTAAATATTAGAATGGCCACTACAGCTTGCTTTTTGTGTTTATTTGCTTGGACAACTTTTTCTAGTCCTTTATGCTGAGGTAATGTAAGTCTTTGTTGCTGAGGTGTGTTTCTTCTATGCAGCAGGGTGATGGATCCTAGATTTGTATCCATTCTGCTAGCCTGTATCTTTTTATTGGAAAATTGAGTTCATTGATATTGAGAGATATTAATGATAAGTGATTATTAATTCTGGTTATTTTTATGTTGGTGATGTTAGTATGTATTTGTGTTTCTGTGTGTCTGTCTATCTCTCTGGGTATGTGGGCACGTGTGTGTGTGTGTGTGTGTGTGTGTGTGTGTGTGTGTGTGTGTGTATGTGTGTGTATGTACTTGCTTCCCTTCTTTTGTTTATCTTGGTGGGGAATTACTTATTTCCTGTATTTTCTTGGGTGTACTTAATTTCCTTTGGTTGGACTTTTCCTTCTAGAATTTTTCGTAGGACTGGATTTATAGATAGGTGCTCTCTTAGAGTTTTACTGCTGTGAACAGGCACCATGTCCAAGGCAACTCTTTTTTTTTAATTATTGGATATTTTATTTATTTACATTTCAAATGTTATACCCCTTCCTGGTTTCCCCTCCACCAACCCCCTATTCCATCTCTCCTCCCCTGCTCCTATGAAAGTGCCTCCCACCTACCCACTCTCCCACCACCACCCTGGCATTCCACTACACTGGGGCATTAAACCTTCATAGGGTCTCTCCTCTCATTAATACCAGATAAGACCATCCTCTGCTACATAAGCCTTGGGTCCCTCCATATGTACACTTTGGTTGGTGGTTTAGTCCCTGGGAGTCCTGGGGGGGGCGGGGTTCCGGTTGGTTGATATTGTTGTTCTTCCTCTGGGGTTGCAAACCCCTTCAGCTCCTTCAGTCCTTTCTCTAACTCCTCCATTGGGTCCCCTTGCTTAATCCAAAGGTTGGCTGTGAGCATCCACATCTGTATTTGTTAGGCTCTGGCAGAGCCTCTTAGGAGACAGCTATATCAAGCTCTTGTCAGCAAGCACTTCTTGGTATCCACAATAGTGGCCAGGTTTGGTGTCTGTATAAGGGATGGTTTCCAGCCCGGCATGGTGGTGCACGCCTTTAATCCCAGCACTCAGGAGGCAGAGGCAGGCAGATTTCTGAGTTCGAGGTCAGCCTGGTCTACAAAAGTGAGTTCCAGGACAGCCAGGGTTATACAGAGAAACCCTGTCTCGAAAAAACAAACAAACAAAAAACAAAACAAAACAACAAACAAACAAACAACAACAACAACAACAAAAGCAATGGTTTCCTAGGTGGTACAATCTCTGGGTAGCCTTTCCTTCCATTTCTGATCCACATGTTGTCCCTGTATTTTCTCCTGTGAGTGTTTTGATTCACCTTCTAAGAAGGACTAAAGCAGCCATTGGTCTTCATTCTTCTGGAGCTTCCTCTGGTCTGTGAATTGTACTGTGGCTATTCTGAGCTTTTGGGCTAATATCCATTTATGAGTGAGTACCACATGTGTTCTTTTGTGACTGAGTTACCTTACTCAGGATGATATTTTCTAGTTTCATCCATGTGCCTAAGAATTTCATAAAGTCATTGTTTTTAATAGCTGAGTAGTACTCCATTGTGTAAATGTACCACACTTTCTGTATCCATTCCTCTGTTGAAGGAGACATGGGTTCTTTCCAGCTTCTGGCTATTATATATAAGGTTGCTATGAACATAGTGGAGCATGCTGTTATATGTAGGAGCATCTTTTGGGCATATGCCCAGGAGTTCAGTCCTCATGTCCAGTTTTCTGAGGAACTGCCAGACTGATTTCCAGAGTGGTTCTACCAGCTTGAAATCGCACCAACATGGAAGAGTGTTCCTCTTTCTCCACATCCTTGCCAGCATCTGCTGTCATCTGAGTTTTTGATCTTAGCTATTCTGACTGATATGAAGTGGAATCTCAGGGTTGTTTTGATTTGTATTATCCCTTGTTGAATATGCTTGGCGCAGGGAGTGACATTATTAGGAGGTGTTGGAGTAAATGTGATCTTAGAGGAAGTATGTCACTGTGCGGGTAGATAATGAGCCCCACCCCAACCACATGGGAGCCAATCTTTTGCAGATGTCAAAAAGTGATTGCTGACAGGAGCCTAGTGTAGCTGATATAGTTCCTGATGACTAAGAATGTTGAACATTTCTTTAGATGCTTCTCGGCCATTCAATGTTCCTTAGTTGAGAATTCTTTGTTTAGCCCTGTACCCCATTTTTATTTATTATATGTATATAAATTGTAGCTGTCTTCAGACACACCAGAAGAGAGCATTAGACTTCATTACTGATGGTTGTGAGCCATCATGCTGGGAATTGAACTCACGACCTTCAGAAGAACAATCAGTGCACCTAACTGCTGAGCTCTCTCTCCAGCCTTGTACTCCATTTTTAAATAGGGTTATTTGGTTCTCTGGAGTCTAACTTCTTGAGTTCTTTATATATATTGGATATTTGCCCTCTAACAGGTGTAAGATTGGTAATGACCTTTTCCCAATCTGTTGGTTGCTATTTTGTTCTATTGACAATGTCCTTTGTCTTATAGAAGCTTTAAATTTTATCAGGTCCCACTTAGACAACATTTAATTGAGACTGGCTTACAGGTTCAGAGGTTCAGTTCATTATCATCAAGGTGGGAGCATGGCAGTCTCTAGGCAGGCATGGTGCAGGAGGTGCTGAGAGTTCTTCATCTTCATCTGAAGGCAGCTAGGGAAAGATTGGCTCCCATGCGGTTAGGAGGAGGAGCTCATTGCCCACCCATTCAGTGACATACTTACTCTAAGACTACATCTATTCCAATGCCTTCTAGTAGTGCCACTCCTTGGGCCAAACATATTCAAACCATCACAGATATTGTTTAAATTTGGTTTGTCCTCGAATATTTTGTTTTATCTATCTATGGTGATTGAGGGTTTTGCTGGGTATAGTAATCTAGTTTGGCATCTATGGTCTCTTAAAGGAGGCAAAACATTTATCCAGGCCCTTGGACTTTTAAAGTCTCTGTTGAAAAGTGACATGTAATTTTGATAGGTTTGCCATTGTATATTGCTTGGCTTTTTACCCATACAGATTTTAATATTCTTTCTTTTTTCTGTATGTTTTGTGTTTTTATTATTACATGGCAGGGAATTTTTCTTTTTTGGTTCAATTTAATTAGTGTTCTGAAAGCTTCTATTATGTTTATAGGCATCACTTTGTTTAGATTGGGGAACTTTTCTTCTATGATTTTGTTGAAAATATTTTCTGGGCCTTTGAATTGGGACATGTCACTATCTTCTAGTCCTATTATTCTTAGGTTAGGTCATTCTTTTCATGGTGTCCCAGATTTCCTGGATGTTTTGTGTCGTGATATTTTAGATTTCACATTTTTTTTTTGTCTGATGTATATCATATATTCTACACCTAAGATTGTTTCTTTTATTTTTTGTATTTATTGGTGATGCTTGTATCTGTTGTTCCTGTTCTTTTCCTAGGTTTTTCCATCTCCAGATTCCCTTCATTTGTGTTTTTTTATTATTGCTTCTATGTATATTTTCAGATCTTTTAACAGTTTTATTAATTTCCTTCACCTGCTTTATTTTTCTTTATTTCTTTAAGTGATTTATTCATTTCCTCGTAAAAGGCCTCCATCGTCTTTATAAGATTGTATTTAAGATCATTTTTGTGTGCTTAGGTTGTGTTAGGGTATCCAGGCTTTGTTGTAGTAGGATAGCTGTGCTCTATAAGTGACATTTTGCTCTGGCTCTTGTTAATTGTGTTCTTACATTGGCCTTTACTCATGTTTTCTCTGGATATTCCTGGTGTAGCAGGTCTCCAGTAAGGTAGGCCTAACCTGGAAGTTTCTGGTGCAGCAGGCCTTGGGTGAGTAGCCTTGGGCTGGACAAAGGTACTCAGGGAACAGTGTATGCCTCAAGGCATTTGGATGTGCCCCTGAAGCTTCAGCAGGCAGAGAATTGGGATGGAAAGGGATCTAACCTGGATGTTCCTGGTCCAGGAGGTCTTGTGAGGGAGGGAGGTGCTATGGCCAGATAACCCCAGGGTTTTTGTATTAAAACTTTAAACCATTTTTCATAGACAACCATATGGCTTGAAAATTCATAGTTTGAGATAAAAATCCAATCAAGATGTGCAGGTTTAAATAAGATGTCCCCAGATGTGTAGGGCATTTGAATTTGGTTGCTGGTGTTATTTTGGAGGATTAAGGAGAAATGGTCTTGGTGGATCCTGACGAGGTATGGTTTTGCTGGATCCTGAGCAGGTGTGGTCTCGCTGGAGACTAAGAAGGTGAGCTCTTGGTAGAGACTGAAGAGGTCTTGCTGAACACATTACTGGAGGCAGGCTTTGAGAGATTGTGAGAACTTGAATTTTGCTTCCTCTGGTTCCTACTTGTCACCAGAGATGTGAGTTCTATGCTTGTTCTTTCTCAGCCATGGTGGGAATTTATCCCACTTTAACTCTAAGTTCAAATAAACCCTTCCTTCTACTTGCTGCCTTGATCATAATGTTTTATCTCAGAATAGAAAAGTAACTAAGAAGAAACACAGGATTTTGAATTTGTTTGGTAAAACCTCAAACAAAAGGATTAAGGATATATTTCAGTTGGTAGATGCTTGACTAACATGCTAGAAGCCCTCTGTTTGACTACCAGTACTTCCTCAACCCTGTGTGGTAGCATACTTGTATAACTCAAGCACGCTGGAAGTAAAGGTAGAAGGACAAGAGAGACGTTCAAGGTCATAGTTAGCTATCTATCAAGTTAGAGCCTTCCAAGGCTACAGGGAACTCTGTCTAAAACAAACAAACAAACAAACAAATCTCCTAAAAATGTAAGGCAATGAGGATGCCTTCTAGGAACTATTTTGCTGAGCAAAACTTTATTACTTATAGACAATTCTTTATGGAATAATAATAGATTTAATAATATTTAATATCATCATCATCATTATCACTATGGCCATTATTATTATATTAGATCAGGTCAGGACTTGAACTCCCTGTGTAGCTAAGGATAAATTAGAACTTCTGATCTTTTTGGCTTAGCCTCTAGAGTCTTGGAATTATAGGTGTGCTTCACCAGTCGTTTTTTCTTTTCTTTTCTTTTCTTTTCTCTTCTTTTCTTTTCTTTTCTTTTTCTTTTTCTTTTTCTTTTTTCTTTTTCTCTCTTGAGAATTGGACCCAAGGCTTCTTGGGTCCCAAGTTTGACAAGCTCTCTACCAACAGAGCTAAATTTCTATCAAGTTTCTTTGATTCTTATGGACAATGTCTATAAATACTTTTCAAGAAAACAAAATTGAGAGGGCTCATCTTAGTGATAATTGTGGTCATGCTGGCTAGCTACTGGAACAAACATTAGTGCTACTCATAGAAAAGTTAACCTTTTAAAGAAAACTTCACACTAGGAATATCAATTGTATCTGAAAAAATAATAAAAAAAATGGAAAGATGATCTTGACTTCCTAAACTACTCTGAGTTTATCCAATTATAAGATCTAGCTACCTATTATAGGCATCAAAGAACATTGGCCACCAAAGAATCTGCTGCTCCCAAAAGAGAGACATTGGCAATAAGGAATCATTCATTACTAGGCCACACCCAGGCTTCAGTACATGAACTAGCAATATAGATCCAGGTAGACCTCTGAGTTTCAGTGAACGAGGAACTGCTATGGGTAGCTCACATACCATGTGCAGTTTTGTTTGTCTTTATCTAGATTTATTTCTTTGTTGTATGTTGAGTAAGGAGTGGGGAAAACATATTATTCTGTTAATCCTTGGACCGCAGATTGAGAACTGTACTGATAAACGTCTCTAGAGGAAGAGCACCTTAGGAATTTGTATATAAACCTGATTTATTTAGGAGGGACTCTTGCATCTTGAATATGAACCTGGCTTTATAATGTGATTTGGTAGACTCTTCATCCAAAGTGGGGTGAAAAATGCATGAGAAAAAAAAATGTATGCCGATCAATGGATGACTTTATATTCTATAAACTGTAAAATAAGTATTTCAGCAGTTACATGCTTTTGCAGACATGCAACAACAGTTAAATCTGTGGCTGACTCCATGCAGGCAATTCAGGTGACACTGTGTGACTTCCAAGGCTAGGTCCCTCTATGTGTCACTTCATCTTTGCTCTCACCCCCCCCCCCCCGGGCCCTCCTTATCTCCACATCTGTATTTAGGAACTCAGCTCTCAGAAGATGAAGAAATGCTGTCCACCCAGAGAGACAATTTCAGGTAATTCCCTGATAGCTAGCATTCACCTTCTAGACAGATCTCTAAACTAGCTTGCCGGCCATTCTTGCCCCACACACTTTGAACCATCTGTATTGAGGCTGAAAGCACAGTCAAACCATTCACGATGATCTAACCCCCAGTCCCAGGCTTCGGAACAAAATACAAATCATCCGGATTTCAGCAGCTAGGCTCTGGCTGTTTTGTTCCACAGTCACTCGGCATGATTTGTTTCCCAGAGGGGGTGTTGTGTTAACATGTATTAAGTACTTGCAGAAATAGCTAAAGTAAAGAAGTGAGTAAAGATAAAAGAACAGGAAAGATGATAACTCAAAAGACAGTGCGAGATCAAAAGCCCAGGAGGATGATTCACCATAAAAGAGTGTGCGTTTCTTTCTCTAGGAAAGAAGGCAAATGGCGCTGGTAATATAAAGGGAGTTGAAGAATGGGGAAACACTCTTGAAAGACTCATTGGCTTTTAAAACGTGCATTTACAGAACACTGAAAACCTTTAATTTTTTAGAGCCTGTTTTACATCTATTTTACCCACTCTATTCAGGTGATAAATATTACTTACCTTTTCAATTTTACACTGTCCCTGGTCTGTTGCATATTTTAATTTGAAATTTTAATGTTTTTTTTAAAAGGCTAAATAAGATAAGCGCAGTTTGCTTTAAAAGGCAAAAAAACTTCTAAGCAGTCCACCCCAAATTAATCATCAAGCCCCTTTCCCTCATATTTCTTTCCTTAATGGTTTAGAGATGAGCAGTCACATTACCATTATGTATGAATGCGACTAAGCATAAATAAGTGGGACAGGTTGGCCTGCAAACAAATTTCATTAAAGTACCTAGATTAACACATTTTAAAGGTCTCTTTAATGAATCTTTGTCCTTGTGATACAACATAAGCAAGAACAGGGCAAACTAAGTTGTAGAATTTTATATCTCCAGCTCTAGCTTCAAACAATTAAGGGAGTTATAAATAAGCCCCACTATCTTCATCCCACTCGAAAATAATGAATGAGCCATCCCCATGAATCACAAGACTATCACATCAACACATCAGCATCCTAAGATCATGAAAGCAAGACTTTAAACCAGCATTACATTTTGGAATAAATCATGGACTTGGTAACTACTTCAGAATTGTAAATGTTATGATTTTTAGAGTTATAGCATAATTCATATATCAAATGGTGACATCTATGAACCCCATCTGAGAGTCTCTGGGGCTTCTCTAATTTTCAGAGCAAAACCTTTGTGAGTCTACATTTAAAAAAAAAAGAAAAATAGTACATTGAAAAAGTAGTTGAACAAAAACATTCAGAAATTTTCAAAAGGAGAATTTTTTTTCCTAATGAATATCACACTGACAGTCAAATATAAGTAGGAAAAGCAACAGTGAGTTTCACCCCTGCAAGCACAGTATGATTGTTATTGCTGAAACAATGATTTGCCTTTCCTTTTTATTATAAATAAAAGGTAACAATGCTTATTGGAGAAAGGATATGCTTCTCAGCATAGGATTAATAAATATTGATGACAATTATGTTTTTGTAATCTGATTTCCATTGTATATCATCAAAAGTTATTTTAAGCTTCTTTTCATTTTTAAAGCCAGCATGTTAGGCATAATCATGATGTTTTTGAACAATTTGTTTGGAGTTCTCTTTCTCCCTGCTGCTCATGCTCTCTGCTTGTAGACTCCTGAGATGGTTAGCTGTTTTCTTATCCCTGCTATCCTATTGCCCGAGGCCCCATTCTTCCTTATGAGCTAGTGTTTCACACTCTTGGAGTTCGGTTCAGATCTTTAGGCTTTATCCACACTTACATCTATTTGCATCACTCTGCCAGGATCTGTATTAGAAAGAACATGTTGTTTTTGTCTCTCTGCATTTGACTCAACTCAATACTTAATGCTTTCTAGGTTCATATATTGTTTTCTGAATATTTTCTTCCCCCCTTATTGAAATAGATTTTTTTCTCACATAATAAATCCTGATTACATTTCTCCTTTCTGTACTTCCCCAGTTCTTCAACTTCCCTCACTTCCAGACCTGTGAGAAAATAAACAGGCTTCTAAGGGATGATAATGAAATAAAATATAAGAACATGAAGAAAACCTAACACACCAGAGTAAGTCCAACAAATAGAAGGAAAAGAACCCAAGAAAAGCCACAAGAAACAGATACACACTCTCAAGAATCCTATAAAGAACACTAAACTGAAAGTAATAACATATACACGGTGAACACACGCAGCTCCTGAACATGCTGCCTTAACCTCGGTGAGTTTGTATGGGCTTGATCATGTTGCTCTAAATGTCTTTGTTTCTGTGGTGCCCTACACCCCTTGGAACTCTTACTACTTCTGCCTCCTCTTCAGCAGCATTCCCTGGGCTCTGATGGGAGGGAGTTGATGAAGACATTTCTATATAGGACTCAGTGTTCCAAGATCTCTCACTCCCTGCATAATATCTGTTTGAGGGTCTCTAAATTTGTCCTGATCTGCTGCAGGAGGAAGTTTCTACGATGATGAGTGAGCAACACACTGACCCATGAGTATAAGCACAGTGTACTTTGGAATCGATTAATTACAGCAGACCTTTAGCTGAACAGTAGTATTTCAGTTTTCCTAGGTCCCTGTCTTATCTAGTCTCCAGTTCTTGTCCACCAAGTAGCATTGGGTATGGGTTGTATCTCATGCACTGGGCTTTAACTCAAATCATATATTAGTTTGTGACTCTCAGAAGCTTTGTTTTATTATTGCAGTACCATATCTGTTGGGCAGGAACATGCAAAATCTCTTCTAGTACAATGAGTAGAAGTCTAAGGTAATGAAGGCTCTATGTAGGTACAAGCTTGACTTCTCCATGTTCAGTGAGTTTTGCATTTGTTGTCTTTAGTAATGGGATCTTGCCACCAGTTTGTGAAGAGGAACCTGTACTGTATCCTTGGAAGCATGCTGGGTCATTGGGAGCTCCATGGAACAGTTTTAGATAGCAACTCAATTAGATGTAACCCATTTCTGCTAGTGGAAACTACATTTGGTAACAAGAGAGATCTATTTGGGATGGGTAGTATTTTAGGAAATCTATTGTATTATATTTCCATACTACCCCTAAAATGGACTGCAATTTTAGCTGTCTCTCATCATATTCCCCCCATATCCTCCTTTCCCCTTCCTCTCTCCACTTGATTCTTCCATTCCAGCCACCCCTCTTCTATCCATAAGTATTCTGTCTGTCCCTCCAGTTCCTTACTCTATACAGGTTCTGTGGATTGGCTCTCATTGACTTATGAGCTAATATTCACATATAAACAAATACATGCTGTATTTGTCTTTCTGTGTTACCTCATTGAGGATTGTTTCTCTATTTCCATCCATTTACCTATGAATTTCATTTTTAATAGGTAAATAATATTCCATTGTGCAAATGCATTACTGTTTCTTTATTCGTTCATCTGATGAGGAACATATAGGTGGTTTCCAATTTCTGGATACTATGGACAGAACTGCTATGAACATGGTATCTGTGTGGTATGCTAAAATATATTCCTAAGAGTGGAATAGCTAGATCTGAGGTAAAATGATTTCTGCCTTAGAGAGGAACTATTATACTTCCATACTGGATGTGAAGTTGGCAGTCTTACCACCAACTGATGAGTGTTCCCTTTACTACACATCCTCACAATAATTTCTTTGTTTAGATTTTGTCTAGAAGACCTCGCTGTTGGAAAAAATAAGGCATTGCAGTCTTTCACTTTTTAATCACTTGGGAGGGTCAGTTCATGATTTAAGCCAAACCAACGTTTCCTTTAAGGACATAATTGCCTGTATATTTGGAGCATACATTTTAAGAACTGCAATGTCTTCTTGGTGTGTTTTCCTTTGATGAATATGTAGTGTCCTTCCTAAGATCTACTGGTTAGTTTTGGTTTAAAGCCTATTTTGCCAGCTTACTTCTTAGATACATTTGCTTAAATATCTTTTTCTATTCTTTCACCTTGATGTTATGATATATTTCTTAGAAATGCAGCAGAAGAAGCCTGTTTTCACAACCATTTTGATAGTCTGAATCTTTGATTGGAGAATTGAGATTATTGATATTGTAATATATCGATGAGGAGCATTTGGTCATTCTCCCTCTCCTCCCTTTCCCTCTCCCTCTTCCTCCCCCTCCTCTCCCCCCTCCCTCCCCCCCTCTCTGTGTATGTGTGAGTGCATGCACGCATATATATGTGTGGTTTCCTTTTGGATTGCTGGAATCTGGGGTTAATTATTTTTAATTTCCTTGGGCAGTGTCAACTTCTTAAGGCTGGAGTAGAATCTTCTAGAACCTACTATAGGGGTAGATTTTTATAAATATTGCTTACGTTTGGTTTTATTATGGAATATCATATTACAAACATCTATTGTTATTGAAAGCTTGCCTAGGTACAGTAATGTGGGCTGCCATGTATGGTCCCTTTTGAGTCTGTACAATGCCTGCCCATGTCCTTCTGGTGTTTGGAATCTCCACTGAAAAATTACCTTTTTTTTTTTTTTAAAAAAAAAACTTTTTATTTTCCTCCAAATAGAAAAAAGAAAAATCTAACTGTAGAAACAATAGTGTGTCACAGTGTGTCCCACAGTATACCCCTCTGTCCACAGTTCTTTGCTTGCAAATGTTCATTTCATTAAGTCGTTGGTCTGATACAAGGCCTCTGGCTTCTGTTATACTATCAGTACTGGAACCTCATTGGAACTCCACTCAGATATCTCCTTATTACCCTGGGTACTAAGGATCCTGTAGTTTGAGGATCTACAGTACTTCCCCCACCCCTTCATACATGCCAGCAATTCATCAATGATGTAGATGCTAGGGTCAGACTAGGGATGTCTGCCTAGCCCTTGAGGGTAGCAGACTCCTTATGCTGCAGGGCCTCAGACTCAGATGTGCCCCTTCCCCAGTGGCAACACATGCTAACATTCCACGATAGTCCCAGGGTGGCATCAGTAGCTACTCAGATCAGGCTATTCCTCACTACCCTCTAGTCTCCAGTTCTGCCTCTCTTCATTGTGCCCACATTCTTCCATTTCTCTTTCTCTTCTATTTCTCAACTACTTACTTACTCACTCCCCTTAGTAGCACCTGGGGTTCTCTGAGTGTCTGGAGTCATCTCAAGAGTGGTTTCAGGAGTGCTATGCCCCACTCTTGTATTATGGCACTAGGCAGCATTCATCTCAGGTATGGTCTGACCTCAAGGCTAGCACAGTGTGGATGGTGTATAAAGGAACTTTCATCTAGCAACACAGCTGCTCTGGCAAGGGATCACAGCCAAAGACCTTCTAGTCTGTGTAATCTTGTTGGAATGTTCATCTGGAATACATAACCATAGTATATAGCTTCAATACCAAACAATGAAAGTAAGGTTAATTTATAGAAGGGAGCAGCCATGTTTGAAAGTGATGTCTATTTGAGGGGGAGACAAAGTGATGAATCAGAGAAAGATATGGCAGATATAATGAGTCAGAGGATATGCTCTACTCACAAAAGAACAGAACAGGAAGAGAGGCAACTTAAAAGTCAGCACACACACACACACACACACACACACACACAGAAAGAGAGAGAGAGAGAGAGAGAGAGAGAGAGAGAGAGAGAGAGAGAGAGAGAGAGAGAGAGAGATTTTTACCAGTACAGTTTTATACTGACAGGTTGAAGAGAGAGCAAGCTAGTCACAGGTGAAGACAGAACAAGAGATTGAGAAAGAACCAGAGAGGACAAGCAGAGCAATTCAGTAAGCAACTGAGTGAAGCCAGTTTGAATCAGTCAGCTTAGAGAGGGATTTTGAGCCAGAACAGCTGAGTTGAACCAACCAGCCAGTGTTCAGAAAGAGTGAGAAAGGGTAAGTTTATTCATCAGAAAGTCTCAGAGGCGTAGATTAGCAGATGAAGGCTAGATGATCAGATTGTAGAAAGGCTAGAAGATTCCATCCTAAGAATATTTAGGAAAAAGAAAGAAAAAAAAAATAAATGTTCAGGGCTCAGCCCAAGCCAGCATGTTTCCATCTCATCCCAACTGAGGAAAGAGAAATGTCAAATACATCTGCTGAATAAAAGTTACACTTACACTGGTGGTAACTTTAGGCTTGCTCTTTGCCCTGGCCACTCCCATGGCTCCATATCTCAAGCTCTCTGCTGTCCAGGACCTGAGGTCCCAGATAGAATTCTTCTAATCTCTGGACTGTGTTGTGCTGGACTGAAAGGTGGTTGTCTCAAAGTTGCTATTTCATGGGGTGTTAGACTACTAAACATTTATATGTTTCCAGGTCAGAACATTGAGGATAGATATAGGCTCTCATCTCTGACCTACAGAAAATACTAGAAGGAAACCTCCAATCCAAGGAAAATAACTACATCCAAGAAATCAGAAAATAAATAATTACATACCAGCAAAAACAAGTGAAACACACACACACACACACACACACACACACACACACACACACATACCACATCACCACCAACATCAACAACAACAAGATCAAATAACTATCACTGGTCGTTAATATCCCTTAATATCTACTGGCACACACATAACACAGCAGCCACACCTGCCATGCCTCTAGGGGTAGGCCAGGCATTATTTTAATAGGTACCTTTATATGTTATTTGGTATGTTCCCCTTACAAAGTTTAATATTCTTTCTTTGTTCTATTAGTTTGGTGTTTTAATCAAAACTCCAGGGACTTTTCTTTCTGCTTCAGTCTATTAAGTTTTCTGTGTGCTTCTAGAATCTTGATAGGTATCTCCTTCTTCAGGTTAGAAAATATTTTCTTCAAGATTTTGTTGAGATAATTTTCTGTGCCTTTGACCTTGGTCTCTTCTACTTCTTCTTCTTCTTCCTATTATTTTAGTTTTGCTGCTGTTGTTGTTGTTTTACAGTGTGGAGGGTTGAGTATGCTTGACCCATGGGAAGGAGCACTATTAGAAGGTGTGGCCAAATTATAGAATATGTTGCCATATATATATATATATATATATATATATATATATATATACACACACACACACATATATATATATATATATATATATATATCTTATTACGTATTTTGCTCAATTACATTTCCAATGCTATCCCAAAAGTCCCCCACATGAAACTGAAGAAGAACGAAGACCAAAGTGTGGACACTTTGCCCCTTCTTAGAATTGGAAACAATCACCCATGGAAGGAGTTACAGAGACAAAGTTTGGAGCTGAGACAAAAGGATGGACCATCTAGAGACTGCCATATCCAGGGATCCATCCCATAATTAGCCTCCAAACTCTGACACCATTGCACACACTAGCAAGCATTTGTTGCAAGGACCCTGATATAGCTGTCTCTTGTGTGACTAGGCCGGGGCCTAGCAAACACACAGTGGATGCTCACAGTCAGCTATTGGATGGATCACAGGGCCCCCAATGGAGGAGCTGGAGAAAATATGTTGCCTTCTTAGAGGAAGTATGTCACTGTGGAGGTTGAGCTTTAAGGTCTCATTATATGTTCAAGTATGGTCAGTGTGATTCAGACTCTCCTCTTTGTTGCTTGAGAAATACAGTGTTCTCCTGGCTCCCTTCAGATCAAGATGTAGAACTCTTGGCTCTTCTGGCACCAAGTCAGCCTACACAGTGCAATGCTTCCAACCATGGTGACAATGAACTGAATCTCTGAAACTGGAAGCCCGCTCTAATTCATTGTTTCCCTTTGGAAATGATACTTGAGGTTGCTTTGATCATGTTGTCCCTTTGCAGCAATGACACCATAATTAAGATACACAGTGTTCTAGATTTCATTATTCCAGATTTATGTTTTAGGATTTAACATTTTCTTTGACCACAGTATCCATTTCTTCTATTATATCTTCTATGCCTGAGAGCCTGTATTCTATTTTTTGTATTCTGTTGTTGTGGTCTGCCACTGAGATTCTTGGTCAAGTTTCTAAATTATTTACTTCCAAATTTCTTTCACTTTGGGTTTTCCTTATTGATTCTCTTTCCACTTTAGGTCTGGATGTGTTTCATTCATTTCCTTCCACCGTTCCGCTTATAACACTTTTCAAAACTATTGCTTTATATCTTGGGAATACACAGACACACTGTAAACAGTCATTCAAGATGGCAAATTTGCACGCAACCCTTTAATTAATGAACATAAGTGAAACCTTAAGCTCTGAGGACACCTGCAGTAGGGGGTTTCTTATCAGATTAGAAACCTCAAGTATGTTCACAGGACAAGTTTGTAATAGCATAATCAAAGTTTTGACATACATTGCTCCTTGATATATCATTTCTTTTTATTAGTAGCCAAGCTATGGATTTTTATTTGCTTCACATTTGATTCTGCATTTATACAACTTCAGGATATGTGTTTCTTGAAGAAGTTAAAAACCATTAGCATATTTCAAGATTCCAAGGCCCTAACTTTGTAAGAGTGCCTCATTCCCTGATAGAGGCAAAAGTGATTCCCCATAGAACAAAACATTTTAAAACCCAGTGAAATTAATAGAAAACCTCAGTGAATGCTTCACAATAGCCAGAGAGTGAATTTTCCACAGACAAAATGGAATGAAACTGGACAATTTATTGATGTGTTCATAAAAAAAGATGTGTTTTGCTTCTTTTTCTTAAAGGACGTAGCAATGACAATTCAAACACAAAATAGAAAGCCAGACATAGATTTAACATTTAATATAATTTATAAGAAACTCTATTTAAAGGAACATTCTATAACTTTACCTATTTCAACCTTTTCTTTCAATTTCTAGCACTTGTGAACTATTTCTGCTTGTAGTCCAATTTGTTATTACTGCCTTTATGCCCCGAGCCCTTTCTCTCTCAAAAAATAAATAAATAAAAGAATATCTGCTGCCACAAGAACAAGGCTCTGTGTATTAACTCCTTCACCCTGACACACACATGAGAGCCAATCAACCATAAAGCACGAGATTCACACATTATTTGTAATCTGCTGTCTTATTATCAGCTGCTAATTTTCATATAATAAAAATACAAACATGCTATAGCATATCTTCTGAGTTGCAATGAAATATTTTCTTCAAGGTTGACAAATTCTAGCCTAACTGTTAATAAAATGTGAAAAGAAAAACAAAAAAATCTCACACAAATTTTACCGCTAATTGGATGACTCAAAAAGGAGTTATTTGTGACTAAATTCCAGATCTGACTCTACACCATGGGAAAGAGAACAGCTAAAATCTGGAAAGAGCAATTCCATGGGGGGATAAGGAAACAAGCAGCGACATCAAGCAGTCATACATGCTTTCAAAATCTAGGACGGGAGCACCTATCTTGTTTGCTTGTGTGCTTGCCAGTGTGTCAGAGGGGAGGAAAGCAAAACAACAAATAAGCAAGCAAAACTCTCTGAGCTTGTACAGTGCTCATCCTGCAGTACTGTTAGAGTAACCGCTCTCAATGGTCTTTGGCAAATTCCTCAGGTTTACTTTACTCTTGTAGTATTATTTCCATTTTGTCTTGTCATTCACTACTTCCCAGAAAGGAAGAAATAAAATTCGTGGAAATGTTGTTCCTTTTGGCGATCTTCTTGTGAATTACTTTGATGTGGCAAAGCTGAGCTGAGAGATTACAAGAACAATAAGAAGAAATCCTTGACTCCTTCCTCTCAGTGATTTCTCTCTTATACTGCCTGGCTCACGAAGAGTATCTAGTTTTTCCAAGACAATTGAGCCGTATCAACACTCAATACTCAGTTTCTGGGAATTGACTGCTAACAGCTTGATGAGGGCAACAAAATAAACATAGCCAATAAATTATAAATTACATCAGAATCCTGTAAAGGATAAACTGTATAATGTATCAGAATTACAGTTGGAGAAATGGAAATAAGCCACGTAATGGAAGAAATCAGGGAATAAATGGAACTCAAAATGCATTTGATGTTAGAAGTCTGGGAAGGAAGGAAGGAAGGAAGGAAGGAAGGAAGGAAGGAAGGAAGGAAGGAAGGAAGGAAGGAAGGAAGGAAGGACGGGAGGGAGGGAGGGAGGGAGGGAGGGAGGGAGGGAGGGAGGAAGGAAGGAAGACAAAGAAAGAAATAAACAGAAACAAAGAGAAAATGAAAGAATATTTTGGTTAAATGAATTACATTATTAGACTTTGGTTTCATAGTACATATACAAATTCTAATTACACTATAATATAGTATACTATATGTGTGGAACCATTAAGACTATACAAACTTGCCAGGCAGTAGTGGCACACACCTTTAATCCCAGCACTTGGGAGGCAGAGGTAGACAGATTTCTGAGTTTGAGGCCAGCCTGGTCTACAGAGTGAGTTCGAGGACAGCCAGAGCTACAACAGAGAAAACCAAAAACCAAAAACCAAAAACCAAAAACCAAAAACCAAAAACCAAAACCCAAAACCCAAAACCCAAAAACCCAAAACCAAAAACCAAAAAACAAAAACCAAAACAACAACAAAAAAAAAACCAAACCAAACAAAACAAAAAGACTATACAAACTTCATTTTAGATACTTTAGAACATAAGAGATGATAACAACGTATTTAATGTACATGTATGAGAATCTGTGTTCAAATCCCATGCATATGTATAAGAGAGAGAAAGAGAGAGGAAGAGAGGGACGGAGAGGTAGGGGAGGGGAGGGGAGGGAAGGGAAGGGAAGGGAAGGGAAGGGCAGGGCAGGGCAGGGCAGGGCAGGGCAGGGCAGGGCAGGGCAGGGCAGGGCAGGGCAGGGCAGGGCAGGGCAGGGCAGGGCAGGGCAGGGCAGGGCAGGGCAGGGCAGGGCAGGGCAGGGAAGGGAAGGGAAGGGAAGGGAAGGGAAGGGAAGGGAAGGGAAGGGAAGGGAAGGGAAGGGAAGGGAAGAAAACAAAAACTGGCCAGTATTATCTCCTGATTAGGAGACAGGGATATACCCAGGACTTGATGGCAAGCCAGTCTAGGCAAATCAGAGATCTCTAAATACAGAAAAGAGCACTATCTCAAAAAAGAAAGTGTATACTCAACACTGACCTTCAGATTTACAAGGCACTTGTCTGCATATACCTACACACAGATGCACAAAAAATGCACATGCCTTGATTTTAAGTGCTATGATACTTTAAATACAATGCTAGTGATTGTTGCCCTCAGTGACATGTCAACTTTTCTGTAACTGATTGATTGCTTAGGATGGCAGTTGCTAAAGACTGAGCGATTGTCGTTATTGCTTAAAATAAGACAAGTTTTACTGCAACAATTGACTCTTTCATAAAACATGTCATGCCACAACCTCAGACTGCATCTTACCTACATAAGGCCTTCTTTCATGTTAGGAATCTACCCTCTCAGACCCCTCCACTGCTTTTCAGCAAGTTTATGTGATGTTTTAAATAATTTGTTATCATGTTAGCGATGTTAACAGCATTTCACCAGAGACTGAATATTTCTCAGGAAATCACATTTCAAAAAATAGCAACCTATGAAAATAACTCAGTAGTTAAAAAGTTTTGCTAAGACTACAGAAGGCTCCACTTCTAATTCCAGATCTGTCTGTGTTTCTCTGTTTGTTTGTGTTTCATGTTTTGTGCTTTGCTTTTCATCACATTTGTAGTTACTTCTGCTAGTGAAATCTTGAAAGCTAGAGTAGACTTTTTCCATATCCCTGATAAGTTTCATAATTTGAGCTTTCACTTTCCACAGTTTTGTAGGTATTTTGGCATGGAATCTTGCTAGATGGTTACAGTTAGGCTTGAACTAGGGATTTTGCTGCCTTGATATCCTGAGTGTTGGGATGCATTGTTAACATCCATAATAGTAAATTCTTTCAAGAATTTTGTTATAGAACTCAGTTTGTAAGGAGGACTTTCATGCCAAAATACTTCCTGGATGCACAGACTTGGTGCTAATGTCGAACACTGTGATCTTGTCATCTAGCTCCATCCTGGCTCTGGCAGACCAGAAGCATTGGCACTGAACTTGTAATGCTGCAAGAACATTTATTTCTCTTAAGCAGTAATTCTCAATGATAGGTTTAAATGTTCACAAACTATGCTGTAGATAGACGTGTTATCATTCAGCCTTTGTCGTTCCAGTCACAGACATAAGAATTCAAGGGTCCTAAGGGATTTTAGGCTGGTCAATGACCATTGGCATCTATTCCGCCCCCAGCTATGTTATTTCTCAATCAGAATCAGTCTATTCTTTGAGCCATTGAATACAGGCACTGACTTCTCTGCTTCTATGTCATGAGCCAATGTCTACTAGTTTCAGATTTTTTTTTCTCTCTGCAGCCTCTCTCAAGATAGGCTTCTTGGGACTTGGGAGAGTTAGGACCTCATTCTCTATTAGGCTTTAGTGTAAGGAGAGTGGGGAGAGTGGTCACCAACATTATCAACCAACCAGATTCCCTAGAACTCCTAGGGACCCAGCCATCAACAAAGGGATACCCATAGCTCCAGCTGCATATGTAGCAGAGGATGGCCCTGTCATGTATCAATGGAAGGAGAGGTCCTTGGTGCTATGAAGGCTCAAAAGATGCCACAGTAGAGGAGAATCAAGGGTGGGGAGGTAGCAGTGGGTGGGTGGATGGAGGAACACCCTCATAGAAGCAGAGGGAGAGAGGATGTGGTAGGGTGTTTCCAGAAAGGAGGGAAACCAGGAAAGGGGATAACATTCGAAATGTAAATAAAGAAAATATCCAAGAAAAAAAGAGAGGGTGTTCACGCTGGTTGGATCTTTTTTTTCCATTTTTTATTAGGTATTTAGCTCATTTACATTTCCAATGCTATACCAAAAGTCCCCCATACCCACCCCACCCCCATCCCCCTACCCACCCACTCCCCCTTTTTGGCCCTGGCGTTCCCCTGTACTGGGGCATATATAAAGTTTGCAAGTCCAATGGGCCTCTCTTTGCAGTGATGGCCGACTAGGCCATCTTTTGATACATATGCAGCTAGAGACAAGAGCTCCGGGGTACTGCTTAGTTCATATTGTTGTTCCACCTATAGGGTTGCAGTTCCCTTTAGTACCTTGGGTGCTTTCTCTAGTTCCTCCATTAGGGGCCCTGTGGTCCATTCAATAGCTGACTGTGAGCATCCACTTCTGTGTTTGCTAGGCCCTGGCATAGTCTCACAAGAGACAGCTATATCTGGGTCCTTTCAGCAAAATCTTGCTAGTGTATGCAATGGTGTCAGCTTTTGGAAGCTGATCATGGGATGGATCTCTGGATATGGCAATCACTAGATGGTCCATCCTTTCGTCACACTTCCAAATTTTGTCTCTGTAACTCCTTCCATGGGTGTTTTGTTTCCTATTCTAAGAAGAGGCAAAGTGTCCACACTTTGGTCTTCGTTCTTCTTGAATTTCATGCATTTACCAAATTGTATCTTATATCTTGGGTATCCTAAGTTTCTGGGCTAATATCCACTTATCAGTGAGTACATATTGTGTGAGTTCTTTGTGATTGGGTTACCTCACTCAGAATGATGCCCTCCAGGTCCATCCATTTGGCTAGGAATTTCATAAATTCATTCTTTTTAATAGCTGAGTAGTACTCCATTATGTAAATGTACCACATTTTCTGTATCCATTCCTCTGTTGAGGGGCATCTGGGTTCTTTCCAGCTTCTGGCTATTATAAATAAGGCTGTTATGAACATAGTGGAGCATGTGTCCTTCTTACCTGTTGGGGCATCTTCTGGATATATGCCCAGAAGAGGTATTGCTGTATCCTCCGGTAGTACTATGTCCAATTTTCTGAGGAACCGCCAGACTGATTTCCAGAGTGGTTGTACAGCTTGCAATCCCACCAACAATGGAGGAGCGTTCCTCTTTCTCCACATCCTTGCCAGCATCTGCTGTCACCTGAATTTTTGATCTTAGCCATTCTGATTGGTGTGAGGTGGAATCTCAGGGTTGTTTTGATATGCATTTCCCTGATGATTAAGGATGTTGAACATTTTTTCAGGTGCTTCTCTGCCATTTGGTATTCCTCGGGTGAGAAATCTTTGTTCAGTTCTGAGCCCCATTTTTAATGGGGTTATTTGATTTCATGGAGTCTACCTTCTTGAGTTCTTTATATATATTGGATATTAGTCCCCTATCCGATTTAGAATAGGTAAAGATCCTTTCCCAATCTGTTGGTGGTCTTTTTGTCTTATTGATGGTGTCTTTTGCCTTGCAGAAGCTTTGCAATTTTATGAGGTCCCATTTATCAATTCTCAATCTTACAGCACAATCCATTGCTGTTCTATTCAGGAATTTTCCCCTGTGCCCATATCTTCGAGGCTTTTCTGTACTTTCTCCTCTATAAGTTTCAGTGTCTCTGGTTTTATGTGGAGTTCCTTAATCCACTTAGATTTGACCTTAGTACAAGGAGATAGTAATGGATCAATTCGAAATCTTCTACATGATAACAGCCAGTTGTGCCAGCACCATTTGTTGAAAATGCTGTCTTTTTTCCACTGGATGGTTTTAGCTCCCTTGTCAAAGATCAAGTGACCATAGGTGTGTGGGTTCATCTCTGGGTCTTCAATTGTGTTCCATTGGTCTACTTGTCTGTCGCTATACCAGTTCCATGCAGTTTTTATCACAATTGCTCTGTAGTACAGCTTTAGGTCAGGCATGGTGATTCCACCAGAGGTTCTTTTATCCTTGAGAAGAGTTTTTGCTATCCTAGGTTTTTTGTTATTCCAGATGAATCTGCTGATTACCCTTTCTAATTCGTTGAAGAATTGAGTTGGAATTTTGATGGGGATGGCATTGAATCCGTAGATTGCTTTTGGCAAGATAGCCATTTTTACTATATTGATCCATACCTGTGTTCAGTGAAGCAGCACTTTCCATTTCCTCCCAGAACTTCTCTCTTTCATTCATAACTTGACGAACTGGTCCACAAAACCAAGCTTGTGACCTACGTTAGCTTTTCTCACTATCGTTAGTCACTTCCAGCTATTTATTCGACTCGTTTCACTAAAGCACTTAGCTATCACTGAGAAGTTATTAATTGGCCTAATTTCAGTTTCATGATATCATGATACAGAAAATTCTGAAGGAAAGAAAGAACCACCTAATCCATGTGGTAGACAGCACATACACATTTGTTTATTAGGTTTGTTTTCTTAAATGCACATATTTTGGGGGGTGCTCCCAAAACAACTGTAATAGTAGCATCGAAGATCACTGATCTTAGATCAACAGTGAAGACAATAAGGAACCTTGAACTACAAGCAGTACAGAAGCCAATGGCAACAGGAAACGGGCACATGACATTGAACAAAGAGTTCTATTAGACTATCTTTAAGTTACACTTGATATGTTCTGGAATTTTTACTTAGATTTCTAACATGAGTTGCCCAATATTGGCTTTTTTTTTTTTACTTTTTTAATTACTTTTAGTTTTTTACAGTCCAGCCATTGCCCCCTCCTGATTCTTTAAGGCACGATTTTTACAGATTTCCCCTGTGTAAATTTACAGTATCGGTGATGCACAAGAAACCATGATTTGCTTGCATGGAAGTAACTGTGGGTGTAGTAATCTCTCGCTTACTGTAAGCCACCTTTTAATAAGAGAAAATATGGTCTTTTTTGTGCTCAGGTCATACAGATTTTGACCTGTGCCTGTGCTTTTCTTACCACTTGACTTCCATGTCCCCTTCACTGAGAAGTCTCATACCTTCCCACACTATGTTCCCTCAGCTGCTGTATGTTCAAATGGAACCACTGTCCTTTGAGCCTGTGGCTCTGCTACTATGCGAGTTGCTTTCTTTATTATTCAGTAGGAGTCTGGGTATAGCATAAGCCAGAGGAAAACAGAGACATGAACATAACCTACCCACTCCTAGGCAATTAGGATGTTACCCTAATTATTTAAAAACACAATTAAAATGAGAAATTATTTTATAAGCCTCAGTAACAAGCTTGATAAGCCACACAGTGGTCTTCACACAAAGCAGTCTCAGAGATTCATGTTGCATAAGCATAGAAAAAAAATGTTCTGAGCCATGAGCTTGCATATGAGAGGGGTGCGTACATTTATTTATTGTCTTATACATTAAAAGCCAGAATCGGGGTCAGAAAATGGGAAATTTTTATAGCAGTAAATCTTTCAAAGATTATCCTTTTATCTAAAGGAAACATCCCGCCTTCCCCCATCAGACACTGGTAACATAAAGATGGTTTAGTTTCTGTTTGTTTTACGGTCTTAAAATTCTGAAAAAGAAGTTATAAGAGGGCAAGTTAACTTATTAAAATGCCCCAAGTCCTTTGAAGAAAAGATATTTTTATTAGATATATGTTCAAGGCATTCTTTCTGTCTTTCCAGTTTTCTTTCTCATAAAAGATATTCTCTTTCAAATGGACTTTGACTATCAAATGTGTTTCCACTTCCATTTTGCTTCATCTCTGTGAGTATGCTAGGGCCCATCCTAAGTAAGACCTCCCTCCTTTGGTTAAAATTTTATCTCTTCAAAAATAATAAAAGCAAGCTACTCTATCAAGCCAAGCACATAATGTGCTATAATATTTGAATTGATCCAATTATTGATTCATAATGTTTCCTAAATGAACCATAACCCCTTCTGTCCTTCACCAGAGCCAAGTGCATGCTGGATATGGTCATATTCTTCAAAAGTATGTCTGTATACGTTTTAGCAAGTCTACACAGCAGGCAATTAGTTGATCCTTCCCTATGCCAAGGCCTGAAATAAATTCTTATTTCAAATATTGGAAAGACTGCAACACACTTTGTCTTCAATATGTAACTCCTTAGATAGTACCCTAGTGGCCTCATAGAGTCTGTTCATTTCCTTAAACCTAATTTATTCTCAGAATATGACCTAGGTGCTGGGGAAGATAGAAAGCATTATCTGATGTTCAGGTTGTCCAAGTGTACCCTAGGGAATCAAAACATTAAGAAACATATGGTACCAATATTGTATTATGGTTAAGCCACATTGTCCCGCTTTGGAATTTTAAAACAGCAGTACAGCAATTATTGTGAACTAACTAAGACCCTTTCTTCCAAATATAAGGGTAACATTTCAGGAAGCAGTATGACAGATTACATAAACTAAAAGTTTTCTATCTTACCAGTCAATGCAAATCATTTAAAACACACACACACACACACACACACACACACAGAGAGAGAGAGAGAGAGAGAGAGAGAGAGAGAGAGAGAGAGAGAGAGAGAGAGAGAGAGAGAGAGAGAGACCTTTTGTTTGTTTAGCCCTATTCTGATGGGGACAATGACGACAATGTTTGGTAACATCAGCTCTGAGCTGCTAGCTGATGCTGAAGTTAAATGTACATGACAGAAGAATCAACTCTGATGGATGACTCTGAACCTGCCATGCTGACAAGAGCCTGGAATGTCTGCAGTGGTTGGTTATCAGTGTAAATAGGAATTACTTGACTAGGCCTTTGAACACTAAAAAACATGAAGTGATGGTCACCACTGAACCTTGAAGACAAAATGCTAGTTGAGTTAATAGCTGGTAGAATCTATCTGTCTACTCTAATAACACATTATTTACTAAATCCTTGAAGTAGAAATTTTTCTAAACACACTGGAAAAGTAAAATTTCTAGTTTTTCCCTCTTTTGGGAGTACCAACACACAGATTTCTAAAGATTTCTAGTATTTTATAGAATTTGCATATTAAGAAATCCTTTCAACTGTCTTCAGCTTCATCATTTATTTACTGCCAAACCAACAAAATTTTCAGTTTTAATGTTAATTTACCTCATAATTATCATTATTTTCTCAAGTTTATATATGAATACATTGGTGATTTATTTCTTAGTCTCATTGAGTGTATTTTTATGTATTTATTTATACCTAACCTAACGTAGAAATATGAACTGAGGAGTTTGTACAGGAAACTCCAGTGTAGAAAGAAACCCAAACATCAAAGCAAGAAGGCAATAAGTATTTTTAAAAAGCATTCTGAGACTATAATATATTACATCATTTCCCAACTCTGTTCCCTCCCCTCAAAATATCTCACATACCCCTTCTTACACTTTCTCAAATCCATAGCCTCTTTTTTTCATTAATTGTTGTTAGTGGTGGTGCATATGTATATATGTGTGCAAATATAAGCTGTTCAACTCAATCTTTATAATAATACTTGTATGTATGTTTCAAAACTATCACTTGACATTGGAAATCATGTGTGTGTGTGTAGTATAATCTCACAATATAAATTAATAAAGCCAAGGAAATTATAGCAAACTAAAAATTCCCTAAAGGGCAAAGAAAATAATCACTAATGGAAGAGACAACAATGATTGGAAGAAATCACTTGCAAAGTTCCTGAAATTCCTTACAACATTTTCGTAAGTAGTAGGATTGCTTTGGAACTCATTCATCTGTCCATATTTATAGGCTACCTAATATATTGGTTATTGCATATAAATGATCTTTGCAATGTTGTTGAAAATGTTGTGTTAGTATTTAAGAACCTGACATTGGTAACTATGGCTATGTATAAACAAACAAACAAACAAACAAATAGGGCTGGACAGTGGTGACACACACCTTTAATCCCAGCATTTGGGAGGCAGAGGAAGGTGGATTTCTGAGTTTGAGGCCAGCCTGGTCTACAGAGTGAGTTTCAGGACAGAGAAGGCTACACAGAGAAACCCTGTTTGGGGGGGGGGGAAGAAAAAAGAAACAAACAGAAACTATTTTAGTTGAAAAGTAGAAAAAAGTTCTGAAGGCACTGTGATTAAATGCAATGTTTTGTAAATACAAAGGATTATGGGGTGCATTTCTTCTTTATCTCTTGAAGCAAAGATATTGTTTTACCAGGAGAAACTCACCTTGCTATATTCCATAATTCTGAGAGTGAAATTTCTCTTTAAAATGTGTTTAAAATAAGATAATTGTGTAAATTATTGTTCAATGTCTAAGTTAAGGTTTTACTGCTGTGAACAGACACCATGACCAAGGCAAGTCTTATAAAGGACAATATTTAATTGGGCTGGCTTACAGGTCCAGAAGTTCAGTCCATTATCATCAAGGTGAGAGCAGGGTAGCATCTAGGCTGTCATGATGCAGGCAGAGTTGAGAGTTCTGCATCTTCATTTGAAGGCTACAAGTGGAAGACTGACTTCTAGGCATCTAGGGTAAGGGTCTTAAGCCCAGGCCCACAGGGACACACCTACTCCAACAAAGCTACACTTTCTAATAGTGCCACTCCCTGGGCCAAGCATATACAAACCATCATATCCCATGTTCGCAGTATAACTTTCTTTCTTTTACAGAAACTGTAACTTAATCTATGCTATAAGAGTAAACAAGGACACAGTGGTCAAACAGAGTTTGAGGAATAGAGATAAACTATATTGTTAGTTTATTTTACCTAAATAAATACCTAAAAATGAAGCTTCTAGTAAAACCATTTATATAACCAGTTCTCCCCTGAGTTATATCTTCAGATTTGACCTTGGCCTCCTTCCTGGCTTTACATTTCAAACCTGGGTCTCTAAACACATCTTTGTTGACAACAATTTTGTCCATGGGAATATTCACAGATTACCTTGTGTGTACGAGCTAATTGTTGTTATAAACTTTCACAAAGGATGCGATCTTGGATCTCTGGGTGATTTTCTTCTTGCCCATGATAAGTATCACCGTATGTTGCAGGGATAGTGGGTAATTCCAGCCACTGGGGCATGGCTGTAAAGGACATCTGAGGTGCCATCATCAATGTTTTTCACAATGATGGCTGTGCATCCAAAGTAGTGCCCAGCCAGGACCAACACCACTTTCCTGGGTCTCATGAACTTCCCCATTCATTTTATGGGTTGATCAAGATTTTCACATGAATATTTGACTTAAAATTATGCCAATTAAAGATATGGATAGGTCTTTAAAGATATGCATATTTTCCACTTATGATATAAGATGTGCCCAGGAGTCAGTTTAAGATTTTCTGAATATCTAACTTTGTCATAAATGCTCATTCATTGAAAAAAAAATTCCTGGGACTCGTTTTTCGATATCTGTCTGGAATGTTAATAAACTTAATAAAGTAATGTTAATAGACTATGAAGCTTCACTGTATTCCTTTTTCTTTTCTTTTTTTTTTAATTGAAAAAGAGTTTTCATACAATAGATTGTGATCATGGTTTTGCCTCCTCCAACTCCTCCCAGATCATCTTTACCCCCGCCCCCACCCAGCTCCGTGCTCTTTTGTTCCCTCTTTTCAATGAAGTCTCACTGGATACATGAAGCTTCATTCTTAAGCTGTTTGCTTCAGTGACATGGCATTACAGCTGGAGGAGATAGAGAAAGGATTGAAGGAGCTGAAGGGGTTTGAGACAGCATAGGAAGAACAACAAAATCAACTAACCAGACCCCCCAGAGTTCCCAGGGAGTAAACTACCAACCAAAGAGTACACATGGAGCGACCCATGGCTCCAGCCACATATGTAGCAGAGGATGGCCTAATCGGTCATCAATGGAAGGAGAGGTCATCAATGAGAGGCCCTTGGTCCTGTGAAGGCTCGTTGCCTCAGCCTAGGGGAATGTCAGGGCGGTGAGGTGTGAGTTGATGGGTGGGTGGCTGGGGGGCTATCTCATAGAAGCAGGGTGGAGGCGATGGGATAGCGGGTTGCAGAGGGGAAACGGGGAAGGAGGATAACATTTCAAATGTAGATAAAATAACCAATAAGAAAGAAAAAGAAAGGTTTGAGAGGTTTCAGTATCTAAGACCTTACAAATTTAGAATTTAAAATAATCCCATCTGTGTCAACTATATTTTATGGTGAGTACATGAATTTAATTTATGAAATTTGATACTGTGATTGGTCAATCAATTCAATGACTTTTTTTCCTACTTTACAGTCTGATTCTAAAATCCAAACCAGCTATTAATTACTCTTGGGTCAATATTGACAGGAAGAATCTTTTATTTGACTTATTGCGAGGAGGAAAAATGGAATAACTATGAGATTAATAGATGAAATTGGGTAATAGATAGATAGATAGATAGATAGATAGATAGATAGATAGATAGATAGATAGATAGATAGATAGTAGATACAAAATGTGACCTTGGACTGGACAAGGGCTTGGCTTGAGCCTTTAGCAGCCTATCTCCTTGCCATTCAGTTCCAGCTACCCTATCTGTCTCAGTGTAAAATGGCTATTTTGGGTCCAAGACCTCATCTCCTTACAGGTAAGTAAGACCTTGGCAGTCACTTCACCCTGGACCCAGACATGGGCTTTAGTTTAGTGGAGACATAGGACAATGAGTAAATTTTTACCCCAGTTTGCAATTATCTTCAACTTGTTTATTGTAATATAAGGAATATGCACTGAAAATTTGTAGTTAAAACAAGAAAAATAAAAGCAAATGAATTTACTTTATGGTTCCTCTTTAAAAATAATGACCAATAAAGCTCAGGTAGAAGTTGCTTTAGTAGTAGCTATAAGAAGAAACACTTTAAAATAATGAGGTCCTTTATTCCCTTGGACAAATCTATTATTCAGATACCAACTATATCTCACTGCTGTGCTTTCCATTTAAAATAACTGACTATAAATAAAGCAAACGAACGAAACATTGGCTCTTTGTTTTATAAGAATTCTGTAGCATTTAAAATAATTATTGTAATACGTGTTTAGAATAAAAATTATTTTAAATAACAGTGGAGATTTAAAAAAAATAAAGGTTTTTTTTCTCCCTTTCTTCATTTCTGGATAACTAAAAGGTTGTCAGATTTCTAAGCTTTGTAGTGTAGAACAATAATAAAAGATTCTGAAAATTTAGGTGAAATTTGAATGTATTTCACAGTTAAAAGTCTAGGGCAATGATGTTGGTATGTGTCCTACTGCTTTTTTTTTTAACTAGTGGTTCAAATTCCAGGAATTGGGTAAAATGTGGTTCCTATTTCATAAGAAAACAAGGCCCACTTTGTATGTGCATATATCACAGAAACAAGTAAGCTGGAAATTATTTATAGGTAAGAAATTGAACTGTGTATAGTTTTTATGTACACAAAATTAGATCAGATTTAAATTTTGACTAGACATTATTTAAACCTAAAACGCATACTATTAAAATACAAGGAAAATGCTATTTTCGTAGGCAGGTATTCTAAAGAAGTTTCCCAGAAAACTGCAAATCCTATACAAACTGCTATATAAAACTTTTACAGAAGAAGAAAAATTGCACAAACCATTCCTCTATCCACCACTCTGGTATAATGGAGATTTCCATTTGTTTTATATGCCAGGAGTTTTTGTCTCCAAATCTTCATCAGTGTCTTAAGTACACCCCGTGCTTCTGCACTGACATACTTGCCTTTTTGTGGATCATCCTTTCTTTCCCCCCACCAAATTACTATATTTCTTTCAAGGCCCCCTTCAAAGGCTCTTTTCCACTGAGCTTTCCCCTCCTTATAAATCAGAATTAATTGCATCTTCCCATGGACCCTCAAAGCACTTTGAACCTCTAAATGGCAATTACTTTATTCTGTCTTGCAGTCTATCTATTTACATGTTTAAAGATGCCTCCCCCATAAGACCTTAGGTTCCATACAGATGTGTCTTAGTCAACACCTCTCCTACCTCACTGGATTTCTTCTAAACATGTGTAATTACTTATAAACTTGGAAAGTGGTTACCAATCATATAAACAATAGCCACAAACAGTGACATTTTTTCTGTTAACATGCCTTCAAGTCAAATTTAGACTATATAGGTGCCTTTACAAGTTAATACTGTTCTGTTTTTTATTTTAGACAATAAATACTAAATTTTGATTTAATGATTAAATATTAAATATTAATTAAATATTAATTAATTAAAATATTAAAAATTGTCTGTGTGGTATTTTCCAATAGTCCTTCAATTCCTAAGTGCACCCATTAATACATCAAAACTGTAGACTGTCTAAAGCTGTCACTTGGAAAACCGTTCTTCTCTCTTGCTTTGCTAAGATTAACCTTTTGAGTCATATAAATCAAACCTTGAAGGAACAAGGAAAAGTTGAAGTTGCTGTCATCACATTTTCTTTGTGAAACTTTTAACTTGATCAGAGTGTCACTGATAATGTTTTCAACTTTTCATGGTATCTTAAAGCTGTTTCTCTTCGTGGAAATAAAAACAAGCTACCCATTTTTTCATATATTTCAAAATACACATTTTGCAATGAGAGAAGTGTGCATACAGAGTTTTAAAGTTCCATCTAACAAGAGTGTGGAGCAATAATGACATTACAGGTAATATTCACACTTTTAACGATCACCTTAAAATTTGGACAAAATTACAGAACAAATAAGGGCTTGAGGGACTCCATTAAATACAATGATCAGGAACCTTTTAAGGCAGTAAATGCACCAAGCAATATTTCCAAGCTAACTCTGATATTCTTACTGATGACGAGTTTTGTGTGAAGTTGAACGAATTGATTCCTCAATTCAACCTTCTAAGGTATTCAGTATACCTTTCCATAGGTTTTACTCAGTTTTCAATTATTTGATTATCCCTCTGATAAGCTGATTTAAATGGATATCTGCTCTCATATTAGATAGTAGCAACTGAGGTTCAGACATCTAATGTCAAAAAATCCTTTATTCTTCACTCCTCTAAGATCTTTGCTCTTTGTTAAACTTAGTAACAGAGAAAAGAATGTTAGAGATGTGAGTGGGTGAATCTCACAAGCACTTTAGGTGAGCTCCCCTTCAAACTGATTGCCACTGATCATATAGAGAGTGATGGGGGAAATGGGGATTAATTTGGCATGTACAGTTAATTTTAAAATGTTTTCCTTGTTTATGAAGCTCTATAAAACATATGTGCAAAGTCCCTTGTACTCTTAGTTTTACTATCTTTCCCCTATATTATTCATATAGAGTTTTCCTTGTCCATACCTTAACATATAGTAAATTCAAATAAAGTAACAAAACTCTTAATGTAAATATTTGTATTGATACATTACTTCATTTGAAACGTTATTAAGAGTAATATTCCTATTTGACACCATGATCTAAATGTGATTTGAGTTTGTCCTGGCCATTACCAGTAGAGTGTTCTATAGGAAGTAAAGCCACATCACAAGAGTGCTGTGCTGTACACAGAAGCCCAAAAGCAATCATAGTCCTAAGCATGTTCATAACTGGAGCCATTCACCTCTAATATGAACTATTGGGGTATGTAACAGGTGAGAAAGAGTAAAATTAAGAAGTTTTTTAAAAGCAAAAATATTAAAAGTGGGGAGTTATCTTAGCATGTGGTCCAAAGACTCAAAATCATTCTTACTTAAGAGTCAATACACATTTATGGAAGTGAAAAATTTCTGTATTAAGAATGAGGTTTTCGTTTTAAGTATTTAAAAGTTGAGGTCATGGCTTTGAAATCCTTTCTATAATGACAATGGAAAATATTAAAATCAGACCCTTCAAGAGCTCCCAGAGACTAAACCAACAACCAAAGAGGGACCCATGGCTCCAGCTGCATATGTAGCAGAGGATGGCCTTATCTAGGATCAAGTGGGGGGAGGTAGGCCCTTGATCCTGTGGAGGCTTGATGCTCTAGCATAGGAGAATTCTAGGACCGTGAAGCTGGAGTGGTGGTGGAGAACACCCTCATAGAAGCAGGGTGGAGGATAGATGGGATAGGGGGATTGTGGAGGGGAACCCTAGAAAGGGGATAACATTTGAAATGTAAATAAATAAAATAACCAATGAAATAAATAAAGTAACAATAAAAGAAATAAAAAACACAACAAATAAAACTCTTTTCCATCCTAAAAAATTATTTCTATCTTGGCAAATACTATTAAAATGTAATAGAATATTCAGTAATAAGCCTGCCAATAAAAGTTATTCAACCATGCAATAATTTTACTTCTTAATTTACAATCTGATATTTAAAGATTCCTTGTAGTAAATTTTAACAAAAGGTTTACTTACTTCAAAAGACAAGAAAGTTGAGTATGTGAGTGTTTGAAAAAATAACTATCTAAAATATATAAATAGTCTAGTAATACATGGTTTATAAACAATATAGTTTCTCTGAGTTAAAGTAGAACTCAATAACATTTTCATAATTCTACATTTACTACTACATATTGTGCTTTCTCAAAAAAATTTTTAATGCATTTGCTTTCATACACATTAGGAAATTTTACTTGACCAACATAGGAGTTTCTTTGTGGATCATCTCCCAATAAGTACCAACATGATATTTAGCAAAATTATAAATGGCATAATAACAACTGTCCTATGCCACTATCTATGATCCTGAAGTCCCAGCAACCACTTCTATCTCCACCCATGTCTGTGAGAAATTATGAACATTTAATCATTGAGTTTATTTTTATTACTGAACCCAAGTCAAAGTCTCAGCCTGGGGTTCAAGTTCTCAAAGACGGGCAGATTTAATATATTTGTCACCACCTTGATATTGCTTTACTGAAAATGAACCTGATGGCTGTGGATTGAGGACAAGCCCCAAGTTGCTACTGTTGATATGCTTTTCAAGAACCCCAAGTGTTTATTTTTTTTTTGTGCTCGATTGCCACAGAGCTTGCTAGGCTCGTATTAATTAAAATTAATAATTCCCTCCTTTTCTCCAATTCACCAATTATTATTTTAGTCAGTGACTTGGTGTGCCATTACTTGGATGAATTTGAAGGAAGTAAATAGACTCTGACTAAATTCCTGAGTAAGTCTTTTTTTCTACTTGCTGGATAGCAGTGTAATACAAATATCTATACACTTTCTTTTAAAGTAAAGGGGTCTACTTTCTTCAAGCAAAAGGAAATTTCAAAAGTTGTGTGCTCTTTCTATACAGGAACGGTTTCCGGAGATCAAATAAGCCACTATCAATTTATTACTTATACGATGATCTGTCCAGAGTTTGCATTTAAAAATGAATTTGCAATTGTCTTTTGTCTCTATTTCCTAATTCATTTTTTAGGGCTTTAAAGATCTGTTGTAACAGGACTCTTGTTACATTTAATAAGTGCCATGTTGATTGGCGTTCTCTAAGTAGGCTTTTCGGTTTGCCTGTGGGGAAATTTAATATAAAAACATTCAACATTCTTTTATTAGTGTTTTTTACTATTCCCAGTCCCATCAGACCTTTGGTGCAAGCAGTGTATTATTGAAAAGCTTATCTGTAAGAAGGGAGCCAAGGGGAAAGTCAGCCTTTATTAATATTGACATCATGTTCGCACACAATGGCTGTCTAAAGAAACTTTTCAATTGGATTTCCACTGCTTTGATACAATATAAATGGAAACAACTGAATGCATGGTTTAGCACAAAATAGTGACGGATGCCATATCCTACACATGGTCAAAGGTTGAGTTAGAGGAATTACACAGCTACAGTTGTTATTATTAATTTAGAATGGTTAGCAGAATATTAGTTATGCTAATTTGGTAGGTTTCTTGATTACACATATTTTCTTTGAGTTCTCTCCATTCTCCCTCCTGTTGGCCAGTTTAAAGAAAGAACATAATTGCTTTTCAAGATAAAACACCTACTTAAAGACCAGGAAAATTCTTAAATCAGAGGCTATTTTATGATAAGGTTGTTACCTCCATACTTATTACCATATAGAATCAGTATTCAAAAATGATTAGGACTTTAGAGACAACTCAGGTTAATTTGTGGAAAATATTTACCTGTTATGAGGTAAGGCATCAGACAGGGAGATGGCTAATGAGGCACGTGACTTTTACTAGAACTCTGCCATTCAGGACTAACATCTCGAGGCGAAAAACTGAAGTTAACAGACATATTTATTACCTTATGGTACCAGCTCCATCCCGGAAGGCATCCTTACTGAAACAACCAGGAACTCCGGCCTTGAGTCAAGAGCACCATAGTTTTCAGAATTAAGAAAAGGACTTGAGGGTTTTCTGAGTACTTCAATTTATTGTAGAATATATTTTTGACTCAGGGAACACTATTGCTTTTCTGGTTAGACAGCCCAAATTTGACACCAAGAACATTGCATTAAAGTCACTGTTTTCCTGGAAACTCTAATTTTGAGGTGTCTAGAGTTATATTTAACTTTTGAAAAGTACTCTTTTAAAAGCTACAGTTTTGGAGCAGATTGATTTAGAGGAGTGTTATAATTAGCTGGTGGATGTGTTAGAAGGACATATTCTTCATGAATCACACAGCTCACTTTAATTGTCACCCCAATTCTAAACTGTTAAGCTTAATCTCTTCTCAGTTTTCACCACAAGAGCCCTTTTTCTATTCTGCCAATAATAAAGGTGTAGTTGTCTTGAAATAGTCATACTCTTGTGAAAGGAGTTATAAACTGTTTTCTTTCACATTTTGAAGTAACTGAGTTTGATTATTTGACACTAACCAAAAAAAAAAAGCCTCTAAGAAAGTAACGTTTTAAAAATAAATACTGAGATTTAATTGCTTTATAAACCACTAACAAACATTTTAAACCAATGGAGAAACATTTAATACAGAATAGCTTAAAATGATAAGTATCATTAGTCAGATATCTTTTTATAGGTAAGAAAATATCAAAGAATAATATTGGTAAATATTGTAATTATTCCCATGAGAAAAAACTAGTTGTTTTTAAAACTATCAATTTCTAGAAGTAAATCTGCAGAAAATATATAGAGTGAACATTAAAACCCCTTTAAAATTGCTGAGTTCAAAGTAATATGGCATGAAGCAAATTTCTTAGAATATCTATATTTACATACAACCTTGAAGCTAAGAAAGAGCTATATAAAATGCAAAAACTGTTGTCACGTATATGTGAATAAATTATACTCACTGTATATCACATATTTGTATGAGAAGATCCCTGATAGGCATTCTCTGGGAATCCTCAGGCAACTCCAGCTAGCTAAGCAGATATATTAATTGTAGATCTTCTTCTCTCCCTCTATTCATCTGAAGTTAAATTCTGGAACTAATCTCCACTCTGTAGCAGACCACCTGCTGCAACTCTCCCCGACCTTATCTCTAGTAGATCACACAGATCTACCCCTCCAATGTTCCTTTATCCTCCTCATTGCTTTATCACAGTCAGCAACTCCAACAGGCACTCCCTAGAAAACTACAGGCTAGAATACCAGGTAAGTTAACTAAAGATCTTTACCTCTCCCTCAATTCCTCCAAGTACAAATTTCTGGTCTCTTCCACAGGAGATCACAGGCTGAGGCTTCTTCTCACTCTCTGCCCTTGCTCCCAAGGGGTGAAAAAGGTCCTACCTCCTGTGGACTACCTCAACCCCTTACCCCAACCCCATTCCTAAGTATAAGCTTCCAATCCCTAGAAACACATTTTATCTAGAACCCTCAGTGGCCACATCTATGAGGATTCCAGGTGAATTTTCTCCAGAGCAACACACTTATTTGCTCCTAAGAACCAGAGAGGGCAATAGAAACCAAGGAACAGAATACCCACCCAAAAGACAACCAGATATCAGCAACTAGAATTACAATTTTCCCAAACCCAGATGCCTAGACATTAGTGTAAAAACAAAACCAGCAACAGGTAGGAGAGTGTGTCTCTATTAGTACCCAGAAACAGAACTACAAACTATAAGTATTGTAACATAGGTGAAGCATAAAACAAAGACTTTAAAATGGCCTTTGAAAATATGAAAAAGATTCATAAAGAGGAAATGGTAAGATTCCTTAAAGAAATCTATAAAAAGATACCAATGAAGAGTGAGGGAAATGAATTTAAAAGGGCAAGAGCTGAAAAAAAGGAGAATCAATAAAGAAAACAGAAGTTTGGAAATGAAAATATAGGAACTCACACAAGAAAAGAAGAGACAAACTTCACCAACAGGATAAAAAGATGGAAAAGATAATCTCAGGTGTTGACAACCTGATAGAAGAAATCTTTAACACCTGAGATTCTCTCTTCTATCTTTGATATCCTGTTGGTGAAGCAGAAGAGATAGGAAAGGATACTACATATTCATAAAAGAAAAACGCATCAAGAGGGCACTGCAATTCTTTATCTATGAAACAGAAGAGCATCCAAGTTCATAAAAGAAATGCTACTACAGCTTAAATTATATATTAACGTTCACACATTGATAGGGGAGACTTTAATACCCCACTATCATCAATAGATAAATAAAAGCTAAAGAGAAATACTAGAGCTAAGTGATTTATAATCCAAATCAACCTCACAGATATTTAGAGCTTTCACCAAAACACAAAAATGTATACCTTTTTACAGTACCTATTGTAGTGTGAATATGCTTGGCCTGTAGGGAGTGGCACTGTTAAGAGGTATGGCCTTGTTGGAGGAAGTATGTCACGGTGAAGGCAGGCTGTGGAGGTCTCTACCTATGCTCAGACTCCACCTAGTGTGGAAGAGAGCTTCCTTCCAGTGGCCTGCAGATGCCAGTCCTCTTCTGGCTGCCTGGGGATCATGATGAAGAACACTTGGCTCCTCCACCACCAGGTCTGTCTGTGTACCGACATGCTTCCCACCTAAAGGAGTAGTGAAAAATCTCACCCAGCTAAGCTTATTGTTTTGGTGTTTGCAGTTGAACAAGGGATAACTATAGCACGTTAAGCATTATTTCCTGGTTATTGCTTTCATTTGAACTTTTGATGTGAAATGAACTATAATTTAGAGATGGAGGACACAGGCTTTTGGTCCAGATCTTGAGATGAGATGACACACACTTTTGATCTAGATCTTGAGGCATAATGGACATAAAATATTAGGCCCAAACATATTGGTACATGAATTTAATCTCAGAAGATAAAGCAGATAAATCTCTGAGTTCAAGGCCATTCTAAGGCAAAGTAAGTTCCAAGTAGAGAAATGCTTAGGTCCACATGTAGTAGTATAAGTTTAGAACTCAGGAGACAGAGCTAGGCAGATCTTGGTGTTCAAAGACAGTCTACAGAACAACTTCCAGGATAGCCAAGCTTAGGCAGTGAAGGAGATGGAAAACAGAAAGTAGATGATAATGTAATATAGCACAAGGGGGATATATTCCAGGTCCAGCAAGCCACAGAACTTGGCAGCTTTGGCCACATGGCACTGGTTTTAGACTCAACAATAAAAAGGGTTGTTGGGTTAAGGTTGTTAGCAGTATTAAAGAAGAGACCAGCATCACAGAGGTGAAATCTGGGAAGATTTTTTTTCTGTGAGTACAAAAAAGCTGTGTTCTAGAGATTTCCAAGATTATAGCTTCTGAAGCAGCAGAACTTTACAATGTGTAAGAATCATCCATTTGGTACTGGTTTTGAAGAGATGAAGGGGTCATATAGAGCAGCAGAGGCTGGGCACTGTGAAATGCCAGGAAAGACCATTTGGTGAAGGTGCAGCCTCAGTTGCAGCTGATGATCCAGGAAGGGTTATACAAAGAAGTTGGGGCTTGGTATCATGAAGGGAGCCTATGAGTGGCTATTGGTGAAACCTAATTGCAGGGGAAGATCCCAGCATACTGAAATGCCAGTACCATGGGATGATCACCAAGAACAGCAGCAGTGCAGTGGAGTGAACCAGAGCCTAGAGTGCTACAGAGGGAAAAGCTGAAAAATTGACCCAAGATTTTTGGAGGGGCCCAGAAGATAATATGTGGATCCAAGACATTGAAACAAGAAGCTATAAAACTCAAGGTGTCTTGGATACCCCAAGATGTTAGAGATGCCAAAGAGGTCAGATACAAGCTGAGGAAAGCTGCTAACAGGGAGTGGAACCAGCTCAAGAAAATAAAGTTTGCTTCTGCTAAATGCCAGATCTGTTAACAGCAGTCAACAAGAATGAATGGAGTTGGAGATCTGAATAGCTCTTTGACATCAGACATGGGGACTTGCATTTTGGAGTTTGCCCAGCTGTTTTTTGTTCTTCCTTTGGTCTAATATTTCCTTGCTATGAGCTGTGGTGTAATGGAAGTATGTTATTTGCCTTTTTATTATAGCTAAGAGACTTTATGAATCTCAGAAGTGACTTTGCAATTTTAAACATTGAGACTGTCATAGACTATACTTTACTTTTGAAGTTGGACTAAATGTATTTTACATTATGATATGGCTAGGTATGACTCTCATCAGCTCATGCGTTTGAAATATGGGGGCCAGAGAATGGCAGCTTGAGTATTCTTGGCTCATAGGCAGTAAGTGGCCTTGTTGGAGGAAGTATGGTATGATGAGGATGGGTTTTGAAAGTCTCTTACTGGCTGGATGTGGATGCCAGTCCTCTCCTGGCTGCTTGTAGACCAAGATGTAGAACTCTTGGCTCCTCTAGCACCATATCTGCAGGTATGCTGACATGCTTCCCACCATGATGAAAATGGACTGAACCTCTGAAACTGTAAACCATTCCCAATGAAATGTTGTCTTTTATTAGAATTGCCTTGGCCATGGTGTCTATTTACAGTAATGGAAAAACTAACTAAGACAGCATCTCATGCAACTTTCTCCAAAACTGTTTGCATACTCAGACCCAAAGAAAAATCTCAACAGACCCAAGAAAATTGAAATACTGCCCTGCATTCTATCTGAGCACCATCGATTAAAGGTGGATATAAACAGCAACAAAAAGCTTACAAACTCATGGGAACTGAACAACTCACCACTGAATTAAAAATGGGTCAAGACATAAAGTATGAAATTAAAGAAATTTAAAAAAGAATTAAATGAAAATAAATACACAATTTGCACAAACCTGGGACAAATAATAGCAGTTCTAAGAGACAAGTTCATTGGACTAAGTGTCTACATAAAATAACTGAAAATATCTCATACTAGGAACTTAATAGGATAAATGAAGCGTAACTCTAGAACAAAAAGAAGAAATTTCACACAAAAGAGTAGACATCAAGAAATAAATAAAACTTGAGGTTGAAACAACTATCGTAGAAATACACAAAAAATTAAGAAAAAAAAAACGTAAAAAATAAATTAGTGAAACAGCTCTTTGAGAAAATCAATAAGACTGACAAACCATTATTCAAATTAACCAAAAGGCTGAAAGAGATTGTCCAAATTAAGAAAATTACAGTTGAAAAAGGAGACATAATAACAAATGCTGATGAAATCCAACGAATCATAAGGACATACTTTAAAAACCTGTACTCCATTACAATGGAGAACCTAAAGGAATAAATACTTTTTTCAGTGCATACCACTTAACAAATTTAAATCAAGATCTAATGTTGAATTTAACAGACCTAAAAAACCTAGAGAAATACAAGCAGTAATTAAGTCTTCTAACAACAGCATCCAGGGTCAAATGGTTTTAGTGAAGAATTCTCCCAAACTGTCAACAAAGAGTTAATACCAATATTCCTCAAATTAGTCCACAACAGGGAAAGAAAATGAACATTGACTGTTTGTTTTATGACAACACAGTTACCCTGATATCCTAACCACATAAGCACCAACAAAGAATTACAGGCCAATTTCCACTATGTACATAGATGCAAAATTTCTCAAAGTAATATTTGAAAACTGAATCTAAGAACTCATCAAAAAGACCATCCACATTAATCAAGTAAGCTTCATTTCCAAAATGCAAGGATGGTTCAACATACATAAATTGATAAATGTAATACATCCTTAAAAAAAAAAAACTGGGAGACAGAAAAATGTGATTATTTCATTATATGCAGAAAAGGTCTTTGACAAAAAACAACACCACTTTATGATAAAATTCCTGGAGATTCTAGGGATATAACTGACATACCTCAACATAATAAATGCATGCTGCAGCAAGCTCAGAACCAACATCAATGTAAATGGATAGAATCTCCAAGTAATTTGATAAAAATCAGGCACAAGAGACTCTCTGTATTCAATATAATACTTTGAAGTGTGGCTAAAGCAATAAGAAAGTTGGAGACGATCATCAGAATACAAATTAGATAGGAAGAGGTCAAAGTATCTTGATTTACCGATTACATGATAGTAAAAATAAGTCACCCTTAAAATTCCACTTTGGAATCCTTGCAGTTGATAAAGACTTTCAGCAAAGTAACTCAATACAAAATTAACTCAAAAATCAGTAGCCTGGCTATACACAAGTAACAGAGGGATTGAGAATGAAATCTGGGACACAGTATTTTTCACAATAGCTTCAAATAATATAAAAAATTTGGGGTGAATATAACCAAGCAAGTGAAAGGCTAGGATGATAAAACTGATAGCGAAGAAATAAATTAAAAGAGGAAACCAGGAGATGGAAAATTCTCCCATGCCCACAGATGAGTAGGATTAATATAGTAAAAATGGCCGTCCCATCAAAGGCAATCTACAGATTCAATACAATTCCCATCAAATTTCCAGCATAGTTCTTCATGGATCTTGAAAGGACAATTTTTGGCTTCATTTGGAAGCTCAAAAAATGAATAATAAGGAACTGCTGGAAATATCATGCCTGATCTCAAATTTTCATACAGAAGTATAGTAATAAAAACAGCTTGGTATTGATACAAAAGAGACACGCTGATCAATGTAATCAGAAGACCCAGACATAGAGCCACACAATTACAGACATACAATGTTTGATAAAGAATCGAGAAATACAAACTGAATAAAGGACTGATTCTGCAACAACTGGCACTGCTTAAACCTGCCATTAGATTCATTTAAAAGAATCTAAATAGACCCATAATTTTCTCCCTGATCAAAACTCAATTCAAAATGGTTCAAAAACCTCAACATAAAATTAGATATACAGAACCAGATGAAAGAAAATGTAGGGAAATAACCTTGAACTTACTGGCACAACAAGAGAAGTCTTTTTCCATAGAACAACATTAGCACAGGTTCAAAGATCAATATTTAGTGATTAGGACCTCATGAAGCTGAAAAGTTTCTGCATGCCAAAGGACTAATATTTGGATAAAACATCAGCCTACAGAATGAGTAAAGATTTTTTTTTACTAACTCCACATCTGACAGAGGATTAATATAAAAAATAAAGAAAGAACTCAGAAAACTAGATACCAAGAAAACAATTCACCTGATGGGGAGAAGGGGAGGGGAAACTGTGGTCAGTATGTAAAATAAATAAAATTTAACTTAAAAATGGAGTACAGATCTAGGCAGAGAATTCTTATAAGAGAAAATGTCTGAGACCCACTTAAAAAAAAGGATTTCAATTATCCTCTTTGTTAGGGAAATGCAAATCAAAACTTCTTTGACGTTTCATCTTACACCAATCAGAATAGCTATGATCAATAAAGCAAGTGACAGCTTGGCAAGGGGGTGGAGTAAGGAGAACACTTACCTATTTCCAGGGGGTACCAATAAATTAGTAAATAAATAATAATACCAATAAATTAGTACAGCAGTATGAAAATCAATGTGGTCACTCTTCAGGAAGATGGAAGTAGATCTGCCTTAAAATCCAGCTATGGCACCCGAAGGGTGCTTCATCCTACAGCAGAGACAATTGCTCAAGCATGTTTGTTGCTGCTCTACTCCTAACAGCCAGAAATCAGAAACCACCTACATGTCCTTTAACAGAAGAATAGATATAGAAAATGTGCTACATTTACACAATGGAATATTACTCAGCCGTTTAAAAGATGAGATCTTGAAAGTCACAGGTAAATTGATCAAACTAGGAAAAACAAAAACAAAAACAAAAAACAGTCATCTTTAGTGGAGCATCCCAGACCCTGTAAGAAAATATGGTATGTATTCACTTATATGTGGATATTAGCTGTTAAGACAATGATAACCAAGCTGTAATCATAGATCCACAGAGATTAGGTATAGAGTGAGGAGCTGGAAGGACAGAGAGATCTTGATAGGTAAGAGAAAGAAATGAATGTTTAGGGATGTGGAGGGATAGGGCTGAAGAGAGGGAGAATGTAACTGGGGGGAGGGAAAAAGAACAAAGGACAGGATCCACAGTGACAGCTAAAGCGAAGGGGCATCATTTAGGGGTAATATTTAAACCTAACACAGTAGAAGCGTCTTAAATATATATACATAACTAAAAGTAATCTAGATAAAATTATGAAATAATGGGTAGACCCAGCTTCAACTGGATATATTGCTAATAAGAACTCTCAGAGATTGTATCAACATGCACAGTATCTGCATGAGACTGCACCTGGTACTCTGGGTATATATTATGACTTCCAGTTTAATGCTTTTATGGGATTGCTGATCATGCAAATGAATAGGTCTCTGTTTCTTCTGCTTTCTCTTGGGGTCGTTTTCTTCTTTGTAATTTGCTTTGTTCTGTTTTGACAATTTCATGTGTGTTTTTATCATATCATATATCATATCATATCATATCATATCATATATCATATGATTGTCTTTGAAGCCTATTTGTAAACAGAAAAGTGGTGAATCTGCATAGGAGAGGAGTTACAGAGGAACTGGACAGGAAACCAATCAGGATATATTATGTGAAAAAATAAAATCTATTTTCAATAGGAAAAATGTGTTCTTGTATGAGTATACACTAATAAACATGAAGATATGGAAAATGTTCTTCCTCTCCTCACAAAATAAAGTAATGTGATAAGAAAATATGTATAAATATATAATCTTTTGTGATATGTCCGTCACAGGTCTAATATAAAAATATTTAAATATCTAAATATATGTTTAAAATGTTCTATTCCTATTGCATCCCATTCTATTAGTTACATACTGAATGGATAGTAACAATAAATTTTATACTAAGATATATATTGCAGGTAAAAATTTTCAAGAAAGACCTCTCTTCTGTATTCTTTATTTTTCAAAGTAAAACTATCTGCAAATTAATCTTGGAAACAATTATAAAAATAAAAGAGGGATGTTGATGTGGTGCTCAAAGTCCAGTTGGAAACAGCAGTGTTGGGGTTGAATCACAGTGGGCACTTGTGATGCTGACTCAGAGTTAGAGGAAGAGAAGGGTGGAATGTGATGGAGAATTTCTACAAATAGGACTTAAGCCTTTGACCCTGTTGTGGAGCTGAGACTCCTATACCAAGTCCTGGCTGGCACCACTGAAGCCTCCCTTGAAGACTCTAGGGACTTATTCCAAGATCACTGTCCTCAAGTTCAATTACTCTGAGTGAATGTAAAATTTTTCTTTCTGTTGGGTTCTCCTTTCTTGCTGATCCAAGGAACACAGTTTAAACAGTCCTGAGATCAGGAACAGAGTTAGTGTACGTAAAATGTATGTTGGCTCTTACCACATGAGAACAACAGCCTTTGCCAGGTACTGTTAAAAACGATGTTTCCATAGTATTGATATTTTCCTGATTTGTAGTTCCTATCATTTTAACTAATTAAGATCAATAAATAACAGTGACTATATATAAAAATTCAGGATACACACACACACACACACACACACACACACACAGAGTTAGTCTGGTAATGCTCACATGTTATATATGTCACACAGGAGGCCAGAACATAGGCATAATCTTAATTTTTGAAGCTTTCTATGGACTCTTACCAACAATCCATGTTCAAGTGTTCTAGTATCCTATTATTTGTTATGAATAAGCAGATGGGGACTACTGTACAAAAACCAGAAAATTAAAATTTCATTTGCTTTTTATACTTTAACAAATTCATAAATCAAATAAGGAATATTTGTTGGATATACAAAAATATGAAGACAACAGCACTGAAAATAAAGTATATTCTTTTTGTTTCATGTTCTACTAAACTGAGCCCAGGACCCAGACAAAGACTCAACCACTGAGCTATAACCTCAGATCTGCAATATATTCTTGAGAGTGATACCAAAATTCCTCTGGAGTAATAGTCTTGGTTAGAAAAATATGTTGGCTCTTCATCCCAAGGTATAAATGAGAGCTAGAAAGAAACAAGAGGGACACATGTGGTATGATCTTCAGGAAATAAACTTTCTTGGGTGCAGAGCAAAGGGGCAATACGGAAAGGGCACAAGTAGAAAGCGAACATACAGCGAACATACAGGCAAAGGGAACAACGGAGGAAAAGACAAAATTCCTCTGAGTGGGAGATTTCACCAGAAGAAGTTCTGTAAGAACATGATGACTTGCATGGAATTTGAATGGTTCTTGTGTGTTATTGTTGTCTATTGTTATTGTTTCCACCATTTTATTAGTAGTAGTAGTAGCAATACATTATTCCACCATTTTATTCTTATTAGTAGTAGTAGTAGTAAATTATTTTATCTACATTCCAAATTGCCCCCCTTCCTGGTCTCCCCTCCCCCTTCCCCTTTTTTTCTTCTGAGAGGATGCTCCCACCACCACCACTGATCTCACCCCTGCCAGCATCCCTTTCCCTGGGGCATCAAATTTCTATAGGATTAAGTGCATCCTCTCCCACTGAGGCCAGACAAGGCTATACTTTGCTACATATGTGCCAGGGACCATGGTCCAGTCCATGTATGCTATTTGGTTGGTCGCTTAGCTTCTGGGACTCTGAGGGATTTGGGTAAGCTTATAATGTTGTTCTTCCTATGGGGTTTCAATCACCTTCAGCAACTTCAGTCCTTATCCTAACTCTTCCACAGGGGTCCTGGACCTCAGTCCAATGATTGGCTGTAGGTTATCTGCATCTGTCTTAGGCAGCTGCTGGTAGAACCTCTCAGAGGACAACCATTCTAGGCTGCTCTTGTCTACAAATACAACATGGCCTCAGTAATAATGTCAGGGTTTGGTGCCAGACCATAGGATAGAATCCAAAGTTGGGCCGTTACAGGATGGCCTTTCCTGTAGTTTCTGCTCTATTTTTGTCCCTGCATTTCCTTTTGACAGGAACAATTCATTTTAAGATGGGTGGGTTTCCCCATGTCTCAACTAGGGGCCATGTCTCTCTACTGGAGGTGGTCTCTTCAGGTTCCATCTTCCCAGCTAAGGTCACCCCCACTGAGTTGAGGGAGCCTCTAAGATCCCAGAAGTCTGGGACTTTCTAAAGGTTCCCCTGGCCTCACCTCACATTGCTGCATATTTCCACTCATTCTCCTGGTTCTCTGACCTTCTCTTCTGTCTCTTTCTGTACCTGATCCTGGAAGAACTCTCCTTTATGCTTTTGATTAACATCTTTACCAAAATCTAACACTTCATTAATATCATCTTGTCACAAATATGGCTCATATTCACATATTAGCATCTGCAAATGTAGCTTGGGTTTAGTTTCTAGTACGTGTCTATTTGTCTGTATCTACAAGGAAGGGTTATATTATTTTATAGTTGTATCTGTGTAAGGGATAAGTATCCTGTGTAAGAAACTTTGTCAAAGGGAAAAGAGAAAGGCATGGTTGTAATTTCTCATTATTTTTTTAAATCAGTTTGGAGAAGTCATTCATACCATGAACCACGAACTTGGAGACAGAAACTAGAACTACATAGGTATCAAAAGAATGTGCTATGCATAATTTTTGCTTTCATGAAACTCAAGGAAAAATTACACAAATGTTTCTCTCAATAGCAGAGACACTTGCTGTTCCATGATTATCCATGAGCCTTTCTTTCAATGTACCTGGGCCAGTTGACCAGTTGTAGATAACAGTCTGTGAAAGGATGTGTCTTCTATTTTCAGACTAAAACATGTCAAGTGAGTATGCAGATCTCTAGCTTTCTCTTTGCCATGAAAGCCGTATTTGAAGAAAATATGGCTACCAGGTCCTGCTCATATGGATTTTTGCATTATCCTATGGAAAAACACTGCTCCAGAAATTCTCAAACTGACAACTGACCTCCCTGTAGGGAAATAAGAGGCCATGTGTCATGCCACCAAGATTTGAAGAGGACTCTACCCTTACACTGTAAATGAGGGCATTAATATGCAAACCCAGATGGAGTATTTGGGAGAATAAAGAAAGGAAAATAAATTCTATTGAGACAAAACAGAGTGTGGTATCAGAAGTAGGTTTCATGTGATTTAGCTCTTAGTGGATCAAACACAAAGTTAGCATCACAGAATGATACCCAGAATATTCAATTAAAAGAAAAGAAAGAAAAAGAAAAAACGTTTATGAACGTCTCAAGCAAAGTTCACAGATTCTTTTTTATAACTTGTACTAAAATCTGCTTTGATGTCATTCCACCTAAACTACAATATTAAATTACAACCTATCAGATTCAGTGGACTACATTTTTTTTTCAGGGTACCTCAAATGGTATCCAGATAAAGGAATTAAAGATTAAGTTACACATTTCTAAACTTTTTCTACTAGATTTCTTTTACATATGCCTTAATTTTCAGGTCATAACATGTGTTACCTTATGAATTATTGATGTATACAGTTTTACATTTAATCAGCTACACAACTATGCAGTTTTATATGTGTGCTCTCTATTCATATGTTTAAAATTGTCTGTACAGTACCTATGCATGCTTAGCAGAGGGTTGGCACTCTACTAAGAGTGTTGCTGTCAGAGTCCAGATACCATTTAGTGTCAACTAGGAATGTTGAGCCTTTGTTTGTTTGGGGCTCTGCTTCCTGCTTGCCTCCATCCTCTTCACAGGTGCAGCTCCAGGAGAAACAATGCCACATTGTTTGCTTATCAGCATGCCTGCTTTTCCTTCAGACTTCAGGCTGAGCTTCAAGCTACTTTTGGCTTGTTTTTTTTTTTTTTTTCTTTTTTTTTTTTTGTTTTGTTTTGTTTTGTTTTTTGTTTTTTTTTTTGTTTTTTTTTTAATCAAACTTTTCTCTTTTTAGAATCATCATTCCCTTCTCTCACATGAGAATAGAGAGAGTCATCTCCTCCTGACCTGACAATGTCTTACAACCCTGCTTGGCCCTCAATACATGGCAGGATCCATGTCACAGAGACCATTTTGCCTTCCAGAACTTCAGGCCATTGAAGAAGCCCACTCCAGTGATTTTTTTTTTCACTCATGATTTCATTTTAATGTAATTCAGATTCTCTTGTTCATGCTTTAAAATTGTTGCCATAAACCCTGTCTTCTCCTCACAAACCCAGTCAAATCAGCAAGTGAAAAGAACAGCAGGATCTTAGGACCTGCTTGTGTTGACTCTTTAATTCCAGAAGCATGACATCAGCTCATGAGAATGTCATTTCTTCTTTCGTTTGCTTGGATTCCCAACCTTTTTATTTTATTTATTTATTTATTTATTTATTTATTTATTTATTTATTTATTTTTTGGAAAATGACTAAGAGATGTTTAGTAGCTTACAAGACTTTGAACAATAGTTGCTATTCTAAGGAAGAAAAAACACCTTTAAATTCAAGCCTTCCCTTTCTCCCAATACCAAGTTCTCTGAATGCTGAAAAGCTTAACCATGCCTTTGGTCCTTCAGCATGAGGTATTTTTCTGAGTATTTCACAAACATGGGGCTAAGTAAGGCTGGGTCAGTCTGTACTGTCTATGAAAGCCTTCTGTGAGGTTCCTGCCTTTTGAAATCCAAATTTTCATTGCAAAAAGACAAAACCCACAGGACAATGACTAAGGAAATGAGAATTTCTGTCTTGTCTAAACCCAGGTGGAAATTTAAAATGACTTCACTATGTGATTTGACTCATTTTTTCAAAATTAAGTCAAAATTTCACCGTGTCCATTCCAGACCAAACATTCCAATTCCTCTGAGTGTAACTATGCTTTAACAATTTAATCATTGATAATTTTCTTTAAAACAATGTAAAGATTTCAATATGCCTTCTGAATTCTGGTATGAAGGAAAGACAAACCACTGTTGATTACTGAAAGACATATGCATCTCAAAGTGTATTGTTTGTAATTGAGGACTCTCTCTTTAATAAATATACAGCGAACAGTATTAATGACTAGTGTCAATATGTTTGAATTCATAGGAGATGATAGGCAAGGATAAACAGCTTTTTAAAAAGAAAGTATGATGTGAAAAAAGTGCAGTAATGATTATAACAACATAAGTAAACTAGTAAGTTTATAAATGTCTGAAATAGGGAGCAGAGCAACTGCAAAGGAAATCTTGTCCTAAACAGTCCAACCAGCCTGGAGAAAGACAACATGAAAAGAAAGGAAATGACTGACGCTGTTATGCTCACAACACACCCAGCTGGGAGTCCAGCTGCTCCAGGAACCTGGTGGCTCTTGAGCTTTGGGAGTTCCTAATTAGAATACAAGTAGAAATATAACAGAAGACATGAAAGAAAGATAAATTTAGTATTGAGCCTAGCTCTTGCCCTTCCTCTTTAAATGACAGCAAAGACAGATTTAAAGAAACTTGGCTAGGTAAGCAATAAATAATTTTATAACACACATGACTCCAGATACCAGCTATAATTCATCAAGAGTTCCGATAGTCTGTCAGACAATGATCCCTGCTTTCAGGTAAGCACGCCTATGAACAGCTGGTGAACTGTACACTGTGTGTGAAAGCCACTGTGTGTGAATAAAATGTCATCCACTTAGGAAGTACTTATATATTCCATGAAAAAGCAGAGTTTTCTTCCACTTGCCTCCTACTACAGACTTTTTCAAAGTTTTTTTTTTTTTGCAATGAATGAGTCTTCCAAGGATTGTGAATCAAAGTATGCCCAAATAAATGCTCTTGAAATTGAATATGTGGTATAATATTTTGTACAATGATAATCATCAGAGCCTGAGACCATACAAATATGTTTTTATTTTAAGGAACCCCTACAAATATGTGGACATATATTTTGTTATTTATAGCACTTCAAATTACTTTTTTACAGCTTTATAGGGTCAGTGTGACCTTCCCAAGGTCTGTGCTAAGATACACAAAAAGGGAAAGTCCAAAGCAATGGCCCAGAAAAATTAAAACAAAAGCAAAACCAAAAATCGAGCAAATCATACTTGTTTGTAGTTTTCTGAATATTTCAGGTAGAACTTAGATAGGTGTACATTTAAGTAGATTTTAAGTAGATTTTTGCTGTCATTCTGCATCCCACAGCTGGGGAACCTTATTGTCTTAAGGTTGATCAGTATGCAAGACAATGTGTTCTCTGATTGATCAGTATGCAGGGCTGGATTACTCCAGAGAACATTTGGGCATTTCCACTATGTCCTGTGGATTAACCTGCAGAGTGTGCATTTTTGAGGCCAGGTACTAGGGGAGACAACAAAAATGACTTCATGGTCTGGCACTGTGAAAGTTTGATCAACTCCCCGAGTGGAGGTCAAACTATCAGACAAAATCATTTGCAATATGACAATGACCCTGAAGCTCTTTGGAAATGAATGTTCCTAATTGTCATTGTACAGCAACACAAACTCATTAAACAAAGACAACTGATTATCATTTTTTTTTTACTTTTGGCATCATTTACTAATACTAGAACTTATTCTGATCTGTAGTTTTCTTATGGTTGTGTCTACTCAGTCTTTATGCATCATCTTTAACTTTTAGTACTGGAAGTTCCTGAATATCTATGCTATGTTTCATGAAATAATTTGACAATAAGTAGTGGGATTCTTAGCATGTTTCCCTTTTTTCTGTCTTTCCTTATTTTGTTAGTCTGTTTGTGTGGTAGGGTGTTTGTAGGAAGAGGAAGATAGGGAGGGTCTTGCCATACAATTACTTACATATACTTACATAAACATTGCTTCCAGGGATGGAAAAGTAACTTTGATCTGCCTGATGTGATTGTTGTCTTGGAGGCTTACTGCTGAATAAGCTTACCTTTCCTAGTTCTTCCAGAACTCTGGTTGGCTGGTTCAACTCAGCTGTTCTGGTTCAAACTCCTTTCCAAGCTGACTGATTTAATCTGACTTCTCTCAGCTTCTGACTGAATTGCTCTGCTTGGCCTCAAGCTAACTCTGGTAATTTGTTCTAAACTTCTAGCTCATTCTTATTCTTATTCTCTGTCTTGTTCTGTCTTCACCTATGTGTAGCTTGTTTTCTTTGCAACCTGTCTGTAAACTGTCGAAGTTTAAAAAACAAAACAAAAACCCTGCGTCTGAACTCCATGAACTAAACTGTCACCAACCAAACTGCCACAATCACCTCCATTGCATTGCCTCTCAACTGACTCCTGAGTGCTGGGATTATAGGCTTATACCACCATGCCTATACACCTAAGCTTTTCTATTCCTGGTACTTTCTCTGTACCAGGCTGGCTTTGAACTCAGAGATCTGTGCTCCCCTCTCTCCTGCAATTGGAGGTTTGCCTGTGTTCCAGAAATAGAGTAGCCATGTTGCTGGATTTAAATTTCTACACACAGAAGAGCCTGCATGGAACTTGCATTTCTCCAGCCTCTGCTGTCCTCCAGCCTCTGCTGGTACAACAGGTATGCATTGCCATCTGTAGCACATGGTACTCTTTCTATAAAGGTCTCCATTGCACTATTGCCTTGGCTTTCCTGACTATGCAAGAAGGCAGTTGAAATTTCCAGCAGAAATTTAGAGCTTTTCCAAGAACACTTTGAGGGATTATCTGTTTTGAAAAGGAAAGAGGATGTGGGCATGAATAGAGTGAATCATTTATCAGATATCTTCAGTGAAGCTCTAACTAGCTAGTGAGTGGGAAAGCAACTGTTTGTAATCAAATACAATTGAAATGTAGATAATGGGATGCTTAAGTTTTGATTGTCAACTTGACACAAAGTAGACTTACCAAGGAAGGGAGTTTCTATGCTGAAATATCTCTGGCTTTGACTCTGAGGGATGTTTTAGTCAACTTAATTGAGGTAAGAAGACTCTGCTTGAATGTGTACAGAATCATTATGTTGTCTGTGCCCAGGACCGAATGAAAAAGACAGAGCAGGCAGAACAGGAGCATGGATACATTAAGTCAATGTTCTCTGCTGTTGATTATGACACATGATACAGACCGTATGACTAACTGCTTCAAGATCTGGATGCCTTGACTTTCTGGCAATAAAGGATTATAACCTGAAATTGTGAGCCAAATAAATTCCTTTTCCATTGTACTGTTTTTCAAGGTATTTTTATCACATTAGCAGAAAATGGAACTACAACAGAAGTTTCAAAAAAAGCCTGGGCATCCTTTGAAATATTTTCATCTACTATTTTTGATTGTGTGTATGATGTGTTTGGAGGGCATGAATGCTGTGGCACACACATAGAAGTCAGAGGATAGTTCAGTTCCATGGACTCCGTTCTCTCTTCCACCTTTAAGTTAAGTCCAAGGGCTATGTACAGGTTGTTCTGCTTGAACAGAAGGTGATATACCAACTGAGTCTTCCTGCAGGAGGACAGGGACACAGAAAAGTCTTGTGTTAAAGTCAATGTCCCCCAAAAGTAACATACCAGTAAGTTAATAATGAAAATATAAGAAAGTAACCACTTCTATTAAGTCAGAAAGTGTATCTGAAATTCTACACATATTTTTTTCCTTCTTCAAGGAACTTAGATTGACTTATAATGTCTGACATGTTAAGAGGATGGCAGGCATCACTGTCATCCTTATAAGAAAAATCTGGACAAAAGTGCCATTAAAGTCCATTCTCTGATTCTTGAGAGATAAAGAAAAAGAAATGACTGACACTTTAAAGTCTAGGAAGACAGGTGCACAGAGAATTTCATCCAAGGTAGGATGACCTAGACTGTAAACTGGAGGAGACATGTAGAAACAAATTTGGTAAATTTTGACCTGACTAAAACTTGGGAAATGATGGTCATTTTTATTTCCAGGGATGATAAAAGATTAGTAGTACATGAAAAGCAATGACTCCATATAAGCTTAAACAGACAGAATTTCTTAGGAGCAGTCAACACTGTTCAAAGCGAATGTTGGAATTTTGACAAAAGTACTCACACCTGTGAAGAGCTCCATTAGAGTTATAGTAGCTTGAGTTACGGAAATGCCTTGAATGAATACTCTGAACTTAAAATGGAAACATCGACAAAGTGCAGTCAGAGAGAATAAAAATATTACATAATTGGCATAATAGCTATTGTCTAGAATTCTAAATGGAACCTGGAATGATGTTAGATGTGAAACTTGAAACGACAGCACACTTTCAGGAAATGAAATTAAACAGCTGGATTAAAAGAGAGATATATTTTTTTTCTAAGGGCTGACATTATGCTAATGTTAGTAAAATGAAGTTAGAAGCGACTTGAAAAATTCCATTATATATTATTTATTGGTTACATGAATTAGTTATTGCTACATTTACATGGGTTTCAATACACAGTAAGATTTCAATCATTTTTAATTTGAGAAATAATATTGATTTACATGAGCCTTGTATTGTAGAACAATTTCAGAGTTTGCCATAAATGCATTGATTACATAAAAACCTATATTTTTAGATCTTTTTATGACTTTGGGACTCCATGAAACATTGAAGCAGCAAAATTGCTCACAGATATAAGGATGTTTAATATTGTATTTCCTAAGTCTCTCTGCCTTTTTTAATCCAGGTGTTTGATTTCATTTTTTGAAACTACACTAACGTTTCAACTTTCATATCTAACTTCATTCCAGGTGACTTCTTATTTTAAATGATGAAGAAAAAGGAGTCTCAGAATTAAGCTGGCTGAAACAAAAGGGATTTGTTTTGTAGGGGAATATATTTTAGAGGATATTACACATTCAATTCAAAAGAAAAACAGATCACCAACAACAAAGAACCTATGGCTTTCCCAGAGTAGGCATCTGTCCCCAGGATCCCCAGAACATCTTGCAGCAGTCCCAGTCAGACACAATGACAGACACTATGTCTCCCAGACACCACATGTTTTTTACTACAAAGCTGAGAAAAAGGCATGATGGTATTGCATAACTCACAACCAAAGCTCTGAGACTGTCTCCAGTTGGCCTAAACAGAAACCTTAATTGTTTTCAGGAAGATGTCAAGATGCCTTAGACTGGTCCTCTGGTCAATAAGGCTATCATAGAATAAGGAATTTGGTCTAAATCCAATTAAAAGCCACAACATAGAGTGAAAGATGTGGTATATCTTACTATAATTCCTGACAGGTAAATTGAGAGTATGGTTAGAATGTGAGAGACTAAATGAAAACAAAACAAAACAACAACAAAAACAAAAGCAAACAAAAACCACTTGTGAATTACAAATGGAAGATTGAGAATGAATTTTATTCATTAATATTGTAAAGATAAACATAGGCACTATGGGAGGGCATTAATTGATACAACCCACTTACTACATCAATGAAGTCCTCTTAAGTTAAAAAATTAAAAGTTAAAAAATAAAAGATATAGTTGATAAATCAAGGTTGTTGATGAGAGACCTTTCCAGAAATGGACACCATTAACTAACTCATAAACACCAAGGAGGAGCATTAAATGGTATGAAAGGGACACACAATCTCCTGATGCACAATAATTAAATCAGAGCATTCAGTCAGGATGACGAGACTAGAGATGTTCAAGAGTTCCTACACACAGTAGATAATGCCACAACAACAGTAGTCAATGTCACAGAGATCAAAATACCACATCTTTAGGAAGTCAAGACATTTTCAAAATGGAGGGAGGATCTAGTTTTCTTTGTAATTAGATTATTCTAACTATTTGTGGGAAATGTTAAGAAAGTCACAGGCAGTGAAAAGACTATGGACATTACTGTATGAATACAGTGAAGTCAAGTTTAAACTGGGTGAGTTGACATTCAAAACAAGGAGGGACAAGCTAGAGAAGTATTCAGGGGGACACTTTTACTGGATATGAAAATTATTTGGACACAGTAATGAAAAAAATTGGCATGATACTAATGACATCTTAGTTTTATAGCTTCATTGTCTTAGATCAGAAATGGTCACTTTGTTGCCATATAAAAATATATGTTAGTCTTTATTGGCCATAAAATTTTCTTTGCACTCAACTCTTGTAGGACTGTCACCAGGGAATTCAAGGACATATAAATGCCTACATCCTGACACAACTCTATATTGAGGGAACACATTGATAATTCAGTTTATCAGATATAGCAATAGAGGGTGTATCTTGTTAGCTCCTTCCATCAATGAAAAATACTATTACATGCTAAAAATAAAACAATGATAGGCAAAGGTAATCACCACAAATTTGAGGGAGACACACCTGTTTGATTACATCATTCTCAAAGTCTGTGCTAGAAACTCAACAGTTAGTAAGATAGTTGTGTGCCAGGCTTATCATGAGAGGTATTTAAGCCATGAAAGTACCATCTTCATGAATAGATTTGCCTTGGCTTTTAAAAGCCTTGGTTCTGGAGTTCAATCATTTCTCTTTTCTCTCCTCTCCTCATGCCTCACCACTTTGTCCCCTCAGTCCTCTCAGTCTATCCCTGCTCTTCTCTCCTTCCCTTCCCCTCCTTTCCTCTTCTGCTATTCTCTTCTTTCTCCCGTCTCTCTCTTTTTTTTAATGCCCGTTCTTTCCTAAGACAGGTAGCAAGAGAATCCATGTTGGCTGAAGACTGAGAATTTCTATTGTAAATTCGAACACCTGTCCACATAGACTGAGTTAGATAGGGAGCGCCTGTGGATCTGGTCAGACAACCGTTTCTTTCATTAATCCCTTTTGTGTAAAAAATGGGTTGAATTTGTTGGAATTGTTAAAATTTTCTACTGTGTTGATGAGTGACTCTGGAACAGAACTCCAGGAACAGGCGTTCATTCACAGGGCTCTGTTCTAGAGAATGCTGCTACACACAGGCATGTTAGAGGCATGGTTTTGTCTCCTAAGCTTCACGGGATAAGTGGAAAAGGAGTGTTTAAAGGGGTGTTCAGTTGATCATTCTACCTAAAAACTGCAATCGACATTGCAGCACCTTTGCCCCTCAACTTAGCAAGCAGACATCTCGCTTTCAAAAAAGTGCTGCTGCCAGCAGAGGGGTGGGGGCAACATCTAGAAAGTTCCAGAGACCTGGGAGGAGAGAAGCTCTCATGCCTCAATAGGGTTGATCTTAGCCAAAATTCCCAACAGTGGGGAGATGAAACATGAACAGTCCACCTCCAGAACATAGACAGGGCCCGCAGCAGAAGGATGGAGATACCAATCAACCTTCAAGATTTGTGACCCAGAATTGTTCCTGTCTAAACGAAATACTGGGACAGAGGTGGAGCAGAGACTGGAGGAATGGGAAACCCATGGCAGGCCCAACTTGGGATCCATCCCGTGATCTGGCACCAAACCCTGACACTATCACTGATGCCATGTTGTACTTGCCAATAGCAATCTAGCAGGGCTGACCTCTGAGAGGCTGTATCAGCAGCTGATTGTGATAGGTGCATACACTTACAGCCAACCATTGGGCTGAGGTCAGGGATCACTATGGAAGAGTTTGAGTAAGGATTGACAGAGATGAAGGGGATGGCAACACCATAGGAAGACCAACAATGTCTACTGACCTGGACCCCTTAGAGATCCCAGAGACTAAGCCACCAACCAAAGAGCATGCACAAGCTGCTCTGAGGCCCCTGGCATGTACATAGAAGACTGCCTTTGTCTGGCCTCAGTGGGATAGAATGCACCTAATCCTTTAGAAACTTGAAGACTCAGGGAAGGGGAAGCTGTGGAGGTACCCTCTCAGAGGCCAAAAGGAGGAGGGATATGGTGAAGAACTCTGGGATGGGGCAACATTTAGGATGTAAATAAAATAATTAATTATATAAAAAGAGTACCTCTAACATTTAAAAAGAAGAAAAAAAAACCACTCATAACAGGCCATTTATTTTTTAAAGAACTATGTAATAATCATGAGTAGATTCTAATACTATCTGCATAAATAAGAAGTTATCTGAGCATGTGTTTCAAGGATTATCTGTTTAAAAAGTAGTTTGTGATACATAACAATAAAGATGGCGATTTAAATAAAAGAAAAAAAAGGTCTTATTTTGGGATCAGCAAGATGTTTCCAAAGGTAAAAGCTTCCACTACCAAGTCTGACCACCTTATTTGATTCCCAGAAGCCACATGACATAAACAGAGAACTGACACTTACCTGCACACACACACACACACACACACACACACACACACACACACACACACACGCGCGCGCGCACGCACACACATGCACACAATAAGGAGAGAGAGACAGGGACAGAGAGACAGAGGGGAGGGGAAGAAAGAAAAATGAGTAATAACGCTAAAGGAAGTGCTTCATTTACCTGGAAATCTACTGAGCATATATGGGGGAAAAATGGGAAAAAATAGGAAGCAAGAGTAGCTATACTAAACACTAACATAGACTCTTTCCATTTTATCTCCTTTAAACAATTTTATAGCAGAGATGATTATGTCATATAACTTGTGATTAGGATATCACTAATGTTTGCTATACATAAATAGGACATTGAAGCTTAAAGAAACTCAATCCATTTACCATTATTGTTTAGCATTTAAAATGCCCAAAATGGAAGCACATGTTCCCGATGTCCACTGTTATGTTTTCTTTGGGCTGAATCAGGTCTCTCTTTCAGGAAGAATGCCAGTAAATAATATCTCTTTTTTTGTTATTCATTTTTTAAATTTTTTATTAGAAATTTTCTTCATTTTCATTTCAAATGCTATCCCAAAAGTCCCCTATGCCCTCCACCTGCCATTCTCCCCTAACTACTCACTCCCACTTCTTGGCCCTGGCGTTCCCCTGTACTGAGGCAGATAAAGTTTGCAAGACCAAGGGGCCTCTCTTCCTAGTGATGGCCGACTAGGCCATCTTCTGCTACATATGCAGCTAGAGTCATGACATCTGGGGATACTGGTTAGTTCATATTGTTGTTCCACCAATAGGGTTGCAGATCCCTTTAGCTCCTTGGGTACTTTCTCTAGCTCCTCCATTGGGAGCCCTGTGATCCATCCAATAGCTGACTGTAAGCATTCACTTCTGTATTTGCCAGGCACTGGCATAGCCTCACAAAAGACAGCTATATCAGGGTTCTTTCAGCAAAATCTTGCTGGCATATGCAATAGTGTCTGCGATTGGTGTCTGATTATGGGATGGACACACTGGTGGGGCAGTCTCTGGATGGTCCATCCTTTCGTCTTAGCTCCAAACTTTGTCTCTGTAACTCCTTCCATGGATATTTTATTCCCTATTCTAGGGAGGAATGAAGTATCCACCCATGGTCTTCCATCTTGATTTTCTTGTGTTTTGGAAATTGTATCTTGAATATTCTACGTTTCTGGGCTAATATACACTTATCAGTGAGGACATATCAAGGGACTTCTTTTGTAATTAGGTTACCTCACTCAGGATATATCCTCCAGATACATCCATTAGCCTAAAAATTAAATAAATTCGTTGCTTTTAATAGCTGAGTAGTATTCCATTATGTAAATGTACCACATTTTCTGTACACATTCCTCTGTTGAGGGACAGCTGGGTTCTTTCCAGCTTCTGGCTATTATAAATAAGTCTGCTATGAACATAGTGGAGCACTGTCCTTCTTACCAGTTGGAGCATCTTCTGGGTATATGCCCAGGTGAGGTATTCTCACCTATGTACTATGTCCAGCTTTCTGAGGAAACGCCAGACTAATTTCCAGAGTGATTGTACAAGTTTGTAATCCCACCAGCAATGGAGGAGTGTTCCTCTTTCTCCACATCCTCACCAGCATCTGCTGTCACCTGAATTTTTGATACTAGCCATTCTGACTGGTTTGAGGTTGAATCTCAGGGTTGTTTTGATTTGCATTTCCCGGATGATTAAGGATGTTGAACATATCTCAAGTGTTTCTTAGCCCTTCAGTATTCCTCAGTTGAGAATTCTTTGTTTAGCTCTTTACCCATTTTTAATGGGGTTATTTGAATTTCTGGAGTTTAGCTTCTTGAGCTCATTGTATATATTGGATATTAGTCCCCATTCAGACTTAGAATTGATAAAAATTCTTTACCAATCTGTTGGTGGCCTTTTTGTCTTATTGACACTATCTTTTGCCTTACAGAAGCTTTGCAATTTTATGAAGACCCATTTGTTGATTCTTGATCTTACAGCACAGGGCATTGCTGTTCTGTTTAGGAATTTTTCCCTAGTGCCCATATCTTTGAGGCTTTTCCCCAACTTCTCCTCTATAAATTTCAGTGTCTCTCGTTTTATGTGGAATTCTTTGATCCACTTGACTTGAGCTTTGTACAAGGAGATAAGAATGGATCAATTCGTATTCATCTATATGATAACAACCAGTTGTGATGGCACCATTTGTTGAAAATGCTGTCTTTTTTCCACTGGATGGTTTTAGCTCCCTTGTCAAAGATCAAGTAACCATAGTTGTATGGATTCATTTCTGGGTCTTCAATTCTATTCCATTGATCTACCTGTCTGTCACTGTACCAGTACCATGCAGTTTTTATCACAATTGCTCTGTAGTACAGCTTGAGGTCAGGTGTGGTGATTCCCCCAGATGTTCTTTTCTTGTTGGAAATAGTTTTTGCTATCCTAGGTTTTTTGTTATACCAGATGAATTTGCAAATTGCCCTTTCTAACTCAGTGAAGAATTGAGTTGGAATTTTGATGGGGATTGCATTGAATCTGTAGATTGCCTTCAGCAGGATAGCCATTTTTACTATATTAATTCTGCCAATCCATGAGCATGGGAGATCTTGCCATCTTCTGAGATCTTCTTCAATTTCTTTCTTCAGAGACTTGAAGTTTTTATCATACAGATCTTTCATTTCCTTACTTAGAGTCACACCAAGGTATTTTATATTTGTGACTATTGAGAAGGTTGTTGTTTCCCTAATTTCTTTCTCAGCCTGTTTATCCTTTGTGTAGAGAAAGGCCACTGACTTGTTTGAGTTAATTTTATATCCAGCTACTGCACTGAAGCTGTTTATCAGGTTTAGGAGTTCTCAGGTGGGATTTTTAGGGTCACTTATATATACTATCATATCATCTGCAAATAGTGATATTTGTACTCTTTCCTTTCCAATTTGTACCCCCATGATCTCCTTTTGTAGTCTAATTGCTCTGGCTAGGACTTCAAGTACTATATTGGATAGGTAGGGAGAAAGTAGCCAGCCTTGTCTAGTCCCTGATTTTAATGGGATTGTTTCCAGCTTCTCTCCATTTACTTTGATGTTGGCTACTGGTTTGCTGTAGATTGCTTTTATTATGTTTAGGTATGGACCTTGAATTCCTGATCTTTCCATGACTTTTATCATGAAGGGGTGTTGAATTTTGTCAATTGCTTTCTCAGCATCTGAGATGATCATGTGACTTATGTCTTTGAGCTTGTTTATATAGTGGATTACATTGATGGATTTCCATATATTAAACCATCCCTGCATCCCTGGGATGAAGCCTACTTGGTCATGATGGATGATTGTTTTGATGTGTTCTTAGATTCGGGTTGTGAGGATTTTATTGAGTATTTTTGCATTGATATTCATAAGGGAAATTGGTCTGAATTTCTCTTTCTTTGTTGGATATTTGTGTGGTTTAGGTATGAGAGTAATTGTGGCTTCATAGAATGAATTGGTAGAGAACCTTCTGTTTCTATTTTGTGGAATAATTTGAGGAGAGTTGGAATTAGGTCTTCTTTGAAGGACTGATAGAACTCTGCACTAAACCTATCTGGTCTGGGCTTTTTTTTTTTTTTTTTGGTTGGGAAACTGTTGATGACTGTTTCTATTTCCTTAGGGGAAATGGGACTGTTAAGATCATTAATCTGATCCTGATTTAACTTTGGTACCTGATATCTGTCTAGGAAGTTGTCCATTTAATCCAGGTTTTCCAGTTTTGTTGAGTATAGACTTTTGTAGAAGGATCTGATGATCTTTTGGATTTCCTCAGGATTTGTTGTTATGTCTCCTTTTTCATTTCTGATTTTGTTCATTAGGATACTGTCCCTGTGCCCTCTAGTTAGTCTGGCTAAGTGTTTATCTATATTGTTGTTTTTCTCAAAGAACCACCTGCTGGTTTGGTTGATTCTTTGAATAGTTCTTTTTGTTTCCACTTGGTTGATTTCAGCCCTAAGTTTGATTATTTCCTGCCATCTAGTCCTCTTGGGTGTATTTGCTTCCTTTAGTTCTAGAGCTTCTAGGTGTGCTGTCAGGCTGCTAGTGTATACTCTATCTAGTTTCTTTTTGGAGGCACTCAGGGCTATGAGTTTTCCTCTTAAGACTGCTTTCATCGTGTCCCATAAGTTTGGGTTTGTTGTGGCTTCATTTTAATTAAACTCTAAAAAGTCTTTAATTTCTTTCTTTATTTCATCCTTGTCCAAGGAATCATTGAGTAGAGTGTTGTTCAGTTTCCACATAAATGTTGGCTTTATATTATTTATGCTGTTTTTGAAGATCAGCCTTAATCCATGGTGATCTGATTGGATGCAGGGGATAATTTCATTATTTTTGTATCTGTGAAGCCCTGTTTTGTGACCTATTATATGGTCAATTTTGGAGGAGGTACCATGAGGAGCTGAGAAGAAGGTATATGCTTTTGTTTTAGGATAAAATGTTCTGTAGATATCTGTTAGATCCATTTGTTTCATTATCCCGAGCTTTTGTTCCCATGGGAAAGAACACGCTCAGGACAACCGGAATCTTCTGCGGCAAAAGCTTTATTGCTTACTTCTTCAGGAGCAAGCGAGAAAATGGCAAAACCCCGTCCCTTTTAAGGAGAATTATCCTCCGCCTAGGACGTGTCGCTCCCTGATTGGCTGCAGCCCATTGGCCGAGTTGTCGTCATGGGGAAGGCAGAGCACATGGAGTGGAGAACTACTCCGGCACATGCGCAGATTATTTGTTTACTACTTAGAACACAGGATGTCAGCACCATCTTGTAACGGCGAATGTGAGGGCGGCTCCCCATATTTCATAACTTCTGTTAGTATCCAAATGTCTCTGTTTATTTTCTGTTTCCAGGGTCTGTCCATTGGTGAGAGTGGGGTGTTGAAGTCACCCACTATTATTGTGTGAGGTGCAATGTGTGCTTTGAGCTTTACTAAAGTTTCTTTAATGAATGTGGCTGCCCTTGCATTTGGAGCATAGATATTTAGAATGGAGATTTCATCTTGGTTGATTTTACCTTTGATGAATATGAAGTGCTCCTCCTTGTCTTTTTTGATAACTTTGGATTGGAAGTCAATTTTTTTCGATATAAAATGGCTACTCTAGCTTGTTTCTTTGGACCATTTCCTTGGAAAATTGTTTTCCAGCCTTTTACTCTGAGGTAGTGTCTGTCTTTGTCCATGAGGTGGGTTTCCTGTCAGCAGCAAAATGTTGGGTCCTGTTTGTGTAGCCAGTCTATTAGCCTATGTCTTTTTATTGGGGAATTGAGTCCATTGATGTTAAGAGAAATGAAAGAAAAGTGACTGTTGCTTCCTGTCATTTTTTGTTGTTAAAATTCTGTTCTTGTGGCTGCCTTCTTTTAGTTTTGTTGTAGGATTACTTTCTTGCTTTTTCTAAGGTGTAGTTTCCATCTATGTGTTGGTGTTTTCCCTTTATTATCCTTTGAAGGGCTGGATTCACGGAAAGATAATGTTTGAATTTGGGTTTGTCATGGAATACTTTGGTATTTCCATCTATGATAATTGAAAGTTTTGCTGGGTATAGTAGCCTGGGCTGTCATTTGTGTTCTCTTAGTGTCTATATAACATCTGTCCAGGATCTTCTGGCTTTCATAGTCTCTGGTGAGAAGTCTGGTGAAATTCTAATAGGCCTGCCTTTATATGTTACTTGACCTTTTTCCCTTCCTGCTTTTAATATTCTGTCTTTATTTACTACATTTGTTGTTCTGATTATTACATGTCTGGAGGAATTTCTTTTCTGGTCCAATTTATTTGGAGTTCCGTAGGCTTCTTGTATGTTCATGGACATCTCTTTCTTTAGGTATGGGAAGTTTTCTTCTATAATTTTTTTGAAGATATTTGCTGGTCCTTTGAGTTGAAAATCTTCATTCTCATCCACTTCTATTATTCGTAGGTTTGGTCTTCTCACTGTGTCCTGGATTTCCTGGATGTTTTGAGTTAGGATCTTTATGAATTTTCCATTTTCTTTGATTGTTGTGCCGATGTTCTCTATGGAATCTTCTACACCTGAGATTCTCTCTTCCATCTCTTTTATTCTGTTGCTGATGCTCACATCTATGGTTCCTGATTTCTTTCCTAGGGTTTCTATCTCCAGAGTTGTCTCCCTTTGGGTTTTCTTCAGAGATTCTCCTTCCATTTTTAGATCTTGGATAGTTTTGTTCAATTCCATCACCTGTTTGGTTGTGTTTTCCTGTAATTCTTTAAAGGATTTTTGTGTTTCTTCTTTAAGGACTTCTACCTGTTTAGCAATGTTCTCCTGTAATTTCTTGAGGGATTGTTGTCTTTCCTCTTTAAGGACTTCTACCTGTTTAGCAGTGTTCTACTGTAATTCTTTGAGGGATTTTTGTGCTTCCTCTTTAAGGGCTTCTACCTTTTTAGCAGTGTTCTCCTGTATTTCTTTAAGTGAGTTATTAATGCTCTTCTTAAAATCTTCTACCACCATCATGAGATATGATTTTAAATCTGTGTCTTGCTCTTTGGATTTGTTGGGGTATCCTGGACTCCCTAGGTTCTGATGATGCCCAAAGTTCTTGGTTTCTGTTAGCAAGATTCTTTTTTTAAATATTTTTATTAGGTATTTTCCTCATTTACATTTCCAATGCTATCCCAAAAGTCCCCTGTACCCTCTCCCCCCCCCTCCGCCAACTCCCCTACCCACCCACTCCCACTTTTTGGCCCTGAACTGGAGCATATGAAGGTTGCAAGTCCAATGGGCCACTCTTTCAGGTGATGGCCGGCTAGGCCATCTTTTGATAAATATGCAGCTAGAGACAAAAGCTCCGGGGTACGGTTAGTTCATAATGTTGTTCCACCTATAGGGTTGCAGATCCCTTTAGCTCCTTCGGTACTTTCTCTAGCTCCTCAATTAGGGGCCCTGTGATCCATCCAATAGCTGACTGTGAGCATCCACTTCTGTGTTTGCTAGGCCCCAGCATAGTCTCACAAGAGACAACTATATGTGGAACCTTTCAGCAAAATCTTGCTAGTGTATGCAATGGTGTCAGCGTTTGGAAGCTGATTATGGGATGGATCCCCAGATATGGCAGTCTAGAGATGGTCCATCCTTTGTCACAGCTCCAAACTTTGTCTCTGTAACTCCTTCCATGGGTGTTTTGTTCCCAATTCTAAGAAGGGGCAAAGTGTCCACACTTTGGTCTTTGATCTTCTTTAATTTCATGCATTTAGCAAATTGTATCTTATATCTTGGGTATCCTAAGTTTCTGTGCTAATATCCACTTATCAGTGAGTACATATTGTGTGAGTTCCTTTGTGATTGGGTTACCTCACTCAGGATGATGCAATCCAGGTCCATCCACTTGCCTAGGAATTTCATAAATTCATTATTTTAATAGCTGAGTAGTACTCCATTTTGTAAATGTACCACATTTTCTGCATCCATTCCTTTGTTGAGGGGCATCTGGGTTCTTTCCAGCTTCTGGTTATTATAAATAAGGCTGCTACGAACATAGTGGAGCATGTGTCCTTCTTACCGGTTGGGGCATCTTCTGGATATATGCCCCAGAGAGGTATTGCAGGATCCTCCTGTAGTACTATGTCCAATTTTCTGAGAAACCATCAGACTGATTTCCAGAGTGGTGGTACAAGCTTGCAATCCCACCAGCAATGGAGGCGTGTTCCCCTTTCTCCACATCCTTGCCAGCATCTACTATCACCTGATTTTTTATCTTAGCCATTCTGACTGGTGTGAGGTGGAATCTCAGGGTTGTTTTGATTTGCATTTCCCTGATGATTAAGGATGTTGAACATTTTTTCAGGTGCTTCTCTACCATTCAGAATTCTTCAGGTGATAATTCTTTGTTCAGCTCTGAGCCCCATTTTTAATGGGGTTATTTGATTTTCTGGAGTCCACCTTCTTGAGTTCTTTATATATATATTAGATATTAGTCCCCTATCTTATTTAGGATAGATAAAGATCCTTTCCAATCTGTTGTTGGCCTTTTTGTCTTATTGATGGTGTCTTTTGCCTTGCAGAAGCTTTGCAACTTTATGAGGTCCCATTTATCAATTCTCAAACTTACAGCACAAGCCATTGCTGTTCTATTCAGGAATTTTTTCCCCTGTACTCATATCTTCAAGGCGTTTCCCTACTTTCTCCTCTATAAGTTTCAGTGTCTCTGGTTTTATGTGGAGTTCCTTAATCCACTTAGATTTGACCTCAGTACAAGGAGATAGGAATGGATCAATTCACATTCTTCTACATGATAACCACCAGTTGTGCCAGCACCATTTGTTGAAAATGCTGTCTTTTTTCCACTGGATGGTTTTAGCTCCCTTGTCAAAGATCAAGTGAGACCATAGGTGTGTGGGTTCATCTCTGGGTCTTCAATTCTCTTCCATTGGTCTATTTGTCTGTCGCTCTACTAGTACCATGCAGTTTTGTTTTTTCGTTTTTTTTTTTTTATCACAATTACTCTGTAGTAAAGCTTTAGGTCAGGCATGGTGATTCCACCAGAGGTTCTTTTATCCTTGAGAAGAGTTTTTGCTATCCTAGGTCTTTTGTTATTCCAGATGAATCTGCTGATTGCCTTTTCTAATTCGTCGAAGAATTGAGTTGGAATTTTGATGGGGATTGCATTGAATCTGTAGATTGCTTTTGGCAAGATAGCTATTTTTACTATATTGATCCTGCCAATCCATGAGCATCGAGATCTTTCCATCTTCTGAGATCTACTTTAATTTCTTTCTTCAGAGACTTGAAGTTCTTATCATAAAGATCTTTCACTTCCTTAGTTAGAGTCACGCCAAGGTATTTTATATTATTTGTGACTATTGAGAGGGGTGTCCTTTCCCTAATTTCTTTCTCATCCTGTTTATCCTTTGTGTACAGAAAGGCCATTGACTTTGAGTTAATTTTATATCCAGCTACTTGATTGAAGCCGTTTATCAGGCTTAGGATTTCTCTAGTGGAATTTTTAGGGTCACATATATACTATCATATCATCTGCAAAACGTGATATTTTGACTTCTTCCTTTCCAATTTGTATCCCCTTTATCTCCTTTTGTTGTCTAATTGCTCTGGCTAGGACTTTAAGTACTATATTGAATCGGTAGGGAGAGAGTGGACAGCCTTGTCTAGTCCCTGATTTTAGTGGGATTGCTTCCAGCATCTCACCATTTACTTTGATGTTGGCTACTGGTTTGCTGTAGATTGCTTTTATCATGTTTAGGTTTGGGCCTTGAATTCCTGATCTTTCCAAGACTTTTATCATGAATGGGTTTTGGATTTTGTCAAAAGCTTTCTCTGCATCTAATGAGACGATCATGTGGTTTTTGTCTTTGAGTTTGTTTATATACTGGATTATGTTGATGGATTTCCATATATTGAACCATCCCTGCATCCCTGGGATGAAACCTACTTGGTCATGATGGATGATTGTTTTGATGTGTTCTTGGATTCGGTTAGCGAGAACTTTATTGAGGATTTTTGCATCGATATTCATAAGGGAAATTGGTCTGAAGTTCTTTATCTTTGTTGGGTCTTTTTGTGGTTTAGGTGTCAGAGTAATTGTGGCTTCATAGAATGAGTTGGGTAGAGTACCTTCTGTTTCTATTTTTTGGAATAGTTGGTGAAGAACTGGGATTAGATCTTCCTTAAAGGTCTGATAGAACTCTGCACTAAACCCATCTGGTTCTGGGCTTTGTTTGGTTGGGAGACTATTAATGACTGCTTCTATTTCTTTAGAGGATATAGGACTGTTTAGATCATTAACCTGATCTTGATTTAACTTTAGTACCTGGTATCTGTCTAGAAACTTGTCCATTTCATCCAGGTTCTCCAGTTTTGTTGAGTATAGCCTTTTGTAGAAGGATCTGATGGTGTTTTGGATTTCTTCAGGATCTGTTGTTATGTCTCCCTTTTCATTTCTGATTTGTTAATTAGTATGCTTTCCCTGTGCCCTCTAGTGAGTCTGGCTAAGGGTTTATCTATCTTGTTGATTTTCTCAAAGAACCAGCTCCTCTTTGGTTGATTCTTGGAATAGTTCTTCTTGTTTCCACTTGGTTGATTTCACCCCTGAGTTTGATTATTTCCTGCCATCTACTCCTCTTGGGCGAATTTGCTTCTTTTTGTTCTAGAGCTTTTAGGTGTGTTGTCAAGCTGCTAATGTGTGCTCTCTCTTGTTTCTTTTTGGAAGCATTCAGAGCTATGAGTTTTTCTTTTAGAAATGCTTTCATTGTGTCCCATAGGTTTGGGTATGTTGTGGCTTCATTTTCATTACACTCCAAAAAGTCCTTGATTTCTTTCTTTATTCCTTCCTTGACCAAGGTATCATTGAGAAGAGTGTTGTTCAGTTTCCACCTAAATGTTGGCTTTCTATTATTTATTTTGTTATTGAAGATCAGCCTTAGTCCATGGTGATCTAATAGGATGCATGAGACAATTTCAATATTTTTGTATCTGTTGAGGCTTGTTTTCTGACCAATTATGTGGTCAGTTTTGGAGAAGGTCCCGTGAGGTGCTGAGAAGAAGGTATAGCCTTTTGTTTTAGGATAAAATGTTCTGTAGATATCTTTCAAATCCATTTGTTTCATCACTTCTGTTAGTTTCAGTGTGTCCCTGTTTAGTTTCTGTTTCCATTATCTGTCCATTGGTGAAAGTGGTGTGTTGAGGTCTCCCACTATTATTGTGTGAGGTGCAATGTGTGCTTTGAGCTTTACTAAAGTTTCTTTAATGAATGTGGCTGCCCTTGTATTTGGAGCATAGGTATTCAGAATTGATAGTTCCTCTTGGAGGATTTTACTTTGATGAGTATGAAGTGCCCCTCCTTGTCTTTTTTGATGACTTTGAGTTGGAAGTCGATTTTATTAGATATCAGAATGGCTACTCCAGCTTGTTTCTTCAGACCATTTGCTTGGAAAATTGTTTTCCAGCCTTTCATTCTGAGGTAGTGTCTATCTTTTTCTCTGAGATGAGTTTCCTGTAAGCAGTAAAATGTTGGGTCCTGTTTGTGTAGCCAGTCTGTTAGTCTATGTCTTTTTATTGGGGAGTTGAGTCTACTGATATTAAGAGATATTAAGGAAAAGTAATTGTTGCTTCCTATTATTTTTGTTTTTAACGTTGTCATTCTGTTCATGTGGCTGTCTTCTTTTACGTTTGTTGAGTGATTACCTTTTTGCTTTTTCTAGGACGTGGTTTCTGTCCTTGTATTGGTTTTTTTCTGTTATTTTCCTTTGGAGGACTGGATTCGTGGAAAGATAATGTGTGAATTTGGTTTTGTCGTGGAATACTTTGGTTTCTCCATCTATGGTAATTGAGAGTTTGGCTGAGTATAGTAGCCTGGGCTGGAATTTGTTTTCTCTTAGTGTCTGTATAACATCTGTCCAGGCTCTTCTGGCTTTCATAGTCTCTGGTGAAAAATCTGGTGTAATTCTGATAGGCCTGCCTTTATATGTTACTTGGCCTTTTTCCCTTACTGCTTTTAGTATTCTATCTTTATTTAGTGCATTTGTTGTTCTGATTATTATGTGTCGGGAGGAATTTCTTTTCTGGTCCAGTCTATTTGGAGTTCTGTAGGCTTCTTGTATGTTCATGGACATCTCTTTCTTTAGGTTTGGGACGTTTTCTTCTATAATTTTTTTGAAGATATTTGCTGGCCATTTTGAGTTGAAAATCTTCATTCTCATCTACTTCTATTATGCGTAGGTTTGATCTTCTCATTGTGTCCTGAATTTCCTTGATGTTTTGAGTTAGGATCTTTTTGCATTTTGTATTTTCTTTGATTGTTGTGCTGATGTTCTCTATGGAATCTTCTGCACCTGAGATTCTCTCTTCCATCTCTTTTATTCTGTTGCTGATGCTCACATCTATGTTTCCAGATTTCTTTCCTAGGGTTTCTATCTCCAGCGTTGCCTCACTTTGGGTTTTCTTTATAGTTTCTACTTCCCTTTTTAGGTCTTGGGTGGTTTTATTCAATTCCATCACCTGTTCGGTTGTGTTTTCCTGCAATTCTTTAAGGGATTTTTGTGCTTCCTCTTTAAGGTCTTTTACCTGTTTAGCAGTGTTCTCCTGTATTTCTTTAAGTGAGTTATTAAAGTCCTTCTTGATGTCCTCTACCATCATCATGAGATATGCTTTTAAATCCAGGTCTAGCTTTTCAGGTGTGTTGGGGTGCCCTGGACTGTGTGAATTCAGATTCCTGGGTTCTGATGATGGTGAGTGGTATTGGTTTCTGTTAGTAAGATTCTTACGTTTACCTTTCACCATCTGGTAATCTCTGGCGTTAGTTGTTATAGTTGTCTCTGTTTAGAGATTGTTCCTCTGGTGATTTTGTTAGCCTCTATCAGCAGACCTGGGACACTAGCTCTCTCCTCTGAGTTTCAGTGGTCAGAGCACTCTCTGCAGGCAAGCTCTCCTGTTACAGGGAAGTTGCACTGATACCTGGCGTTCGGACCTCCCTCCTGGCCTCTTACCTGTGCAGACTACTTTTGGTGGAGTCTCGGGAACCAAGATGTCTTCCTCTGATCCTGATGCAAAGTCCTCCGGGGCCGAGCGGGCACCTGTCCTCTGGCCAGGAAGGTGGCCACATGTCTGGAGCTTGAAAACTGTGCTACCTCAGAAGCTCTGTGGCTCCCGCCTGTCCCAGAAGCTGTTAGCTTCTGTAGTGCACACTCTCACCTGTGCAGACTACTTTCGGCGAAGTCCTGGAACCAAGATGGCTCCCGCCGGTCCTGAGGCTGTTAGTAAGATTCTTATGTTTGCTTTTCGCCATCTGGAAATCTCTAGTCTTAGTGTTCAAGCTGTCTCTGACTGGAGCTTGAGCCTCCTGTGATTCTGTTAGCCTCTGTCAGCACTCCTGGGAGTCCAACTCTCACCTGAGTTCCAGTGTTCACAGCACTCTCTGCAGGCAAGCTCTCCTCTTGTAGGGCAGGTGTCCAGAAGTCTGGAGCTCTGATCTACCTCCTGAGTACTGGGGTCAGAGCCATCCCTGTAGGCTGACTGTCCTCTGGCAAGGAAAGTGCTCAGGGGTCTGGTTCTCGGCCCTGTCTCCTGGCTGAGGATGAAGGCTGGACAGGACCCTGCCCAAGAAGCTCTGTTGCTTCTGTCACCCACGTGCTCTCAGGTGATCATGAGGTCCAGGTGTGCTAGAGGTCCTCTGGTGTGGAGAGTCCTCTGGGGCCCTAGATGCCCTCGGCCAGGTTCATGCAGAAGATGGTGGGGCTGGCCCAGACCTGAATGGATCCAACCCTCTGGTGGGGCGGTGTTCCTCCATTCCTGTTCCTGCTGGTACAAGACCCTCCTCGATTCTTTGGAACTGATGTTGTGTTCCACTCACCAGTGATCCTGAGGTGATCCTGAGGTCCTGCGGCGTGGAGAGTACTCTGGAGCCCTTAGTGGCTTCTGCTGAGTTCAGAAGGAAGATGGTGGGGGTGGCCCCAACTGGTATGGATCCCAGCCTCTCAATATATTTCTTATTATAGAACTTTACTCATAAATTTTATTTGTCAATTGAAAAAGAAAAAAAAAAGATGTTTCCACATCTCAGTTGGGAAGCATAAAGAAAGCTGCCACAAGGCTGTTTATTAAAACTAAGGAAACTTAAAGCATATCTCTATTTTATTTTCAAGTCTGCCTTGCTCCTGTCTGGTTTGTTCTAAAAAGAGAAACTCAGTGAGTCTGTTGTTTATATAGTATGACTGCTCTGTAGGTTGACAGGAGAATAGACTTTTCAAGCTGCAATTTTCTGCTTTTTATCGCTTGCCCCTTGTAAATGTTTGCGTCTCTACACAGAAAACAAACCCATGACCAAGAAATGCCCTGTACTTCTGTGTACTCCAGTGCAGAGATCTCTAAATGAGCTCTGTCTTTCAAACATAGAAAATTTACTGTTTAAATGAGTTTCTTTCAATAAAATTTGAAGATCAATATAGTAAAAGGAGTGCCTTTTCTTTCAGTGATGCCTGTCTTAGTTAGGGTTTCCACTGCTGTGAAAAGACACCATGACCAAGGCAACTTTTATAAAGGACAGTATTTAATCAGGGCTAGCTTACAGGTTCTGAGGTTCAGTCTGTTATCACCATGGTGGGAAGCATGGCATGGCCCAGGCAGGCATGGCACTGGAGAAGCTGCATGTTCGACATCTTCATCCAAAGGAAGCCAGAAGCAGACTGTGTCCAGACAGCTAGGAGGAGGGTCTCAAAGCCTAACCCACAATGACATACTTCCTCCAACAAGACCACACCTACTCAAACAAGGCCACACTTACTAATAGTGCAACTCCCTAGGCCAAGGATATTCAAATAACCACAACATCTTAATATTGCACCAACTTTTGTTCCCTTCAAGACCCAAGGATCTTCTGGGAGTTTGTAGACCTGGTTTGGCTAAGCTAAAGAATAAAGCCTGTAGTGTTTATAGGTTGGGGGAAGATAAGTGAGCACAGCTCAAACCTACACATGTTTATCTACTTAATGTGGCTTACTTTAGAAAAAAAAAATCTCCCTTAACCTCCTAGCTTGAACCTGCTAAGATTTAGGCAGCCATGTTGCTGAGACTTCATGGGTGTAGCTTCTGACATTTCAGAAACTACTACTATACAACACTGAGTAAATATTTGTAGAGAATTACTACCTTTCTTTTTTTGGGGGGGTTCTTTCTTTCTTTACTTTTTATTGGGTATTTATTTCATTTACATTTCCAATGCTATCCCAAAAGTCCCACACACGCTCCCCCACCCACCAACTCCCACTTCATGGCCCTGGTATTCCCCTGTACTGAGGCATATAAAGTTTACACGACCAATGGGCCTTGGTTTTTCAAGACAGGGTTTCTCTGTAGCCCTGGCTGTCCTGAAACTCATTTTGTAGACCAGGCTGGCCTCGAACTCAGAAAACTGCCTGCCTCTGCCTCTGCCTCTGAAGAGTATTCTCAGTATTACATTGATTTCTAAGACACAGCGGAACAGATTAGAGAGCTTAACCAGAAAGTCAGAGAACCTAAAGTATTAGGTCTCTCACCTCCCTGACAAAATCCTTAAGAGAAGTAACTTATGAGAAAAAGGGTTTATTTGGCCTCATGGTTATAGAAGCCACAGCTGGCTTCCTTTGTATTGACTCCCAAGAGCCTTTGCTTTAGGTCTGAAGTGATATAAATCATCATGGCAGAAACAAGAAGTAGAATCGACTGCTAATATCATAGTGGCAAGAAGTAGAAATACCAAAAGGGATGACCAGCACAATGTCTTGCAAAGACTTTCCATAAGTGACGTCTTTTCTCCTATTTCTACCTCCTAAAGTTCCCATCATCCTCCCAAAACAAGCACCACCATTTCAAGACGCTTGATATATGACCGTCTGGAGATGGCTCATGTTCAGATCATTGCCACTAGAATTCAAATTCTAGCTCTGTCTTCAAGACACCATGGGGTAGATGATCGTGGACAGATATCAGATTCCCCAAAAAGAATGGGAAAAAAAATACCTATCTGCTAGCATTACTTAGATGCTCTGCCCAACAGTTACCTGGCAACAGCCAGGTAGGCCTGACTTTCTATAAAAGGGACTCTTCGAACCCTCCTCCCTCTCTGTCCCTTTTCTCTCCCCACTTCCCACTTTCTTCTTCCCCTATCCACTTCTCTCTCTCTCTCTCTCTCTCTCTCTCTCTCTCTCTCTCTCTCTCTCTCTCTCTCCCCTCCTCCTCCTCCTCCTCCTCCTCCTCCAACCTCCTTCAACCTCCTTCCCTCTTTTTCTCTTTCTTTGTCCTCTCTCTTTCTCTGCCCCTACTCCCTTTTCAACTCCTCTTCCCATATGCCCAAATAAACTATTCTACACTATACTCATCGTATGGCTAGTACCTTGGGAGAGGGATGCCTTAGCATGGGTCCGGTGAGGCATCCCCTCCCACCACACCATACCACAGTCTACAAAACATATACTTGCTATTTTTATAAAACACAACACTATATTCTGAAAACTTGAGTACACTAATTGCTTGACAAAAAAGTCCCTCAGGATTTTTAACCTTAATGATGGGATTCTTTCAAATGGTAGATAAACAACTTGAAATATTAATACTTCCAACTGGTGAGAAAACATTAGGAATGGTACCTGTGTTACTAAAGGTTCTACAGATAATCAGAATCAATAGGATATAAATGTGTGTGTGTGTGTACACATATGTATATATTTGTTTGTACTAAATATATACATATGGTTTTTGTACACTTACACACAAATATGTGTGTATATGTACATAATTATTTTGAAATATAAATCTTTGACTACATGGTTCATGGTTCTGAAGGACCATAGTATGCTTTCAGTAAGCAAGATAATCCAGAAATACAATGCTGCAGTTGTGTTTAAGATTCAGGGCCTGGAAACAGAATGGAGCTCTCATTCAGGTTTCAGCTCAAGGCTGGAGCACTTAGAGTTCTAGGTATAAGATCTGAAGTACAAAGGACTGAGAAATATGAGCTCTGGTGTCTGGGGACAAAATATTAGTGCTTCTACTACCTTTTATTTCACTTCTGACTCTCAAGTAATTGGACAATGTCTGCTCAGGTTGTGAAACACAGATTTCTACTTTGTCTACTGATTCATCTGGTAGCCTCATTCAGAAATAACCTCATATATACACAGCTGGTCACCTTGCTGTGTGACCTCCCTTAGCCCAGTCAAATAGATACATTAAGTTAACAAGACAGTATGTCAGTAGATTGTGTAGATCACAGCCAGAAAGGAAATTATTACCACTGAATTTCACTGGATAAAAGTCAGTCACAAGACATCTTCTAACTGGAAGGCTAGTGAATGTTGACTAAGTGCCCTGTGGGACAGTTTCTGGAAGTAGGGTGAGAGAAGCCAGACATTTAGGATACAAAATACAAGGAGCTTTCCTCTCCCATGGTCCTGGGTACAGGATGGTACAGTAAAGATCTGGTGCCTAAGGATACCTGAGAACATCTTTACCTTGTCAGCCCCAGAAGGCTTGGTTTCCTTGTCTTAGTTCTGGATCAAAGAGGTAAGAGAAGAAATAGCCCATTTTGTGAGATTCTTTTATCTTCCTACCCCAACTACTACAATAATATGTAGAATGTTCAGAGCCCGTTGCTTACCCATCTCATGCAGGATAAAGTTGGAAAAACGAAATCCATATGCTGTAATGACTTTATACATTTAAGTGTGACATTTTTATTATCATAGATTGTTTAAATAAGAATATTGAGAATTAATTTCAATAGTCTGGGAAGCTTTTATTTCATCCATACAATATCAAGTAGTCCTATACAACTTGATGTCATTGAGAATAAGTTTGGGATTGTACATCTTTGTTTCTTCATGATTGTTGGATATACAGTTTTCCTTTCAGTCATGGCTCCCTTAAAATCCAGTGAGGCATTCTTAGGCTATGCTTTCCCATAAACACATTAGCAGAAGAGAACACACAGGAATGTCTGCAGCGTAATCTTCACAGTATTTACATGGCCCCGATGGTGGTCATTTTAGGGAAACTGCCAATGAGCTAATGAAGCCGGAAATGTGCTTTCTGCGTTTAGAGAACTTTCAGGATGGCCAATTCTAACTTCAGTTTATCTTGCTTTATATACAGAAGACCTGTTTAGATTTGACAACATGTGCACAAACAATTCTTTCTATGGAAAGAAGAGAAGCTGTTATGGAAAGGCCACAATGAAAGCTAAGGGCTATTATGCGCTAATGAAGTTTTTATTGTTAATTAAGTCTAAAAGAATCTTTTCTTCAATGAAGACTTCTTTATAGAGATCCAAAATGATCATGGTTGGCTGGTTTTTACCTTCTTGATCTGAAAACATTGTAGTCAAAATTTACTCATCATTTTTGTTGTGGTGTTGTTGTTGGTGGTGGTGGTGGTGTCATTTGATAGGTATGTATCATGGTCTTACAGGGGCCGAGCTACTGCTAGCTGCAGGCAGACACATGTCTGTGATGCTGCTTGCTCTCAGGAAGCTCTTGCAGAGCTAGAAGATGCGGCTATGGACCGGCAGAGAATCATACATACAATGTATTTATAGCAGGGAGGGGCCAAGACAGAGGTTCAAATAAAGACACTTCCAGCTTAAAGAACTTGCTAGGCTTCTGACAAAGGTGGCATTTGAGTTGGAGGAGAAGCTAGTTGTGAGCACCCAGAGATGAGCATCCAGAGATCATACAGATGAGTGCTGGAGTGGGGAAGAAAGAGTGAGGATGCTAAATGTTAAACAAGCCTACCACTGAGCATCATAAATTATACTTCATGCATTTAAAATGGATGTTAATAAAGACTTCTCAAATATTACAGTGCCTCACATGGATCCCACACACTTCTTTTTATAACTACAGGTCACAAGACTTCTGTGAATCATCTGCTTAAGATAAAGTGTGTGGCAATCAGTTGTGTTTTTCTGGGCCCTGGAATATTTACCAAATATTTAAACCCATCTGCAACTCTGGTCTACTTTTTTTTTCTCTTTTTTTTTCTTTCAGTTTTCCTCTAGTACCAGGGCCTTGAGTTTGTCAGGCCATAACTCCAACACTAAAATGAATTCGGAACCCCTGTCTATGCTGCATTTAAAATAAAATCTCAAAATCATATAACTTCAACTTCTTCCACATAGCACGGAAAGATAAGGATTAGTGGTAAATCGATTGCCACAACACTACTGTCACCTCTCAAATATTAGCAACAATTCTGTAGTCTCATCAAATACAAGGAAAATGGTTTTCCCAATATCCTCATGCAATCTTTACCTTAGGATGTAATCAGTACCCTGGCATTGTTTTAGCACATACATCTTTGTCTCTTCTTTTGTAACTATTCCTTTTATAAATATTTGTTGGACAAAAACAAAAACAAAAACAACAAAAACCTTGGAGTTTCTCTTTTTCACATTTTGCTGATTGCATAGGCTATCTGATTTGACATAATCCTGAATTGAAAGAAACAAAAACCCTCATTTTTCCATGCATTTTCTCCATTTTGGCTACCCACTGTGACTTTTTTCATTTGGCTCACTTCCTCTCTCATTTTTCTCTGTCCGTCTTTTTTTATTTCTTCTCTCATGCATCCTTACATCCAAACATGATTTTTGCATGTTTGTAAATATACTATAAATATATATATCTTAATTTTACGTTTTGTGTATTATATATGCATATATATGACTACTACAATCAGGAAAATTAAAGTACTGAGCCGTAAATATAGCTTGTCAGGTAAGAATGCTTGCTGCCAAGCCTGAGGACCCAATACACATACAACACAGGAAAAGAAGCAGAAGCTGCTCACACCACTTGTCCGTTGACCTCCATACATAGACAGTGGCATAATTGCTCCATCACTCCCAAAGTCAATTTTCAAGATAATGTCTATGTTTTCAGAAACAGGTCTTGGTACCAGCCTAGACTTATTTAATTCTTGGTTCCCAAGATAGGGTCTGTATTTTTTCCTGAAAATCTTGAAAATTTGTGACTTTCATTCTATATGAAGATGTTGGTGTATGATTGAAATGTCTTTATTTGCCAAGATTTGTTTCCAACTTGATTGACTCTCCAATTCTTCTACATCCTTTCACCGTCATCCCTCTGTCCTCCTTTTAATATAAAATTCACTGGGGCTATTGTTCTCATTTCTGATTCTTATGCTAAATCTCAGCATCATTGTTCTAAATTCTCCATAGTGAGGATAAAACAGAAAAGCACAAAGGAGATGCACCTTCACATACACATGTGCACTGGTATATCATCTATAAGTTATCTACATATAAAAATTAGCTAAAGTAAGTTACATTCAACTTACTTCTTAAGGAAGACAAATAACTGACATTAGATATCAAAATAAACATTATTGAATTAGCTAATTGGTCTGAGAATTCAAATTCTCAACATTAAAATAAAATTGCAAAAGGAAACATCCGTTATCAACTCACAAGTCTCACAACAGCTTAATATTCTACCATGAAGATCACTATACAGTGTGAATTGTGTTTAGATAAAAGCACAGTACATACCTGTCTTAGTTAAGGTTTTATTGCTATGAACAGCCACCATGACCAATTCAAGTCTTTTGAAGGACAGCATTTGATTGAGGCTGGCTTACAGGTTCAGAGGTTCAGTCCATTATCATCAAGCATTGAAGTATTTAAAGCAGGCATGGTGCAGGCAGAGCTGAGAGCTCTACATCTTCATCTGAAGGCTGCTAGCAGAATACTGACTTTTAGGCACCTTAGGATAAGGGTTTTATAGCCCATAGCCACACCTTCTAATCCTGCCACTCCCTGAACCAAGCATATACAAACCATCACAATCCCCTAGGCTAGCCTAAACTCATGATCCTCCTGACTCTTCCTCCTACCTGACAGGAGACTTGTTCTCCTGTTCTCTAAGTTGAAGGATAAAATTATCATTGCCTGTAACTACGTGCAAACAGAGTTCCTATAGCAATTATATTTATTGACAAGGTAAACATCATGGGAGGATAGGTACACCTCAAAAGTACATCTTAAAGTTAGAATTGATGTAGTCCACTATATAACATTGATGTTACCCACATACAGTATTCTACTCAGAGAAATGGAAGAACACACTCTATTTTCACTGTCTTCTCTATTTCTGACTTGTTCCCAAAAAGCTGCTGTTCCTTGCACCCTTTATTGAAACAACTCTTAGCCTTTTCTAATTGCAAATCACAATTCACTGGTGGGCTGTTAAATGGATTTATTAGACTACAATCTATATTTTACAGTGAAATTAGAAAGAATAAAATTTAAAATATTATAGAATATATGAAATTAATGTGAAGGATTTTGATTTCATTGTATGTGAGGATGCCTGGTCTTTTAGAGACACAAATGTTTGTTGTTGAACTTAACAGGGTAGCTTCAGCTCTGTCTTTCCCTAGTTCTTTTCAAGGGTGTTTTACTTAAAGGAGTGGTATCAAATAAGGAGGCACTGCTATGTGATTTTGGAATAAGAGAGAGTTAACAATTGTTGACATAATAATAGAAAAATTCAAGGATAGCCATAATAAGTAGTTTTTCCTATCCCTTACTTGTACTTGATAGGAAAGGAGTAAAGGGAGGGGGAGGAAGAGGCAATGAGAGAGAGAGAGAGAGAGAGAGAGAGAGAGAGAGAGACAGAGACAGAGACAGAGACAGAGACAGAGACACAGAGAGACAGAGACAGAGAGACAGAGAGAGACAGAGAGATTTTGAGAAAGAGAGAAACATATTTAGGAATAGAACCTTATCAAATCATGTTTGTACATGTTCACATCTCACACACATACACACACACACACACACACACACACACACACTTTTTTTAAAGCAGCATAATCTTGGAGCTAAGAGTTAAGTACAAATGGCAGGTTACTTGATATCAGACTTAGGTTAGGATTTTAGAATCTAACACAGCAATCCGTTTCTTTAGCCTTCCTGATTATTCTTCTTAGTCATCTGGATCTTTTCTGCCCAAATTAGCTTGAGAAGATTATGATTTTACAAATGAGAGCCCTGGCTAATTTCAACTGACTATTTTTGCATGTTTCAGGCTACACTAACATCTTACACTGACTAACTTAGAAACAAGAAAAATGATTTTTAAAAGGGAAGGAAGGAAGGAAGAAAGGAAGGAAGGAAGGAAAGAAGGAAGGAAGGAAGGAAGGAAGGAAGGAAGGAAGGAAGGAAGGAAGGAAGGAAGAGAGAAAAGAAAGGAAGGAAGGAAGGAAGGAAGGAAGGAGGGAGGGAGGGAGGGAGGGAGGGAGGGAGAAAAAAGAAAGAACAGACTAAGGAGATACAGGCAGTAAAATCTGTTTACTAAAAGTGTATGTGTATATTTGTGTGTTTGTATGTGTATGTGTGTGTATATATTTGTATGTGTATTTATATGTGTGTATGTGTGTGTGTTTACATGTATGTATATGTGTGTATGTGTGTGTTTGTATGTGTATATGTGTGTATTTGTATGTATGTATATGTGTGTATGTGTGTGTATATGTGTATGTTTGTGTGTGTTTATACTCATCAGTGCAGATGTCAGTTATCCTGCAGTATATGATGGACTCAGAACTTACATGTGGTAAGGGTGATTATATTAAAAATTTTTCGCATACTTATAGAAAGGTTTCTTTTTCAAAAAAATGAAATACTAGAAATTATAACCAGTTTGTGTAAACTTCAGTAGCTATAAAAATTACTGGGGTACATTACAAAAATTGTACTAGGGTACAATTCCAAACATTAAGATCACAGGGCAATAACTAACATGAAGTCAGAAGAGAAAATTATCAAAGACCAATCTAATCGCTTTTGCTGACAGAGCAGGGGACATTGTAGATATCAGAAAAGCAATAAACACAGTATGTCTCAACCTCAGGATAGCCTCTGATTTTCTCCCATACGACACACTTCATCAACAAGCAGAGAAAATATAGCTTAAGCCAATATTTCTCAAACGATGTACAGTGACCCCCAAGGTTATCGTGAACAGGTACCACGGAGACCACAGAATTTCTCCTCCACAGTGTCTGAGCCAGAGGAAGTCAAACACGGAGGACACTCTGACAAGACTGAAGGTAATTAAGGGGTGTGGGGAGGTGAAAGAAAAAGCTGCCTAAAAAGACACTACTCATTCCAAGATTCTCAGATGAACAGTCCTGTCACCTGACCTTGCTCCAGCTCTTATGAAAACCCTGTCCTTGCTATTGGCCAGATAAGGAGTCAGGTTCTGATTAAGCCTGAACTGCAGGCATTGTGTTCCCTTTTTGCTTACTTGGCCAGAGCCCTCTTATATGTGTATCAATAGCACAAAATGATGTATCTAAGCTCAGGCTGTAAATGCCTGGGGTTTACTGGGATATTGGAACATTTTGTAAGCATTTAAGGTATGAAGTATTTAATCCAGCAGACAGAAGGCTGTATTATGCTCTCCCTTTTTGATTAAGCTCACTTTATTCTCTTAAGGGCTAAATCAGGCAGCTTAGAATTATTTATACATAAAGAAACTGATACACAGTAAAGTGAAATAATGAAATAATGTCCATAGTATATCTGCTAATAATCAACAGAGAATGGCTGCCATTTGAGAGGGGATGATCTATTTTTTTACCTGCTGTCTTAAGGTTTCTATTCCTGTGCAAACATCATGACCAAGAAGCAAGTTGGGGAGGAAAGGGTTTATTCAGCTTACATTTCCATACTGCTGTTTATCACCAAGGAAGTCAGGACTGGAACTCAAACAGGTCAGGAAGCAGGATCTGATGCAGAAGCCATGGAGGGATGTTCTTTACTGGCTTGCTCAGCCTGTTCTCTTATAGAACCAAGACTAGCAGCCCAGAGATGGTCCCACCCAAAAGGGTCTTTCCCCCTTGATCACTAATTGAGAAAATGCCTTACAGTTGGATCTCATGGAGGCATTTCCTAAACTGAAGCTCCTTTCTCTGTGATAACTCCAGCTGTGTCAAGTTGACACAAAACTAGCCAGTACACCTGCCCATGCTGACACCTGTATGCAAAAGACAGATTCCTATGATCAAGCCAGAGAGGTGGTCCAACTGGTGAGAGCACTTACTACACGATTGTGAAGACCTGGGTTTTGAGCTCTAGCACCCATGTAAAATGCCATACATATTCACATATACCTTTAGCCCCAGTACTGAGAGTCACTCAGCCTTCTTGGGCAGCCAGTATATCAGGAAACGGAATATCTCTAGGTTCAATAGGTGACCCTGTACAATAGAATAAGGGAAACAGTCACAGAGAGGAGCATTTGATATTCCCTTTTTTTTGGCTTCTGCTTGCACCAGCGTATGCAATTATCACACACACAGAGACACACACACACAAACACACACACACACACACTGTATGTGATGGAGGGTTAACATTGAACATTATCATTAAATGAGTCCATATTTAAGCTGCAAAGATTGATAATAATCAACTTTTACTATTATTTGGGGCACAATATGAGCAACTACATAGATAATACATGGTTGAAAAAAGAAATCTAACAGCGACTGGCTGAGGTGGAGGAACCCAAGAAGACGGTCTGTCCAGAACTTTCACGGTGGATCTGTACAGTATTCTTTTCTTCTGAGTGTGAGTGAAGATGCTTCCTGGAATGGGAACTCTTAGAACCTTTCATGAAGCAAGGTATGCCAGGGAGATCCATCACAGTTTACTCAAAAAAGCAGAGGAGATTATGTCAGTTTTCGTGGTTTTATTTTTCACGCACACACACACACACGTGTGTGTGTGTGTGTGTGTGTGTGTGTGTGTGTGTGTGTGTGTGTGTGTGTTCACGTGCGCATAAAGGAGTCAGTGAGTTCCCCTTCCACCATGTGGGTTCCAGGGGTTGAATACAAGTAATCAGGCCAAGTGGCAAGCATTTTTTAAACTTCTCGCTGCTCCAGTATTTTTAGCTTTATGGTTGGCTTTGGTGTGAAAAAGTGCTTATGCAGTGATTTGGGGAAGAGAGGTTGATGTTTCTATAACTTAATTTATAGGAGAATTAGGAATGAGAGATTGAAGAGATGGAGTTGCCCTAAAGAAACTTTGTCCCTGAAGGTGTTTCAAAGACCTTCACATCATTTTCCCTGTTCTTCAACCCAGCAAGGTCCAGAGTCCTGCCCTTTCCACACCAGAATATGGAGCTTCATCAAAGATGAAGCAGAGAATTCCGTAGGTGCAGCAGGTCACACTGAATCGAAGCAAGCTGTTGCTCTGTGTACTGATCGCCTTACCCATATGCCCACCTTACATATGCTGATATGTATTCCCACAGCACCTTACCTTGCTCTGTCTAACCAGCAAAGAAACAGATGAATGATGACTTTGCACCCATGAGTGACAAAATTAAGGTGCCCATGGTTGTGATGGGGCAGAATGATGGGAAGCTGATTTCTTGTTACCAGGTGTTTGCAGCCAGACGAGGGGACAACTCATGGCAGGAGTACTGCATGCTCTTAGGCAGCTATTGGGGTCCTCAGGAAGTTGACAGTCATAAAAGCTTCACAGAAACAAGAAAGGTCTATGCAAGGGACAAGAAGGGATATGTTGAATAAAGACATTATGTTATGATAACACTGATCCACGTTTTAGAAGAATTTTGACCAGCCGGGCAGTGGTGCTACGTGCCTTTAATCCCAACACTTGGGAGGCAGAGGCAAGTGGATTTCTGAGTTCGAGGCCAGCCTGGTCTACAGAGTGAGTTCCAGGACAGCCAGGGCTACACAGAGAAATCCTGTTTTGAAGAATCAAAAAAAAAAAAAGAAGATAAAAAAATGATAATTTTGGTATTTTCTTAAAAGGAAAAAATACCCCAATGTATTTCAATTGAATTTTCACTTGAAAATGTTTTAAAGAGAAGAAAGTATGTCTCCCAACTTATTCTGGCAGAATGCAAAAATGCTTCTTATCGTAAAGAGATCAAAAGCACAGTTCTAATATAGCTATACAAACGATGGTGGTAAATGATTACACATTTTCTGTGGCTCTCATCCCTCCTGGAAGCCGCAGACTTACAAAGCATCTAAGAATAAGAGTGGAAGCAAAGGTGTTCAAGAGGACTTGATGGTTTCTCCTATGCAATGGGTTCGTCTGCTGCCACAGGGTGTTACTAACTGCAGCTTTGCTGCTGGGCTTTGCATGAATCAGACTAGCTGCCAAAAATTAAAGCATTTATTTGGGCCTCTGTCCTTATCTCTGGCCTACTTGTTATTCTGAAAGAGAACATTTAGCATTTTTCCATGGTAAGAGGCTCTTCTTTGCCTTTTACTCATCCAGCTATTCTTGGGAAAAAAAAAAAAACAAAATAACATTGGATAGGTAAATGTTTGAAAAACCCTTCAAGATCAACATGGCTAAAAGAAGGTCAACTCTAGCAAGAATCCATACTATTCTACTTCATAGTATACCAGGAAATAAGAACAAAGGCTGATTTTCCGCTTTAGAAAAGGGAACCACAGTTAAGGGGTTGCCTCCATCAGATGTCTCTGAGCCTTTTTTTTTTTTTTTTTTTTTTTTTTGGTTATGACTGATGCAGGAGCCTAGCTTGTGAGTAGTGCCAGCCTGGGCAGGTGACCCTGAGTTATATCAGGAAGCAAGCTGAACCAGTTATGAAGGAGCTGGTAACGAAAGCAGCAATCACATGTGGCCATGGCATTTATTACTGCAATGGAGAAAGAAACCAAACCAAACCAACCAAACCAACAAGCCAATACAAGAACAGTACAATTCAAATTTAGCAGTTTTATGTGACAAACGATTCTGTTTCTCAAAAAGAAAATATTAGTTAACATAATGTCAACTTTGACTACAATATTATTTTAGGTTCATTATGCTGGTCATTAAACTATATTTGGTGATGACCAAGTTTTTCCAAAACTTATCTTTGAATAAATTACTGTGGAAAGTATATAACGTTCAGGCCAATGATGAACACGGAAAAATCAAGAACTTTTCTTTTCTATACCTTGCTCTTCACTATAGAGTGATGGGAAATCTAACCACCCATCCACACAGGTAAAACCTAGCTACTTTATCCACTCTTCTTTTTATTAAGTTAGCAAATAGTTTTCATCTTTCCAGGAAACCTATAGGCAATGGAAATAAAACAGTGAATAAGGATAGGAACAGAATTTTGAATCTGACAGTCAAAGAAGGACAAGTTTGAGAAAGCACACAGTTTCTATCCACAGTTGAGTGGAACTCCACACGGGAAGACCTTCTTTACCAGATTTGTCAGAATAGAACAATCCTCTGGAGGAAATGATATTTTCAGTTACAGGAACCAGAAAAGTGAACATTGCATCAAGTAGAGAAAACACAATGAGCAAAGATCTACCACGCAACTGAGCCTCAGGAAACCTAAATATCTCCTGTCCACTCTGTGTGTGAGAGTTGTGGAAGGATGGTATTACCTGCAAAAGGCAACATTACAGTGGGAAGTTAAAGGGAGTTTTTAAAAAGTTATTCCAGTTTCAATATTTTAAACATTGCAATGACACAACCATTGGGGAAAATCTCATTAGTGCATTATAAATGTGTTCAGATATGATTTTCTCAGTAGCCACATATATTCTCTATTCTATACTTCTGATGTGGCTATTGAAATGGTATTTCACACCATTAATCTCAGCACTCGTGAGGCAGAGGCAGGCAGATTTCTGAGTTTGAGGCCAGCCTGGTCTACAAAGTGATTTCCAGGACAGCCAGGCCTACACAGAGAAACTCTGTCTCGGAAAAACAAAAAAAAAAAAAAACCAAAAACCAAAAAACCAGAAAACCAAAAACCAAAAACCAAAAACCAAAAACCAAAAACCAAAAACCAAAAACCAAAAACCAAAATCCAAAATCCAAAATCCAAAATCCAAAATCCAAAAACCAAACCAAACCAAATCAAACCAAAACCACCACCACCACCACCACCAAAAAAAAAAAAAAAACAAAACCTTTTTTTTATGTCCCAGAGACTTGAAATGCAAGTCTATTACACATAGCAAATGATAAAAAAAAAAAAGCATGACATCAACAAACTTAAAACTTTAAGGATTAGTAGTGATTCTGACCAAATAGCATGCCCATCTCAGAACAGTACTAGATCCAATTTAAAAATGCAATATTGAAATGTAGCAACATTGGGCTGAAAATGTGATATTCTGTTTAGACTCATTTGTAAGTCCAAACCAAGGAAACAAAAGACAAACAAACAAATACAAAAGACTGGAACTCATTCAACCATGGTCTCTGTTACACTCTATCAAGTCTGTTGACAACAAAAACAGCAACAATATTTCCATTTGCCCAGGAAAATAACAATCTGGACAGATTTTCTACTTTCTTCAAAAATCTTCGACATAACAATCACAATAGTTTAATCAAAGTCCAGATGTATAGTGAAATTCACTGTAAAACATAGGAATACCGATATTGACATGCTAACAATCTGTTACTATGATAATGAATATAAATTTTTATTTCTCAAGACAAACACGTCCTACTATTCTCCAACAATGTGATCATTATTATATGTTTATACATGTTCCTGCTCCTGAAGAAATTCAAGTGATAAGGGAGGATGATAAAAAAAAGAAAGATCAGAGGAGGAGGCTGATAGTAAAATGGGGAAATAATTACCCTTTCTGATCGTCTAATACGTGTAATGCTGCACTTAGGATGATTTATTGGTTGCTTGATATCCAAATGCTCTTTATAATGCTTTCATAAAAACCAACATTAAAATTTCATTTTTGTTGTAATTTTGAGTGTTAACATGGTATTTCTCTAGCACTTTATGACTTATAAAAACTTTGTTGTTCAGCAGGATGTGGTCAAAGTGACGTAGCATAGAGGGCAGATGTTCCAGGGTGTACTATAGTTCCAATAATGAAGACTCACATATGTAACCTAAGCACAATCCTTGGCCAAGTCCTTAAAGAGTCTGTCTGAGCTTTCAATTTTTATCTTAGGTTAAAAAATTGATAAAGTTTGGTTTGCAGAAAGGAAAAATATTTTAAAGTTAAAAATAAAAAGAAATCAGGGGCAGTTTGTTCTTTCATGATCATCTTGGGGATGGTTAATTATTATGACTGTTATGTGACTAAATTCCAGTTTAAAGTATTGGAAATGTATAATAAGGGAATGCAGAGAGCTTGGAAATCTATTTGACTCTGTTTTGATAGATGTATTTCTTAGTAACATAATTCTTTCTCATAATGTTTGCAAGTATGTATTGAATTTCACTGAGTTTTCAGGCCTATCCACCAGTTTTCCTCAGTAAGAAACATGAAATTCTGGTACAGAAAAAAAATATATTTCAGTAAAACTCAAAGAAAACCACCAAGGGCATTTGTTTTTTTATAAACAATATACACAGCTGTAGCAGTGTTGGCAAAGGCACGTGCCAGAGAATTACATAGTTGCTACTACAAACTGTTCTGCTCGCCCTTTATCCAGTAACAGCTGGTAAAATGGTATTTAAGGACGGTTTGATTTAATCTAATGAGAAGCTATGCTACATTGCATGATACTGTCTGCGAAAATAATTGTATAAACATTGATTTTTTATGTTGCTATAATAGTTACATTTTCAATAAATAGGAATTTATATGCATACTTATTTGGCAGCATTCCTCTCTGCGAGAAAGCTAGAGATTGGTCTCTTTCACACACACGCATAGATGCACATACATTCAAACAAAAACAGCACACATAAATTAACATGGAAAGTATACAGATACTATAATTATGACGATAAGTAAATAGATTTTTTTTTCTTATATGTTCTCAACTCCAAATTCTGAAAGCTGTAGAACAGCATCGACAAATTATCCACTGGAATTTTTATGGAAAGTTTTGGAGATCACAGATATACTGTAGAGAATTAGATTCAGCTTTGTTAATTATTGCACACAGATCAAATGGTTTCCATAAACAACCATATCTTTAGGTAGTATCCAAAATACAACTTCAAGAAAACTATATATTAACTTGTAATGTGCTTATGCAACTATTTCACAGAATTTTTAATCTTGTATTCAGTTTTGAATGCAAATTCTTATGACAAGATATAATACACAAATAAGAACAAGTAAAACCTAGATATTGTGAAATGTATTTCATTATTTTGAATAATTTCTAAGAAAGAGAAGGGATACAAGTTGCTGTCATGAGTTTGCTGAATGAAATGTTCAAATCTTTATATAGGAACCACAAACTCATGATTCATTGGAATTTTCATTTTCCCGATAAATTTTGAAACCTTAGAGACTCCAGGAGAACTGCTATGTATAGACCCAGGACACCATTCTTTTTTGCCTGTGTAATGGGATGAAGAAGGGTGTCACAGAGTCTGAGGCAGTAGAGAAGAGATTCTTGGGATAGTTCTTGAAAATTAAGTGGAAATAGGTTTGTTTGGTTTTTTAAGGTGAAGAAATTGAGAATCAGAAGGCATGTCTTAATAAAATTTAAAATGACCAACTATCTGAGGACAAGTAGCATAGAGAAGAAGAAGGAATTTTGCTCACGAAAAGCCAGTTAGTTTTCCTTCGTCTCCAAGCACTCAGGAGGCTGAGGAAGGATTGTGTGTTATAGGCCTTCCTGGACTACACAGTGAGACCCTTTTCTCCACCGCACAAAAGATGGATGAACAAGAGATACAAAACGAAGTTACATCCATAATTTGCTCAATTTATAGTCTGGAAACATTTCTAGTATGATCTAAAATAGAAGTTTTCAAATTAGATTTGAGGAGACAGGTGTCAGAGATGATGGCCTGTCATTTACAAAATAAAGAACCAAAGAAGCAACAATGATGCATACAAACCAGAAGCCTCAGAAGTAGCCAAGTCTCCAAAGGAGATGGGAGATAAGTTTGAGTTCCAGAGCCTTAAGACAGGCAAGGTAGTCAGCGGAATCCAAAACAAATAAGGCCATAGCAGTGAGAGCAAACTGGCCTAAAGTAAAAACCTTAGCGTCACCTTCAAAGGGTTAGAGCTAATGCCAGATATGGCAAGTCAAGAATGTAATCACAGCACACAGAAAGTTGATACAGGAGGATTCATATTAGACTGAGACAAGACCAAGCTACATAGAGAGTTCAGCCACTGTCTCAAAAGCCCTAAAGACCAAATAAATAAATAATAATAATAAACAAAGAAAGACAAAACAAAAATTAAAGCTAAACTTAACATAACCAGGAAAAGGACACATACATATATTAGGAGAAAGTATAAATTCACAATAAATAACATCTTATAGAAAAATCACCCTAGGAAGAGGAAAAAGTGGAAAACTTACAGCAAAATCAGGAGGAAAACAATTCATCAAGGCACCTCTAAGTCACTGAGTGCAATTAACAGACAGAGATCTAACAGCAAAAGGCCACAACTGATAAAGTAAACCTTAAAGTGGACCATGAGAGTCATGAGTAGGGAGAGAAAATGCATAAAAATTGTAAATGGGATCTCTTTTTTTCTTTTTCTTGGTTTTTCGAGACAGGGTTTCTCTGTATAGCCCTGGCTGTCCTGGAACCCTGTTAAGATGTATTTTAAATATGCAAAATCCTTCATTCTCAGATGATCACTGAAGTGTTATTTATAGTAGTGAAAAACTTAACACTCTAACATATTACTATAATCACATTAAATGGAACTTCTAAATTTAAGAAATAAAATATCCAATGGAATATACAGGATATTTCAGTAGAAATATTAATGATATTGAAAACAGAACAGAAATTATCCAAACTCAGTCTTACAGATGGGGAAAAGACTGTAAATAAAAACCGAATGAGTAGCTCTTCAGTGACCTGTGGCATGATATTAACCATGTAGTGTCTGTGTAACTGGAACCAATAAGGAAAGACAAGGGATATGGGAAACATTAAAATCCTTTTTCTCCCCCCAATTTTTATTTGCAAGCAGTATGAATTCAAATAAAACGATACAAGTCAAATCCTAACTATTCGTAATGAAAAGAAATCTTAAAATATCAAGACGGAAAAGATGCATACTATAGAGGAAGAAGAAGTCATCATATGAAGAGGTCCTTATACAAGATTAACCCCAAGTCATCCGTCATTAAGATAATGACTGAGAACATAATGGAAGAATTCCTTCACGTCCAGAAAGAAAAAGCGACAGGAGTCGAGCTCTCCACGGGAAAGAGTAGAATTCTATATGTAAAGATGAATTCATTCAAAGTTCATAATGAATGATTTATTTAACCCAGTCCTTACCAAGCTGTAGATTGGAACCCCTTTGCCAAACCTCTATCTATACTACATTACAGTTCATAACAGTAGGAAAACTACAGTTAGGAAGAATCAACAAAAATAACTTTATGGTTGGGGGCCACCACTGTATGGGGAACTATATTAAAGGGTCACAGCCTTATGAAGGTTGAGAGCCACTATTTAAACCACTGTAAAATCAATCCATAATCTAACATTCAACTGTGTTCCTCAAGAAAATTGGTCAGTAGTCTTTCATAACACAAAAACCAAAAGAGGCTAAGGGCACGTAACTGATACGTGTGACATGATAGCCTGAATTGGATTCTGCAGCAGAAAGAAGGTGGAGAAAATTTGGTGGCACACAAATAAGAGTTTTGTTACAATTATTAGTTTTACATAATATCATAGCTTTGACAAAGGTATCACAGAAGTATGTTTGCAGGCTAGAAAACAGAATAAAAGGCATACAGGTGCTCCCAGTACTAGTGTTCTAATGTTTCTGTAAATCTACATTTTCCAAAATAAAAGTTTTATGTCAGTATGTGGTGGTGGCCTGAAGAAATGGCTCCTAGTGAAAAAAGTATACTGGTACTGCAGAAGACCCAAGTGCAGTTCTCAGCACCCTTACAGGGAGCTCACAACTCCCTGAAACTTTAGTTCTAGGGACAGTGGTGCTTCTGGCCTCCACGTGCACCTGTACCTATGCATGCACATGCACACACAAACACAGACATACACACACACTAAATTTTTAAAAAATAAAATATTTTAAATGAGTTCTTTATATATAAGCTGTTCATCAATATACTTGGTTGCACAATACTGAGATATTTTGAAGAAATAAATAAATAAATAAATAAGAAAAGGATGAAACACAGCTAGTTAAATCGGATATATGGAAGCTTGAAAAATTAGATGCAACAGAAATGATGTAATGAAATGATGTACATATTTCAGGCCCCTATTCTTTTAATGAAAGGGGGCCTGAAATATGTACATTGCTATGTAAAGTTTTACAAAACTCCCAAGGTTCCCTTTAGGTTCTGGGAAATTTTCACCTCAAAGGCTATGTCTACAGAAATGCTTAAGGAAAACAAAATCATACGCAGGTATCCTGACACTGAGAAAAATACCACTGTAACTCCTGAATTAACAAAACAGGCTACCACTGAATGTCACTTTGCTGATGAGTTTGCTTCTTAGGAAATGATTATCCATGCATGGATTAAAACAATTTGCAAGATTGAACATATATATGCACAGGGGGAAAATCCTCAGTGTGAAAGGAGAAAAAAAACTGCATGTGCCAACACTGTTTAGTCATGATATATAGAAAATAGTGATGACTGCTGTGTTATGCACATGTAGCCTTAATTTCAAATCTTCACAACAAAATAGCAAGGTCAGTATTGTTCCTCACTTTAGAAAGAAAAGGTTAAAGGTGGGAAAATTAGCAATGGAGACTGTGAAGAGTGCGTGTTATTTACCAATGATCTCTTTGCCACTAAGAACTGAGTCAGGATTAAATCCCTCAGGTTGATTGCCTTTCTCACTGAGTCTGAGATTAAAGTTGACCTTTTCCAGGAAACTTCATCAGAAGCCCCTGGCAGAGTTAATCACTCTCATCTGTATCCCCCAAAATATGTTGTGCACGGTTTTATTAGTTAACTTTTACTACTTCTATGCCTAAGTCTTTTTAATAGCACTAGTTCCTTAAAGGTAGGCATTAGTTCTCAGTGATTCTTGATAGTCTCTGTAGTCGGGAATGTGTAGTCTGTATATACTAGACAATAAATGGTATTTTAGGTAAGGAATCACAAAAAAGATATATGCAACTGAGCATCGAAGAAAGAGAGGTGTAAGTCTGTTTGCAGTATACAAAATGCTATCAAAGGAAAAGTTACTATTAGGAAAAAAGTTATACACTATACAGACCATCGAAAGAGAACTATAGTCAGTCAAAGAGTTTCAGAATTAATTCTTAGCAATAGAATTTTTTAATCATAAAGGAATATACCTCCATAACTCTTTACCATTTGACAGAGTTTTTTGAAGATGCTGAGGAGAGTAACTTGACATGGTAGTATCTAAGAAACTGACATCTTGTTGCTGGAATAGATCTTGATGTAAACACTGCATTTTAACAAAGTGTTTACAATAATAAATCTGTCTATAGATAAGCTGTTTCATTTTTTTTATATTCAAGGTGGATGAAACCCAGGGAAACTCCATTATATATAAATATATATATGTATGTATGTGTAGATTTCAGTTGAGATTCCAGCCATGAATGAGTTACAGTTATTAGACTAGTAACTAGAGACAGGGCAAGATAAATGACAGATTTTGAGTCTAGATCATAGACATTAAGATCTTTGCTTCCTAATAGAAGAGTCCTATCACCACTTAGTTCTTTCTATATTAGGGAGAATTTTACAGTTGTACAAGCTATCTTTTCCCAGCAGTAAGTAACCTTGCTCAGCTCCAGGGGTGGAGATCAGAGTCCTGGGTAGAAGAACCTGTAGCAGAGAGCCTTTTGTAGGGGGATGTATCAGAATGAATGGTACAGACATCATGTGAGAGTTGCATCTTCAGAGAGTCTGTTGCAATCAGGGCAGTTTAGACACACACAGGGAACCTCTCCTGAGAGTTACAGGCTAGAAGTTTCTGTATAATCACTTTAGTGTCGATAGCAAGTGTTTAGACGTGCAGGGAAGCCATCCTCTCTGCAGCTCCAGGCCTGGCTGAGTATAAACATAGCATAAGTAATTTACTAACAACTCTACATCAGATTGGGAAAGAAAATCCTGCCATAGAAGTAGGGTCACCTTCTGGAGGAAGACCCACTCTAAATCACATACCAATCTTAAACCTAGACTATAACTTGTCACATCGGATAATAATAGCTGAGCCCTGCCATGTTAGATAGACTAAAAAAAAAGAAATCTGAGATTTCCACAAGTTCACCCCCAGTAGCAATGTTTAAAGCCAAACCAACATAAGACCAAACAGAGCAGACAGAAACTTAACTGTCTGGTGAATAAGTCAAACATTTCCATGTACAGTAAAAAATATCCAGGACTGCTTCTGGATACCAGTCATCCATTATTGCAAGTGAATGAAAAAATTACTAGATACAAGTACACAAGAAACACTGGGTGCTGAAATTGAAACAGTACAATAGAAATTTATTTGAGATTGTACATAGGTTATACTTAGTAGCTAATTATTTTAAGTAGTATGGTTTGGATCTAAAGTGAATTCCAAAAGTCATGTCCTAAAGGCTTGGTTTCCAGATGGCAGATTTGGGGAACTGATAAAAGTTATAGAGATGATCTCCTAATCAATGGATTGATTAAGTTGATATGCTATTGGAAGATAGAAAAAAGCCCTAACTGAATGAAGTATGTCTTTAAAACCTTCATCTTATCCCAATCCTTTCTCTCTCTCTCTTTCCCCTTCCAGACTGCCACTAGGTCAGTCACAGGTTACTTTGTCACAGGTTTCTGTCACTGTGCTTTGCCTCAACAAACTTTTCTTAAAGATTAATCTAAAATCTCTCAAACTGTGAACCACAATAAAACTTTCTTTCTTTTAAATTATTCTAATTTGCTCAAGTATTTTGTCACAGTGGTAGAAAGTTAGCTTACAAACAATTGTTACCAATGTGTTTCAGATAATAAAGTAAAAAAAAAAAAAAGCAATTGAAATGGGCAATCAATCCTGGATCTCAGAAAAAATGAATTATTCTTTTAAAAATCTAGAAATTCCAGACGGAGCTAAAACATTCATTGCCAAGGACCAATACAGTACAAGTAGCAGAAAAGGTAATCCATGAATATTAATGCAGACTAAGACATTATTCAATGTTAAGAAAAGCAATGAAAATTACTATCTTTAAAAAAATGGTCTTATGAGGCATAAATGAGGAGTACCATTGGAAAAATTAAATTCTGAGAAGAAAATTATAAAACTGAATCAAATAAATACTTAGAGAAATAAAGTCTGATAACTTTGCATTATGCAAGTGCTGATTTAGAAACCTAATTCAGGAAACAGTTATAATCCTGAAGAGGACCATCAGTCAGCACTCTCTCCTCATGTCACTGGGTCACAAACCTGCAATGTGGTGGTTACAGAAAACCTGTAAGAGCAGCACAGACAAAAACGGAGAACGCCAAAGGAGCATGTGTGAAGCGCTAAGGGGAAAACATCACCCTGGCAAACCCGAATCCTGCGCTAACAGTATTGTATGCTCTCCAGTAACGTGGGGAAATAGTAACATTTCAAAAACCCGAAGCACAAAGTACTTGCTGATAGTAGCCCTGTAGTATAAAAAGGCTAAAGGATTCTTGAAGCTCAAAGTAAATGGCACCAAATTAAAGATCGAAAAGCGGGGAACGAGGAGCACTGAGATGGGACACAGACTTCACATCAGAAATCTTTCCATTGTTGCTCTCATGTAGCAGATTCAGTGCTTAGCAGGATGGATGCAGAGCCGTTGGTATCAGCTGATTTTGTTTTGTTTTGTTTAGTTTCCTTAAGTACAATGGATTTCCTTTTGATTCTCTGATTCTCAGACTAACAACAACCTTTCTTTCTTTCTTTCTTTCTTTCTTTCTTTCTTTCTTTCTTTCTTTCTTTCTTTCTTTCTTCCTTTCTTTCTTTCTTTCTTTCTTTCTTTCTTTCTTTCTTTCTTTCTTTCTTTCTCTCTTTCTTAAATGAGGACCACAGTTTCCCTTCTCTTCTCTCCTCCTAGCCCCTCCCTTTGACCCCTCTCCTCCCTACCCCATCTATTCTTTCTCTGTTTCTCTTCAGAAGAGTGCAGGCATCCTATGGATTTCAATCATCCATGACATAGCAAGTTACAGTAAAACTAGGTGTGAGGGGTGTGTGTGTGTGTGTGTGTGTGTAGAGAGTGAATACACAGAGACACGCATATATATATATATACATACATACATACATACATACATACATACATATGTACACACATATATGTATATACATATAGATATATAATTTCTGTGTTATAAGCCAGCTACTTTAGTCTTCACTATTTAATAAAAATCAACTGAAAATGTCTTCAGAAACTATGGATATTAACAATGTTAAGAATTTTAGTTAATACTGCCAACCTAAAACTAACCCAAATGTCTAACAATAAAAAAAATGGGTAAACAAGTTATGCTATATAGGTATCATCGACTGCTATTCAGTGATTAAGTACACAATAAGAAACCAAATCATTAGTATCTATAGCAACTACAATACACCTTAATAATTTTATGCTTATCCAGAAAAGCCAGACCATGAACCCTGGGTTTCTCTGTTGACTTCAGGAGCACACAAGTGTGTCTGAACTCAGAGCTTTAACCTCCAAGTTATATTGCTGCATTGGATATGCCTTTTACCTGGAAAAACATTCATGGAGGATGAACTAAATATTGTTTATACAAGATCATCACAGATTTTCATGAAGACAAGTTTGTTCTTGTGTTAAGCAGCTGTGTTAGCTGTAAACTGATAAGAGTTTGGAAAGAGCAATGCAGTAACAAAATTACAGATAGTTTAAGATAAAGTATAGAAATGATGCCTGGAACCTTGCCTGCATCCTCTTCTTCTCGTCTCTTGTATGTTTCTGTGAACCTATTACACATCTACTTTCTGTGCATTTCTCTTCCAATCTGTGCAATGGTTTAAATCTATAATATGGCTTGTAAGCTATGAACAGTTAGGACTGTTGTGTAAGGAAATATAAACACTACCTGGATTCTCTGAATTAGAGATGAAAAATTGGTTTGTTTTCCCTTAAAGACATGCATGAATTACAGGGATGAAAATGAAGAGGAGCCTGAGGAAAAGAAGGTCCAGTGACAGGCCCAAAGTGGGATCTAAGTCAAGGGGAGGTCCCAAGGCCTGACAGTATCACTGAGGCTATGGAACACTCACAAAAAAGGACCTAGCATGACTCTGCCCTCCAAAACACCCAACAAGCAATTTGCACCCAACCAATGGACAGAAGCAGCTGACCCCTGTTGTTGAATTAGGGAAGGCTGAAAGAAGCTGAGGAGGAGGACGACCCTGTAGGAGAACCAGCAGTCTCAATCTGGACCCCCGAGATCTCTCAAACACTGGACCACCAAACAGACAGCATACACCATCTGATATGAGGCCCCCAACACACATGCAGTAGAGGACTGCCAGATCCACATTCATTCAGAGATGATGCACCTAACCCTCAAGAGAATAGAGGACCCAGGGGGTTTAGAGGTCAGGTGGAAAAGAAAAAATAAACAACAACAACAAAATTAGTAAAATGTGACAGGGGGGCAATTGTGTTTCTATTTTTAGCATTTATATTAAGAGTCATGCAATTTTAATCACTCTTGCTGTACAAAATAATAACAGCAAAAAGCCAACAACAACAAGCAGACTCATGAACAGAATGGGTGACTGAAAATACCCCTCTAATATCTCTGTAATTGCATACACTGTTTAAAGACCAACTTGGAATTTACTGCTGTGAAATGACATCATGGTCAAGGCAAGTTCTAAGAGGAAATATTTAAGTGTCTTGTGCTTACAGTTTCAAAGGCTGAGGCCACGATCATTGTGGTGAGGGAGTGTGCTAGCAGACAAGTGGAAATGGTGCTAGGTCATGTGCTAAGATCGTACATCTTATATGCAAGTTAGAGACAGAGGAAAATAGACTGGACCTGGCATGGGACTCTGAAATTTCAAGGCCCACTCCCAAGGACACACACCCTCCAACAAGGCCATGCTTCTCCTAATTCCTCCTAAACAGACCAACTAAAAACCAAGCATCAACATTTGTGCACTTATGAAGGTCATTATCAGCCAAACCACCACAATCCTCACCCAATATGACTATAAAACCTGTTGATTCAGAGAAGTTCTGACATTTGTATTCTTTTTTTTTTAACTTATTTTTTTAATTAGGTATTTTCTTCATTTACATGTCCAATCCTATCCCAAAAGTCCCCGCATACCCTTCCCCCAACTCCCCTCCACCCCCACTCCCACTTCTTGGCCCTGGCGTTCCCCTATACTGAGGCATATAAAGTTTGCAAGACCAATGGGCCTCTCTTTCCACTGATGGCCGACTAGGCCATCTTCGGATACATATGCAGCTAGAAACACGAGCTCTGGGGGTGGGGTGGGGTACTGGTTATTTCATATTGTTGTTCCACCTATAGGGTTGCAGACCCCTTTAGCTCCTTGGTTACTTTCTCTAGCTCCTCCATTGGGCGCCCTGTGATCCATCCAATAGCTGACTGTGAGCATCCACTTATGTGTTTGCTAGGCCACGGCATAGCCTCACAAGAGACAGCCATATCTGGATCCTTTCAGCAAAATCTTGCTAGTGTATGCAATGGTGTCAGCGTTTGGAGGTTGATTATGGGATGGATCCCCAGGTATGGCAGTCTCTAGATGGTCCATCCTTTCATCTCAGCTCCAAACTTTGTCTCTGTAACTCCTTCCATGGGTGTTTTGTTCCCAATTCTAAGAAGGGGCAAAGTGTCCACATTTTGGTCTTCATTCATGAATTAAGCTAGTAAGATAGTGTTTAGTGGGACTTTTCAGCCCTAAAACAAATGTCTGGGAAGCAACTTAAAGGAAGTGTTTGCTTTGAATCATGGTTTCAGAAATGTCAGTTCAAGCTTATGTGAACTCATTACTTTTAGACTGGTTGCTAGGTTAAAATATCATGGAGGAAGAACACACTAAAGGAAAGGTGTTCCCTTCCTAACAGCCAGGAAGTAGAGAGCAGTAGTAGGAAGAGTTGATATCCAAATTATATCCATCAAAGGCATGTCTCCAGCCACCTATGTCCTCCAGCCATCCCCACCTTCCAGTGTCTTAGCACCTTTCAATAATCTATTCAAATTAACAATGAATCAACCCACTAATAAAGACAGAGCTCTTAATAACTGGTGATTTCTTTACAAATACCTTCATAAGAGCATATTAATACTGTAGTATCTCTCAAGCCAATCAAGTAATGCTCACAGAGGACTTCTATTAATGGAAATCATTTATACTGGGTATTAAACCAGAGCTTCTGCTCTAGAGGGCAGCCTGACACAGGGGCCCTAGCCCAGATCAAATGAAGCCACCCATGAAGAAGGGTAATGGCTCTCTTCGGCACACCTCCAATTGATTAGTTTGAATGGTGACAGTAGCTCTCAAACGATTTCCCTTTAACAAACAGAGAAGAGTCTTGAAGTTATCAACCTTGTAGTATTAGAATTTTAATATTCTTTTAATCTCATTAGTTTCTTATACATATAAAGTGATTTTTGCTCCTGTTTTTATTAATGAATGGTTTACCAGTATGTTGTTTGGACTCTAGGTGCCATTTCTGAGAAAATTTCCTTCTCTGTCATGTCATCAACCTCTCTATTATCAAACAAAAGTATTAAAATTAATAAATACAAACTATTTCCTAAAGGATTGTATGTTGGTTAAGAAAAACCTTAAACTTCCCAGTAAAATCTGCAGCACATTATGCTACATCTGGGTGCCTTAGAATGTCTTTTTCACCTCTTTGTCACACCAGTATGCTTCCTGCAAACACAAGCTCCATTTGAACGATAAGTAGGGCATTGCTCATTAGTCTAGAAAAAGAGAGGAGAGTTTTATTTTGGTTTGGTTTAGGCTTTTGTTTATACCTTTAATTGCAAAGTGGCCATCACAGTTCCTAAGAGACACAGTAAACATGAAAGTCAATGTTTCGATTTATAACAGAGGAGCCTTGAATATTTCAAAGAACAAATTCCCAGAGGTCTCGTGGTCTATAAAGATCATACTTTAAATACCAGATTTGATGGAATGGAGAAAGATGTAAAATTAGTTTCTTTTAGTGTTGTATTTTTTCAGAAGCTTTGGGAGGCAGGTGGAGAGCGAGTGAAAGAGTGAAGTTTTAGATCCATTATTATTCTACTGTCTCTAAAGTTCGTTCTTCAGTGAACAAGATGTGGATTCATCTCCCAGCACATGGGAGAGGAGATGGCTGTCCTGAGTTATACAAAGAAACTTCTGAAAACATTTCATCTGAGCTTGCCTGTGAACAGTGAGTTTGGGTCTTTGAGCAGTTGACTTAGCTTGTGCCAGAGGACAAACGAGAATTGACAAACTAGAATGGATACTATCTCTACCACATGGAGAACAGGAAAGCACATGAGCAGTATCCCTTAAAGCACAGGAAGAATTCCAAGGAGCCAGGCTCTTCAAAGATGTAAAAAAAATAAAAATCCCTAAAGAAGCTTCAAATTATATAATTTTCCAATACTAAAAATCTTGACATTGAAGGAACTTTTGTAATCTTGGATATTACATCTTTACTACTGTGGCTAAAAATACACAGAGGAGCGTTGTATGTGAAATATAATTTAGGATTGATTCTCAAAAAATCTCAGAGAACAAGGGAGAAGACATAAGATGTTTTTACTGCACAACTAATTATACCCTAAGAAGCCACAGGGGCTGGACTATGTGCCTAAAAGCCAGCATGTTACACAGGATTTCTAAATGGCCCCCTATGATCGCTAACTCTAATTATTAGGATTGTGAAAAAAATGAGATGCTATGGCCAGAATCATTTCACCTTGCATAGTAAAGATTTTTATTTTACAAATGTGAATATAGTTACTAATCAGTTTGTGTGTGTGTGTGTGTATGTGTATGCATACACTCATGTGTGTATGCCTGCATATGAAGAGATTCATGTTTCTATCTGTGAGTGCACACATGCATGTGCATGTTGCACATCAGTCTCAGGTGGAGTTTGTCACAAACTATGAACCTTGGCTTTGAGATAGGGTCTTTTCTGTTGCCTTGGGTTTGCTGAATAGGTTAGGTTGGCATGCTAGTAAACCCTAAGGATCTAACCACTTACTCCTTCCCAGAACTTAGATTACCACCACCATACCTGACTTTTATAAGCATATATATTTATTCTATTATTTTTTCTTATGCATATGTCTGTAGGTATGAGCACAGAAGTGCAATGCATGACAGTCCTGAAGAGAGCATCAGATCACCCCAGCTGGAGTTACAAGCAGTTGTGAGCCACCTGATAGTTGTTGATGGGAACCACAAAAAGTGCTCTGAACTGCTGGCCTGTCCTTCAGCACTGGGGACTGGCTTTTCATGTTGATGATGGAGATTGAACTCCAGACTTGCTGTTGCACGTGACAAGCATTTATTCAACTGATATCTCACTACCCCCAACTATTCAATCTACTCTGAGGTAATAAAGATAATATGATCCAATCAATAATGGATCTTTATAAACAAGAGTTTTCTTCAACTACTAGCATACAATAGTGCATCAGAGAGATTGGAAACAAGCAATCCATCTTGGCTGGCCTGAATGCAGATGGACAAGGCTGTTCATACAAGGCTTGGACAGAGAAGGAGCAAAATTCACTGATCCTACTTCCTCAGATGGAAGGGAGGCGAGTCTGTCAACAACCCTAATGAGCTTGGAAATATAATCATTTCCAGAAACCAAGATGTAATCCCAACTTTACTGACATATTTTTCTGGGGCTTTGTGAAACACTAAAAAGATAATCTAGTTGAACTCAATTTGACTTTTAATCTACAAAAATGTTGAGATAATAATTAAGTGTTGTTTGAGGGAATCAAGTTGACAGTAATTTGTACCATAACAATAGAAAACTAGTACAGACACTTTGACAAAGGCTTTCTATGCAGGTGAAGATTGGGCACACATGATGATGACTATGTCACATGAACCTTTGTCACTTCAGTGCAAGTGCAAAAAAAAAAAAAAAGAGAGATTCAAAAGAATTCCAGATTTACAACATGAGACAAAATAAGAAAAAAAAATAAAACCAGGATATATTGTGTTGTTAAACTTGACTAAGTTAATATTTAGAATATTAGAATTGTGGCTGGAGAATAGCCAGCAAATAAGAGGACTTGTCACTCATCCAGAGGACCCAGGCTCAATTCCCAGCACCTTCTTACTAGCTCACAACTGCCTGTAACTTCGTTTGTAGGAAGAATAACACCCTCATCTGCCTGCGCTGGCATACGGCCCACGCATAAGGTACAAGACATAATGTCAATACACCTAAAATTTTAAAAAGTAAAGAAATAAGAAGGGAGGTTTAGAATTAATCCAAAGTACAGCTGCTTGCAGTATTTATAACCAATGGCTTGAATAGAGTAGATAGTTAACACACTGCTACATTGAATGATACCATATTACTGAGAGTCTTTGAGTACAATTTAAACTTGAAAACTACTCAGGTCTATTTGGCATACAGATTCATCCAAGCCAATGGGTGGTATGATTCTTTGTTTTTTCTTTATCTTCCTAAGTGTGTAAGTAGATTTTATCTTGGAAAGGCTGAACACATAATGGATAGAGATGGTTTGTTTTTTGCATCATTAGGTCCATTTCTGTACTGCTGTGACTCTGCGAACAACTATGCTATCCACGTCCGTTGAATGTGTTATCCAGTATAGGTCATCAGTTGCCACAAAGCAAAGTCTATTAGTGCTTTGATTTTTTTTTCTCAGTACCATTGTGCTTAATTCTATAATTATTCCATATGAGAAACACACACTGAAGTCAATGGGTGTCTCAGAATAAAGTTGATTACAAGATTTGGTCCATTGAGTAAATGAATGAAATTTGGCTTTTATTAATTTGGAATTTTTCAATTAGGATCTCAACTTCCCAAGCAATTTGTATATATGTTTCTAATGTGCCTGTTTGTACTCAAAATGACAAGAGAAGGGAGGTTTTTTTCCTCCTTCCTATGTAGTGTATTTTGCTTCCCAAGATATTTACCAAAAAAAAAAAAAAAAGTTTTCTGAAATGTTAATTGGAACTAAATTCTGAGACAAGAAAAAGGAATAAAATGACAATATTTTTTCCATTTCATTTTAGTAAAATAGAAAACAGTATACACCTGCAAAGACTGCTCTGGGTTGCTGATGAGGCTTGTGATTAGATTTCTCAGGTTTGGTTTGAAAACCTAAGACATCTGTTTATCCAGTGCATACCGAATAACTCTCATGTCTCCTCATCTCTGAAGATTTCAAAGGCTTTCACTCCGGTTTAAATCCTTTGAAGAAGCAGTAATCAAAGACAGAAATTATCAGAGGTACATTTCTGTTTCCCAAACAATGAAAATAACAACACCCATTCTCCACGGACTTTGGGTACTACCATAAAGCTTCAGAATTGGAGATTTGCCATTTAAATAAATTAAAAAAAAAAGTGGTACGGATAAATAGCTGCCAAAATTTTTAAAAAAGCATACTGAATGTGCATATTCTCTACTTCATTCTATTGCATAAATTTAAATTCAATATGTGAATAATTTAAAAATACTATGAAGCACAACATCAAACAGCATATCCTAGCATGCTGTGACAGAATACATCTGGCTAGTGTGTGGGTTCAAAAAAAAATATTAGTTTGAGCACTAAGACTTTTACCTCCATGCACTTTGCAAGCTGCACTGATTAAGACAATGATGATGAGAACCCTGGAATGCTAAGAAAGCAAGCTGGACCACACAAACAAAGTAGAAGCACTCAGAATAAGCAACACTTAGAGGATGGAGTAACAGGGATTTCAATATCTAGGCTCTTGGACCTTCATTAGCTTGGGAACATGTCATTTGACCTTCAGTGCAAGTAAATTCATGCAGGCTTTAAAGAGCCACATAATAATTCATTTATCATCCCCTTTTCAAAGATGATGATATAAGAATAATACCTATTGCCTTTTTGACCCTTTTTCATTAAGAGTAAAGATTTTGAGCTCTAACCTCCTTCTGCATTAGGAAAATTGAAAGTAGACCTTTAGGATAAGTGGCTGATGTGAGTTCCACCTGGGGCAGAAATGGCAGCCATCTTGTTTCAAAGAGAAGACAAAGGAAATTGAGAGCATAGTAAGTATAGTCAGAGGCAGCCAGATTTTCTCCCAAGGTTGTTACCCACTCCAAGAAAGAGAGAATAGTATTGCCTCCGGATGAGAGATATCTTTTTGTTATGGAGGTAGCCATTAGAGTTTTTCTGAGTCCATAGGAAACATGGAGTAATGAGAGCTCTTGGTGAGTCTGGAGAAGGGGTTGAAACCAGGCTAGAGTCAAGCTTTGTTGAGGTCATAAATGAGTTGTGTTAGAAGCGGTTCTCAGCATCCAATCACTCAGGATTCTTTCCCAGCTCCCAGGCTGTATCTCAGACAAATTAAATCGCAACACTGGTTGTATGGAAGTGGCATCAGATATTTTTAAAAAATATTTATTTTGTTTTTTCAATTATGTATATGTATGTATATCGGTGAGAATCTACACATAAATGCTAGTGCTCTCAGAGGTGGGGGTGGGGTGGGGTGTATCAAGTCCTGGAGCTGGAGTTACAGGAAGTTATCAGCTGCATGGCATAGGTTCAGGGGTCATCGCATAGGTCACCCAAGTAGAAATGAATGTTGACAAAATGATTTGAATGTTCTACATACAAATACCATCTTTGCTATTTTTTGTTCTGTTCAAAGACTATTTTGATGTACTTTTTTCTGATTAGTAAAGAAGAAAACATATCTTTAAACTGAATTCTGATTTTCAGTGTTTTGCTTGAGATTTAATTTTCCCTTTGAGTTTCATAATGCAAGAATATTTATCAAAGTACTATTGTGTCTTCAAAGCTTTTGTTTGCATGTATATTTCTTAATTCCTATTTTTATGAGCAAAATACAGTCTATATGTCTTTAAAATGTTTTTGAAAAGAAGTCATACAGGCATGATCTACCCCATTATTGCTTCAGGTTTAAGTTAGTTTTTTGTTTTGTTTTTTCTTTTCAAAATTACAAACTGTTAGCCAAATGTGTCAGTTTAAAAACCCTTGTATCTCAGGTTTCTCCTACTTTCCCCAAAAATTCCAAAGTGTGGATTCCTAGTTGCTGTCTGCTTTCTGTTGTCCTTGAGCTATCCCTGCAGTGGGCTGTACCTCTAGCCAAACATTCACCCTTTTCCATTGTTCTGCTCTTCTTTGCTTTCTGAGATATCCACCACGGCCCATATGGTACAGGACTGTCTCCCAGTCTCTGCACTAGGAAGACTTTAGGAACTAAAGCCTATCAGAAGAACTAGGTCATTGGGAGAATGCCCATATGTCCTCAAAAGGAAGCCCCATGTTGGGACCACTCACACACACACACCCCTACTCTCTGCTTGTCTGACAACACAAAGTGGGTGGATTTCTTTACCCTATGCTCCATACTATGACATGTTGTCTCATCAAATCCCCAAAGTAAAGTCACTCAACCTGCTCTGGACTGGCACTACGAAAAATGTGAGCAATATAAATGCCTACTCCTTTTCTTTATTTCTGATGTTTGTGAGGAGTAGAGACTCCTGGACCTGGCTCAAATTGTTGTTGGACAATAACTAAAGATTATTCCATTGATCCATTGGATCCTTCCTTGGACAACAGCAGGCTTAGTACCAGGATAAAGGGATCTAGCTTCTCCTAAAGTGTTCACATTTTATTTACATTGACATGACAGATAACTCAGTCTCTTATGAATTTTCAGTTTTTCCTTCTGCCTTCACCTTCCCTGTGCTACTTACTACCTCATTTTGTATCCCTCTTCTCTTCAAACAGTGTGGCAGATGTCTGAAACTTCAATAACTCATCTTGAGGTCTTAATGCATGCAAAGTTCAACATGTTGCCTGAGTCCAACATTCACTTGGGATTCATGTCTGGAACACATCCACAGACACACAGACACACAGACACACACACACACACACACACACACACACACATACACACACACACAGAGACAGAGACAGCCTTCAATTTTTTCAGGATGTCGGCTTAAACTCTAAATAATACAATTTTAATTTAGTATAGATAATTTTAGTCTTGTCCATAAAGAAGGACTCAACTCTTCTGGATTATTGGAAGATATATATATATGAATATTTATTGTTGATTTATAACAATTCAGTTGAACATAATCTTACTTTATCTGGCTAAATCCACTTATTCTAATCACATATTCCCTATATTCTTTTGAATTTCCTACACACACGCATGCGCACACACACACACACACATATGTATATATTTGCAGCTTCTATTCCAGGAGGTACATGGTAGAATTCCACTCACCTCAGGTTTAGGAAGCAATAAAGAAGAGGAAAGAGATAGGTTCCTTCTGCTGGCTTCGAATGTTTGCCCACTAGGCTCTGCATCCTAAACTCCCTAGTTCCTCCAATAGCAGAACTCTTTGGGGACCAAACTTTTAAGACATAGAAGATTGGAGGATGCTTAGCAGCCAAACGAAAGCATAGAACCACACAACTTTATGCAAGAAAAATTAAGGACACAAAGAATAGATTGCTACACCTGGTTTCACACACACACACACACACACACACACACACACACAAATGTTTGAATGTTAAAATTACAGAAGTCTGTAGGTTTTAATAGAGAGCGAACTGAGAACTCATGGTGTAGAATTTTTGACACCATTGCTCAATCTTCAAAATATACATATATCTTATAAAAGAATCTTGTTAGAGTGTAGTTTCTGAATCTGTAAATCTGCAACAGAGTTTAGGAATCTGAACTTCTCTAAAGTTCCTGGGCATGTTCAGTGGAGCACATACTGGGTGGCAAGGGTCTAGACACAGATGTTACTCTGTTGAAATTCTCTAATAATATTTATAGTTTCCTGCAGAAAGGTCTTATGCAATTTTGTCTCTAGATATTTGAAAGTTTATAAATTATATCTGTTTTAAATTTTATATTCCATTTATTGTTGATTTATAGCAATTCAATTGGCCATAATATTACTTTATCAGGATAAATCCACTTATGAACCTAATAATTTTCCCTATATTCTTTTGAATTTCTTACAAATATAATCATCTTATATGAATAGTGACAATTTTATGTCCTTCCCTCAACATCATTTACATTTTATTTCTGTTCTTAGCTTAACTTCCCTGATAAAAACCTCTTACATTGAAGAGAGATGATAACAGACACCTTTTTGTTTCATTGCACATATTTCAAACAGAAATGTCTCCATTCTTGATCACTGAGTGCAATAGCTTAGGGTTGCTCTTGTTTTAAGCCAACACTTTCACTTTTTGTCTTTGTTCATTGGAATGACTTTTCTGGAGGGGCACAGATTGCTGAACCAAGGGCCTCAAACATGCTATAGAGGTGCCCTGCCCTCAAGCTATGCTCTCAGCCACACTGTAAGACTAGTTTGCTTGCTTGTTTGCTGCCTGTCTGGCTGGCTGGCTGGCTGGCTGGCTGGTTGGCCAAATCAATGCACTACCGTGCTCTAAGGCTTTTATTGCTTAATGTTCTTTCTCTTTTTTTCCATTTTTATTAGGTATTTAGCTCATTTACATTTCCAATGCTATACCAAAAGTCCCCCATACCCACCCACCCCCACTCCCCTACCCACCCACTTCCCCTTTTTGGCCCTGGCGTTCCCCTGTACTGGGGCATATAAAGTTTGCGTGTCCAATGGGCCTCTCTTTCCAGTGATGGCCGACTAGGCCATCTTTTGATACATATGCAGCTAGAGTCAAGAGCTCCGGGGTACTGGTTAGTTCATAATGTTGTTCCACCTTTAGGGTTGCAGATCCCTTTAGCTTCTTGGGTACTTTCTCTAGCTCCTCCATTGGGAGCCCTGTGATCCATCCATTAGCTGACTGTGAGCATCCACTTCTGTGTTTGCTAGGCCCCGACATAGTCTCACAAGAGACAGCTACATCTGGGTCCTTTCGATAAAATCTTGCTAGTGTATGCAATGGTGTCAGCGTTTGGAAGCTGATTATGGGGTGGATCCCTGGATATGGCAGTCTCTACATGGTCCATCCTTTCATCTCAGCTCCAAACTTTGTCTCTGTAACTCCTTCCATGGGTGTTTTGTTCCCACTTCTAAGGAGGAGCATAGTGTCCACACTTCAGTCTTCATTTTTCTTGAGTTTCATGTGTTTAGCAAATTGTATCTTATATCTTGGGTATCCTAGGTTTTGGGCTAATATCCACTTATCAGTGAGTACATATTGTGTGAGTTCCTTTGTGAATGTGTTACCTCACTCAGGATGATGCCCTCCAGGTCCATCCATTTGGCTAGGAATTTCATAAATTCATTCTTTTTAATAGCTGAGTAGTACTCCATTGTGTAGATGTACCACATTTTCTGTATCCATTCCTCTGTTGAGGGGCATCTGGGTTCTTTCCAGCTTCTGGCTATTATAAATAAGGCTGCTATGAACATAGTGGAGCATGTGTCCTTCTTACCAGTTGGGGCATCTTCTGGATATATGCCCAGGAGAGGTATTGCTTGATCCTCCGGTAGTACTATGTCCAATTTTCTGAGGAACCGCCAGACTGATTTCCAGAGTGGTTGTACAAGCCTGCAATCCCACCAACAATGGAGGAGTGTTCCTCTTTCTCCACATCCACGCCAGCATCTGCTGTCACCTGAATTTTTGATCTTAGCCATTCTGACTGGTGTGAGGTGGAATCTCAGGGTTGTTTTGATTTGCATTTCCCTGATGATTAAGGATGTTGAACATTTTTTCAGGTGCTTCTCTGCCATTCGGTATTCCTCAGGTGAGAATTCTTTGTTCAGTTCTGAGCCCCATTTTTTAATGGGGTTATTTGATTTTCTGAAGTCCACCTTCTTGAGTTCTTTATATATGTTGGATATTAGTCCCCTATCTGATTTAGGATAGGTAAAGATCCTTTCCCAATCTGTTGGTGGTCTTTTTGTCTTATTGACGGTGTCTTTTGCCTTGCAGAAGCTTTGGAGTTTCATTAGGTCCCATTTGTCAATTCTCGATCTTACAGCACAAGCCATTGCTGTTCTATTCAGGAATTTTTCCCCTGTGCCCATATCTTTGAGGCATTTCTCCACTTTCTCCTCTATAAGTTTCACTATCTCTGGTTTTATGTGGAGCTCCTTGATCCACTTAGATTTGACCTTAGTACAAGGAGATAAGTATGGATCGATTCGCATTCTTCTACATGATAACAACCAGTTGTGCCAGCACCAATTGTTGAAAATGCTGTCTTTCTTTCACTGGATGGTTTTAGCTCCCTTGTCGAAGATCAAGTGACCATAGGTGTGTGGGTTCATTTCTGGGTCTTCAATTCTATTCCATTGGTCTATTTGTCTGTCTCTATACCAGTACCATGCAGTTTTTAATCACAATTGCTGTGTAGTAAAGCTTTAGGTCAGGCATGGTGATTCCACCAGAGGTTCTTTTATCCTTGAGAAGAGTTTTTGCTATCCTAGGTTTTTTTGTTTTCTTTCACTTTCCCTTTCCATGGGTTTTGAACATGAATCATTAATTTTGTCAAATGTGTTTCTGTGTTTACTGAGACACACTAATGAGCACACTCTCTATTTTGGCCATTCAGCATAATTCACCTTCAAAGTTAAATCTATACTCTTGGGCTTTTGTTTTGGTGGTCTTCTTTTCTCGATGTTTTGGGGTCTTGTTGTCTTTATACCATTGATCCGCTTGTCTCAGAAGCTCCTGGAGCTTTCCCACCATTCTGTTCTGAGTTTCTGTAGTGAGCCTCTTTAAGTGAAGGGACACCTTCCTTGCTCTCTTGCTTAACTCCTATTTAAATATTTTCAGTGGTTGACATCAAGTCACCATCAAATGTTTCATTCAACATGAACCCATCTAGATCTAAAATTTCTTGTGGAGAAATGTTTATTATATTTCTGCTCATTTGGGTAAACTGTGCTTTTCGTGTGGTATGATATGAGCCTCAGACCTGGTACACACTAGCTACTCATCAGCTACTAAGCTGGAGCTCCAGTCAAGTTGGCTTCCTTTAACGAAGAATTTGAGCATTTCATTGAAATTTTCAGTTTCTTTGGAATAATGTTAAAAGTTCATTTACTTATGTTTTTATTACATACTTCTGCTTAATTATATACATATTAATTATGTAATAAAACTTATGAATATTTAAAGTATATCTTTGGACTTTAACTATGCCATCAATTATTTTAGCTATTTGTTCCATCTCTAATATTGTAGGTAATATTTTTTATTGAATCCATGGTATTTTATGCACCTTTTTATCAATTTGTGAACACATGAGATATTCTTGTTAACTCTTGGTAATAAATTATATAAAGAATAAACCAACTGTACTTGGAAAAATGGTATTTTTCAAGATTGACATTATTGCTACATTATGGAAAAGTTTTAAATTCCCTATATGCCTCAAAACACTGGAGTATCTGAGAGTCTCCATAGGTAGCCCTTTAGGTTAGATTGGCAAATATTATTATGTAAATTGTTTAAAATTTCTTTATTTTTTAATTGCTTGTTTAATAAATCAGTTGCTGAGATTCTTTTTTAAAGTCTCTCGTGATTCTGGATTTGCCTGTATTTCATGGCTATGTTACTGGATTCATAAAGCCAGCTTTATTATTCCTAATGATTTGAATGTCTTTTTGCCATTATTCCAGGTATTATTATCAAATTTTTAAAACCCAGCTTTGATATTAAGTAGTTAGTTCAGCTTTCATTTGGATTCTGCACTGTGCACCATTCTGTATTTTGTTTGAATCTTTTCTTTTGTTCTTTTATTTCAAATGTGTCTTTGTAAACAGCACACAGTTGGGTTTCATTTTTGATTCTGGATTGCTCTTATCTTTAGTTTCAGATTTTATATCATGCATGCTTAATGTAATTATTGATATGACTGAATAACTAGGAAGCTGGTGATCCTCATTTTTTATCCATTGTTTCTCTTTTTTCCTTTTCCTTTTCCTTTTGAAATAACTCTGTATCTTCCACTATGCAGCTTGATGAGTTGCAAATCTTTTACTTATTATTCTACCGGTTTTATTATAATTTACAGCATTCAACTTATGAAATGAAAAATCTGAATTTATTTATAATTACTTTCTCCTCATATACAAACTGTAAAAGTTGTTTATCCATCTCTTCAACTATATACTTTTATTATATGTTGTCTTTATATATTTTCAAATCTATAAAAATTTAGATATCACAGTGTTATCATTTGGGTGTGAAGTATAAGTCAGAAGGATCCTGTCATAAATGCTTGGTTTCTAGTTGATAAATTCAGCATTGAAAATTGCATGGATTTAACCTATTATACACATATTCTATGATTTAACCTATTCTACACATAAATTTACTAATGAAGTCCTAATTCTTTGTCAATATTAGGGGATGGTAGAAATTTTCACAATGAATTAGGGGGGTGGGCATAACTAGACAAAGTTGGTCAGTGGGGTACACCTTGAAATGGTATCTTCAATCCTCAACTCTTTCTATCTCTGCTTCCTGTTTGCCATAGAGTGAGCTGTCCTAATACATACACTCTACCATGGTGCTTTACCTCAGATTAAAAGGACTGGAGATTGATGACCACAGAAGTAACCTCTGAAACCATGAAGCAAAATAAAGTTTTCCTCATAAAACTGTTGACAAATATATACCTGACAAGTAGAAAATACCAGTACTGAGAGTAAGATCATTGACATGGTGACCTGAACAAGTGGTTGTAATTTGTGGAAGGAGTTTAAGACAGTTTTGAAAGAGAAGATAGAAAATCTGTACATGTGTAGAACTTAATATTAGTTCTTATATAAGTTCAGATTACCAGGAAAATTATAAAAATGCAGACAGTATATAGGTGCTCATAAGGTTTCAAGTGGCAGTAAGAACACTAATATTAGATTTGAAACTACATATTTTACACTCTAGTCAAGAACTGACTGCTTTTTGTCCTTTCCTAGGGTTTTGTATTATTGCAAGTTTAAACTTAAAAGAATGATTTAACATTGTAGAAATTTCAAGGCAATACACCATACAACTTGTTTAAAGCTTTTGGCCACATTTACAGCAAGAATCAGAAGAAAAGGCAGAGCAGAGATATCTGAAAAATATGTCCTAGCTCTAGAAGAACACCTTTGAAGGTTGTGAATAAGGAAGATAATGTGGTTAAAGTGATAATACCATTAATATAAAAGCAAATGTTTATGTACAGCGTGACTTTATCTGGGGAGTCATGCATATACCACATGCCAGGCTCAAGAAATAAAAACATTTTTCCCTCAAATGACTGTCTAAGGAAGAACCAAACAGGAGCTCACAGGCCTCAGAAGCGGTGGAACAGCTGGGACAAGGTCCGGCCGGCCTCCATCTGCACCCAGGAGCTGGGGCTATTCCACAGCCCTCTGTACACGGGTCCTGACAGGTGAGAGCTGGTCTCCCAGGAGTGGAGACACAGGCTTATAGGCCCACAGGAGGGACAAGCTCAAGCCAGAGACAGCAAGACCAACTAACACTAAAGATAACCAGATGATGAAAGGCAAGCACAAGAACCTTACCAACAGAAACTAAGGCTACAAAGCATCATCAGAACCCTCCCACAACAATAAGTCCTGGATAACCCAACACACTGGAAAAGAAAGATGTGGTTTAAAATCACATCTTATGATGCTGATAAAGGACTTTAAGACATAAATAACTCCCTTAAAGAAATACAGGCGAACACAGATAAATAAGTAGAAGTACTTATAGAGGAAACAGAAAAACCCCTTAAAGAATTATAGGAAAGCACAACCATACAGTTGAAGGAATTAAACAAAACCATCCAAGAGCTAAAAATGGAAGTAGAAGCAATAAAGAAATCACAAAGGGAGACAAATCTGGAGATAGAAACCGATGGAAAAAATTAGAAGCTATAGATGCAAGCATCACCAACAGAATATGAGAGATAGAAGAGAGACTCTCAGGTGCAAAAGATACCATCGAAAACATTGACACAACAGTCAAAGAAAATGCAAAATGCAAAAAGTTCCTAACCCAAAACATCCAGGAAATCCAGGACACAATGAGAAGACCAAATGTAAGGATAATAAGTATAGAAGAAAGTGAAGATTCCCAACTTAAAGGGACAGTAAATATCTTCAACAAAATCATAGAAGAAAACTTCCCTAACCTAAAGAAAGAAATGCCCATGAACATACAAGAAGCCTACAGAAATCCACATAGATTGGACCAGAAAAGAAATTCCTACTGTCACATAATGATCAAAACACCAAATGCACAAAACAAAGAAAGAATATTAAAAGCAGTAAGGGAAAAAGACCAAGTAACATTTAAAGACAGACCAATCAGAATTACACCAGTCTTCTCACCAGGGACTATGAAAGCCAGAAGATCCTGGGCAGATGTTATACAGACCCTAAGAGAACACAAATGCCAGTGCTGTCGACTATATCCAGCAAAACTCTCAATTACTTAGTTAGAGAAACCAAGGTATTCTAAGACAAAAACAAATTTATGTAATATCTTTTTACAAATCCAGCCCTTCAAAGGATAATAAATGCAAAACTCCAATACAAGGAGGGAAACTACATCCTAGAAATAGCAAGAAAATAATCTTCTTTTAACAACCCAAAAAGAATATAGCCACATAAACATAGTTCAACCTCTAATAACAAAAAATAACAGGAAGCAACAATCATTTTCCTTAATATCTCTAAATATCTGTGGACTCAATTCCCCAATTAAAAAGACATAGACTTACAGACTGGCTACATAAACAGAACCCAACATTTTGCTGCATACAGGAAACCCAACTCAGTGACAAAGACAGTCACTACCTCAGAGTGAAATGTTGGAAAACAATTTTCCAAGCAAATGATCCCAAGAAACAAGCTGGAGTAGCCATTCTAATTTTGAATAAAATTGACTTTCAACCTAAAGTTATCAAAAAAGATAAGGAGGGACACTTGGTATTCATCAAAGGTAAAAAATACCAAGATGAACTCTCAATTCATAACATCTATGCTCCAAATGCAAGGGCACCCACATTCATAAAAGAAACTTTATTAAAGCTCAAAGCACACATTGCACATCACACAATAATAATGGGATATTTCAACACCGCACTCTCAGCAACAGACAAATCATGGAAACAGAAACTAAACAGAGACACAATGAAACTAACAGACGTTATGAAACAAATGGATTTAACAGATATCTACAAAACATTTTATCCTAAAGCAAAAGAATATACCTTTTTCTCAGCACCTCATGCTACCTTCTCCAAAGTTGACCATAAAATTGGTCACAAAACAAGCCTCAACAGATACAAGAAAATTGAAATAATCCCATGCATTCTATCAAATCACCATGGAGTGAGGGTGGTCTTCAATAAAAACAGAAATAACAGAAAGCCGACATACATGTGGAAGCTGAATAACACTCTATTCAATAACTTGATCAATGAAGAAATACAGAAAGAAATTAAAGACTTTCTAGAACTTAATGAAAATGAAGCCACAACATCCTCAAACTCATGGGACACAATCAAAGCAGTACTAAGAGGAAAACATATAACTCTGAGTGCCTCCAAAAACAAACTAAAGAACGCATACACTAGCAGCTTGAGAGCATAACTGAAAGCTGTAGAACAAAAAGAAGCAAATAGACACAAAAGGAGTAGACAGCAGGAAATAATTAAGCAAGTAAGTTCAAAAAGAATTATACAAAGAATCACCAATACCAAGAGTTGGTTCTTTGAGCAAATCAACAAGATAAATAAACCTTTAGCAAAACTAACCAGAGGACACAGAGGCATTATCCAAATTAACAAAATCAGAAATAAAAAGAGAGGCATTACAATGGAAATTGAGGAAATCAAAAAAAAAAAATCATATCCTACTACAAAAGCCTACACTCAACAAAAGTGGAAAATCTGAAAGAAATGAACAATTTTCTAGGCAGATACCAGGTACCAAAGTTAAATCAAGATCAGATAAATAATCTAAATAGTCCCATAACCCCTAAAGAAATAGAAACAGTCACTAAGAGTCTCCCATCCATAAAAAGCCCAGGACAAGATGGGTTTAGTGCAGAGTTCTATCAGACCTTCAAAAAAGACCAAATACCAATACTCTTCAAATTATTCCACGAAATAGAAACAGAAGGAACACTACACAATTCATTCTATGAAGCCACAATTACTCTGATACCTAAACCACACAAAGACCCAACAAAGAAAGAGAACTTCAGACCAATTTCCCTTATGAATATTGATGCAAAAATATTCAATAAAATTCTCACAAACGGAATCCAAGAACACATCAAAACAATCATGCATCATGACCAAGTAGGCTTCATCCCAGGGATTCAGGGATGGTTTAATATACAGAAATCCATCTACTTAATCCACTATATAAACAAACTCACAGACAAAAACCACATGATCATCTCCTTAGATGCTGAGAAAGCATTTGACAAAATCTAACACCCATTCATGATAACAGTCTTAAAAAGGCCCATACCTAAACATAGTAAAAACAACATACAGCAAACCAATAGCCAAATCAAAGACATGGAGAGAAACTTGCAGCAATCCCACTAATGTCAGGGACTTGACAAGGCTGTCCAATCTCTCTCTACTTGTACAATATAGTACTCGAAGTCCTAGCCAGAGCAATTAGTCATCAAAAGGAGGTCAAAGAGATACAAATTGGAAAGGAAAAAGTCAAAATATCACTATTTTCAGATAATATGATACTATACTTAAGTGACCCAAAAAATTCTACCAGAGAACTCCTAAACCTGATAAACAACTTCAACTAAGCAGCTGGATATAAAATGAATGCAAACAAATCAGTGGCCTTCCTCTATTCAAAGGATAAACAGACTGAGAAAGAAATTAGGGAAACAACACCCTTCACAATAGTCACAAATAATATAAAATATCTTGGTGTGACTCTAACTAAGCAAGTGAAAGATCTGGATAACAAGAATTTCAAGTCTCTGAAGAAGGAAATAGAAGTTCTCAGAAGATAGAAAGATCTCCCATGCTCATGGATTGGTAGGATTAATTTAGGAAAAATGGCCACCTTGCCAAAAGCAATTTACAGATTCAATGCAATCTCCATAAAAATTTCAAAAGAATTCTTCAAAGAATTAGAAAGAACAATTTCCAAATTCATCTGGAATAACAAAAAGCACAGGATAGCGAAAACTATTCTCAACAATAAAAGAACTTCTGAGGAAATCACCATCTCTGACCTCAAGCTGTACTGCAGAGCAATTGTGATAAAAACTGCATGGTATTGGTACAGTGACAGGCAGGTAGATCAATGGAATAGAACTGAAGTTCCAGAAATGAACACCTGTGGTCACTTGAACTTTGACAAAGGAGCTAAAACCATCCAGTGGTAAAAAGACAACATTTTCAATAAATGGTGTGGTTCAACTGGTGGTCAGCATGTAGAAGAATGCAAATTGATCCATTCTTATATCCTTGTACAAAGCTCAAGTCCTAGTGAATCAGTGACCTCTACATAAAACCAGATACACTGAACCTAATAGAAAAGAAAGTGGGGAAGGGCCTCGAGCACCAGGGCACAGGGGAGAATTTCCTTAGGACATCAATAGCTAGTGCTATAAGATCAAGAAAAAAATGTTCAACATCCCTAATCATCAGGGAAATTCAAATAAAAACATCCCTGAGATGCTATGTCATACCAGTCCTAATGACCAAGGTGAAAACTCAGGGGACAACGGATGCTGACAAGGATGTGGAGAAAGAGGAACACCCTTCCATTGCTTGTGGGATTGCAAGCTGGTACAACCACTCTGGAAATCAGTCTGGTGGTCCCTCTGAAAAAAATTACATAGTACTACCTGAGGATCCAGCTATACCACTTCTGGGCGTATACCCAGAAGATGTTCCAACTTGTAATAAGGACACATGCTCCACTATGTTCATAGCAGCCTTATTTATAGTAACCAGAAGCTGGAAAGAACCCAGATGTCCTTCAACAGAGGAATGAATACAGAAAATGTGATACATTTACACAATGGAGTACTACTCAGCTATTTAAAACAATGAATTCATGAAGTTCATGTATATATATATATATATATCTTTTTTATTAGGTATTTTCTTTATTTACATTTCAAATACTATCCTGAAAGTTCCCTATACCCTCCCCCGACCCTGCTCCCCTACCCACCCACTCCCACTTCTTGGCCCTGGTGTTCCCCTGTACTGAGGCATATAAAGTTTTCAAGACCAAGGGGCCTCTCTACCCAATGATGGCCGACTAGGCGATCTTCTGCTACATATGCAGCTATAGACACAAGATCAGGGGGACTGGTTAGTTCATATTGTTGTTCCACCTATAGGGTTGCAGACCCCTACAGCTCCTTGGGTACCTTCTCTAGATCCTCCATTGGGGGCCCTGCATTCCATCCTATAGATGACTGTGAGCATTCACTTCTGTATTTGCCAGGCACTGGCATAGCCTCACTCGAGATAGCTATATCAGGGTCCTTTCAGCAAAATCTTACTGGCATATGCAATAGTATCTGGGTTTGGTGGCTGATTATGGGATGGATCCCCAGGTGGGGTAGTCTCTGGATGGTCAATCCTTTTGTCTTAGCTTCAGACATTGTCTCTGAAACTCCTTCCATGGGTGGTTTGTTCCCTATTCTAAGGAGGAATGAAGTACCCACACTTTGGTTTTTATTCTTCTTGATATTTTTGTGTTTTGCAAATTTTATCTTGGGTATTCTAAGTTTCTGGGCTAATATCCACTTATCAGTGAGTGCATATCAAGTCACTTCTTTTGTGATTGGGTTACCACACTAAGAATGATATCCTCCATATTAATCCATTTGCCCAAGAATTTGATAAATTTATTGTTTTTAATAGCTGAGTAGTACTGCATTGTGTAAATGTACCACATTTTCTGTATCCATTCCTCTGTTGAGGAACATCTGGGTTCTTTCCAGCTTCTTGCTATTATAAATAAGGCTTCTATGAACATAGTGGAGCATGTGTCCTTATTACCTATTGGAACATCTTCTGGGTATATGCCCAGGAGAGGTATTGCTGGATCTTCCTGTAGTACTGTGTTCAATTTTCTGAGGACTGCCAGACTGATTTTCAGAGTGGTTGTACAAGCTTGCAATCCCAGCAACAATGGAGGAGTGTTCATCTTTCTCCACATCCTCGCCAGCATCTGCTGTCACCTGAACTTTTGATCTTAGCCATTCTGTGCTGTCACCTGAACTTTTGATCTTAGCCATTCTGACTGGTGTGAGGTGGAATCTCAGGGTTGTTTTGATTTGCATTTCCCTGATGATTAAGGATGTTGAACATTTTTTCAGGTGCTTCTCAGCCCTTTGGTATTCCTCACTTGAGAATTCTTTGTTTACCTCTGTACCTCATTTTTTATAGGGTTATTTGAATTTCTGGAGTCCAGCTTCTTGAGCTCTTTGTATATATTGGATATTAGTCCCCTATCAGATTTATGATTGATAAAAATCCTTTCCCAATCTGTTGGTGGCCTTTTTATCTTATTGACAGTGTCTTTTGCCTTACAGAAGCTTTGCAATTTCATTATGTCCCATTTGTTGATTCTTGATCTTACAGCACAAGCCATTGCTGTTCTGTTTAGGAATTTTTCCCCAGTGCCCATATCTTCGAGGCTTTCCCCCACTTTCTCATTTATAAATTTCAGTGTCTCTGGTTTTATATTGAGTTATTTGATCCACTTAGACTTGAGCTTTGTACAAGGAGATAAGAATGGTTCAATTCTCATTCTTCTACATGATAACTGCCAATTGTACCAGCACCATTTTTTGAAAATGCTGTCTTTTTTCCACTGGATGGTTTTAGCTCCCTTATCGAAGATCAAGTGACCATAGGTGTGTGGATTCATTTCTGGGTCTTTAATTCTATTCCATTGATCTACCTGTCGGTCACTGTACCAGTATCATGCAGTTTTTATCACAATTGCTCTGTGGTACAGCTTGAGATCAGGGATGGTGATTCCACCAGAGGTTCCTTTATTGTTGAGAATAGTTTTTGATATCCTATGTTTTTGGTTATTCCAGATGAATATATTATTTGTGACTATTGTGAAGGGTGTTTTTTCCCTAATTTCTTTTTGGTTGTTTGTTTGGATTTTGTTTTGTTTTGGGTTATTTTTTTTTTGTTGTTGTTGTTTTTGTTTTTAGATTTTTGATTTTTTTTTTTGAGGCAGAGTTTCTCTGTGTAGCCCTGGCTGTCCTGGAACTCACTCTGTAGACTGTAAACCAGGCTGGCATCGAACTCAGAAATCTGCCTGCCTCTGCCTCCCAAGTGCTGGGATTAAAGGTATGTGCCATATCCTTTGTATAGAGAAAAGCCATTGATTTGTTTGATTTAATTTTATATCCAGCTAAGGCACTGAAGCTGTTTATGAGGTTTAGGAGTTCTCTGGTGGAATTTTTAGGGTCACTTCTATATACTATCATATCGTCTGCAAACAGTGATATTTTGACTTCCTTCTTTCCAATTTGTATCCAATTGATCTCCTTTTGTTGCCGAATTGCTCTGGATGGGTTTTCAAGTACTATATTGAAAAGTAGGGAGAAAGTGGGCAGCCTTGTCTAGTCCTTGATTTTAGTGGGATTGCTTCAAGTTTCTCTCCATTTAGTTTGATGTCAGCTACTGGTTTACTGTAGATTACTTTTATTATGTTTAGGTATGGGCCTTGAATTCCTGATATTTCCAAGACTTTTATCATGAATGGGCGTTGGATTTTGTCAAATACTTTCTCAGCATCTTACAAAATGATCATGTGGTTTTTGTCTTTGAATTTGTTTATATAGTTAATTACATTGATGGATTTCTGTATATTAAACTATCCCTGCATCCCTGGGATGAAGCCTACCTGGTCATGATGGATCATCATTTGGATGTGTTCTTGGATTCGGTTTGCGAAGGTTTTATTGAGTATTTTTGAATCGATATTCATAAGAAAAATTGGTCTGAAGTTCTCTTTCTTTGTTGGATCTTTGTGTGTTTTAGGTATCAGAGTAATTGTGACTTCATAGAATGAATTGGGTAGAGTACCTTCTGTTTCTATTTTGTGGAATAGTTTGAGGAGAGTTGGAATTAGGTCTTCTTTGAAGGTCTGATAGAATTCTGCACTAAACCCGTCTGGTCCTGGGCTTTTTTTGGCTGGGAGACTATTAATAACTACATCTATTTCTTTAGGGGAAATGGGACTGTTCAGATCGTTAATCTGATACTGATTTAACTTTGGTACCTGGTATCTGTCTAGGAAGTTGTCCATTTCATCCAGGTTTTCTAGTTTTGTTGCATATAGCCTTTTTTGTAGGATCTGATAATGTTTTGATTTTCTCAGGTTCTGTTGTTATGACACCTTTTTCATTTCTGATTTTGTTAATTAGCATACTGTCCCTGTGCCCTCTAGTTAGTCTGGCTAAGTGTTTATCTATCTTGTTGATTTTCTTAAAGAACCAAGTCCTGGTATGGTTGATTCTTTGAACAGTTCTTTTTGTTTCCACTTGGTTTATTTCAGCCCTGAGTTTGATTATTTCCTGCCATCTACTCCTCTTGGGTGAATTTTCTTCCTTTATTTTTCTAGAGCTTCTAGGTGTGCTGTCAGGCTGCTAGTGTGTGCTCTCTCTAGTTTCTTTTTGGAGGCACTCTGGGGTATGAGTTTTTCTCTTAGGACTGTCTTCATAGTGTCCCATAAGTTTGGGAATGTTGTGGCTTCATTTTAATTAAACTCTAAAAAGTCTTTAATTTTTTTCTTTATTTTATCCTTGACCAAGTTATCATTGAGTAGATTGTTGTTCAGTTTCCACTTAAATGGTGGCTTTCTATTATTTATGCTGTTATTGAAGATCAGCCCTAGTTTGTGGTGATCTGATAGGATGCATGGGATAATTTCAATATTTTGTATCTGTTGAGGCCTATTTTGTGACCGATTATATGGTCAATTTTGGAGGAGGTACCATGTGGTTCTGAGAAGGTATATCCTTTTGTTTTAGGATAAAATGTTCTGTAGATATCTGTTAAATCCATTTGTTTCATAACTTCTGTTAGTGTCCATGTTTCCCTGTTTAGTTTCCCTTTCCAGGATCTGTCCATTAGTGAGAGTGGGGTGTTGAAGTCTCCCACTATTATTGTGTGAGGTGCAATGTGTGCTTTGAGCTTTTCTAAAGTTTCTTTAATGAATGTGGCTGCTCTTGCATTTGCAGCATAGATATTCAGAATTGAGAGTTCATCTTGGTAGATTTTACCTTTGATGAGTATGAAGTGCTGCTTCTTGTCTTTTTTTGATAACTTTTGGTTGAACGTCAATTTTTTTTTTCGATATTAGAATGGCATCTCTTTCTTTAGGTTTGGGAAGTTTTCTTCTATAATTTTGTTGAAGATATTTTCTTGCCCTTTCCGTTGAAAATCTTCATTCTCATCTACCCCTAATATATGTAGGTTTGGTCTTCTCATTGTGTCCTGGATTTCCTGGATGTTTTGAGTTTGGGTCTTTTTGCATTTTGCATTTTCTTTGAATGTTGTGCCCATGTTCTCTGTAGAATCTTCTGCACCTGAGAATCTCTCTTCCATCTCTTGTATTTTGTTGCTGATGCGCATCTATGGTTTCTGATTTCTTTCCTAGGTTTTCTATCTTCAGAGTTGTCTCACTTTGGGTTTTCTTTATTGTCTCTACTTCCCTTTTTAAGTCTTGGGTGGTTTGTTCAATTCCATCACCTGTTTGGTTGTGTTTTCCTGTAATTCTTTAAGGATTTTTTGTGTTTCCTCTTTAAGGACTTCTACCTGTTTAGCAGTGTTTCCCTGTGATTCTTTAAGGACTTCTACCTGTTTGCAGTGTTCTCCTGTATTTCTTTGAGTTATTAATGCCCTTCTTAAGGTCCTCTACCAGCATCATGAGATATGATTTTAAATCTGAATCTTGCTTTTTGGGTGTGTTTTGAGGTATCCAGAACTGGCTGAGGTTGGAGTGCTGGGTTCTGATGATGGTGAGTGGTCTTGGTTTCTGTTGGTAAGATTTTTACGTTTGCCTTTTGCCATCTGGTAATCTCTGGTGTTAGTTGTTATAGTTGTCTCTGGCTGGAGCCTGTTCCTCCTGTGATTCAGTTAGTCTCTGTCAGCTGTCCTGGGAGTCCAGCTCTTTTCTAAGTCTCAGTGGTCAAAGTACTCTCTTCAGGCAAGCTCTCTTCTTGCAGGGAAGGTGCACAGAGGTCAGGCGTTTAGACCTGCCTCCTTGGTGAAGATGAAGCCCTGAAACAGGGCCTGTCCCAGAAGATGGCTTGCCTCTGCAGTCTGTGAGCTCACCTGCACAGACTGGTTTCCAAGGGACCCAAGACACAAAATGGTTCCCTCAACTGCTCTGGAAGTCAGAGCCCTCCCATGTGGTCACCTCTCCTCTGGTGGGGAAGGTGCTCAGATGTCTGGAGCCCGGAATGGGAGTCTGTCCCAGAAACTGTGTTGCTTCTGCAGTCTGCACTCTCACCTGCACAGACTGGTCTCAGAGGGATCTGGGAGACAAGATCAATTCATGAAGTACTTAAGGAAATGGATGAAACTAGAAAATATCATACTGAGTAAGGTAACCCAATCACAAAAGGACACACATGGTGTGCATTCATTGATAAGTGGATATTAGCCCAGAAGTTCGGAATTCACAGACCACATGAAGCTCAAGAGGAAGAAAAACCACAGAGTGGATATTTCGATCCTTCTTAGAAGGGGGATCAAAGTACCCATGGGAAGAGATACCGAGACAAAGTTTGGAGCAGAAACTGAAGCAAAGGCCATCCAGTGACTGTCCCACCTGGGTATCCTTCCCATATACAATTATCAAATCCAGACACTATTTTGAATGCCAACAAGTGCTTGCTGAGAGAAGCCTGATATAGCTGCCTCTGAAGAGTCCAGTGCCTTACAAATACAGAAGTGGATGCTCTCAGCCAACCATTGGACTGAGCACAGGGTCCCCAAATGGAGGATCTAGAGAAAGGACCCAGAGAGCTGAAGGGATTTGCAGCCCCATAGGAGGAACAACAATATCAACCAACCAGTACCCCCAGAGTTCCCAAACCACCAACCAAAGAGTACACAAGAAGAGAATCAAGCTTCAGCTCAATATGTAGCAGAAGCCTTGTTGGACATCAATGAGAGGAGAGGCCCTTGGTCTTGAGAAGTTTCTATGCCTTCATGTAGGGGAATGCCAGGACAGGGAAGCAGGAATGAACAGGGGGAGAAGGGCAATGGGATGAGGTGGGGGGTGGGGGAGAGTGAGAAAAGGGGATACAATTTGAAATGTAAATAAAGAAAATATAAAAATTTAGAAAAAGAAAAAAAGAAATAAAAGCATAAATATATTTGGAAGGCTTTTTTTTATTAACTAGAACAAGTTTTTCACACCATGGTTGCTAAATAATTTCCTTCAGATTATCTTCAGATTCCTCAGCAAGATTCCTTGCTGAGCTGCCTGGGCATTCAGGGATACCTGCATCTGAGATCCAAAGATGCCCAAGTAGTTTTTGAACCTGAGTGAAGTGAATTGCTATTTATTTATTACACATAGTACCAAATTTCATTTTTAAAAAAAGCAAATGATTTCAATTATATCATGTGTTTTGCCAATTTTCTGCCTACCTCCTTTCATTTTCGTCTTCTATCCTCCATAACCTAATCTAATTCTCCTCCATTCCCACATTTTTTTCTGCTTCAAGGTCATACATCAGTGCTTGTCTGTCTGTCACTCTATGTATCTATTCATGTGGTTTTATGTATTTACTAAAAATCATGGATCTAAATAAAATTGAAGGACAGCACGCAATAGTGTACTGTTGAGTCCGGCTTATTTCCTTATGTGATAATTTTCAATTGCAACCATTTTTTTCTATCAAATTGCATAGTGTTTCAGGAACTCAGATACTGTGGGAACCCTAGCACTATCCTTGCTTGGGATCTATTTGCTTATTTGGGATGACTTGTGCTTCCAAGATTTATTATTACATATTATTGGAATCTCGATGGGAACTTTGTTGACTCTGTAGATCATTTTTAGACAACATAGCTCTCTTCACTACAATAGTTCTACCAATCCATGACCATAAGAGCTCTATCAGTTGCCCAGTGTCTTTACCTTCATTCTTTAATATCTCAAATCTTTCCTTATAAAGTTTTTTTTTACTTCCTTGATTAGGCTTATTACTGGATAGTATTCTCAGGCTATTGTGAATTGCATGTTTTCCTGATTTTTTAAACAGTATGTTTCTTATTAATATATAAGAAGATTATGGGCATTTTTATTTGATTTTATATTCTTCTATTCTTGCAATAGGTTTTTAATCATTTATAAAACTTTTAAGGTTTTATTAGGGTCTATTTTATGAACAGAATCTTATTTTCTACAAATAGAAATATTTCTTACTTCTTTACTAAAATGTCCCCCATTTATCTCCTTCTTTAATCTTACTGTATTGGCTAAGACTTCAAGTATTATATAAAATAAGAGCAGAGTAGATGGAAGCCCTGGTCTTAATTATTATTTTGTTTTAAAAATATTTCAGTATTTTATCTTGTTATTGAATTCCTCTTTCATATAAACAGAAAGCAAATAGAAGGGCCTGCAACAAAGGCGAAGGGAGAGGATGGAACTTTTCAAGTAAATATAATGAAAACAAAGAGGTAGAGAAATGAAAACAGTAACTTAAAACAATTCCAGAACATAGAAGGCTAACGGATGAGACCCCAAATTTCAGGTCAACTTGTCTTCATTGAGAAAGTTAAAATAGAAAAAGCAGATAGAGAATACAGTAGGGCAAATGTATCCACACAATTTAAATTAGGTATTAATAATAAAGATATAACAAATGAAAGAGGAGTATGTAGGTATATACTGTCTATATGTGATTTGTTGCCAAAACATGATGTCTTTTCAATCTCTAATTAAGCTTGCATCTTTCCTCAGGGGGTTGGTTAGGTGTAGGCACAGGGTCTGCCATTGTACAGGTTCTCGTGTGGGCATCTACCTCTATATACCTGCCTGTAGTTAAGACCAGATTTCCTCAACTTCCTTCCCCTTATTTTGATTTTCCAAGGTTTTATTTCTTTCCCTACTACTTAAGATGTTTATACATTATCTCCCAGCATGTATGATGATTGCTCTCCTACTATATGCCCAGACCCTTCACTACCACCCCAGATAATCCCACAATCTCATCATTGATGTTTTTCTCCCTGTTAGTCTCCTTGAAGCCTTTCCAGTCTACTAGATTAAGTCCTATTTTAAGTTTGATTCTTTGTATCATTGAGGGTAGGTTTTGCCTTCATTTTCCTCTCCTCATTCTGTGTGCTATGTGAAGGACCTCCTCATACTCTTTTTATACTCTACATATCATATTTTCTGGCAACACAATTTGTTAGATATTTCCCCATATTCTACCTTCTTTTTCATTGTTTCTCTTCATTTTTAAAATGTGCTGTTCAATATCAACTACTTAGTTCCTACTTGAGAATGTTTATATCTCAGTGTTGTTTTATTATCATTATCATTATTTTTATGTGTTTTCCAAACTTCTGCTGTGCCCTGAAAGTGACCTCACAAGTGAGTACAATGATCTTTGTATTATTATTAATTAATTATTTTATTTATTTACATCCCAAATGCTGCCCCTTTCCCTATCCTTCCTTGCAGAATTATTTCCCTCACCCTCCTCCCCTTTGCCTCTGAGAAGATGCCCCCCACACTACCTCTGAGAAGATGTCACAGATCTCTAGGACATCAAGTCTTTGGAGGGTGAGGTGCATTCCCTTCAAAGATTATGTATGATTACTTCGAGATTTAGAAACAATAATTTTTTTTTAATCCTGTTGGTTCTAAATTGTAATACCTTGATTCCTTGAGTATTTGGGTTTGTTTGTTTTGTATGTATGTATATATATATTATGAAAACTGTCACATAGTCATTCCCTAAAGTCCTTGAACATTCTACATTCTGCAGCGAAAACTCGTGCTTTACTCAGTGAAGAACATATGACACCTAGTTATTTAGATCTTTTTATAGCAGTTCTTAAATTAAACTAATTTGAAGTTGAGTTATATCCCATTGTTTGGGTACTAGAAAGGAATCTTTAAGACTTTCAACCCAATATGATGAGGGTTTATCTGCATTGTTATTGGCAGGCTTACTAAACACTCCTTGAACAAGCATGTCACTGGGTGTCAGTTCAACTTCTCTAACCCCCCTCTCCTTCCATTAATACTCATCTTTTCATTTGAGTTTTTTAAAACTTGTCTGAATCTTTCAAGTATATTTACTAAAAAAAAAAAATCCTTCTCTAGGTGATTTGAATGAAATGTAGCTTAAATTGTATCATACAAAGAAAAATCTGTTTCTCTTTTTTATCCCTAAGACTCAAATAAATTTAGAGGTATAAGTCATATTTAAACATGAGACACTAGAAAGTTTTGGTTAAAGGTGAGAAAGTTAAGTTTAAATAGAACATCAATGGGCTACACAAGGACAGCTCCATGGATACATTTAACCTTATTAATTTTTGGGCTAACAGCCAAATGGTAGGAAAGACCTTTCCTTTCCCCTCTCCCTAAGAAAGCTTAAGGAGAATCTCTAGTCTCCATTTACTGGAAACTCTGAGGAAAAAGTGACCCCATACTACATCCCTCTCTCTGGCTCAGGACTTGAATTTATTTTACATGAATAATAGTAAAAGTGTGGATAACTAGTAAGCCCCAACACTATAGCCGTATGTTCAAAACCTAATGATAGGAGATGTGTCTAGTGTTGAACACTCAAACCCAACAATGATCAGAGTTGAACACAACAAATGGATGCAGTACTGAACAGCAACATTCCAGAATATTCAACAGCAGTGTCCACTGATCCACTGAGTACCTCAGATTGTCTTCAGTCAGTGAATATCCTTCCACACTTCCTAAATTCTATATATTACAGAACTCAGTTATTCAGGTTTCTATGTGATATTCTACTAAAAGAATGAGTTTATCTTTAAATTATCCATGGGCATTTAATTAACAAATTTTTTTCTTTTCTTTTTCTGTTTGTTTTTTCTTTTTTTTTTGTTTTTTTGTTTTGTTTTGTTTTATTTTTGTTTTTGTTTTTGTTTTTTACGAGACAGGGTTTCTCTGTGTAGCCCTGGCTGTCCTGGAACTCACTCTGTAGACCAAGCTAACCTCAAACTCAGAAATCTGCCTGCCTCTGCCTCCCAAGTGCTAGGATTAAAGGCATGTGCCACCACTGCAATAACTCAGTATTAGCTATAGTGAATATATTTAGTTTAATAAGATGTATGAAATCTAAATTACATTAACAGTCTTCAGTAATTCTTATCTTCTTATTTAAAAGCATTACATGACTACTTAAGAAGATGTTTTTCACATATTTTTAAAAGATTCTTATTTATGGATCTTGACAAATTAAAATTGAGTTAGGAGACACATAACCATTCATTAAAGTAATTTCCCCAGTGATGTGGCTTATTAACAATTGAAGATATAGATTCAATAGAAGCAATTAAAATACACTTTGTTCTATTTCTTTAAATTTATTACAAAATCTCATTTTACACAAATCTTTATGTGCAGTTCTAGCTTCAGGGATTTAAAGTTTAGCTGATTGACAACGGTCTATAAAGGCCTAAAATTCTACCATACTTCACCTTGTAAGTCAGAGACACCTGAGCAGTGATATGATGTTGCTTTGAGTAGAAAAGCAAGATGTTCGGTATAAATATCATTGATGAAACATCAGTCATGCCAACAACTAGAGTGCTGGATGATGCTACACAGAAGAGGTTGATCAGTCAGTAGAACTACTTGGAACTCAGAACAGCATCCAGTGTTTAGTATTTCGGTTTATATTTATGGTATTTCAACCAATATATTGAGAACCTGTAGTGAGGATTATTCCTTGTGGAATCTGAATGGAGGAAGTGAGACTAGAAAGAAAAGATCAAAAATATATCCTTAGAATTATATTTCTCAGCTTTCTTCAGCACCTCCTTATCCAAGGACGAGCTGTAATATTACTAGGCAGAAGATAAGGAATATTTAGATGAACTGGATTCTCATCTATATTGAGGATTATAGTTTTCAGTGAGTATTGCCAGCATGGAACACTCATTACCCTGGCCTCTGGATAAATATCCCAGAGGCCTGATGACCAACACTATCTGTCTCCCACGTGGATCTTCATTTGCCTCCTTAATCTATGAGAATCTTTGTCTTCAAGCCAAGGATCACAATAGAGGGCCCTCTGGTCCCTGACCTGTATCTCTTTCTATTGATGCCTCTGTGTGGAAGGAAAAATAGTAGGGAAAAGGCCTTTAGAAAAAACTATCGTGTCCCTTTCCTTTTCTTATTCTTTGAGGTATGCTAGATGAAAATATAAAATTAGTATAGCTGAAGGGATCAGGTAAGTTTAACTAAAACCCAGCCACTCTAGGAGAGGTACCATATATCTTCAAAGCATGCAGTTAACGACAAGTGTTGCAAAGGATTTCTTGGGTAGGACTCAAGCCATTGCAATTAATCTGCATCTAACTCTCTTACCATCTTAGAGTGATAAGGATGACAGCTTACAGGAGTTTTATCTACATAAATTCCTGAAACAACAGAAATTAATGCAGAAGGCATTATCAGAAATCATAGGGTGGATAGTAAACAGTGCTGATCATTGCAAATGAGGTTTCAAATAGACCTGGGAGCACTTTAGGTTCCTTTGAAGTGTTTTCTGCATCAGCAAATCTTTCTTCTAAAAGCCTTTCTATGTATTAACATGGATCTTGACCAAGGATAGGCTGTCTTTTCCCAAGAAAGTCCTTTTCTCACTCGTATGTTAAGTACCCTTATATGTAGTTTTCCTTTAATGTGTTTGATATGTTATAATTAAAAATATCAAACTAATTTCAAGGAAAATCTACTTATATGTGTCAGAATATATACCTAGCATGGGCCAAACCACACTTACTTTAGAATTGATAAGAATGTGAATCTTTCATAAACAACTCTTTTCTGAAAACACATGTTGAGGACTCGCTTAAAGTCTAAGCTTTTTTTAACAGACACCCATATAACTTTCAATGAAGTTACATAAACATAGAAATGTGTTCAGTAATTCAAGTGATTTGATTAACATAAAACTCCCTGAACTCTAATTTTTCAAAGATCATTTTCCATTATAATATATGGTACTGATTTTTCTTTTTATTTGCATGTGTTTGTGTGTGTGTGTGTGTGTGTGTGTGTGTGTGTGTGTGTGTGTGTGATTATAGGTATGTGCATACAAGTAGGGGTATCGGGAAGGCCAGAGGTGATAGTTCTGAAAGATAGAGTTACAAAACATTGTGAGCTGCCAAACATGATGGCTAGGAGCTCAATCCAGGTATTCTGCTAGCGCAGTGCATGCTTTTAACTGTGGAGCCACCTCTCCAGCACTCCATAATTTATTTTGAGACAGCCTTACTATAAAGCTCAGGCTGGCCTTGTGATGGTTCTTCTATTTATTGAGTGCTGGGACTTATAGCCATGTGTTACCATGCTTGACAAATAAATAAATAAATAAATAAATAAATAAATAAATAAATATGTGAAGAATCAACCATCATTCAATCATTTTATTGAGCAATGCTGAACTTTAACTAGTATCTCAATGGTTTCAAATACATTGCCCTTCTTTTTTTTTTTTTATTACGTATTTTCCTCAATTGCATTTCCAATGCTATCCCAAAAGTTTCCTACCCACCCCCTCTCACTCCCCTACCCACCCATTCCCATTTTTTGGCCCTAGAGTTCCCCTGTACTGGGGCATATAAAGTTTGCCTGTCCAGTGGGCCTCTCTTTCCAGTGATGGCCGACTAGGCCATCTTTTGATACATATGCAGCTAGAGTCAAGAGTTCCGAGGTACTGGTTAGTTCATAGTGTTGCACCTACAGGGTTGCAGATCTCTTTAGCTCCTTGGATACTTTCTCTAGCTCCTCCATTGGGGGCCCTGTGATCCATCCAATAGTTGACTGTGAGCATCCACTTCTGTGTTTGCTAGGCCCCGGCCTAGTCTCACAAGAGACAGCTATATCACGGTCCTTGCAACAAATGCTTGCTAGTGTACGCAATGGTGTCATCGTTTGGAGGCTAATTATGGGATGGATCCCTGAATATGGCAGTCTCTTGATGGTACATCCTTTTGTGTCAGCTCCAAACTTTGTCTCTGTAACTCCTTCCATGGGTGATTGTTTCCAATTCTAAGAAGGGGCAAAGTGTCCACACTTTGGTCTGCGTTCTTCTTCAGTTTCATGTGTTTTGCAAATTGTACCTTATATCTCACTATACTAAGTTTCTGGGCTAATATCCACTTATCAGTGAGTACATATTATTTGAGTTCTTTTGTGATTGTGTTACTTCACTCAGGATGATGCCCTCCAAGTCCATCCATTTGCCTAGGAATTTCATAAATTCATTCTTTTTAATAGCTGAGTAGTACTCCATTGTGTAAATGTACCACATTTTTTGTATCCATTCCTCTGTTGAGGGGCATCTGGGTTCTTTCCAGCTTCTGGCTATTATAAATAAAGCTGCTATGAACATAGTGGAGCATGTGTCCTTCTTACCAGTTGGAACATCTTCTGGATATATGCCCAGGAGAGGTATTGCGGGATCCTCTGGTAGTACTATGTCCAATTTTCTGAGGAACCGCCAGACTGATTTCCAGAGTGGTTGTACAAGCTTGCAATCCCACCAACAATGGAGGAATGGGTTGTTTGATTTTCTGGAGTCCACCCTCTTGAGTTCTTTATATATATTGGATATTAGTCCCCTATCTGATTTAAGATAGGTAAAGATCCTTTCCCAAAATACATTGCCCTTCTTTTTCAAACAATGTTATGAGTCACTTGTAACTCTAAAAAACAAGGCTCTAATGTATAGTACAATATCCACAACTTGTGTCTCCCTTAGTGCTAGTATGAGGTATTATAAAAATTTAACATGAATTAGCATTTTTAAATTTCACACTATTGTAGACATTATGGTCATCCAAATCTCATAAAAATAAAAAAAAAGGGTTTGATAGTACAGACTAAAAAAATCTTACTTTTAGACTTTAATAAATTGAGGGAATTAGGGGGTAAATTCTGTGATAAAAATTTTTACTTTTTAATTGTTTCTTTAATTACACTTACATGTACATGTGTGGGTGTAGATGCAGATATATTCTTATATACAGGCTGCTCAATGTTTTACTTATACATAGGCTCTGCTTTCCCAGATGCTAAGAAGTTGGAATCCCTTTGCTATGTTCAAGCCAACAATACCTCTACCTTATTGTTGAACAGTTTGAACATGCCTAATGATTCAATGAATTTTTATATTTAAGGTTAATTTTCTGATATTAGATTTCTAAGACAACCACTAAATCAAAGGATTGGGATATTTCGTTTTCATGTTTGGAATTTTAAAATTTTTAAGGGAAAAATTATATATATATGGGTGTGTGTATATGTACATATATGTATATATATGGTATTATACTTCCTAATATTTTCTTTTATGACTCTTCCTGTCTTCTTTACTTCTAAATCATAAGCAACATAAACCAGAATATTACAGATAGTGCAGGACATTCCTAAGCATAGAAATAGATAGCTCATGATATCATATATCAATCAATCCATCATTGCATGTATGATTACACAATTGAGCATAAAGCTTTACAGAAAAGGAGCTTTGCCTATATACATTACATCCTATAAGCCATGAATGGAAGTGACCTTAAAACTTTTTGACTCCTGAGACAGCTACGAAGACTTCTGTGTCAATATCTGTATCAACCTCTGCTGAGTGGGACACCATTCTCAATGCTCATTCCAATTTATAGGTTAAGTACGTCTCTCAGCCTTGATGGACGTTTGTCAACACTAAAAATTAATGAAAATATTTTTTTTCTTTTAGAATTCTTCAGTTTCATTCGATAGAACAAAGAAGAAGATGACTTTATTGAAAGGGTTTTATGTAGTTTTTTTCTGATTAGAAGAAAAGCTGAACAAATAAAAGTGAGAATTAAAAGGAATTAGACTAGCAGGCTTGGGAATTCTAGGCAGGAACTCAAGGATACTGTCTTTTATAATCTGATAATGTAATAAATTTGAACATCTGTGACTTCATTACAGATTCAGATTCTTAGGAAAGAAAATCTGATTGACTTATTCTGTAACTGAGCCTGAGAGAAGAAAAGACTGAATTAAACAGTCCCAGGGCTACTACCCAATTTTGGGGGGTAAAAAAAGCAGAACCAGCAAGTACAACAGAGGCCAAGTTCTGTTTTTATCTCAATGTGGAAACAGGAGTTCTGAAGTTAATAACTTCTTAAATGTCCAGAAAGTGATCTTCTTGCTGCTAAGCCCATGCCATAAAAATGTCTTTTAATTCCTAAGAGTGGGGCTTGTTGTGTAATCCACCAATCCAATGGGTAAAATAAGCATACAACTACACTTCTATCACAGGGGGAAACTTCAAGCAAACCCTTTTGAAAAAAAAAATTAACACTCCCCCCCCCCTTACTGCACTGGGACAATGCTTAGAGTTATTTGAATAGTTTAAAATTCTTGATATTTGATATACTGTTAGAGGAGGATATCTACTTATTTCCCATGTGCAAATATCTGAATGCCTTAATTTGTTCTATTCAATGTCCTACAAACATACTTTCAAAGTTATATCTTACTCAAGGAAGCTATATAACCCATACATCTACTTAGCATACAAATAATGAAAAAAGTGGTGAGCAGATTTTATTAAATGCTTATAATAAGCTAGGATATGTAAAAATCAAATTAAAAATTAGAAATACAGAATATAAAATCGGAGTTACTTGATTTTGCCAATAGTGCTTGGTATGACTAAAGCACTTTATACTTTGAAATGCACTCTTTCCTTCCCTCTTACGTCAGAAGATGTCAAGCCTCATTCCTGTTTAAAAGAATAAAATGCTTGAATTACAGCCTCTTAAACATCATGTAAGCATTGACATACAAAAGAATAAGGTTCAAACAAACCAAAATAAATTAAATTAGAAACTTGTCATGGAGAGCTTCCTCCCATGTCTTCTCCTGTGGATGCTACCACTCTCTCCATCAAAATCATTGCCATCAGTGACCTTCACATATGTTTCCCTGTGAGCTTTCTAAGCAGAACCAGTATTTGTGCTATTCACAACTGCTAGGGCATGAATCAAAATATTTAAAGCCCAAGTGCCTTCCAGTGGTACTCCAACAGAAGGCTTTCCCCTGAGCTTAACTGACTATACGTCCGGGGATGGGGGATGGGGGGGTGACCTAAAAATCAATGTTGTTCTCCAAAAGACTTCAAGGAAAGTTACTTTTGCACAAATAGGGCAAAGTGGGAATGCAGGATGAAAGTTCCTGACTCAGATTCAAGATCACAGGTAAAAGGCCCTTAAAAAGACTGGAGACTAAAACTAGTACACACCTACATTGGGCAAAATCCTCACAAAGAGAATGACTGGAATGACTATGATGGATAGTGTCTTAGTTCGAGTTTCCTTTGCTGTGATGAGACACTATGACCAAGGCAACTCTTATAAAAGCAAACATTTAATTAGGACTATCTTATGGTTTCAGCAGTTTAGTTCATTATCATTATGGTGGAAGCATGATAATTTTGAGGCTGGCATGCTGCTGGAAGAGCCAAGAGTTCTACTTGTTGATCCAAAGGCAGTAGTAGGAGACTCTGCTCTTCAGGCAGCCAAGAAAAGACTGGAATTCCACATTATGCATAGCTGAAGATTAGGAGACCTCAAAGCATACCTACACAGTAGCACACTTCCTCTAAGAAGGCTACACCTCCTCCAGTAAGGCCAAATTTTCCACTTTACATAGACACAACATATTCAGACCACCACAGATAGTATCATAGTAGGTCTCAGGCATAGCAACAACAACAAAATGAAACAAAAACAATACAACAACAACTACAACAAAAGCAAAACAAAACAAAGCAAATAAAATCTCTTCTCTGTAGAGAAATAAATTCTTATCCTACATCTGAACAAGTTATCATGTTGAGTGTTCTAAGAAAAATATTACCCCCATAAAATATCATCTAATATGGAAAGAACATCATTGAAATTGAAGACTTGTTTATTTGGTTAGATGGTTGCTGAGTTTGTAACAAAGCCAACAGTTGCCACAAATGTCCTTGAACTCTTGATTCCTTGTCTTAGTCTCCCCAAATTCTGAGATTACAGACTTTTGATACAACACCTCGCTAGGGTTTTAGATGTTGAAATTAGTATAGTTTTAATTAGAAAAGAAAATACTTGAATAGCTACAGAGAAGAGTAACCTCAGGCATATAAAGAATATAGATAGATGCTGATTTGCACAATAAACAGAGATGTTGGAAATAGAATAGATAAATGAAACTAAAATCTGATAGAAAAATTTGTGTTAAATGGATGATATGCAATGTCCCCAAAACATCACTCACAATGTAGTTTTGACAGAGAAAAATTAAATGTAAGAGGTTCAGAGGTATCACTGATCAAATAAAAGGATTTTTTTCTTAATCAGAATTCTGGAAGAAACTATGGAGAGTTAAGCCAGAGAAACAGGGTGAGGAGGGGGAAATAAAGAAACGAGGCAATGAATGAGAATTTTTCCATAACAGATAAACATTTAAGACCACCAACCAGGCAGCATATACCAGCTGATATAAGGTCTCCAATTCTCAAGTAAATCAATAGAAACGCAAGCCCACTTGTGTCTGTGGGCATACCCCGTGAACACAGCAGCACCTTTAGAGACAACGAAATAAATGAGTATGAGTTTTGAAAGGCGAAATCTTCTAGTAACATCTTTGGAAAACTTTACCTATGTCAGCACATTCCTCTGAGCTTGAATGGTGTTTGTCACCTCTGCCTTACCGGTGAAGCAGAACTCAGGTCACATGATTCATATGAGGCTGCACAGCCACGAAGGGAAGAACCTACATGTGAAGCTGGCCTTGAATATCTGGATTTCAACAATGTATTCTTAGGTTGTTGTTGTTGTTGTTGTTGTTGTTTTTGGAAGTTTTAATTTTGTTTAAGTGGAGGATTAATCACGTATACAAGAATAGGCACTAAACTTTAATTCAGTACTTCTCCAGGTCTCCCTGACCCATCATAGTGGTTACATAGACAAATATAATCCATTTAGTGAATTATTTCTGAAATTGTATTTGGAAATAAAGAATGGCATGTCAAAACGTATAGTATACACAGATATTAATTATAATTAGCCTGGACTGGTTTGAATAAGTAATGTCCCCCATAGTCTTTTACATTTGAATATCTACCTGGTCCCAGTTGGTTATGCCATTTGTAAAGGTTTAGGTGGAGTAGTCTTGCTGGAGAAGGAACGATACTGGTTGCAGGTTTGAGAATGAAGATCTTTTGTTATCTCTAGTTCACTTCTCTGCACTGTGCTTGTATTTGAAGATATGTACTCTTGCCTTTCTGCTTTGGATGTCATGTCTGTCCCCTTTTCCATGCTTCCTTTCCATGATGAACTGTTACTCCTTCGGCCTTGAACGCCTGAGTAAACTCTTTCTTCAGTAAATTGCCTTGATCATGGAATTGTCTCACAGCAACATGAACAGTAACCAACACAGGCATCTAACTAATGTTACACTGAAAGTTAACCTAAAATTAATTTTTAAAAATTTACTCTTTGTTCATCTATTATATTCTTACTATAGTTTCCCTTCCCCCACACCTCCTTTCTTTTCCTAGATCTACTCCTCCTCTCTTCCTTTCACAAAAGGACAAACCTGCCAGGGATATCAGCCAAACATGACATATCAAGACATGGTTAGAATAAGACAAGGTGCATTCCTCATATTGAGGCTGGATGAGGAGCCTTCCTATGTACAAATGGCAAACAGGCTGAGGGAGAAACCAGAGAAACAACACTCTTCACAATACCCACAAACGATATAAAATATCTTGGGGAAACACTAACCAAGCAAGTGAAAGATCTGTATAACAAGAACTTAAATTCTGTGAAGAAAAAAAATCAAAGAAGATATCAGAGGATGGAAAGATCTCCTAAGCTCATGTTTCTGTAGTATTAACATAGTAAAAATAAAATACTCATCTTACCAAAAGGATATCTGTGGATTCAACCCAATTCTCATCAAGATTCCAACACAATTCTTTACTGAACTTAATATAGAAAAAAATAAAACAGGATAAGAAAAGCAATTCTGTACAATAAGAGGATTAATTCTAGAACTAAAGAAAGAATCAGGGTGCGGGTAGAGAGGGGAAAGGGTCAACATCATGATGAAATAAAACTTCAAAGGTAACATTAGGAACATTAGGAAACTAAATTAAAAAAAAGAAGGGGAGCAGAAATAGAAGGACTTGATGCAAGAGTATTTTGAGTCATACAGCTATGAAAATGGTCAAGTAAAAGGAAATTAATAGGAAAAGCTTGGAATTTAAGACTACAGATCTCTGCTGTCTATAGCTTTATCTGTGAGATGGAGAGAGTGAATAAGAAAAGCAGGAGTAGGAAGACCTGGCTCCAATATGACTTTCAGAACTTGTTTTTAGACCAACTGGTCCATAAACATGCCTTTACCTGCACCACATACGTCACTGAAGGAAGACTCCTGGAGATGCCCCAGTTGCGTATCTTTGGACTGCTCATGAAAGATAAGTGCAACTTTTAATTAAGTTCTAAGAATATTATAGCACGATGGCTACCTTATGTACTTATTTTGAAGCAAGCCAAAAGAGATGAGACTCCACACAATAGGATATGGGGAATTGGAATCCCTCTTGGGCTAAGTAGAAAAATATCATTCTGGCAATGCTCAAGGGACTCTTCCTGCTAATTATCTCGACAAGAATCTAGCACTGCAAATCAGGAATTGGAAATGAACAGAGAATCAAAAAATTCCCCCCAGAATTTGGAGTTTTGCCTTAAATTGGCTTTGGAAAAAAAAAAAGATTCAATTTGTATGGGAGACTGATCTTTGGCAGGTGAAAGATAAGGTTGAATTTCTCAAGAGTAGACAGGTTACTGCTGGGAAAGAGAGCAAGTTATACTGGTATTTTGGGTCCTAGGTTTGATAATTGTGGGCTAAAAACCCTATAATTTGGGAAAGTAATTGTGATAATGATGCTTGCATTTCCTCGAATCATTTGCCTTTTGTTCCTAGTTAGCGTATCATAAACTTCTTAAGAAATCAGAGTATCTCAGTGTTGCCAAAGAGCACCATAGAAGATCTCATGCGCTTTTTTTCATCAAAGTTGGCTAGCTTAACTGAGAGGATAAAGTATGATATTATGAACATTACCACAAGAAAGCAGAACTCAAGAGTCTCCAAAAGTCAGGACCTTTTAAGAATAAATATTGCATTACAAAGCCAGGCATGGTAGCACAAGTCTATAATGCCAGGAGTCAGAAGACTACGGCAGAAAAGATTCAAGAATTCAAATCGAACCTGTGATCTATAATGACACCCTATCTTTAAGCAAACAAATAAACAAAATAAAAGATCTATGGCTTGTCCCCATCACCCTGACTCCACCATCACACAAAAGGCCAATGAGTATCTGTCCTATGAATATAAATGGCTTCATTTTTAGCACTATTGTTTGTATTCTCTAAAATATTTATCCTACTTTTTGGCCCTGAGAAAGCAATGATAGTGGATACACCTCAGACATATTTGTTGGGTAAAGTTGTTTAAATATGTAAGATGACAGAGAAGTTTTAGTTCAGATGAATTTGAATTTTTTAAGGTGGGCACCTGCATCACCGGCATCATTAGAAATTACCCAAGGTGTGAGTGTTCGAAACAAGAATAGATTTGGTAGTGATTGGATAATTATTTTATCTTTGAAAATAAGAATTCTCCCTTGTTGAACATATACTTTATTCTGGGAAATGTTGTCAATGACTTCAATGGATTAATTTTGCAAAATTAAGTACACATTTACTTTAATAACATTTAGAGGATATACTAAGATTCAGGAAAAAAGTTCACAGTGAGATATTTAAAATTGGTAATTGAGTACAGATGATAGTTTAAACCATGAGAACTGATATGGTTAAAAAATGTACGCGCAAAATAAAATAAATAACTACCCAAGAACAACCAACATCTGACCATTGTTTCCTTGGACAGGGATAACCACCCAGGCTCTAAGAAGACTATTTCAGGCTATACTACACTAATGAGGTCTTGAGCATTTGCTATAGGTGGCTGAGTAGTTACTTGTCAACCTCCCTGCCCCACACTTTTATATGGAGCACAGTAGTCATTCTAATATGAGCAAACTAGGATTTTCATGAAATGGTGTAGATGCTTGAGTAATTCCTTATGAAGTGACATAAAGCCACATGACTCCAGAGGTTTTTCTTCAAAGTAGTGATAATAAGACAGCAGATAAAAATCTGAACATAATTGGGACTAAGATGGCATGTCAAAAAAATAAAGGGATCGTTTATGTAATGTGAAAAATCTCATAGAAAATGTGTATAGAGCACAGAGGAGACGAGGGGAGTCAGCAGATGTGGGAGGAACTAAACTTATCCAAAAACAGTGTCCAACCACTGGAGTGATACCAGGTTTGGGTTATCATGCTGATAGGTGGGACAGAAATCCTCTAGCAGGAATCAAAAATGGATAATACTAGACTATTTGCTTTCTTCTTTCTAGCCTGCACTGACGGCGCACACAAGCATACACACATGCCCGCACAAACTCATGCACAAACACACAAATGCATACACACAAACACACTCATCTTATGAATACAGAAACATTGATCTGGCATGCCAAAATGTGTGGGAATTTAAGAGGAAGAACCCTTTATTACTTCAACCAGTCATTAGGAGGCAGACTGTAAGCCTTCCTCCTCTGGCAAACCTCAAAAACCCAAATTTCCCTCGAAGACAGTCTGTGTATGCTAGCTAATGTCTTCAGTCACCTGGGAAGAGCAAAGCTCACGTGCACAATTGCTTCTGTCAGCTTCACCAGTGCCTATGTCTGCAAGAAACTGAATGACCAATGATTGATGTGAGTAAATGATATTTACTGTTGGAGGGTCCAGACCACAGTGGGAAGAGCCATTTCTAGACACACTGTATAAGAAAACTAACTAAGGGCAAGCCACTAAGCAGTATTTCTTAATGAGTCCTGCTTTAGGTTTTAGTTAATTTCCTGCTCTGACTTCCCTTAGTGAATGAGTGTGACATGGTAGTAAAAAAGACAGGATGAGAAGGAGGAGGAAGAAGAAAAAGAGGAGGAGAAGAAGGACAAAGACTAGGGCAAGGAGGAGGAGGCGGAAAGGAAGGGAGGGAGGGAGAGAAGGAAGGAAGAAAGAAAGGGAGGGAGGTAAAATAAAGAAAATAGAAAGAAAATAATCATAGGAAAGGAGAGCAAACTAGGATAGCTGGATTCATACAAAATATTACTTTAATACTCACAGTTGACCAATTTTTAAGGACATTCTTCTTTTCTTATAAGCAATGCTTTCCAAAGTTTCTTTTTCGTCTTCTTTTTGTTGTTGTTGATTCTACTTTCTTTTTTTTTAAATTGGGTTTTTTTATTTATTTATATTTCAAATGTTAAGCCCTTTCCCAAAGTTTCTTAATGTTCTTTTACCTGTAAATAAATAATAGCTAATACTTGTTTTTCAAAATACAATAAAAATAGTGATATTTTATTTACATTAAAAATTATATTTTACTTTCAACATCATACTTGAGCATTGGTATAGCCCAGAAAACTCCTTTCTATAGTTTTATGTATAAATGTTTCATTTATAAAATTTATAAAGCACCATTATGTAGTTATCCAAAGTTTCTTATCCTGTATTATAGATTTAAGTTTTAGAGATTTACACCTAATGTGTTAGCCTTTTCTTATATATCATAATGTAATACATTTTATAATTCTTTGTTAGTAGCAGCTACAGTGGTTCAAAATATACTAAGTGATGAAGGTATTCTTGAAATGTCTTACCTAAGCAATATTCAAAGGTAAACATTAAAACAGATGGGCTATAGTCCATCAGTCTGAGTGCTAATGGCATTAGTGATTTTCTTGTTCTATTTGTGACATTGGACAATGATAGAGCTTCTGATAGTTTATACTAGGAGTGAAACTCTTTTGAATGTATCTCTGTGTAATAGGGTGAAATAACTGGTTATAATGTTTGGTGAGTGTGTATGCATATGTGTGTGTGATTACATACCTGACCCACCGGTGTTTTTAAAAAAAAAACAAAAAACAAAAAAAAAAAACTACATCCTATGTCTTTGCTACCTTGCTTTGCATGTGAAATTTTTGCTTCAAAATGAACTGGCATCTATTTAGAACATGGATCCTGAAAGCAGATAGAATCTGTTCATGTCCAAGAAAGTGGCATTTGAAATAGAAGTTCTGTTTGGCTCTGAGGCAGAATCTGTTACCAGTTATTTAGCTTCCTGAACAAAGAACTGTTTTATGTTTTGAGTATCTTACTTAATCAAATTCTTAGACTATTTATTATCCAAATGATTCTGTTCTAGAATTTGAGATATTTGCTATTTGATTGCTGACATCATAAAGTTATTAACTAACGGGTCTAAATGTGGACCATGGTGGACAAGTTTGTATAAGTTATGGAATTTACAAAAGATATCTTGATTTCTTGAAACCATTAACAAAATAATCTAAACATAATGGACTAGGTGTTGTGTTTTATAAAAAGATAAAAGGAAGAGGGGATATGTTTGGTGGAGGTGTAGTCTGGAATGGGGAAGGGCATGCCTCTGCAGGCCTATGCTGAGATGTCACTGCCCCCTGAGGGATCAGCCACACAAAGGTATAATATAGAATAGAGTTTATTTAGGGCATGACAATGGGAGTTGAGAGGATAATAGAGATGGAGAAAGTCAGAGAGAGAGAGAGAATGTGAGAGAGAGAGAGAGAGAGAGAGAGAGAGAGAGAGAGAGAGAGAGAGAGAGCGCAGGGGAGTAGAGAAGTAGAAGCTGGCCATGAGAATATGGAGAGAGAGGGAGGAGGGGAATGGAGAGAGAGGTGGGAAGGGGCTAGAGAATAGCCCCCTAAAAAATAGTGCCAAATAACCAAGATATAGCCCACAGAACTCAAAAATGTCAACAAGGTGAAGGGCCCAAGTGAGGATGTGACAGTCCTACTTGGGATGGAGAAGAAGGCAATCTCTAAATGGAGGAGGCAGGGACCTGGGAGGGAAAGTGGATGGGGCAGGGGGAAAGGGGAAGAGAGGAACCTGATCTAGTATTAGGTGAAGGAAAAGGACTGAAGCCCTGAGGGCCAGCAGAAAGAATGGAAACAGGCAAACTCAGGAGGTAGGGTTTTGGGGGAACCTTCCAGAATGCACCAAAAGACATGGAAGGTGAGAGACTCTCAGGACTTAAAGGGAGGTACCTTAGATGAAATGCCTGACAATAGGGAGAGGGAACTTATAGAGCCCACCTCCAGCAGAAACACAAGCCATCAAGTGAGGGATGGAGGTTGCCACAGTCCAAACTTTGACCCATAATTCTTCCTGTCTGAAAGAATTGCAGGGATGGAAATGGAGAGGAACCTGAGGAAAAGAAGGTTTAGCAACAGGCCCAAAGTAGGATCCAGCTCAAGAGGAGGTCCCAAGACCTGACACTATTTCTGAGTCTACGGAGTGCTCACAAAAAGGGCCTATCATGACTGCACTCTGAAAGACCCAACAAGCAGCTGAAAGAGTCAAATGCAGATATTTGCACCTAACCAATGGACAGAAGTCGCTGACCCCTGAGGTTGAATTAGGGAAAAGCTGGAAGAAGCTGAGAGGAGGGTGACCCTGTAGGAGGACCAGCAGTCTCAATTAACCTGGACCCCTGAGATCTCTCAAACACTGAACCACCAGCCAGGCAGCATACACCAGCTGATACGAGGCCCCCAACACATATCTAGCAGAGGACTGTCAGGTCTGGGTTCAGTCAGAGAAGATGTACCTAACTCTTAAGATACTGGAGGCCCCAGGAAGTTTAGGGTAGGGGTAGGGGGATCTTGAAGGAGACGGGTGGGGGGAATGTATGTGATGTGGAACAGTGGAGGGTAGACAGGGGGAGGGAGAACAAAATTTGGAGTGTAAATACATGCATACATACATATATACATACCTACCTACATACATACATACATACATACATACATACATACATACATAAAACACAGAATGTTTTTTTCTCACACAATTCTGGAGATAAGAAAGCTGAAACCAAGGTATGGGAAGGCCATGTTCTCTCTGCAAACTGTAGTAGAAGTCTTCGTTCCCCAGCAACCCTTCCTTAGCTGCAGCAGAAGAACTATGTCTGGTCTGTCTTCACAAAGTCTCTGACGCTTTGCCTCTGCCATGTCTCCTCAAAGAACTCCCAGCTACTCTACACCTTGGTTGTGTTGTTACTCTTGTGATTCTTAACTATCTGTAATTGCAGTCACCCTGTCACCAAATGAGCTCACATGTTGAGGTTTTTGAGCATAGATATATTTTCAAAGGGGGGATAGTATTCAACTCACTCAGTCAAGATAACAATAGAGAAAGTACACCAACCATATCAGTTTAAGTTTATCTTAGGAAAATTAATCAGGAGCACATCAAAGAAAACAGGAGTTCTCCATGAAGAGTATATTTTGAAAGATTCAAACCAATGAATAAAAAGCGCTACCAAACAACTTTGACCAATCACGTATGAATTTCAGTGGAAAGTTCGTGAGAGAGAAGATATTCTATTGATGTGAGTGTTACTAACCCACAGGTAGTCATATAGAAGACTAGGCTGATAGCACTACAATTACAACAGTACAAGCCAGCCCAGCAGGCTAACCTGTCCCTCTCAAGTCAGCCATCTTATCTGCTGAGTTCTCAATCCTTCATTTTAACTCAGTCATCTCTTTTTCAAGAGTGCTTTATAAAAACCTCACAGTATTTCTCTGAAAATGATAGCCACAGAATATACACTATGAATACAGATTGTAAACGCTTGTCTCTCTTTGGGCCAAGACAAATTTCCTCTAAGAATATATGTCTGTTTTCCAGATAGAAAACCTACATGTGCTTTTCCTATATTACATTAACTCTTATATTTCAAGTCTAAAGGTTGGGGTCTAGGTAGAATCTATTAAAAACCTGAACATCCAATGGTTATCCTCAGTTTTATTGATGACGCTGCTAATGTAATAATGTTTCCAAGTAGAAATGACACCAAAAAACACACATATGATTCAAATTTTCTAAGACTGTAATCATAATTACATAATATAAAGAGGGACTGAAAAGAAACACCCAACACAAATGTGATCAGTGGATCATTTCTCTCTCTTTTGTAAATAAACTTTCATGCACAATTATACTTACACCTGCATGTACTAAATTCATTTTTCCATGTTGAAGGACACGCAACAATGGATATGATGTGAGAAAGAGGCTGCTTTTGCAATCTGAAGAGCTGGATGCTACCCAGTTCAGATCAGCAGAGATAAGGGACAGAGAGTGAGACAAGTTTTCTACTTTTGCTTTAGATCTCCATTGCATAAAAATTTTTCTAGTGTCAGAAATGAAACTAAGTGCATTAAGCATACCATTTCTCTTCATTCAAAACCAGTGTATTTTTTCTAATGTTTCTGCCTGGGCTCAGTTTGGTTATTACAACTTAGCACATAAGTCATTTTTTCCAACTTCAAAGAACATAATAAACATTAAATAATTATTCTTCACAATGCCTCTTCAAGGTAGGTATTTTTGTTTCAATCCCATTTTATAGACCTGAAAACTGAGGGAAGGTAGCCAAAGCAGGTATCCTCTGATCCTAGGAGATTAAAAAAATATATATAATAACAACCTTTCACATCTCAACCATCTTTTTCTCTTTTTACTTTTGTTCTTTCTAAGGACTTTAAGATATAAGAAAGAGATTAGGGGGAAAAAATTAACTCTGTGATGTTTTCAAAGGAAAGAAAAAATTTCACACCTTTTAAACTGCCATTCAGCTGCAGGTAAAGAATTTAACAGCTTGCGGAGTGCTAATTAGAGCCCATTATAACTTGATTGGTCTGCCTTGGCAGCAGCACACTGCCTTGGTCCTTGCACGAGGGAGATTTCCCTGCTCTGTATAGTTCTGATTCTGGTAACTTGTGTTCCTGACTATGGAAGCAGTGATAATTCAGAGGCAGCAATCAGAACCGAGCTGTGTCAATCAATATTTAAAATGGAATTTTACCTTTGCATGCTTAGGGAATAATAAACGCCAAGTTCTGTTCAATACTTCCAATGGCCCAGGTGTTATCACCTTCAATTGCATGAAGAAACAGAAAATTGAGGTTCATTATCTGCCTTTAACTTCTTAATTAACAATGTTCAAAGAATATCTAAGAAACATAGTATCTGTATTTGGCCTTTGAGGCATTTGGTATTTACTATGTGGAGAGGAAATCAAGTATGTGTATTTACAGGGTAAATTCTTTGCACTCAAGTGGCAAAATGAGCTTTTCTGAATGAGTACATATATTTGGTCCAAAAGTGTTTTCTCTTTGCTATGTTTGATTATTTTCTTGATGACCTAAGGGGATTTCTTCTGTCTCTGATAATTAAGTTTAATGATGTTCTGTGCATCTAGTCACTCAGTCCCACCCGTGGACCACGTTTCCATTTGCTGATTGCATAGAAAGCTTCTGCGTGGAAAGGCTCTCTCAGTGCACCCACCCTCTTCTTTCCCAGATCAAATGCCCTCGTTTTCTTCATTTCTTTTTTTTTCTCGATATTGATTTAATATTTTTAATTGATTATTTTTATTTATTTACGTTTCAAATGCTGTACCCTTTCCTGGTTCCCCTCTGCCACTCCCGTCCATCCCCCCTCCCTCCTTCCTCTGTGAGGGTGCTCCCCCCACCTACCCACCTACCCACTCCTGCCTCACCCTCTCTGCCCTACATCCCCTACTAGGGAGCATGGAGCCTCCACAGGACCAAGGGCCTCCCTTCCCACTGATGCCAGATAAGGCAATTCTTTGCTATATAGGCAACTGGAGCCAGGGGTTCCTCCATGTGCACTCTTTGGTTGGTGGTTTAGTCCCTGGGAGCTCTGAGGTATCTGGTTAGTTGATATTGTTGTTCTTCCTCTGGGGTTGCAATCGCCTTCAGTTCCTTTAGTCCTTCCCCTAACACCTCCTTTGGGATCCCCAAGCTCAGTCCAATGGTTGGCTGCGTGCATCTACAAATGTATTGGTCAGGCTCTGGTAGAGCCTCTCAGCTATACCAGCTATTCCAGGCTCCTGTCAGCAAGCACTTCTTGGCATCAGCAATAGTGTCTGGGTTTGGTTTCTGCAGATGTGATGGATCCCTAGGTGGGGTGGTCTCGGCATGGCCTTTCCTCAGTCTCTGCTCCACTCTTTGTCCCTGAATTTCCTTTAGACAGGAACAATTCTGGATCAAAGTTTTTGAGACTGGTGGATGGCTCTATCCCTCAACTGGGTGCGGTGCCTATCCACTGGATATGGTGAGTGAAGTAACCCAGTTATTAAAGAACACCCATGGTATGTACTCACCAATAAGCAGATAGTAGCCCCAACGCTTGGAATACCCATGGTACAACTCACAGACCATATGATCATCAAGAAGAAGGAAGACCAAAGTGTGGATGCTTCAGTCCTACTTGAAAGTGGTAACAAGCCGGGCGTGGTGGTGCATGCCTTTAATCCCAGCATTTAGGAGGCAGAGGCAGGCAGATCTCGGAGTTCGAGGCCAGCCTGCTCTACAGAGTGAGTTCCAGGACAGCCGGGGCTACACAGAGAAACCCTGTCTTGTAAAACCAAAAAAAAAAAAAAAAAAAAAAAAAGGTGGAAATAAAATAATCATGGGAGGTAGAGGGAGGGAGGGAGGGACCTCAGAAGGAGAGGGGAGGGAGAGGGAAATTGGGGTTATCAGGTGTGGAAGGAGATATGGGTCGGGGTAAGAAATACAGAGGGTCAGGAAATTGAAAGGAGGTATATATAGCAGTGGGGGATGGTGAGCTGGGGGTAGCCACTAAAATATCCCAGATGCCAGGGAAGCAAGAGGCTCCCAGAACCAAAATAGGATGACAATACCCAACAAAGAAGAGATATAATCTATAGAGACCATATCCAGTGGATAGGTTTTCTTCATTTCTAACATCTAGGTTGAATATTAACAAGTTTTTTTTTTTGGTTGGTTGGTTTTGGGTTTTGGTTTTGGTTTTTTGTCGAGACAGGGTTTTTCTGTGTAGCCCTGGCTGTCCTGGAACTCACTCTGTAGACCAGGTTGGCCTCGAACTCAGAAATCTGCCTCTGCCTCCCAAGTGCTGGGATTAAAGGCGAGCGTGCACCACCAATATTAACAAATATTAAGAATGAACACTATAAAACCTTGAGGAAATGTTCCATCTTTCTCTCCTTTTTAAAAAAGTATTTCTTTTATGGTCTGAGATTATAACATAATTTCTCCCTTCCCTTCATATATGTATATGTATAGTTATTTCCATATATATTACTAAATACTTGAATACAACCTGCTTAGTCTACATACTGTTACTTGTATGCATGTTTTTAGAGCTGACTACAGTTCAGTGGCTTTTCGTGCACTCACAGTGTTGGACGACCGTACTTATCTTCAGAAATATTTTCAACTAACCAAATTGAAACTTGGTACCTCCACATTAACTAATGACTTCCTCCTCACTCTCCTTCCAGACCCAACAGCCACCATACCACTCTCCGGAGCAGTGGTTCTCAACCTACTGAACACTGCAACCTATTAATACAGTTCCATATGTTGTGGTCACCCCCAAGCATAAGTTATTTCATTGCTACTATAGTGTTGCTACTGTTAAGAATCATAATATAAATATATGCTATGCAGGCATCTCATATGAGAGACACATAGGACCCACTGGTTGAGAACCACGGCTCCAAAGATTCTGCACTGAGGTGAAATGATAGAGTATTTCACTTTATATTGCATCCTCAATTTTCACCCACATGGCATATATTAAAACTTCCTTCCTTTTTAAGGCTGTCGATATTGCAGTGTAAGTACATATCTCATTTAGCTCAATGTTTCTTTTGTTAGTGGAAGATTGGGTTGTAGTGCTTGTTGTGGTAAATAATGTTACTGTCAATAGGGAAACAAAATATCTCTAGGAGACTTTGCTTTCAGTTTTGCAGCTATAAAATGTTAAAATTCAGAACAGGCCACCTCAGTGTATGTTCTCTGAGTATTTAAGAAAACCGTAGCTGCAGAAAGTCCTACCTTCTCATTCTGTCTTGAAGGAGATAAAGTTGTTAGTTCTCTGATATTCCTCTAATGTATATTTTATCATTATCATTTTAGTGTTTCTGCCTACAGCCAGGGAGCAGGAATAAAAACCAACACAGACATGGATCTGAATGAATAGCCCATATCTGTTTCAGCCAAAATCATCATGACTGGATGGTATACTTTGTTCAGTCTATTTCTAGATAACTTCTTCATAAAAATGTAGGCAAAAATTTCACTTTTCCTTATACTTTTAGGTCTTTAGTTTTGAAGACCCCTTTCATGCAAACAGTATTAACTACATGTGAGTCCTTTTTAAGATGGGTCTTCTCCAGGGGTATCTCAGCTTCTGTTAGGTGAAGATATGGAGTTGTGTGGGTGTCTGGCAATTATATTTTTATTTTTTGAGAAACTCCTATCAGTTTCTACAGAATCTGCACGAGTTTACCTTCTAAACCATAATTTAAAGGGTTCCATTTTTTTCCACATCTTCACAAATAATTGTTCATTTTGTTAGTAGCCACCCTAACAGATACGAGATTGTATCATATTGGAGTTTTGATTTCAAGTTCCTTAATTGTTTATTACGTTGAGCTTCTTTTGTGCTTTTATTTTTTTCTTTTTAAAATTTTTATTGAAAATAAAATATATTAGAAATTAAACAATCCTCTTAATTTTTTCTGATTCTTCATTGTTAGTATATAGATATACTATGTAGAAATGGTGTATATAGAATGGTTAGAATATATATACATATGTATATACAATATATATATTATAGATGTGGGTTGCTGACTTTGACTATACTCCTTCCCCTATCTGTTCTAGCAGCCTTTGCTTTGTATAGAGCATGTCAGCTTTCTACACTTAATTAATAACAGACATAATCCTACTTCCTTTTTGTAGTTTGGAGACTTTTAAATTTCCTTTTCTTGTCTAATTGCTCTGGCTAGGATTTCTAGCACTCTAGTGTTTAGAGCTAGACACAGTAGAAAGAGGGTATTCTCACTGTGTAGCTAAATTAAATGACTTGTCTTAACTACGTCATCCTGGGTGATGTTTAAGGCTCTGACTTTTATGCAGGCTATAATGCTGAGGCAGCTCCTTCTGCGCTTAATTTGTGGAGAGCTTTTATTATATATAACACGCTATTCTTTGGAGAAACATATGCTCAAGGTGATTTTTTTCTCCTTCATTATAATTATTCTGTTATATTACCCAGACTGATTTTTATTTTATAAACCTTGCTTATGTTTCTGTAAAAAAATGTTCATATAATGATGCTATACAATGCTTAGAAGACATCAACTGATAGTATTTTTAAATCAATGAAAGGCCACCAGTGGGAGGCAAGGCCCTTGGTCTTGCAAAGATTCTAGACCCCAGTATAGGGGAATGCCAGGGCCAGGAAGTGGGAGTGGGTGGGTTGGGGAGTAGGGGGAGGGGTAGGTTATAGGGGATTTTCGGAGAGGAAACTAGGAAAGGGGATAACATTTGGAATGTAATTGAAGAAAACATCTAATAAAAGAAAAAAGAAAAAAATCAACGAACAAGAAGATCCATTGGTAGTTTTTGTATAGTATCTTTGTTAGGTTTATATAAGAGGAATAGTTGAACATTTTCACCAGTGCTGAAGAGGTCTCCACTACATGGAAATTAGCAGAGACGAACACAGTGGACAAGTGAGGAACCTATGCAATCGTACACATTACATCGCACTGTCACTTGACATCGCCAAGTTGAAAGCAGAAGGCTCCAGTGCTTGACATACCGTAGTGGAACGGCAGTAAAAGTGGATTTGATTTTCCTCACATTCATTTGTCAAATCAAAATTGTCTACAGCAGCTGGTCCAGAGTGTCTGGCCTGTATGTCCCTCTCTTCTGTAGCAACGAAGTGTACCCCTCTCTATCAGTAGAGTTTGAAATACGAAAAGAAGGGATATTACTTAGGACCACGGACACATGTGCCTAAGCTGAACATGAGGATACACAATGAATTTGCCATGGAGAAAGCATTCCTACATGAAGCAGGGAGCTCAGGATAGGCACGATGGAGTCTTTATCTCTGGGCCAGCAAGTGTTCTGGCCCCAAGGCCAATGTATATGACCCAGTAGAAGCTGAAAGACTACATACATGAGACTTCCTTTTCCAATAAAAGTAGTTGCCTTCATTTTTCAGAAGCCAGGGAAGAGCTGGTGTTAATTCCAATTAAGTATGATACAAGGAAAGCTGCTCAGGTGTGGCGGCACACACCTTTTATCCCAAGCAGAGGCGGACAGGAACTCAGAAAGCAGGTCTCTGAGTTCCAGGCCAACCTGGTCTACAAAGTGACTTCCAGGACAGCCAGAGCTATACAGAGAAATGCTGTCTTGGAAAAAAAGAAAAAAAGAATTTTTTCACTACATTTTTAACTAGTGACTCTTTTTTTAAAAGAATTTGCGTACTTTTAGTGCGTGTGTGTGTGTGTGTATGCATGCAGATATATATGATATGCATGTGGGTTTAGGAATTTCAAAGGACAACTCCCTACACCCACCTTTACCTGTGACCCAGGATCAAACTCAGATGGCCATGTTTAAACAGCAAGCAACTTTATTCACCAGCTGAGTCGCTCAGTGGCCCCAGTCAATTTTCTTACTACATATAAGTCATTTAAGACCGTTCTGGCGGTGGAGAGATGGCTCAGTGGTTAGGTGCACCGACTGCTCTTCCGAAGGTCCTGAGTTTAAATTCCACAACCACATGGTGGCTCACAACCATCTGTAATGAGATCTGACACCCTCTTCTGGTGCATCTGAAGACAGCTACAGTGTACTTAGATTATAATAATAAATATATCTTTTTTTTAAAAAAGTCTGTTGTTTCTTAGTGATTTACCATCAGAAGGTTTTGCAACTTTTACCTGAGCTATCCAACTTGCTACCACACAGCTGTATCTTAGTCTCTCTCTCCCCCTCTCCCTCTCGCTGTCTCCCCCCTCCCCCCTCTCCCCCCTCCCCCTCTCCCCCCTCTCCCCTCTCTCCCCCCTCTCCACCCTCCCTCTCCCTCTCCCCCTCCCTCCTCGTTTCTCCCCCCACCCCTTACTTCTATGGACTTGGTAGCAATATCTTCTTTTTTTTTCTATCTTAGTAATTTGAACCTCTTTTAAAATTTCATTTACATCAAACTTTACTTATTCAGCTGAGCATCTCAGAGAACTATCTTTTGTTGAATTTCTTTTCTATTTCTATTATTTTTCTCCCTCCTGTTCCATTTATCTCTGCTGCAATCTTTATTATTTCCATCCTTTTTTAACAACTCTGAACTTATCTGTTTTTCTCTCATGAGGCAATTGATTTGTAAAGTTGTTATTGAGTTGAAGTCTTTCTTGTGTTATGGTGTGTTTATAGATATAAAGGTCCCCGTTAGCGCTGCTTGAATTGCCTGACACATTTTGATATTTCACGTAGAAATTTTCATTCATCTCCAACCCTTTCGCAATTCCTCTTAGCATTTCCATTTTTATGCAAGGCTGTGTGAGTGAGAACATGCTCTTTACTTACTGGCATGGTGACACCTGCCTGCAATCCAATCAGGGACTGATGCAAGTAGATGGCAATATTCAAGACAGCCTTGGTCACAGAGACTGCAAGTTTATTCTGGGCTTGAGAGCAAAACTCTTTCTTTAAAAACAAGCTCCAATCCAAGTACTAACCAGGCGTATCCAAGGAGCTAAAGAGATCTGCAACCCTGTAGGTGCAACATTATGAACTAACCAGTACCCTGGAACTCTTGACTCTAGCTGCATATGTATCAAAAGATGGCCTAGTCAGCCATCACTGGAAAGAGAGGCCCATTGGACACGCAAACTTTATATGCCCCAGTACAGGGGAATGCCAGGGCCAAAAAAATGGGAATGGGTGGGTAGGGGAGGGGGGGGGGGGTATGGGGGACTTTTGGGATAGCATTCTAAATGTAATTGAGGAAAATACATAATAATAAAAAATATTTTAAAAAAGAAACTATTCGCAAAACAAAAAAACAAACAAAAATAAATAAAAACAAGCTCCAAAGAATTTTAAAACACTGCTGTTTAATGGCTACAAATTCATGAATTTTCTCGCTTTCCTAATGCTAATGTTTTCACTTCATCCCAAAGTGATCTGAGAAGTTACACTGTTTGTGTGGAGTTTAAATTCTACTGATAGCTCAGTTTGTTGCCCAGCTTACAATCTTTCCTGGAAAGACATGAAGCAAACACACATTCCATCGCTATTAAATAAGAACATTTACTGTATGGTGTTTATCTGTTTCCTGGTTATTTTATCCATTTTGAAATTATTGAAATTTCCAGTTTTGACGGTAGAACTCTATTTATGGTCCAATTGGTTCAATCTTGCCTTGCATAGTTGATAGACTGTTGTTAAATGTATGAACCATGATAATTGTTCTATGTTACTATGTACTAAAATGTCATTTGCTATACACTATCCAACATATCCTAACCTCCTATTTAAATGCTATTTGGATTGAAAATATTATTTCCATATGTGATCTTGTTTCATGGAGTATCCTTTTCTATGCTTTCATGTTCAATGGATTTGGATCTTAACAAAGTGAATCAGCTGTAGAAAGAGCATAGCTACTTAAGGTTCACAAATCCATCACGCTATTCTGACTTTTAATAGAAGACTTTAATCCATTTACACTTAAAATAATTACAAGTAAGAAGTAATTTCAATCACTTTCTATTTGTTAACCATGTTATAAAGCTGTTTACCCTTAATCTCCTACATTACACTCGTTTTTATTTAATTTTTAAATAGAACGCTTAATCTATCTTCTATATCTATGTTTAATCTATACTCTTTAAGGATATCATGGATATTATAACATCTTACATTTATACCACTCTAATTTGAATTTATGCAAGTGTAGCATCAATAACACAAAAAGGTTTTCTCCTTTAGCAGCTACATCCATCCCAGCCCCTTTCTACTGTCCATTTTACAAAATTACATCTACATATATTATGTCCAAAATATAAGCTATTACTTAAAAAAATGGATCTGTTAATATTTATAGAAAAGAAAAGGTGAGTTACAAATCATCACTATTATACCAGTGTTTATAATTACTCATGTGTTTGCATTTCCTGAAACATTTGTTTCTCTCTCACCCCCAAGTAACTGTAGAGTGCGCTTTTCATTCCATCCTCATGACTCCCCTTACTACTCCCTGCCTAGAGGAACTAGTGGCAGCGAAGTTCTTCTGCTTTTATTTCACTAGGCATACCTTCCTTCTTTGTCTCTTAAAGGATGGCTTTGCTTCTGACAGTTGTTCTCTGGCTTTGTTTTCTGCTGTTAGTCCACTGACTCTGTGTCTGAAGAGAAATTTTTTTTGGCAGTCTGATCAAAGATCCCTTGTTTGTGATAAGTCACCCCTTTGCTTGTTTCAAAAAGCTTTTAACAACATAATTAGAAAGTGCTGTGGTGTAGGTTGCTTGCAATTCATCCCATTGAAGTTTGTTGAGTTTTGCAACAATTGTATTAAAGTATTCAAATTTGGTAAGTTTTAAGTCACTTTAAAAAGTACTCTTTGTACACTTATTTTTTTTCTTTCTTCTCTTACCCAAAGTGTCTGTGATGCTCTTCCAGAGGTCCTACAGTTCCTGTAGACTCTATTTATATTTAAACAGGTTTTTGTTTGTTTGTTTTCTGTCCCTCAGACCCAACAGTTTCCCTTGTCTCATCTTCAAATATGTTGATTCCTACTCCTCTGGTTAATTTAAGATACTCTCTGAATCCTTGTAATGAAATGCTCCTTTCAGTTATATTAATTTTTTTAATTAGTAAACAAAGGCTTCAACGTGTAATTTGTCAGCAAAGTTTGATTTTTTTTACCATTTCCTTCCCCATCCCCTGCCCCTTCCTTATACACTTCCCCTCCCAAAAGCTTCTTTTTCATTTTTATATTACCCTTGTTCTTACTCACTCCTTACTTCCTCCACATTGCCTTCCTCCCTTTCCTGTTGTAACTGGTAGAACCCTACCCACTAGGCAGGCTACCTGCTCTGCCAATACTCCTCTTTGTTGTGCAGAATCCTTTTAGCTTCTTGTTGAGAAGGCTGGGCTGATTCCGTGAGCGGCTTCAAGTTGGCAATTAAGGAGATGAGGCCTAAATCTCTGTCTCCAAGAACTGGGCAATTCCAGGTAAGTACAGCCCTCAGAAGCTGCCCAGCCACCTGGCCTGAGCAGGTCAGCAGCAGTTTCCAGACTTCCTCAGCTACAGTTTCCAGATCTCCCCAGCAAGTTACCAGCTCCCACATCCCAGTAATGGAATGTCCATAGAGATGGACCCAACAGATTAACATACAGGTCACCTACCCTGGAATTCCCTAATGTGCTTTAAATCAGGCCTGCAAGCTCACTTGGGTGTCTCTATTCTGGTGATGGGGAGACCCCAGCATGCTGGACTTCTAGAGAATAAAACACTCTTTGCATTTACATACTATTTGAGTCCAGCGTATCATTCTTCAGGGAATCATGGACCCTTACACTGTACCCCATATTTGTCATTGTGAGGGATGTTTATTTTTTAATTCAGAATTAAATCAACTTTTTTTCTTTCCTTCTTTTGATTTATATTTTTATTCACTGGCAGTTCAGTTTTGTTTCTTTCTTTTTAAATTTATAATTTTATTGGTATTTCAGTTTTGTTTGTAGATAATTTCTTTGCTGTCTTTCTATATGCTTTTGCTCATTATATTTAAGGTGGTATTTTAAATTCTGGTATAATAAACTGACTATCAAAACTGATTCTTACAGATCCACATCCAGGCTTAACTTTGCAGAATGTTATTGTCTTTCTGACTGTGTTCTTCCCATTCCCAGGGGTTTGAGAAGAAGGTGGCTCATTTATTTTGAAGTGCCTTATCCAGACCAAGATTTTGTATATATGACAGACCTTCGATGGTGTGTTCATCGAGGAAGACATGTGTAAACCTCCTCTGTCCAAGACAATCATTAAAATTACGTCATTTGCTAAATCATGTTTCTTTGTAGGATGTCATCAAAGTTGTAAATCGTATCCTTGATTACCTCACATTTTATTTTTAAGTCTGTTTCTGTTGTTTTTGTGTCTGTTTTGGATTTGGTTTTGGTTTCGGATATTTGGATTTTGGGTTTTATTTTCGGTTCCGGGTTTGTTTGTTTGTTTGTCTGTAGACCGAGTTTTTCAGTGTAACAGAGCCCTGGTCTTGCTTTGTAGACCAGGCTGGACTCACACACACAGAGATCCACCTGCTTCTGCATCCCAAAGGTGGGGGGGGGGGAGGTGTGCCACACTATGCACAGTTTTAACTTTGTTTTTTAACTATGAGTCAAAGGAGTCATTATAGTTTTAACATTTCAAAATATAGCTCTAAACTTTACACATCTCAATGAGAATTGGTTTTGATCTCAATCATCTAAATTTAAAAATATATTTAGTCCCATTTTAAAAATTAGTTTTAAAGCTTAAGGGATTCATGAAAATAGTTGACTTACATCATACAAAGGGAAATCATATTGAGCTTTGAGTCATATTTGTTTTAGTTTAAAAATATGCTGACAAAAATAATAAAAAAATATTCTCTTTCAGAAAAAATAGTACCTAAGGGAAGATATGCAAAAGTTATATGACATGAAAATTCATTATAGCAGAGGCAAAGCTTTAAAACTTGGCTCTTTGGAGGGAAACCACTCTGCGCACATGCATGCATACGTGTGCCGTGCATATTTGTATTAACATAGAGTCACTATTTTGTAATTATGCCTGCATGCAATGTACTCTGCTCACTTATTGTGAAACCTGCTAAGTGCTTTTTCACAGAATCATGTAGACTAATCTACAGATTACTGTGTAGAAGACGTAAGCAGGCTACATGTGGCTTCTCCCCACCCCCTCCACCTCTCATCTGCAACCTTTTCTGAACCTCGGACCAGCACTACACGGCACTTAGAACTTTCTGTAACTCTAGTTCCAGGGGATCCAGCTCCCACTTCACACATGCAGTGCATATGCGTACATTCAGCAAAAATGCTACTCTACTGCAAATAAAATAAAATAAAATAGATCTTTTTTAAAAATTGTCTTCTTAAACCAGCCTAACTAGAAACCCACCTGAGAAAGCAGTTCTGAACACTATGGCCTAGCCCACATCAACACGTGCGTCACAAGTGGCCAGCTGATAGGAAGAGGATTTGGCCAGACACAGTTTTGTAGCGGAGAGTATTTGCTACATCTATTACCCCTAAAAATAAAGTATAGATAATGTATGATGGAAAATTACCATTTCTAATTATATCTAATATTTACTGAATAAGCACTTACCCTGTGCCAGTTACAGATTTAGACACCTTATATATTAACCCATTATGAGCTAAGACAGTATAAATAACAAATAACACTATTTCCTACAGGAGACACTGAGGTACAGATAGGTTAAGTAACCTGCCTTAACTTAACAGAGCTTGTAAAGAAGAGAGCTGGCTTCCACTGTGAGAATCTAGCTCCAGAATCTGTAGGCGTCACAACTGTGATGACTGTGTGCTACCTGGGTATCAAAGCTCTTCAAATTTTGTCCCAGAATGAATTTAAATATCCTAGCTCAGTTTTAACTCTTGGGACTTTAATTCTTATTAAACTTGTTTTCCGTAGGTTGTTTTCTTTGTTTGTTTTTTTATTTTTTAATGCAGTAAACCATAATTTTAGGGCAAGAACTCAGCATTACTTTCTTACTATATCTCTTTCCAAGTCGTTATTTCTTATAATATCTTGTACTGTACCTGGGCAGACACCACTCAATGAGAGAAGATCAGAAAGGGGTTTTAACATCTCCAATCTCCAAGAGTCATGGTTCATACTCTGTTGCAGTCTTGCAGCACGTATTTCTGGATTATGGGTGATGCCGTCCATCCTCATAGAGCCAGATGCAAACATGCAGTGAAGGATGAAGGAGACATCAATAAGCTGAAGGATTTTAGTGTAACCACTTACTGTAAGTGTGAATGACTAGGACAAAGAGGCCGAAAGCACTGAAAAATCACCAGATTCCACTGTCTTCTATCACCCACACTGATGTTATTCCTGCAATTGAAAGCACTGTGAGGCCAAGGATTCCTTTCCATAGGGCTTGTGCTATTAAGAGATTGAAAAATAGGGGTGCCATTAAGCAGGAACCTAAAGGGGGAGGCCATTTCATCCACCTTCTATCATACTACCAGGATATACAAAGATTACTCCAGTCGTTAGCACATTAATTATCAACCCACCTGCCTTTTTTTTTTCCTCAGTATTTTTCCCCCCTGGAAGCAATACATACAGTCAATGTCTGAGTTCTCAGACAGTAAAATGGTTGCCATAAAACAGGAGCTGTGAGGGGCTTCTTATGGAATAATGGAAAAATGGAAATTACTGTCAAAATGATGTCATGGCTTCAAAACATTGTTGGTACAAGTGCCTGACAGGCATCCTTGACACAATCTGTAATGACATAGTAAGAAAGCAAAAATAATGTGACAATGGCTTTCTCTCTAGGACTTTTGAAGAATTACTGGGTGGGTGCTGCACTCCACGTGCTGATCTCTAGCAGAAGATGCAATTTCTCCCTGAGACATCAATATTTATGAGACTTATTGATTATCTTGTCATGTTTAAAATATGTGCTTAACAGTATATTTAAGGGTCAATTGGAGTCACAGGGACACATATGAAAGAGCAGCAGCAGCTACTAACAGAATTGGACAAACAATGAGACTTTTTTGTTAGTTCTTTTAGCTTATATTATATATCTCCCTCTCTCTAATTAAAGGTATCAGTAAAAATTTAAGATAATTCTCTGCAAACAGAAGAAAACAAAACAAACAAACAAACAAAAAACTACCAAACAAGCAGATGCTATGAATGAATTAACTTAAAAATATCAAAAAATGCAACATTACTATAATCTTATGCACACTCTTCAAAGAAATCTACTGTATTATTGGCAAGCAGGGCACATGCCATAGAATCTAGCAATATTCAAGTCTCACCATCACTGTGGATCGAGGACTCTGACTATTTCAACAAATTAACATGTGGCTTCAGACATCATACAATAAAGGTGGTCATACATATATAGATATTAATACTGTGTCTCAGGACAGAAGAAAATACTAACCAACTCATTGGCAGATGTTAATCATACCACTATCCTAATTTAAAGTGGGAAACAATCAGTTGTTATAGCTACACGATATAAACAGCAAGGCAAAGGATATTGAAAGGAGAAGTTGGGTCAACCAGACTAGCCAATGATATCTGTGCTATTAGTGATAGTTTACAGGAACTTAGGGAGCTTTGTTCCTCCTAAAATTCATAGACTGGGCTCTTGTGTTCCCACAGGAAAGAACTGAAGATATGATGTGCAGCAGGGACAGGAGAGCACAGTCCTCAACAAAACAGACAAGCAAGCAAACAAACAAACAAAAAACAACCACTGTCTTCAATCAGACAGCTGTGCTGCTTGCAAGAGAATGAGAGATCATCACAAGCTAGTCTGTTGATGGCTGACCTCATAGAGGCAATGGGAAAGGAGGGTCAATGGACTCTCACTGAGATTTTTCTGACCAGACTCCCCTTTCTCTACCTCTCAGTCATTTGAATACATTCTGTGCTAGATTTTCTCATTGCATATGGCCTGGGGCTCTTAGGGAGTGCTAGACTATATTGGCTGGAGACAACTAACTGAAGAGGGGGGTGTCCATCTTCAGGCTACTGGGAAGCCACCGTTCATTTTAGATGAAGACTTTCCAGCGCCGTTGCTTTGGAGCACTCTTGCTCTTTGATGTGTCCTAGTGGTCTTGTAAGGAGTGGTAGACAGAAGGAATCCCCAAAAGAGCAGGCAAATAAGGTTAAATGATGTTATAGGAAGTGAACCGTCTTCTAATGCAATTATGACCATGAGATGAAGAATAAAATAAAATGTATAATAGACATATTATGAAAAAGAGGAGGAGGAGAAAGGAGAGGATAAGGTAGAGGGAAAGGAGGCGAAGGGGAAGATATCCCTGCATTCTCTTCTCTCCCTCCTCACCCTCTCTTTGTGCATGGTGAGGCACAAACTGGAAGGTTCTCAGGATGAGAATCATTACCAGACTCTGAATACAATGAGGCTTATTGGCACCTTGGTCCTGGACATTTTAGCATCTAAAACTGAGACAAAATTAACTTTTCACCTTTATTTACTTGCTCTTGAGAAAGATTTTCTATGTGAGCCCAACTTGTTGGAACTCACTATATAGACCAAACTATCCCTGAGTTCTTGATCCCCCTATGTGTCCTTCTAAGGTGGGGGATTGCAAGTATCACAATGCCCAGAAAAATCTCTATTTTTTTTTAAAAGAAATACTTGGTCTACTTGAATCAGGATCTACAGAAGGTCTACACACAGCATTTTGTTTTAATTTTGAGATTGTGCTTTCATGACAACTTTTCTTCCTAAGTTTGTGTCACATGGATAAAACTTTACAGGTGTAGCTTCTGATGTTTCTAGGAGGATAGTCCCACAGTAAATCTCCCGCTCCTCCAGCTCTTCCATCTCCCAACCCTGTTACAATATTCCCTGAACCTTAGGTGATGGAACATTTCATAGATGTATCCACTGGACTGGGCTCTGTAGCTCTTTATTTTGATGTGGTATAGTTTTCTGTAATGGTCTCTTTTAGTTACAAAGATATGTTTTGCTGATGAGATTATCTGTGGCTAGAAGGACAAATGTTTATAACCTGCTGTTAAGGATTACGCTGGTTTTGTGATTGACAGGCATTATAGCTGGGTAGAACCGTTGGTTGCCTGGCTCCTTTGGCAGTTTGTATGACGCCTTCTGGTACCACTAAAGCTAGTTCTCAAGGAGGGGGTACTCAGATCCTTTTCAGATCAAGGGCCACTGGCAAGTGTTTATGAAGTGCATGGTGTCTTCAGGAATAGGGACTCACCTTCCACCTCTTCTGTGTAAACCAGGGCAACAGCAGTAGGCTACATGTTTTGAGATTCTCTTAGATGGCCATGGTCAACAACCTAAAAGAGGGCTTCTAATGTTGGTATTGGGGTTTGTTATGTGGTCTTTGACTATTATTGCCAGGAGTGCCATCAGGCCAGATGAAAAAAGTTCATTTACCTACACCTATGTGTGTGCGTGTTTATACACTGAATGTGTGCATATTTTCTTTTTCTTTTCAATGTTCCCTCCTTTCCTCCTTCTCTTGTATGTATTCATACCCACTTCTCTAAGAAGGCTGCACCTTTTTCCTTTCCCCTATCCAATCGCTTGTCTCCTCCTCATGTCCGTCAAGCAGCCCAGTCTGTGTTATTTAGTATTTGCCATCTCAGACTGATACACTAGACTATGCTGAAGACATGGGCATCCACTCATTGATTTAGCAAGAATTTAGCCAATACCTAAGACATTGCAATTACTAAGAAAACATACATGGAGTTGAAATGAGTGTGACACAGACCTATTTTGTTGGCAGATAGCAAGGCACACAGTCAACAACAGCAATTGTGCAGAAATTGTTTTTGAACGTAATTATAGATTGTTCTTGGATAGGTAGGGAAGGGACTTTACCTGGCAGCTCAGTCATGTGGCTTCCAAGGGCTTTTTTTCGTAGTCAGCGACTTCTCAATAACAGACTTATTATTTAACGTTTATAAACTGCAACTGAGAAGATTCAAATGCAAATCAAACCAATACTATATATTTGTTGCCTCAATGTAATGAAATAACATGTTAGTGGGCTAATGAGATACACCACAGCAACTGACATTTCGTGGGATTAACGAAAATGTAATCACATCAACATCTCTGTTCAGGGGTCAGTAGTCTTTTTGCTTAATGGGTCTGACAGGAACTAGTATAGGCTTGGCATGTTCTCTTGTCTCTATTGCTAATAATCTCCCTCTCCATTGTAGTGTGAAATCGGCCATAGATAATACATAAATGAACGAGCATACTGTGTCCCAACAAAGCATTATTTGCAAAGAGGGATGACAGAGAAGACTCGGAAGGATATTAATATAGATATGTAATTAGAAACAACTTCAGCCATTATTTTAATAGATTATTTCTTATTTGTCTTTGAAATACACCCTTGTGATAAAGTCAGAAAAGGCTTGTGCCATATAGTTGTATATGTAGTTTATCATTAAAATAAATAACACCTGTGAACACTTGATTCGTCAAAGATATTCTATCTATTCTAAAGTTGTGTCACTGTGATCTACTATGTTTGGTGAGGGTGGCTTTCATTCAGTTAAGCTTAGTGTATCTGAGTGTTTGTGTGTGTGTTCTAAAATATGAATTAGTTAATCCCCCAACGTCCCAGGACACAAAGGAGCGAAATAGGATAGGATAATGTTCACAAGCACAGTTTTCATTTACATTTCTTTTTCCAGGCTCTATACTAAGAGCTGAGGAAAAGACAGCATACATGTGGACACACACTCACATACGCACACACACACATATGCACACACACATGCACACAAATAATCCCTCAAGGATCTTCCATCCTTCTGTTGGTTCAGGGGACTGAATTATTTGTTTTGTTTTGTTTTGTTTTGTTTTGTTTTGTTTTTAGTGAACACCTGATGTACTGTCTCCTTTCTCAAGAAACCATTTTCACTTTTCTCCAAAGCACCTGTATTAAAGCTGCTACAATGTCACTCCCTTCTGATGACAAAGGTTGAGGGAGGCTTTTAGTGGTGGGCTATAATTTCATCATAATTCAAATGTTGCCTGTTCAATTTTCAATCTCATAACTCCACAGTTCTTTTCCTTCAATTAGCAAAATAAATCACTGCAGAGCAGGGCTGACAACTGGAAATTTCCAACTTGAACCATCCATCTCTCTTTTTTTTTTCCACAGGGAACCTTGACATTCTCTTCTCACAGGTCTTAATTTCCTCTCCCTCAGCATGCCAGCCACTGAAGTTGCCTTCCAAAACACTGAAGAACCAAGGATTGGGGAAGCTGTGGGGAAAGATCTACAGGTAGAATACTGTTGTCTTGGGAGACAACTGGCTAAGGAATTCACTCTGCTGTCTTTAGTACAGAAATAAAAGAGTTGAGTTAAGCTCCTGTTCCTCAGCAGCTCAGGTGCTTCTCTGCTTTTCCTTTTGATGTCTATCTGTGTCTGAAAGCTTAACTTTCTTTGTTCCAGGGACAGGGGGGGGGGAGTTCGGTCCTTTCAGAGCAAAGAATCTACTTTCATTTGCTTTATTGAAACAGATATTTATTCCCAAGGCAAATGGTCCATATTCATCTTTGGTTCTTCCTTTCTCCATATGCCAATCTCTCGGTTCTGTTTTGTTCCTTTCTTCGCTCCAAGTCCACATGGCATGTTTCCAGTCGTGTTTATCCACTCCAGCTAATTGACAGTCACATAAGTGCAAGTAATGCGACATAAGACTGTGAGAGATTTCTGTTTGGCTCTTTAATTAAGGAGTCGCTCACAGGTGCATACAGTTACAACAAAATTAATTGATAGCTTTCTATCGCGCTGCTTTAGCCCACTGCTATTTGATGTTTGCAAACACAACTATTAGATTTGTCTTTTCTTGTATATAAGGATTGCTTCTTATTTTCTTTCATCAGAGGTTAGGACAGGTTGCCCCAAGTACTAAGAAAATATATCAAAGCAGCAAAGATAATTCCACTAAGGAGGAAACAAAGTGAAATGTTTATTTATGAAACATGTTATCACCCCTCAGAAGCACAATGAGAAGCCCTTTATGTTTCAGGATATACTGCAAGTTTCCTGAATGTCAGAAATCATTGCTACCCAAGCCAAATAGCTTCCTGGGAAGTCTGTGTGTTTATTTTTCAGTGATACTTGGGAGGTACACATATTTACAGCAGCAGCCAACTGGCATGTTTCAGGGCTATATTTATTCATAGTCAGTATTCACTTTTTTCTTTCTGCATTTTTATCTGAGCACCAGCAAGGTCCCTTCCCCTCCCTGGAAAATCTAAATGGCTACTCTGATACTGGGTTTGTGCTTAGTAAAACTAGCTGCAACTTGAAGAGGAAGCAGGCATCTACTCAGTCTTCTTGTGTTGGAACTGGAAGGGGCAAAGGGCAAGGGTGGAGGGAGACTTCCTGAATCTTCCTTGTTATTAATAGACTGTGTGTTCTGGACAAGTAAGTGACTTATTGTCTCTGTGCCTTGGTTTCTTGTAGGTGAAAGGGAATAATTGTGATGATTGTATGAGTCAGTGCAGGAAATTGAAAGGATGGCACGTGCAGGGTAACTATGACGATTACAGTTAGTAGACGTCTGACTTGAGCAGCTGCTGCCCGTCTTTTGCATCTTAGTTTTATCTGCAGTGTCCTTTTGGATATGACTACTGACTTGTTGATTGTGTACATGCTACAAAAATATGAATGACTTCACCGTTGTTATTCCTGAAGATTCCTGGATGTTCAGAGTGTCTAGAAGCTCTGTTTTGGAGGGATGCAGCAACTATTAAGCACCAGTTGCTATGAGCTAAGTTCATTTCTAATGCCATTTCTTGTCATATTATTGCTCCTCCCCATCTGCTTTCCTGCCTGTGGGTCCCTGTACAGTGGTCGGTGGTGAAAACAGGTGAAACAAAGCATTCCCTGTGAGGGTGGAGTTCCTGGTTCTTTATTCTTAAAGTCTCAATAGCCCCTAAGGCCGTGAGCACTTCCAAACAACCTGCCTTAGCTGTCTAATAGAAAGGTTTTTTTTTTTTAACACTTTAATGACAAAAAAAATCTAAAGACAGTCAGGTTAAATATAGAGTTGTTTAACCCTTAGGAGAAATTCCACGAGTTCTGGAACTAAGGATACACTGGGACAGAAGACATTATCAGATTACCCCGTCACTTAGAGAAGGGCAGAAGTGCTAAGGGAGTGTGAAGCTGAAGCAAAAGATTGGATTAGGAGCAGAAGGGACATGCTGATTATGCCTCTAGGATGGCAAAGTAAGGGTTTAATTCTAACGACTCAGGTTAAGGAAACCTCCACTAGCAGATTTTCTCTGGAAAGTATTTACTTGTGTGTGTGTGTGTGTGTGTGTGTGTTCACATGCATATTCACACAGTAGATATAGACATTGATCAGTATAAAATCATTTTGGAGACAGGAACACCAAAGATCATACTAGGACACTAAATCTGTCATCAGCTTTAAGGACTGGATTTAGGGTCTAGAAGAGATGATGGAATCTTAAAGGTCAGGAGCTTACAAATTCAGGGATGGAGTCAGAGCAAGGGAATGGGGAAGGTGAGTGTAGAGAAGAGGCCTGCACAATGAACAGATCATCCATCCCATCACATTTGCTTTTCGGGATTTTTGAGACAAAGTCTCACTATCCAACCTAGACAACTTATAGTATTCCTGCTTCGGCCTCCAGAGTCTGAGATTATAGGCACACCCCTCCCCTTGCTGTAGATCTTAATCTTATTAATGCTATGTGTAAGACACAGAGGACATTGTAAACTTACAGGATGCACAGAAAAGTGACATCATCATGTTTACCATAAATAGAGCCCCAGTACCACTACACACTCCAATATCTCAAAAGAAGGGAAAGAAAGATGTATAGCCTGAGGATGAGGGGGAGTGCTATAAAATGCTGTGCTTTCGATGTGACAGGTCTGCTGTGTCCATGAGCTCACAACAGTTAGAGCTATCTGAGCAAGGGCAGTACAGGTGAAAGCCCATAATGGATCAAGGAGGAGCTCTGTGCAAGGCCCCAGGCCTATCTGAGGAGCTATTGACAATGCATGCCTACTCTGTTAGGGACTGTCACCATTGTACTCTCCTTTGGAGTTGTGGCCACTGATAGGTTGCAGAGGAAATAGCGAATGGTTCTCCATCTAAGCATACATGTGTAAGGGATGGAGCATCTCAATTTGCCAGTAATAAGAACTCTGTTACATTATCAAATCCCAAGTGGTCAGCCCTAAAATCTTATACATAGAACAGCACAAAATGGACTCAGTAGCGCGCGCGAGTGTGTGTGTGTGTGTGTGTGTGTGTGTGTGTGTGTGTGTGTGTTAAAACAATGATTATGAAATAAGAGTTTCTGAATTTGAGATGGAACAGGGAAAGGACACAGTAGAAATTAGAGGTGGTAGAGGGAGGGGTGGAATGATATGAATATAGTTCTTGTATAAAATTCTCAACAAAGAGAAACACTTAAATTTTACCAGGGACCAGAAATTTTATTTGAAAAGAAGATATAACAAAGCTAGAAGAAACCTTAATATAGACAATGAGAAGACATCTAGTTCTTAGTGGTGAGCTTTCCAAACATGAAGAGGAAATTTTCATCACAGTTCCTACAAAGGAAACATGATTTCTGTAATGGAAACACAGTGTTATGTGATCTCCTTTATGTGTGATAAAAGTGAAAATGTCCTAAGCATCCCTAGGGCTAGTCCTGCTAATGATTGTTGCTTCTTATTATGTTTTTTTTTATTATGTTCCCTAATGATGTCAGTGCGGTTCTCATGAGAAAATGCAGTAAAGTAATCATTATTATACTAAAACAATGTGTTATAAGTATGCAGCTGGCTTGACCTCAGAATAAAATTACAATGCGTAAAATAATCTGTGGATCGTATATCTTCAGGAATATTGTTTTGTAAAATGAATCCTTGAGACTTGGACACCGGAGTGTTCAAGGTCAATATTATTTGACAAGGAAAAAAAATGTAGTCTATGAGAATTCAACACGGCAATTTCAAAGTGAAGTCGCATGCTTGACACTGAAAGTATCATAAACAACACTTAAAATATGCTTTTGAAAATAAGCCATGTTGTCTTAGCTTGGAAGAGGGCCAAAGCTATGACAAGAAGGGTTGAGATCATCTCCAAATATTTTTCCCTCTGCTTTAACAAATAGACATATAACGAAAACGAATTCCATGCTACCATTTACCATTATCCCAACGTTTTCATCGACATAAAATATCTATCAAGCTGTATCTATAAGTACACCACATCTTTGACAATTAACTCCAGGTGAAATAAAGATTAATTGGCAGAATAAATCCATGGAAATCTGAATGATTTGACCTGTTACTCAAAAGGGTTGGATACACGCCAATTTCTGCTGGCAAACACCTGCCAGGTTCATAATTTGAGTTTTGAACAGTTGATCTTATGCTACTATTTCTAACAAACATTTAAAAGCAGGATCAATTATGCTTGGAGATATTTTTTAATGCATGGAAATCAAACCACTTCATTATCTGGAAAACATTTTATCAGTTATTGGGCAACATGTAAACGTTCAAAAGCTGATTCAGGTTATTTCTCAAATATCTCAGAGATCATGTCTGCAGGTTGAGCCTGGAGTAATATCAAGATGACCACCATGGTTGAACAACAAACAGCCCTTATGTCTTGTGGTCAGCATGCCACAAGTGTTCTTAAGTCACCCCAGTTCTTCATTTTATCCTCATTCAATGCCAGTGTCATTGCCCTACAAACCATCTCACATACATTAGAGGATAGAGCTTTCTTTGTTAAATAAAATGAAACTTTGTGATAAATTGTGACTTTCAAAGTCTGATGTTCCTTTATTCTTTATGGAACATTATCTTGAGAAAGTTCAATTTGCAATGTATCAGAAAGCTTAAAAGAACAAACTTTAGAAAGAATTTAATACAACTTCCCTTCCTTCATTTTAGAAAATAACTTGTGATCATGCTTTAAAATACAAACATGATTCTACATGAGGCCTACCTACATGAGAGAGAGAGAGAGAGAGAGGACTTCACCAGTATTTTTATTTTATTTATTTATTTTATGTATATGAGGACACTGTAGCTGTACAGATGGGTGTGAGCCATCATGTGGTTGCTGGGAATTGAACTCAGGATCTCTGCTTGCTCTGGCCCAAAAATTTATTTATTATTATATGGAAGTACACTGTAGCTGTGTTCAGACTCACCAGAAGAGGGCATCAGGTCTCATTACGGATGGTTGTGAGCCACCATGTGGTTGCTGGGATTTGATCTCAGGACCTTCGGAAAAGCAGCCAGTTCTCTTAACAGCTAAGCCCTCACCAGTATTTTTAAACTAGAGTTTTAAAATCAGATGTTCTACTCACAGTAGCTCTGGTTGCGGGGAAGAGATAGTTAGGCAATATTCAAGCATGACTCAGTGAGAAGCATATACAGCCCCGCAGCTTGCTGAGAAGCTGGGAGTAGTTAGTGGCTTCTGCAGAAAGGAGAGTCATTTTTTATATTTTTTTTATTGTTTGAGATTATAATGGCATCATTTCCCCTGCCTTTTCCTCCATCAGATGATTGTGGCCCTTGATAAGTGTCCTCACTACAATGGATGGCCTTATAAACTCATACATGCAGAATGAATTCAGCTCAGTGGGTTATGAGAACTAAAATAACAAGAGGTCAAGGGCAGGATGCGGTGAAAGTTTGGGAGGAGTTCAAGGAGGGGGCTGGGAAGTGAATTTAATCAAAATACAACGTTGTGAGCATATGTACAATTTTCAAAGAATAACTAAAAGTACATTCTTAAAGGCATCACAGTACTAGTGTCTCCTATTGGGCAGGGTCCTTGTATAAATAAAAGAAGTAGCAATATAGCTCAGAGATAGATTACAGCACTCTCAGAGGCCCAAGACAGATTTTCTTAGCGTGTGTGAGGCCACCTTGCAACCTCAGCACAGCTCCCACATGTCCCCCAGAAGACACTAATTGATGCTGTTTGAGAATGATATGAATTTGGATAGCTCAAGGGTTTTGTTGAACTCAATATTCAGGAAACTCCTTAAGACTGTGATTCTGTTTAAAAACCAGTGTTACTTTCCCTGACCTGATAATTCTACAATGTATAAACTGAAACAGGTATATAAATATTTAAAAATACCAAAAATCAGATATTCTGTGTAAAGCAAACAAACAAACAAACAACAACAAAATAACAGAATAATAAAAGAAAGAAAACACAAGAAACATACATTCTATGACATGATGAAAACACAAAATCAGAAACCATAATATACAAGCAAGTCAATAAGACAAAAACTGTCTAAACAAAGCAATATGATATATAAAGGTATACAAAATACCATTGAATTTGTTTAGTGTTGGCCATCTAGTGCTGGACATTGAGCCTACACTTAAATTATACCCAGTGAGACTCTATGGGGAAAGGGTTTTGTTTGTTTGTTTGTTGTTTTACTTTTCAGGTGAATGTCCCTCTCAGCAGTGGAACCTCATCTGGTTTGAACCTGTGCCTGTCTTCTGATTAGTAGTTTGTTTGGAATAGGGATCAGCTGGCCCACCAAAAAGGAGATAGAGATAGAGATAGAGAGAGAGAGAGAGAGAGAGAGAGAGAGAGAGAGAGAGAGAGAGAGACAGAGACAGAGACAGAGACAGAGACAGAGACAGAGACAGAGACAGAGAGACAGAGACGGAGACAGACAGAAATAGAAATCAATGTGGGAGACACAGCTCTGAGACTAGAGACCTATGTCAGGGAGGCCATAGGGAGCCAAAGGAGTGGTGACTCTACCAAAGACTCCTACCAGTTGAGGATGTGGGGACTGAAGTGGCCACCTTCTGTAGTCAAGCAAGACTTCCAGTGAAGGGAAAGAACACCAAATTATCCATAAAACCTTCGAAATTTGTCCTGCCTAAGGATGAGAAGGGACAAAAATAGAGCAGAGAATAAGGGAACTGCTAACCAATGACTGACTAAACTTGAAATGAATCCCATGTGAGGGTACCAACCCCTTGACAATATTAATGATATTCTGTCATGCTTGCAGACATGAGCTTAACATAACTATATCTTGAGAGGATTTACAGAGCATTGGATGAAAACAGATGCAGAGACCCACAGCCAAACATTATTTGGAACTTGGGGAGTCTTGTGTTAGAGTGGGGAATAGAAATGAGCAAGCCCGAAGGATCAAGGACACCACAAGAAGAGCCATAGAGTTACCTAACCTTGACACATGGTGCTCACAGAAACTGAACCAGCAGCCAGAGAGCATGCAGGGACTAGACCTAGCCCCCCCCCCCAACACACACACACACATTTGTACCAGATGTGCACTGTGATTTACACGTGGGTCCTCTAACAATTGGAGTCAAGGCTGTCTCTGACTCTTTTGCTTGGCATTGGATCCCTTTTCCCTAACTGGACTACTTAGTTAGGCCTCAGTGGATGGAGGATGAACTTAGTCCTGCAGTAACAGGATGTCCCTGGGTGGGGTGGTACACGTGCGGGGTGTCCCCTTCTAAAGAAGGGGAGGGTAGTGGGGGGAGGAATTTATAAGAGTGGGATGTAGAGGAGATGTAGGAAACAGGGAAGCCTTAATAGGTATGTAAAGTAAGTAAATTGATAAAATGTTTTTCTTTTCATTGGTCTCTATAATCTCATGTTTTAAATAAATAAAAATCACAAGATTAAAAGGTCAACATTTATTTTCCAGCAGTGCTATGAAGTAAAATACTAGGGATATTTTAAATAACCTTCCTAAAATGTTTTTATAGAAACTGCTGATGAAGCATAAAAAAGGACTGAAAGTATTTGCATGTATAAAGAATGTTGAAAAATGAATAAAACACATCATAAATTAAGCATATTTTAGAGAAAAAACTCAAATGTCCTACATGGGAAAACTTGAGCTCAATTAAAAAACAATTCCAAGCTGGAAGATAAAGGAAACACATGTATATTGTTAAGCCAAGAAAAATAGAAATTTCCTTGCTGAGAATTCAGTAGACATCAAACTTCCTTAGCCACATTCTCTGGGGTTATGCAATAAGAATAAAATATCAAAATATGCATAATTTCTTATCTAAAAGACAATATTTGGTTCCTTCTACAAGGGTTTATTGTATTTGAGATCTCTGGATCAAGTCAGAAATGTTTCATTAACAACTCTGTACAAAATTAACTCTAGTTGAAATTCATTTCCATTGCCTTTTAAAGAATAACAGAGTTGGTTTGACTCCGTTGACCAAGCCTCTGAGTAACCTGTCATCAGGTAAAGTCTTTTTGTATATTCTGGAGATCAAATTCAAAGTTCCATGGTTTCTACAAGCCTGCTTTACTGATATGTTATCTCTGCAGCTCATTTTCATAGACTTTTATGCAGATCTCACAGTGCCCCATTCTTATCCACCTTCACCTGTAAGCCAGTTTTAAAAGAAACATATACACATTAAAATAAATGCATCAAATTATGGTTGAATGAGATCTTCACAGTTTTCCAATTTACTGGCAATAACAAAATATGTGTGCATACGGGCCTCAAAATAAATTAGTTGCATAGTTTTGTGCACTTTAATGTATATGTAAAAATGCTTTCAGATTAGTGAAACTAAACATGGTTAACAATTTGTTCACAATTTAAATTTTAATGTGTTATTTCTTTGGCTTAAAATAACAAACTTAAAATATCCATTATAAATAAAGAGAAACGTGAGTAAACAAAAACACCTTATATTTTAGTAGCTTCATAATTACTTATCCTGCTTTTTAAAGGTAGGTTTCATTTGTTCACTTATGCTGGGCAGGCTAACTTGTTTTTCTGATTCTGAGTATTATTTAAGAAAACCTAATAGTTTAAAACACTTTAGCCTTACAGCATAAAAGCTTTTTTAAAAAAATGTATGAGTATGGTTATAGTTGTATAAAAAATCACAATGTATAACTTTATATGTGAGTGGTGTGTGTGTGTGTGTGTGTGTGTGTGTGTGTGTGTGTGGCCTCTCTATATGACTACTCCACCAGAACACTTGGAAGCAGAATGCCTAAGGCTGGTTATTTCACTACGGTATTTTATCATGACCTGTAGCTGAATTCAAATCTGTTCTCTTTAATTCTATAACTCTTCTCACCTTACCTTACACGTTTCTTTTCCCGTTTCCCAGACACTGACTTTCTCCCCTTAAGAGTGAGTACTTCACCCTAGCACTGCCACGTAGGTAGCTGACCTCTTTCTTCAAATAGCTGGAGTGGAGGATAAAGAAGGGACCCAGCTCTAGGGGCCCTGCTCAGCACTTGGGGATTCTCTTTGTCCCTCTCTAACTGCCATCAAGTGGTAGAATCTGAAACTGCACCCCATCATGAAGAAGCCACATTGGTTGGCCATGTATGCCATATGCATGTAGAGCATATGTTAGATTCTGTCAGCAGTTGATGGGGGACAAATGGAACGGATGGAAGAATGCTGAAAGGAGGGTGAGAAAACATCAAATTCTGCCGCTTTCTGCAGTAAGTCATGTGCGCTGCTTACGTTACGGTGTCTGTTCTAAAGATGTTCCGCATGGGCGTGTCTCTGACTTCATCTTGGTTTCATTAGTCTACCATGAATTAGCTGGAGGCTGCTCTCCATCAGCACTCTGACTTTCAGAAATCTATAATTCCAACAGGAATAGTTATCAGCCAAGAAGTTAAGTGTAAGGATGATTTAATTTGCAGATAAGCCTCCTTTCCTTTAAAGCTGTCTAAATTTGCAGCTGGATAGCATAGAATATAAATACGAGTGTAAAAATAATGCAAAGAAGAATTAATTCAGAACTACACTCTGTTTGTAAAAGAAATATCTTTCTTATGCTTAAAGAGGCCTGATTTGAATGGGAATGGCTTGAGTTTCTTTCCATTTATATTGGTGTTGGCTGTGGAATTACTGTTAAAACTTTATTATATTGGGGTATGTCCATAATAACCCTAGTCTCTCTAGAACTTTTATCATGTTTAATTTTGTCAAAGGCACTTTTTGCATCTAATTATATAATCACATGGTTTGGGATTAACTTTATTATTTAAAAGGTTTAAAATATTATTTTAGGTTATGTCAATTACATAATATGACTTCTCATAGTACATTGACTATAAATTTGATAGCAAAGATATTAAATTATTTAACCCTTCTCTCCGTAGGTACATGCATTATTATTCTGCTGGTTGTGGCAGTTTGAATGACAGCGGCCTCCATATACTTATATGTTTAAAACTTCAGTCCCCAGTTGGTTGAAATTGTTTGGAAAGAATTCGGAGGTGTGGTCTTGTTAAAGGAGCTATGTCACTGAGAGTGAGCTTTTGGGCCCTTTGTTTCCAGTCAGCTCGCATCCTCTTTCCTCTTGCCTCTGCATTAGGTTGTAATCTCTCAGCTATTGCCCCAGTGCCACCATGCTCTCCTTCATTGTGATCACAGACTCTAACTCTTAAACCTCTAACCATGAGCCCCAATAAATGTGTTATATTATAACTTATAATAAGTAAGTTCTATTATAAGTTCATCATGGTGTCTTTTGACAGCAGTGAGGATGATAACTGATAAAAGGTCTGTTTTCCTGGCCCAAAAAAAAAAAAGTATTACAAGAAGTATAAGAGGAGCAAAGCCATTTAATATAAAATATCATACCATTTATAACAGTGCTATAAATTTAATTTATTTCTGTGTTAAATTTTACTTTATATATCTAGAATGTGCAACTTGATAATTTGATGGGATGCATTATGGCATGACCACAGTAGCCAAGACAATGAATATATTCATCAACCTATGTAGTTACATTTGTGAGTATACACTGTGGCAGATAGGAAATTGTGCATGAATGTATTTAGTAACAGCGGGAGTCACCATACCACTCTCTGACTGTGTGAATTTCACATTTAAGCTCAATTCAAATTAGACATGTCTTTCAAAGCATTGCTTTCTGAGCCATTTATTTAATTATTTGTTTATCTTCTATGGGAAGCATAATGATTTGGATTGATTCTCAGACTCATTATCTGAAAATTTAACAATGGATTAAAAAAAATATCACAAGGCTTTACTTCCAACTGTCAGTTGGGAGCTTTTCACCTTCTTCTAGAACTCCAGGTTCATTGCTTGTAGGATGTTTAAGAGTTCTGGACTCTTTCCTGAAGCCATGCTTAGACAGAGCAGGACTGTATATGGCAGGCACAGGCATCTCATCACCTGGCTACCCTAGCTACTAAGGATTCAAATATTAGAGAACACAGTAATACTAACGCATGTTACACAAACTAAAGTGTCACACAAGTAGGAATTCTTGTCATCTAGGAATGGAGCCAATGAAATTCATCATCAGTGACAAAACCAACCTGAGCTAAGTGCAAAGAAGAGACCAGGTACTCCAAAGGTGAAAAATTATTTTCTACAATTAATCGATGCATTGAGTTACTTTTCCCTCAACCTATCTTATAGATTGTTATTAATATATTTATTTTACATTTCTATATTTATTGTTATTATATATTTATTTATTTACTCAGCATTTGCAGAGGAACTTTGATACAGCATCATGGCTGCTCTGGCAAGTGGCCACATCCAAAGACCTTCTAGGTCTTGTGATCTTGCTGGAATGCCCTTAGTACACATCTTTTTTTTTTAATATTTTTTATTATTACATATTTTCCTCAATTACATTTAGAATGCTATCCCAAAAGTCCCCCATACCCTCCACCCCCCACTTCCCTACCCACCCATTCCCATTTTTTTTTTTTTTTGGCCCTGGCGTTCCCCTGTACTGGGGCATATAAAGTTTGCGTGTTCAATGGGCCTCTCTTTCCAGTGATGGCCGACTAGGCCATCTTTTGATACATATGCAGCTAGAGTCAAGAGCTCTGGGGTACTGGTTAGTTCATAATGTTGTTGTACCTACAGGGTTGCAGATCTCTTTAGTTCCTTGGATACTTTCTCTAGCTCCTCCATTGGGGGCCCTGTGGTCCATCCATTAGCTGACTGTGAGCATCCACTTCTGTGTTTGCTAGGCCCCGGCCTAGTACACATCTTTAATCCCAAACAGTGACATCTAATTGACGGTCAGACTCAATTAGACTGTGGTGAATTAGGGAAAGATTTGACAGAATGAGTCATAGATAAGCTCTCAGGAGAACAGACAGGAAAGAGAGGCGACTTAAGAACAGTACAGGGAGAGAGAGGCAGTTCAGTTCAGTGCATTTCAGTTCAGAGCACTTAGGTCAGAGGCAGTTTTTTTCAAGCAGAGCAATTCAGTCAGAAGCCAAGAGAAGCCCATTTCAATCTTAGAGAGGAGTTTGAGCCAGAACAGCTTGGTTAAACCAGCTAGCCAGAGTTCAGAAAAAAGTTAGAAAATATGAGTTTATTCAGTAGTGAATCTCAGAAACTGAAACATTCTAGACCTAGTTTAGTAGACGAAGGTTGAAAGCTGAAATCTTCAATGTCTGGGTGTACAGAAAATTAGATTGTATGAAAGCTAGAATTTTCCACATCTAGGCTGAGGGATGAATAGAAACCCTCTGGGCTCAGCCCAAGCCATGTACTGTGTATCTGTAAAGCATGTGTGGGTGTGGCCCTCATCTCATCCCTTCTTCTGAGGAAATAAAAGTGACATTTGCAGCAATCATTGTAACTCTTCTCTTTTTTAAATTAAGACATTTTAGAAGGGGGATTTTGACAGTAATATTGTCAACTTGACTAGATATAGAATCACTTAGGGAACATAAAACCTGATTGTGTCTCTAAGGGAGTCTCTAGATAGTAAACCAAGAAGGGAAGACTCCTGTGGTCCTTATCCAGCACCCCACAGACAGTTGTCCGTGGCTAAATAAAAAGGAAGTAAACTAATCACTAGCATTCATCTCTCTGCTTCTTACTGTGGGTACTCCCTGTCCCAAGCTCTTGTTGCCAGGCCATCCTGAGTATCACAGACTGCCATCATACTGGGTGGAGAAAAAAAAAAGCCTCTTTCTTTCCTTAAATTGCTTTTTGTAATAATCATGACAAAAAGTGACTAATAGAGGGACAATGAGAAAATAAATATAAAAATTTGGAAAGTGATGTTTTTAATGAGTCCCAGCTGTAGCTGAATGCTAGAATCAGAAGCCACAGGCATCACACCCAGGCCTTTTTCTCTTTGGCTTTAAAGTCATACAGTTAGGAGTTTAGCTGCTCAGCATTGCATCTTGACAATGCCTTTAAAATGTCTTCTTGGAGTCCTTTTGCCTTTGTCGTTACACTTGCTGACACATGAAACTCTCTGGAGCTCTCAGACTATATTGGACAAGGGAACTGTTATGACCACAATAATAATAAAGATTCACAGTAATAATAGCCTCCCATTGGTACAGAATGATAAAAGGTATAAAGCAGTGTTTTCTGAACAGCAGTCTGTTATGCAAATCTAAGGCGCTCTCTCCTCTAAGGCATGCTCTCCTCTACCTGCTCACATCTCTCACCACTTTAGCATCTTTCTTCACGAAGCCAACATGTATGGACCTTTCTAGGCTCCAAGGCCTGGAAATCTCAACATCCTTAGTTAGAGCTAGAATTTGTACTCACCGTGTCAAATTGTGAGAAGGTGAGACAATGGGAAAAGAAAGCTTTTTTTGGTCTTATCACATCGCCAATGTCCCAACCCCTGGGTACAGTACCTCTGCTTTTCTTCAGGTTATGTATGCAGACCTTCTCTCTAGAGTGAACCCTCCATCCACTCCTACATGCACTCCCTTCACCTCATCCAGAACAAGCAAAATTTTATTCTCCATCCTCAGTGTGCCCCCCACCCCACTACTGGATCCCATCTATCAGAAAATAAACATGATGCAATTTCTCTTGCTCTAAAACCACATCCTTCTATTAATACTCTTCATCCTTGTCAGCCATTGCAGTTCTCAGATTCAAGGGAAAATCTTCAAAAAAGTTTCATGATTTTAGTGCCCGATCTCTCTCCTCACACTCTCTGTAATTTGACTCTATCTAGTAGAACTGACCCGGCAAAACTATTGGAGTAAATCCTATGATCAGTCCTAATCTTCTAAACCAGAGGTTCGAAATGTTCCTAATGCTATGACCCTCAAATACAGTTCCTCATATATAAAATTATTTTTATTGCTACTTTATAGCTGTAATTCTTCTACTGCTATGAATCACAATGTAAATATCTTTGTTTTCCAATGGTTTTAGGCAAGCCCTGTGGTCGTTCCCCACAGGTTGAGAGCTACTAGTTTTTTCCTTATCATGTTCTCTTGCCCTCTGCTTATTCTTCTTCCTACACTGTTTAGAAAGTAAAGCACAGGAAATTAGACTCATCCTTTTCTTTTCATCCATTTATGAGTATTTCTCCATTTTCTTTTTCTTACTCCTCTACAGTATTCTAAGTGTCAAATACTTCCAAATTCCCATGCCTAAACTAAACATCTTACTAGACTGACATGTCCACCTGTTTCCTTGACATATTCACCAGTCCATTTAACAGAAGTCTCTAGCTCCATATGTCTAATTATGATCCCATAATGGCCTTTTGCCCCAAATCTATTTCCATAGCATTAAAATCTATCTCAAAGGATGACAATTCCATTCTTCTAGTTTCTCAGGTCACAGACATCGTAGTTAGCATATCTTAACTTTATCATACTTGTTTTATGTCCAATGAATCAGAAAATTTAAATTTATCATTAAAAGTATTACTAGAGTTTATCACTTTTTAACCACTTCCATTACCACTGATTTTGATCTGGGTTATCACCATTTCCTTCTTGATTTACTGAGATAGTATTATAGTCAGCCTCATTTTTCAAACTTATCATTATGGACTGACATGCATCCCTGCAAAAATCATATTCTAAGGCTTGAACCACCAATGAAACTTTATTTAAGATAGGGCCCTTTAAAAGTATAAATAAGGTTAAAGATGTCCTAGGATGGGGCTATAATCAAGTAGAAGTAGAAATCCTTTGGATGAAAGTCATTCAGGCAGTATGCACACAGCAGAAGGCCATGAGAGGACCCAATGAGAAACAGGACACACACAAACCTTAGAAAGGCCTCAGCAGGAACCAACTGATCAAAGCACTTGATCAGTGATTTCTGGCCTTCAAAACTATAAGGTTTCCAATGAATAAGACACCCAGTTTCAGATATTTTGTTGTATTGGTCCAGAAAGATGATTATATCCTTGATCTGGTCAAGACAATTTCCAGTGCAAAAGTCAGAACGGTCCTATGAAATACCTCAGATCAAGCTTCAAGCCATGCTTACCACCCTGTGGTAGCTTTCCTTCCTTACAAAGGCCTACTTCCTCATCATGGACAGGGTTTTCCTTTGCCCTCCTTTCTTGTTCTATCAGAACTGCCTTCGTTACTGTACCTCAGGTATTAACAGATAGAATCACAATTCATGTACCTTGTATTGTTATTTCCTCTGCCCTACATCTCAGTTAAAGCCAAGGTTTTATTTCCTTCAGGCTTTAGTGAAATATCCTCAGGTCCAAAACCAAGTTTGCCCTTCACAATGAAGCCTACTCCGCAAACGACTTTTACAACCAGCTGCTCTACCCTCTTCCTTCCATCTACCTTCTTTTTTTTTTTTCCATTTTTTCCATCTACCTTCTTTACCTTTCATTTTGCGGCATGCTTGTCTTTATAGCATTATCACTATGTATGATTATTATGTATTGTTTCTACCTTTTATAAGAGTGATTTGCAGCACAATCTTTGTTTTGTTTCCTGTGGCATGCTGACGCTCCTAACATAGGGTCTGCCACCAATGTAAGAACACATTATTCCTAATGGTAAGGAGAAAGAGGAGGGGCTGGAGGTAGGATGAACATATGGATTAAACTCCCTATAACATTTCTTAACTGCTCAATTTTGTCAGTTGCTAATTTGTTTAAGAACTGGGTTTGTTTGTTTGTTTGTTTGTTTGTTTGTTTGTTTAAGTCTCAATCCCTGTGAGTAAATGATGGAGTAAAATAAGAAAAAAAGTAAAAATGGATGTTGATGAATAATTACAAACATATGTACTCTTAATTTTATCTATTCTTCAGTTGCCCCTAAAGAGGAGCTTGGAGATTATATACATGCAGCTTTCAAAGAACAAATTTCACTAGATGTCAAGTGCACTACAGGACAAGAAAAATACAACACCAAAAATACTCGGGCATTTTTCACTCTTATAAGTCTCTAGATTTATGCTTAATTTTTTCATCAATATTAATAATATAATTCAGTAGCTATAGATGAAATTTTGTACAAGACGGTCATTAATTTTTAGAGATATCATCTCGTAATGACCTTGGAAAATTTGGTTTCCATTGTTATTGGACAAAATTTTATAATGCAAAAAGTATTACACTATATGTCAAGTTAGCTTTCGATTAAGGTTAATATTACTGAAATAACTACATCTGCTTTCCTCTCCCTGTGATGTTTATCACCTAATAAAAATGCTAAAGTTACCAAGGAAAGATGTTTAATTCGTTCTCACTGCTCTGTTGTATGTTGCATCCTATTTTGTAGTAAATGGCATAATGTCCCAAGTGGGCTGCCATACTGTCAGATGCATTATTTATCCATAACATTACTGGTTAATCAATGAACAACAAATGCAATTGCCTTTTCTTTCCCTCTTCAGTTTTAAAGAGATATCATGGTGAAATGTGTAGAAGATTCTAATTTTTCCGACGTTAGATATTTTTGTGATCATAGAAAAGTGAAGCCTGCACGGAGGTGCATGGTAATTAAACACATACTTGCCAATGACGAACAATGAACTAATCAAAGATAAGTAAGCATCTATTCTGTTGCAGACGGCATGCAGAAAGAGCCTTTTATTTCAGATTACATACTTCGAAGTATGATTCCCCTTTAACCCAGTGTATAAAGCCCATGTTAGAAGAAATATCTAGTTTAAAAGGTAGCCATGATCTACTGTGAATCACGGGTTCTGAATCAAGCCATATCATAAACAAAAGGGGAATGCTGTGTCTGAGTCAAATGCTTCTAGTTTAATCCACCGAGAGTTTCACAACGAACCCAAATGTGTGCTCAACTTCATTTAATCTATGGAAGAAGTTCTAGCTCTTTCTACAGTTCCTTCTATGCTTGTAATTTGCTGTAAGCAAAGCATCATTGGGAAGATTTTGTCTTGTTGTTGTTGTTGTTGTTGTTTTCAGGCATTCTTCTCTGAGAAACAGTTTTGTAAAGTCAAAGAGTTTTAGTGGAGAAAGCTATAATAAATTAGTTACTTTTACAAATCCTGACTCATTTGTGGAAGAGTGACCACATTAAATCATGAAACAGTAGGTCGCCATACGTTATTTATGTTGAGAAAATGGCATTGTAGTGTTTGTTCTACATAAGGCAATAAACATATGGAGTGATATCCAGCTGTACTGTCATAGAATAGGTGACCCCTTCTTCTGTTTTGGGACTTGAATTGTCCAAGTGCCATATGCCATGCCAGCACATTTGAAAACAGAAAACAAAGCTACATATATTCCTTTGAGCTGGCTTCTACATAGTCCCACATATAAATATTTAAAAATGGAGTCTCAAATCTCTGGGTTCCCAAATGCATAAGCATGCTTTCTGTGAAAATTACAATGGCATTCATCAGAGCATATTTAAAAAGAAAAAAAAAAGAAGAAGAGAAAAGAAAGATGGTTTGTTTTTACTTGAGCTCATTCTGTTGGGTTTTTATTAATAGAAGTTTTAGATCAATACCAAATATTCTGCTCTGTTCCAGTGATTGAATGTGAATACATTATGTGCATACAAAAATAGTGATAATCTAAGTTGATACAATAGTTCATTTTGCATTAGTGTCCTAGATGGGACAATGTTAAGAAGCAATTTAAATGAAATTCATTTAAATGTCAGCTCTCATGCTTGCGATTTTTCTATAATTGGTTATTTAATTAAAATAATTCTCATAGTCATTAATTTAGACTAAAACTTGCTGTGCACTGACATGTTTTAATTACATGGTATTAACAAAATTGATATGCTTTAAAAAAGCATGGTTAAATTTTAAACAAGAATAAATTAGAAATCTCATAGATCATCCTACTTAGTGTATTTATGAGAAAGTCGGTCATTTTAAATGTTTATTGCAAACAAAGACAGAGCATTATTGTGCATATGCTGCAGTTTGTGTCCCACATCCTTGAGAGCATGTGATGCACAGACAGGGCTCCCGATGTCTTAAGCAACACACAAAGTGAACAAGATAGTAGCAGGAAAGCACACACTGCTCCACAGTGCACACAGATGAAGAGTGGACGCTCATGTGCTACTGAAACTCGACGAGACCTTACAAGGAAGGTAATATGAAGCTAGACAGACAGGCATAATGACTAAACACATATTAACAGGTTAAAGTCAATGATTTTTGCTGTAACCAGCATCTGTGATCCTCCTTTCAAAGACAAAGACACAGTGCATCAGTTCTGCCTTTTAAAAAAAATTGTTCTTCACATCACATTTGTGAGGTTATGTTTGTGAGGTTACCCTTGTGACCAGTCACATCCTCGTTTCAGTCTCTGTCACAGGACTGGATAAATATTTTACCCTTTTCAAATTGCAATGGCAATCTTTGCCATGAGTATGAGAAACCAGAATTTTAGTGTTTTCTATGAATTAGAGGACTTCTCTATTGCTCTGACCTTTTTAATATTCTGTAATTTAATTGGATGGACAGTCTTCTTTTACTGGAGATTGCCAGTCTTTCTATTTAATAAACTTACAGACACAAAGCACCCTCTAAAATGGCTGCTTTTCCTTTGTTCCCTGAGTTGAAGATTTGGTTAAGGCATCACGTTTGTGTTATTCTATTTACTGGCTGTCAACAGATTTGAAAATTCTGGTATGGCTGAGTCCTACGACTTATTTTGCTTATACCATATCTGAGCCTTTGTGTTTTTCAAATGCTGTCCACAGCAAGAACATGGATCCTCTCCACTATCAGGTTGAGCATCCATTGATGGTCTGTAAGACAGAGGGATAAAAGAAATTAGTGATCTCTATTATTTTTTCATAACCTAAGGCACAATCAGAACAATGTGAATATATGGAAACTGGTTTAGAGAATGCTGTGACCATTTAATACTCTTCCTCATGTTCTGGTGACCCTCAACCATAAAATTATTTTTGATGCTACCTCATAACTGTATGTTTTCTATTGTTATAAATTATAATGTAAATATTTCATATGCAGAATATCTGATATGTGTCCAAGCATAGAGGTTGGAACCCACCACTTGAGAACTGTAAAAGTAAGCCCTTTCCCTTTTTTGCTTTCCCTTCCTTGCTCTGTTTCCACTTTATTTTAAAATTCATAGATGCCTATATTATAAACAAGTTGATAGACATGGATGGAAAACAGGACAGTGTTAGTTTTAGCAAGATTGGGGAATGTATATTATTCTCTTGTTTATATTTTCCTTCACTTATTGTCAAATGAACTGACTTAGTTGTCAATATGATACAACATAGCAAGTTAATGTAACAGTATGGAAAATTCATGAATTCATGCATGGAACTTTTCTTTTGCTTATTTTATTTATTTATATTTCAAAGGACTTTCTTCCCAGTTTCCCCTCTGCAACACCCCCATCCCACCCCACCCCCATTCCTTTACCTCTATGAGGGTCTCCTTTACCCATCTACCCACTCCTGCCTCACCCCTCTACCACACCCGTACTCTGGGACATCAAGTCTCCATAGGACCAAAGGCCTCCCCTCTCATTGATGCCAGATAAAGCAATCCTCTGCTACATATGTATCTGGAGCCATGTATCCCTCGAAGTATACTCTTTGGTTGGTGGTTTAGTTCCTGGGAGCTCTGGGCAGGGGTGGGGGCCCAGTTAGCTGATTTTGTTGTTCTTTTTATGGAGTTGCAATCCTCTTCAGCTCCTTCAGCCCTTCCCCTAACTCCTCCATTGGGGTTCCCGTGCTCAGTCCAATGGTTGGCTGTGTCTGTATCTGTATAAGTCAGGTGCTGGCAGAGTCTCTCAGGGCACAGCTGTATCAGGCTCCTGTCAGCAAGCACATCTTGAGATCAGCAATATTGTAGAGGATTGGTGTCTGCAGATGGGATGGATCCCCAGGTATGGCAGTCTCTGGATAGCCTTCAGTCTCTGCTCCAATTTTTTTGTCCCTGCGCTTCCTTTAGACAGGAACAATTCTGGGTTAAAAATTTTGAGATGGGTGGATGACCCCATCCTGAAACTGGGAGCCATGCCTATCTACTGGAGGTCATCTCTACAGGTTCTATCTCTCTTTTGTTGGCTATTGAAGCTAATGTCATTCCTGTTGGGTCATGGGAACCTCTTGCTTCCCTGGTATCTGGGACTTTCTACTGCCCCCCCCCACAGTTCCCCACTCCAGCCTATCACATATTTCTATTTATTTTCCTGAACCTTAGGACTTCTCTCCTATCTCTTCCAATGCCTGATGCTATGACAACCTATAGATTGGGAAAAGATCTTTACCAACCCTACATATGATAAAAAAAACTTATATATAAAATATACAAAGAACTCAATTAGTTAGACTCCAGAGAACCAAATAACCTTATTAAAATGGAGTACAGAGTTAAACAAAGAATTTTAAACTGAGGAATCTTGATGAGAAGCACCTAAAGAAATGTTCAGTATCCTTAGTCATCAGGGAAATGCAAATCAAAATGACCCTGGGATTCCACCTCACACCAGTCACAGTGGCTAAGATCAAAAACTCAGGTGACAACAGATGCTGGCAAAGATGTGGAGAAAGAGACACTCCTCCATTGCTGGTGGGATTGCAAGCTGGTTCAACCACTCTGGAAATCAATCTGGTGGTTCCTCAGAAAATTGAACATAGTACTAGCTGAGGACCCAGCTATACCTGGGGATATACCCAGAAGATGCTCCAAAATAGATACATGCTCCATTATGTTCATAGAAGTCTTATTTACACTAGACAGAAGCTGGAAAAACCCATATGTCCTTCAACAGAGGAATGGATACAGAAAACGTGGTACATTTACACAATGGAGTATTGCTCAGCTATTAAAAACAATGACTTCATAAAATTTGCAGGTAAATGGATGGAACTAGAAAATATCATCCTGAGTGAGGTAACTCAGACACAAAAGGACACACAAAATATACTCACTGATAAGTGGATATTAGCCCAAAAGTTCAGAATACCTACAATACATCTCACAAACCATATGGAGCTTAGGAGGAAGGGATACCTGGGTGTGGATGCTTCAGTCCTGTGTAAAAGGGGAACAAAATAACAGGAAATGGAAGGAGGGGGGACCTGGGAGGGAGAGAGGGGGAGGGGCAAAAGTTGGCGGGGTCAGGTATGGGAAGAGACAGGAGAGAAGCACTGGAACTTTCAATGCCCCTGCCTAAACCTCCTTAATGCTGATGCTATACACCATGGCCATCATGCAGCCATGAATGTAATGATAATAAGAGTGAAATTCCAGTTAGGTTTTTAAAATATTGACAGGAGAGAATAATGATCTCTGAAAGGTAACAACCAATAGACATGGAGCAAAGCTAGAAAGAACTTAGTCTCTGACGATTCAATTTCTGACTGTAGTCGGATTCGGGTTGCAGGCCCTGCTCTCAGAGGCTTCCTCACACACAAACCTTCTCATCCCTGTGAGTTATCTGGTTCTCTCACATATTTGCATGATTTTTAAAAATCCTAATTAATCTGTTTTGTAGCTCACGATTTAGCGATCTAGGTGCCTTGAAGTCTGACATACAGTAGCTTCTTTATATTATTATTTATATTAGTAGCTTCTTTCTCTAAAATTTGTAGTATGTTCAAGTAAGAAACAGAAATGAGATGAAAGTGTTACGTTTTCAAATTCTCCTGAGAAGAATTCACAAGATGTCCCAAAACAGCCAAGATTTTAATCTTTATGCAAACATGATACCTTCCATGGATTTAGGAAAACATATTTTTGGAAGCTGCCGCTGTCTCCTCCTCCTCCTCCTCCTCCTCCTCCTCCTCCTCCTCCTCCTCCTCCTCCTCCTCCTCCTCCTCCTTCTGCTCTTCCTCTTCTTCATCCTCCTCCTCTTTCTCCTTCTTCTCCTCCTTCTCCTCCTTCTTCTTCTTAAAAATGAATCATTAATAGTGTCTGCCTTGTAGAGTCAGTGATTGGCTGGCATTACTATTATACAAACATACTCCATAGTTGGATTACAATTTATGCTTATTTTTTAATTTCGTATTTACTATAAGATTCCTTAGAGGAATGACCAAGCTGATGGAGCTGAAGGTCCAGCTCGTACAAAGTCTTCCAGATTCATCCATGCCTGACTGTCCGTACAATTATTTTGAGGTGAGACTTACTCCCAAGCACCATGATCAATCCCATCATCCAGGAACATCCTTGATAGAAGAGGCTTTATTTTCAAATTTTTAGAAATCAGAGTCCATGGCTTCAACTGGCTAGTAGTAGATACACTCAAGGTATGGAGAGTATTGAGCCCCATACAGAAGACCATGCTATCATCATGAAATCCTGGGATCAATGCTGTACTATCAAGTTTTAAAAACATAATGAAAAATAACAGACTAGCCACAAAACAGTATCTGCATAAATATTTTAGGGGAAAACAACAAAACAAATATTGTCTCAAGTCCAGTAATCCACTAGCAAGTGACACATACAATTGAACCACATACATAAAAAATATCATTGAAAGAATAACAAAAAATGATGGAATCTTGCCTAATCTTTATATAATGAATATAATCCTCAGTACATTTTTAAATTTTATTTAACCTCCTTTTACACTCCAGATTTTATCCCCATCCTGCTTTATCTTCTGACTTTTCGTCATCCCATCCCCCTGTCTCCAAGAGAGTGTCCTCTCCCCCCACCTACCCCAGTAGACCTCTAAACTCCCTGGGGCCTCCAGTCTCTTGAGGGTTAGGTGCATATTCTCTGACTGAACCCACCCAGCAGTCCTATGCTGTATATGTGTTAGGGGCCTCATATCAGCTGGTATATACTGCCTGGTTGGTGGTCCAGTGTTTGTGAGATCTCGGGGGTCCAGGTTAACTGAGACTGCTGGTCCTCCTACAGGACCACCCTTCTCCTCAGCTTCTTCCAGCCTTCCCTAATTCAACCACAGGGTCACCAGCTTCTGTCCATTGGTTGAGTGCAAATATCTGCATTGTTGGGTCTTTCAGAGGGCAGTCATGATAGGTCTTTAGTCTCTTTAGACACTCTTTAGTCTCAGTAATAGTGTCAGGCCCTGGGAACTTCTCTTGAGCTGGACCCCACTTTGGTCCAGTTGCTGAATCTTCTTTTCCTCAGTTTCCTCTTCATTTCTATCCCTGCAGTTCTTTCAGACAAGAACAATTATGGGTCAAAGTTTTGACTGTGAGATGGCAACTCTCTCCCTCACTTGATGCCCTGTCTTCCTGCTGGAGATGGGCTCTATAAGTTCCCTCTCCCCAATATCAGGCATTTCATCTAAGGTCCCTCCCTTTCAGTGCTGAGAGTGTCTCACCTCCCAGGTCTCTGATGCATTCTGGAGGGCACCCCCAACCTCCTGCCTCCCAAAGTTGCCTGTCTTCATTCTTTCTGCAGGCCCTCAAGGCTTCAGTTTCTTTCCCTTACCCAATACCAGATCAGGTTCCCCTTCCCTCCCCCTCCCTGCCCCATCCACTTTCTCTCCCAGGTCCCTCCCTCCCTCCCTCCCTCCCTCCCCCCCTTCCTCCCTCCCTCCCCCCCTCCCTCCCTCCCTCCCTCCCTTCCTTCCTCCTTCCCTCCCCAATTGTGATTGCTTTTTTCTCCCTCTCAAATGGGACTGAGACATCCTCACTTGGACCCTTCAGCTTGGGTATGCCTTTTTTTTTTTTTTGCTAATATTCATTTATTAGTGAGTACATACCACCATGCATGTCATTTTGAGTCTGAGTTTCCTCACTCAAGATGATATTTTCTAGTTCCATCCATGTGCCTCCAAAAGTCAGGATATCCTCATTCTAAATCGCTGAGTTTGACTCCATTGTGTAAATGAACCGCTTTTTCTGCATCCATTCTTCTGTTGTGGGACATCTGGGTTGTTTCCAGCTTCTGGTTATCACCAACAAGGCTATTATCAACATAGTGGAACACATGCCCTTGTGGCATGGTGGGACATCTTTTAGGTATATTCCCAAGAATGGTATTGATGTGTCTTCAGGTAGATCTAGTTCCAATTTTCTGAGGAACCTCCAGATTAATTTCTAGAGTGGTTGTACCAGTTTGCAATCCCACCAGCAATGGAGAAGTGTTCCTCTTTCTCCACACCCTAGACAACATATGCTGTCACCTGAGGTTTTGATCTTAGCCAGTCTGATCAGTATAAAGTAGAATCTCAGGGTCATTTTGATTTGCATTTCTCTGATCACTCAGGACTTTGAACATTTCTTTAGGTGCTTTTCAGACATTTGAGATTCCTCTGTTGTGAATTGCCTGTTTAGTTCTATACTTTTTTTTTTTTGATTGGGTTGTTTGCATTTTTGGCAGTTAACTTCTTGAGTTCTTTATGTATTTTGGATATTAGCTCTCTATCAGATGTGGAGTTAGTTAAGTTTGTTTTATTAAAATATTTTAATATATTTAGCTTTTATAGAAGGCATCAGATGATTAAATTTAGTAATAATTTACTTTGCATATAGCTCAGTTAAACTGGGTATCTGCAATGGATGGCGGTTTTGCTATCTTACTTGTATATGTAAGAATGAAAACTTTACATGTGTGCCTATTTCATCTGTATTTCCACTTCCCTTTTATGAATGTGGGCAGCACTGACATCTGTTAGTACAAGAAAAAGATTCTCAACAGTAGTAGATTCCATACAAGTTCTTGGCAGTTTCACATATGTAAAAGATGGCGGAGTTAGGATCCCAGCATATAATAATATTGTGGCATTTATGTTAAGTGCTTTCAATTCGATATTTATTACCCATAACTAATTTTTTATATAGTTGCAGATCAGCATAAACAAATTGCTTGTATGGGTAGATCCAAATTATCAATAATAGAGTTCTTTTTATTGGAAAATAATGACTGGCTGTAGCTATGGCTGAATAGCTAAGAGCACTTGCTGCCCTTGTAGAGGACCTAGGTCCATTTCACAGCTCCCACGAGGCCACTGAAAACCATCTATCCCTGCAGTTCCAGGAGACCCAGAGTCCTCTTCTGGATTCTGTGGTTCTAGGCACACACATGCTATGTATAGACACATGTAGGCAAACACTCATACAGATTAGCATATATAATATAAAAGGTCATAATGAGGACAAAAGGAAAGAAAGTATATATTAGTATAAACACAGAGAGAAGGCTTAATGACTAATCCAGAAAATAACATGAAAAATTAAAATCACAGTTTTGATTTAGAAGATTACAAAAAGTGAAGGCACTAATAATATACTCAGTTTTGCTGAGAATATGGGAAAAAATGAACATCTTTTTACATCACTAGAACTATATATTTTTGTGGGTATGTATATATTTTTGAGATAGGGTATTTCTGTATAGCCTGGCTATCCTGGAACTTTCTCTGAGGAACAGACTGGACTTGACCTCAGAAATCCACCTGCATCTGCCTCCCAAGTGATGGGATTAAAGGTGTGCACAATGACCTCCCAATTATAATTTTAAATCTCTGTGTATTTTTTACCCTTTAGAAAACACAGTTAACACGAATACACATGATTATATTTATACGCAAATATACACGCACAATACTAACTATTTTAATGTCTCACAAATACAAACTAGAGATCATTTTGTGAACACTGTTGTATTTTTTTGACTCTAGAAAAAAATATATTGACAGGATTATGTGATGAAATTTGGTTTGGCAATTTAGAAATTAGAAGTACAGGGAATTAAATAAAAGGACTGGGTTAGAAAACGTCTCCATCATTAAACATTTCATTTGCTAACTTCCAGGTGGGAAAATTTATGATGTATGAAATTATTTCTGGGACATCTGGAATTTTTCACCTTAGTTCTATAAATGTACTTTTACTTATGCATTTTAAATATATTCTTCAACTGTGACTAGAAAACTCACCTTCCAGTCTCCTGAGGTAAATGTCCCCATACAAATCAGATGGTTTTATTCTCTTGCCTGAGAAGACAGGAAGAAATTAGCCAGAAATTCATCTATTCATTTGTCCAAGAAAGATATACCTCAAATCTGTACTGATGTACTGGGTCTGGATACTATATCCCAGAGATACACATACACATAGCTGTTTGCCTGAGCAGCAGCATCCAGTAAACATAAAAAAACATCCTAAGCCTATATATATGCATATATATATATATATATATATATATATACATATATATATATATATATGTACACATGAATGACTATAGTTCTAGCTGTTTGAGTGGTTGATATAGAAGATAATCAAGCTTAGAATTTAGGGTCCAGACTGAGCATACAGCATGGCCTCACAAATAAAACAAATAAGTAAATTGGAATTTATTTTATCTCCTTTTTCTTGAAGTTAAGATGTGCTTATATATCCGTTTGTGTGAACTATCACAACATTAAGTAGGACTTGGACCTCCAACTCTACCAGCAGAAGCACAAGAGATTGCTTGCAAGAACTGTCATGCTTCCAATTTCACTGTGTAGGAAGAGCAAGAGGAGGCTCTGATTCCCAGAGGGTCTTATTTGGTGGGCCACAACTTAGTTCACTATCTCCTGGCGATCACAAGAGACTCAGGCCAGCTTGGTGACTATCTATGCAGTGTGACTCCTGAGTGGTAGTAGCACTTCAATTTCATGTCCCTCGGGTAACATAAGTAAACCTGGGACCTGAGAGAGGGTACCTGTGTACTCTTATGTCCTATAGCAGGGAAGTGTCCGCTACTGTCCGGTGTTATAATGAGCTGGGGATGTTTCCTGCGGTAACTTCTAGCTACTCCGGGCTCCCGCGTCAGTGCTCTCCTGGGTTCTTTTGTATGACCTCCTTCCCCAGGCACAAGTCTTTCTCTTTGACTCCAATCCTCACTGATTTCCTGTCAAACAGCGGTAGCCATTTCCTCCCTGGGGAGCAGCGCTGCCAGATTACATATGTAATAGGGAAAGGGGAATGGAGATAAACAGCTTAGCCATCATTTCTGGCCTGAGCACTTCATGCGAGACTGGGTGGCAGAAGACTGCCTGTGAGCAAAAGCTGCTGCTGAAGAATGTCACACAGCCCCGGGGAAGTGAAAAGTGGCAATCTCGAGTATCTGAGGAGTATTCTGTTTTTATAACAGTCGGGGATTTGAATTAGCGTTTGGACTGAAATTTTCTTCTACAAGGGGAAAAAAAAATACCTTACACTTCTAAATACTTGTTAATGAAGTTTTCTTTCTCAAATATAAATAAATATTTATTACATACAACAATAATATATAATTGTAAATAAACAATTTTGAAACTTTCTGAGGTGGATAACAAGTGATTTGTTTGTGTGTGTGTATTGTGTATGGGATGACAGTTTTTGCAATTTCTTGATTAGACTAAGAAGTCAATAAAGACCTTTCCAGAACTTCAGCAAATACAAGGATCAGACTTCTAGTCTAGCATGTCAGGCAATCTCAAAACGAGTTTTATATATAAATTGCCAATGCACTAAAAACAGTAGCCAACTTGGACTGCTATTTTACAACTTAGGCTTACAAAGTATAGCTAATTTATCAGGTACTTTGATAACCAAGAGAAGACAGCTTCACACAGGACAGCACACTTGAGTCCTAGATAGTATATTTGAATCTCATGTGAGCAACAAATTATTTTTAATGAGCCAATGTCCAAAATATTGCACCGGGTATCCATACAGACTAAGAAAACAGCTTGTTTTGTTTAGTTGGGATTCTAATGGGTTTCCTGCACACAGCAAACTCAGACTCACTATGCAGTTCATGTTTTCTTCAAGAAACAAATCTCTATCAAGTCTCTTCCAACATGATTGCTCATGGTACTGAAGCTGTAGGTCAGTGGTTTTTCTCAACAGCCATCTCTACCCTTTTACTCTCCTGACAACGTTTACTTTTGTAGCCTGGGAAGGTCAAATGCTTCATTTTCTTAACCATCTTTTTGAGAGGACAGAACTATCAATAAGTCAGGAAGTCGATACAGGGTCTTTAAGCTAGAGCTCTGTTCTAGAACAGAAAGACAGCATTTCTCATGAAAAGGACATGTTGACCTTTGTAGGCATTTACAGTGTGTTCTTATAGCAGTGACTATGTGTGCCATATTCATTTTCCACGTCTAAGTGTAAAATGGGTATGGATGCAAGTAAGGGGTGGAAATCACCAGAGAGTTGAAAAACGCCCATGTCAAAGATGAGCAATGAGTCTCTGTGATCTGGTCCTTAATGTCTAGGTCTCTGGCTATTGCATGGAAGAACCATCGTCATCACTGAAAACCATTGCACTTAAAGCTGCTGTAGGTGATTGAAATCTTCACTGACACCTGTCAGGACTGCTACCCACATAGAGCTGTTGAGCTTTATATAATAGATACAACTGGGTTGTTTTAAAAATAAAGGGTGGAATCATGGGTAAATGGATTGACTTTTCTGAACATGATTAGAACTGAAGAAAGAACACAAAATAAATCTGATAACCCTCATCAGATCTTTAAAAGACTACATCAGGGACTTTATGACCAGAAGATTTAGGACAGAAGTTGTCCTAATGATTCTTGGGTATGTCAGTCAGCATCCTGTCTCTATAACAGCATGAAGATATTTCGCTTAGAAAGACCGGTTGTATGTTTTGGGAAAGGCTTTGGAAATTCTGACTTCCAATATCCGTGATACCTATGATATTATATTTAAGCCTACAGTTGAAGTGGAGTGCCTGATGGCAGGAGTGTGTAGTAGCATAAATACTATTGTGCCCAGTATACTGTCCAGTAAATAGTCCAGAATACTATTTGCTACTTTAAATCTCATACAAAGTAATTAAACAGGCAACAAAATACTATACTGTGTTTTTGAGAATTAAAAGCTATGCCTACTTAACCTTTATTGGATATGGACTTGTTGCCTATTATATGAAGTTCATCACAATTTTCTAAAGAGATGCATTTTAATTCCCCAAATGTACAATTTTAAAAATTATTGTCTTAGTCTTATTTATGTTGCTGTGATTAAAAAGATAAACCAAAACCAACTTGGGGAGCAAAATGTTTATTTCAGCTTATAGGTCTTTGAGGACTTTTCATTCTTGAGAAAGGCCAGGGCAGGAAAACAAACAAAGCAACAAACAAACAAACAAAAAGAAAGAAAGAAAGAAAAAAATTAAGAAATTTGTGAAGTGATAGACATCAGTTAATCTCCTTCTGGCCTGAGTGACAGCTTGTGGTAGAAGTTAGAGACATGTCTTCTCTAACTTTGCAAAGAATCCATCTCTCTCCTGATACACAAGGTTTATGGTTTGGGATCTATTCATTGACAGTCATTGTAGCATGATCTCTGACTTCTTCACTACAAGAGCCCCAGTGGAGTCTTGGTGAGAACATAGGAAAGCATGACATATGGAGAACAAAAGAATGACTTACTTCTGGTGTCCCTTTGGGGAGCCTTTAGAAACACACTACAAATAATTTGATCACTTTCTTTTTCTTTTAAATTAGATATTTTTCTTAATTTGCATTTCAAATGTTATCCCCTTTCCAGATTTCCCTTCCTCCCTGAAACACCCTATTACATCCTCCCTCCCCTCTATGAGGGTGCTCCTCCACCCAGCCACCCACCCACTCCAACCTCCCCACCCTCAATTCCCCTGGGGTATCTATCAAGCCTTCATAGAACCAAAGATCTCTGATCACTTTCATTCAATATAACTTGATTGGTATTTCACTGTGCCATTTTGATGGGGCACTATATTAATTTAGAGAATTTTTAGAGTTTGGCCATTGGGGCTGGTTGTTGTTGATTTTCGAAGAAGACTGAAATGTATATTATAGATTGTGCTTTTTGTCTAAGATTTTTAAATTGTCTCCTAAAAATTTGATGTGACATCTGCTACCTATCTTAGTTTGGTTCAAATTCTTGGTTATTATTTTCACAAGAGGAGTTTTGTTCTGTTTTTGTTTTTTGGGTTTCTTTTGTTTTTGGCTTTTCTTTTTTTTTTTTAAATTTTAATAATCATCCCCCTTGGTGCATCTTTCTTATGTTCCGGAATAAGCTGTGGAAGATGCAAAGAGCTCTCATAACAATGATGCTACAAATAATGTCAGTTCCACACTTTTAAAACTTTGAATTATTCTGTCTTGTTAAGCAAATCCAAGTAACTTCTGCAGTGTATTCTTTGCTCCCTTCCCAATGTTGTCTTACCATCTCCAGAGTAGACCTCTACTGCGCCTGCGTACTTGCTCCTCTCAGGGAGTGACAGCATTTACTTCACTCACCTCACTCCACTCTTTGTGAAATCCGTTTCCTACCTGGTTTCCATCCTGGACTCTTCTGAACTGGTCAGTTCTTGCTCAGTGCTGTGCTGCCGTAATGCTTTCTCCCATGTCTTCATCCTGGACTGTGACTTACCTTATAGATCTTCTTTCTCTGTATTACTCAGGCATTTCCTGAAGCCAGTTAACCTAATTTTACTTATAAATATGATTTTAATCATATAAAGTAAGTGCCCTGCTCTGTTCTGAAGAGGAAACAGAGGGGAGTAAATCTGGAGGTAAAAAGATATGTGTGGGAAGAAACAAGCAGCTAAATAGTAAGTCTTTGGTTATTTTGAATTATATAAATGAATCACCCATTCTACAAATAAGCTCTTGTTCCTGTCCCATTTCTGTATGTTAATTATTTACCAATATGATTTATTTTACTACCTAGTACACTAAAAGTTTATAGTTTCAGCAATTACTTACAATTGTTTTCATTGCAAATATTCACGTAATGTTTCCATCCCAATGTTTTAATAGTGAGATTCTTCCACATAACACATTGGAACATACAGCAATTTTTTCCTGAATCTATTTCAGTAAATGACCTCTAATATCCCCAGAAAAAGAACTGTCTGGCGACTTATGAATACTGCCTAAAGGTCCAGAAAGCTACACAAAATATGTAAAGAGAGATATATCATTAATAAACGCAGTGTTAATCATCATGAAACCCAGGACTTTTGGAGCACTTACTGTGTACCAGAAATATGTTAAGTGTTCTGTCTGATTAATCAACATATGTTTATTCTACTATCTTAATTTGAAAAATGGAGATAGACAAGTACATCCTCCAACCAGAAAATGAAGAGTTAAATCCAAGTGGAGTGTACAACTTCTGTCCTGGAAATTGCTTAGCTGTGTTCATCACTATAGTTCTTCAGTGAGTAGCCTTTGTAGATATGACAGCTACCCAGAACTACCACAGGGATTGATCTCTGCAGATAGATCAAATGTCTCCCACTGACATTGTAATGGAGGAGGTAGAAGAGAACTTGAAATGCCTATTATTAAATCTCAATGATAATTAAAAGATAATGGAATTAAAATATGTATTGATTGAATCCATGCTGTCACATAAAGGGACAAACTGAGATAAGAAAAAAAAGAGACTTTGTAAGATTTAAAAACACAAAAATAAAGCCCTGAGAAGAGTGAAGGAATAATGAAATGGGTGTTGACCCCCACCAGAGTTACTAACCTTAAAATCCAAACTTAGAGACTATATGAGAATCTAGAGTCAAAAGGCACTGAATTGCAAATTATGAGAGAAAAGGGAAAGCTAAGGTAATAGTTTGGTGAGACCTGAAGAAAAGGGTTTGAGTAGAAAATTATTCCCTGCATTGAGAAGGTGAAACTATAGATATAAAAGACTATATGTACAGCCACAAAATTTTTATACAGCATATTTTAAAAATGAATGCTAAGTACCATAATCCAATAAAAATTATAGATTGATTCCATTCTCAAGATAGAAGAAAATAGTGCAATTCATGTCCACAATCCCCACTGCCCTGGAGGGTGAAGAAGAGGATCATAAGTTTGAAACCAGTCTGGGTAACTTGATGAAACCATGTCTCAACACTGAGACATCACAATAACAGGACAACATTCTCACTACATATTTTGTGTAGCTCTTCCTCAGGCTGGACCTGAAGACAATATTACAAGATTGCCAAAGGTGGATGGTCCCCTTTTCTGAGACTGTTAGAGGTGACGGAATCAGACCTCTTTTGTTCATTGAGATAGATTTAGGGGGAAAAGTGCTGTGTGTTTTCATGTGTTCTGTGGAATAATCTAACTATTAAAATACTTGGGATATAAACATAACTAGAATATTCACAATGAAAACCATTTGAAGTAATTGATGAAATTATAAACTCACAGTATTAGTATGTTAGGTAGGGAAGTCAACCATATTGAGAAATACTTAACCTACAAAATAATGAAACGTAAGGAAGAGATTATTTGTAGGATGGGTCATTTGTTTATGTAATTCAAAATTACCAAACACCTACTATTTAGCAACTTGTTTTTTTATTTGTATTTTTTTTATGAATGCAGTGTTGAGGGCATATCTCAGTGAAATAGTATTTGCCCAACATATACAAGGCTCCAGGTTTCAATCCCAGCACCAAACAGAAGAGGAAATGGAGGAAGGAGAAGGAGGAGGGGGAGAAAGAGAGAAGAAACAGGAGGGAGAAGGAAGAGGAACAGAAGCATCTTCTTAAATTTTTATGCCAATTGAAGCAAAGACTTGGTTCTTTAATTCATAACATTAACAGGCAAAAAAGTTCAAATAGATTTTAACTTATTTGCCTGTATATACTGTTTACTCTGCTTCAAAAGGTTACTAAAAAGAGCTGTCCACTCTCTCCCCTGTCTCTGCAGTCTGTCCACATGTCACTACATCAACATCATCTTCTCTGATTACCTACCAACAGTATTTAAGTAGCATTTCCCATCAACACTCATGACCTGCTTTTATCAAGCACCTCCATTTACACATATATTCTTTCTTTATTAGCTGGAGAGCAGGACTAAACTGTTTTCCTTACTATTTTAAACACAGTGCATAGCAGAGTACCTGACATGTTTTTTAGGCACTCAATGTGTGTGTGTGTGTGGTAAGCCAATGAAAAGATATCTTATGGGTTATAAAAAAGATTTAAAAGATTAACAGTAGTCTGCTTTAATTATGTGAGAAGAGAGTAAAAGATGGTTCAAGGTCTGTTTTTATGTTCCATCATAAAATCAAGAAAATCATTTTATCCTATTGAAATATTTTTTGAATTCTCAACGTAAAATTTAAGTTTCTGTCACTTTCATGAAAGTGAAAAAGAGAGTATGTGGATCATGTGATAATTTCTGTCCTACTTTTGGGGTTTTGTAATACTTAAAGTCTTGCAGTAATATCTAAACTTCTAAAGTCAATAAATGGTATTAGACTGTAATATAATTTTATGTTGATTTATTTATTTTGTGGGGGGCATATGTGTGTGTGTGTATTTGTGTGTGTGTGTATGTGTATGTGTGTGTGTGTGTGTATGTGTCTCTGTGTGTGTGTACAAATGCCAAAATGTGTGTGTGTGGCAGTCAGAGGATGTCCCTCATGAGTTGGTTTTTTACCTTTCCCACTTATAGACTCCAGAACTGAACTCAGATCTTCAGCCTTGGTAGTAAGTTCCTTTACCCACAAAACTGTCTTGTTGGCCCAGAATTCTAGTTTTTAAAAGAATCTGTGAACCAGTTGTCTCAGCAGTCAAGTTCTCTTTCCGGAAAGTCTATTAAAGACACAACTGAGGCTGATAATGCTAGCATGTCTTTAAGGTTGTCTTGCCTACAAACAGGTGAGCTACTCTGCAGATAAAAGATGCTGCACTCCTACAGTTTGAGTTACTACACATCTGTATAAAGGCATATCCTGGGCTGTGCTCAGAATACAGTCTAATTGCTCAAGATTTTGAATAAAAACCATTATATCTTCTTGCTTCTGTTTCCTTTGTTTAAGATCTTCCCTCTGCCCAGCAAGTCCTCCCCTGCCTTCCTTTCTTGGTGAATCTGGAGTGATTTTGGAAACACAGTTTCATGTGCCATCTTGTATGATGTCTCCTTTCCCTCCTCAGATCGATTAGTTTTGCTTGTTTGTTTGGATTCCCTTTGTCAAGCTATCACCCAATAGCTTACACCACACTGTAGTGTGATTGTTTTCTTCCAAGTCATCCTTTTTGGTCTAGTCATCCCTATTGCCACATTTAGCTCCTCACTCTCTCAGTTACAGCATCAAAAGGTACCCAGGCCCAACTGGGAGTCTGAGTTAAAAGTAAAAGTTCACATTTCCTTTATTCCTCTCCTTGATTGACTAATTTTCTCGGCTGCTAAGGTGAGCACTAACTATATTACCAGAAGTGAGGTGAGGGCCCATTTCATTGCTCAGTCCTGATATTCCTGAAGCCAGTAGTTGCCTGTCTCTAATGAAACATTCTCCTTAGTCCTTCATCCTTGAGTTCAACCTGTTGAACTCAGCCTTGATGTTCTTGCTTGTTTATTCTTGTCACATGATTTTGAAGAAGAAAGAACATGTTATGACTGTTGGTTCCCAGGCTGGATTTCAATGTGTGTCCTTCCAGACTGTTCCCGAGAAGCAAACACTACTTGGATTCAACTAAGAACCAACAAATGCAAGAGGCAAACCATGTACTGGTGAGTAAGGGACCCCACACTGTCTCACTCCGTCCTTTGCTTTCAACACCACTGGTGATTCCTACTGATGGTTTCCTCATAGTTCTGTGTGGCTTTCTCATTCTTGCCTTATTCTTCTCATGTTTCATTTCAAACTGTACCTCAGGAGTCCCACCTGACATTGCACTGCAGCTAACACAGACCTGTGTCTTCAAAGATACACTTGTTTTCTAATGAATTTATGAAGTAAAATGCTCGAACACTTTTGTTACTCAGTCATGAAGTTATAAAGGCTCCAGAACAAAGCCTAGCATCAGATTGAATATTATGTCCATCCCAACCCTAATGTATAACCTGTGGTTAGATCCAGGAAAGGGTCCACGGCAGATGCTTTCCTGTGGATCTATAAGAGTATCTTATCTTGGTTAAGGGTACTATTGCTATGATGAAACACCACCAGCAAAGCAACTTGGGGAGGAAAGGGTTTATTTAGCTTATACTTCTATGTCACAGTTCATCATTTAAGGATGTAGTTCATCATGGAAGGAAGTCAAAGCAGGAACTCAATCAGGACAAGATCTGGAGGGGGGAGTTGATGCAGATGCCATGGGGTAGCACTGCTCATGGATGTGTTCCTGATGGCTTCCTTGGCCTGTTTTATAGAACCTACGATCACCAGGCCGGCTGTGGCTCCATCCACAATGGACTGAGATTTTGCCCATCAATCATGAATTAAGAAAATGCCTATAGGCCTGACATGAGCCCATCTTATGAAGGTATTTTCTCAATTGATGTTTCTTTTTCTTAGCTAGGTTATGTTGCATTGATACAAAACCTACCCAGGACAGTAAGATAGGAAGAAATATGACAATGACTTTGCACTCGTCACGCCTTTCTGCATGGAGGTAAGCTACACACCAATTCTTGAGCACCTCTGGTGGTTTTAGCAGGGGGAGCTAAGAAGGCAACAGTGGTTTCATAAATAACAACTCCAAACATGAAATAAAGTGATATTTCTCACATGTACTTCTTAAAACATTTAAATTAGACACAATTAACACAGAGCATATGGAAGATAGAATGGATGTATGTCAACAAAAGTAAAATTCAAAACACTAACGATGCATGTGGACATAATATAAATAGAATATAAATAATTCATTATCAATTTATTGAGAATACTCATCTTTAACTAACGACTACTGTCAGATAACTTGATGGGATATATTTTTGTAGTTAAATCTTTCTACATTTTCATGATTGTATAACTAGGAAACTTACTGAATTACTAGGCAAGAGAGATGGCTTACTTGCTAAGAGCTTACACTGCTCTTGACCAAGTTCAGTCAGCAGTATTCATATCAGGTAACTCACAACTGCCTCTAACTCCTCCTGCTGGGATCTCATGACCCCCGTGGATTCTAAGGGTCCCTGCATTCCGAAGGTCAAAAAAACTCCCCTAGCATAGCACACATACCTATAATTAAAAATAAAATGTTAACAATATTGAGGTTAAAAACGCAAGTATTGTCCACACAACTATGGAAAAACAGCTATACTACTTTAGTGATTCTCAACCTGTGGGTCGTGAGCCTTTGAAAAACCTCTGTCTCCCAAAATATCTACATTACACTTCATAACAGTAGCAAAATTACAATTACAATTACAAAGTAGTAACAAAAATAATTCTGGTTGGGTGGTCACTACAATGTGAGGAACTACATTAAAGGGTTGCAGTATTAGGAAGATTGAGAGCCACGGCTCTGGTCTGTAAGTTTAATTGGGTGATAACTTTATACATTAAGTTGCAAACCAAAGAAAAAAGAACCCTGATGGGGAGGGTATAGAAATTTCATCCAAAATGGCACATGTAACTGTGTCACTTCAGTATCATCTACAACAGGGTGATTTTCCAAACAACTGTGTTAAGTTGTATTTTAAGTAATTTTATTTTACTTCATTCTTGCCATAGTGAGTAATGACTATTTAAATATGTTTGCAAGATACTATAAATACGTCAACATTCATTTGATCATATTTGAATATATAATCCATTTATATGTGATGTCAGAATTGTAAATACATATATGATAGGAAAAACCCAGCACTATTTTAAATTTTATTTGTGTTGCTTTTTAAGCCACCGAGTTTCACAAATTAATACTTTCCACTCATATTCATATTAAGGTGTCTGTATCAAATGAAGTAAAATATAAATGTGCTAGGATATGGAATTTATACCATGAAGGATATTGTTGAGTTTTTTATGTGTGCAAATATTGACCTATTAACCACATGAAGCCCAAAATACAATTCAGTTGCTTGTCATAACCCAGTCAGCGTGATACTGTTCCATCTCTGCTTGCTGGGCTGTATGGCTGTCAGCCAAATAGCTGCCCTGACATCTAGCCCTACTATAAGCAGTGTAGCCTGTTTGGTCGCTTTGGATGTATTTCCTCACTTTTGGTTTGCTAAGTCACTGTGGCCTGACAAGATTTAGAGTTCATGAAGCATAGTCCCCCCTGCTGTTTAAAGGCTAATCCTTTTGTTTATTTGTTTGTTTCTTTCTTTATTTATTTATTAACTGCTGGATGTTGTGGTAAAAATGTGGTATGTGAAAGAACTCTTCTCATTTCCCTGTAGCTGATGAAAATGAAACAGTTTCAATGTAACATTGGGCATTAGTCTTTTTCTTAAAAGCTGCAGATTGTCATTAACTGACAAAAAAATACTCCGCTGCCAAGATCTTGCAAGTATTGTATTTGTTGTCTGGTGCCAAATATCCTCTTTAAATGCTAATGAACAAAGTATGGCATGCATTCTGTTCTTGATAGATTAGGGCTATACCTTCTGTGGTCAACAGAAGGGGAATTCCAGGCCCATATGATTTCCATTCTGGCGACCTCATCTCCTTCCCACTCACAAGCCCGTCAGCATTTAGACATATTACTCAATCTTTCCCTCACATTGAATACAACAGCCATAGCTTAGCTCATCCACTAAGCTGGAAGAGGCAATGATGGGAGGCAACTTCCTCTGGTACCCTACACCTCCTCCCAATGAGGATGCCACATCTAACCTTCACTTGGCTGCATCCTGGTCACCGAATTATAGAAGAGCCATGATCACATTGCCAGTTGATATGGCTTTTCCTCCACAAATACTTTGGAATGTTCAATGTATTTGAGACTGTGTGGTGATGTGAACTGGTAGAAGATTAAGGCAGAGGGAAGATGTAAACGGAGTATGAAACAAAAGCAGTATGTTTTAATTTTTCAATTATAGCATTAACACATTCATACAAAGAATTTTGGAAAAAGACTAAGGAGCCCATTAGTCTCAGGTGCCCCTTGTTTGCCATTTGTAATAACAGCATATAGTCCTGTTGATCTTACAATGAAACCTTTTAAAAAGCTCTGTTCTGCTTACAACCTAAACATCAAATTTATAATAAAATCTCAAGAGATAGTGGTACTAAAAATTGTACCATTATGCTTGGCCTGTGCCATGCTCTTGGAGTCTACAGGAATTTTCTGCTGAGGGATGAAAATTTACCTTGACTTTACAAGCTCACAAGCACACCTTTTTGTTACATTTTCTACATCAGTGCTACAGGCATGTAGATTAAAGTGCGTAAAACGCATGCACCAGTGAAAGTTTAAAATCCAATGTGGAGCGCTGCATCTTCAGGGTGGCTTTACTAATGGTGTAGATCATTGAGATATACAGACACTGGGGCTGGCTTTGTGGGTGAAGATTGTTGTTGTTGTTTGTTTGTTTGTTTCTATTTGCACGGTTTTGTTTTTATAATAAAGTTTAGATTTTAAAAAGATGTGTAGCCAAAAACAATGTGGTCTTTGGCCCAGGTTCCTTTGGGGGATGTATGGGAACCTTCCTGGCATTCAGAGCCCAATCAACTTCAAAACTTGCATAGGAGTTAGCAGAGTTCGCCATCTTGCTTATAGGACTGAACTTCTCATGTCCTCCATGGCTTTCAGGGCGGTTACTCAGCCAGGTCATGCCCTCTCAAGTTCTCTAACATCATGGCCCTGTACTTCTTCAGTCTAACACTTTCTTAAGGTAATCTGGGAAGACAGAGTCCGAAAGTATAGGATGATCAAGTGATCAACTCTACCATCATATTTGCCATGTTCAACTGATACAAAGCAAGCTACAGATCCTGCAACTCCATATGTAAGAGGAGACTGCTATACAAAGATGAGGGAGATCAAGTTTATTTTAGGCTACTGCCTTCCACTGCATGATACATACATGCATGTGTGTTTATTATTTTTATATGTAATGTTAGCTCTCGTTGATCAAACTTTTTTATTATATGACATAAAAGCTTATCCTGAATTTTTTTGATTAACCAAAACAATATTTCAAAGAGAGGAAGATTCATTTAAAATGTTCTGAAATTACTTAGGATAAAAAGGACTGTGCATAACAGGATAACATTAATGCCATGAAGAACCTGAATTGGGTCAAATATCTCAGGAGACCTGCTGTCCCAGTATGGAAGGAGGCTCTATTTCCCTGTGTGATGATGGTATCCGTGCTTTCATAGAGTAGCCTTTAGCGTCTCTGGCTTCTTCAGCTTAATTCAGGATTTCCTGCGTTAAGGTCCAGACTATCTTCTGCTACTTTTAGAGGGAGCATGCTTGAGAAGGGCAGCCAGTGGCTTGTGATAGATAATGTGAATCCTTGGAGACCAGTAGCTTGGGCAAGGTCAATGGAAAATCATGAAGGATTTGTTAAAGCTATAGTACCTACCAAGGATGAAAGGAAGTTTAATGGTCTCAAAAATCATTTGGACTGACCACAGAAACAGGCAGTCTGATGTTCTTTTTACACCTAAGTAAAATATAATGAACAGTTAAAAAATAAACATTAATGGATTCTATAATAAACACTCAGATATTCACTTACTAATCCTGGCATCTTTAAAATGTTTCTACGATTGCTTTACTGAATGTTTTTGTTTTATTTCAAACATGTTGTAGACTTCAATGCATGTCTGCCAAACCCATTTTCTTGGCTTTCACTGGAGTTCGGAAGATTGAGGTTAATGTTAAATGTCAAAATATAAGCAGTCTATTGGGTAAACTCTGATTCATAAACCTTTCCAGGTAATATTTCTCATCAGGTTAACCATTTCTTTCCTAAATCTAAAGCACAAAAGAAAATGGCTACATTTGGCATTTTATGAAAATGGAGAATTTGTCTGACTATAGCTAAAATGTCCATACAACATCATTATTAAAGGGAGAAATTACACAGATTCCCTCATTCTTCAATGACGTTATAGCACACTGTTTATTTTTATCCACATCTGTATATTTTTAGAACCCTTTGTAAGAAAAATCTCTGGTAGTCAGTTGGAGGCAAACCAACTTTCAGTTCTTTATGCATCCCCACTTTCTATCCCTCCTAATTCTTTCTGTCTTCCAAATTCCACTGATGCTGTGGATAAGGAGCCTCAAGGACTCATGAATTGTCCCTGTCACATGAGGGATGTCTCTTTAAAAGAATTAATAATGAAAATAGGGTTTAGCATTCTGAAAACAGTATTGGTTTTGTTATTCCTTCAGACTGAACGTTTTTCTTTGTTATTAAGGAGAAAATCAAACATATTAAAATGGTGGTCAAAGTTCAGGAAGTCCTAGGCATTTTGTAAATACTTTTGTTCATGATCTACAGAACGGTAGGGAGCGTTGACTTTTATAATCCACATTTAAACTCCTGACAACTGTTTGTCTAAAATATCTGTTGATCTTGATTCATCTCCATGTGGACCTCTGGCTCAAGCTGATGTCATATATTTTATGATACTGTTATGGAATAATACTCACATGAAAAGGAAAAAATAATTACTGGGTTAAAACGCTTTACTGGGTCTTCTCTGTTGTAGCATTTATCATATAATAAATTATGGTATATGATGCCAAAGAGCAATGTAGCTGAAATATTTTTTAGAGAATATCCCAAAAACCTAGATTGAGACTATACTGTTTAATCCAAATGAATGAAAATTAAAATTTATAAATAATTATCAACCTAAACTGTGTGTAGGTTTTGTTGTCTTCCAAATTCCATTGTATTCTGCCTCTTATGGTGCTTTGGATATGGAATCTCAGTGACTCATGAATTGTCTCTCTCTCACTTCATTAATGTCTCTCAATAAAAAACTAAAATGAAAATGGGGTTTTCTAACTGTGTTTAGGATAACCCCACCTGTGACTCTCTCAGTTGGGCTTGTATCCTGTTCTCTCTCTCTCTCTTTCTCTCTCTCTCTCTCTGTATATATATATATATAATATGCACACATATATACATATATGCATTTATATACATACATATATATACACACATATATATATGTGTATATACACACATATATATATCCTTATAGATCTTTATGAAGGAATTTTTTTCATTAGATGTACTTCTATACTTATTTATTATGATGCGTCAATTGAGTATTTATAAAATTATAACTTTTTAAAGGGCATACATTTCACTTAGTTGCAAATAAATACATAAACTTTTAGCCAGTAATATACTATCGTCACAAACTTAAAGCACAAGTTCTCAATATTGTATAGCATAGTAATTTGAAATATATAAGCTTAGAGACGCCTTGCTTTTGTTTTTTTATGAGCAAATATGCTCCCATTTGTCAATGTTTCTGGTTCTTATGACTATATACAGCATTTATAAATTAGTTTTTAAACATGATAAAACTAGATCGTAAGTAGAACCACTAGATGCCTATGATTCCTTACAAAAGACATGTACAATTTCCTAGTGTATCTTAGTAGAAACTGTGGTTACTATAAAATCCTTTAGATATCAGAAATAAACTATTCAGATATAATAGAAAATATTTATATGCAGCAAAAGAATTTATTATAAAAGCTTTTTCATGATTCTAATGATCTATCTTTCCTAATACACTTTACAATGCAATTCAATTTTCATAATTCCAACAGGAAAAAAAAACAGTGCACTTTATTAGTGAAATTGAAATGCATTGTATGTTCACAAATGAGAGAAAAAACTTATAAAAATGCATGCATAATTTAAGAAAAATCAATTGATATGGATTTCTCTGACAATCAAAGGTGTAGTATGAATACTTTACTGTTTAAACTTGAAGACCCCACAACGGCTGCTCCAAGGACACACCTACTTGTCATGGACACTGCACAGACTTTAGGACACCCTGGCCTTGAAGCTGTAGAATTTTAAAACCTGGGCAAGATTTTATTGTTGTGTGTTAAGTCTTACCTATCTTAGCTCACTTCTCCATTAAAATTTGAATCATTTATGACTACTTGTTAGGAATATTAAGATAAAAGACCCTGCCATGTTCATGTGCACACAGAAGGCTTGTATGAGGGGCCCATTTCCCACCCTTATGTTCCTGTAAAGAAATCAAGGGCAGGGTTAGTGGTCTCTTACCAGGACTGACTGGATACTCCCAGAGTAAAATATATGTAGGCTTAGAATTAGACATATACTCACAAACCCTTTGATTGAAAAAGTTGTCCTACCTGCAAGATATGTTAGTGGAATGAAGGCCTTCAACTTGTTCAAGTGACCAATCCATATCTGATTTGGCTTAAAACCCGCTCCAGAATATGGAACTCAACCCTGTTTAGGTACTGATGCAGGGTAAAAGCAAATACTACTGTCTAAAAAAAGGTGACATGAAAATGACTCCTAATGACATTCTGTTGTTACTCAGAGATCAATGCCTTGCCCATCCATCAGCAGAGAAACTTCCTCCTACCACAGATGGAACAAACACAGAGACCTACAGCTAGACAATGTGCATAGAATGCGAGAACTTGAAACAGTCAACACTAAATGAGTTGCCTCCATCAGATACCCCTCTCAGGGCTCAGGGAATCCTGCAGAAAAGGAGGCAGAAAGGGTGTAAAAAACAAAGTGCATGGGGAACACTAAGAAAACAGGGCCCTCTAAGCCAATGTGATCAAAGTTCGTAACCTGAGGCAGCACACACAGGGCCTGCACTGGTTAAGTCCTTGGCACTAATATTATGGCTTCCGGTCTAGGGTTTTTATATGATTCCGAAGAGTATGAAAGAGTGGGCCTCTGTTTCTTGTGCCTTCTCTGAGGCTCTTTGTCTTCTGATGGTTTACTTATTTCTAATTTCACATAGTTCATTTTGGTTTTATCTTAATGCTATATTGTATTTTATTAGTGTCCCTTAGAAGCCTGTTTATTTTCTAATTGGAGACAGAAAGGAGGTAGATTCATAGGAGAGTGGAGGTAAGGAGGAATTTGGAGAAGTCAGAGAGAAAACAACAATTAGTATACATTATGTGAAAAATAATTTTCAATAAAAAGGAGAAAAAATATTTAAAACTCAGATAGGTGTGTGCACCCTGTCTCCAAGCATGTCCATGTAGAGATCCTGTATTGGCAGAAGCGTGGTTTGTAGTCTTCCCTCTCTTTCATGTTTGTGGCTTTAGAGAAATACTACACTTCACAAACTCTCAGTATTGTTACCCATAAAATAAAAATAAAGAATGGAGTTCTTTCAGTAATATTAATTTCTTTTCTTTTTTCTTTTTTCTTTTTGTTCATAGAAAGTTCAGGAAGATCTGAGTCACTAGACAATTTTAGATTTTTTCTCTTGAGAATTATAACTGCATGTTCTTTTTAAATTTACCTTATTCATAGATAAATGAAATGATGAACAGTGACCCCTCTTTCTAATCACAAGTTGCTTTAGGCCTGGTCTTTACCCTTTTTATATTTTAGCCTTCAATATCTCAGACTCACTAAAGAATTTTAATGATGGCTCTTCAAGTACCACAACAAAGCTAACATTTTCAATAATAATACAAATTCTATTTATTTAACTGCTCTCTCTTGAGATATGTCCTAGAGTTGGCTTGTTAGTTTGGACCAAGTACAAACTTAAAACATATGGACATTTGTTTATTTGTGTGTGTAGGTGGTTGTGTATACAGAAAACAACTTCCAGGGGTGAAGTCCCTCTTTTCACAGTGTGGGTTCTTCCACATGTCAGAGTGTGAGTTATGGCATTTGGACTCATATCCTCAGTCTCCGTAGCAAGAATAGTCACCCACTGTGCCATCTTGTTGGCCCTAGAAAGACAAACTTTGAAGACTAACTTCCCTCCCTAGTAAAGTATTGGATGGTAATAAGTGCATTTATAAGCATCATTTCTATAGTGAAAAAAGGTTAATTTGAAAGTCATTCCTCCATTCAAGAAGAACAATTTTCTCTAGTCTTCTGACTATTTATAGAAAGACCTTTACATGTGCAAACTAATTAATAAATGGGATCAATTTCAAGGTATTTTTTCTGGTTCATCACCACTTAATCATTCAATTTAAAAAACATTTTAAAGGCCAAGTCTAAAATAGATTTGCACCCACGCCCCCAGTGTGAATTTTTCACTCTTTACAACAGGCAGTAGGTACTGTATAATGACCTTTTCTCTGTTTGGAACAGGGATTAGAATAATACATTTGACCCTTTACAGTCACCTGGGAGAGATGTTAGTCTCCATGTTCAATAAACTGAAATATGTCTCAAGTGTCCCAAGGTTAAGGCCATGACTTTAAACTATTTAACATAGACTATCATACTGATTCACTTAGACTCGCAGGCTTTGAAAAAAAATGGATTAAATTATACATACTTGATCAGAACAGTTTCTTTTCTTCATACAATTAAAGCAAATATTTTACATTGCAAATACAGCAAGTTAACCCAGATGCATTGTGCATTATAATAAAATTTATAGCCGCATAAATAGCAGTGTAAACTTACAGAAAGACTAGTAATTATAGTGCCATTGATGGTCTTTGTTGCTTTAATTCTGAGGCAGCCAGAATGATTAAACTGAATCTTAATCGACTTCTCCATTAAAAATGCTGGCAGAGGAGCTCTTTTAACCTTTCCCATTGATTGAACACAACAATCACCATTCAATTATAATGCAAAAGGACATTTGTTATAATGTAGAAAAGATGCACGAGCCATTTCCTTTTGCTCAAGACAATCAATGCAATGACTCCGACTCCTGCAAAGGTGAGAATTCTCTACCTGGGAGGCTGATAAAGTCCAAAACCCAACAGGAGCCTCCCCAGTGTACAGTGGAGCAGAAGCGGGCACCCGAAACTCATCTGGAAGGGATTCATTAAAGAGAAGTGTATTTCCTATTACTATTTACAATAGCCACAGCTAGCCTTGATTCATTGTTTTTCTTCCTAGGGTTTCAAAGTACTTAAATTACCATGATCAAAAGTTTAATGGTGAATTAATGAGGGTGGTAACTGGGCTTTTTCTATGTGCTCTTGGTGCATGCTTAATAATACAAATCAAGGCAACACTACTGGTAATTGGAGTAACTGAACATGAGACTAGGAGGGAACCTTCAAGATTAACTGATTTACCTAAGGTCAGACAGCTAATTGTAACAAACCCTGACTAGGATCCAGTCAATCAATTCTCCATTCAATATTTGCTGCGTTGGTCACCTCTGAAGCATACTTCACTTTTAGTTATGCTTTCCACCCAATTCTATACTTGTGTGAAATACTCAGCTTCGGTACTTACACCATGCAGCAACCTAGAATTTATCTCCTACGGCACAAGCATAGAGAGCCACCACAGACCTTAGTTAGGGAATTTTCATTGTGCAAATCTGGACCTGAAAACCTTGCTAACAAACTTATAATAGAAAACAGAGGCTTTTTCCCCCCAGACAAAGCCACTGGTGGTGTTAGATGTTAGAATGTGTATGGATGTGCCTAATGAAAAATAAAAATGGCCCAACTGACAACTGTCGCAGAAACTTGGACAAATCAACCAAACAGGACAGGCTTCATTTGCATGGTGGAAATCCAAAGGAAAAAGAGGATGTTCTAAATAAATACACCACAGCTCTTTGTCTCTCCAAGGGCCATTTCTTCTACTACCATCCTTGCACATTTCTTCTTTGCAGGGTTTTCAGTAAACTTGTCTGTTTTTACTGGTTTGTGAAATACTTGAATTCATTGACTTCCTGTGACTCTCTCACCCGTAGCAGCTAAAGCTCGGTTGCCACAAACACATAGCGAGACTACCATTGATTCTTTGTATAGTTAGATAACATATAACAAAGTTTGTAAGTGCCAATTGCTAGCACCATTCAGTGGGGACAATGTAAATTTCATGTTGTGAATTTAATTTGGAGTATGCACCATTTAGAGCGTTTGCTTGTTTAGAGCATGCACCGAGTACCCTCGATATTCATCTAATCACTATAACTAGGATTATTAGACACACAATAATTATTTTGTATGCACTTAAGCAACTGTTTACTTAGAGTCAGCTCTATATTCCCATACCAGTGTTTTAAAAGTAAATCTAAATGTACGCCTGATAACAATTAACATGTTCTTAAAGTAAATAAATTATAATCTACTGAAACAAGACAGCAGCTCTGAAAGGAAAAGAAAAAGAAAATTCCAACTATTTTTTTTCTGCAAAAATCATGGGTCTAATGCATTTTGTTTCTAAATCAAGAGCACCATGTTTTAAATTTCAGGCTTAAAAAGCAAATAAATTTAATGTTGGAATGGAGCTTTGAGAATGTATTAACTTATTCTGCCAGCATCCTCTCATTGTATTCTCAAGTTAATGGCATACAAGAAGGTTCTTTGCTACTGAAATAATAAACAGAATACCTTGTACTTGGTCATCTATGAAATCATGTGCATACAAGTGTCATTATACAGACATAACGGTTGCAGTTATATATTTAGGAATGTGTATTTGTATAAAGAAAAAGAAGCCATGACTTTGAGAGAAAGCAGTGGGGTATGTGAGAGGTGTATGGGGAAGGAGAACAGGATGCAATGACAATTTCAAAAACCAAAAAAGAGAAAAATTAGAATGTCTTGTAACATCAACAGCCTGATTTAGTGAAAGTGACATTTACTTCTGATAAAGTTATGATGAGTGGTGGCAACCCAGTGTTCACGTTTGTCAACCACACCCTTCCAGACAGTATCTGAAGGTCTTCTAAATGTAAAGGGAATAAAACGTTTTCATGACCTGTTCACTTGAACTGAAGGTTTAAATGCTTCTTCTCCGGACATTTTTTGGTGACTACTTGAAATTCAAGTTTCTATACAAGTCTCTGAAATGCAGCTTCTAACAGTTTAACTAATTTTTCAGACTGCGTGCTTATATCATACATACCTTATTAATACTTCTCCAGGTGATAAAATACAGGCTGTGTCTGTAAAGTGCTTAAAGAAATATGTCAATTGTAAGAGGAGTGTGTTCTACATACCTCTTGTGAGAGCAAGTGTCATAGAAAAAATTCCATTGTCAAATTGGACAGTAGCCCTAAAGGGTCTGGGGATGTTGGGGACAGCAAAAGGGATCTCTAAACGAGAACACACTGGACAGATCCGGGAAACACCCAAGGCAGACTCTGTCTGGGCACAAGGACTTTAAGGCAGTTCTTTTTGTGAGTGGGTGGTGAACTGATAAATTCTTTGCTGTGGGAGGAAAGATTTGCCCCCAAGCTTAGGAAACAGTGCAAGCCCTGTCTCGTGTAATAGGTTCTGATTGTATCACTTGTGAAACAGAAAACGTTGATGGGTCGGGGAATCGTCCCAAGAACTAAACCCCTTCCTAAGTCAACTCACTTGCATCACTTTTCACAGACAGGGGCTGTGAAAGTCTGTCCTAGCCATTTAGAGGCAGAGCTATGCCTCCAGCATCTTTCTATTGTTTAGTTTTATATCAGATCCTAGATCCTAGAAATGTATGTGCTTTGTTGTGCCAACTCATTTTGTCTTCTATGTATAGATATAACGATAGGAGTAAAAGGGAAAGGATTTTGATTATGCTTAAAAATACATTTTAATTATCAATCTTAAAAGCTGTTCACAACAACAACAACAACAAACAGAACAAAACAAAACCCCTCAAACTCTCTTCCCTGAGTCCAAGTTTTCTGAAAGATTAAGTCTGGTTTAACTCTTTCCTGCCAGGTTGTACATGACTTAGAGAACGGCTCTTCAATAACCTGCCAGAGAAGAGTCAATAATTTCCAGCTAGATAACCTGGTTAAGGAGAAGCTGGTCCTGCCTTCAGGGTCTGGTTCCTAGCATCTACGGACAACTCGAAAACAACCTTTGGTGGAAGCTTTTCATTTTGAAGTTAGATTGCTTTTGCATTTTGGTTGGTTTAGTTAACATTTTTATTTTCTGCAAATTTAAGCTCTTAATATGGAGATTCAATGTTCTTACCTTAACTATATTTCGTAAGTGAAGTCCAGGATCCAAGGCAGACATCCAACAAGAATGAAATAATCTCAAGCATGTACATGCTCACTTATTAAACTATTAATAAATATAAAGAAGGACTTTTAATGTTAGCAAGGACAACATTTTATAAGCAGAGTCGAACCACCTGCTGAAAAAGAGTAAGGTACCAAAAAGATATATCCATGAAGAAAACCTGTCCTAGAGGTGGGAAAGGGCTCATGGGGATGTGACTTAGGCATCTAGTAGGCGATTCTGAAAAGCAAGTGTAGGAGTTTGATAAGTGATCTGCAGGACTGGAAAAGAGAGAAGTGTCCTTGGGAGATAATGAAAGAAATAAAAGCAGGAAAGCCTGATTTCATAAATGAACTCAGATTTATTCAATGCTCTATTGTACAAAAGATAATTTTAAACATAAAAATTCCATTAAATCCATCTGAACTAAAAAAAAAAATAAAAATTAAAGAACAAATGAGAGTAAATAGCCAGGCATGCCGGGAGTGGGATTTATTGATAGAAATTCAGAAACGTAGAGAGCAGGAGTATTTGGGTCCTCTTTGCCTACTGCATAGCTCAGCACAAGAGATGAATCAGTCTGTAGCAGGCCAACTTGGGCAATGGGGCTCTTACATAATTTAGTTAAGGATGCTCTGCCCTGGCATGCTCGTGGCAGGGGCAGAAGCTCGGGCATGAAAATCAGATCGATGGAAATCTTAGCTGGATTCCCATTGTGTTTTCCTACCCAGCATAGGATCTGAGAGAAGTCTGCTAGCCTTCCCTGGCTTACTCAGTTGCCTAAGACTCTCTTCTGACCACAGATGGAGGGAGGTAATCTGTCAGCAGGATGCTGATTTTGCTCATATCTGTATACAGTAAACCTTCCCTGCCCTTGCAGGAGGGAGAGTCCCATGAAAGCTTTGCCCTTGGCTGAGTTTGAACACCCAAACCCTTACAATCCAAGTTCTTTCAGAAGGCAGCTCTTGAAACATCAGTCTTGGACCTATCTCTGGATACGAACTGAAAAGCATCCAAAGGTCAAAAGAGCCAGACTGTTTTAAAGAAAGATCTTCCTAAACAATTCTATGATCACTAGTTTTCTACTGTGAAATCAAATTTTAGAAGGAAGTTCAATCCTAGGAGGTTAAACTAATACCGGTCTTTAAGTTTTTACAGGAGGGTTGTTTTGTTTTCTTTTTAGTCAATCTTACACTAATTTAGGTAACAGATCTTAGTGGTTATATTTGAATTTGAGACTTAGTTAACTTTGTCTATCATCTTTATGACTCCTACGTTCTCTTTCTGAATGTTTCCCTGGTCCAATTGATTCATGATTTACTTTTTAATCTTACTGAATCAGTTACTGATAGATGATTCTTTATACTGAATTTTAAGGTTATCAAATCAGGACTTTTTTTCTCTCTTTTGAAACAAATGAAACATTTTAAAACCTAGATTATTGCATATTTGTAGTTTTAAGAGAGCTCTCATTACAACACAGCCTCCTCCAATTTCAGCATCTTGCAAAACTGTAATAGCACAAACATGATCTTGACATTGATGAACATAGTCAGGACATGGATCATTTCCATCAACATAGGCTTCGGGTGTTGCAATACATGGTCATGCCCTCTTCTCACCTCTTCCTGACCCTGGAACAACTTATTCTGTTTTTATTTCAAAAACATCATATGAATGGAATTATATGTGTGCAATCTTAATGAGTTGATTATTTCCCTCAAAATAACTCACTGAAGGCTTACCCATGACAGTGCAAGAATCAATAATTCATTATTGAGTATTTGCTAAATAGTATTCTGTGGTATGAACATACAACTTTGTTTAAATATATGCTCAAGGAAAGGCATAGAAGTGTTTCGATTTATCAGCTGCTACAAATGAAATTGCTATAAACACTTATATATAAGATTCATAGGTTTTTTTTAATTTTTTTTCTGGAATAAATAAAGGCTCAGGAGGGTAATTGTTGGGTCATGCAGTATCTTTATATATAGGGTTCTTTTGTTGTCATCGTTGTTTTGTAAACCAAAAAACCAACAAACTGCTTTCCAGAGGGCATGTGAGAGAACACATGCCCTTCAACAAAGAGCAAATGACCTAGCTTTCTATGTCCTTGTCCGTGTTTGCTGGTGGTTTCAGCTATTTTTATAAGTATATATTCATACTTCATAAACACATGCACAGATACACACATATGCAGCATACACACACTCACATGTACACACACTCTCTCTCTCTCTCTCTCTCTCTCACACACACACACACACACACACACACACACACACACACACAAACACACACACACACACACACCTTTTAATATCCTCCTAACTTCCTCTGCCACATGTTGGGAATACAGATGAACGACCACATTCACTTTTGGATGTATTTTATCCTTTGTCAAGGGAAGATTCTTTTCTATCTTTCACTTGTATTCTAAGTATATTGTTTATGCGTGTGAGGGGAGAGGGCTCCTGTTGGTTTGGTTTGGTTTGGTTTGGTTTGGTCTGGTTTGGTTTTAGCTTTGGTATGTTTTTTTACCACTCAGTTGGAGAGAAGAACACTAAACAATATTTGTCATGTGATTTTTTCCTCTGCTTTGTTACCTTGCCTTTTATTCTTCTCATAAGGTTGTTCATAAATCAGATGTTTTAAATTTTGATGATGACAACTGAACCAAGTTTTTCTATTTGAATTATTGTCATGATGTTAACTATAAGTATGTTTTATATTCTTAGACTCTTCACATTTTATCCTGTATTTTTAAGGATCATTTGTACATTATATTTGAGACCTGGCCTATTTTGAGTTGATTTTTATGCAAGCTATAAGACTGGATAAAATTTTTGTAATGTTTTTGATTGTGGCTATACTATTGTATATACTCCTGCACCATTCACTAAAAATTATTTTGTTTCCACACTTTCCAAAACATTTGGTTTATTGGTTTACATGTTTTAGAACTATTTTGCATGTTCTGCTTTGTCTCACTATGTCTAATCTCTAACCATGCAGTTTCTCTGTCTCTGTCTTTTACTCTCTCTCTCTCTCTCTCTCTCTCTCTCTCTCTCTCTCTCTCTCTCTCTCCTCTCACTATGTATGTGCTGTCTGTCTGTGTCTCTTTGTCTCTGTGTGGGTCTGTGTTTATACCTATGTGTGAGTGTGTGTGTGTGTGTGTGTGTGTGTGTGTGTGTGCATCAACCTACTCAGTCATGATATATATTATAAGCACACAGTACCATTCCCAGTGGATTTTGTTTGTTGATTGGTTTGTTTAGTGGTACAAGGTTTCTGGGGATGATGGATTCTCAGAACAAAAGTCCGTCATGCCCTTATACTTGCAAGCATAACCAGGCTGCACCCTATTTTCCTCTACCTTGTAGTCATGAATACTGATCTTTGTAATTAGTCTTAAAATTAGGTTAAGTGATTTCTCTTATCTTACTTCTTGTATTTCCAAAATTGTTTTAGAGATTTTTAGTTTGCCTTTCTTTTTAAGTTCTATATTAATCTTTTGAATACCTCTGAAAACTTCTTACTGAGCCTATAAAAGAGCTACATTAAGCTTTATATATAATTTGGAAAGATTTTAAAACTTTATTGAGTTATGTCTGACCCTGAGAAAATAATGCGTCCAGATTTTCTTTAATTCCATTCATGAGAATTGTGTATTTGTCAAAGTATAAGCCTCATTATCATTTTACTAAGTATTTTGATTGGTAGTAAATAGCTTTCTATTTTTATGTTTAATGTCTATATGTTTCTGTCAGTGATTAGACTCACAATAGACTTTTTCTATGGTTATCTTGGGAACTATTGACGTCATTTATTGGTTGTAGATTTGGAGAGAGTCTCTAGAGGTTTTCAAATGCCATATACAAACAAAAACTATTTCCTTTCTATGTTTATTTGCATGCCCTTGTATTTTCATGCCCCCTCTTTTCTTTATTGCTATGCCTAGATTATATAAGAAGACCATGTAGAGACTTCCATATCCAGGGATCCACCCCATAATCAGCATCCAAACGCTGACACCATTACATACACTAGCAAGATTTTATCGAAAGGACCCAGATGTAGCTGTCTCTTGTGAGACTATGCCGGGGCCTAGCAAACACAGAAGTGGATGCTCACAGTCAGCTAATGGATGGATCACAGGGCTCCCAATGGAGGAGCTAGAGAAAGTAGCCAAGGAGCTAAAGGGATCTGCAACTCTATAGGCGGAAAAACATTATGAACTAACCAGTACCCCGGAGCTCTTGACTCTAGCTGCATATGTATCAAAAGATGGCCTAGTCGGCCATCACTGGAAAGAGAGGCCCATTGGACACGCAAACTTTATATGCCCCAGTACAGGGGAACGCCAGGGCCAAAAAGGGGGAGTGGGTGGGTAGGGGAGTTGGGGTGGGTGGGTATGGGGGACTTTTGGTATAGCATTGGAAATGTAAATGAGCTAAATACCTAATAAAAAATGGAAAAAAAAAAGAAGACACTGGATAACACTGTGGTCTTAGATATTCTTGCCATGTTCTGACACTTTCCTTCAACCATCAAACTTAATTCAGACATTCAAGAAAAAATAAAGTATCTTATGTTTATCTATCTTTTGCTTAGTATATTTGTATATTTATGTATGTATATATATATATATATGAATATACATATATACATCAATGTATATATAACTTTGTCCTTCCTAATGTGTCCTGTCTCTTTATTCAATTGTTGTCTTTTGTTTAGAATATTTCCTTCTGTCATTCTGTTGACAAATTATTTTGTCTTCATTCATTAAGAACGACTTGATTTTTTTTTTCTTCATCCTGTGGATTAGTTTTTATTTGACAGTGGGGTTTGGGAACAATGCCTCTTCAATGTTTAGAAAACACATTTTAAAAAAAGTTCGAATTTCTTCAGATGCTTTGGGTTCAGTTGAGAAATCAGTAGCCATCTGTATTACCCAGGGTTCTCTAGTGTCACAGAATGTCTCTATAAATTAAGGGAAATTGTTGTGATGACTTACAGTCTATAGTCCAATGAATCCAACAATTGTCAGCTGTGTAAGGGAAGTCTAAGAATCTAGTAGTTGCTCAGTCCCATGAGGCTAGTTGTTTCAGCTGGTCTTCTGTAGGTTCCAACAGATGTGTTGGCAAGTAACTGCAAGCAGGTGAGAAGAGAGTGAAACTTCATCTTCCAATGTCCTTATGTAGGTCTCCAGCAGAAGGTGTGGCCCAGAATAAAAGTATGTACCACCACACCTAGATCTGGGACTTGCTTTGTCCAAGGCTGACCTTGAACTCAAAGATCTCCTTGCCTTAGTCTCCTGGGATAAAAGACTTGTACTACCTTGCCTGAGCCTAAGCTTTTCATGGCCACTATGCTTCAAGATCGTCATGCCATGATCCAGGTCAGAAAAGTGTGTCTTCTAGCCTCGAGATCTTGATCACAGGTGAGCCCATCAACTCTGGAGTGTAGTTCATTCCAGATAGTCAAGTTGACAACCAGGAATAGCCATTACACAATCCCAGTCCTTTTTCCCATCAGCTCATGGTGATCCCTTTCCTTGGTGCTTCAAGGCTTTTGTTTTCTTTATCGTTTCCAGAATTGACAGCTAAGACAGCAAGTTTCTTTAAGTTTATCCTGCTTCAGGTTCATTCAGATTCCTAAATCCACACATTTATGACATTTGACAGACCTGGGAGAATTTCTAGGCATCATTTCATGCTGAACTTTCATTCTTGCATTTTCCTCTGTAGGTAAGGATATAAATATGTTCTCTTTCCATCCCACAGTCTATGGGAACAAGCTTAGTTTTTGGCTTTGTTTGGCTTTCAGGCTGATTTTGGGTAATTTCTACTATTCTGTATTTCAGTTCACAGTCTATCTCTTGTCTTTTTGGTGTTTTCTTATTTTTATTGTAAGATATGGGTTGTTTGTTTTGGTATTTTCAGACCGAATTTCTCTATGTTGCCTTAGCTTTCCTGAAACTTTTTCTGTAGACTAGACTGGCCTCAAACTCAGCTCCACCTGTCTCTGCCTCACGAGTGCTAGAACTTAAGGAGTGTACTATCACTGCCTGGTTAAATACATTTTTAATTGAGATTTAACAGTTCTATACCTAGGATATGTTATGAAGCATAGCAATTATAAGCACAGTAAGATATGCATAAAGGTCTAATAAGCAGGACTCACCTGTTAATGGCAACCAACAGTTGTTTAATTGGACTCAAGGTATGTGCAACAGAAAAGAAATCATGCCTGGTACTAGAAACTTACTCAACTATACAGGCCTAGATACTACTGTAAAGAACAGGCTGGCCTTGAAATCTCAGAGATCTACTTTCTGAGTGTTGAAATCAAAGTTATATAACATCACACCTAGCAAGAACAATAAACTTTTAAGTATCATCTTCTGAGACCCCCGTATCGTATCTACACTTGTTTTCCATTGGCTGATACTTTCTCATTTCTGGTAGAAAATGTTTGGAAGTTGCGTTGTTTTCTCCACTACGTGCACATAAAAATGTAGGTTTACAGCCAACACCTTAGTGAATATTCAAGGGCTCATTCTTTGAGAAAAAGCAGTCCACATTGCCCCCCCCCCACACGCACACACATGATCTTGACTGACACTACAGTGGATATGACCTCATAAAATGGGTGATGACAAAATCTTAGCTCTCCAATAGTGCTCCTCCAACACCATCCAGTGAGGATAATCACCTAGTATCTTAATTTCTTTTCCTATTAATGTAATAAAAATCCTCTTACAAAAGCAAACCAAGAGAGAAAGTTTTATTTTGGTTTATTAAAAATTGAAGAATGTAGTCCATTGGTGGTGAGGACATGGCAGCAGGCAGGGAAGGAATCGTACGCAGAGAAGGAAGAATGACTAGTTACGTTGTATCTGGATTCAGGAAGCTGGGACTGAAAAGGACGTGGGCTTAGAACATAAAGTCTCAGGACTATGGCCCTGTACCTCATTTTCTCCAGCCAGACTTGACCTTCCAAATGTTACAACCTACCAGCACCTGGAGACCAAGTAATCAAACAGGTGAACCTATTGGAAATACTTTATGCTTAAACAACAATAACTGGTTACTGCCAAAGAAATGGATCTTCAGGGCCGACTTTGGTCTCCTCACAACTGGCCATGGGTCATGAAAATCCTGATGCTGTCATGGATTTTGCTTCCTTTGTCCCAGTGAAAGTATGGGGTACTTCCTTGCCCCTTGCTTTGTTTGGGGATCTAGGCTAGACTTACCATTTGGGTTTTCTGGACTGAGTGAAATTTGACTGAATTTTTTTTTCTGTGTTATCAAAAGTAATGATCTAAAAGTTTTCTTTCATGAGAACCTGTCACTCCCAGCACACTTTAGTTAATGAAAGCAAATACTGTGTTTTCTTATTTTCCTTTGTGGATAACCACCAACACTTGGGGGATGGTGGCCCTTTAGCTCTGAGCATCAAATATATGAGAAAGAAAATGAAACTCCTCATTACATTATGCCATACTACAATTTCTGAGGTTCTTTGGCTTTGCAGTCTTCTGCTGCATGGCATAGTCCCTTTACATTTGGTATGCATATGGCTTGTAGAGTTTTACTTCTGCTCGGCAGGAGCAATAGCACCTAGTTTCTTCATCCTGGGGGCAGAAGCTCAAGTTACTTCCTTTAATAGAACATTTCTGAAATGTTTAATTTTTCCATAATCTATGTATCATTTTAAAGTTTTTATTGTATTATATTATATTTATTATATTAGTATGTGTATGTGTGCATTAAGGTAAATAGGCATGCCATAGGGACTGTGTAAAAATCACAGGGCCACTTTCAGGATTCAGTTCTCTCCTTCTATTATGTGGGCACCAAGGACGTAACTTACTTCGACCATGTGGGTCCCAGGGAGTAAACTCATGTTGTCAGCTTCGCAATGGATGCCTTTACCTTCTAAGCCATCTCACTGCTCCCATGTACAATTTTATGTTTCTTGGGTTATCTATGCTTTAGTATGCTTTTAGCTATTACTCTTATAATTTTCTTTGGAAATATGTACTTTTAAGGTGTTTCTATCAATACCTAACTCTAGGCATTATAAAAATACTAACTAGAACAAAACTTGAGGAAATTCCTATAAGAAGGATGAAAAAAAAGAATAAACTCACCAGAATCTTTTTTAAATAGAGAAAAAGCTGGTGGATATCTAAAAACCTCCCCAGTGGTTTGGGCTATATTTTTATTCCTGAATATTTATCACTAGGGATCAGTTGTTGAATTATACCATGAAAGAAATAAAGCGTGTAAGTACCAAATACTCATGGTTGACATTATATGAGAACAATAAGAACTTGGCAGTTTGAGGGAGAAATGCTGATGGATGAGGTGGAAAGGCGATGTTCAGTGTGCATAGAAGTAGGAAGGGAGCAAATAAAGACACGAAGGTAATCTGGGCGTGGTGGCACACGCCTTTAATCCCAGCACTAGGGAGGCAGAGGCAGGTGGATTTCTGAGTTTGAGACCAGCCTGGTCTACAAAGTGAGTTCCAGGACAGCCAGGGCTACACAGAGAAACCATGTCTCAAAAACAAAAACAAAAACAAAAACAAAAAACAAACAAACAAACAACAAAAAAGACATGAATGTGGACATGAAAAGTCAATGGATAACCAGGGGAAGGAAGGATGCCTCATGGGTAAGGAAGCCCTGTTCTCAGGCTGGCGTATTGAAAAGAGAGTAAGAGGCCAGCATGGCTGGAAGGAAGCAAGTGGTGGTACAAAAAAAGCAAGAAAGGGAGAATGTGAAGCAGTAAAGAACCAACTACACTATGGCAAGTAGGACCACGTCTGGATTTCAGAGTTGTGTTTTTTCTTTTTTCTGTAGACACATGATATGAGTTGCCTTAGTTTTAACAAGCACTTCTGTAAATAATATGCCTTTCCTGGTCCTGATGGCAGCCTGGGAGATAGTTCACCTGAACTATCTGCCTACAGTCTTGCTCCTGGGAAGAAGGAAAGAATGTAGTTATTTGGAGCTAACCAGCTGTTTCCACATGTTCTGCTCTCTAACCATGTTTATACCATCTTTTAGAAATTGTCCATTTACAGGGATTCCAGCTTGCAGTTCTGTTATGGATAAAAATCCCATGATGATTCCACCTGAATTGCTTTCAGAAACTCATTGCAAGTCTTTCATGCTTTTGTAGAATGAAAATCTGTACCAGTTTCTAAATCTTCATTACATAAGATGTCATTTCATCTCTGATGAACGGTGTGCCAGCCCTATAAGCTTTCAAGCAATGGATATTTCGCTTCTCTCTGGGCATGCTGTTGTCACGAGACTCTCCTGCTTAAAATGGTAGAAATATCGAGAATAATCCAGGACACTGAGACCAGTAAGCCTAAGCCAACACATATAAATCCCCAAACAGGAGAGCATGTCTAGCCAAAATCAGGAGTTGGTGGACCCCGAGATGCCTGAACAATCACACTTGCTTTTGTATATTATAGAGGGTCGAGGGGTGATACCAAGCATTATATTGACAATAAATAATACACATGTGATTGGAATCATTTCTTTACCATTTCAATGAATCAAATTTATCCCTTGTACAGCGCCTAAGTGGTCATATTGATTTGTAAAGTTCTGTTCAAACTTTGATCTTACTGATATTGTAATACTGATATTGCAATACATTTTAAATAAATTCTCACACTATGTCTGTCAACATATATACATATTGATTTATACATAATAACAAAGAAAAAATTGTTCTACTTATATAGTCAAATAGAATCTGTCCCGTGCTTGGTGCAAATAAACACAGGTTAGCAATTAAGGTTCTTATAATCTCTGCTATGTTTCCCAAAAAGATGAGTTTCCCTTTTCTGTATCCATAAAAATAAAGATCCTCTGAGAAATCCCACGCTATTAAAATAAGAAAAGAATCTATAAGAGACATTCCATTAAGAAAACGAAAATGTTATATAATTCAATGGTATAAAGAAATAAAGTATTTTTAAAATCCAGTATAGTATAATTACTACTTTTCAATTAAATTACTTATAGTTTTAAAGGAACAATATATGTTCCTGAATTTTTTTTTCATTTTTTTAAATTGATGCATTATTTAAGAAAAGTATGCCTGTGGTATACACAATGCCAGACAGTTGTCTTCCTTAGAGTTCTGAAATTTCTAATGCTCTTCCTTTTTGCTTTTGGGTTCAGCAGATTAAAAGGCACTTCGTCATTAAATATCTTTGAAAATAGTTATCTGAAGATTTGACTTTGGGGTACAAATATATGGGAACAATTTGTAACCTGGGAAAGTGGTGGTATTGAGGAGTAATATTTGAACAAGAATTGCTGGAGGAAGAATTTCCTCCTTCAGACAGGCATCAATAGCAGATGGTGAGATCTACTGGGAAATAAGCACAAGTATTGGGAAAGGGAATACTGTGTTGTAGCAAATATAAGATCTGATACAGCAGAAATCTCTCTCTGGAAACTGAAGTTAAATTGCCCATTAATGTTTTATAAACACTTTTTGTATGGAAGAGCTAAAAATTAATATAAAAAAGAAGAAGGGTTTGATCGCCTGATTTGTGCAGAAATATCACAAAATTTGCTTGAGGTTATTTCTCTATAATGTATAAAACGTTTACATTTACAAGACAAGTATTTATTTATATTGTATTTATATTATATTGTATTGTATTAAGTCTTATATTAAGACACAGAATATGACTCTTATTGGTGTGGTAAACTATATGTGGCTGGCTAGCATTATGTTCTAAGGACATAAGGAGAAATTTCATCCAACAATGAAAAAGTAAAATTAAATATTTAAAATATAATAGGAAAGATGCAGGCTAGGTAAATAAAACATGTTAGCCAGCATCTTTTACACATGAAATAGATTTTCAATGAATCTATGACAAAATTAACATCACATTTACCGAAGCAAGAGATAGTCTGATATGGGAGTGACAAAAAGATCCTTTCCAAGTAAAATCCATAGCCCTGATTAACAAAAACATTCAGACACTGCTTGGCATGGACTGCACCATCTTCTCCCAGCTCATATGTAGAAGTCATTACTCCCAGAACCACAGAATGTGACTATATTTGAAGATAAAGCTTTTAAAGAGGTAATTAAGGTTAAACGGCGGTAATTTGGGTGAGCTTTAATCTGATATGACCGGTGTTCTCATAAAGAGAAAGATGAGGACACAGGGGAGCAGGGAGAAGATGACCTTCTTCATGCCTTAGAGAATGGCCTCAGAAGAACACAGACCTGCTAGCACCTTTATCTTACCATTCTGCTCCCCAAAATTTTGAGGAAATGAGCTTTAATTATTAAATCTGCATAGGCTATGGTCATTGGTTATGGTGGCACTACCTATATAATGCAAATAATATCAAAATATGAAACTCCTTTAATGTGTGAAAGCTAATTATTGCTACTATCATAAAAGTACCTTAGAAAAAGCTATGCTGGGATGAAGAGATAGCTCAGCTGTTAAAAAGACTGGAATATATATATATATATATATATATATATATATATATATATACATATATATATATATACATATATATATCAGTGCTATAATATAGGACATAATCTACAGTGCTTGGAAATTTCTCTGCATGTTTCTGTGAAGTATCCTTACAGTCTCTTTTCCCGTTTCAGCTACACCATCTTCCTTCCATCAAAACACCATGCAGATGTCATATGCCCAAAATCTTATCTAGTCATAGCAAGTATAAAACTGAAACTAGTGCCTGAATTTGATAGACTTAAAATTCTTTTCATGTTTCCTAAAACTCTCTTGGAGGGACTTTCTCCTTTCTTAATGAGCCAGTTGTTTTCTTTAACCACTAATTACTTTCTCAAAGCATAGGGGTATATGTGACAAAGTCAATGAAAGTACATGAGAAAATATTACATTAATAATTGGGAAATATTTTACCAGTCTCAAATAGGAAACATCCAGGAGAGCACTATAGCAAGTTCATAGAAAAATGAAAGCATTTGTCTTGAAGCATCTACCACGAAGCCTGAAGGCTATCTCTAGTCCTATTATTTTAAAAGTGTGTCATTGTGCCCTGTTCTATACTTCTCCTACAACCAAATTCATGCCTCACAAAAATATTTTTACCATATTACATTTGTTGAGTCAGAGTTTCACTGTGTTAATGCCTTCATCAAATACAGAGTGGACTGTTATCATCATCTCCCTGTCAAACATAATGCAGGCTTTGTGCTGTGTATATAAGCCTTAGTTGACAATAGTAAATAATTACTCCAACCACTTCCTAAAGTTTTAGTGAGACAAGAAACCTAGAAGCTACGATTTGGCTTTATTTCAATCTTTGAGAAAACTTTCCCACCTACAAGGTTGTAAGAGTCGTAAACTTTCTGGCAGAGAGCATTTCAGAAGTTCAGAATGCTTAGGATGGTACTCTGAAACTGTTCCCATAAACACAGAAGACATGTAAATTTAGACCATTTCCAAGAGTCAGCAGGGTGGTAAAGACTTAAATTAACCTAAAGGTAGATCCACCAGCACTAAGGGAATCTGATAGTAACCAGAGACTGTCATTGGTGATTCAGAACTAAAAGTTTCTGTCCGATCTTGCTTCCTCAGCAGCATAGTTAGCTAAGTAGACGAAAAGAAGTGGGTCAGCAAAGCAAGTTCATTTGAAAACATAGGAGACTTGAAAACTGCATGCCATGCCTTCAAGTAGCCCATGTCAGGTGTCAACTTAAACTTAAGACACTTTTGTTTAATTATCTTTAACTTATTTTTACAGTCCAGTCATTATCCCCCTCCTGGTCCACTCTCTGACAGCTCATCATCCCATTCTTCCTTTCCTATCACCAAGAGGTTGTCCCCACCTCCCTGACCCCAGCAGGCCTCCCCACTCCCTGGGACCTCAAGTCTCTTGAGAGTTAAGTTTGTCTTTTTTCACTGAGGCCAGACAAGGCATTCATGAGTTTTCCAGGCGAATAAATGGAACTAGAAAATATCATCCTGAGTGTGCTAACTCAGACCCAAAAGGACATATATTGTATGTACAGACATTGTATGTATGTGGATATTAGCCAAAAATGTGCAGAATACCCAGAATACAATCCATACAACTCAAGAAGGTTAACAAGATGAAGGACCCAAGTGAGCATGCCTCAATCTCACTTGGGAGGGAAAAGAAAGCAGTCACAGGGGTCAGGAGCAGAGGAAGCGAGGGACTTTGGAGGGAGAGCGATCAGGGAAAGGAAGGAGGTAACCTGATCAGGTATTTGTAGGGGAACAGGAGTGAAGCCCTGAGGGCCAGAAGAAAGAATGGAAACATGCAACCTTGGGAGGTAGGAAGTGTGGGGGGGGGGTCCTCTAGAATGTACCAGAGACCTGGGAGGTGAGAGACTCTCAGGACTCAAAGGGAGAGACTTTAGATGAAGTGCCCAACAGTGGGGAAAGAGAACTCGTAGAGTCCACCTCCAGTAGAAAGACAGGGAACCAAGTGGACAGATGGGGTTGCCATCCCACAGTCAAAAAGGAGCCTGATATAGCTGTCTCCTGAGAGGCTCTGCCAGAACCTGACAAATACAGATGCGGATACTCACAGCCAACCATTGGACTGAGCACAAGTGCTCCAATGGAGAAGTCAGGGGAAGGACTGAGGAGCTGAAGGGGTTTGCAACCCAATAGGAAGAACAACAATATCAACCAACCAGACTCCCACCCACCACCACTGCAGAGCTCCCAGGACTAAGTCACCAACCAAAGAGTACACATGGAGGGATCCATGGCTCCTGCTGCACATGTAGCAGAGGCCTTATCAATGAGATGAGAGGTCCTTGGTCCTGTGAAGGCTTGATGCCCAGTGTAGGGGAATGCCAGGGCAGTGAGGCTGGAGTGGGTGGGTAGGTGGGGGAGAATAGAAGGAGGAGGAGGAGGAGGAGGAATTGGATAGGGGGATTGCAGAGTGGAAACAGGGAAAGGGGATAACATTTGAAATTCAGGAAAGCAGGTCCAGTGGCAGGCCCAAACATAGACATTTTATACTGGTTTTTAGAATTTCTACTATGGCAACATGTTCTGAAGAGAATTATAACACTAAGTAAATGAGTGTTCTCTATAACATTTGTAAAACTTATCACAAGAAGAAAAGCTTAGAAAGAAAGTTGATGGAATGTTTGTGTAACAACACAGGAGCCCTGGGTTCGGGGACCAGCACTGCATAAAAACAAATGAGGTTCCACATACCTGAGATCACGATAGCTGGGGTGTCAGAAACTCTAGGTCATCCTCAGGAAATTTCAAGGTTAAGGCCAGTCTGGAACACAGGAGACCCTATTCAGAGAAAGAGAGGGAGGGAAAGAACAGGAAGTGGGGGGGAGAGAAAGAGAGAGAGAGAGAGAGAGAGAGAGAGAGAGAGAGAGAGAGGAAAGAGAGAGAGAAAGGGAAGAGGGAGAGAGGAGAGAGAGAGAGAGAGAGAGAGAGAGAGAGAGAGAGAGAGAGAGAGAGAGAGATGGGGGTTGAGAATTTCCTGTATAATACCTAATGGTATAAGACATAACAGAGTGTTAAGTTAGAAATACCATCAGTTCATCTAGAGCAAAAGATGAGTAAGTTAGTTGTTTGACTTATATATTAAAACCCACATTTCCTGCGAGATCAACACTGTGATTTTTGGCTGTCTCTTACCATGAATACAAGTGGAGCCAGTTCATTGTCAGGAGTGCATGGGCTCCCACACAGGCTATGCTGAAAATCCCAGCAGTTTCTGACTGTTTAGCATAAGACCCAGTTGTCTCGTGTGATAACAAGGAAATGAGTGATTACTCTAACCCGCTGGAGAAGCAGATGATCAATTCAAGTAACATGCGTCCTAGAGCTTCTATTACAAGCAAAGATCAGCCATTACGATTTAGTAACCCAACCGATGTTCAATTCACATCTTCTGTAAACAAAAGCAAAAGCTTCTCATTTGGGAAGATAAAAGATGTTTAGGCTTACCATGTATGTATTGGACACTACAAAATGGCTTAAACAAAGTTAACCTATTTAGGTATAAACCTGTAGTGATAAAATAGCCTAACTAAAGGTCTAGAATGGAAATCCAAAGAGAAGATTCCAAAATGACCAAAATATCTTCTTTATTGCTGATCCCAAAGCAAGCATTTCCCAAGTAAGGTCCCATTATTATCATCTTGGTGACAAAGTGTCTTCTAGCTGCTGTGCTGCCTGAATACTTGCTCTGAGCTTGCTGTTGTGGTGCTTAAACACATAATAAGTGGTGCTTTCTCTAGTTTACAATTTTCACTCCACTGGGCCTGTGCCATTACTATAGACCTTGTCTAATGATTCTGCAACCACTTCCAAAAAATATTTGAAATAACAACAAAAATGTGAATCAGATGTTCTTTTCTAACATTTTTCTAATTAGCATAACAACACAAAAACACCCAATAGTCATAGTACATGCACAAAACCAGAGACTGGAGCGGGAAATGCAGGGAGGTAAAGAAAGCCACTTTCTCTTTAAGAATTAAGGACAGATGTGGAGACTGGATCCCATGGGGATGAGGTAAGCATACAGGTGCTGTCTTTGGCTGCCAGTTTAGTAAAATAATATTGGTTTAAAGTAAATAGATAGATGAATAAACACGGCTGCTCTAATTACTAAGGAGGCAAGTTTTAGAAAAGGCATGCCAAGCCACATATGGCAACCCATCTCACCTGGCTTTTAATTCCATGATTTCTGCTTGTCAGTCTGATGATTTCCTGTAAGGGTGAGGGGACCAGAAGAATAATAAAGTTCTGTTGCTTTGCTCATTATTTCTTTCCTGGGTTGTGTCCTCAGAATTCTGTGTGGAAAAATACATTTTAAATGATTTTCTTAGAAATGTTAACTGCAGTCATTTTCACCTTCATTGCTTCTGTATTCATCATAACACTCCCAGATTAATATATATATATATTATATATATTCTCTTCCATATATATATATTTAGAACCCAGTTCTGTGAACAAATCACCTCCAAATTTGGCATAGCATGAAATTTTTAAAAAAGAAAAGAAATTTTTTACATTAAACAATAGGGACATTGAGGTAGTTGAATCAAAATCTCTGGTGTACACAATTATATTGACTGTGTATGGGCAGCTCCACTAGGTTTTTGTGACTTTAGTCACAGTTCTAAAAGTTTGTATTCACCAAAGGGACATTACTAGGAATTCAGCCATGTGAGAAAGGAATGCCAAGTGTGAAGACACACATTGAGCTGTACAAATGCAAGTATATACTGGAATAATGAATCATTTTCCTCCAGAAACAAGCTATAGACAAACAGCATAGGCAGAAAGCTATCCTGTAGCCAGGAGGAGCAGTTGGTAGTAAAGAAGTAAGGGAGAAAGATGTTGTTAAGCCTTCAAATAACTGGTAATGAAGAAGCCTAAAAACCAATAGTATATATATATTTATTTATATATAATACACAGGTAGAAAAATGCAGTCAATCTACCTGGTGGATCTGGGGAATCTGAAGAAGGGCTTTTAAAAATGTAGTGCCCTGGAAGATGCTGTGAATTATGATGAGGTAGAAATCATGGCCCTGTGTGAAGGTCAATTTTGTTTGACAACTTTATTGTCTTGAGAAACACAGGGGAAGTTAGTGGAGGACACCTCTGGGTGTGTCTGTGTCTGTGGGAGCTTTTAGAGAACAGATTGAATAATAAGGGAGGAGGTCCCTCCCCTTAGTATGAAGAGGTCTATTGAATTTGCTCTGGGACCAGATGAAACAAATACAGGAAAAGAAGAAAAGCCCGTGGTAGCAGCACACTCCCTTTTCTGTGCTTTCTGGCTGCTTTGCTGTGAGCTGTTTTCTTCCTGCCTTCCTCTCAACTGAGGCTGAAAACTCACAGACCAGGAGCCCAAATAATTCTCTTCTTTCTTATTTTGATATATATTTGTCACGTTGATAAAATTATGACCAATACACTGTGTCAGGCAGCAGGCAACATAGAAGTCAGTGTAGTTAAAGTTGAGAAGACAAAGATAACGAAATTAGTGTTTACTAGGTTAGTACTGAAGTTGGGTTTAAGGAAATAAGTGTTGAGAAGGATCCACTTCAAGCCCAGGGAAAATTAAAACACTGCGCGTTCAGCCCAGCTTCTTTGATTTAGTCACAATGAGACCCAGGGAAGGACAGTACAAAGGAACCTGTTAGCTTAAACAAGAGAAAAACAAAACTGTTCTAAAGAAACCATGATCAAGAACTAGCCACAATCTGTCAGCTCTACAAACTTTTCCTGTCCGTCTGTCTCTTTGCCTGCCTGTCTGTGTGTGTGCATGTGTGTGTGTCTCTCTATCTCCCTCCTGTCCTCTCTGATAAGCTCTTAGATCTTGGCATCACATTTGCATCATCTAATTATGCCAAATAGAGCTAAATATTTAGAAAATTATGTTTTGGTTGCTTCCTGTACTAATGTTGGCTGTCATAGTAATTCATTTCCAAGTGGCATAGTTCTGGAAATCAAGCCTAAGATGATAATAAACTGAGATAAGGCTCCGTATCACAGGGTTACGGTGAACACTAAATACATGATGGTAGCATGGATAATATGTATCTAGCACAGAGAATATGTTAAAATATGTTAATTGATTTCAATTTATAAAGTACCACATATTTGTAAGTAAAACTGTTCAAGCATGTTAAATGTAACTATCATGAATGTAATTAAATTATTGAATTACACTTCAACATAACATCTTTTCATTTAAAGGTAATATTTTATCATTTTATTATTTTATGGAAAGGTGTACGTATATGCATTGTGCTAAGGAAATTATTAAATTATTTTTATCATGTAGCTCTTTCTTCAGAAACCAGAGCTCAGTATTTATTAAAATATAATATCTAATCTGCTTTTCATATACCTTTAACACTTTTTAAATAGTTTCTAATTAAATGTGTGTATTTGCATGTATTATGTTAAATATTGTACATAATCAAAGTTGCATAATACTATAATATTGACCACTTACTAAGTGCTGCTCCGTCAAGAACATATTCCTTTCTTTCTTGTAGTGCTGTGGAGCCATAGAGCACTGGACTGGTAGGGAGTTGGCCTGGAGCAAAAGTGGGGCTGATGTGTCAAGAATCCAGGAAATCTTGTACTAAGTATCCAAGCAAGGAAGTACAATCTTATTTCTCTCCACTCCACTTTTCATCAAGGCCACTGAACCACAGTGTCCAATAAAATTGCCCAAGATCTCAAGTTAGCAAATTGTTTCATATGCATTCAAACCAATTTTAATCTAACAGGTTCCTGACCTATTTGTTTTTTCTATAAAGATTTATTTTATAAAGATTGAACCAAGTTTAAAACACAGATAGAAAATAAAGTATATAGAAAAAGAATTTATTTGTAAAACATATTCTTTAGTAGATAAGCAGAGTTAGTTTTGAGGTCATAATTTATTTCTAGTACTTGTAGAAATGGCATGAAAAGGAATTATAGAGTTACCTAGGTTTTTATAAAAGCTTCTTTTCAGATACTGAAAACATGTGAAAATGACAAATTCTATTCGTATCACTTTACTAAGATAAACCTAGATCTAGGAAAATGTTCAAAGTCAAAGGGCCTACATTCTCCCTTGTTCTCTCTTGTAGTGTTTCATCCCAACCAATCAGGCAGACCACTTCTGAATCCCAGTGTCTCCTCTTAACTCTTGTTTCAAATGGGTACCTCTGCTCCCAGCTCATGCAGATTAAAATGTCTCAATGGAAGTCATGACTACTACAGAGACACTATTGAGCAATGCTTTGGGATGAAAATGCTTACTGTGAAAAGCCTAACTCCACTGTTCCTGTTCGTACTGAGCAATATTTTCTGGAGCTCACCTTTGTGTTGTGCAATATTGGATTTTGTCCCAACAGCTAGAAGATATTGTTTTTAAAACAAGGCCAAGCAAGCAGAAAAGTTTGTACGATGATACAGATTTGATTAGCTCTTAAGCAAAACAAGTTCAGCCAGGTTGGTCGGTGTGGTTCCTCTGGACTGCACCCTGTAACTTTTGTTGACTCCTCTCCTTCTGAGAAAGAGCAAGCTTTTGTTAGGCTCTAAAGCCATTTTTAAAAGAAAAAGGCAACATAACCCCCTGGGTCAGAGTGTCTGGCAGCCTGCATTCAGAAGAATCATAGAGATACTGGGAAGGAAGCCAAGTTGCTTAGACTCATAAAGTAGCTCATGAGAGATGAAAAAGCAGTTGTACTGCAGAACCAGTATTTCTGTTTCTTAGAAAGAATGGGGTCCTGTTTCCTAATCTGCTGTGTAGAGAGCAATGTCTCTCCCTTTGCAAACGCTTTCCTCTTGCTTGGAATTTCATTTCTTCTAGCGTCTGTTGACAAGACAAAACCGTGCAAGAACCATTCTAGACTAGCCTGAGAACTAACCCATATTGACCTTCCTCACCGAGCAGCAGGCTTTAGCTGAGCCAGGCATCTATGGAGACTGTAAGTGGTTCATTTAAAACCTAGTCTTTTTTATTCAGGAAAGAAGTTAAACAAAATTCCCCTTAGTCCACTGCCTTCCAAATTTTTGATACACATAGGAATCCTTGGTTTTTAAAAACACAGATTCCAATGCAGGGGTCTGTGACTAAGACCCGTGATTCTGAGTTGTTAGTAGTGCCAGTGTGATTTCAGTGCCTTGCTCTCTGGACTCAGGTGGGCACTAGAATCCTTTGTGTAAAAACAAACAAACAAACAAACAAACAAACAAAAAAAAACAAGGCAAGACCCTGGAACTTTTTTTTGGTTAAGTAAAAAACACCAGGACTTGAAAGGTATCATTTATAGACCACAGATTTACCACTAACAATTCAATTCTAACTAAACAAGTACTTCCTGGTAACTAAATTACTAATCTTTGTCAAAAATAGTATTCATTTGCACATGTGAGGGAGTGTGTGTGTGTGTTCATGAGCGATGGTGTGTTTATAAAGACTACTGGACAAGTTGTAAGGTTTGGCTCTCCCCCTCTATCATGATGGTTTCAGGGATCAAAAAGAAGTAACTATGCTAGGTAGGAAACACTCAGTCATCTCACCAGAATGAAATTGATTCTGATATTTAAGTTGTGTTTTCCACAGAACAGTTTCTGATCACTGTACCTGGCTTTTTGAAAGGCGATATTTTATTCTTTGACATAACTTGATTTTTGTCTTTAGCAACCTCTCTGTCCTTTTACTTTGAAGCTTCCTTCGAGTTTTGGACACAAAAATCATGTGCTGAAAATAGGAAAAACATCCTTCATGTAAGCTATTCTCTTTACTTTTGGGGAATGAGCTTAAAGTATTGCATAAAGGAGGATGAGATTCTATGATCTTCTATAATCAAATAGAGTTTACAGCACACATACAAAAGTTAAAAATAACTTGGGTAATAATTCTTCGAGGCAGAGGCTCTCAACCCAAAAGGAAGTAATAAGTTAGAATTGCTCTAGGGGGTTATCTGAATATGCTACACACACACATACACACACACACACACACACACACACACACACACACACACACACACACACAAACACCCCACCTCATCCTCCCCACATTCCCAGTTTTCCTTTGCCTTTAATCTAACTCTACTCTACACACACCAATCGGACCACAATTGAGAGGTGAATAATGTTGAATGAATGGTGAACCAGGATGGCCACCCAGAATGTCAAATTTTGGAAAAGATATATGTGAAGATATAATTACATTATGAATAGCAACATGAGCTCTAGGTGGAAACTACAACCACTGACAACTCTCCCTGTAAGAATGAAAAGAAAGACTCCACCATAAGGAAAATTCCATTGAGAGGTGGAGGCAGCCTGGGATAGTGTACGTCCAGCCTGTCAGTGGCCATTTGATGCTAGACAGACAAAAAGGGAATGTTCACACTTCTGAAACTTCAACTTTTGAATTATAGCCCCAGATCTGTAACTTTATATTGCTTTAAGCTACCTAATTTGTGGTAAAATGGTATAAGGGGTAAGTGTGTTTACCCAATCTAGGAATGGTTATAATTTTTTTATTTTATTTTGGCCAAAGATTTGGTAATTTATGATTCTGCTTAAGGAGACTGACAGTCACAATCAAGTATAGTTTGTCATTATATGAAAACAGATGCTTATTGGCTTTTACCGATTGATCTCAGGAATTCCAAAGGATAGTGACCTTAGAGAAGTCTTGGCATACTCTTAAAGAGCCAAAGAGAAAAGACTTCTGATCCAGGGGTCAAGCAGATACCCCAGGAAACCTGCCATTCAAGCTCACTTTGTTCATTTCTAAGGAAGTGAATGAAACATGAAAGCAGAGGAAATAACATGTAAAATTGTTTCTTGGTGACAGGAAAACTGCTGGAGAGTAAAAAGAAGTCTCCTGTCCCAGTACAGGGTGACATAAGAAAAGAAAGCCAGGCGTTGGCTGAGGTCAGAGGTGAAGTATAGTGAATACACCCATGGAAGGAGTTACAGAGACAAAATTTGGAGCTGTGACGAAAGGATGGACCATCTAGTGATTGCCATATCCGGGGATCCATTCCATAATCAGCTACCAAACGCTGACACCATTGCATACACTAGCAAGATTTTGCTGAAAGGACCCAGATACGGCCTAGCAAACACAGAAGTGGATGCTCACAGTCAGCTATTGAATGGATCACAGGGCCCCCAATGTAGGAGCTAGAGAAAGTAGCCAAGGAGCTAAAGGGATCTGCAACCCTATATGTGGAACAACATTATGAACTAACTAGTACCCCGGAGCTCTTGACTCTAGCTGCATATGTATCAAAAGATGGCCTAGTTGGCCATCACTGGAAAGAGAGGCCCATTGGACTTGCAAACTTTATATGCCCCAGTACAGGGGAACGCCAGGGCCAAAAAGGGGGTGGGGGGTGGGGGGGTAGGTATGGGGGACTTTTGGGATAGCATTTTAAATGTAAATGAGGAAAATACCTAATAAAAAATTAAAAAAAAAGAAATCACATGAATCTCTGCTTGCTTCTTTGTTTGTGTTAAGGATCTCACTATGAGAGGCTGCTTGGCTACTTCTCAGCTCAAGCTCTCTTGCCTCAGCTTTCACAGCAGCGAAACTACTGACACCCATGAAGAACTCTACTCCTGTGCTTTTCAAAGAGAAGCAGAAAGATGTTGCAAGGATTATTTCGGTCAAGGTGTATGGACAGTGGGAATGGAGAGAGTATGAGGTTCATGGGATAAGATTTGTGAAAAGGGTGTTTTGGCTGCTGCTTGAAGAACTGCTCAGAAGGGAATAAAAACGACAGCCAGAAGACTATTGCCAAAGAGTTAGTATGCTCATTTAAGTGAGTAAAGCCCAGCTTGGAGATGATAAAGGCAGAGAAGAGGGGAAAGTAGGGAATGCTTTGGGTAGAAACAAGCAGGAATTAATGATGAAAGACAGATGATGAATGATAGATTATTGAAGGTTAGCCCCTCTAGGAAGACGCAGAAACCAGTAATATAAACCGTCATGTAAGCAGTGTACTGAGCTCTTTGGGGATATAATAAGATAAAGAACAAAGGGTTTATAATAATACCTTTTAAGAAATGCAGAATTGAGCTACCCTTTGATATCTATGAAGCAATATCAAACACATGTTCAGAGGAGAGAACTCAATGTATAAATGGGGGATTCACTGGTGAGTAATGGTGGTGGAAAAAAATGAGACTGACTATAAAGAAAAAATAAGGAAAAAGGACAAAATGGGACTTCTAAATGTTACGACATTTAACATCTAAGTAGAGAATAATAGTAAACTTTTAATAATGACAGAAAGGAAATACCAGAGAAAACTTGGAAAAGAATGTTCTCCCGAGAGCAAATAGAGAGTATTTCAGGAAGAAGCTTACGAGGCAGACGTTCTAATGCGGTGGAATGATCGGCATAGAAGAACGCAGCACGTTGGTTCTGGACAGGCGCAGCAGAGTAGACGCACCTCTACTGTAATGTTTCTTTGAGAAAGCTTCCTGTGAAAGACTTTACAGAATAAGGGGTACTTTTCAGATTAAGAGCAAACGAAAAGATGAAGAGAACACAGAAGAACACAGGAGAGAACGCAGTGTCGGGGCTGGCCCCTGCGGAGTGCAATGGGTCAGAAAGCTCCTGAAGAGAAGTCTCCAGAAAGGCAGCACTAATGAAGCAGGGAAGGATGTAGCAATGGGAAAGGAGTGTGCTTGAAGTTATGATGTATACATAAAATGCAAAATGCTAAAGCAAAGTCAGTGGTTAGCGCTGGAGAAAACCTGTGGCAGAATATTTACCTAAGTAAATTGTACTTAGTAACCTACATGAAAAGGATCACAAGCAGTGAATGTAACGGAGAAAGTAACACTGAAGCAGGAAGACTCCCAGTGATGCTGCGGTAGTGTGGAATAACTGACTAAAAGTCCATATCAATTGTCTTTGTGTGATGGGATGAAAAAAAGTTTAGAGGATCTCTCTCTCTCTCTCTCTCTCTCTCTCTCTCTCTCTCTCTCTCTCTCTCTCCCTCCCCCTCCCCCTCTCCCTCCCCCTCTCCCCTCTCTCTTTCCCTCTCTTCCCTCTCTCCTCTCCCTCTCCCTCCCCCTCCCCTCCCCCTCTTCTCTCTCTCTCTCTCTCTCTCTCTCTCTCTCTCTCTCTCTCTCTTTCTCTCTGTTTCTCTGTCTCTCTATTTTTGTGTCTCTGCCTCTGTCTTTGTCTTCCCCACACATACATACACACGTTCATATACACCACACATATGCATGTACACATGTTCATATAAATGTGCACACAATTGTGCACACACCACATACATGCAAACTCTCTCTCTCTCTCTCTCTCTCTCTCTCTCTCTCTCTCTCTCTCTCACACACACACACACACACACACACACACACCTGAAACAAGTTTTAAACTCCGTTGGAAATATCTAAGTCTTGGGATAGAAGGAAAATAATAATTAAAATTGGAACAAAGGGAGGTACATACAATGAACTTTTGAACATGAGAAACTGCTGTATATAAACATCAGGTCACACCTGTGGCCCAGAGGCGCAGTCTGGGATCACAGAATGGTACTCGGAATCACCTTCAAGTGAAAAGCAGAGCGTTGGACCGCTACATATGGCTTCTGAACACTAGAGGGAGAGTAGTTGTTGGTGTCTGTTTCTTGGGCCCACATCCTTATCTTTAGGAATCGCATGATTGATTCTTAAATAAGAAAACAATGCATTCCAATGTATTTCCTGTATAATTATTTTACCACTTAAATTTTGGAAACATGGAGACTACAGGACAATTTAGAGATGCACGGCCATTCCTGGCCACGCAGAGCAATGGAGTTCGGTAGGTCAGGCAGGGCTGCTTTCCAATCCGAGAATATTTCTTCACACAAGCTCACCAGATGCTTTGGATACTGGCTGTGGATAAGCTAGGCAGCTGGGGAATGCCTGGGCTGTGAGCTTCTGTGCTTTTATCACGTCCTTCGTGGCTATGGGGCAGTTTGTACTGAGAGCTGTGTGCATGTCTGTGAGCGTCTGAAGCAGACCGTTCTTTCCTATACAGTAGCAGCATAATCAGTTTTGTCATCTCTGAACCCTTGCTTATGGGACAGACCCAAACCAAGCATCTTCATGTACTGCTTCTTCCAGTTATTATCACTTCATTAAGAACACTAGTTATTATCACTTCATTAAGAACACTAGTTATTATCACTTCATTAAGAACACTAGTCCTCTATGTTATAGATGCATCCTAACTCTTAGTAAGTGTTAAAACTATGTAATATTTGTTATGCTTACATATCTTAACATATACTGCTAAACCTCTGTGCTCCCCCAAATATAATAAAAAAATACCTAAGCTACAATTCCTCTCCAAGTATGGAATATATACAAAATATATAGCTTTTAGTTTGGAAAAAAATGCCAGCTACGTAAAATAACTGATTAAGATATTCTTTTACATTTTAAGAAATATAAATGCATTTGAGTTTCTATAAAAAGCCACTTATTATGATAATTTGTTTGTGACAATAAAAATATTATCAGTGGTAGTCGCATTTCTCAAATTGTTTCCCTCAAACTCTAACTTATGTTGCAAGCCCTAAGAACCTGGAATTACCAAATTGCTAATATAATAGTACATCACCTGTATGACCAGTACTTCCAATATGGTGTAACTGGTTTCACAAAAATACCCAAAGGTCATATGTGTCCATGACTAAAGTGCTCTCTATTGAGGCTGGAGAGAAGATTCAGCTACCAAGAGCCCTCGCTTCTCTTGCAGAGTACCGAGATTCATATAGTGGCTCACAACATCTTGTAACTTCAGTTCCAGGATTCAATGTTTACTGACCTCTAGAGTTTCCACGTCTGCATGATGTACGTTAACTCACGCAGTGAACCATGGATATGATTTAAAACAAAGCAGCAAAAATACATGTGTGCTAATAGACACCCTATTAATCTAGAATTGCTATGTTAGTAGAAATGACTGACAAGTTGGAGAACACCCCTGTTCCCCAAGGCTTCAGGTCTGTGGGAAGTACTAAGTGGACCCCTCTTTATCTACTGGAATATCCAATCTCCCAGGGTCACTGCTAATATTCTGTGAGTAGAAGAAAAAAAGACAACGCCCATTAGGTAGGAACAGCTTATACTATTGAAAGTTTAATATTTATACTAAACTCACAAGAGAAACAAGTTTTCTTTTTTCGTGAAACTATTTTTTAATAATTTTATTCGTTTACACTTCAAATGATATTACACTTCCTGGTTACCCCTCCACAAACTGTCCACAAACTGTCCATCCCACCTCCCCTCTCTCCCCTGGCCCCTGCTTCTATGAGGGTGCTCCTCAAGCTACTCCCACCTCACCGTCCTAGCATTTCCCTACACTGGGGCATCGAGCCTCTATAAGACCAAGGTCTTCCCCTCCCATTGATGTCAGACAAGGCCATCCTCTGCTACATATGTATCTGGAGCCATGAATCCCTCTGTGTGTACGCTTTCATTGGTGGTTTAGTCTCTTGGAGTTCTGAGGGGTCCTGTTAGTTGATATTGTTCTTTGTATAGGGTTGCAATCCCCTCCAGCTCCTTCACTCCTTCCCCTAATTCCTCCATTGGGGTCCCAGGTCTCAGTCTGACTGTTGGCTGTGAGTATCTGCATCTGTATTGGTCAGGTGCTGGGAGAACTTCTCAGGAAACAGCCACACCAGGCCCTTGTCAGCAAGCACTCTTGGCAGCAGCAATAGTGTTGGGGTTTGGCGTCTGCAGATGGGATGGATCCCTAGGCGGGGTGGTCTCTAGAAATAAGCTTTTCATAAGTTGAGGGAACCTACAGAGTTTTTACATTAAATATGGCCTCATAAATAGTTTTACATGAGAAACTAAAAACTACCAATTAATAAAGGCCATGAAAGAAGACATTTCTATATTCTCACTATAAATGCCTGAAGGGAATTATCATATGTGAATATTTTAGTTTAAGTATTACACTTGAATTCCTAAGCCCAACCAATTAATATTCAGTTTAAATAAGGGAAAAAAAAATGTTAGCATCTCCACACATTATTTATCATGCAGCTAGAGTATTCAAAACAGGGGACCATTTATATTATCATCCTTTCTGCCATTCAAGTCAGACTCGTGGGTAGGAAATACGAGTCAGCTGGGTACTTGGCTTCTTTGGGCCTTCTTACAACTATGTGTTGATGGTGTCACAAAAAGATTCATTACGAAAAGTCAACTGTTTCCGTCCCCTTGAAACAGCTTCGTCTTGAGGTGACCAGGCATCACATCTCTCTTTTCTGCCAGGCCACATGGTTTGTGGTGTAGCTTTGTTCTCTGCCATCTGAACACCAGAGCAATGAAGATGAGGGGAGGAACTGTGTATCCTCTTCGTATGACTGTCACACTAGGTCATTTAAGGATCAGCACAGCATCCCCAGTGTGTTTCATAGTGACATTAAAAATAACTCCCTGCTTGCCCCCTTTTCCTTAGCTGCCAAATCTTCGAAGCCTTGCTTCTCAGAACTCCATTCAGGTCACTAGGACTCCTACAGATGCCTCTGGGATCTCCTCTCTTGTTTAGCTAGGAAGAAAAGCATAAATCTTGGGCTGCAGGTAGAATTCTTCAGAGATCTCTGACTAGCCTGTGTGAGGCGCGGTATTTGTTGCAAAGAACAAGAAAGAAAGAAAGAAAGAAAGAAAGAAAGAAAGAAAGAAAGAAAGAAAGAAAGAAAGAAAGAAAGAAAGAAAGAAAGGAGGGAGGGAGGGAGGGAGGGAGGGAGGGAGGGAGGGAGGGAGGGAGGGAGGGAGGGAGGGAGGGAGGGAGGGAAGAAAGAAAGAAAGAAAGAAAGAAAGAAAGAAAGAAAGAAAGAAAGAAAGAAAGAAAGAAAGAAAGAAAGAAAGAAAGAAAGAAAGAAAGAAAGAAAGAAAGAAAAACTCTTGTATACTAACAGTTCCAAAATGACCCCAGGAAGAATTACCTACTAGACTGCTCAATGGAGAACAAGTGTGCCATATAGATTCAACTTGGCACAAAGGATATGAATAGTTTAATATACTACATAGACCTGTATATTAGTAGAATATCTTATTATTTCCTTTTCAAATATCTATGCATGCAAGCATCTTCCCTGAAATGTTTGAAATACAAATTGAATGATGATCAGATAGGTTTTTAATATCCTCATAACTTAGTGATATATAATTATAATGTTAAATATAATTAAATGTATAGAAGATGTAGTCAAACCTAGATGAAGTAGACAGTCTGGAGAGGATTTACAAAAATGCCTCTTATGTTGAGTGGTAACTAGGAGCATGAAGAACTAAGGATGCGGGGTGGTGGGGGTTGCTGTGTCCTCCGCAAGAACTGCAAGAACATGGAAAAAGAAATAGAGAGGTAAACTTGGCATACTAAGATATTGAAATATTTCTGCCCTTGGTTTTCCCAGCACCAGTTAAGGGTTTGCCTACTGTCTGATTGTTTTGCAACAGATCACCTGAGCAGTAATGGAAGATAATGAAAAGTATAACCTTGGGAAAGATTAACACCAACCCAATGAGTTTTCCCCTCCTAGCTCCCACTGTGGACAGCCAGGGCTCTGGCCCTGTGGGAGTCCCTGGATGAACATGCTGGCTATATGTCATATCTGTCCTCAGCGTCCTCAGCATATGAAACTGGCTGTTGTTGCTTGCCATGGTCACAGGTTTCCTCAGTGAGTTAACTCATTGGCCTTTTAGTGTTGAGTGGGTATAAAATGTCTGAGCACAGTGATGTCACAGAAGAGCTCTTCGGTGGTATTTTGCACTAGCATAATGAAACACCTGACATAACTATTATTATTATTATTAAAGGGTTGTATTGGCTCCTGGTTTTGGAGGTTCTAAGCAATTATCAAGCAAGTTCACCACTTTACGCTGGTAATGAGGAAAGACAGTGTGAAAGAAGAATCACTTCTCTCCTGAGTCAGAAAAGAAAAAGAATGCAAAGGCCAGGTTACCATAATCCTTGTTGAAGGCACGCAATTCTGTAGTCAATGAATAAACACAAAATTTTAAATTAATGATAAATCATATTATTAAATAATAAATACTGATAAATTATAATTAAAATATATGAAGATTAATGGGTCACCCAATTATATTTATGGTTTAATGAGAGAGTGTTAAAGTTCATATCTCGAGCAAACAACAAAAAGCATGATTAAAATCTGATGATGCTGGTGCTGGAGAGATGGCTCAGCGGTTAAGAGCACTAGCTCTGCTCTCCCAGAGGTCCTGAGTTCAATTCCCAGCAACTACATGGTGGTTCACAACCATCTGTAAAGAGATCAGATGTGCTTCTCTGGTGTGTCTGAAAAAAAAAAGCCACAGTGTACTCATATGCATAAAATAATTCTTAAAAAAAATCTTAATGGTGCCTTTATGGGACTTATAGTCTATTGAGGAAGGCAAGTGTAAAAGGGGAACTTTTGGGTAACTTCTGGTATAAGAGTACCTATGCCCCCAAATCACAAGGATTAATCCGGGGGACTTCAAAGAAGACTTTTGAAAAAGATGGGCTATGAATATACTCAGACGTACTTGTCTTGCAAACACAAGGATGTCACTTGAATTACAGGAACCCATCTTATAAAAGAAAAAAACAATGAATGGTAGCTCACACTTGTAATCCTAGGACAGGGGAGATGGAGACAGGTAGATCCCTTATAGATGATGGCCAGACAGGATAGCAAGTTTCATGCTAGTGAGAGACTATGTCTCAAAAATTTAACTGCAGATGATTTCTGGGTGTCATATCTGATTTCCACATGTGCATTTGCATATGTTCACATGCACCCCAACACCAACACATACACACACACACACACACACACACACACACACACACACACACACACAGCGGGTACTAAACTTTGGGGAAATGGAAGTCCTGTGACAAAGGAGGAAGACTGGCTCAGTGAGCAGGACAACTCAGCTAGGAAGAACAGGCAGATTAAGGCAGATTAAGGCAGATTTTCAACATTTTGTTGAAAGAGCAGCAGGGCTGGCAGGAGTTGAATGTGAGTTAGGCGTGTTGAGAGATGCTAGAGAGCCAGGAAGCTCACTCATGCAGAAGGTTCAGATTACAACAGATAGTAACAGATAGGAATTGCTTAACCAGATGAACAGAAATACCATGCATCCCTGTGCTCTTTAGGACAAAAATGAACTTTTACTTCTATCTGGTCTACACTTCATGAATCAGACTGCACTGTGTGTACGAACCCAAGGCTTTGCATTTGCTAGACAAACTGCTGCTGAGCTACATCCTAGCTGTTGCTAAATTCCTCTTGTCAGACAGATAGGGTCAACTTTTTAGTTAGAAACATGATCTTTTTTGTTTCGTACCCCATGATTCACACTGATTGATTCATATATCCAGGTAATGTGGGGTCACCCTAAGATGCAGTCTTATTACATACAATGAGGCATGGTAACAGACATGCAAAATTGTTACTGGTACCTTTATAATAGCAGTGATACAAGAAGGAAAATCACATCAGCCCTTCATTCTTGCTCTCTCCATCTTTTGTTCTGTACAATAAAACAGGCCTTCTCTAGTTTATTTCATATTTTATTACCTTTGCTACTATTCTATGCATAGACTAAATATGCTCCTCTTTGTAACTCTGAATACGTTTTTTTCCCTAGTCTGATTTTGTTAAGGGAAAAGGTAAGTGTGACACACAGTTCTGAGAGAGGCAGTGTTAGCTACATTTTTTAAAAGTTAGAGGTGAGCAAAGCGTTGTGTGGAGTCGCGAGCTATTTGCTTTACATCATCTGTCGTGTACAAGAGCAAACACGAAGCCCCAGGAATGCGGGCAATGCATGCGATGCTGAGTTGGAGGTCATTCTCTCACGTGTCTGAACATGACTTCCTAGACCCAAGTTCCAAAATTTCCTTTGGAGGCCTGTGAAATTCTTGGAGAGATTCCAAAGAGGAGCAATGAAAGTGATAAAAGATTTGAAGGCTAGCACCTTTGAGAGAAGATGAGAAGAACAAGAATTATTTCTCCTCTAAATGAGAAGTCAGAGATAATTTAACAGGCTTCAAGTATATGGAAGCTTTTATGGGTAGGGCAATGGTGTCCAGATCCAGGGAAGTTTGAGAAGCAAGTCCTGCACAAAGAAAAAAAAAAAAAGAATCTAGTGGGGGAGGGGCATGGTGTTGATTTGTCAGTATATCTTTCCCCATAAAAGCCTCTTATTCTGAAAAAAAAATTATATTATCTAACAGGAGGTGTCATTTTCTGACTACATGAACAGTGGGGTAAGATAAATGACTTCTAAGAATCTCTAAAGTCAGTAGGGTGTTTTTTTTTTTTAAAGGTCTTGCATTTGAGAGGACTCTGAGGACAAATAAATTCTTGGCTAAGATTTTGTTCTTACACTTTTCTGAAAGAGTAGCATACCGGGATCATTTCCATTAATACCTGAAACCAGCGAGCCATAGACTTCTGTTGTATTAATTGGTTTAGAAATCCTCCCATGCATACTAGTTCCAAAAACATTTCTGTTCTTATATTCCTTAGGTCATCACGTATCCCCTACTCTGATAAGATGCTGCACTGAACCCTCTCAGCCTTTTCTTCTCAAAACTGAGGATGATAAATATATAGAATAATATAATAGTGCTGTTAAAGCATTCTTCCCTTCCAGGAGAAAATCTATGCATAGAAACACCTGCATATCTTTGGAAGTGCACTGAGTTATAATTTTATGACTGACAACAGCATAGCATTCCATTTACAATCTCTTTAGAAAGGTGGATGATAACCGAAGCTAGGACAATACAATAAAATACGATGCCGGCAATAAAACATCAGACTTCACTCTCCTGAAATGGGTTCATGCAGATCACTATATCTCTGTTTACGGGGAATTTTAAGATAGTCACAAAACAAAACTGCCAGGCATGAAAGAATAATTCCTTTAACAGCTGTTCAGTAAGGTCAAAAACACAGAAACTATTGAAGGTTACAAAAGTATAGTTAGAACTCTTGGCAGTTCACATGCATTGTATCAGAGACTTCAAAATCATCTGATTGGATCCTGCCCTTGTGGAAGAATGTGTATTATTTTGGTGTAAGACTTTAGAAGCTTGAGATCAATTCTGCCATCTGACTTTCCATCTCATGCCATAGTGACTGTGAAGACTGAGTTAATATATAAAATATATAAAAGCACAGACATCTCTGATGCTTAGCTCAAAACAGAAACAAGCATGGATCAATAGGGAATATCTGACAACAAAATCTTAATTTCTGTACAGGTATCAGCAATAGGAAGACTATTCACAACTGGGCTCAGTTCTGAAAATGTGCTTTCTACATGCACAATTGATAAAAAGCTGTCCATAATAAAAAATTAAATGAAGCCGAATAAGTAACTGATACAGGCAGCTAGAAATCAAAACTATATTTGATGGAAAAATAACAAAAAGGTGGGAGAAAAAAAGGCCAAGATCAAAAGGTTATCATGAGAAACATGGCTATTTTTGTGGCTCACAGCTATGAATTGAAACATAAACACAATTCAATGGCAGAATTGTTTCTCTTCTACTATTTAATATGAACAGGGTTCTTACACACAGAGCTTTGTCTGTCTTATGTCTTCTCATCACCATTTAATAGATTCAAAATCTTTTCAGTAAAGAACAAATTTTATAAAGTGGTGAAAATTGGGCAGCGTTTTCACGTGGAAGTCACCCCGTGGCATTTCTGATGTAAATGTTCCTTTTCACTTTTTGTAGTCCTGTTTAGAACATGTAGGGATTCAGATCAAAGATAGCGCAAATCAGTACACAGTGACGATGAAAAATGCCTTTCAAGATGGCTCCTCTAGTGTCTTAATTATTAAGCTCACAATAGCTTCCATTTCATATTCTGTGTTCCTTCTATGTCTAATGGAGCCTCAACATTCCGATTGCCCGGTTGGACTATCTTTGCTATTAATGAAGACTAAGGATGTGCTCGGATTTTGGAAATGCCTGTTCATACATGCAAACGGGGCAAAGGTCTCAGCTTATAGACAGTTCTTCCCATGGACATTGGTCATCATTGTCTATTTTAATGTGCAGACATTGATAAAACAGGGATAAGGAATGGCTGGAAGACAGTCAGTAACTTTGGCACATGACTCTTCTCTAAATGTATCAAGTGATGCAAATAGGAACTATTTGGCTATAAACTATATAATAAAAATCATCTCCATATGATTGCAGGATATTTGAAACAATTTTGTGTTTGACACATTTCTCCGTTTTAAGAAACTCATAGTTCAATTACCACCATTGAAAGAAGAGGAGAGTTAAGATTCTAAAAATATTGCATTTTTACTGAACGATATGGCAGTAGAGGGGGGGAATATGAGTCTTCTGTATTGAGTTTATGAATCTTGCCTAATCAGCCTCGTCCTATGCAATACAGAGACATGCTTCTTATATAAGCACTTGGTGTCATATAGATATGTCAGCAAAGGGAGGCATTTTCCCCACTAAAACACAGAGATTAAGAGAATGTGGCTTTTTAGGAAAAATTGCAACAGCCCAATGTCAGGAAAAACCTATGCACTCTTTGGAGAGGCACTAGCAGAGAATGCTACCAGTGGGGGATATAGAGACTGAAGTGGCCACCTCCTGTATTCAGTCAGAACTTCCAGAGGAAGAAGTGGGATATCAATCCACCCACAAAACCTTGAACCCAAAATTTGTCCAGCCTACAAGATGTGCAGGAATAAAGATGGAGCGGAGATTGAAGGAAAAGCCAATCAATGACTGGCCCAACTCGAGACCTATCCCATCGGAGAGAGACAACCCTCAAAATAATAATAATAGTCTACTATCCTTGCAGACAAGAGCCTAGCATAACTGTCTCCCGAGAGGCTTCATTGATCAGTGATTGGAAACAGATGCAGAGAACCATAGGCAAATATCAGGTGGAGATCGGAGTGTCTTGTGGAAGAGTAAAGGATAGTACTGAATGAGACAGAGAGGTCACAAACACCACACAAAGATACCTGGATCAATGTGGGGCTCACAGAGACTGAACCACCAACCAAAGAGCATAGAGGGGCTGGACCTAGGCCCCTCACACATTTGTAGGAGATGTGCAGCTTGCTCTTCTTGTGGGTCTCCTAACTACTGGAGCAGAGGCTGTCTCTGACTCTGTTACCTGCCACTGAATCTTCCCCTTCCCCTTCCCCTTCCCCTTCCCCTTCCCCTTCCCTTTCCCCTTCTTCCCCTTCCCCTTCCCCTTCCCCTTCCCCTTCCCCTTCCCCTTCCCCTTCCCCTTCCCCTTCCCCTTCTCCTTCCTTCCCCTTCTTGGACTGTCTGGTTGGGCCCCAGTGGGAAAGGAGGTGCTTAACCCTGCTGGGACTAGATGTCCCAGGGTGGGGTGGTAACCAAGAGCAGCTTTGCCTTCTTTGAAGAGAAAGGTGGGGGTGATAGGGGAGGGGGAGGGATTTGCAAGGGCAGTACAGAGGAGCCTCCCAAGTAGGAGCTGGACCTCTCACTACCAACATTGACAGTGCCTGCTCGCCCTTCTTTCACAAAGGTACAGAGCAGTTTGTGCAATTTACTAAATGGATGGACATAACCAACTTCAGTGACAGCCTGTTCAACAGCACTGATGTTAAAGTCTCACAGTGATCTCTGTCTGAATTTTGTTTTCTTTTCTGCTAGCTAGCAGAAAAGTAGATTGAAGACAAGTCTTGCTGTTCTGAAGTCAGAAATTGAAGTATTTCTGAGGGCTCTGTCCACTGAGTCTGTTTCTTTGTCTCTTGTTCTGGTCTTTGGTGCTGGGAACCAATCCTTGGTCTCTCTTAGTTTGCAGATCTGTCACTCTAAGCTGTCTCATGTCACATGGTATTCTCCCAGTGTGAGTCTGTCTTCATATGGAGTTCTTGTGCTTAAATTTCTCTCTTATTTGAAGTATGTTAGTCATGTTAGATCAAGAATCCAACCTTATCCAACATGGCTTTATCTTAACTTACCTAAGCCTATTTGCAGTAATCTTATTGCTATAGGACATATTCCCTAGAACCATGAGCACATAAATAAACTTCATCCCATAAATTGCCACAGTGATTTCTTCCTCTCTATCATGACTTTGGTTCATCCTTGACATTTTTGAAGCTGACTCCTAACCTCTCATTGTCTAAAGGTTCTTGAAACTTGGTGTTGGCCTTCTGTAGTTCTCAGCATGATCAGATTGGGTTATTTCATTCACAGAGCCAATTACTACTGTGTGTGTGTGTTGTTATTCAGGTGGTTTGAAAGATTTTCAATTTTAAATATCATTTGATGCTATTTTATGCTTTTTATAATTTTCATGAGCAGGATAATTTTTACAAGGCCACATTGTTTTAAATCCTATATAGAATAACCCAATCTGGTTCTTCAGGTGTTACTCATTAATTATCTATTATAGGCAATGATGACTGAATAAATTTTAATTTTCCTTATCTCTCATTACTTCACTGTGCTATCAGTTTTGGAGTTATTTAGAGTCTACAATCTTTACAATTTCATTTATTTCATGTTTGCATGTGGGAGAGGGCACGTGCACTGCCAAACATACATGGAGAGGTGGGGACAGCTTTCATAAATTGTTTTGTTTTTCCTTCTATCGTCTGGATCTTTGGAATCAAATTTAGTTCATTAGGTTTGGTTGCAAGGGCTTTTGCCTAAGAGCAATCCTGATGCATCTTTTTGCTGTTCTTTATGTCCTTATACATACCTAAGCCTGTTTCATTTTATTAACCTTAAGGGAGTTGTCAGAGTACAGGTTGTGATAGAAGAGACTCTCAGCATGTTTACACCATGAGTCTGTTCTCCCTTTTCCCTTCCGAACTTCCTTCAGTGATTTACCAATTGGACTTACAACTTTAATAATCTGTTTCATACTCATAATTTCTATAATTTAGATTTAGTATTAATTTTAAATGCCCTATCATGTAACTATCAGTCATTGTACAGTAGTTTCTCCATTTTTAGCACATATGTATTGTCATAATTTCTGATATTTTATCGAATTATTGTTACTTTCTATAATGTATGCCTGCTCTCCATATGCCCCTCCTGAGGGATGCTAATTATGCATCTTTTATACCTCTTACCCATGTCTTCTGTCTTTTATTTCTGTAGTCACTTTTAACTTCTGGTTCATTCACATTTCATCAAATCTTGAAGTCCACGCCGCATGCTGTGGCATCAGTAGTGAATATTCTCCTCCCATCAATCCTAATGTGATCTTCACTTCTGATTGTTTCATTTCTCCTCTACTTTTTTTTTTTTTTTTTTTTTTTTGTACTTCTGTCAGCTCATGTTTTATATACTTTCAGCACCTTGGTCTCTTTCTCCATGTTTTCTGCTTTGAGATCCATACTCCTGGAGTTTGGGATTAACATTAGGGATTTTAAAAGATTTATGTTACATAATTTAATCATATGTCCCATAGCAAGTCCTTCTGAAGAGTGCTCTTTCCTGACTCCCCATTCCTTTTCATCTTTTTACCCTGATAGTATCTTTGTATAGACTTTGTGTTAAGCTTTTACATAGGATTTGGTTAGAATCAGATGAGTTTTTCCAGGCTGATGTCTGTGATAGGGACTGTGGGTGGTCAGGGCTATGTGTCAGGCATTAGAGGGACTTCCTAATGGCATGTGTGTGTGTGTGTGTGTGTGTGTGTGTGTGTGTGTGTGTGTGTGTGTGTGTGCTGCTCTGCTTTGCTTCTTTTTTTTCACCACCCATCAGTCAAAGTAGTCATCTACAGGGTAGTGCCAAGACGCTCCTCTGTAATCTATTTAAGCAACAGCTGCCCTAAAAGAAGACTATGCCGTTCTCTCTCTCTCTCTCTCTCTCTCTCTCTCTCTCTCTCTCTCTCTCTCTCTCTCTCTCTCTCTTTCTTTTTCTCTTTCTTTCTTTCTTCTCTTTCTTTCTTCCTTTCCTCCTTCCTTCCTTCTTTTCTTTCTTTCTTTCTTTCTTTCTCTTCCTCTTTCTTTCTTTCTTTCTTTCTTTCTTTCTTTCTTCCTTCCTTCCTTCCTTTCTTATTAGATATTTTCTTTATTTACATTTCAAATGCTATTCCGAAAGTTCCCTATACCTTCTCCCCACCCTGCTCCCCTACCCACCCACTCCCACTTCTTGGCCCTGGTGTTCCCCTATACTAGGGTATATGAAGTCTGCAAGACCAAGGGGCCTCTCTTCCCAATGATGGCCGACTAGGCCCTCTTCTGCTACATATGCAGCTAGAGACACAAGCTCTGGGGGGTACTGATTAGTTCATAATGTTGTCCCACCTAAAGGGTTGCAGAGTTCTTCTAACATATCCACCTCCTCACTTTTCCTTGATACTTTATGGTGTCTTGAGAAGCAATACCGAACTCATCCCTACTTTTCTTTTCTTTTTTTTTCCTTTTTTTAATTAGGTATTTAGCTCATTTACATTTCCAATGCTATACCAAAAGTCCCCCATACCCACCCACCCCCACTCCCCTACCCACCCACTCCCCCTTTTTGGCCCTGGCGTTCCCCTGTACTGGGACATATAAAGTTTGCGTGTCCAATGGGCCTCTCTTTCCAGTGATGGCCGACTAGGCCATCTTTTGATACATATGCAGCTAGAGTCAAGAGCTCCGGGGTACTAGTTAGTTCATAATGTTGTTCCACATATAGGGTTGCAGATCCCTTTAGCTCCTTGGGTACTTTCTCTAGCTCCTCCTTTGAGAGCCCTGTGATCTATCCATTAGCTGCCTGTGAGCATCCAATACTGTGTTTGCTAGGCCCCGGCATAGTCTCACAAGAGACAGCTACATCTGGGTCCTTTCAATAAAATCTTGCTAGTGTATGCAATGGTGTCAGCATTTGGATGCTGATTATGGGGTGGATCCCTGGATATGGCAGTCTCTACATGGTCCATCCTTTCATCTCAGCTCCAAACTTTGTCTCTGTAACTCCTTCCATGGGTGTTTTGTTCCCAATTCTAAGGAGGGGCATAGTGTCCACACTTCAGTCTTCATTTTTCTTGAGTTTTATGTGTTTAGGAAATTGTATCTTATATGTTGGGTATCCTAGGTTTGGGGCTAATATCCACTTATCAGTGAGTACATATTGTGTGAGTTCCTTTGTGAATGTGTTACCTCACTCAGGATGATGCCCTCCAGGTCCATCCATTTGGCTAGGAATTTCATAAATTCATTCTTTTTAATAGCTGAGTAGTACTCCATTGTGTAGATGTACCACATTTTCTGTATCCATTCCTCTGTTGAGGGGCATCTGGGTTCTTTCCAGCTTCTGGCTATTATAAATAAGGCTGCTATGAACATAGTGGAGCATGTGTCCTTCTTACCAGTTGGGGCATCTTCTGGATATATGCCCAGGAGAGGTATTGCGGGATCCTCCGGTAGTACTATGTCCAATTTTCTGAGGAACCGCCAGACTGATTTCCAGAGTGGTTGTACAAGCCTGCAATCCCACCAACAATGGAGGAGTGTTCCTCTTTCTGCACATCCATGCCAGCATTTGCTGTCACCTGAATTTTTGATCTTAGCCATTCTGACTGGTGTGAGGTGGAATCTCAGGGTTGTTTTGATTTCCATTTCCCTGATGATTAAGGATGTTGAACATTTTTTCAGGTGCTTCTCTGCCATTCGGTATTCCTCAGGTGAGAATTCTTTGTTCAGTTCTGAGCCCCATTTTTTAATGGGGTTATTTGATTTTCTGAAGTCCACCTTCTTGAGTTCTTTATATATGTTGGATATTAGTCCCCTATCTGATTTAGGATAGGTAAAGATCTTTCCCAATCTGTTGGTGGTCTTTTTGTCTTATTGACGGTGTCTTTTGCCTTCCAGAAACTTTGGAGTTTCATTAGGTCCCATTTATCAATTCTTGATCATACAGCACAAGCCATTGCTGTTCTGTTCAGGAATTTTTCCCCTGTGCCCATATCTTCAAGGCTTTTCCCCACTTTCTCCTCTATAAGTTTCAGTGTCTCTGGTTTTATGTGAAGTTCCTTGATCCACTTAGATTTGACCTTAGTACAAGGAGATAAGTATGGATCAATTCGCATTCTTCTACATGATAACAACCAGTTGTGCCAGCACCAATTGTTGAAAATGCTGTCTTTCTTCCACTGGATGGTTTTAGCTCCCTTGTCGAAGATCAAGTGACCATAGATGTGTGGGTTCATTTCTGGTTCTTCAATTCTATTCCATTGGTCTACTTGTCTGTCTCTATACCAGTACCATGCAGTTTTTATCACAATTGCTCTGTAGTAAAGCTTTAGGTCAGGCATGGTGATTCCACCAGAGGTTCTTTTATCCTTGAGAAGAGTTTTTGCTATCCTAGGTTTTTTGTTATTCCAGATGAATTTGCAAATTGCTCCTTCTAATTCGTTGAAGAATTGAGTTGGAATTTTGATGGGGATTGCATTGAATCTGTAGATTGCTTTTGGCAAGATAGCCATTTTTACAATGTTGATCCTGCCAATCCATGAGCATGGGAGGTCTTTCCATCTTCTGAGATCTTCTTTAATTTCTTTCTTCAGAGACTTGAAGTTTTTATCATACAGATCTTTCACTTCCTTAGTTAGAGTCACGCCGAGATACTTTATATTATTGGTGACTATTGAGAAGGGTGTTGTTTCCCTAATTTCTTTTTCAGCCTGTTTATTCTTTGTATAGAGAAAGGCCATTGACTTGTTTGAGTTTATTTTATATCCAGCTACTTCACCTAAGCTGTTTATCAGGTTTAGGAGTTCTCGGGTAGAATTTTTAGGGTCACTTATATATACTATCATATCATCTGCAAAAAGTGATATTTTGACTTCCTCTTTTCCAATTTGTATCCCCTTGATCTCCTTTTGTTCTCGAATTGCTCTGGCTAGGACTTCAAGTACTATGTTGAAAAGGTAGGGAGAAAGTGGGCAGCCTTGTCTAGTCCCTGATTTTAGTGGGATTGCTTCCAGCTTCTCTCCATTTACTTTGATGTTGGCTACTGGTTTGCTGTAGATTGCTTTTATCATGTTTAGGTATGGGCCTTGAATTCCTGAACTTTCCAAGACTTTTATCATGAATGGGTGTTGGATCTTGTCAAATGCTTTTTCTACATCCAAGGATATGATCATGTGGTTTTTGTCTTTGAGTTTGTTTATATAATGGATTACATTGATGGATTTTCGTATATTAAACCATCCCTGCATCCCTGGAATAAAACCTACTTGGTCAGGATGGATGATTGCTTTAATGTGTTCTTGGATTCGGTTAGCGAGAATTTTATTGAGGATTTTTGCATTGATATTCATAAGAGAAATTGGTCTGAAGTTCTCTATCTTTGTTGGGTCTTTTTGTGGTTTAGGTATCAGAGTAATTGTGGCTTCATAGAATGAGTTGGGTAGAGTACCTTCCGTTTCTATTTTGTAGAATAGTTTGTGAAGAACTGGAATTAGGTCTTCTTTGAAGGTCTGATAGAACTCTGCACTAAACCCGTCTGGTCCTGGGCTTTTTTTTGGCTGGGAGACTATTAATAACTGCTTCTATTTCTTTAGGCGATATGGGACTGTTTAGATGGTCAACTTGATCCTGATTCAACTTTGGTACCTGGTATCTGTCCAGAAATTTGTCCATTTCATCCAGGGTTTCCAGTTTTGTTGAGTATAGCCTTTTGTAGAAGGATCTGATGGTGTTTTGGATCTCCTCAAGATCTGTTGTTATGTCTCCCTTTTCATTTCTGATTTTGTTAAGTAGGATGCTTTCCCTGTGCCCTTTAGTGAGTCTAGCTAAGGGTTTATCTATCTTGTTGATTTTCTCAAAGAACCAACTCCTCGTTTGGTTAATTCTTTGAATAGTTCTTCTTGTTTCCACTTGGTTGATTTCACCCTTGAGTTTGATTATTTCCTGCCGTCTACTCCTCTTGGGTGAATTTGCTTCCTTTTTTTCTAGAGCTTTTAGATGTGTTGTCTAGCTGCTAGTATTTGCTCTCTCCCATTTCTTCTTGGAGGCACTCAGAGCTATGAGTTTCCCTCTTAGAAATGCTTTCATTGTGTCCCATAAGTTTGGGTACGTTGTGGCTTCATTTTCATTAAACTCTAAAAAGTCTTTAATTTCTTTCTTTATTCCTTCCTTGACCAAGGTATCATTGAGAAGAGTGTTGTTCAGTTTCCACGTGAATGTTGGCTTTCCATTATTTATGTTGTTATTGAAGATCAGTCTTAGGCGATGGTGGTCTGATAGGATACATGGGACAATTTCAATATTTTTGTATCTATTGAGGCCTGTTGTGACCAATTATATGATCAATTTTGGAGAAGGTCCCATGAGGTGCTGAGAAGAAGGTATATCCTTTTGTTTTAGGATAAAATGTTCTGTAGATACCTGTCAGGTCCATTTGTTTCATCACTTCTGTTAGTTTCACTGTGTCCCTGTTTAGTTTCTGTTTCCACAATCTGTCCATTGGTAAAAGTGGTGTGTTGAAGTCTCCCACTATTATTGTGTGAGGTGCAATGTGTGCTTTGAGCTGTACTAAAGTGTCTTTAATGAATGTGGCTGCCCTTGCATTTGGAGCGTAGATATTCAGAATTGAGAGTTCCTCTTGGAGGATTTTACCTTTGATGAGTATGAAGTGTCCGTCCTTGTCTTTTTTGATAACTTTAGGTTGGAAGTTGATTTTATCCGATATTAGACTGGCTACTCCAGCTTGTTTCTTCAGACCATTTGCTTGGAAAATTGTTTTCCAGCCTTTCACTCTGAGGTAGTGTCTGTCTTTTTCCCTGAGATGGGTTTCCTGTAAGCAGCAGAATGTTGGGTCCTGTTTGTGTAGCCAGTCTGTTACTCTATGTCTTTTTATTGGGGAATTGAGTCCATTGATATTAAGAGATATTAAGGAAAAGTAATTGTTGCTTCCTTTTATTTTTGTTGTTAGAGTTGGCATTCTGTTCTTGTGGCTGTCTTCTTTTTGGTTTGTTGAGGGATTACTTTCTTGCTTGTTCTAGGGTGTGATTTCCGTCCTTGTATTGCTTCTTTTCTGTTATTATCCTTTGAAGGGCTGGATTCGTGGAAAGATATTGTGTGAATTTGGTTTTGTCGTGGAATACTTTGGTTTCTCCATCTATGGTAATTGAGAGTTTGGCCGGGTATAGTAGCCTGGGCTGGCATTTGTGTTCTCTTAGTGTCTGTATAACATCTGTCCAGGCTCTTCTGGCTTTCATAGTCTCTGGTGAAAAGTCTGGTGTAATTCTGATAGGCCTTCCTTTATATGTTACTTGACCTTTCTCCCTTACTGCTTTTAATATTCTATCTTTATTTAGTGCATTTGTTGTTCTGATTACTATGTGTCGGGAGGAATTTCTTTTCTGGTCCAGTCTAATTGGAGTTCTGTAGGCTTCTTGTATGATCATGGGCATCTCTTTCTTTATGTTTGGGAAGTTTTCTTCTATTATTTTGTTGAAGATATTAGCTGGCCCTTTAAGTTGAAAATCTTCATTCTCATCAATTCCTATTATCCGTAGGTTTGGTCTTCTCATTGTGTCCTGGATTTCCTGGATGTTTTGAGTTAGGATCTTTTTGCATTTTGTAATTTCTTTGACTGTTGTGTCGATGTTCTCTATGAAATCTTCTGCACCTGAATTTCTCTCTTCCATTTCTTGTATTCTGTTGCTGATGCTCGCATCTATGGTTCCAGATCTCTTTCCTAGGGTTTCTATCTCCAGCGTTGCCTCACTTTGGGTTTTCTTCATTGTGTCTACTTCCCTTTTTAGTTCTAGTATGGTTTTGTTCATTTCCATCACCTGTTTGGATGTGTTTTCCTGTTTTTCTTTAAGGACTTCTACCTGTTTGGTTGTGTTTTCCTGCTTTTCTTTAAGGGCCTGTAACTCTTTAGCAGTGCTCTCCTGTAATTCTTTAAGTGACTTATGAAAGTCCTTCTTGATGTCCTCTATCATCATCATGAGAAATGTTTTTAAATCTGGGTCTAGATTTTCGGTTGTGTTGGGGTGCCCAGGACTAGGTGGGGTGGGAGTGCTGTGTTCTGATGATGGTGAGTGGTCTTGATTTCTGTTAGTAGGATTCTTACGTTTGCCTTTCGCCATCTGGTAATCTCTGAAGCTAGCTGTTATAGTTGTCTCTGTTAAGAGCTTGTTCTTCAGGTGACTCTGTTAGCCTCTATAAGCAGACCTGGAAGGGTAGCACTCTCCTTAGTTTCAGTGGGCAGTGTATTCTCTGCAGGCAAGCTCTCTTCTTGCAGGGAACGTACCCAGATATCTGGTGTTCGAACCGGACTCCTGGCAGAAGTTGTGTTCCACTCACTAGAGGTCTTAGGATCCCGTGTGGAATCCTGTGTGGGCCCTTACGGGTGTCAGGTGACTCCTCTGGCAAGGTAGCCCGGGGCTCGAGTGGAGCGGAAGGGGCTTGTGCCCCAGGTCAGGCCCGGGTAGTCTGCTTCCCTCCCTACTTTTCATAACACCTTTCTTCCATCAAAGTAGAGTCTTTTTGGAAGAATTATGCCTACTTTTGCATTGTAAGCTCTTCACCCTAGGTCTGATCTCTGAGTGTATGCCAACACTCCTTTCTGACCTCCTCTTAAACTGCTTACCTAGCAGCCTTTCCATGCACATTGTGGCTTGGTTTACTGACATCTTCTATGTCTTCTAATGGCATCATAGACCAAGAAATTTTTGTTGTTGTTTTTGTTTCTTGGGTTTCTCTTTTGTTTTGTTTCCTTTCTGCATCATGTCATCCTTACTGCTTGGGAGTTGTTAATGCCAGGAAAATGAACCAACAGAGTAGCATTCCTGTGGCACTTATTGAAAATTCAGCAGGAAGTTTGTTCTTCATTTTGTGCCATGATGTTTCTTTAACATTTACCATTCATTTACCATTTACCAGAAGCCATTGATGACTATGCTGTAAAATCACATTCTGTGACTGTGGTGATTTGAATATGTTTGGCCCAAGGAGTAGCACTATTCAGAAGTGATGTCTGGTTGGAGTACTTGTGTCACCTGTGGGTGTGGGCTTTAAGACATCCGTCCTTGCTACCTGGAAGCCAGTCTTCTCCTAGTGGCCTTCAGATGAATATGTAGATCTCTTAGCTCTTCCTTTGCCATGCCTGCCTTGATGCTGCCAGACTCCCTACCTTGATGATAATGGACTGAACCTCTGAACCTGTAAACCAACCCCAATTAAATATTGTCCTTATAAGAGTTGCCTTGGTCACAGGGACAAGTAAAATCCTAACTAAGACAATGGCATCATCCACAATTGTGATGTCACTTACAGAGAAAGGATAAACTTGTTCTATTTCTTAAAATAAAAGAACCTGATCCATTTATTATGTTTTCATAATATTAAGGTGGATTTGATCTCCTCTCCTGGTCAAAGAAATCCCAAACTATATCTGGACTTTCATTGTACTAAGAACTTGACATTTATTTTTATGGTTACAAAATGCAGTTTGTAGGAGATTCTGATAGTTTGGAACACCAGATGTTTTCTTAGTGATCCCCCCAAAAATATTCTAGTCACCATCAGAATCAGATCCAGGTAAAAGAAAATTAATATGATAAACATTTGAACTGTTGCTACATTTGTCTGAATCTATAATACATTTGTTAAAGAAAATTTTGTCTTTTGGTCATGTTTCTAGTACTAACTACAGGCATCTAACTTCTTGAAACGATTAAACAAGAAGACCTGGTCATCTCTGTCTCACATACCTGTTCTTTCTACTTTTTAACACTGAATACAAGGAAGGGCATAAGTGATGTCCACATTTAGTTAGCTTAAATATGGAACAACCTGAACACTAATTAGAAAATCTGGAAATGCATTGCCTTAAAATTAACTGGAACTAAAAGAATCAAAGTTTCTGAAAAATATTTTATATAATGATTAGTACTTTTGGATATAGTCTACTGAAGGGAGAATACTGATATACTAACACATTCAGTAAACTTTAAACATCTGGATGGGAGTCTTTTGTATTGCCTTGCAAATGTTTCACCACTAAACTCAGCACAAATAAAGCTGTGTAGCATGCTTTAAGACAGAAAACCATTCCCACCTGCAAGTTAGAGGAAGAGTTTTAGTATCATACGGCTTTTCTTGAACATGTCCTGACTCTTCCAGAACTGATACCTACCTGCCTGTTGTGGGTGGGCAAACATCAATAAGCATCTGAAAACTCCTTTGTTTGAAAGGAGAGACTAGTGCCTTGGCCCACTACAATCGTTTTGTTAATTGGCATGGAGTCTTAATTATTCTGACGCAGGAGATACAGCAGATAACACAGTAGTCACATTGTTCTTCTGCTAGAGTCCCTTTTGCCTAGTTCATTCTGCTCTGGTTGCTTCTCAAGGAATCTATGAATCTATCTTCTATGAGGTTCTTCCTTTAAAAACTTTTTTTAAGTAAAATATTTTTGAAAATATTATTTTATTTTATTTTATGTATAAGAGTATTTTTCTCTGCATGTATACTTGTGTATCATGTAGGGGCAAGATGCTCTGAAATTGGAGTTGTTGACTACAGTATGGGCGTTAGGGATCAAACTCAGGTCCTCTGTAAGAGTGGCAAGTGATCTTAACTGCCAAGCCTCCTCTCCAACCATAAAATATTCTGAAATTGGGATACAAAGTATCAGGTTTCTTTTTTTTCTCAATAAATTCTGGCGATGAACTCAGTGTTAGAGGCAAATTGGGTAGGTAGAGGTACAGAGGAGAGATTTTAATAGTGAAAGAATGGTCAGCATAGTTTGTGGAAGGGAAATTGGAAAAAGCCATGCGTTGGACATGATGGTTCATTTAAGTGAACTGTAGGAAATAAATTTGGCAAAAAACACTATGACCAATGAGAGGAGGGAAATTAAATAAAAAAATATTTATTCTAATGCTGAACTCTGGCTCAAAACGTTAATTTTGAAATTAAGACACACACTTGTTTTCCTTGTGATTTTATAAGCTTGTGCTTTAAAAGTTCTCCTATTTCCATTGAGATCTATTTTCTCCTGCAGTAAAAAGTGAACTCACTGGACTTCTTCACATTAGACAAATGGATTTACATGTGACCAAAAGGTAAATAATTTTTTAAAAAGTATGTTTCTTATTCAAAACTGGATTTGTATGGGCTGGCCATGCTCACTCAGCATCATACTGAGACCCAGGACAACTAGGGCAACCTTACTGTTCAGCTGTACTCTCTGCAACATTCCATTTTCTGGACATAACTTCAAGTTTGCAGTTGGTCACATAGCCTTGGAACCAACAGAGAAAGACGTAAAGCACAGGGAAGCCAGTAGAATGCCTAGTTTATTGTACATTGTCAGCTAAATCCTTCAATGGATACGGCAACTAAGATGCGTCACAAAATTCTCTGTATCTTCCATTACTTAAACTGTCTCTTTTTCTCATAACTTCAATTAGCAGGTACATTTTCTGAACTATCTGCACATGATTTCCACATTATCTATGAATAGAAGCTAAAATTTATGTTAGCCTTCTATGCATTTGACATTTCATTAGCTCTTTATGAACAAAGTCTCACTCTACCACGCCACCATTTCTTGCAGCTTACTTTATTCTCTTTTCACAATTGCCCCTCAATTCTTTTGCCTTTGTGACCTGTCAGTTTTTTTTCCCTCCCCATTGCCTGTAAAAACATGTCCTTTCTTCAATGGTCCCAGTCAATCTCCAACACTTTTTCAGAATCTCCTCCTCAAAATTAAACTTTGTGTGTCCAATCTACAGATGACTGAGTTTATCATATCTAATATAAATTATGTCATATGTGGTATGTGCATCTCTACAAAGCATGCAACAAACCTTCATTCCAAATACCAGCACCCATCTAGAGGTAATTTTGCTTTCTCAAATTCAGAGGAGGAAAAGAAGTCTGCTGTTTGCCTTTTATGAGTAGAACTTTGGACACTGCTAAAATATCTTTATTTTTATGATATTAATTTTATTTTTTACTTATTCACTTTATATCCTGCCCACTCCCAGTCTTCCTCTCTCCCAATCTTCCATCCCCACTCCCCATTTACCCTACTCATGTCCTCTGAGCCAGTGGGTCCCACCACAAGTATACCTCCACCATGGCACTTCAAGTCTCCCACTGAAGCCAGACAAGGTAGACCAGCTGGAAGAACATAAGCCACATACAGGCAACAGCATTTGAGATAGTCCCAGTTCCAGTTGTTCAGGACCCACATGAACACCAAGCTGTACATCTGCTACATATGTCCAGGGACCTAGGTCCATCCTGTGTATGTTTTTGGTTGGTGGGACAGACTCTGAGAGCCCCAAGGATCCAGATTAGCTGAGTCTATTCTGCTTCCTGTGGAGTTTCTATAGCCTTCAGGACTAGCAATCTTTCCTCCTATTCTTCCATAAGAGTACCAAAACTCCATCCACTGTGAGTATCTGTATCTATCTGAGTGAGCTGCTAGGTGGAGCCTCTCAGAGGACAATATGCTCCTGTCTGCATGCATAACAGAGTCTTAAGTCTGGCAGGTTATTGGTTAGCCATTCTCTCAGTCTCTGCTCTATCCCTCATGCCTGCATTTCATGTAGACAAGTTTTGTGGGTTTGTTCATGTATCTTTTACTCCACTGGGGTTCCTGTCTGGCTACAGGAGATGGCCTCTTCAGGTTGCATATCCCCAATGTTTTGATTCATAGCTAAGGCCATGTCCATTGATTCTTGGGTGTCTCCCTTATCTCAGGTCTCTGCCTTGTCTTGGAGAGGCCCCTATCTCCTTACTCATGTCAGCTGTAGAATTCCATTCATTTTCATGGTCATCTGTCCCTCCCTCCTGTCCCTCCCCATACCTGATCCTGAACCCCCAATTATCCTCCCCATCCTCTCTCCCTCCCAGTTCCCTCCCCTGCCTGCCTCAAACAAAATATTTCATGACAAATCCAAATTCAAACACTATCTCCACAAATTGAGCCCAAAATACTCCAAGGAAAACTCCAAACCAAGGAGTTATCCTTGATAACTACATTTAAAAAAACAGAGGAAATAAGTAATTCCATACCAGAAAAGTAAGCAAAGCACACACACACACACACACACACACACACACACACACACACACACAAACAAACACCACAAACATCAAAATAACAGGAAATTACTGGTCATTGATATCCCCCAACATCAATGGACTCAGTTCCTCATTAAAAAGACACAGACTAACAGAGTGGATGTGAAAACAGGATCCATCATTCTGCTTCATACAAGAAACTCAGCTCAGCAATAAAGATAGAAACCCAAGAAGCAAGCTGGAGTAGCCATCCTAATATCTAATAAAATAGACTTTCAACCAAAATTAATCAAAAGAGTCAGGGACACTTCATACCATCAAAGGAAAAAATTCTACCATGATGCTATCTCAATTCTGAATTCTATTCCCCAAACACAAGAGCATCCACATTTATAAAAGAAACATTGCTAAAGCTGAAATTGTACATTGAACCCCATAGATTAATAGTGAAAGTCTTCAAGACCCCACTCTCATCAATTGACAGGACATCCAAAAATAATGAAACTAACAAACATGATGAATCAAATGGACCAAACAGACATCTATAGAATATTTCACCCAAACACAAAAACTGAAATATTTCACCCAAACACTGAAAAGAATGTACCTTCTTCTCAGCCCCTAATGAATCCTTCCTCAAATTGACCATGTAGTCTGTCACAAAACCAGTCCCAACAGATACAAGAGAGAAATAAGACTTTGCATCTTATCAGACCACTATGTATTAAAGCTGGACTTCAAAAACAACAAAAACACTGGAAAGCTCATGGAAATTGAACAACTCTCTCGTCAATGATTTCTGGGTCAGGGAAGAAAATTAAAAAAAAAAAAAAGAAATGAAAAACTTTCTAGAATTAAATGAAAATGAAGGCACAGCAAAATTTATAGGACACAATGCAAGCATTACTAAGAGGAATGTCCATAGGTAAAATATCTTTTAATGTACACAATGACTCCACCAAAACAATTCCAAATGTGCCTAGCACCAAGGCTGAGAAACACTGTGAATATGACACACTTCCTCCAACAAGGCCACACCTCCTAGTAGTGCCACTCCCTGAGCCAAGCATAGTAAAGCCACCACACATGGCAACAGAGTGGGAAAGACAGCCTCAAATTAAGTGAATGAATGAGTCAGAGCCTTGGGCTTCGTACCCCAAAATAAAAACTCAGTATCCCAATGTAATTCTGCTATTTATTGCTTAAGATAGATATAATTTATATAAGCAATTTGTAAACCTTTATGCACTATGCAAAGGGGAGTTATTATTGGTATGCAGAAAGGTTTCTTGCTTTGGTTTTGCTGCCTTTGAACTGTACAAGCATGCATAAGTAACTTGAATACTTGATTTTCAGTATCTTTATTCATATACTAGATAGCCCAAAAGCTGTATTTGTTTTTTTGTCCAGCCATTAAAAGACCAGTGTTTTATCTGTAAGTTTTAAGTATGTTACACAATTTTTGCCTCTTGAATAGAATGGTGATTATGCTGTTTATTCTAACTACTGAAGTTTAAGGGAGATAAGCAATTTCTTACTCCTCATTTGCACCACTGATAAGAAACACAGTGCATGATCCATTGCGTTACTCAAAAGTGCTGAGATGAATGAATATAACAACATTAAGTCATTACAAAAGTGACTTATTTATAACTTACTTGCAACAGTACTAGAATCAGCAATAGTTCTCACTAGCCAGTATTTTGTAGGTACTGTATTCATTATTATATTTAATTCTATGACAATGGTACAACGCTGATAAAAATCTTGAAAGATAAAAAATGAACATAGTATTTTAGGTTAGAACAAATGACCTCTTTAATCATTTTAAATTCCCCATAGAATTTGGGATCACTCTATGGAATCTGTACAAACTATAATCTGAAAGAAATTGCTGGTATTTTTACAGTACGTGAACACAACCACCTGATTTATAGTTCAATCTGTTAATGCACTCTGTTTTCAGCCCACCTGGCAGTTTTATGCATTGTGAATTTAAAGAGGAGCTCAATGTAACGTAAGCTTTACAAGCTGGGGAAATATTATTGAAATGAAACATGAATGAAGACCATTTAAACAATAAAATAATGTGTATAGACTATATATTTTTTTAATTTTAGCTAATACATGCCTTAGGTATAAATTCTGATATAAGTTGAGGGTCTTATGAGACTATAAAGAAGAAATTCAAAATAAACCTATTATTACACTATTGTTAATCATCAGCCTCTGTGTACTTATAGAGAAGAAACATGACCACAAATTATCTGCAAAGAATTAAGACTGCATGTCAACTACATTTTCTTCTTATACTCACAGAAGTGTACTTGGGGAAATGTTGTCAGAAAAAAAGACGAGATTTGGGAGATGAAATAACAAAAAACTATAAATTATTGACCATCTCTTCTTTTATGACTCTCAGTTTTATTATCATTTAAGGAATTTGATCCACTTCTGTTGTAATACAAAATAGGGCCTGTTACAAAGATAATCCTAGAAAATATGTCACTGAGATTAAGCAATGGAACACTAGTGACGGTGACTCGGAACTGGTGACAGTATCTCTAATATGATGTTGGCTGTTCTGGATTGTTCTGAAGACATGTGCCAGTACCTCGTGTTGTCTATAAGGTGAAATTAGCTGCATTCTTCATTGAACCATGGGGTTTGGGCTCCTTCTAATTACTTAATTTTTCTATCAGTTTTTCTCTGGGATTAAATACATACATTTCAAACAACAAAACAGCTGGTATTTGCACTCAGACATTGAAGTGCAACATAGTGCATTAGGCTTTCAAAAAATCTCATTTATTATTCATATTTACATTATTTTAAACGAGCTTTTCAATATATGTGTCTGTGTGTGTTGTAAGACATATGCACGTAGCTTACGGGAAACTATTTTGTTTATACAAATATAAACATTTTCTCTCCCTTTTAACACTAGAAACATGAAAGACTCTTAGAAATAAAGAAATGATATGAGCTTTATATATTGAATTATAGTATATTTTTCAAAGAACAAAGCAAAACAATGTGTTTTCAAATGGATGTTTTGATTCTAAAACATGCAGGGGAAGTATCCAAACTGCTTCTGATTTTCAAAGTATTTATAGACTATTTAGCTATAAGGTGAAAAGAAAAGAAATACACCTTCTTATACATTGGAAAACAATAGTATATATTTGAAAATATCTAGTTACTGTTGTGTAATGTGCTTTTAGTCTTAAGATTTAATGATTGGATAACTGAATTCCACCCCTTTGTACTAAAACTTCCAATTAAAAAAAATTTGAGGCTATGACCCTACCAACTTATGGAACAAAGAAAATTTCGAGGAATGAAAGTACTTGATCAATTAAATTAAATCACTGCCCATATTAATCGCAGTCTACCGTTCAGTTTAATTTTTAAAAGTGGTGCGATTTGGACTCATTCTGCCGTTTACTAGGGTCACCGTATGTGTTTTTCCCTTTAATGCTCATTGAAGAGTTTGGTTCAGAAACTTGCAGAGGTCATGGGATATGACAAAATTCATTTTACTAGAGTGTCCTGGTTATGAAAATTGCTGTTCCGGTGGTCGCTTTCACTACTTCATTTACAGCCCACGTGTTCATCGTGTTCCCAGTGGCTGGGATCTGACCCCTGTAGTTCTCATTTTGCTTCTGAAATGTGGGTCAGCAGTGTCCTTCTCTCCTGTAAAACATTGTAGTTTTAAATATTTGACACTGCAGCCTTCGAAAGAACAGGTTGGGGGCGGGGGAATGGGGGAAGTCTGGCCGGATGGCATTTATGACCAGGAGAAGTATCATTGACGCTGACCTCACAACTCTTCTTAAATAGTCACGAGAAGGGCAACACAATTGTCAATTAGGCTTCCGGGGAGCAGCGTTCAGCCAGGCTCAGCCCATGCGCAGCAGCGTAATCACACAGACCTTGTTTCTTTATGGGAAACTGTTCAAGCCTATCATAACCAGGGCTCAACAAATATGAACTTCCCTTCTCCACAGCAGATTTAGGGGCTGTTGATGTCTTCAGCGTGTATTAAAAGGATTTGTGGCGTTGAAATGGAGCATTTAAGTGTTACCTCAGATACCCAAATGAATTCTCTGACTCACGAGCCAGAGGTCAGGTTTCTTAAAACCTGTAAGACCATTTCCAGTATGTGTAGCATATAAATTAATTAAAGATGCCTCAAATCCATCGCTTTGTCTTACCCTAGAAATGCATTCTACATTCTGACATTTTAGAAAGAGTAGTTGGCAAGAGATATTTGCCAATATCCAATAAGCAGTGGTCCATCAAATCATGTTTTAGAATTTGGTATTCAGTATATCTGACAACAATAAAAACAAGGAAAAATTAACAAAATGTAAACTGTTCACTATATTTTAACAATCATTCCACTATTCTTGTTATTAAGCAAATACCAATTGCTCCTAAAGAATATAATGGAATACAAAATTTGAAACAAAAAGAATCTAATGAATCATACTATAATGGAAAGAAAAAGACCACGATATATGTGCTTCAATTTGCCAAGTCACCGTCGTAAAACCAGATGGCCAGGCTTCCAGTATCAGGATGCTAGCCATTTAAAATGTTCCCTTTATGGGGTAGTTATATCTGCTCTTACCCAATGAGAGCCAGACCCAGGTGTTTCATTTATAAATGAACTTTTACCAGGCCTAGACCTGTTTCTCAAATTCAGAGGCAGCAAAAAGAAGATGGGACCAACGCCAATTGTGCTTGCTTGGTCTATGAGACAATTATTTCTCCTTCAGGAAAAGGAAGCCAGCTATAATAATCGTATGTTAAGACAAACAATAGAGGTTCACTGTAAGAACTGCCAGAAACTGAATTAGGAAACCAGAAGTGCGACAGTCGGGCTGGGTCCTGTGTTGGTCACCTATCACTCTACCGAGTTTCCAGTCAGGAAGAGATCTCGGCTCTTTCATGTAATATGTACACAAAATCCCAACACACTTTCAACAGAGAATCTAAATTCTTCAGCCAATTACTGTGATGATTTTATCACCGCATTTCTTGGAAACTGAACTGCAGCGCTTATTACCCAGGATGCTCTCTGCTCCCGGAGGTGAGTTACTGGGGTCGAACAAACAATGAAGAACACCTGAGAGAAAACTCCTGCTAGGAGATAACAATAATGTTGATGTTTTAACAAATTGAGCACTAGGGCCAGATTATCCTCACATGCTCCTGTTGCCTGAAGGCTAATCTTTAAGTACATTCAGAAGAGTGCAATGCATTAACAAAAAGAAGGGGAAAGGCTGGGCTATCTGTTAGGAAATATCTTCAAGAAATTCATCAAAACTATGAAACTACTGCCTTTAATTTTTTTAATTAGGCATTTTCTTCATTTACATTTCCAATGCTATCCCAAAAGTCCCTCATTACCCCACCCCCAACCCCCTACCCAGTCACTCCCACTTCTTGGCCCTGGCGTTCCCCTGTACTGAGGCATATGAAGTTTAATTTTCTGGACAATAAAAATATACTGTGAAGATAGGCCTGTATGTTTTTGAATACCTAATTTTTCCTTCATGAAAAAGCTAAAGTTACCTTGTAGCCCTAAGTGATTTCAAAATTGTCCTACTTTCTAAGTGCATGCTATGTTCACACACTCACATTCCTATCTGAATTCATTGTTTTTGCTTTTTGTTTTTTAAATCAAGTTTATTATTGACAGTTGTAATCAAAGGACAGAAAAGCCTGAACTTAAATAGGTCTCCTGTTTGCTTATTCTGAGTTGTCTGCAAACACTTTAAAATGTATGTAATAAGAATTCTCACTACTACATTCTTGCCATTTTTATTCTTGTGGAATTGGTTTGCTTTGCTTTGCTTTGCTTTGGTGTGGTTTCGTTTGGTTTAGGTTGGTTTGGTTTCCTTGCCATCCGTAGGGCATCTGACTCAGCACCAATCTCTTAGACTCCTGTGTACCACTGATGATGAATTCATTAGTTGTCAAGAGCTGCTTGTGTGCAAGCTTCCTTAGCATCAGTGCTTTACCAAGAGGCTTCCTTTAGGGTTTAGAGGTTCCCTTAGAAGCATCTTTCCCTGTGAATTAGGACCGCTGTCATGATTGTTTGGATGCCATGTGGTTTTAACTCCTGAGTCTTTTCTTATTAGATATTTTATTTATTTACATTTCTAATGTTATCCCCTTTCTTAGTTTCCCCTCTGAAAGTCCCCTATCCCTTCCCCCCTTCCTCTGCTCCCCAACCCACCCACTCCCATTCCTGGTCCTGGCATTCCCCCTATACTGGGGCATAGAGCCTTCACAGGACCAAGGGCCTCTCCTCCCATTGATGACTGACTAGGCCATCCTCTGCTACAAATATAGCTAGAACCACAAGTCCCACCATGTGTTTACTTTGATTGGTGGAATAGTTCCAAGGAGTTCTAAGAATACTGGTTAGTTCATATTGTTGTTCCTTCTATGGGGCTTCAGTCCCCTTCAGCTCCCTGGGTATTTCTCTGGCCCCTTTGTTGGGGACCTTGTGCTCTGTTTAATGGATGACTGTGAGCATTCACTTCTGTATTTGCCAGGTACTGGCAGAGCCAGTGAATCATTTCCTTAGGAAATAGTAAAGAAACTGAGAAGCAGAGAACAAGATAATAAGAATGTACCTTCTCGTATACAGTTGGAAAAATATATTATTTACAGAATTGCTGAAGCAACCCCTCATTCTTGTGTATTAAAGGTAATATTATATATGATAAATGTGGTTCCAAAAATGTTCCAACATATGAATTTTGACGAGTGTACTTGATTCCATAAGGAAATATGTAAATTGCAGCCTTTAGGAAGCTGAGTGTGTAGTTGAGATCTTCAGTGTGGGAAAAATGACCAATAGATACCATTTTGGTTCTTATTTATCTCTCTCACTGACCCCCCACACAGGCATGGTAATCATGTGCTAAATTCTCAAAAAAGGGAAAATAGTTGCTAAACATGTATTTGCTTGGTCTGGGCAGTAGTTGCCTTACCGGGAGAATGTTAATGTCAAATCAACAATACTTTGTTTAAAAGTAGAAAATGTTCAAAATTGGAGGAAAATTCACTTCTGGTGAATGCATTAATACATGTATACTCTTGAGTGTTTACAATGGGATTTGTGCCCCTGCAATTGGAAAAATTTATAAATATACAAGCAATAATTTTCTACAAACCTTCTTTGTAAAGTTCAAGAGGCAGTATTCTATGTATGTTATAATTCCTCAATGAATGATCTTAGGAGAACACACAAGAGGGGGTTAACGGATATTGTGTGGTTTCTGAGGACAAACCTGTTTGCCCATCCTAGAACAGGGTAGATGGATATATATATAGTTGAGCTGTGGAATACTCTTCCTTCCTGCTTTTACATGTCTATAAACACTTGTGTTCTGTCTTTCTTTACATAAATACACAGTTCCTCAGTCCAGCTCTATTTCTTAAGAATATTTATCATCACAGTGTGTTTCCTGTTCCCTAGAGTGTGTTCCTATCTATCACTCATCAGATAGGCTGGTATTATTTACCTCCAGGAACCGTGAAGTCTCATCAGCTATAGTTGGTTGTCTAGGTATGTCCTCAGCTTTTCTTGATTGTCTAGGTAGGTCTGGGTACCACAGGAAGATACAAAAATAGAAATATGCAGAAGTCGCCAAGGGTTCTAGATAACATTGTTAGAATTTGCTAGAGTGAGTTATGAGACATGCCAACCTAATTCCAAACTAGAAATGAGCTAAGAGAAGAGGTGGAGAACTTCCAGTCCCTGACTCAGAACAAATATCGGGGATGAGACAGGGATGTAGTGCATGTAGAAATGGAGATGATGCTTCCTTGCCACACCTTTCGAGGATCAGTGCAAGGTTCCTAAAAGATTTATCCCTTCAAAGAGCAGAAGGACAACCTCAGCATCAACAAGAGATGTTAGAGTGCAGTGCTGCCTGAATTAGGATATGTGGCTGCTGGCGGTGTTACCACACAGGGCAACAGTTCTCCAGAGAACTCTCAGCTACCATATGACAAAGATGAAATCAAAAAAAGCAGCGTGTGCTCATAGATGAGGGCTGAGATGACTCTGTGGGACATACAGTGACTTAAAGGATTGCCCTATTATTAGGATAGGAGCTTCCACTTAAAATCTGTGGGAGAGTAGAGACTGCTTTCCGATTATGTTAATTCTGATAAAACAGAATATTCTGAAATTTTTCAAAAAAAAAAATGATTGTACTTGGCTTAAATCCGACCTGGAAGACTGGATCAGGAGTGAAATGATATCTCTAACAATACCAACTAGAGATATATTTGAATGAAATAAAAAAACCAAAAAAACATTTTCTTCAGATCTTAACTCTAGGTTATCTCTTAAATGGATATGTCAACTACTACATAAAATAGAATTACTCTGTGACAATTTCCTAGCCAGTTGATTCTTGAATTGTAGTCTCAACATTATATAAAACATAGGTTCATCATGAATTATGGTGTTAAGTGTAATAAGCAATTTATTCAATTTTTTTTAACATTTAAATGGAAAACAACAACTAAATTGACAAAAATCAACCAAAGTAGTGTCTAAATAACATCACTATTCCTTCTCTCACTCGCTCTCTTTCTCTTTTTCCTCTCATTCCCTTCCTGCATCCCTTCCCTCCTTCTTTCCTTCCTTCCTTCCTTCCTTCCTTCCTTCCTTCCTTCCTTCCTTCCTTCCTTCCTCTATCTTATCCCTCCCTTTAAATTCTTTGCTCTTCTCATCTTCTTATGAAAGAAAAAAAAATGAATATAAATTCAGGGAAATGTTTAAAATATGCAAAATTTTTCCCTTAATAGTCATGTGTGTGTGTGGGGGGGAGTATACCATCCTAAAACTTAGAGTTAAATTTGTCATGCTCAGAAGCCATCAATCTCCACTCCGGATATGCATAACTGTTTAGTAGGACCAGTGCTTCTGAGGCTGCTTTCAACATCCGCAGAATTTGGAGTCAGAAGAGTTGGAGAGATGAGGGAGAGGCAGATTTCCCTGAGAGGACTGACTGGGAGCAAAGCAGAGTGGCTGGAAGTGAAAGGCTCAGACCAAAAGATTATTCATTTGTTCCCCGTTGTTCTGGCTGTACTGGAGAGTGTAATGCATGCTAACCGTGGACGAAGAAGACCAAAGAATCCGGTCTGTGCCCAGCACAACACTCATTTGCATGTGCATTTTCATGTGGGTAAGAAAAGCAAGGAGTATGTCAATTATGAAGTTTAATTTTAAGAATAAACTGAAGAGGTCCTGACACATAGTTTGGGATACTTTAATCATTATCTTTTCAAAGCCACTCTGATTACATTTTCGCTATGGGCAATAAAACAATAGTATACCCACAATAATCTAAAAGCTAACTCAAATCTCTACAGTTCAAATAAGAACAAATAATACACTATCTAGTTCAAATGGCTTGGTTTTACATTTACTTTAAAAATTGTCTACTACTAATGTGTACGTATGTGTGTGCACAGGTTTGTTTAAGACTCCTATCTTCCTCCATAAGTTGTAAATATCTTGTCTTTCCCTTCTCTAACATAATTTTGATCTGCTAACATCTCATTTGGTTCTATAAATATTCAGCATTCTTCTGTCAGTTCCATACATGTGTCAAATATTGACCTCTTTATCAGATTAGTTCTATGATCAGATCAGGAAAATATTCTAATATTGTTATGATTTGTCTAGCAAGGTTAAACAATTATTCTTTGAACCCCCCCAAGCTGGTCTAATATCTGCAGTTTGGGTGAGCTTGACAATTAAAACTGTTCAACTCATTTTTCTACCAAAAATATCTTTAGAAAAGTTGATGAGAATATTACATATATCCAGGAGTTGTTTCAACAATTTCAAATTAAAAATTGCCATTTATTTATACACTTTGTCATGGTTTTTTAGGCAAGAATATTTGCCTTGGTGATTTGTTTTCAGAAAGTCCCTTACACATCTTATCATAGGAATTCTTCTAAAAATAGAGGTAACCTCTTAAATCACAAACAAGAGCTGGTAAGATGGCTCTTCTTGTAAGGGTGCCTGTCATCAAAGCCGGTGACCTGAGATCAGTCTTTGGAATTCATATGGTAGAAGGGGAGAAATGATCCCCTCAACTTGTTCTCTGTGGACCTTCAGGCTTGTTGACAGGCACAACGCTGTTACCCACATCAAACAAAAAATTATAATAATGTATATTAAAAATAGGAAGTATGAATATAATTGCCATGGACCGGGCGTAATCGGCCCCCCTCAACCCGTGGGAATCAGGGGTTCAGACAGATGGGCATAGAGTCAGCAGGAATTGACAGACAGACACAGACACGTGAGAGTGTGCTGGATCTGAATGTAACTTGTCAAATCGAGCATCAAACTTTTTATACAGAAGAAAATAGGGAAGTTGGGTGACACACCGGCAAGGTGCAAAGAGGTTACTGGATTCTTACACAAAACAGAGGAATGCAAACACAGAGGAACTGGCAGGAACCAACTGGGGTAAAACTCACTGTTAACAACTGGGATCAAAAACAGCTCCACCTAAGGTCCACTTAATCTTAGAAGCCAGGGGCAAGGGCTTCATGCCCTTGCCATAGTTCCTACTCTAGTCTATTGTATAGTCCACCTTCCCCCTAGGCCATTGTAAATACTTGTTTGTGTATGGGTGTAACTCAGCTATCTATAGTTCTAAGTATCTACTCTGGTTCCTCTTTAGGTCACAAACTTCCTTCTTCCTAGATAATGGTAAATTTCTGTGTAGGGCAGTGACTTAGCTATCCATGCCCAAGGTCGGATCAAGCACTGCCTAGAATCTAACTCAGCTATATGTCAAAATATCAATCCTTAGGAGCACTTATAATAAAGCAATATTAAGGGAAAGCACACAGATCCGTTTACCAACTAAAGCAAGGACATTGGAGCATTCTTTATACAGGATGCTCCAATTCCAGGAGACTAAGTTTCCGTGAACTTTTCACCTCGGGACAGCGCCCAGGTTTTCGGGGCCTCTTGCGCTTGTCACTACTGGAGTGGATGTAGCATATAATGAGTTCATTATGGAATTTTTAGACAATATAAATAGAAAGAAAAGGATATTGCGCAAATATGACACACACACAGAGACACACACACACAACTCATTTAGAACCATCCTTCTCTCCCATAAAAGAAACTGAGATCAGTTCATTAATATTTTTATCAGGTCTTTGCTTCCATTTCGATATGTATAATGCCTGAGATTTTTTTTCTGGGTCTGAATGAACACTCGCTGCAAAGGGACTTGCATTTGGTTGCCAGCACACACAGGGAGGCTCACAACCTCCTGTAATTCCATCTTCTAACCTCAAAAGCCACTATGTGTATATAGGTACATGCATGGTGCACATAGACATACATGTGGAACACTTATACATGTCAAATACAAATAAATCATTCTTTTAAAAAGAGCGTTTACATACCAACTCAATCTTTCCATCAGTAGACTGATGATACTTTCAGAATAACACAACTTAACACTCTCAAGTTCAAAAGTCTCACGCACAGGCACCATACTGCACTATTTAATATCAATAATCTTCTCTTTAAAAAACAAAAATGAAATTTGAGACATTTTCCTAGTGTTTTAATGTATATATTGTTGGCACACACTACAGACATTTATATTCAAATTTGTCTTATATTGCTACTACATTATATACATATGTCTTCCTAGAAAGTCTGAATTTCTTACGAATCATTCAGTTATATCTCAAGAGGCGAGTCCAGGGTGGGCAGGCAAATGCTTGATGAACATAGGCAAGATGGATGAACTGAGTTCTTCATTTCATTTCATTTAAATGGTGGGTTTTGCATTGTTATTGAAACTAAAACAACTTTTTTCAATTACCTTTGCCCATCCTTAAGACAGATTATCTCACAGATTTTGGAGAGTTGGTCTGTCTATTGTACAAGGGCTTACAGCAGAGTTTGATGTAACTTTGTAAAGATGAAAACAGCCGAAAGCCTAACCCACAGAAGAACCCAGCAGTACGCAGCTAAAGAGCACACATGGATCCCTACAGCAAGTGTTCCTGTTCAGATCATTTTAGTAACTAAATATTTAACAAGCAATAAAGCAGATATTTATATTTATTTACATAGCAGTCAATTTATGTTCCACAAAAGCTAAATTCCCATCCCCAACAATGCTTTATTCTCGCTGACATTAGTTTACAACAAATGGCACAATTTTGCAGAAAGAGTGAAAGAAAAACCCCATAATAAAAACCATTCACTATGCCAGATCTGTCATTCCGTTTTCCTGTTCAGCTGCCAGATGTATTGCATTATACTATCAAATTGATAGATCTAGTGTTATTTCTACATTTACCATTTTACAACAACAAATAGAAATATAAGAAAGCCTGGGTAACAAATCTTGCTTAATATGTATGTGAAGGAGACAGTTTGTCTAAGAGAAAAATATAACTGATGACAGATTTCATTTCAGTCTGCTTGTGCTTATTAAGATGTCGACAAACAAAAAACCAGATCTGGGTACATCCCTTTCTGCAAACAAAGGGAAGTTTTAATTGCTTTAATCAGCATTTGCATTGCCTTCATGGTGACACAGAAAAAACAATTCAAGTCCAATCAAGCAACATCTTCCAGACGGGAAATCTTCAGTTTAGACTTGAAGTGAACCTAATAACATATTGCCTATAATTCTACAATAAAGTTTAACAATGTAATACTGTGCTGACTTCTATTTAAATTATTCCTAAGCCATTAATAGAAAGGCTGGTGCTGGGTTTTTGCTATGTCCTTATTAGGAATATCATTTTCAGATATAAAAAAGTGATTCCATAAAATGAGAAGGCAGACTGAGCAATCAACCCAAATGTCAGCACTACAAGCTCTCTGCACCAACAACGTTCCCAACATAACTAGGTCCTTGCTTCCCAGGTATTCTTTTCAATTTTTCCCCTTCATATGTATTCCATCTCCATTAGATGCAAGATCCAGATATCAATTAAATTAGCAAATACATTAAAAATAACAAAGGAATCCCAGAATAGTGTTATAAGTAGGTAGCCTTACATTTTTACAGAAAGCATGTTCAAAACTCTTGGTACTTATCACAAGAAGTGTAAAAAAAAGAAAAAGGAAAAGAAAAGCATCATTTGCTGGAAAACGTCGCTACAAGCTTCAATAGGGCCATCGACACTTCCATTCCTGTTCCAGGGTCACATATATCACCTGCAGCAAAATGTGGCAATGATGCTGCTCAGAAATCTTTGTAATGGTGGGAAATTTAAAATTCAGTATGGATGAAAATTAAGCCTCATAAAGCAAATAAGATAAGAGGCTGGCTTAGCACCTCTTTTGAGTTCTGTAATCTTGAGGAAGATTTCCCCCCTCCTTCTTTCAGGGCCTGAATTTGCTCTTGTATAAAACAGTGGTTCATTCTATTTTATGTGAGAAAACAACAACAAGAGCAAAAAACAAGAGCCTCTTGTGTGGAACAATGTTGTGCTGGTACTCAGAGTATGAGGACCTTTCTTTCCTCCTTAGGCTGCCTCCCAGAGATACTGTCTGCAGGTGCCTATGTGCATTGAAATGGATCTCCATGTACATTTATTTCCAGCTTTTTGGTTTTAATGAATTTAGTATTACAAGATGATATACATTGGCTCTATCTTTCTTCAGAGAACTGGGTAATTTTGAGCAAATCGTGTCATCTCTGTGCCTCAGCCTGCTCGGTTCTAAATCAGCACTTACTTCATGAGATGGTTATTTAGACTAAGTAGGTTAAAACATCTAATTCTTAGAACAGTTTGGATTATTCCATGGGTTCCTGCTCTCTATCTGTGGTTGTGGCTTGTTTCCACAGGACAAAATGATGCAAATCTAAAAAGCACATGCCAAATTATTTTTAAGCATCCACCTCACATAGTCTAACCAACAGAATAATAACAGGTACCTTGGGGGATTCGGGAAAGTCATGCTCTTCGTCGGGACTCTTCCTTCCTTCTCATGCCTTCGGTGTGGGAGCTTTCTGTGAAGGATTTTAGGTCATTCCAGTCATGTGGAAAAGGGTTGTAGCAGATTTGTCCTTCTCTCCTTAAGTCACCCTATGATTCCTGCCTCGAAACTCTACAAATATTAACCACAAAGATAATTAAGAAAAGGCAAGATGGTCACACCTCAGATGGTGAAGAAAAGTTAAATACAACAAAAAAAGCACACGTTCTACACAATATCAGTTATAATCTACATGATTGTCAGCTCCATGAATATAAAAACCAAGGCATATTTATCTGTATGACCCACAGAGCCTGGTAATAATGTTCAATAAATGTTTGGTGGATTGAACAGAATACATTAACAAGTACAAACAAATACAGTTTGAGTCAGTAATTGCCAAAATAATGTCACATCCAGAAGTGGTCCCCATTGTGAGTCCTGAAGGTGGGAGAAAACCCAGTTTTGAGTGTGGACTTCCTGGTGAGCCAATTTTCCCGGGAACAGGAGGAGGAAAGGAGGGAAAATGGTACATATTAAGTATATTGAGGCAATCCAATGTGGTCCACCTGATTTCCAATACATTGAATATTGAGGTATTTCTTCTGTCTAACAAAATACTATAAGGAAGGCTTGCTTTCTGTGAATAATTTTGTAATTTGATTTATAAAATAATATCAACTATCTCTAATTCTACACCTTAAAATAGTCTACCCAAATTAAATATTTATCTAGAAATGAATATAAGCATGTCTGTCCTTGTAGTATGTTGAGTAGGACACATTACTGTCACAGGTACATCCTGGAAGAGAGATTTTTTTCTTAGTCACCAAAGACAAGTAACAACAGTTTTCATGAACTAGGTAACTCAGGAATATTTCTTGTATGTTCTTTTGTTCCATACCTGTTATTTATTTCCTCTCTAAAGAACAAACAGCCAAATCTGTACTCTAAACAGACCTTCAGACCTCCTTGCCCCATTCTTAGATTAAAAACATGAGTGTATTGAAGACAGGGGTTATAAAGCACAAAGAGTCTGGATGGAATCCTTGCAAGTGCCTTATGAAGTTACCTCTCTTCAACTGTCCTCACTTTCTTAGTGTCTTGATGTTGGATGCGTGATGTTTATACCAACAGTGCCAGCCTCCCAGCTGTATCAGGATCTCAGCTGCACCAACATCCCAGCTGCGCCAACATCCCAGCTGCGCCAACATCCCAGTTAGATGATAATCCCATCAGAAACTGCTAGAAATGCAGTGCTCTTAGCCTTACCGTAGACTCCTGCTCTGCACTGTAACAAGTACCCACAGAGTTTGCATGTGTATTTCAGTTAGAGGAGCACTGTTTTTAAGACTCTTTTGTGCAAAACACCAAGGGAAACACAGGGAGAGAATACATGGTCACGTGTCATTCCTTTGGTGTCTCAGAGCATTGTTCCCCAGAGGAGCCAAAAAGAACTTTTGGGGCTTGATAACAAATAGGGCATTCTACCAAATGAATATTCTAAAATGATTTCTAGATGAAACTCTCGTATTTGTGAAATAAAAAAGGAAGCTGGAGTTATATATATATGTATACATATATGTATATATATGTATATATATATGTATATATATGTATATATATATACTTAATATATATATATATGTATATATATATATATATATATATATATTTACTTAATCCTAGAGTTGTTACAGGCAAGCAGAGAAATAGGAATAGCTAATACGCTCTTCTCTTGGGTGGGCATCATCTAACATATAAAGGACCTAGCATCTAACTAAAGACAAAAGAGGAGGTTTGCCTCTGTAAATACCTGACAAGTTTGAAATTAAAAAAAAATGTCTGAAGGAAGCAGGTGTTAGAAGAATGCTATCATCTATTAGGGGCACACAATGGGTATGTTTTGTGATGTTTTCAGGTTAATCTATTGTGTTATAATCATAGAATTCCATGTGCACTAAGCCATAGGAAAAAAAAACATAAAAATATTTATATCTCATTTGCTCTTGAATAAGCTTCATTCTTTCCTGGGGTGCTTGTCTATTCCACACCCATTGCCTATTACCAGTCACAAAGAATTGGCACTGAGCTATTCTGTCAAGTGTGAGTCTGGGAACTTTACACCTGCCAGTTCAGACTGATTTTCAATATTGTGTGAAAATGCCAAGGAATGACCTGCCACTCCATGTCTGTGACATGAGTCCTGTTCATGTTGCTCAATGGTTTGTGGCGTCTATCTTGGAGAGATTATTTTTCTATGGTTCAGTACCTCTCACCATCCCAGGCAGTAATTACCTTGTATGCCAGGCACCGGATAATAATAGAGGAACTAAGCAGAAAGCGTGTCTTCAGTTAGTAATTATTTGTGAATATGTGAACACAAATAATTACTTACCATTTTTTGTGTGTTTGTGTGCGTGTGTGTGTATTTTTGTATGTGTGTTTGTGTATGTGTGTGTATTTGTGTATGTATGTGTTAGTGTGTATGTGTGTGTATGTATGTGTGTATGTGCATGTTTGTGCATATGTATATACATACATATGTATGTATGTATGTGTTTGTATGTATATATGCGTGTGTGTGTCTGCATATGTTTGTGTATGTGTTTGTGTGTATGTTTCTGTGTAAGCATGTGTGTGTTTTTGTGTGTGTTTGTGTATATGTGTATACTATGTATATGTGTTTGTGTGTGTGCATGTGTGTGTGTGTGTGTTACAGAGAAATCTCACATGTCATTAACCAAGCAATGTCACCATAACTTGCAGGCAAGCACTTTACTGACTGAGCAAGCTATTTAATTTTGTGGTTTAGTTTTGTCTAGGACATTTATACTCTGATTATAACTAAATGAAAGGCTCTCATCAGAAATAAGTTCAATGTTTGTAGAAATGAAAATATGTGGCATTTGTGCCCTGGTACTATAACTAAACTTTAATAATAGCACACCCTCCTGTTATTGATGGCCAATATAAAATCACGCCAGCATATAAAAGAGATCTTCCGCAGAAGTAGCCAAAGTTATTTCTCAACCCTACGAAGCTCTCTTCAAATTTAAATAAACTTTGAGTTGTGAAAAATTGCTTAATCTTTCATGGATACATTCTTCAGATTCTGAACAAGCATCAACAATAACAGGACTGGGAGGTAATAACAACCTCTTTGATTGAGGGCCTTTGCTGGTTAACCTAAGATGGGTTCAGCCTGCGGCTGGCCTCAAGTTTCATTCTTCATTTTTCTCATTCGATTAGAAATATACAGGTCTGGTTCCAGGCAATAGAATCAGGAGCTAGTCCATTGAGAACATGCATTGTCCTAACTAGTGCCTGCCTTCCACCTACAGTCAATCATGTCTTAGGCCCTGTTCTCAGCCCTCTATTCATAGTAACTCACTCCATCACTGTAGTAACTGACATAAAATGCATCTCCCAGTCGGGTTCATGCTTTGAATGCTGAAGTCAAGTTGATGGTGGTGTTGAGTAGACCAAGTCTCACCTGGTCTCTCTTTCTTTCTCTTTGCCACCTGTTTCCAGTGAGACACAGCTAAACATGCCCACCACCTTGTTACACTGACTCCTAACAGGTCTAGCATCGTGGACTAAACACTGTGGACTGAATTCTTAGAAACATAAGTAGAAATTGATCTTTCCTTTTTTTCAAGATGCTTTTCGCAATTATTAGACTAGAACAATACAAAGGTCTAGCACACTTCCTATCAAACACATACTGATGAGAAGATTCAGGTACTGAGAGTTAAATGTGGCCGATGTCACACAACCAGTAATGGTAACCAGAACAGAACCCCAGGCAACTAGACTTGAGTTTGTGCAGTAGCAACTGCTTAGGGATCCGAGGTACTCTGCGAGTGATATGATATGAATTTGTCAGTGATTTTTCCATATCCTGCTGTGTACAATTTAAGCCTCACAGCCACCAAATGAAAAGAGAGCCACTACTATCTGTTGGTGGTCTGTCACAACCCTTATCAACATTCAGATTCCAAGTGTGGTGGTTTGAATAAGAGTAACCCCCATAGGCTCATATATTTGACAGTTTGGTCATTATGGAGTGGCAATATTAGGAGGTGTGGCCTTGCTAGAGGAAATGTATCAATCAGAGTGGGCTTTGGGGTTTCTCTCTCTTCCTGCTGCCTGCCAATCTTATTGCAGAGCTCTCAGCTTCCTATCTAAAACCATGTCTGCCCATGTGCTACCATGGTTGGTGACATGATAATAATGAACTAAACCTCTGATATACGCTATCCCCAATGAAATAGTCTTCTTTTTAAGAGCTGCCACTGTCATGGTCTCTCTCTCTCTCTCTCTCTCTCTCTCTCTCTCTCTCTCTCTCTCTCTCTCTCTCTCTCTCTCCCTCATTAAACTTGTTTTAATGGTCTCAAAGTTCTGTGACAGATTTTGGTCAAGTTTTTTCCATTAAAAAGTACTGATTTTGAAAACTAATAACTTAAACCTGCCACACACACACACACACACACACAATGGTCCACAAAACATTCTTTCCTTCTGAAGGTTTTACAATGCATTGTTATCATTAACCAGTCTTTTACTATTAAACGTAAATGGCCAATTGAGACAAACAGTTCTGAGACCTTTCTTCCACCACTGATTAAGACTGGGGTGGCAGGTGTTAGGGGTAATATTCATTTAGCCTTCTGAGCTTTCTGGGCCGACTTGGTGACTTTGCCAGCTCCAGGAGCCTTCTTGTCCACAGCTCTGATGACACCCACAGCAACTGTCTGCCTCATGTAACAAACAGCAAAACAACCAAGTGGAGAATAGTCAGAGAAGCTCTCAACACACATGGGCTTGCCAGGAACCATATCAACAATGGCAGCATCACCAGACTTCAGGAATTTGGGGCCATCTTCCAGCTTCTTACCAGAACGCCGATCAATCTTTTCTTTAAGCTCAGCAAACTTAACAGCAACAAAACACTAAGGTACAGGTATGGAAGTGAGGACACACAGAAGTGATTAGACTGTGAGAGATAGGTCTGCCTGGGTGGCCTCTGGAAAGTGGGCTCATGTGGGACCACAATGGTCCAGGGTTATAGGGAGGAAGGGGAAGGGTGGAGGAGAGATTCAACCCCAGATACCACAGATAAGGACAGCAGGAGTTGGTTCCCTCCTCTCTCTCAAAAATGGTACCATTAAGCCAGCTGTCTCACCATCAACCCTAGTAAGACTTTATTACCCTGACAGTATCAGACTTCACTGTTTGATTTTATGTTTCCCTTCACAACACCCTTGAGCTCTTGAGTATGCAGTTGAACCATCTTCCAACACCCCTGTCCTGGTCAATTGTACGTGGTCACACAAACTTGCCCCCAAGACTGTGACCATCACCATGAAAATACCACCCCCACCACATGAAACTGAACCAATTACCCAAAGCTGTTTCTGGTGTGTACTCTTTGCCTGAGTACTCACCACTGTAAGCTTCTCTCCCTCCAGTCCATCCTGGTACACAATGGACAACAGGCCTGGCTACCCCAGGGGGGAGAAACAGACATTGGCAGCAAGTTCACTCTTTAATTTTCTGCCCCATATGAAGAATATGTTGAAAACAACGAGTAATCCTTTATAAGGAACTCAGTCTACAAAGTCATTCAGCTTCAAGTATGTTGTTACACTAGCATAAATGGACTAACATCCTCACACCCAATTTACATATGAGAAATCAGTCTACTAGGATGATGGTAGAGGACCAAATCATAGGCAGGCAGAATTCATTCACTATCAGATGTTTCTGGTCCTTTTTCTCCATAGCTTCAACTCCATCAGAATAATAAAGATGCTTTGTATGAATACGTTACATATTGGCCAGGAGGATTGAAGGAAGGAAAAAAGATGATTATTATCAAGTTTGAAACTCTTGTCAGAGTCTACTCACTTACCTACAAATTATGCCTAAACTACTATTAAATCTAAAATGATGCTCAAAGAGAGAGCTAGTATTGGAAATCTAGCTAAGTAATCAGTGCTATGTGGTCATAATTATTCGAGGAGAATCTATAGCTACAAATGTATTAACCCAGCACAATCTCAATGACAAAATAATTATTTGCTCTTTTGCCCACAAATGTGTATGTATTAATAAAAATAAAGAGGAGGACAGAGTGGCATATGATTGGATAGTAAGAAAGTTAAATAGGAAAATAAAAGAATTTTCCTTGGGAAACAAAGATTGATCCCATTAGTTGCTCCCACCAGGGTTTCTGCCATGACATTCTTCAGAGCAGAACATACCTGGGCTTGCCTTTGCTATGTTATCTTGGTACTTTTCTATATCTGTGTACATTGTGTATCCATTTCCCTAAGTAGAGCACACTTGCCCCAGTGCAAGGACTTTGTTTTTCTTCTACTGCAATCTCTAGGGCCTTTCATCATGCTTCAGACATGGTAGGGTGTCAGTGAGTGGTCCTTACATGAGTGGATTAGCAAGAGTCTCCTTCTCTCAAAGGAAGGAACTGTGAGTCCCTACCAAGCATCCGAAGTATGTTTTCTCGCTTTTGGACTTTTGCAAGACATTAAAAGCAAGCGTGGGTGAGGGGCAGAAATCCAAATCATAAAAAAATAGGAAGAGTAAGATTTAACAAAGATTTTTGATGTAGCCCTGATAGGAAATAAGAATGGACAAAGGAGGCAAGGTCTACTTGTGTTTCTATATGCCATACCTAAATTAATGAAGAATCCCTTTTTTCTCTGACCTCATGAAGAGACTTATTTTGTTTTTACTTTGAATGTTTTCACTTTGGGATAACTCTTGGTTTGCGTAATAATTGCATAGAAACTACAGAGTATTCTTAGGAATGCACACCCAGTTTACCCTGATGTACACATCTTACACAACAAGGTAGGTTTCTGAAAATTATGGCTCCCAAATTGATGCCTAGCTGTTCACTGAACTCCAGAGCTAGCACCATCTCATCTCCTTTTTTCTCTTCCAAGATCCCATCCAATACGCGATGCCACAATTAGTCTCCATGCCTCCTTAGCTTCCTCTTTACTGTGCCATTCTTACAGACTTTCCTTGCTTTTAATAACCTTGAAGCTGTGTTATAACCCTCTAGTTTAGCTCAATGTTTGACAAGGTTCCAGCAGAAGAGAAATATAAGATTATAATCTTTGTTATACTTTTCTGAAATATCATGAGTCTTGACAGGTTCATTCCTGCTCCACTCTCAGGCTCTCTAAACCTAACAACTCTCTGTCTTACAATAAATGACCTTTAACTCCATGTCCCCAGAAATAGTAGGGTCATATGTTGCATATGACTTCGGCATCTGTCAGTAGCATTTCATCTACCAATACACAAAAGGATATAATTCTGAGTCAATTCAAATGGTTTAAAAATAATTAAGGAATATAAGCTACACATTTTAAAGATGGCTTAAATTCTGTATGTGTCAAACTTTAAAAGATTAATTTCCTGCAATGCATACCGAAGTGGGAAGCAGTGGCTTTGGCGTTGAGACATTCTTAGTACATTTTCAAACTGTGCCACTTACAAAATGATTTCAGTACCAGTTTTAACCTCAGTAGTCCCATATGTATCCATTGCAATTGTAACTGTATAATGTGCTGACATGACTAAAGCAGGTTTGTGATCTTTATAGTCTGAAAGGTAAGATTTTTTTTGTTGATCACAGGGTAAAAACACTGAAAGACTAAAAAGGAGTCTTAACTGTTATAATTTCCTACTTCGAATGTCCTTCCTTTGATGTATCTGATTTTTAGAAGAGTTTTAAGAACTATGTGAAGTATAACAAGAGTTGTTAATCTGACTGCTGCCACTGAGTGTTTACACTTATTTTATCTTCACTGAACCCTACCACATAGGATTCTTTGTTGAAGGTAGAGAAAAAAATACTTAGGTGCAGAGAGGATGCTGTAAATTATAAAGAGTGCACAACAAGTAAAGGAAGCAGAGTGTGCATTATTATTGGCTCCAGCACGGCCTCTCTTAATAGCGACTCTAGATTGACATTTGAGAAGCTTCTTTGAAGTTTTCTCCACACACAGTGAGGGTGCTTTTACTCATGCGTTAATGACTGCAAGCTGAGGACTGTGGCTCTGCCCCCTTTCTATTGCTCATTAAATGCAAAATTATGACTTCTCATCCTTTCAATATATTCCCTACATTATTTTTAATCTTGATGTATCTCACATGTATAAACTATAACAAATTAAAGGAAATGCATGGTAGAAACAATTATTTCTAGGATATGAGGAAAGAATACACTTGCTCAGGCATTTCATTCATGAACACTGACTTAGAAATATTTTATTTTTCCCCCAGATCCTACATGACCACCTACCTAATATCTGGCTCCAGGCTGAGCAATTCCCCACCATGGAACCCACTGGATGTATGGTGTGGTGAAACCATCCACTCATCTAGTACTTGCTGTCAAATAGCTTCTTGAATAACATAAAATGCTTCTCACTGTAAGAAGTCCCAGCCGTCCCAGCCATTCCATTAAAAGTGGTGGTTTATGTAATGAGCTTTTGTGTGTGATTCATAATGGAAACAGTATTTCTAATTTCCTTCTTTGATTCTACTTCTTTCCTGTCATCGTGGTTTCTCGATGTTGCCTTCCAATACAAACTCAAAGTGGTAACAGGATGAACTACAAATATGCTTAGCTGTGTGGTGTACCCATTAAAGAGCATGCACAACCAACAGTAACCTTTTTACAGCAGGATTTATTAGCTTGCTTAAGTATGAGAAATTCAACATGTACCTTTCAGTACCTTATCATGGCAGGCTGGAGTCTTTCTTCCAGCTGCTTTCTTCTCCATATCAACTCCTTAGGAAGCAACAATCTTACTCCATGAAAAGCATACCAGAACCAAAATAGTTCATTCCAACACACACATGGGTTATGTTTACAACAAGAATAAAGGAGTGACAGGAAGAATCTAATTGGCTGCTGTCGTCATTTGTCTCATAGGCACACACTCTACAATTGCTGTCATTGTCTTGGTTGTTTAGTTGCAAGGGTGTACTCTTGGTTTAAGTTACTATTTGATTTCACACCAATCTAGATAGAGTTCACTGTGTAAAAAGGTTCTTTGACCTAAACTTGTCAGTCAATTATAGCGACTGGTTTGGACCAAATTTACTTTAGTTCAAACATCTTAAAAGTCTTTGATGATATTTCTAAATTCCATGGAGAGGAAGAATTACATGGTCTTTGCTCTCTAATCCCTCTGGTTCCCCAATACCAACAGTAATATTAACTATTTTCTATTACTTCTAGTGAGTGGCATCTAACTTTCTCAGCAGCTGGTCCCTCAAGACACCCCACCACCATGTTGTTGTATGTAGCAAGGCTGTCAGTTATATCTGGGCCAAGATGGCTTAGGTCTTAGTACTTAGACTAGCAATGCTCTTTGCATTGCTGCTGCATCCTTCCCCTGCCATTTCCTGATTGAGAAGTTACTGAATTTCTTCTTCATGTGTTTACTTTGATCTTATGCTAGAGATGGACCTTTGTAGTCCTTATTCAACAAGCACCAGAGTTCCAACATCAGAGCCTACTGTTCTGTTCTTTCTTACCTTGGTACATTCCCTGTGAACCCCCTCATTGATGTGAACTGGCAGGATCTATTCCAGCCATTTTAGATATGTGCCAGAGTTACTTGAATCATAAGGTGAATACCATTTATGATCCAGTTTTCTGTATCACTCTCTAAAGAGGCCAACTTTCCACAACACTGCTAATGTAATAGTCATAATGAAAATGCATTTCCTTATTACATAAGAGCTACTTATGAAATCCCAGAACATTTCTCACAGCCAGATTAAACATTTTATTGCCTTTATTTTTCATCAAGTATGCAAATTCTTTTTAGCAGGTTTCATTCTTGATTTAAAACCATTTTTCATGGAAAACTAAATCATTTATGGCCATATGGTCTCATGACAAAGCATAGTTAAGAAAAAAAACTCAGTGAGTTTTATACAGAAATGCTTCTTTGATGTCCCTTCAAGTGAAAGAAACATACTCTGTAGCCACAGAGAGAGGTGCCACGAGAAAGAACTCTAATATGTTGATAAACATGTAATATGAGTACTTGCCAAAGATAAAAGACCATCCATTTCCCTTTGCAAGAATAGACAAAGATAAGTTAGATATGACAATTCTTTTAATAGATTAAGGCATTTTCCCTTTTGTTAAGAAAGATACAGAGAGATATGGATTTCAAAATATGATTTAACGAATGTTCTGAGTTGTAGAAGGGCCTAAGGGTCAACTAGAATCTAAGAGCTATTCTTAACTTTCAAGGATGACCAACCAATACATAAGAACAGACATTAAAAAACAAATGTGCCCATGTTTTATACCTATGGTGCAAATGTCCTGAAAAGAGTGTGATCTTCCTAGAGCAAGAAGAAACTGATGAAAAGAAAGATGTGTGCAGGCAACAACAAAGAGAAAAACGGGGCTATAGAATTTGAAAGACAGCAAGGGGTGGGGTATATGAGATTTTTTGGAGGGAGGAAGGGGAAATAAGTAATATAATTATATTATAATGTCAAAAATAAATGAAAACCTATTTTAAAACCTATTCATATTAGAGAGACCAGTCTTGTATACTGGAATGGGATGTGGGTGAACAAAAATGACAAAGTCCTATTAACCAATGGAAACAGGAAAAAGTCTTTCTCAAAACATCAGCCTGATGAAGCCAACGGTCATTTAATATGCTGTGTGTCTGATTCTTCATTCCTTAACTTGATCTTTACATTCTTACATTGCTACTGTATACCATCTGTAGCACAGTTCTTATGCCCTAGTTGGTATCATTCCCTTACATCACATCCTTTGCTCTATGTCCTTCCCCAACACTTGGCTCTTGGGTCTTAGTGTTACCTTGCTGGACAATGTCCAGCAAGCCACTTCCAGTCTCTGAGCCTCCATGACTTCATCTTGATAGTAGGCACTGGGCGAAGGCATCAGTAACTTCCTTGTTTGATCAAATGTTCCATGAGCCTATGAATATTCAGGAGAATTCCATTAGCATAATACCAGGCTTAGAGAAAGGGGAAAGTAATTGACATTTATTAAGAGGCTACTGTGATGCTTTGTTTTGACCTAGCAAGAGAAAGAGCGTGTTTCACTTGCAGAAGTTTTCAAATTGTAGGTATGGTAAGAAAGAAAAAGTAATCATAGGAGGTAAAAATATGTTATAAAAATGTTACCTTTAGAAACCATTACTGTGGGACATTAAAAAAAATTCAACCTCAAACTAGTGGGACACTTCTTTTCTTCTGTCTGGTTTTAGTTGTGGCAGAAGGTGCTATATAGGTCCCATGGAGAGAAAAAAAATCCATGGTATTATCCATCAAGACTGGGCATGTTCAATACTAACCTATCTAACAAGATATGTCCATGGGTACAATAAAGGCATACTGTTATAGGAGTAACCAAGAATTTTCTGAGTGGCTCCAATATGTTTTCCACAGAAACTCCATCACTCCTGGTACTATAACCCTGGTCAAAAAGCTCACGGCTGGGGAAGTCACAGGCTCTGGAGATAGGGTAGGGTTTCTTTTATTATTTGGCTAAATGGTCATGTAGTCAAACTGCCTTCCATCTGTATATATATATATATATCTGTTGCTTTCAACACTGTCCCAAGAAGCTTTGGTTTGAATTGGGAAATGGTTAATGTAAAAAAAAAATCGTAACTGGTCAAAATGGTAAAAATAAGTAACTCTGAGTACCCAGCTATGAGATACCTGTAAAAATTGCTCACTCCAATTTTCAGAGACTATCATTGAGGAAAGAGAGAGAGAGGGAGAGAGAGAGAGAGAGAGAGCTGTGAAATCCTGTCTTATGGCCAGGATATGCAGGATATGGCTGTCTGTTGTACTTTTGTACTTAGGACCTCAAAGGGGCTGGGTTTCTTGCACAAGACCAGCACATGATCAAGCCTCTCAAAATTCTCTAACAGTGAGTGAGAGACCCCTGTAGTCTCACACTAGCTGAGGAGATATTGGCACTTGGTGGATGATGGGGAAAGCAGACTTACTTTTTTCTGGGAATGTAAGCACTAACAGATTGCCCATGCCTTAATGTGTCTCTCTATGCCCATGTGTATAAGAATGGCACTCACTAATTGACTCAGTACGATGAGTAAACAGAATAAAATGGGCATGAAGCTGGAAGGGGAACATGTTGAGGATGCTGGCCTGAATGGAGTTGAAATAGAGAAATGGAGAGGTATATATTATAAAAATACATTGTATATATATATAAAAATCTAAAATGTAAATACTGCATGACAGAAGTGATATTGAACTAAATTGGAAAAATAAAAATGAAATAAAATGTCCTTAAGTTATTAGTTACAAAATGTATGCCTGTTAGTTAACCTTATTGCTGTCATTCTTGCCTGAAGTTCCTCCTGAAAATGGCTGGCATAACTCTTCTACTTCTTCTAGAGGAGAACAACTTTGCTTGATGTCTACATCTCATTGATTCTTGGGGATGGAACATACATAGTCCCTGACCATGAGGGAAGAAGAGTCAGGGAAAAGGGAATGAGACAGAGGAGCAACAGAGACAGGCCCAGGACAAGTCTTCTTTTAAGTGGGTCCTGATGTCACAACTCTGGGGTTCACAAAGGAAAAGGAAACAGAAGCCAAGCTGCTGTTAATAAGTTGGAAGGATTTCATTATCTGCGAGAACTAGACTGGGGGCCAGCTCTGAGGTGTCAGTTGCAGCTCATTGTCAGTGAAGAATGTGAGATGGAAAACCAGGATCCTCCACTTCAGTCAAAGAAAGAAAGTGTGGCAGAAGCTGAGTGGAGGGGCACAGGGGCAAATACAGGTTCCTAAGATTTAAAAGGAGGTCATAGAACCCTCCATACACGCTGAAATTACAAATTCTCTTTTAATATTTATCTGTATTTCCATCAATCTTCCCTTTCTGGTACTAACACAACTGGAGAAATAAATTTTGTACCACATGTAAACTACAGATACAAATCATATTATGAATGTAAAACAATTACTTAATTTTTTATTATGCAACAATTGTTTTCTTAAAAAAATGAATACTTTCACTTTCATACCAGTGGGACCATTCAATCCAGCTGTAATGTGGAAAAGTTGAAAGATTTTCCATTAACATTGTTCATTTAAGATTTTAGCATTATTTCCAATGTTCAAAATATTAATATATATTTAGAGATTCTGCACAAAGTCACATTTCGGATAAGGTTTGAAACTATACTGATCTATGGGTAGAGAGTAGGGTAGAGTGGTGGTTTGAATAGGAACCCCCCGCCCCCCGCCCCTAGACTCATATGTGGGAACGCTTGATCATCAGGGAATGGCACTACTTGAAAAGGATTAAGCCTTATTGGGTGGGTATGGCTTTGATGGAGGAAGTGGGTCACTGAGATGGGCTTTAAGGTTTCACATGCACATAACAGTCCCAGTCTCTCTTTCTCTTTCCACTGTCTGTAGGTCCAGATGTAGAACTCTCAGCTACTTCTTTAGCACCAGGTTTACCTGTGTAAGCCTCTGATACTAGGACAGGCAGTGATACTATCTCTATTTAGCAAAATTAATGCAATAGATTTAGCCCTAGAGTCTAGAAGCTCTTCCCTGCCCACTATAGATTCTTTTTTTTATTGGATATTTTATTAACATTTATTCAAATGTTATCCCCTTTCTTGATAACCCCTCCCCAGAAACCCCCTATCCCATATTCCTCCTCCTGTTTTTATGAGAGTGTGCGCCCACACACCCACTCCTGCCTCCCTGCCCTCAAATCCCCAACACTGGGGCATCAAGCTTTTATGGGACCAAGGGCCTTGTCAAGTTGATATTCCATAAGCCAGCAGAGAAGGGTATGGGAAGGTGAGGGTGGAAATGACTGATGTGGACCACCAGGTAAGTGTGGTCAAAAAACTTTGTGTTCATGTATGAAATTCTCAATCAATAAAAATATATTCTGGGTAAGCAAGGACAATGGTATGTACACAAAAGTGCAAAGATTTCATTTCTTTCTTTTTTTCCATCTTCTTTCCTTCTTTTTTCTTCTCCTTCCTTGTCCAGGGTTTGCCTATTGAGTTGTTTGACACTGATTAGAGCAGAAAGTCTTTGAAACCACTGATCTAAAGGATGTTAACTTCACACTCCTTCAAAGTTCTCAAATGCTTTTACTGACCTAGGTGAGAACATGTGAAAGTAATATACCTGGACTACATTATCTTATTTTCTGGAAAAATGCCTTCACTGAATTATGATTTAATTTTATGCCCTCAGCTTTTATAAAAGGTCATTTTTGAAGAATAGTCATTCATCCATTTGGAGAGCTATTCTGTATCTTTTGCAGAAGCCTGCTGGAAGACACTGAATATTATATAATCTGAAGGGTCTCAAGTGAGCATTCAAATGACAAAGTTCTCCTATAATTTAGTAACAAGGAAACATTCTTTTTTCTCTCCAGATTAAGTTGAATTCTATTTGGAAGAGGGGAAAAATTTAAAACTATGCAATCTTCATTATTATTTTGATGTTACAAATTGCAAAATCAGTTGTATTCCTTTTTGTAGTTCGAATTCCCAAAACAATTCTCTGATGTTGAGATAACCTATCATTTGGCCTTTCCTACACAATTGTCATTTCTGATCTAAAAGCAGCTGAACCTTATCCATAAGTGTACCCTTTCTAATTACAGAGAGAGAGAGAGAGAGAGAGAGAGAGAGAGAGAGAGAGAGAGGAAAAAAGAAAAAAAGTAATAATCGTATGGTCCATCCTTGAAAAGTATTGAGTTCATTTTGTTTAGTAGTTTGCAATATCCTTTATGTCTGTGATGGTTAGTTTTATTGTCTACTTGTTGTAAATTAGAATCACCCGATTTCCCTAATTGATATGGGAAGACCTATTCCAAATATGGGTGCAACCTTCTGGTAGCAACCCAGCACAAAGGGCGTGGTAGAAAGGACATTATTTACCTCCAGCTGATGTGGCCTTCCTTCTTGCTGCTGAGTTGGTTGACACTAATGTTGCTGTTGACATTGATATCAGAAACAGAGTTTCCAGGTGGCTCTTGCTGTGTAAGGATGACTCTCTCCAGGAACCTCTCTTGGTGTTTGGGTTATCCGATGGAGGCTTTTGAGGTCTTCAGCCTCATGGATTCAGCAATGGGCTGTTCACAGACTCCTTGGAGTGAAGCAGCCATTATGAAGCTATTCCTGCTACTGAGGTAGTTACCCAACCTCTGGGACCCTGTAACTCCTAAGTTCTCAGCACCTCTCTGGTTGAGACAACACTTGTTACTATTTCTATGTAAGCTCTTTAATAATTTTAAAATTTACATGTTATATATATAATTTGACCACATCTTTTTCTCTACATAAACTTGACTATGACATGTTCCCTTTTATTTCCCTTTTATTTCTTCTTTTTTTAAGTTTAATACAACATATTTAACCCTACTATTAATATCTATATTAATAGTATTCAAGTTTTTTAATAAATGGAGGAGAATAAACTAATTAATAAATACTTAATTTTTTATGACTGTTTAAGGTTTTAGCACATGGCTCTTCTTAAAATTTTCTGAAATCTCTATTTTTATTTATTTTCCCATTTAAATGATATGATTTCTTTCTGCAGTATAATGTGATTTTTAAACCAGAATGCTAAAATAATAATAATACCAGCAATTATATTAAAATGTATGAGGAAAAAGACAGGCAGAGTTTGGTCTTGTGAGGAGACAGACGGATGATAAGCATCTGCCTGAGCTGGAGAGAAATTGTGACAAAATCTGGAAGGCACATGAAGCATGACTAATTTTTATTGATGAGACGTCTTCCAATTCTCCCTTTCTCTCGATTTTCTCTTTGTCTTGGTTTTTCTTTCCTGAAATACAATTCCTTTGTTCAATCTCCACATTTGCAGCTCCCTGTCTTCTTTCTTAAATACTCTACTATTAAAAACAATTTCAAATGGACTGAGCACGGGGTCCCCAATGGAGGAGAGAGAGAAAGGACTGAAGGAGCTGAAAGGATTTGCAACCCCATAAGAAGAACAACAATATCAACCAACCAGACACTGCCCCCCCGCAGAGCTCCCAGAGACTAAACCACCAACCAAAGAGTGCACATGAAGGGACCCATGACTCTTGCTGCATATGTAGCAGAGGATGACCTTCTCAACCAACAATGGGAGGAGAGGCCATTGGTCCTGTGAAGGCTCGATGCCCCAGTGTAGGGGAATGCCAGGGTAGAGATGTCGGAGTGGGTAGGAAGGGGAGCACCTTCATAGAAGCAGGGGGAGGAGGAATGGGATGGGGGGGGTTCAGAGGGGAAACAGGGAAAGAGGATAACATTTGAAATGTAAATAAAGAAAATATCATATATATATATATAAACAGTTTCAAACAGAAATGTATTCAAATCTAAATCAAGAACACAGATAACACAAACAGAACTTCATGGAGCCTACAAAACAAAATTTTGAATATCCATTGGAGCATTTATCCAAGCTAAGCTTGTTTTAATGCTAAGACATTACTCTCAAAGTTACATAGCAGTGCTTGAGAAACAACACAGTGGATGAAGTGCTAACTCTGTAACTATAAAGCCCAGAGCTCAAACACTCAGAATCCATACAACAGCCTAGAATGGTTGTTAGCGGCCTGCCACCCCAGCACTTGGCAGGTACAGAAGGGATTGCCAAGGCTTGCTCACTAGGTAGACTAGCTGCAATTGGCAAGCCCCATGCTTGATGAGAGACTGTCTCAATAAATAAAGTAGTGAGTGATCAAGGACCAAACCTGCCATCATCCTTGTGCTTCCACACCCACAAGCATGCACACTACACACACACACATGCACACACATTATATACACAAATGCACACACACACACACACACACACACAAATTTTGTGGAGAAGGGAATGTGAGCATGAGACTTGCAGCCCCCCAATGTAATGAAGACATATGACAACACAAACCTGAGGAAGTAACTGTGATGGTGAGCATCTTTAGAGAAATGTAGTCATGTAGTTTGTGAGCATTGACCAATGGGGTGACTTGAGAAAGCTAAATACTACTTAGATTGTGTCAATAATTTATGACTTTTTAAAAAAAATGTTATAGGATTTTTTCCTGATTATCTATGTGTATGTATATATATATATAAACAGTTTCAAACAGGTGTGTGTGTGTGTGTGTGTGTGTACATTATTTCTGCGTGTGTGCATTTGTGTATGTGGGGTGTGTATGTGTGTGTGTGTGTGTGTGTGTGTGTGTGTGTGTGTGTGTGTGTGTGTGTGTGAGCTCAGTAGCCTTCAATGCAGGAGAGAGTAGTGATCTTGTTTACCAAGAGATACCTATCAATATCTCTAGATTCTATTTTATTTTTCAAATTCGGTTTAGGGTGGGGACCAGCAACACTATTAAAGTCCTATAGTGAATAGAACAGCCCCCCACACGGTGTTCCAAGGTCCCACATGTCCATAGCACTGGGGTTGAGAAACCCGGTGTCACCCTCTGCTTCTGTACTCCATTCCATGCTTTACTGTAACGCAGTCTGTAACAACCCTGATGCAAGGGAGGGCCAGCCAGGGGTGTGAAGTATCTGTGACCCACTCAAGGGGCTCATAGTAAGAGCTGACAAGAGACAGAAACAAAAATGACAAGAAAAAATAAAAATCATTAAATTGATTTTTTTTAAAAAAAATGTATTACACAAATACAGAAAAATAAGAGAATCTCTCCATCCCTCACTTGGAAGAGATGAGGGAGATCTTCAGTTTTGAACTAGCATCAGAGTAAGACTTTGTAGGTGATAGATGGCTGTTCTATAAAAGAACGGCACAACCACAACCAGCAATATTTCCTTTCTGGCACACACAGTTGCTTCCAATACCCACCATTGTTTGTTGTTGTTGTTGTTGTTTCATTTACATCACAATATGAAGATAATGCATCAGCACTGAGTTTCTTTCCCTGTTATTTATGTTTTAAGTCAAAGGGAACACCCACGGCAGTGCTCTGTGCTCTCCTCTGTACTGCCATGGTAATGAATGTTATCCTCTGTTCTGCGATGGTATTCACTCCTGATCCCTGGCCAAGGGTGCCGTTGCCGAATTTCTTGAACTCCATTTCAGTTGCATTTGAAACCCACCAGACAAAACTTGAGTTTGTACTTCTCCGTTAAAGCACAGCAGCCAGGAAATGCACTCCTCCTTGTCAATCAGCTGCAGGAGTCCAATGAAGAGGACAAGTGCCCCTAAAGGGGCCTGGCTTATCCACAAATTTCCTAACATAGCATCTTTAGGGGAAGGCAAAGACTGCATCTGGGTCTTTATTTGGGAGAGCTAGGTAGTGCACATAGAGACACGTGGTGCTGGTATACGGAGTAAGAAGCAGGAATGGGAAGTGTGCTTCCCAAGGTGCTCATGCATTCAGAGCATCGAAAGGCAGCACATAGTCTTTGGACCCAGTGAGACTCACGTGGGATAAGGAGCCATAGGTCATCCACACCGAGATGCACCCAGGAGGAAGCAGTAAATTAAAATTTTGTAGAGAAGGGAATCAAGGAATTGCTATATGCTAGAAGCCCTTTAATTATTCTAGAATCCAAGCCATCTTTCTAAAAGTATATATTTGAATAATCTCTACAAAGGAACAATAAAGCACATCTCTTTTTTTTTAAATGAAGGCTGAAGTACCCAAGATCTTCTCCTCTAATCATGCCATTTATGTATTTTATAAATAGGGACAGACATTATGAGCCATAACTCAAGTATACATTTGTGAAAAAGAAAAGGTTAAACTGTACATATTTAATAACGTCGTCTAAGATTGCATGTGTTCCTTGTTTTATGAACCACATTGTTCAATATCGTACAAGCTGCACTTTAATCCCAATAAAAAAAAAGTTTAAGTGGAAATGACATTAGGACTTTAAGTGAAACAGCAGACCCAGCTCCCCCACGCTGCCCTGTCAGCTCTTTCAGCTCACAGATACAGATCTGCATTCGAGTGTCGCAACTCAGGTCAGAACCAACGTTCCGTGTGCCACCTCAGAAAAGTAATAACTCTTACAACTGCCTGGCTAGATAGATATCTGATTAGAGAGAAGTCGAAATTATTCTGAAGGTGGCTCGTTCACACAGCAATGTAAAACTGTTATTACCCTGGGCTACCAGCAAGGCTAGCAGAAGGCTGGGGGAGATTAATGCAGGCCACAGAGAAAGGCAGTACGCAGGGGTAGACAGCCTGAGCTTCCAGCCACCTAACTTTTCAGTTGTGTGTCCGTTATATGTTAACTATGGCTCAGAAGATTAAAGTCTTCATTTTAGGCAAAAAAGGGGAATAATGTTTCCCGTCCCATTTGCCAAGCTAAGTGAACAACTGTTCCTGGGCAATTAGAATTGTTAATTGATTTGAAAACATAGGGCTTTGAAGGTGGAAAACTGCTGACATTATTTCAGTGGGGAAATGCACTCCTGAGAGAGAGTACTGTGGTACAATTTCTCTCCTTGTTTTGTTGAATATACATCTATAAAAACACTGTGAATCATGCAGTAAAAACTGCTGTGCTGATATCATAAATCTCTGATAATAAAAATTTCATTGTTGAAACAATAAAATAGACTTTTATTATAACACAGACTATCCACCTAAACATCGTCCCTTTGGCTTCTTCGAGTTAAATGTATGCACAGTTTTACAGTCTATAAACAGATCTGGAATAAAAGTTAATAAATGTCAAAATTTGCATTTCAAAAAATTCTTGCTGCATTTTAGGGAAGATCAATCTATGAACCTTTCAACATTATGTCAAATGAAATGCTAATTGTACCTTTAGGAATTTCAGAGAGAGTGACAAGAAACTAAATGCTCAATTCCTTTGCATCAGCAAGTCGAGGATAATTGTATATCTACTCTTGTGAACTTCTAAGAAAAAAAAGGGGGAAAAAAACGAAGAAAAAAGGGTTTTCTATTCTTTAGCTCTGGAGGGTAAACTCCTTCAGCCACCCTCCATCAATCTACCTTCAAATAAAGAGTGTTAACATGTTGACAGTGGACAAATCACACGGTGCTGCATTTATTCATTTTATAATAGGTTTGTCAAATGAGCTTCAGTTAAAGAGATTTAAGAGTAAGAAAAATTTTCAGCCAGAAATAACCGACTTATTCCATTCAAATTGATGTAAGGTTTAAAGGGACACTTCTTAAAAGCCCGATCTTTATTAAAACGTGCAATTTTTGAAGGCTGTCACAAAAATAAATACCAGTAACCCAAAAAGGGCTTTTATTTTCTTACCCTTAAGATAAAGCACTAATACATCCCTACCATTCTCTGTAATAAATCTCAGCTCTGTATCTCTAAGAGATACAAATTATCCTCTATACTGCCTTGCAAGTGTGAGTATAGATTGAACCAATGAGCAATGTTATCTAGAAAATAGCACTTAGTGTAAGGTTTGTACCATTTTTTTTAGCATTATCCTGTTTGTGGCACTGCCTTCAATTCAGAGTCAGGCTGCTGAGATAGTTGGTGTAGGCACCTGTACAGCAGTGAAAAACGAAGGTCCCGCAACTGAGAGGCAGCTGATCGTGTTAGCCTGCAGAGCTTGGTCACCTATCACCACTTTAAACATGAAATAGGTGTTTTCACCTTCTTCAAATACCATTATGGATAGTGTCAAGTCAAAAGCAAAGATTGCTCCCTTCCACATATCTGGATCTCTGCATTGTCTATTGCTATGCATTAGGGATATGAAACAAAACCACTCCAAGCATTTGGAAGACTTCATTTACTAAGTGTATTACACAGGACCATTTGCAGGCACATAGCAGACAGCCGATTTGTAATCCTGCCTCCCAGATGGAAGAAAGGCACCATAGCACTTATATACAACAGCCACAAGTTGACTAAAAAATTCAATTTTAGAAAATTCAAGGGAAAATAATACATACTTCCTGCTCTGTTTTACACAAATGCCGAGTTGCCAAATCATCACATACTTTAGGTCTTATTTTGTTCTGCATATTTTTTCTTTTAATTGAACGATATACTTCATTTTTAATTGTTAATTGTGTATACAAATTTGAATTTTCTTTAAGTAAGTAAAAATAATTATAAGTAAAATGCTTCAGTAAATTATGAGTGACGTGAATAAACATGATTACAGGACCAAGTGTCGATGAGTTCTATGCACTGAGCAACCCTGTGTCCCACATCCCGAGAGCGTACTTTTTCCCACAGGGCCTGCATGACAGCTAAAGATCCTATTTAATTTTTGGACCAGAATAACACACTTTAAGGGCACTGGAACAAAAAGGAATAGAATAGCAAATGATGACTTTAAAACATTTAATGAGCAAGAGTGTTCCTGATGTATGTATTATGAGCAATTTATTTGACATAAGGGAACAGAAAGATGATATTTTAACAGGACATAACGTTTTACAGAAATTTTCCAACACTCTCTGATACACACAGTTCCCAAAACAAATGCGCGACTATCAGCTGTTCTGAGAATCTTTAAAGGGTATTTCTCCAGACCAGCTCTGTTATCAATCAACCCAATTGTGCTCCTGTTGTGTTACATTGGGGAAAGAGAGCTGTACAGGGGACAAGCATGCTCTAAACAAAATGCTCATCTTTCTCTTAAGAGTCAAAACGGAAGGCTAATAAAGAGCATTTAAAATAAAAGGGCCCATTACTCCTCAGTTTTATATGAGCTTACATGCTTTCATTGTGCAGAGTGTGTTATTAATTTAACATGCCAGATTCATAGGTTTCTGCAATATCAGGTTTGATGTATTCATTATCGGCACTCAGTACATTAATTCACGCTGAAGTCCGGTAAATCAAAATTATACCATCTGGCTTCCTGTTCTTAATGATGAATTTGATGTAGGGGTGATTAAGATTGTTAGGCTTTTGAATTTTAATGTAAAAATTAGGGGATTAAAAAGGCATTTAGAAATGACCAATAGTTAGAATAAACTTACTGACAGGATCTAATTTGTGTACTTGCTGGTAAAGCTCCATTTTAATTAGCAGCCACAGTCTTTCAGCACAAGCTCAAAGAGACAGAAGTTTGGTGATTAAGAAGATGAAGCTGTTAAATTGATAAATTGACCTTGAAATACTTGTAACTGTGGGGGACGGCCCAGTAACTCAAATTGTTAGTGTGTTGCAAACACGCGAGGAACTGAGACCAAGAGTGACCCCAGACACAGAAGTTTGCTTTTTCCTAGCTCTCACTCTCTCTCTCTCTCTCCCTTCCTCCTGCCCACCCCCCTCTGGTGTGGTCTGTCTCTCTCACTGGACCACCTTTATTTTTCCCAGTAAGACCAGGCAGCACAGATAAACAAATGTAAAACCCTGCAGAGCACCCCTTAGCACTCTAATAGTAAGATGGCAAAGGTTCTATCTATTGGTGTTTCAATGTTCCTTGACAGGTGACATTGAAAGGTATGTCTAAACTTGAAAGGATTGTATTGGCCATCTCAGTTTCCTGCTATGGGGATCCTGTACACACAGAGGAAGGTGTCTAGGAGAAAGACACTTGAACAGTGAATTAACGCAGAGAACCTAGGGCATAGCCACCAATCATCTCCCTGTTGCAACACATCTTTCAGGGGAGGAAGTCCTGAATGGAAGATTCTAAACACCCGAGCATCAAGCATGTATATAACACACAGCCACTGCACTCAAGCTTGACATAAGACTTTTTAATTGAAAGACCAATCTGACATGGATGTGTCTTTGACAGTTAAAATTACCTCTGGTTTGAACAAAAGCACTTGAAATGTTACACCGAACTCATTACACCTTCTCTGCATAAAGAAGTTAATAGTTAAAACAAGTTAAGACAGAATAGAATCTTAATGTACAATATTATTAGAATAATATAAAGAAACATTCTCATTTTCTTCTGAGACTAAAAGTATAAGAACACTTACAACAAAGAAGTTGAATTCCAAATAGAATTGTTTCCTGAGTAGAGAGTGGAAAAAAATAACCTACTACCTTGTGCAGTATCACAAAATAAGAGGCTTTAGTTCCTGTGAAATTAATAGATGTAGTCACTAATGCACTGGAATAAAATACAGTCAGAATGACTTACATCAGAAAAACAAGTCCATCTGTATACATCAACAACTTGGAGCACCCTGATTCCTGGCAAGTCAAGGAATATTTTAAATCTTATATTTTAGAGGAAATCGAATCTTGACTAACCACTGCAATTTATGTCATTTTAAATAAGATATATTTGAATAAGTATATTTTTCATGCCCTAAAAAGACTGATGTCTTCCTTTATAAGCTCATCCTGTGACACACTTGAGTAGGTAGGTATATTGATTTTTTTTTTCTTTTTCTGATGGCAATGAAGTGTAAATGGAAAATATCAGACTTGGCAATCACTTAAACCATGTGAAAATTTCAGAGTGAAGGCTATTAGAGTCACTTTGTGATCTCCCCAGATGACCAGAGAGGGGAGAAGGGGGGGAAAACATTTCTACATTTCTTCAGATCCTTTTTGTGACAGCTAAGGAGAATAACATTCTTTCTAATACGCCCGTTTTCGTCTCTAGTTGAGAATAACCCCAGTGCTTTCGTATGTCACTGGCTGAGAGAAGATGAAAGACCCAGCCTTGTGTAAATGGCTTTGTCTAACCATCAGTCTTTAGCTCTGCATGGCAGCTGTACTATTGACATTAGCTTGTGCACTGGATGAAATTGCAGTGAGTTAAATGTGACCTTGGCTTAGTTGTTGAAGTAGAAATGAACTCTACAGGGAGTGAAAAAAAATAAGACCAGTTTCTCTAACTTCATTTTTTCTTTAATGAGTTTAACAGCACTCTTAGGACTTGGTACATTTTATAAAACGCTTTATTTCCTTTGCTATTTTATACAGCGTAATCAGCATGTAGTTAGGTTAGCCTGCCCTTTTGTTATGAAATCCTTCTTTCGGGGAATTCAAGTGCCGTCTTTTTAAAAATCAAAAGAGGGAGGCATCAATGGCCCATAAATATGGCCTGAGAGTTTTCATGCATGTTTTTCCATTGATTTCCATCATCTGTACTGGACCATGGGGGCATTTTTAAATGTTCAGTGCTCCTGATAATATTGCATTGTCCCTTTTTGTGTTCACTAAACAACCTGCTAACAACCCTTGTGCAGTGAATATGTACGGACAGGCGACAGGGTGGACTGGAACACTTCTGGTATCCTGGTATCCTTGTTTTTCAAATATAAGATCATGCTGTTGATATCAAAAAGAGTATAGCACTGGTGTTATTTTTCTGATGGAAATAATTCTGAAAATCTTTAGATTGTTTGACTAAACTTTATATATATATGTGTGTGTGTGTGTGTGTGTATACATATATATACATATATATGTAAATATATATATACATATATACATATGTGTGTATATATATATATATATACACACACACAAAGGCAACTATAGTAGATATATATTTTATATGTGCATATGTGTTCTCCTGTATATAGATGAATTTGGCATTTGCAAGTACATCTTACTTTATCTTTATCATAATATGTGAACAATAGCAAAGACCTTTTAAGCTCAGTGTCTGTCATCAAAAATTTTAAGACAGCCCTGAGAGGAAACCGAAATGTGCCATATAAATCTTAGCATAGTCTGATGCCCCTGGCCATCTGCTCTGCAGGTGTCACTGAGAATGGCTTCTACCCTGTGCTACACTCACCACCACCACCACAGACTGCCCTAGAGCCTGCCCTTTGGGGTTCTTTTTTAAATTATCCTTTCAGCAGTTTCATGTTGTAAGCGTTTGTTTTTGCTGACATATTAGGCAGAATAACCCCTCCCTACTGATATTCACATCCCAATCTATAGAGCCTATATCCATCCTGCCTTACACCCCCAAAAAGAGCAAAATAGGGATGTTGACACGGATGTTGATGTGGTTATGATATTGCTGAGCTGATTTCATAAGACAAATACTGGGGCAAGGGACAGAAGAAAGGATGTATCAATAGAAGCAGAGGTTCAAATGATGTGGGACAAAAGAACAAGAGCACAGGAAAGTACTAATGACCAAACCCCTCAAAAAACAAAAAACAAAAAAACAAAAAAAAACCCAAAAAAACAAAGAAACTAGTCCTTTCCTAGACATGCAGAATGAGCACAGTAGGACAAAGGAGCACACAGTAGGATCAACCTAATTTGAATTTTTTTTCCTCCAGAATTTTTAAGATAATGGATCTGTGTCCTTAACCTTTTAAGTTGACATACTTTATTGCAACAACATAAGAAAAGGAATACCGTGGAACATGAATGCTGCAATTGTCAATAGTCTATCATATTTTCATATAGCCATTTAAGTAATTTGTTTATAACTGTTTCACATCACTATTTCCACACTTGTGCGCAAGCCAGCACAGAACTCATAGTCATAGGCTCAGGAAGAGTTCATGAGTAGATGAAAATAAAAAATGTCCCAGCGGGAGTCACCACAGGAGCTTAGAAATGCTTAACCAATCAGAAGATCTGTATATAACTATAAATGGTTCTAACTCTGCAAAGACATGTTACAAGCAGAGTGAGGAAAGGTTTCATCTCAGGGAACATTGTAGGCCACTGAGGAAGTCATCCTTCTAGAGAGAGTAACATTAGAGTAGTTTACATGGTGGTTTTAGAGCAAATGAAAAAGATGATGCATCCAGGAAGTTTGTAACTGTCTGGACCAGAATCCATTGACTCATCTAGGAACTATCCTGAGGACAAGTAAGAAGATAAAGAAGAACTTTCAAGCTATATCTTAAGAGTGTCTTTGGGATATGGTCTGTATGCTTTTGTTTATTGGGTTTATTTCATAACTTTGGAGATAAAATACTGGGTGGACTAAAGCACCTCCCCTACAGGATGTGATCTCTCAGTGTCTTTGAGTAAAAGACCTTCATTACACTCTGGTGATTTAAATGAGAGAAGCCCTCCACAGTCTTAAGCATTTTAACTCTTGCTTTCTGGTTGGTGCCATTGTGTGGGGAGGTTTAGGAGGCATAGCCTTGCTTGAGGAAGTAAGTTACTAGGGACAGGCATAGAGAGTTTAAGGCAATTTCTTGCTCCCACTCTGTTGTTTCTCCTCCTGTTGGCCATTCAAGACATAAACTGTGATGTGTTTTGTCTTAGGGTTTTACTGCTGTGAACAGACACCATGACCAAGGCAAGTCTTATAAAAAACCACATTTACTTGGGGCTGGCTTACAGGTTCAGAAGTTCAGTCCATTATCATCAAGGTGGGAGCATGGCAGTATCCAGGCAGGCATGGCACACGCAGAGCTGAGAGTTCTACATCTTCATCCAAAGGCTGCTAGTGGAAGACTGACTTCCAGGCAACTGAGGTGAGAGTCTTAAGCCCACACCCACAGTGACACACCTATTCCAACCAGGTCACACCTATTCCATCAAGGCCACACCTCCAGATGGTGCCACTCCCTGGTCCAAGAATATACAAACCATCACATGTTTATAAAAAGATAAAGAGGTATAAGAATATGTTCTGGTGGGGTCTCTCAGCTATGATGGCCCCACATTCTGCTGGAACCATAAGCACAAATAAACTCTTGCTTCTATAAGTTGATACGGTCATAGTGTTTTTTATCATAGCAACAGAGAAGTGAGAAGCACATAAGCTAAATGGGCTAAGCTATTTCCTCTCAACTCCTGAGCAATCACAGCCTGAATCACTTGGCTTTGCCAGGGCGATAGCCTGACGATAAAGTGGACACACTTCTGGAGCTCAGATACGACATGTCGGGAGGTGAGGTGCTGCAATGAGTCCGTCTTTCCACTCTCTTGAGCGCCTCTCTGTGTTTTCAAGGTGTACTATGTCCACATCCCGCTAATGTTATGGGCTTTTCTGACAAAATGTAAGAAAAGAAGTTAATAGTATCGGCTATGTCGAAGGTGCTCAGCAAATAGGAGTTCCTCTCATTTCTCTGGGTCTCAGTCAATGAAGACAGCCTGAAATCAATTCGGATGAAGAGTTCATTTGACATTTTCTACTCTTTCAACCAAACCTCACTCCGCATTCCTAATAGTTTTCATAAATCTCTATTTAGCTGCTTCCTCCCATCACCCTCATTGGGAACTATCCAGAATTATCAAGGTCTACTAAGAATAATTTTATTTTCCAGTTAATTTCTTGAATGATTAGAAAAGACACTTATAATATCTCTAATTTCCCTTGTTCATTTCTATTTGTAGAGAAGAAAGGAAAATATGCCTTAAAATTTAAGGTGTACTGAAACTTCCTATGTATATATTTTTAAATATAAGAAATTTAGGTAAAATGTGTGTATATAAGAGCATATATTCTAATTCAGCCATGAATATTTTGCTTTGGGTGGTGGATAAATGCATAAAAATATATTTGATAGTGAAAGTGCAAAATCTGATGAGAAGATCCACACCTTAAGAATGGCTTTTTTAACTGTATTGAAGTTTAATGAAATGTACAGAATTTAGATTCAGTTAATCTTAATCTTGATGTGTTATATTAATTTTTCTTGAATTTCTTATAATAAACTTTATAAAATAAAAACAGTGAATAAATATAAATTATTCTGCTACTTGGCAAGACCATGCACTGCTTTTTAATATTTCCGTATAGTCATATTTGTTACCTTCTTGATGGAAGTGTATGTGCATGTATATAAAATTTACTGGGAAATTAATTAGAATAAGATAACAGAAGATGTTTTTGAAAGGACATATATTACTAGAATGCCAAAATATGAAAGACATGATGGTACAAGGGCACATATAAAACTCACATACTTTTTTTAGTATCATGCTGATCTAACTTGATTTATCATGAAACTAAAGAGAACGACATTGTTTGCAAATGTTGTTCTGAACACATGTACTATATGAGGTATCACCAAAATGATTTCAGCTAGATAGAATAATCTTCACCCATATGATGATGTATGGTGTATATGAGTGGTGCCAGAACAGCTCAGGGCATTGGAAATTGCACGCCATCTCATTCAGATTTCATAGATTTCCCCTCCTCCCAAAAATGGTGGCTCTCCCTTAGTTGAGAAGTGCTCTGCTACATTTCCAAGGGCCACTTTTGTTCTTAAACTCCCCAAATCTCTAAAATTACACATAAACCTGTACATGTTGGGAGAGAAAACATAATTTTTTTAAATGAAAAGAGAAATATGTAACAAAATTTCACCAAAGATATATCTCTTAGAAATGCATAAATAAAACATTTAATCACCTAATGCAGGATGAAGAAAATAAAATCAGGCCCTGAAAACAATGAAACCAACAAGGTTGAAATTTAATAACATTCAACACCTTCATTCTGAGTATCAAGTAGAAACTATGCATAGACACAGTACTGGGGAACAAGACCCAAGGGGGTCCCATTATCAAACAGAGCAGTTTTCCAAAGAACAAAGAATGTTCTGGGTCCTCGTGGAAACCTGGGTAAAGAGTAGTGGAGCTCAAGGGCGGACTAGGTAGAAACCACGCTGAAATGAGCACCAGGTGAAAAGCCAAGAAAGAAGCCGGGCAATGGTGGCCTTTAATCCCAGCAAGCGGGAGGCAGAGGCAGGCAGATTTCTGAGTTCGAGGCCAGCCTGGTTTACAGGGTGAGTTGCAGGACAGCCAGGGCTACACAGAGAAGCCCTGTCTCAAAAAACTAAAAGAAAAGAAAAAGAGAGAGAGAAAAAAGAAAAGCCAAGAGAGTTAAAGGCATCAGGAAGAAAGCAGTCCAGTTCTGGAGTGAACTGCAAGTTCAAGCCCAGAGAGACAGCAGCCCAGGCCGGTTCCCACTCAAGAGTCTCTATCCACCTTGTGAGCAAACTACAATCATGAAGGGAAGGATCCATGCCAGACAACTGGGAACTAAAGGGACAGCCACTGCTGAGTACAGACAGCTGAGTAATAATGCTGCTATTAGGTCAGAGGAGCATAGACCCATCTGCCTCCCAGAAAAAAAATGACTGCCCTCTCTCAATGGTGGACAAGTGATGGCTAATCTAGGTGGTCAATTTGATACATCCAGGAAGAAGAAACCTCAGTCTCAAATTAGATTTTTCGTGTTCACCTGTGGACACACCTGTAGGGAATTTTTCTTGTTGCTAATTGATATTGAAGAGTACAATGCACTATAGGTGGAGGATTCTCAGGCAGGTGGACCTAGGCTCTGTGTGTGTGTGTGTGTGTGTGTGTGTGTGTGTGTGTGTGTGTGTGTGTGTGAGTGTGTGTGTGAGTGTGTGTGTGTGAGTGTGTGTGTGTGTGTGAGTGTGTGTGTGTGAGTGTGTGTGAGTGTGTGTGTGAGTGTGTGTGTGTGAGTGTGTGTGTGTGTGTGAGTGTGTGTGTGAGTGTGTGTGTGTGTGTGTGTGTGTGTGTGTGTGTGTGTGGGTTTGTAGGGGTATATAGAAGGGCTTTGGAAGAGGAAGGAGTAAAGAGAAATATTGTGATTATACTATAATCTTCAAAAAGGCAGAGAGAGAAAGAGAGAGAGAGAGAGAGGGAGAGAGAGAGGGAGAGAGAGAGAGAGAGAGAGAGAGAGAGAGAGAGAGAGAGAGAGAGAGAGAGAGAGAGAGAGAGAATGCTGTTTAAAAGGCTCTGTAAAGTTTCAGCTTCAAACAGTTTGCTTGCTTTTTATGATTCAGCTGACCATTCAGCCTCTCGGGGCTTAAATTTCCCCCTCTTTTTAAGCACTATAGAAATGTACTAAAGTTATGATTTCAAAACTGGTAAAAGTGGATAAGGGAGCTGTGGTGTACAATTTAATAAAATAAGGCCAAGTTTCTAAGATATCTGAAATACTAAGAATATTTTCATGTTCTGCTCTGGGAGATAAAGGCAGTAAAGATCACTCACTCCCTTCAGTTAGAATTATCCCAGAAATAGTATGATTAGTAGCTGTTGGTGTTGGACGGCAAAGGAAAGGTTAACAGGTTTATGGTTTCCTTTTTCATTGAAATATACTTGTTTTATAGCACAGGCTCTTTTTGCTTGCTTCATTCACCACTAGGGAACAGGGGGTTTCTGATTTGCAAAAGACCTGAGAAGTATTACTAAGTATAAGCCCCAAATCTCTGGTTTCAAACTATTGGAAAAGCTGTTCCACAGTTACTGATTCATTAGTAAATAGTTTTAAATGGAGGCCTCAAAACATCTCACAAGCATTTAAAAACTTTAGCAATGAACCTGGCTGAACAAAGATTCTGTGCTATAAAATAAGAAATCGCAAGGTGTCCAGAAAGCCCAAGGTAAGGTTGGGAGATATGATGCATGGGTATTAATTAGCTCTACAGAAAGTGCAGAGTCCAGTGAAAGGGATTATTGCTTCTATTCTGGAACACAAAGAGCTGGTTATTATGCAACAAAAAATTAATTACTATAAAATAAAACTTAATAGCATACATCTCATGAATCTATGCAAGCTAGGTTTGAACAGAAAGAACTGTTTGTTTGTTTTTTTTAAAGGCACACGGTAATACATACTGAAGGATTAAATCCCTGGGTATTGCAATTTTAATCCCCATTTAACTATGGTAAACAGAGGAAAACTAGAACATTGTAATTTAGCTAAGTCATTGCAGGAAAAGGACACATTATGACTGGAACTTTGGACTGTATTACCTAGAAGTCTATTTCATCACTAAATTATTGAGAGCTGGTCATTTTAAAGCTCTAGAACAATCAAGTAGGGTAGTTTGAAGGAAAACTACTTTAGGAAGCACAAAACAGTCCACTACTGGTACCACTGAGTCCCAGGTAACAAGTTTTGGAATAGAAACAAACAAAGCAAGGCGGTCTCTTATCATTTTGCTACTCTTCTTATTTAAATAGTGGTCTTGTTCTTTACTTGTGCTAATATCTCTTGTTAATGGGTAATCTTGGAGGTAAAGTATATTTCTAAATATTTCAAAAGAACTCTGTGGGAAGGCTACCGTAAAATGAAGTAGAACGAGAAGCACATAACTCTTTCTGTGATCTCCTCTTATTTCATTTCCGAATCCATCAGCTGGGAAACAGTACTGAGGCTACTCCTAAGCAGAAAGTCTCACCAGCATTTTTCATGATTCCTTGCATGTTTCATGATGCTCAATCTCCAAGGATGTCTTCAAGACCAATGTGAGAAAGAATGAAATTAATGGTAGCACATTCCGGACTAACTCACGGTCGCCATTGTTTTCAAATATGTCAACTGCTAGGCCAAAAAAAAAAAAAATAGCAGAAAGTATTCAGAATAGCAAAACCAAATGTCAATAATAATAAGCCAAATTTGAGTAAGATAGTTCTCTGTTTACTAAATTAATCTTACATCTGCTACCCATGATATATCCTAGTAGGCCATACCCAGCTAGGCCTCATCAGGTATTTATGACCACAAGGATAATGCATTCATGGAAGACATTATCTTCGACATCATGATGAACTGCCCAATAATACATTTAAGCTGTCTTTCCAGATTGGTTATGGAATTTTATATGGTCTACCTCTCCATTTCTCCTATGGTTAGTTCAGCCATCCTGTATCCATAGAAGATAATTCTGATATCAATACATTTTCTAAACAGCTTTCACTGTTATTGTTGTATGCTGGAGTCCTGAGGCAAGGAAGAAAACAATAAGAAGTCTTAAAGATAAGATCCATGTCTCCAACTCAGTAACACTGCTGTCACCATTGATTTAACAGCCTCCAATTTTATCACTCTGCTTTTCTCATGGATCGACCTGTAACTGCTCAAATTCAGAGCATATGCAATATAGTTTGCATTTTTATAGTAAATAGTAGATGTAATTTTTTTGAGGTTCAAGCAAATTTATAATACATCAATAAAAGTATATAACTTGCTTGAAACACTTTTTAAGGAAGGCTCCAAAACACTCTAAAAATCTGAACATACACAAAGATGGGGAGATAAACAGAAAATTTTGATTCTCATCCTGAAAAGCAGCCCAGTAAGTGTGAGGTGGGCAGCTCTCCACAGGAAGAGAGGGAGTCCCCTCAGTGTCCCCTCAGTGTCCTGGGCCTGGACCCCAGTGCAGGGAGCTGCTGCATGCTCTCCTGATTGAGGCTGGGCAATTCTCCATGATTCATATGAAGAAATTTGAGTTTTTCTAAAATTCAGATATAGTTTGGATTGGATCATCATTCTGTTGGTTCACAAAGACAACTCTTGGTAATTCTAAAAATTATCTTGTATGTATAGTCACAATTTCTTCCAAAGTCTCCTCAAAGTTTGTTTAATATTTAAATATTTTCCAGATGCCATACATAAGTACTATTTATATAATTTCCACCTCCCTATCCCCCAACTTCTTTCTAAATGCTACTCTACTATTCTACTCTAGCTATTATTGTTGTGTGTCTACAAACATAAACACACAAATATAGGTGAATAAAACCTGCTGAGACCACTCAGTGTTCCTTGTGTTTATACGTGTTTGGGGATAATGCTAGCAGTCTTATTCTAGAGAATGATTTGTTTCTCTTTGTAGCTGTCTCCTGTACCTCTTTATATGGCGTTCAGGACTCGTGAAGTTTTACTTTAATTTAATCACTAATTCTTATACTCACAGAGAACTGTAATTCTCACCCTTTGTCAAAGGGGCTTCTCTTTTTTTGCAGCAGCAGCAGATTATTACAGATATCCAATACTGAGAACAAATGACCTTCCATGCTCAACCATAGGACATATATCTAGAATATAACCCTACAGCATGAAGAACAGAGAGGAAGAGAGACTGGCAGGATAATCAGAACTAGAAGACCAAGATGTGTGCTCTGCAGTGTTTTGTTAAATATCAAAATCTAGCCTTTGGAGTTGAAGTTGGATTATACAAATGGCATCAAATTAGAGAAGTCACTGACAAGGAAAAAATGAATCTGCTTGCATGGACGTTGCTCTAATTAGCACCAAGCAAGTTGTGTAGAAACTATAAAGTCTACTTGAATTTGAGAGAGATTATTGGAGGGATGACACCTGTATGGATTATAGATGTAGTCATTGACACTTGATTTAATTAGTAATTGATCACCAAATATACTTTTAAAGCCCAACTTTAAAAATAATATGAAGCATAAGCCATTTACATTAGACTTCTAAAATCTAAAAATGTCCATGTGTGTTACCTCCTGCATAGTATTCATTCTGTTTCACAGTGAATATCTTGCATCTTGAAATTCCTAAAATGTTTTAAGTTTTCTCATATGTTTTGTTTCACCATCTAAAATGAATTGCTAGATAACTATGTGAATGCCACCCGTCACTCTTGAAAACCTACCATCTGCAACACCCTTTAACACTTCTCCACTTTAATCCATTTTTGTCACTTCCCTCCATTATCAAAGGAAGAGTTATCTTCTTCCACAAGCTAGAGGCTTTTTTCTATACTATATACCATATTCATAACTTCCTTCTCTCTCTGTCTCTCTGTCTCTCTCTTTCTCTATCCATATATATATGAATATACTATATTCTATATGCCATATTCATATCTCCCTTTCCCCCTCTTTATACACACATATATGTGTGTGAGAGAGTGAATATACTATATCCATAGATAGATTTTATATATATATACATATATATATATGTATATATATACATATACATATATATATATATATGTATACACACACACACACACACATATATATATATATATATATATATATATATATACACACACACACATGCTAACACATATGTGTATATACACATACATACACACAAATATATCTTTTTCCTTTGGGGTAAATGTTTTGAAATAATATCCGGCATTGTTCAACTCTTTCTTCCTATAGGCTCAGCCTTCAGGACACACAAAAAAATTTTCACACAAGAAGGAATATGCAGTTATATTTACTCTAGAATACCCATTCGTCTTATGTGCACATGAAACAGTCTCTAGAGAAGTCATTTATTGAAACTCAAAACAAGCATCCATTATGATTAAAAAAAAAACTGATACTGTACGAAGCACCTTCTCCATCAATAGTGGAATGAAGCTAGAAAGCAGTGACAGAAAGATGACAGGTATGTGAGAATTAAACTTTTTTGTAATAAATGTATCAAAACAGAAAATGTAAGGAAAATCAGAAAATGCTCTGAGTTGACTGAAAATAAAAATACATTTCAGAGACTATCATAATAATTTTCCCTCAAGGGACAATGGCACAAACATGTAGGGTCCTAAGGTAGGAGCCAGAGGCAGGAGAGGACACTGGATTCATGGTCAACCTAAGCCAGAGAAACAGAGAGAGAGAGAGAGAGAGAGAGGGAGAGAGGGAGAGAGGGAGAGAGGGAGAGGGAGAGGGAGAGGGAGAGGGAGAGGGAGAGGGAGAGGGAGAGGGAGGAGGAAGGGGAGGGAGAGGGAGAGGGAGAGGAAGGAGGAAGGGGAGGGAGGGGGAGACAGAGAGACAGACAGAGAGGGAGAAAGAGAATAAGGAATAAGGTAAGTTAAGAATGGATTGGTATTGAAAAGAAAGAAAGACTATTAGTAGTCATTAATTAGCTGCTGTTCACACTTGGTTTGGTTTCTTTTCACTCATGGTTATGCTGCCATATTTAGTACATTTTTCTATTGAGCTATTTATAAATATAATTCATTTACTCTTACTTCAACACCATGAAAATAGAAATCAATTAATGTATCAGTTACAGTATCGGTCAGCTTTATTGGAAGCTTCCAATTATTTACTATTATATACAGTGCTGCTTTACGTGTCCCTCTACATATATCCAGTGCAAATGATATTTGAAGTACTTAATCAAATTGCTGAATCATAAAGTATGCACATAACCAAATTTAGTAGATAATAAAAATTGGTTTTCAATTTTTGTTAAAGTAATTTGCATTCTTATTAGCAATGCATTTTAAAGTTGACATTGCCTTGATTTATGTCAATCAAGAAGATATGAAATGGTGTCACGTTGTGGTTTGATTTTAATTCTCTTATTTTCCTAAAAAGATTTAATATCTTTAAAAATATTACAGGCCCATTCATGTTTTGTGGTCTATGTGTTGACTAATATCTTTTAAGAGTCATGTAGGTTGTCGTTTTGTCCTTTTGACAGTGTCCTTTGCCTTACAGAAGCTTTGCAATTTTATGAGCTCCCATTTGTCTATTGATGATCTTAGAGCATAAGACATTGGTGTTCTGTTCATGAAATTCTCCCCTGTGCCTAGGGATCCATCCCATATACAGTTACCAAACCCAGAAACTATTGCACATGCCAAGAAGTGCTTGCTGACAGGAACCTGATATAGTTTTCTCCTAAGAGGCTTTGTCAGAGCCTGACAAATACTGAGGTGGATACTCACAGCCAACCATGGAACTGAGGAACCAGAGAAAGGATTAAAGGAGCTGAAGGGGTTTGCAACCCATAGGAAGAACAACAATATCAATCAATCAGACACCACCACCACCACCCAGAGCTCCCAGGGACTAAACCACCAACCAGAGTACCCATGGAGGGACCCATGGCTCCAGCCCCATAGGTAGCAGATGATGGCCTTGTTGGACATCAATGGGAGAAGGGGCCCTTGGTCCTGGGAAGGCTTGATGCCCCAATGTAGGGGAATGCCAGGGAAGGGAGACAGGAGTGAGTGGGTGGGTGGGTGGGGGGAGTACTGCCATAGAAGCAGGGAGAGGAGGAATGGGATAGGGAGTTTCTGGAGGGGAGACCAGGAAAGGAGATAACATTTAAAATGTAAGTAAATAAAATATCCAATAAAAAAGAGTTTTGTTATTTACATGGGGTGAATTTAATCAAAATGCATTCTGTACGTGTAAAATGTCTCAAAGAAAAAGTAAAAATATACTAGAAATAAGTAATTGGTACAAGAAAGAATGTTAATATGAATAAAGAAGACAAAATATGGAAACAGAACATTAAATTTTATCTAAATACATTATAAGCATACACAAAATGTCACATGAAAGCCAATATGGATAACTGATGCATAGTGATTAAAACTTGAGGGCTGACAAGAACAGAATGCCAACTTTAACAACAAAAATAACAGGAAGCAACAATTACTTTTCCTTAATATCTCTTAACATCAATGGTCTCAACTCCCCAATAAAAAGACATAGACTAACAAACTGGCTACACAAACAAGACCCAACATTTTGCTGTTTACAGGAGACACATCTCAGAGAAAAAGATAGACACTACCTTAGAATAAAAGGCTGGAAAACAATTTTCCAAGCAAACGGTATGAAGAAACAAGCTGGAGTAGCCATCCTAATATCTGATAAGATTGACTTCCAACCCAAAGTCATCAAAAAAGACAAGGAGGGGCACTTCGTTCTCATCAAAGGTAAAATCCTCCAAGAGGAACTCTCAATTCTGAATATCTATGCTCCAAATGCAAGGGCAGCCACATTCATTAAAGAAACTTTAGTAAAGCTCAAAGCACACATTGCACCTCACACAATAATAGTGGGAGACTTCAACACACCACTTTCACCAATGGACAGATCATGGAAACAGAAACTAAACAGGGACACACTGAAACTAACAGAAGTGATGAAACAAATGGATCTGACAGATATCTACAGAACATTTTATCCTAAAACAAAAGGATATACCTTCTTCTCAGCACCTCATGGTACCTTCTCCAAAATTGACCACATAATAGGTCACAAAACAGGCCTCAACAGATTCAAAAATATTGAAATTGTCCCATTTATCCTATCAGATCACCATGCACTAAGGCTGATCTTCAATAACAAAAAAAATAACAGAAAGCCAACACTCACGTGGAAACTGAACAACACTCTTCTCAATGATACCTTGGTCAAGGAAGGAATAAAGAAAGAAATTAAAGACTTTTTAGAGTTTAATGAAAATGAAGCCACAACATACCCAAACCTTTGGGACACAATGAAAGCATTTCTAAGAGGGAAACTCATAGCTCTGAGTGCCTCCATGAAGAAACAGGAGAGAGCACATACTAGCAGCTTGACAACACATCTAAAAGCTCTAGAAAAAAAGGAAGCAAATTCACCCAAGAGGAGTAGACGGCAGGAAATAATCAAACTCAGGGGTGAAATCAACCAAGTGGAAACAAGAAGAACTATTCAAAGAATTAACCAAACGAGGAGTTGGTTCTTTGAGAAAATCAACAAGATAGATAAACCCTTAGCTAGACTCACTAGAGGGCACAGAGACAAAATCCTAATTAACAAAATCAGAAATGAAAAGGGAGACATAACAACAGATCTTGAGGAGATCCAAAACACCATCAGATCCTTCTACAAAAGGCTATACTCAACAAAACTGGAAAACCTGGACGAAATGGACAAATTTCTGGAGAGATACCAGGTACCAAAGTTGAATCAGGATCAAGTTGACCTTCTAAACAGTCCCATATCCCCTAAAGAAATAGAAGTAGTTATAAATAGTCTCCCAGCCAAAAAAAGCCCAGGACCAGACGGGTTTAGTGCAGAGTTCTATCAGACCTTCAAAGAAGATCTAATTCCAGTTCTGCACAAACTTTTTCACAAGATAGAAGTAGAAAGTACTCTACCCAACTCATTTTATGAAGCCACTATTACTCTGATACCTAAACCACAGAAAGATCCAACAAAGATAGAGAACTTCAGACCAATTTCTCTTATGAATATCGATGCAAAAATCCTCAATAAAATTCTCGCTAACCGAATCCAAGAACACATTAAAGCAATCATCCATCCTGACCAAGTAGGTTTTATTCCAGGATTGCAGGGATGGTTTAATATACGAAAATCCATCAATGTAATCCACTATATAAACAAACTCAAAGACAAAAACCACATGATCATCTCGTTGGATGCAGAAAAAGCATTTGACAAGATCCAACACCCATTCATGATAAAAGTTCTGGAAAGATCAGGAATTCAAGGCCCATACCTAAACATGATAAAAGCAATCTACAGCAAACCAGTAGCCAACATCAAAGTAAATGGAGAGAAGCTGGAAGCAATCCCACTAAAATCAGGGACTAGACAAGGCTGCCCACTTTCTCCCTACCTTTTCAACATAGTACTTGAAGTATTAGCCAGAGCAATTCGACAACAAAAGGAGATCAAGGGGATACAAATTGGAAAAGAGGAAGTCAAAATATCACTTTTTGCAGATGATATGATAGTATATTTAAGTGACCCTAAAAATTCCACCAGAGAACTCCTAAACCTGATAAACAGCTTCGGTGAAGTAGCTGGATATAAAATTAACTCAAACAAGTCAATGGCCTTTCTCTACACAAAGAATAAACAGGCTGAGAAAGAAATTAGGGAAACAACACCCTTCTCAATAGTCACAAATAATATAAAATATCTTGGCGTGACTCTAACTAAGGAAGTGAAAGATCTGTATGATAAAAACTTCAAGTCTCTGAAGAAAGAAATTAAAGAAGATCTCGGAAGATGGAAAGATCTCCCATGCTCATGGATTGGCAGGATCAATATTGTAAAAATGGCTATCTTGCCAAAAGCAATCTACAGATTCAATGCAATCCCCATCAAAATTCCAACTCAATTCTTCAACGAATTAGAAGGAGCAATTTGCAAATTCATCTGGAATAACAAAAAACCTAGGATAGCAAAAACTCTTCTCAAGGATAAAAGAACCTCTGGTGGAATCACCATGCCTGACCTAAAGCTTTACTACAAAGCAATTGTGGTAAAAACTGCATGGTACTGGTATAGAGACAGACAAGTAGACCAATGGAATAGAATTGAAGACCCAGAAATGAACCCACACACCTATGGTCACTTGATCTTCGACAAGGGAGCTAAAACCATCCAGTGGAAGAAAGACAGCATTTTCAACAAATGGTGCTGGCACAACTGGTTGTTATCATGTAGAAGAATGCGAATCGATCCATACTTATCTCCTTGTACTAAGGTCAAATCTAAATGGATCAAAGAAATTCACATAAAACCAGAGACACTGAAACTTATAGAGGAGAAAGTGGGGAAAAGCCTTGAAGATATGGGCACAGGGGAAAAATTCCTGAACAGAACAGCAATGGCTTGACAAGATCAAGAATTGACAAATGGGACCTAATGAAACTCCAAAGTTTCTGGAAGGCAAAAGACACCGTCAATAAGACAAAGAGACCACCAACAGATTGGGAAAGGATCTTTACCTATCCTAAATCAGATAGGGGACTAATATCCAACATATATAAAGAACTCAAGAAGGTGGACTTCAGAAAATCAAATAACCCCATTAAAAAATGGGGCTCAGAACTGAACAAAGAATTCTCACCTGAGGAATACCGAATGGCAGAGAAGCACCTGAAAAAATGTTCAACATCCTTAATCATCAGGGAAATGCAAATCAAAACAACCCTGAGATTCCACCTCACACCAGTCAGAATGGCTAAGATCAAAAATTCAGGTGACAGCAGATGCTGGCGAGGATGTGGAGAAAGAGGAACACTCCTCCATTGTTGGTGGGATTGCAGGCTTGTACAACCACTCTGGAAATCCGTCTGGCGGTTCCTCAGAAAATTGGACATAGTACTACCGGAGGATCCAGCAATACCTCTCCTGGGCATATATCCAGAAGATGCCCCAACTGGTAAGAAGGACACATGCTCCACTATGTTCATAGCAGCCTTATTTATAATAGCCAGAAGCTGGAAAGAACCCAGATGCCCCTCAACAGAGGAATGGATACAGAAAATGTGGTACATCTACACAATGGAGTACTACTCAGCTATTAAAAAGAATGAATTTATGAAATTCCTAGCCAAATGGATGGACCTGGAGGGCATCATCCTGAGTGAGGTAACACATTCACAAAGGAACTCACACAATATGTACTCACTGATAAGTGGATATTAGCCCAAAACCTAGGATACCCAAGATATAAGATACAATTCCCTAAACACATGAAACTCAAGAAAAATGAAGACTGAAGTGTGGACACTATGCCCCTCCTTAGAAGTGGGAACAAAACACCCTTGGAAGGAGTTACAGAGACAAAGTTTGGAGCTGAGATGAAAGGATGGACCATGTAGAGACTGCCTTATCCAGGGATCCACCCCATATTTAGCATCCAAACGCTGACACCATTGCATACACTAGCAAGATTTTATTGAAAGGACCCAGATGTAGCTGTCTCTTGTGAGACTAGGCCGGGGCCTAGCAAACACAGAAGTGGATGCCCACAGTCAGCTAATGGATGGATCACAGGGCTCCCAATGGAGGAGCTGGAGAAAGTACCCAAGGAGCTAAAGGGATCTGCAACCCTATAGGTGGATCAACATTATGAACTAACCAGTACCCCGGAGCTCTTGACTCTAGCTGCATATGTATCAAAAGATGGCCTAGTCGGCCATCACTGGAAAGAGAGGCCCATTGGACACACAAACTTTATATGCCCCAGAACAGGGGAACGCCAGGGCCAAAAAGGGGGAGTGGGCGGGTAGGGGAGTGGGGGTGGGTGGGTATGGGGGACTTTTGGTATAGCATTGGAAATGTAAATGAGCTAAATACCTAATAAAAAATGGAAAGAAAAAAAAACAATACAATGGCATTTAAAAATAATAATAAAAAAACTTTAGTTACAAAAGGTATTGAAATGTTCTAATGTTGAGTTAAGATCAATTCTGTAAATTAAAAGATCAATGGCAATGTTTATTATGATTAAAAAAAAAAACTTGAGGGCTGAAGTGGTACCTCACTGTGTAAGAGAATGTAGTGTTCTTACTGTTCAGTTCCTAATATCCATGTGAGGCAGCTGTGACCTCTGATAACTCCAACTCCAGGGTATCTCAAGCTATTTCTGTCCTGCTTGGTTACATGTACTCAAGTACACCTATCCACATGTTCACACACTCACAGTCATGTATGCACACATGTGCATGTACACACCCACACACACACTGCTTAAAAAGGATCGTTAAAATGATATTTGGATCCTTGTCTTTTTTTGGAAAATGTGTAGTTAGTTATTTTTCACATTCAGTATGCTGATTATTATATTTCTCATATTTTCTTTCAACATTTGGCTTGTTTCATTACTAGCCTTCAGATGTCCTTAAATTTACAAATTTTTAAATTTTAATGAGCTTAACTATCTCTGTTCAGTTTGTGCTATTTCTTTGCCTGCCTGCTATAAGAAATAATTCATAAAGACATCTTCTTCAGACAGTTGCAAACTTTTGCATTTCACACTGAATCCCAATCCATCTGGAGCTACTGTCTGTGATATAAAGTGGAGATTGGTTTTATCTGTCTACTGGAATAATCTGTTGCTCTATAATTACTAAAGTATTCTTTCTCTGCTTCCAATGAGTATTTCTAAAATTGGGACTAGTTAGAAATTAGTAGGTTCGGTGAGCACAGATCTTTTTGTTCAAGTTTACTAGACATACTGTCTATTCTTTTATATTTTTTCTTGGATATTTTATTTATTTACATTTCAAATGTTTTCCCCTTTCCAGGTCTCCCTTTTGGAAATCCCTATCCCATCCCCCCTCCCCTGTCTTTATGAGAGTGCTCTCCCACCCACCCACTCCCTTATTCCCGCCCTGGAATTCCTCTACACTAGAACATCGAAAACCCTCAGGCCAGAGGGCCTCTCCTCCCACTGATATGCAACAGGGGCATCTTCTGCCACATATGCAGCCAGCTCCATATAATGCTCCATGTGTATTCTTTGGCTGGTGGTCCAGTCAACATGAGCTCTGGGGAGTCTGGCCAATTTACACTATTGTTCCTCCATGGAGCTGCAGCCCCCCTCAGCTCCTTCAGTCCCTTCTCCAACTCCTCCACTGGAGGCCCCTGTGCTCAGTCCAATGGTTGTCAGTGAGATTTCTCCTCTGTATTTGTCAGGCTCTGCCAGAGCCTCTCAGGAGACAGCCATATCAGGCTTTTCTATCAGCAAGCACTTCCCTGTGTCCACAGTCCACAATAATGTCTAGGTTTGCTGGCTGTATGCTGGATGGATCCTCAGGTGGGGCAGTCTCTGGATGTCCTTTCCTTCAGTCTCTCCTCCACACTTTCTCTTCATATTTCCTCCTGTGAGTATTTTGTTCACCCTTCTAAGAAGCACTGAAGCATCCACATTTTGGTCTTCCTCTTTGTTAGGCTTCATATGGTCTGTGAATTGCATCTTGGGGATTCCCCAAACTTTTGGGCTAATATCTATTTATCAGTGAGTACATACTGTATTTGTACCTTTGTGACTGAGTCACCCCACTCAGGATGATATTCTCAAGTTCCATTTATTTGCCTGCGAATTTCATGAAGTCATAGTTTTTAATGACTGAGTAGTACTCCATTGTGTAAATGTACCACATTTTCTGTATCCATTCCTCTGTTGAGGGATATCTGGGTTGCTTCCAGCTTCTGGCCATTATAAATATGGCTGCTATGAACATAGTGGAGCATGTGTCCTTATTACATGCTGGAGCATCAATAGGACAAAATGGCAACCAACAGCTTGGGAAAAGATCTTTACCAATCCTACAACCGATAGAGGGCTAATATTCAGTGTATACAAAGAACTCAAGAAGGTAGACTCCAGAGAATCAAATAACCCTACTTAAAAAAATGGGGAACAGAGCTAAATAGAGAGTTCTCAACTGAGGAAACATGAAGGGCTCAGAAACATCTAAAGAAATGTTCAACATCCTTAGTCATCAGGAAAATGCTAATCAAAATAACCCCGAGATTCCACCTCACACCAGTCAGAATGGCTAAGATCAAAAACTCAGGTGACAGCAGATGCTGGTGAGGATGTGGAGAAAGAGGAACACTCTACCATTCCTGGTGGGATTGCAAGCTGGTACAATCACGCTGGAAATCAGTCTGGCGGTTTCTCAGAAAATTGGACATAGTACTACCTGAGGACCCAGCTATATACTACTCCTGGGCATACACCCAGATGTTCCAACATGTAATAAGGACACATGCCTTTTATAATTCTTATTCCTACACTTTGAAATGTGCTCTAACTTTAAAATTCAGTGTGTGTGTGTGTGTGTGTGTGTGTGTGTGTGCAAGCACATATGTGTGTAGGTTAGTGAGGATACAATGATGCCATAAAGCACACATGGAGGTAAGATGGCATCCTTAGATGTCAGTCCTTACCTTTGTCTTATTTGAGATCTCTGTATTGTTCTCAGTTGAATATACATGACTAGCTAAGTGGCCATAAGCTTCTGAGAATGATCCTGTCTCTGTGGTTGTCATACCTAGGTTTTCAAATAATATATATTTCCTAACTCCACTTCAAACTGATCTTCTTCAGGATATCCTGTTGGTGTTGTTTTAACTTCTTAAATAAATTCTATGTTAATTACCAACATCTTCCCTGGAACTTGAACCAGGCTTTTCCATCTCACTACCATCCATGTTTAGTCATAGGTAAAGGTGATTTGCCCACTAAGGTTCTCTTTTATATCTTCGAGTAATTTTAATGCTTTTCTCCAAACCAGAGAAATGTATTTCTAGGTACCTTATTTTATATTGCTGGTATGGGTGATATCTTTTAGAGTTTATTCTGTTGCTTCTTTTGTAACTGATTTAAGGAAATGTAGCTAGTATTTTATAACATTTGGAAAAAGATTGCAATACTCTAGTGTTTTCTTCTTATTTTACACAGATTTTGGCTTTTCTAATAATGAGAATATATGTGATCAGTGGATGACAATTGCTTCCTTTGTCTTTTTGATCATCCTTTTTCTCCCTTCTCTCGTGTATTTTTTTTATGCTTAAGGGCTGTCACAACAATAAACTACAAGTGTAGTAGCTTAAAGCAACATAAATGTATTTTCTCATGGATTGGTAGCTGAGGTTGGAAAATCTTCATTCCTTGGAATGTCTCTACAAGAGAATCCATCCTCGCTTCATTTAGCTCTGGAGGTTGCAGGCAATTAATTGCTGGCTTGTGGTTGCCTCATTCTAATCTCTTTCTTGTCTTCATTGGATGTTGTCCTTTGTCTTTCTCTGTCCAAATAACCTTATCCTTTCTCTAATAATGACAGCATTAATCAGGTTAAGGTTCACTACAGTCCACAATGACTTTACCTTGAGATCCCTTATTAATGACAACCACAAAGACGGTTTTCAGATAAGGGTACATTCTAAAAATCCAGATGAATATGAATTTGGGGGAATCACTGTTCAACTCATTATTTGTATCATCAGAAGACAACACCATACTGAATAGACATCCTTACCAGATACTTTCAACTAATCTTAAAATGTGTCCAATTGGATATTTTTCTTTCACTGTAACTACTTTAGATTATTCCTGGAAAGATTATTCAGTTACCAAGGAAAAGAAATGAGGAAAGAACTCAATATTGGTTTCAAACTAGTCATTATTATAGAATTAGGAGTACAGTCCTACCTGGACGGTCTTAGAATTGAGACAGTATAGATGAGTACTTTAATCTACAGTTTCTATTTCTTCTTTATTTGAGGATGTTAATCTTCTTGCATTTATGCTAACAATTGGATCAAACAGAAAATTGAGTTTTAAGAAAGTGAAAGCGATTGCAGAAAGCATGTATTGTATGCAGGAAGACCATAGAAACCTCCAACAATGTGACTCTGTCCATTCCAGACATAAGATGGCTGAGGAAAGGAAGAAGACCAACATTGACAAGTTATCTTGCCAGCCTTGTAGTTGAGAAATTTGTCTATGATGCCTTCTGTTTAGTGAATTTTATCATAATCCCTAAGATCATCGGTGCTCGCTGTACCCACCCACATTCGTTCCTACTCCTACATCTTCTCAGCTTCTCTTGTCTCCAATTTTCTAGAGTTGCTTCTTCCAAATCTCAGCTAAACCATCCAATCCATTTGCCACTACCTTGACTCCATGTCTCCTGCAGCCAAGTCTTTAAACTCCACAGGAATAAATTACAATAAGCAGTCCTTTCTACTTCAATAATTAGTGTCAGTCTTAAGCTTCAGGCAGCATGAAACAGTAATGATGTAAGAGAGCAGTGTACTCACAGCGTTTCTAGTTCTGAACCAAGGCTCTCTAGTATTGGTTTTAATAATATCCTTCTTGTTTATATCAAGACGTCAGTTAAGATGAAAGAGAGTCACTGATAGTTTAAAACAGGTGATACCAGGTCACCACTAGCACAATTGAATTATTCCCTTCTGAGCTGCTTGGTTTTAATGCTGAAAATATAAGGCATTTCTGCTATATTATGTACAGTTACTGCACCCAGATGACATTAAGACTTAATTGTTCTGGTAAGACCAAATTCATGACAGATGGTTATGGTGAAAGAAATCAGTTGGTTTCTAATGATCTGTTCATTAAAATACTGCCAGTTGCACACCAGATATTACTTTCAAGGGGGGGGGGATTTTTTTGTCATACAAAGCTTATTTTATTGCAAAAACCTAGAACCCAGTACTATATCTACTGTTGTATTTACTGCATTCCAGAGACAAACTCAGCTACCATATGCATAACCAAAAGCACTATTTCAGATAGTAACATACTACATAGACCAAGATGTCCTCAAACTCCCTATAAAGTCCAGATGATCCTTAAATTCATCTTCCTCCCATTCAACTTCAAAAGTGTAAGGGTTATAAGTGATCCCAGTAATGCCTGGCCCTTGCACTATTTTATTAGTTCCATTACGTGACATAATTAGCAAAAGATCTTAAAGCCCAACCTAATCCTGCTGCAGAGCTCTCTCTTGATTTTTGCTCCATTCAAGATATGTTTTTCAATGCATCCAAAATCAAATAAGTAAAATACTCACAAATGCAATGCCTCTAAAATTGAAAGAGGATTGTATGCATTATCACTCTAATCCAAACATCTTCACCAAGGATGGCATGGGAAAATGCTTCAACAAGCTACAGTCTACTAAGGAGCACACCCAACGTTATAGTTCAGGTAGAGTCTACTAGAAAGGAATATCTTGGTTTGCTTCACTAAACCCCTAAAACTGCCATTACTGGCCACCAAATCACTGGTTTCTGTATCAGTAGATCATTCAAAGTACATTTTCCTTCCTGTTCTTCAGAAGTGATTAGAACAGTGTTCATGATGTGGCAAATATATACATATATACATAATGTGGTAAATAAACATACCGCATTACTCCACAGTATGATAAAGATTAGCACAACTCTGAAGACAGTAAATATGTGATTCTAAAAACAATGTGCCTTTGAGCCCCACTAATAAAATTACTAAAAAGAAACACATTTTCTATATCTAACCAATAGACCAAGTACCAGAAAATGAATGATAATTATGATATAGCCCTTAAGATATTGTTTCAAATATATTACAGGTCAGTGGAGGTTGTAATTTCAGGGTGCTCACTTGGCCCTCCTTAGCATAATGGCTCTTAATGCAAAGGATAGGGAACAAATGTCAATTGCTTCGAAATTCTAAGTGTATCCTTTACAAGTATGCAGTGGGGACCCGAAAAACACCCATCAGGTAGTTTCTCTGCTCACTTAGACCCATGGAAAGCCAACTCCCATCAATGACCGTTTATTACTTTGCACCTATGGACCTTCACCCTGGACAAGGTGGTGCTCTGAATCTCCTAGTATAAATGTCAGCTAAGAATCTCTTTGTCAAGTCTTCAGTTAGGCAACTACATGGCTTCCGGTCTGTTTAAGGAAAGAATAATCATTTGTCATTATATACTTGTGGTAGTATAACCTTTCTTAACCCAGTTCCTTTTCAGTCAATACTCAATCAGATCCAAAATCTCAAAGAAGGGATATAATCTTACATTGCAGTAGTTAATATCAGCTTTCATCATTCCGATGTGCAGTTTATTTCTGCTTATGTGAATCATGGGACACTTCACTTGGCTGTCCATCTTTGTAACCCTTGAGAATATGGGCTGTCCCTACTGGTAAAGTCATGGTAAATTCTGATCTTGCTTTTAGTAAGAGCAATTTTAGCCCCATTGTAATGTTGGTGACTTTTCCCAATCTAGAATTTCAATTTTTTACCTTTATTCCTACTGTTACTATAGAAAATATCACGAAACCACATGAGGTTCTCAACTCTAATCTAAGGAGAACAGGCATAAACCAAGCTTGAAAGGACAAACAGATGAAGAGCCACACTGTCAATAGTTTCCTTGAGCACGTGTAGCCTGAACATACAACAATCTTCAGAAGAAGCAGGTATAGCATCTTTAGAATCCCCTTTCCTTCCACAGCAGATGGAAGAGCTGAGGGTGTATTTATTAGCTCACATCCTCAGTGGAGCAGAGCATACCAAGTAGCTGGTTTGAGTTATCAGATATGCCTGGGGAAAAGAAAAGGAAATAGGTCCACAGTTCAGCTAAGGTGAAACATATACAAATTATATCAATCAAACACTTGTTACCACAGTGACAACTGTAGGGAAGGGTAGGGCAAGCCACTGTTAGGCAAGATATAATTCAGGGCTGGTGGATTCACTTAAAATTTTTTAAAATACCCATTTTATCCTTTGTATCTGGTAATTCTGGCAGTCAGTTCTTGACTGTCTAATTCCACATCTGATATTATATTCCTCTAGCTTTTCTAAATGGAAAATTATTACATCATGGGTTGAATAAATCTGTATTGTGAGCTTCTGCTTCTTAAAATCACCTAAGAAATGAAGTTTCCGTTAAGTTTTGTAGTTACAAAGAGGAAAATCCACGTAAGTTATCAATCCCCTCTTTATCACATTGCTTCATGTTGTGATAGATAGATCAGGCTGGACCCCAACTGTGGTGATCCTCCCACCTCTGCATCTCTGAGTGGGGAAGCATATTTGCACTCCACAACGCCTAGTTACAAAGGTTTTTGACTTGAGTGTGTTTGACACAAAGAGCATGTGGCTTTGGGTGCTAATGCACATGGGTTCATAAAACTCTCTAAAGACACTTGTTTCTTCCCTTTTCTTTCTGTGAAGACAAGTTGAAATTGGAAAGACGTTATAGTGGTCAGCCACTAAGGTGAATCTGTCCAGTCAAGGTGTCAGTCTTTGGGAGGATCAATCCTGGCGGAAATCAGATTTTTATCTCCCTCTCTTCTCAAACCATATTTTGTCTCCTAACAGTACAGAAAGATGACTGACTAACTCAGTTCATAAAGAAGGCCAAAAATAGAGCAAAGGACTGACAGATTCCTTTGGGGCCAAAAAGCTCCAGTGTTCAAGTGCCTCTCTAGATTTGTTCACGGTCTTGATTTCTAGAGAAGTTACTCCTTTCAGTTTCTTTGTAAATCACATTAAAATTTAAAATGCATTTAATATTTGGGGTTTTCTTTACCAGGAGATTTTTCCCTGAAAAGTTAGGGAGCCATACTGCCACAATGGAGTATCTAAAGTATGAAGTTTTTACCAGAGTAAAATCTGCCTGCAGTGTACTAATGTCACAAATCCATGTGTTCTCTTGTATTATTTATCTATCACTAGTGCCACCTTTGACCATGAAACATGAGAATTTTACAGAGACCACCATTGATGTCTTTTCACATGTTATTCCACATGTCGCCTCCTTTGAACTTTCCCAGCCTTTGCTTTCCACCGTACCACCACAACCTGGGTTCAAGTTTCTTAACATGTCTCCCCTGGACCACTGAGATAACTTAGTAAGTAAATACCATATTCTGAAGTCTCCTCTAACCTGTTCTTTATGTTGTGATCATAGCAATATTGTGATGTCCAAATCCTATTCTTCACCGCTCTACTTCATAGAGCACTAGCCATACAGCTTTGACATGAGCATCATGCCTCACCTAGCTCATGAACTTGTCGGCCTCTGCTACTCCCCATCCTCCTCATTCTACCTAGAATGTCCTTCTCAGACTCCTTCCTCACCCGGGTACTCTTAGGAACCCTTTACATCCAGCTCCTGTGATCTCCATCTGGATCACAACTCATTACACTCCACAGGGCGATACGAGAGAGTCATTTGATGATCCGACCGATGGTCTAGATTATAGATGTCTTTATCTTGAATCCTCATAGAGTACCAGGAACTAAAGATTATAGCATATTTGTTTCATGTTTGTAAAGTGATTATACAGTGATTGGATGAATAAACTCTGTATTTCCACTGAGAGTTAATGCTAATCAAGATCAGGCATGATTACTATTGAAAATAAACAGGTAAACAATGCAACTTGGTGTAAAATACATGATAAACAGAAGATACGAAAAATACATCTTTACCCACTCAATTTTTATTCAAACTTGCTTGCCATGTTTTTAGTCCTTTTTTAAGTTTAATTACATTAAATTTTTATTGTAAAAAGACACTATCGGATGATAGCTCTTATTTTCAGAGAATTACCTAGTGTATTTCTGCAGAAATTATGACTTATATTACCTAATAGAAACATACTTCGAGTAGAGTGCTTTCACATTAATGTTGAATTTAAATTGTTTCACGCAGAACACTGGCAAGCAATAATACTGTAGCGTTTCCTTAATGCATTATGGCATTCTAGTCTTACTCTGATTTCACAAGGTAACTGACAAATATGTAAACAAAGGGAATATTTAGAATGATTTTGCATTAAAATGTCACAACATTTATATCTTGTAATAAGGACAATGAGATTAAGCAATAATAAAAATATATGAGGTATTAAAACTAGGATATAGGTTCAGTGGAATAAAAAAGATAAAGGGATGTGGAATCCACACTCTATAGTACAGAGCATTACTATAAAAATAAATAGGAGATAAAAATACCTGTGCATATAAAATCAATGATATTAAATAACTTGCCATGTGACCTTCAAGGATGTAATTAACTCACACACAAAGATTGTTTCCTTTATAAAATGTACTACATGTATATGTAACTTACAATACAATGTGCACACACATGTATACACATATGTATTCAATATGCTAGTTAAGCCTATGTTAAGAAACATTTTTAACATATACTTTCACATCAATGAAGTTTCCCTAATCAACATGGGTAGGATAAGCTCTCCCACCCTTGTACTCCTTAAGTAGTTTTTAAGGCATTTGAGTTTTCCAAAACACCTTAGCCTTCCAACATACCTTACAATTTATTCATGGATTTTTCAACATATTCATTTACAATGTATTCATGGATCATCGACTAATATTGATTAAATAATCATGTGATATTATTTTCATTTATATTTTAGTCTGTAGTCTTGTTATATGACATTATTCTTTCACCTTGTCATTGCCTACCACTCTTGAAATGACAGAAAGTAAAGAAAATCACATACACAGACACACACACACAAACACACACACACACAATGTGTGCACATACACATAATACACACATACATACACACACATGTATACCAACGTTATATATGTATGTTATCCATATTATATGCATACAAAATTATCTATCTTACAAATAAAATTATATATTTAAGTCTAATTGCTTCAAATTACCTAAATAAGATAGAAAAAAGGCATCCATTATATTTTTAAAGGAACTGTTGCATTAAGTGTAGTAGAGGCAGCTATGTGAACAGGTATCTGAAATGCCCTAATGAGCTCACTCCTTCCTTCTTATGTACATAATCATAACTGTCAGATGTAAAGGACAGCACGAAAGGCTTCACAGCCCTCTCATCTGAGAACCTTATTGAAATTGATATCCAGTTACTTGCAGGAATTACATTAACTATATTATAAAAGGGATCACAGAATTATGTTCAGCCTTATTTCCAACTGCTTACTCTTAATTGGTTCTACATTAGAAATGGAAAATAAAAAGGACAGAAACACCATCCAACGTTTTACCAATTAGACTATATACTACCAAGGAGAATTAAAACCACTCATTTCTTTTATGTTTTTTTAATCCATTATAAGCACTACGACCATTCAGACATTCAAAACCAGTGATCAGTCTAACAATTCTTTTCTTAAAACAATTATACTCTCATACAATACATCCTGACCACAGTTTCTCCCCTCTTTGCCGTACCAGCTGCCTGACACCCTTCTCCCACAAACCCACTATCCCTAAGTTTCCCTTCAGGAAAGAGCGGGCCTCTAAGAAACAACAACCAAACAGGATTGTGGTGGTTTGAGTAAATTTGGCCCCCATAGATTCATGTGTTTGAATGCTTGGCCTATAGGGAGTTGCACTATTAGGAGATATGACCTTGCTTGGGTAGGTGTGGCCTTGTTCAAGGAACTGTGTCACATTGCAGGCAGGCTTTGAAGTCTCAAGTATAATCTTAAGCTACAGGTAGTGTGGAATTGCAGTTTCCTCCTCGCTGCCTTTGGATTGAGATGTAGAACTCTTCTTGGCTCCTCCAGCACTATGTCTACCGGCATGCTGCCATGCTTCCTGCCTTAATATTGGACTAAATCTCTAAAACTGTAAGCCAGCCCCTTGGCCATTGAAAGGGTTGCCTTGGTCCTGGTATCTCTTAGAAGCTAAGACAAGGACAAGCTAAAACACAGTAAGATATGGTTAAAATCCTCATATCAAGGCTGGACTGGACAGGGCAACCCAATAGGAGGGAAAGATTCTCAAGAGCAGCCCAAAGAAGGCAGAGACCCACACACTCACTCCTTGCAAGACCAACAATCCTTTTATTTAAAAGTTAAAAAAAATGTCATGTGAAGCTCATTTGGCAGATCCAAAATACTAAGTAAATTCTTGCTATAAAAATATAAATGCTTAAATATTTGGGGAAAAAATTCTGTTACCTGCTTTTGTAGTATTTTTGTAGTATTCTGTGAGAAATGTCTAGTAAGACATTATCTTTGAAACGGAATATTTAACCAAATGATTTAGAAAATACTGGATTAAGTATTTTTTAAATGACTTTCTGAATTTATCAAATCCTATCCCAAATTTTCGTGCCCTCGTTGACATAATATTACCTGTCACACACAGAAATCAGTACCACTCCATCCTGAGGTGCACATAAGCTCCAAGAACTGCAGCATCAGCGTAAACGCTATCAAGATCATTGGTAGTGGCAGTTTTATTGGTATTGTTTTGTTACAACTCTAGCTCAAACATATAAGAACTTTTATGACGATAAATATTAAAGTATATTGTTTGTACATTGTGCTGTCCTTTATTTCAACTGAGGAGAAAACTGAAATAAAAGAATTTGAGCCTTGTAAAAGAAATTTTAAATGGGTGTAATGAAAGTCACTCTCTGAGATTGTTAGCAACAGTGCTCAGGCAGCAAAGATTTAAACAGGGCTTTTAGAGTTGTTGGTGAAAACAATGTCAGCTCTTGGCCATTTCTTAGAGTGACAAGAAATTTCTACTCAGAGATGATAATGATGGAGAAGGCCATTTCTTAGAAGGTTCACAGTAGCAAACAATGTGTAACAATAATAATTTTTATAATTTCAATAAAAGTGTCTATCTATATATCAGAAAAATATATTTGTAGATGCTAGGGATTAAATCACAAGACAAGATGGTCAGGCATTTTATTGCTGAGATGTATGCACAGCCCAAAAGCCAAATTTTAAGAAACTAGAATAATAAATAGTAGGTACCTTGTACTAAATTTTTCATCATCCTCAATAGAAGCTAATTCTCCCTCTCTCAACAGTTATTGGTTTCCTTTAGTTCTTTATCTAGGGGTTGGACCTGTTCTATTAATTAATATCACTACTCAAATCACCCCAGCAGTGGAGTGGGATCCTTGCCACCTGCTCAGGGTTCCAGATTCCCAAAAGAAACACACACACACACACACACACACACACACACACACACACACACACACACACACACACACACACATTCCTCTACTGCCATCTAGTTTAATGTGTCTTAAAGTTTAGGGCTACTCCAAAACTTCCACGTTGCTCACAACTCCCCTCCGATACTCCTGATTTATTACTTACTAATGTCCATATTCCATCTTTGCTGCCCCAGACACAATCAGAGAGGAACCCCTTGGGGCCAGTCTTTTCTGGCTCTCACATGATTGTTACTCTGTCTTCTGCAGCTCTCTTGCCTGACTCTCCTGCTTCCCCAGCATGACGGTACTTCCTCCTCCTTCTTCTTCCCTTGCCTGGAAAATCTAAATTCCTGCCTGTCTCTCTGCCCAACCATTGGCCAACGGCAACTTTATTTACCAATAAGAGCCAACTGGGAGCAGGGACCCACAGTGTCTTACATGCAGACATGTGAATTCCCATGTAATTTGGGAACCCAATTAACATAAGCAATAAGCCAAATCCACATCGTGGACCCATTGAGGTCCCCACCCCTTTTTTATGTTAGCATGTCTATTGGTATTGTCACTGTTCAAATCTTCCTTAAGCAACCTTATCTAGGAGACTCTGTCTGTGAGACTCTGTCTCCCAGGAGACTTGATGTTCCACTGACTTATAATCTTTCTACCCCCCTTTTTAATGATCTAACCTGAAAGCTTCTTTTCTATGATCTAGCTTCCATAGTACAGAAAGTGCTATGCAAGTTCCCAAGGGAGAGAAGCAGTCAACAGTCCCATCAGCTGTAACACCTACAAACCATAACAGTGAGCAGCATGGCCAAATGTCTCCAAAGGCACAATGGTGGCCCTGCTGTTGGGAGTAACCAACAGCTATCTAATTGGAGTAAGTAAGGCTTCCTCAAGAGGAAGGAAATCAAACCTGGTACTAAAACTCTAGGCAACTACCTTGAACTAGTATAGTATGGCTCTTTGAAGGGATGTTTCTGCTATCATTTTACTAGACCAGCATAATTCCTAACTATACTCTATAACATATTTTACCGCAGATAACTGTATCTCTCATGCTTTGTCAAAAATATTTCTCTTTAAAGCAATAGTAGACCATTACAGAAAAGCCATAAATTAACACAATACAGAGATCAACAGGTCATGGGATGTCTAGCCCCAAAGAACACATCTACAATACAACTCTTATACCTGAAGCTCAGGAAGAATTATTTTTAATCTCATTTTTCCAGTATATTTCCATTGTTTAGGTTGGTGACACAATGTACTACATACACATTTATTGACTGACTATAAACAAGCCTATAAGTTATCAGGAGTGCAGAGTTCATGTCATTTGTTTTGAGGATATCTGTAGTCTTTGTAATAGTTAGGCATAAGTCTTAGGAAATTTCTCTGCTTTAAATAAAAAGATGTTCTTGGACTGTGGTATATGTTGTTGTGGAAACCAAACCACATGTTGGTCTTTAGTGTTCTTCATCTTCTGTCATTCAAACTTTTTTATAGACACCTTGCACAGTGCCTTGGAGACCGTCTCAATATAGATAGTCTGAATAGATAGACAGAACATGGCAAAAATAATATTGTGTGATTTCTAAGGAATCACAAGAGATATTGAGAGTCACCTTGTATTACTCTGTTAGTGGAAGGCCACTTGGCATGTCCAAAAGCTTCTTATCTAGGGAGACCCAACTATTAAGGAATAGAACCCACTGGCTAACACAGCCGCAATCTGCTAGGTGTGAGATGAGCCATGTTAGAAGCAGATCTGCAGCCACCATCAAACTTTTGCTGTGGGGCACACCTAGCCACAGGCTCCCAGGCAAGAAGATGCTGCTGTAGTCCTATCACCAGACACTGTGATAGACTTTAGGATTGCTGTGGCATAGCAACAGTAAATTGGATTTTCACTGTGCTAATTTTCCAAGTTCCAAATATTTTCCAAAGTGAGAAATGATATGTCACTTCAGTGTCTTTTTTTCCGCTGGCATTTGGCTCACTGCATCGTCAAATGTTATTTAAAATCTGCAAATCTTGTTTTAACAATCCTAGGCTACTGTAGTAAAGAAACAAAAGACTACCGTCTCCTTAGGATCTGATGACTTTGCTTTCTATTCTGCCACACAAAAAAATACCCCCTGAAAGTGTGAAAGGATAAATTTGACTAGCTTCTAGGGGTATGCAAGAGAAAAACTCAAGCATGAAAAAATTTGATACATGAAATATAGAAATAATAATTATAAATATACTCTGGGCATTATGGAGGAAAAACTATGAGCATGCATACAAAGTTCTTAGCATTATGGCTGATCCATGGGTATTGCTAAGTAAATATTGTTTGCTATTATTGACTTTCTTTTACTTGTCTCCTTTTTCTGGGTGAACAAGCTTTTAATAGTGGAAACATCATAATATAAACTTCTAACACTATACAATAGCTGATGATTTATAAGAAAGAAGTGTTTTCTAAAACCTGTTATCATAAATTGAGGATGGACTTTTTAATACATCCATATTCAGGAAAAAATTGGGTTGAAAATTAACCAAAGGCTAGGTTATCTAAATTATAATAGGAGATTGTCATCTTAACATTCTGAAAACTAGAGAAGGATGAGACATAGCCTTAAAAAAATGTATAAGGAAGTAAAAGCAGCCAGAGATTGACTTGAATGTCATTATCTTATTGCCTCTTGGAACTAAAAATGCTTTGTTTCTCATATAAAGCAAAGCACTGAAAACTCTTTGGCAGCGAGGTTATTATTTCACATATAATTACATCTCATACCGAGGTGCATTGGCAGACATGTGGTGGCTAAATTGTCCATTTTCAACTGGAAAAAGAAATGCATTTCTTTTTTTCACTTACATCAGTCAAGAAGATAGCCGCCCACAGGAAGAGATAAAGACTTATTTGACACTAGATCTATAACCAATGATTTTAGTTATCACTTGAAATTAGTGAGAATCTTGAAAGAGGCTTCAGACTTTCTGAAGAGCAATTTGGTACCACAGTGAAACAGAGGTTGAAATGGAAAGGTAAAAAAGAAAAGAAAAAGAAAAGGAAAAAGAAAAAGAAAAAAGAAAGAGAAAAATGCTAATTTTATTCTGAGACTGTTTGGATTAAGGGATTTCTAAAATAGGATTTCTCATAGACAGATAACTTTTAAAAGCATGCATGCATTAATCTGCCATTTTTGACAATAAGTTAAGCATTAGATTAAATCATCTTCTCTATAAAACAATTAGGCAAATCCAGAGTCAATGGCTATAGGAACCATCATCCCGGGTACACAGCTAAGAGCACTATTTATAAAATCCAGACGTTAGCTTCCAGCCTGAAAAGCTGCCATTCTGCATGCTTATTAAGTCATCAGAAGTTATCGTTTTAGATAAATGTGGTCTGCAGGTATCTAATATGAAGTAACTATAAGCATGAAACAGGGAAAATGTTAAAATCTTAGTTTCTTTTATTTAAAAAAAATCACATCTATAAGAAAGAAATAACTTGAGTCAGCAAAGACCTGCAGGCCAATGTTCCATGGGAATGTCCAGTTACTACAGATGTCTGTCCAAGGAGTATATGGCTGAAGGACACATTCAGAACTCCCTACTCCTCGCTGCTTAAGAAATGCCTTCCCTTCCGGAGGATTCCCAGCATGTGACTCGTCAGAGTACATGATTGCTTGCTAAAGTGGTCAAGCCTACAGATATCAGGATCATCCAAATGCTGAAAACCTTTTGTTACTTGGAAGGAGAGTTATGACCAGCATACAAACACAGAATGCATTTTTTCCTCACAGAATCACTCCCTAGTCTTCTCTTTCAAACAGATGAACAATGGTTTTTAAAAATGCATTTCAATTGAATATAATTATATCACTTCCCACTTCTCTTTTGGTTTTCCCTTGCAAATTAATGATCCATTTTTCTTCATTACCAATCATGAGAAAACTTATCAAAGGAAACTCAGGGAAAATGGAGACCAAGGCAGAGACAAGGGGAGGGTGAAAACAGTCACAAGGGATAAAATGTCTTCCTTGATAATAAAGACAAGAATCCGCAGTCATCATCTTTCCACATTTGAAAATGTAATCTTCCTCAATGCATGTTGCCTGGAAGAGCGTTAGCACCTCTAGGTCGACCGTCATTACACAAAGGCTGTGATTGGGATTAAAAATACATCTAATTAAAAAATAAATAGATAAATAAATAAACAAAATTTTTAAAAATTAAAAAATACATTGAAATACTGCAACAGTATTTTGACCTTTTTTGTGGTTATAAGAGGTTTATTGCTGTAGAAGGGCAGATAAATCAACTTCCTGTATTTACTTCATTGCATGGTGAATAATCCTTTTAAACAAATGTATATCTTCCTGCAGCTTAACTTCCAATTGAGTTATGATAGGTGGGAAAAACTGCACAGCCACAAAGTCCTTAGACATGATCTTAACCTGGGGATCACTGGGATATTTCACTAGACATCCAATGTCTATAGAAAGTGAAATGCTTTCAAAGAGCTAACTACAGCCGTTGTAGCAAAATCACATTAAGTCTAATTGTTCCAGAACTCATTGCAGAGGCATATGGAAACCCAGATATTCAGTCTTTTTTTTTTATTAGATATTTTCTTTATATACATTTCAAATGCTATCCCGAAAGTTCGCTATACCCTCCCTCTGCCCTACTCCCCTACCCACCCACTCTTGCTTCTTGGCCCTGGCATTCCCCTGTACTGGGGCATATAAAGTTTACAAGACCAAGGGGCCTCTCTTCCCAATGATGGCCAACTAGACCATCTTCTGCTACATATGCAGCTAGAGACACGAGCTCTGGGAGTATTGGTTGGTTCATATTGTTGTTTCACCTATAGGGTTGCAGACCCCTTCGGCTCCTTGGGTACTTTCTCTAGCTCCTCCATTGGGGCTCTGGGTTCCATTCAATAGCTGACTGTGAGCATTCACTTCTGTATTTGGAAGGCACTGGCATAGCCTCACATGAGATAGCTATATCAGAGTCCTTTCAGTGGAATCTTGCTGGCACATGCAATAGTGTCTTGGTTTGGTGTCTGAATATGGGATGGATCCCCAGGTGGGGTAGTCTCTGGATGGTCCATCCTTTCATCTTAGCTCCAAACTTTGTCTCTGTCACTCGTTCCATAGGTATTTTGTTCCCTATTCTAAGGAGGAATGAAGTATCCACTCATTTTGACCTTGGTTTTGTAACCAGAAGTTTAGATACACGTTTATAAAAATTATTAATGGTTTTGGATAGAGTAAGAATTTCCTTTTAGGACCACGCAATAATAAGTGCCTTTCCACTGAATGCCAAGCATATGTGCTCCCCAAAAACTTTTTTCTGTCACCATTATCCTAAGGAGTTCAGAGCATCTTCAATGTTCATCTTCCTACCATCTGCTCTTCCTACTTTCATGCTACTTCCTTCCTCTTTTCTTATGTGAAGAATGTTAGGAAGATTTTGCTTAAGCTCACTTTTATGATACCTTTTGTGTTAATAATTCTTCCTATCACTGTGATAAAATGCCCTAATGAAAGCAATTTAATAGAAAATGGTCTTAGTTTGGCTCCTTGTTTGAGTTTACAGTCTACTCTGGCAGGAAAGTCACAGCAGCAAGATTTTTTTTTTTAATTTTTGTTTATTCACTTTACATCCTGATCCCTCCTCCCTCCTTTCCTCCTAATACCACCCATACAAATACCTCCCCCATTACCCACTCCATGGAGAAGGGAGAGCCTCTCCCTTGGGTACCACCCCACCCTGGAACACCTAGTCTCAAGTGGACTAGGCACATCCTATCCCACTGAAGTCCAACCAGGCTATGCTTGCAGACAGGAACCTAGCATAACTGGCTCCTGAAAGACTTTTTTCTTTCATGTATGAATGGAAGCAGATGCAGAGACCCACAGCCAAACATCAGGCGGAGCCAGAGGAGTCTTGCGGAAGAGTGGAGGATAGAATTGAGCAAGCCGGCAGAGTTAAGGGCATCACAAGAAGACCTACAGAGTTGACAGTAGCAGGAATTCTCACGAAGAATGCTTCTTTCCTCTCACTTTCTCTTCTTCCTATAGCCAAAGGAAATGATGCTACCCACAGTGGGCAGGCCGTCTTGCCTCGACTTAATCAAGATAACCCCCAGCGGCGTTGCCAAAGGCTCTTTCCCCGTGGAGTTAATAACTGACATTGACTCTAGAAACCTGTCTTTTGGGCAAGAGTATCTAAGCTTGGTCATTTAGGAATGGACTGTGCTATTAAGCAGCAGTTTCCCTTTCATCCACAACTAACTATTCTCCCAAGCAGTTTCAACGACCTGCACTTCCAGGGTTCTCCTCTGCACATGCACAAGTTCAGGCACAATCATGTATAATAAACACTTGCTAAGCAATTAACAAATCTGAGGACCAAATTCAAATAGAAGGACGAATGTTTTAGATATATTTATTTCTAACACAGTTGGCTTTACCTCTTATGATAAGGATAACCATTCAATTCCTTATCTGAGCATGGAATCAAAGTGGCAATAAGCTATACATCTCTTAAAACATTACTAAGCACATTAGCAGAAACTTATATATAAACATGTTTGGGAAACTACAAGTTTTTCCACATTCATAGGATCTAGCTTGCATACTGCAAATAAGGTTGGTATATGGAGTAAATGAAAATTTTGTGAAAAGTTCTGTTTTATAGAGACACAGGGAAAAGTGGAGGGAAAGAAATTTTAAAATTTCATGCACTGTGTTTATATATACAAAATAAATATGTATAATATATTTCATATAAGCATATAAAATTTATAAAAATAAATTATGTATATGTACATATGGTAGATATGTGTTTACTAAAAGGGTTTTTGCATGCTTTGAAGATTATTAATAGCAATAAGATACAAAACAATTGAATAGACATGGCCATCTGTAATAAAGACCTAAAAAGATTTCTTCATAAAGACCTACCTCTGTAAATTAGGTTAAATGTCCTCGAAGAACAAGTCCTAACCACTGCTGTGCCCTCAAACTCCAGATTTATTTCTCAGTTACTGAAAAAGCAAACAATGAGGTATTTTTAAAACACAAGCCATTGCAGCGATGTGTGAGTTATGGCAAGCGCGTTAGGATAGCTCTCTATTTCTCATCCAGCAAAAGCACCTTCAGTAACAGAGGCATGCTACCTCCCAGGTGACATTTATCAGCCTTTCATTTCCTTTCTTTTAATTCTCTCCTCCTATGTCATGCTAGGTACCTGAGAAGGACGAAGTTGGAACAGTAAAGGCCCCATCATCACGTTTATCTGGGTCTCTGGGATCAAAGGAAAGTTAGGGGTGGTGCCCATCCACAATTAATCACCGATAGTGATGTCTTTATTGGCCACTGACCTTGCAGTGAGTTATATGAGTAATAAGAAGGTTCTCTGTTACCCCAATCCCTGAATTCTTGGAGGAAGACATAAATCACTCCAGCCTCATGAATTTCTCATATCTACAACGCAGACTTCCAAATTTCCCACAGAGGATGCAGGGGAACCACTTATTTTACCAGTTGTTCAAAAATAATTTTTCAGCTTGTTCAGATGTCACACAAGGAGACCAGTGATTGAGATGATCTGGCTGAGAGTGACCCCGGGATCCGAGGTGGATGTCTGTAAGAAGCCCGGGGAGCAGCAGATAGCTTCCATCATCCAGTTTTGAGGTTGTTTGCTCTATCACTTCCCTAACCTTATGCTCGAAGCAACAATCATGGTAGATTGCCTTATTCTGTTCCATTAAGAACTGAAGCATACAATAAATCAAATTCCATACTGACACATCTTGCTTTGGTGGCATGACAAGTTGCTTCTTGGCTGAAATTCAGATGAAGAATATCTGGGTTTTGTAAATATACTTCTCTACATTCCTCCTTGACTGAGACTTAAAATGTAAGTACTGTAGGGTACCAGAAAAAAATAATGACGTAGACATGACAAAGAGATGGTCTCTTTTAGAAATACCAGAAACATCTTTCTGTCATTTCTTAATAATTATATATGTACTTTTGAGAAAGAAAATTAGTATAATTTTCAACTTCTTTCTTTTAAAATATATTTTATAAACTTTGGAGGAATATTATAAATGCAATGCATTATTATCAAACTCATTCCTACACTATTTCCTGACTCCTCCCAGATCCACACACCACTTCCCCAAGTCACTTCCCAACTTCAAATGCTCTTTTCTGTTCCTGTTGGTTTTTATAACCCACTGAGTTCTATTTGTACTGACAGGTATTCAAATGGACAGGACCCTCTATTGGAGCATGATTGACATACTAGGGGTCACAGCATTAAAGGAAACTGTCTCTCTCTTCCCTAGTAGCTATCAACAGTCTAATAGCTCCATAAGGAAACGTGGAAGCTGACAAAAATTCTTCTTTGTATACTAGAATGTTGACTATGAGACTCTTTTTAAATAACAAGTAGTTTCTTAATGTAAACAACTAAGACTAGTATACAATTACATAATACACAAAAATATGCTCAGGCATACAGGGACCAATCAACCACATTGTTTTTTCTTGAAAACAATGTTCATTTTAGTCCATTAAGATCAGAAAAAAAAATCTATTCTTATAAAAATAATCTGTGACAAAACCTTTAAACAAATGTTAATTTTCAAGTTAACAATGAAGGAGTCTGGTCACATTATCAACATGAGATGCATACCTGAGAGATATGGTATTAAAATATTTAGTGATAAATGGCCCTTTCTTCAATATTTATTCTGCTTGATTGCTATTTTGACACTGAGACAAGTCTAATAATCCTAGAATGTCATTTTTGCCCCTAAGAGTTCTGTGGACAAAATAAAAGATATCTTTGCATAAAACTCGTAAAAGTGTAGCTAAGAGAAGTTTGTGAAAATTGGATTAAACCATGTTTTAGAATTTTGGAGCATAAATATTTGTTTCAACAATAATTATGTGGTTTTTTTCAATATCTCAGCAATTGGGAGGTAGAAACAGGAGGCTCAGAAGTTAAAGGTCACCTCAGCTATACAATAAATCTGAGACCAGCTTAAACTCCCTGCCACTCTTATCAAAAAGTCTAACTACAACAATAATTCAATTTTCATGACAAATAAACACCTGACCTTGGCCGTATTGAGGGGTGATAATTTGATATGCAAAAACTGGAAGGTATGTGAAGACAGAACGACAGGAGAAGCAAAGTCACAAAATGCATCAAAAGTAACATTGGTATCTGATGTCTAAGGTCCACCTGGAGAATGCTAAACCACTCTATGTATTTGTATGGTTTAGCTCCCTCCATGCACCCTACACCCTGTGAAACTATCAGTGTTATGCCCACTCAGAAGCCAAGAATTAAATCACTTATAATGACTTGCTGAAGTGAGTGTTGAGTTCAGTATTTATGCGAGTCTTGTTCATACTTGCAATGTTTTCTGCGGTCCTTAGTGGAACAATTTGGTTTTGAGAGGACAGAAAGATAGAACTAAACAATACACGCTATGGATGGTGTTAGACAATGAAAAGCTAGTGATTTTTTTTGAGCTAAGAAATCAATAATGTGATACTTTAGAAAATAACCTGATATCCACAAACACATTAGAGCTAGAAAATAAGCATGGGGCTCAAAGGGGCTAGCTATGACATCATTGCAGTAAACTCAGAGGTAGGCATGGGAAAGGGCAAATTTGGAGAAATAAGTGGACACATCCAACAGTCTTTTCTCAATTTAAAATGATATCCACTCCCATCCACGACTAGATCCTCTCTCTAAACTTGACAGGATGACAAGATAATCAATCAAACAGTGTATTTAGTCTATTTTCTCAGTGAATGAAGTTGCTTCTTCAAAGTAAATTACAAACCTGTGGAGATTATTACTGAATTGCGTAAAAGGTAATAATGGTACAGCTGTGCTTGTCTAGTGGCCTCAAGGAATTAACAGCCCTTTGAAGAATTCACTAACATGTATGCGAAAATAGCAGAACCCGTTAACACAAACTTTTTGGATAAGTATTTCTTTCAATATTTTTAAAGGCCCACCTACAAAGAAAAACTTCACATAGATGATTCCTTATCAAAATCAATCAAAAAACCAGGAAATACATTTTAAACACAATACATATTATGTTTTCTCTTCTTTTTTAAGAATGAAATATAAATAAAGAAAAACCTAGTTAAAAAAAGAAGAGAAATAAGACACTCTTAGTTACAGCACTATAAAAAAGGAATTAAATTAAATTCTAATCAGATTTTTTAAATCCATATTCAAGTACATTTCATGTCACCAAATGACATTTTTTAGTACCAGGAATTGGTTACATCTAATTGAGTTCTTGGTGAAAGTTCTTCCCATGGGAGCCCCCAAATGACCCAGGATATTGCCAAAGCTATTGATAGCTCTTCACAAACTAATGCTAAGGCTTGGTTGCTGAAGACAATACCTACACAACTCATTGAACATGGAGAAGTCAAGCAAGTACCTACATAGAACGTTCAACTCTACAGACTACTATTCATGGTACTGGTAGGTAGTTTGCACACTACCAAAGGAGCAACAAAAACACAAACTCATCTCCAAACCCTTAGAAACGTAGCAGAGATCTGCCTGCAAGATACATTGGTGCAATCGTGGCTTATTAATCAATATCTGATTTGTGTTAAGGATTACCCTTTGAGATGGAACTCATACCCAAAGCTACATAAGTGACCAAGAGCCTGAGAGTAGATAGTCTAGGGACCTAGAAAAAAAAAAGAACAAACACTACCATCTGATAAACACCATCTGATAAACATAGCAATGCAACGACTCTCAATGGCATTCTGTTATATCCATAGATGTATGCCTTGCTCATATCAGAGAAGCTTCCTCCTGCAGTAAATAGAAACAAATGCATAGACCCCAGGCAGATAATATGCAGAGAGGGAGGGGGAGGGGGAGGGGGGGAGAGAGACCTTGAAACACTCAGCCCCAAAAGGAATGTCTTTATCATATCCCTTGTCTTGGGGCTCAGGATACTTTAGTAGAGGAGGTGAAGAGTGTAAGAGCCAGAGGGGATGGAAGGCACCAAGGAGGCAAATCTTTCCAAGTACAACAGGGCTGGCATTCATCTGAACTCACAGAGACTGAGACAGTACGGCCTACACAGGCCTGCACCAGATGGAGTTCTAGAGCTAAGAAGAGAAGTGCACACTTGTTCTTGATGTTTAACTAGAAGCTGTCTTCAGTCAGCAGTCACTTGCAGATCAAAAATTAGTTTTCCTTAAGAGACTTTCCACTCAGTAATCAAAACTCTTAGGGTAGACCCCCATGTCCAGCAGGAGATGGCAACACAAAACAAACTCAGTGGCATCTTTAAAGGTGGTTTGTCTAAGAATGTTACATGAGGGCTTCTGGTCTGGTTTGGTTTGGTTTGGTTTGGTTTGGTTTGGTTTGGTTTGGTTTGGTTTGGTTTGGTTTGGTTTGGTTTGGTTTTGTGGGTTTTGGTTTTATTTTAGCGGTCTTTTGTGCACATATTATGGTTTGCACTTGCCAGTGTTTGTGTGGTTCTTGAATATGTGAACTTGTACGTCTCTACATCTAAATGTGTTTCTTGGGCTTTTACTTTATCTCTTTTTTCTCGTTTGGTTGTTTTGTCATATTCTGATTTGTTAGCATTTTTATATATCTTATTGTATTTCTAAACCTTAGATGTCTGTTTGTTTTCTTAGACACAATAGCAAGGGTGTGGATTCTTATGGGAGGGGTGGGAAGCCCAGGAAGAAGTGAAGGGAGGGGAAACCATGATCACAATATAGTGTATGAAAAATATCAATATCCTTGAAAGGAAAAAAAATATTCCTCAACTTAAAAGTTTGTATGGAAGTTACCATTTAGTTCTCCTCATACACTTTGAACAGAAAGATGCAGATAGCTTTGGTTTGTATTCGGTACCATCTGTGTTACTAGCAAAGGAAAGCAGAACTTTAAAACAATGCAAGAGCAAACTATGCAAATTTGAGCTAGCTGTCACAATGAAACTGCTAAATTTCACAAAGATCAAATTCCAGTACACCAAAAATGTTTCTTAGGCCTGCCTAGAATTTCTCACCTCATTAGGTGTGAAAAACATAAATTGAGCACTGATTTTTTTTTTCTTCAGAATTTTGTCCATGATAAGAACAGTTGGGGAAAAGAGGCTCTCTGCAGCCTCTGGGTCTGGTATTTGCAGGCATGAGAGCATGATTGAAGGCTGAACCCTTTATAGATTCTGGGCACTTGTTCAGTGATGGCTTTTTGAATCTTCAAGTCATTTGCTAAATAATGAATTCATTCTCACATTTCCACTTGTTTCTAGAACACGGAATTAGCACTGTTATAAAAGAACTTAAGAGGGTGTCAAGACTGGAGATACCTGGTCCAAGGCGACATCACAAAACCCCTCATGCCACCACACATGATTCCTGAGTTAAGCGGTCTAACTGCATTTATGTGTTTTATTATTTCTTTTATTTTGATTATAGTATAGCCATATCAGCCCGCTCCTTCCTTCTCCTCCCTCCACACTCTTCCATGTATTTCTCCTTTTGCTCTCTCTCAAACTCAGGGCCTCTTTTCTCACTGTTGTTGCTTGTTGTTGAGTAGAGGTCTTAATCACTTTCGTCTCTAAGCTTCAGTAACACCTGTCTGCTAGCCAGACATCTAGGTGGGATTTAGCTCTGCATGCATATTAATACATTCAATTTACAAAGGTTGAAACCTCTGACTCATTGCCTATCACGTTAAAGCAGAGATTCAAGAGTTTTAAGTACTTAATCTGGTCCGTGTAATGAGATTTATATTACAAGATGGAAAGCGAAGGGTACTTAGGAGAGTGTCCAAAATAAGACTAGCCAGCCTAAGTGTAGCTGTGCTTCCAAACTACTGCTTTATCGCACTCTCTCCCCCAACATCTCCAATTGGAGTCACTTACATCTCTGTATCACCGAGCCCATTTTCTGGGAAGAAATATCCAGTTCTTTATCATGCATCTGAAGCTGGCCATTGTTCAAAACAGTGCTGAAGAACATTCAGTATTTTCTTCAATTTAATTCGAACCTCTCTCCTTTCTTATAAGAACAGTGGAGACCACTGAATGTACGCCCACACTGGATACATAACCGTCGTGCATTTCCATGACAACTTACACGTATTTGCTGCAAAAAGTGAAGCACAGTTCAAAAGTGAGTAATTCGAAAGGTCATTTCATCTTCCAATACTCAAAATATTTCTACACCATACTCCCACTCACACCCACCCTCAAAAGCAAAGGACTTTGAAGATTGAAATAATAAAGGGTAATTATAATAGAGTTTAATGAAGCTGGAAAATAAGGTATTTTATATTAGTGAGTGTGTTATAATTAACTCTGGTAAATGATACCAAAATGAGTACTTTAGCTTCCACTATTCTAGGCAAGAATCCGAAGGGGAAAATCAGTGTAATCATGTTTTTTTATTTTTCCATAAAGTAAAATAGAGGAGTTCACCTCTGTTCTTTCTTCTAATGCACAGTGCTTTATGTATTCTGTTAGGGGAAAGAAAAGACTGACAAAGGGACTCTGTCAACAATGACCCTTACACAGAAGTCTAACTTTCAGCCAGTCAGCCTCAGATTAATAGGGGAGGACCCATGGATATTTCAGAAGGCATTTTATTAATCCGATATTCAGATTCCTTAACCAGAAGAAGAGTTTGGCTTTACTGGGAGGACTTTACCATACCTTAGTGAAATGGAGAATGTAGGAGAGCAAATAGCAAAAAGAATACATATTACCGCAAGGCAGCAGATAAGAACTGAAAATACATTAAATCATTAGCAATACTTTAGAACATGTGATGCACCACAAAAGGAACTCTATTTTTTTAAATTGGACATTTTCTTTATTTACATTTCAAATGTTATCCCCTTTCCTGCTTCCTGCTCCCTCCAGAAACCCCCATCCCACTCTCCCTCCCCCTGCTTCTATGAGGGTGTTCCCCCACCCACCCACTCCCACCTCACCACCCTAGCATTATGCTCTACTGGGGCATCAAGCCTTCACAGGACCAAGAAACATGTTACATTTGTTCTCGTATTTACATAAACTCAAATCCCAAACTACCACGGTATATCTCAACAATGTGAGGTAGAGTCTTCTCCACAGTGACAGGTAAGTGCCTGTGATGGTTTGTATATCCTTGGATCAGAGAGTGGCACCATCTGAAGGTGTGGCCTTGTTGGAATAGGTGTGACCTGGTTGGAATGGGTGTGTCATTGTGGGTGTGGGTATAAGATCCTCACCCTAGTTGCCTGGAAGTCAGTCTTTGGATGAAGACATAGAAACTCTCAGCTCTGCCTGTGCCATGCCTGCCTGGATACTGCCATGCTCCCACCTTGATGATAATGGAGTGAACCTCTGAACCTGTAAGCCAGCCCCAAGTAAATGTTGTTTTTTATAAGACTTGCCTTGGTCATGGTATCTGTTCACAGCAGTAAAACCCTAACCAAAACAGTGCCCCTGTCTGAGTTAGGACTCTTGAATGAAGATGTGCATACAAACCCTTCTGCACTGAACAGTTCAGAGCTGTAGATGAGGAAAATCCAGCAACAAGAAAAAAAAAAAAAACCTAAATAGCAACAAGATGAGATTAGGTACCTGTGTGTGTGTGTATTTGTGTATGTGGTCTGTCTGTCTTTTATTAGAATTATTCATATGTATCTTGATATCTATATGTATCTAAATCTTCAAAAAAAGGTGGAAAATCTCAAAAACAAGTCATTTAAACAAAGCCTTAAATTTTCAAAGTCTCGGGTGCACTGTGCTCTGAGAATTTCAATTTGGATACTATTTGAACCTGAGAAGTTTGTTGCTCTTCATTTGGTGTCTTTTATACAAGGAAAAGTGTCATTACATGCTGTGGTTTGAATAAGAATGGCCCCTCATAGGCTCATATATTTGAATGTTTAGTCACCAGGAACTATTTGAAAAGATTATAAGGATTAGGACTAGGGGATGTGGACTTCTTGGAGTAGATGTGGCCTTATTGGAGGAAATATGTCACTGTGCTCTGAGAATTTCAATTTGGATACTATTTGAACCTGAGAAGTTTGTTGCTCTTCATTTGGTGTCTTTTATACAAGGAAAATTCAAAATGAATTTTCAAAATGAAGGAGGTTTCAAAATGCCATGCCTGGTAGTAGTTCCCTCCCTCCCTCTCTCCATCTCTCTCCCCCTCCCTCCCTCCTTCCCTTTACTTTTCATGCTGCCTGAAGACTAGGAGGCAGAACTCTCAAGAACTCTCAGCACTTCCTCAGTGCCCTGTCAGCCTGCGTGACATCAAGTTCTCTACCAGATTGCATGGAACTAAACCACCTTTTGTATGTACACACACACACACACACACACACACACACACACACACACACACACACACACACACGGATGTATTTATACTATGAAGTGAATTTAAATGGTCCAGCCTCAGATCTCAAAGGCAATGAAAAGAAAGAAAGCTGACACCAGTGAGGTCTCATCAGTATCACACAACTTGGAGCTGCCTAGGATGTAAAAACATTTTACTACAGGGCCTTAATCACAAGGCTCCTTCTGAGATCATTGTTCATGCCAGTGCCCCAACGAAGAAAACATAATCTGAACATAATCTTGTATTGATCCCCTTCTCCTCAGGATCTGTTATTGGGATTTTTTCCTGAGTGAGTGTATATTCGTTTCCAGTGTGAACCCAGTTTATCAAATCAGGTTCTCAGTATTTCGTCCTTAACAGGTTAATTGGAGATGTGGATTTGTTAAGTCATTATGACAATCCTGAGAGGTAATAGCCGCAACTATCCCTCTGTTCATGTTAGTCTCCTAAACACACACACACACACGCACACGCACACGCACACGCACACGCACAAGCACGCGCACGCGCCCGCGCCCACATACACACACACGCACACACACATGCGCACACACACGCACACGCACACGCACACACACACACACACGCATACACACACACACACGCACACATCATACACTGAATAAGGAAATACAGTTCCTCATCTTGGCTGTCTAAGACTCCTGTTGTCTAATCATCCTTAATTATATTAGGATGAAAACTAATCATTCCACTTCTTAAACTCAACAAAACTAAGCTAGACAGTCTGCCCAGTTCAGTAGGACTCCTTTCCCCTGTATGCGTTCAACATTATCCTTATGTAGTCTAACAGGTAATCTTTCCTTGCCACCCTGGGCTTCAAATCCTACCAAATTCATTCTTACGTGTGATCTGTTTCCTGACTCATTCTGTCTTTCTCTGATTTATTTCTATGTCTGCCATTCAATTAGACATCACTTTCAAATGTGTCTGCTTCCTTCACTAAGCCTACCTACATTGTTTGGGATTAAAAGTGTGTACTGGATCTGCCCTACCAAGGATCTATCCCATCTGCAGCCACCAAACCCAGACACTATTGCTGATGCCAAGAAGCCCTTGCTGTACCAAGAGCTTGATCTAGAAGTCCCCTGAGAGGCTCTACCAGAGCCTGACCAATACAAATGTGGATGCTCATGGCCAGCACTCGAACTGAGCATGGAGACCCCAATAGAAGAGTTAGGGGAAGAACTGAAGTAACTGAAGGGGATAGCAACCCTGTAGGAAGAACAACAATATCAACTAATCAGAACCCCCAGAGGTCCCAGGGACTAAACCACCAACCAAAGAGTACACGTGGAGGGACCCATGGCTCCAGCCACACATGTAGCAGAGGATGGCCTTGGCAGACATCAGTGGGAGGAGAGACCCTTGATGCTGTGAAGACTCGATACCCCAGTACAGGGGAATGCTAGGCTGGTGAGGCAGGAGTGAGTGGGGGAAGTGGGGGAGCACCCTCATAGATGCAGGAAGAGAAAGAGGAGATAGGGTGTTTGTGGAGGGGAAATGGGGAAGGGGGACAACATTTGAAATGTAAAGAAATTAGAATAACCAATAAGATTAAATAAATAAAGGTATATACTAAGGGCATGTGTATATTTCAGCCAGAGCAGCCATGTTGCTGGAGTAAAATTCTTCTACACTTTCGTTCTATCTGATTAATTTCTCTTTATTCCAGAACTCTGGATAATTTTCTTCTTGGGAGTAGGAAACATCTTTTAAAAAATATTTCTATTCATATTTGAGATTATAATATAATAACATCATTCTCTCCTTCCCATTCTTCTGTTCAAACTCTCCCATACACCTAACCTCTCTCTTTTTCAAATTCATGACCTTTTTATCATTAATTGTATTATACATGTATGTGTGTATATACATATACATATATATTCCTAAATGTATAACTAAGACCTGTACAATGTTTCTTGTATGTATGTATTTTGGACTGAACCTTTAGTAATGGACAACCGATTGCTATGCTCATCTCTGGGGAAGATTATTTCCCCATTTAGCATTCCTTAGTTGTCTGTAGTTCTTTGCATAGGTTGAGGTTTTGTGGACTTTACCCTGTCAATGTTATCAGGTCTATTTTTTAACTTTATTTAGGCAGTTGTGTTGGCAAGATGTTACTATAATTTCATCCCCACTTACACCTGTGTTATCTGATACGTAGTTGGTGTCCCATAAGTGATATTGAAAGGATTATTATTCTGCAAGCAAGACAACAACAACATACCTCAAGTGTTCCCAATTGGGCTTACCCAAAGTGATTTGGTCCTCTCCCTCCAAACTATTTCTCTCTATGTACTTTCTTCATCAGAGACACATAATTAAATTCTTCTGTTCATTTTGCACATAGCACTCTTCTTCATAGTCTTCAGTGACTGAATAGTATTCTCATTCTTTTCTTCAAAGTGCTTTCAGAGTTCTCCTCCCTCCATCCTGACTATATAATGATTTCATTGCCCTCTAACATATGAACTACTGTAGCCATTTCTTGAGGGGTCATGTAGATTTCAGATTCTACAACACTGCAAAAGACTGTGAAATGTTACTGCCTGATCCACTTTACTAAAACAGCAGTCTTGGATGCCATGTCACTAAATCAGACACGAATTTCATCGTCTTTAGGACCTTTGCAAAGGTTTCCATGCTATCCTCAAGCTTCTCTCCATTTATACTCCGCTGTAAACGTGGCCTCCTAGAGCTTTATCACGACCAATATTCTTTTTTCTTTTCTTTCTTTATTATTATTATTTTGGGCGGGGTGGGGGGCAGTGGTGTTGGTTCAAGACAGGGTTTCTCTGTGTAGCCCTGGTTGTCCTGGAACTGACTCTGTAGATCAGGATGGTCTCCAACTCAGAAATCCGCCTGCCTCTGAGTCCCAAGTGCTGGGATTAAAGGTATGCACCAACACCGCCTGGCATACAACCAATATTCTTAATGGCTGTGCAAATTCAAAGAACTCCAAATCTTGAAAATGTCACAACCAACTGTAACTCTAGTTCCAGAGGGTCAGATGCCTTCCCAATTGCTTGTCTGGACAGCAGACATTCACACGGCAGACAGAAATGTAGGCAAAACATCCAAGTATATAAAATAATTTTAAAAATATTTAAATCTCTATATTCTATAGTTATTAAACATTCAGCCAAAATTTAATTTAATGTAAAAATAATATTAAACTTATTCACATTTGCATTTTCAAGATTTTTTTTCAGAGTCGATTATTATTTTTATTTAGTTTACCTGAGAATGCTGTTTCATATAAACACATAGCACAAAATGTCAAAAGTATGTTTGAGGTCCTTTTAGAAATTGCTAGAAATTCTGCCCTTTCTCAAGCCAAAATGTATTTTTTATAATTTTAATTTTTTTGCATTCACTTAGTTTTGTGTGTGTGGCTTCATGTATTTGGAGGTCAATGGACACTTTGCAATAGCCAGGCCTCTCTTTTTTCCATGTACATTTGAAGAATCAAATTCAAATCATCACATAGGGCCTTTACTTGCTGAGTCGGCTCTATGAAACCCGAGTTGCAACCCAAACAATATTTTAAAGGTAAAACATTCTAATAAAATTCAAGATATACAAATTAATCCTTACATGCTGAGGATGACAGAAAGAAAATCTGAAAACGTCTTTGCTTTCTATAATTAAAACATTGTTTTGGCTCAGTGGTTAAGAGCACTAGCTGCTCTTCTAGAGGTCCTGAGTTCCCAGTAACCACGTGGTAGCTCACAACCATCTGGAATGGTATCTGATGCCCTCTTCTGGCATGCAGGTGTACATGGAGCACTCTTAGAACATAAAAAATAAATAAAAAATAAATAAATCTTTAAAAAGACTTATTTTAAAAAAATATATTTCACTTTTTTAAACATGATTAGGCAAATCTACATCCTCACAGGTCACAAATCCACCAAGTCACTAGAATAAGTTTGCAAAAAATAAATGTTCATAGATTCTTGGGGAAGGACAATATTAATTTATTCAGTAACTTTTAAATATTTTTTAAATTATTTTATATACTTAGATGTTTTGCCTACGTTTGTGTCTGCCGTGTGAATGTTTGCTGTCCAGACAAGCAATTGGGAAGGCATCTGATCCTCTGGAACTGGAGTTACAGTTGGTTGTGACATGGGTTCTGGAAATAGAACCCAGGTCCTCTGGTAGAACATCTAGTGTCGTTAACCACTGGGCCGTCCAGCCCCCTCAGTACCTGCTTATCAAGTAACCACTACATACCAAGCACTAAGTATACAACAAAACAGAAAGCAGCCTTATTTTAATTGTATCGACAACACAAAAAGTAACAAGTGAAAGACATGCTTTCAGATGGCTCCACACTGTCTGCACAATGACATTTACATCATGCGACACTCTGTCCAGGAGGAGAGCCTTGGATTTATATTTATCACTTGTAAGTTTTTAACCTATTAATCTGTATCCCCAAATCAGCCTTGGGGTCCACCACAGTTTAGACATGGCTAGCCACTTACTGGTGCAAATAACTGTTGGTGGGACTTCATTTCTTCAAACCAGAATGGAAGTAAAATATTATTTTAAGAATTAATTATAATTGAACATATGCCAAAAGTACATAAAGAAAAAAAGCGTTGGCACGCTCCTCTGCCAGAATAGAAATAGATTTTGGATGCAATTCAGTTTCTAGTAAATTAATGTCCAAGGCACACACGAACAAATGCACACACTTTTGTAATCTCAGCAAAGAGGCCAGGGTGCATGTGAACCTAGAATTGCATCTTTGCCTTCCTCACAGAGGGTAATATCACCCACAGTCTGTCTTTCATGCTCACTAGTCACAGCCTGTATGATGTTTCCTGAAGTCCTATTACAAGTGCTTGAAATAGGAGTTGAGTTTTCTTATTCCCCCTGAGAGACATTATCTATTCCCTCTCGAAGTGGCAACGGAACCACGAGGTGCCCAGCTGACTTGCGTCCATGCGGACCTGCCAAGGGACACTCACTGCGCTCTTTGCATATATCAAAGGAACCATAGTTGTGTATCAACTCATTGCAGCTCATCCAGCTATGACTCTACACCATTCCTTGTGCCGAGCTGAGAAGACATAAAAGGAAATCGAGGTGTCTGCCAGGGAAGAGTTCATAGTCTGGTGCAGATGACAAAAACGCACAAACGGTTTCAATGTGTTGTACTCCAATCCAAGTGAAAGAAAGCAGATCTATATGCGATGTTTGTTCCTCAAGGTCAAGGAGAGCCAGGTCTCTTAACAGAAGCCCAGGCGCTCTGTGCCGATTCTCACTACAGCTCGTTTTGTTGTCTAAGACGGTACGGTTTACATAATCAACAAACTAGTTTAAATATGTAAAATAATTTTTAAAATAGACTCAAATACTATTACAAATTATCGTTGGTTATTATCTCACAAACATCAATGATAAATATTGTCAGCTACAATACGACACCTGTCACAGTATTCACTGTTACTCTGTAATTTCCTGTTTCATTCCATTCTTCAGGTTACACAGTTTATAAAATTAACTTCAGGGTTTAGTTTGTTCTGTACCTTTATAAATTCTTTGAAAGAAAAGAAGACAAATAAGGCTAATACAATGTTAAATATATTACTGTTCTTTGGTTTAGCAATAACACAAAACATATCCTATGGGGTATGCTTTTACCCAAATAAGCAAGATTCTGATCATAGAGACTGATGTTCTCAATCTATTTCTGCACATGTATGGAATATATTTGGCTTCTCTTTATTACAGTCATCCCTGTTACGGAAACACTGCATAGTAGTCATTTTAATTTTCAAAAAAGCCTCTGCTCATTGTACTGATTTTCAGGGTACACCTTGACAAGTTCGAACCAAGACTAAATTGGGCAATTTTTTATAAGTATTATAAACTACATTACATTTACCAAAGTGATTTGCAAATATATCCTTTTCGAAAACCTAGGCGCCCTCTAAACTCTCTATGCTTACCTTTAGGAAATCCGTTGCAAGATCATTATCTTGGGTTTCAGTCACTTGCACATTTTTTAAAGTGTGTGCAAGAGTCCAAAGGAGCAACACAAAAATTAAACATGGATACTCCTTCCATATCAGAAAAAATAAAATAAAATATCTCTTATCAAAAAATAAAAATAAAAAAATTGTCTAAATCAACCATGGCTTATTTTATTATTTGTGAAAAGCCATTTTAAAAAAATATTGCACCCTCAAGAAAACATAAACTATAGAAATTGGTTTAATGTCCTGTTAATTTAAATCAAGCATCTTTCCCTTCCTCTGAAATATCCAGATAATTGGAGTAATTTCAGGGAACTCTTTTAATTAACTAGGCAATTGGCTCCATCTTCCACCTCAATCCTCAACTTCACTCTGTGGATTAAATAGCTTTAACAAAACAAAGCCAGCTCCTCCCACTTCTTCTTTTGGATTATTGTGAGTTCCCCATGGAGTTGTGAGATTAAAAGTGTCTATGATGGACAAAAGAGTCCAACTTTTAAATAAATGTAATTTCCAAATAGTTCCCGGGTTTAATCATGCAATTACCATATCAAAACTTCTTCAAATTCTACAGTTCACCTTTACATTGTTTCCATAAAGTTTGCTTAAGTACTTTCATCTATAATATTGAAAAGCTATATCTTATATCTAAAAGTATTCTCATTTTTGAAATCTGTAAAGCTTTTCTTCCCATATTTGTCTTCTGCTTTTTTTTTAAGACACGGCGTATCTCTAGCTCTATTGGCCTTACTCACAAAGTAATATTTGAAGAGTAACAAAGAAAAAAAAATCATAGTTTATCTGACCTGCATATAAAATCATTCAAGTATACTACATTTATCATATTAAAAATGCATCATTAAAATTTAAAAGCAGGTACAGTTGCTCAATAAGCTAATGCTATAGTCTGAAGACTCCACTCAAGATTGCATTGTTAAATTCCCAGTTGAATAAAGGAGAGAGCAAAGCAGAGGGAGGGCCTCCGGATGACCTTGCTCCAAGGTGGTAGGGCACTGAGAGCTGCTGTCTGCTGTGGTTGAGCTCCACGCTGAGGCTCTTCCCTGTACTGCATTCGCACAGCAGGAGATGGATGCCCTACCCAGAGCAGCTGGAACCTGCTGCACCCCAGTGCAGAAACCTCCCTCCGTGGGGCTCCACCCCTGTGTCCTTGTGAACACAAACCCCTGTTTCCAGGGTGAATTGATGGCTTATTGCCTGTGTGCCCAGATGACTCAGTGCTTCTCAGAAAGCATGTGGAAAGATGCAGCATAAAGAAACTTCATGATAAAAACCTCGTCGGAACAAAATTTAACCTTCATAAGAAGCATGTCTACCTATAAACTCTTACAGTCACTTTTATTACATGTTGGATTATTCACCTCACATCAGCCTAGGAAGATCTGGACAAGACTGTGGAAATCCATTAATTAGATTACTCTGGCAAATATTAACTAAGCAAAATCCCATTCTTTTATAGAATACATCTAGAATTCTAAATTTAAACACCTAAGTCTGCATTCCTTTGTCCTGAATACATACATATGTCTAACTTGAACAATATTTTCTTTTAAAAAATGTAATTTTTTGTTTTGTTTAGTTCTTTAATTTTTTATTGGTTATTTTGTTTGTTTACATTTCAAATATTATCCCCCCTTCTCTGTTTCCCTTCCAAAAACATCCTATACCACTTCCCCTGACCCTGCTTCTCCCCACCTACCCACTCCTGCCTCACCTTAGCATTCCCCTACACCCGGGCATTGAGCCTTCACAGAACCAAGGGCCTCTCTTCCCATTGATGCCCAACAAGGCCATCCTCTGCTACATATGCAGCTGGAGCCATGGGTCCCTCCATGTGCACTCTTGGTTGGTGGTTTAGTCCCTGGGAGCTCTGGGGCATCTGGTTGGTTGATATTGTTGTTCTTCCTGAAGGGGTGCAAACCCCTTCTGCTCCTTCAGCTCCTCAGTCCTTTCCCTACCTCCTCCACTGGGGTCCCTGTGCTCAGTCCAATGGTTGCCTGCAAGCATCTGCCTCTGTATATGCCAAGCTCTGGCAGAGCCTCTCAGGGGACAACTATATCAGGCTCCTGTCAGCAAGCACTTCTTGGCATCAGCAATAGTGTCTGGGTTTGGTGGCTGTATATGGGATGGATCCCCAGGTAGGGCAATCTCTGAATGGCCTTTGCTATACCTTTTAGGAAAGTTGTGTTCACCCTGGAATTACTAGGATTAACATGGACAAAATAAAATAAGGTAAAAAGTCTGACTTACAATCTTCACAGAAAATATACCCTGAACAGCAATGCACACTGCATCCACACTGCAGCTTTCTCCACCATCATGGAGGCGCCTACCTCCCCACTGCACTCACACTCTCCTGTGTACCATTGCAGGTGTCACAGAAATCTTACGTTTACATGATTTAACAAAGATCTAAATGCACTACTCCATGTAAGGTATTAGACTTATTTCAATCACATCTTTCTGCCATGAGTTGTAATTTGTTAGGAACCATCAAGTTTTGGGGGATTCAATAATTTCTCACTATTAAGAGAAAAAGATAGAACTTTTAAAAAAAGCAGTCAGCAAGTGCCTTCTCACTTCTAAGGACAGTCTTGTTTGTTTTTTGGTTTGGTTTGATTTGGTTTGGTGTTTTGAGACAGAAATTCTCTGTGTACCCCTGAATGTCCTGGAACTCTCTGTGTAGACCAGGCTGGCCCCAAACTCCGAGGTTCCCATGCCCTTGCTTCCCCGATGCTGGGATTAAAGGCTTATGCCACTATGCCCAGCTAAGAATGTGGTTTTGAAAAGTCGTGATTATAATATAAAATGTTGGTACTGGGTTTGGGAAATAGCTTCTTTCTGAACAGATATTTTAAATATCTTATTGGAAAACTACCTTTCACCTTGCTCTCTGACACAAACACCATGATGTAGAAATCCAATTGGCAAAGTATAACTAAGGGTTCTACTGGCATATTTTATTTTAATAGTAGTTCTCTTAACTCTCAACAATGATCTTCAGTTATTAAAAAATAAGGAAAGCAGATTCCAATGCCTGTTAAATTAGTATGTCATCCAGAGCATGATTTCTCACTTTTAGATAATAAGCCTACATTTAAACTCTAGAACATTCAAGTCTCCCAGGGTAAAAACACTAAAAATCTGAAACCCTTAAACATTATTTAATATAAGCCTTCCAGGTACCCAGCAGTGCTCCCATGACATAAATCTTAGGTTTTAGTGATTTTTTAGGAACTGTTTCGCTTCTTTCTCCTCTGTCATGTTGTTTTTCTATATCCCCATCTTGTTCTCTGTATGCAATTATTTACTTGTGTTTATAAGCCGATCTAATACCCCACTGTGAGATAATTTACAGTTCTTGTAAAATACCTATCCATGTGTATACATTCCAATGTAATAGATTTGAGATACACACAGCTTGAAGGATAACCTTTGGTGGATGAGTTTAATGTTAAAAATCAGCATCATTTTTTTCCCCGTCACTGAACACCCACATCAGCAACAGCCATATTGCCATTTTCTCTTCTACTGTCTTTGCATCTACTTTTGTATCAGGCACAAATAGCAAACTGGTCCTGTATTTACTGTCTGGAAAACAGTCCTAAATGTTTATAAAAATCTACACAATTCTCTAAAAGACATAAATGTACTGCCCGATGTGAAAATTAGACTGTGTCATTCTAACAAAATGGTTTTAGCTTTTTATGATAATTTGTGTGGAGAGCATCAAGTTCTTTGACATCCAGTAATTCGTAACTCCTAATCTTACTCATTTGAAGGAGTTACTGAAGTAAAAGTCAAGATTTCCAGTAGTGGGCAGCTGGCTGAACTAGCCACTTAATTATCTTGATAAGTTTTCATTTAGTCTTTGTGCTCAGTCAGCACTATATGGTGCTTACTGTCATGCCTAACATCACCAGGTAAGAGGAACCCTTGATGATAGCTTGATTGTGTACATAACCTTCACAAGGGCACTGCAACGGTTAAATGGAATCAACACAAGCTGTGCTTGATTTCTAGAATTTGAAACAGGGTATTTGGAAAGTCGCTAATCTTAACAATAGGCTTGGAGAGGCAAAAGGACACAAAAGGCTGTGACCAGAGTCAGATTAGATCAATAGTCAGGAGCAGCGTGTGGGCATGGACCAACTCCAAAGTGTAACCGCCATGCTGGATTCACCGTATCTAGTAGCAGGAAGTAAAGATGCAGTGGGAGATTCAGTTGGAATCGTACTCTCCTGCTCACCACCTTCTGCATGTGAGTTCCATTTTCTGTACTCCACCCGAAGCCACAGTGAATGTGCCCCACACTCAGCCTTTCCAGATAGTAAGTACAGAGCAAGGGAAATAAAGGCGGAGGACTCAGAAATGGAATTGGCAGCTGAGACAAGCCAGCCTTGTGCTGAAGATGAGTTAGACAAAGCAGGTAGTCATACACATAAATATTAATAAATATGAGCAAACAACAACTGTGTGGACATGCCATACCAGACAAACTTTATTATCAATACCATATAGCAGAGACTCATTTATGTTGTCTGTGTGATGTGGTCTTTACAGGAAATCAGAGCATCCACCACTAGAAACACATGAAGCTCAGTTCCCTTTAACAGGTAAAGTACTCAGTGGCCTATAGAGATGGACTTAGAAGAAGCTAAATTTAAGAATAAAATATATTGTAGACCAATATAAAAACCTATTCTCTGTACCCTTGTAAAGACCATCTGTATTCCTCCACACACACAAAAAAAATACTTTAAGCATTTCTGTTGTATGGTATTTTGCTGGGTTCTGACCCTGCACAAAATAGATCGATCTTTAAAAAAAAAAAAAGTCAATCAACAGATAAAGGCTATAATAGCTGTCTTGAAGATCACATTGTGAAGATGCTGAATCCACCATCAAGGTGTCAGAAATGCTAACAGCCAGTGAAACACAGGGTAAGTAGATATTATTTATCTGAAGAGAGAAGTTTGGGAGGAAATATCTGTGAAGTTGTGGACACATGATCGTGTCACGCCCAGAAAGCTGAAGAGACACAGAGCATCTGCCACAAGAATGTGAATTCTAGGCACTTAATTGCTTTATGAGGTGTTTCTGACTTGTATGCTTTCTTCTTTTTTCTTCTTCTTCATCTTCTTCTCCTTCTCCTCCTTCTTCCTCTTCCTCTCCTCCTCTTTCTCCTGATCCTCCTCTTTTCTCCTCCTTTTTTCTCCTCCTCCTCCTCCTCCTCCTAATAAAATTCCATACTGTTTTCTGCATCTTGCAGCACGTGGCTGAGAACTATCAGATTAGGTCATTCCGCGTTTGCGTCCTGAGAATGGTGGGATCAGTTTTGAGTGTTAGAAAGATCCCTCCAAAGGCAAGATACCCAGTGGATCAGAAAAGTGTGAGACTGGATAACTGGGAAACAAATTAGGAGATAATTGCACTGGAGCTGATGGAATTTGAAGAATTCAAAGTAAGGAACTGTGGCTTATGAAGGGTCTGTGTGTGGGGAAGACACATAGAGTTGACGTCCCGAAGAAGGAACTACAGGGTACGGAGGTAAAAGAACAAAATGCTGAACATGAGAAATTTAGGGAAGGCCTGAATCACTGGTTTGGTTGAGTAAAGTAGTATCATAAACCACATATGGAGTAAAGAAGGAACTCGTTGGAAAGGAAGAAAGTTAGGAAACTTTGCATTAAAGCAACACTGTTCACCTGTAGAACATGAGGTGTACCTGTGGAGTAGCTAAAGAAAAATGCAGCAGGAGAGCTGGCCCAAAGCTGCAGGCAGACTGGGAGTCCAGAGGAAACACCCCTGTAGGATGCGAGGGAAAGAAGTCTCTGTAGCAGAGTGAAAGTCAGAGGTAGCAAGTCAGACTGAAACAATCTAGGACAGCAGCGGAGAGAGCAGCAGCAGTGAAGGAGCAAGCGAAGGCACTGACTGGGAACAGCTCGCTGCTGCTAAGCTAGAACAGCATTTCAAGTGAGGCAAGAAAACAACATCCAACAACAAAGACTAGTTGAGAAAGAGTCTGAATATAGTCTGGAAGTCTTAAGCAAACGTCCAGGGTGTTTCATAGTATGCTATAGCTTGCCCTATGCTAAAAAGCCGTAAAGGTAAGAGAGTTTCTTTTCTCCCCGTATAGCATATCAAAAGTTTTAAAGTAAATACAATTAACAAAGAAACTATGCAAAGAAAGTAGGAAATAACCATAACTGTAGCCCACAAATCCAGAAAAACAACTCTAAATGAAGCCAAATCTAGACAGACTCCATAATACAGTTCATGCTTATTTATGTACTGATCCCATACCACACTAGACATCTCTGAGGTAGGGACATCACCTATGAAAATATGATCCAAAGTCAAGGAGCCTCAGGACTCTCCTAAACCCAATAGTCCTTAGTTAGAATAAAAGGGACCATCAGGTTGAAGGGATTTTGTGGTTATATAAGAAACCAGATTCTGACACAAACAGAGTGGAAAGTGGTGGTGGTGGTGGTGATGGTGGTGGTGGTGGTGGTGGTGGTGGTGACGGTGGTGGTGTTGGCGGTAAGATTTGCATGTGGGTACTCATCAGGATCAACAGAGGACAGGGCTCACAATTCTGCTATCTGAGAGCATGCCGGACAGAACATAGGTTGTGCATGCTCACTGTAAATAAGGAACCATATTTGAGGAAAAGGAGTATAGAGACTCATTTGCCCTGAAACTGCCTGTTGAAGTCCCAAGCTTATGAAAATTACTTTTCTATTATATGCCAACATTCTGCAAACACTTAGTTTCAACCATTTTATTCCTGCTGGGTCTGGAGACCATGCAATTTCAGCTATTCTGGAGGCTTAGCAGAATGAATGGAAACAGGCAACCTCGGGGGTGGGAGTTGGGGGAGCCCTCGGAACTGCACGAGAGACCTGGGAGGTGAGAGACTCTTAGGACTCAAAGGGAGGGACCTTAGATGAAATACCCCCAATAGTGGGAAGACGCAACTTGTAGAGTCTACCTCCAGTAGAAAGACAGGGCATTGTGGGGGGATGGGGTTGCAATCCTACAGTCAAAAACTCTGACCCAGATTCTTCCTGTCTAAAAGAACTTCGGGGACAAAAATGGAGAAGAGACTGAAGGAAAGGAGGTTGAGTGACTGGCCCAACTCTATCTCAACAGGCTGCTCCAAGGCCTGTCACTATTACTCATGCTATGGTGTGCTTAAAGATGGGAGCCTAGCATGGCTGTCCTCCAAGAGGCCCAACAAGTGGATGACTGAGACAGATACAAATATTTACACCCAACCAGTGGACAGAAGCCAGGTCCCCTTGTGGTTAAATTAGCAGTGAAAAGCTGAAAAAGGCTGAGGAGGAGGGCGATCCCATAGGAAGACCAGCAGTCTCAACTAACCTGGACTTCTGAGATCTCTGACACTGAGCCACCATCCACACAGTATACACTAGCTGTTATGAAGCCCCTAATACATATACAGCAGAGGACTTCCTGGTCAGGCTTCAGTAAGAGAAGATGCACCTAACCCTCGAGAGACTTGAAGCCCCAGAGAGTGGGCAGTCCTGGAGGGGGTGGGAAGGACATCCTCTTGGAGACAGGGGAGAGGAGGAGTGGGAGAAGGAACTGTGGGAGGGTGGATCAGGAGGCTCCAGACTGGGGTGTAAAACAAGAAAAGTAATGGAAGAAACAAGGAGGAGAGATAGAAAGTCGTTCAAATGTGGCTAAATGAGCAGAATACTATCTCAAGGAAATCTTGAAAAGGAACAAGAGGTATAACTCAGTGGTAGAGCTCAGGGTTTCTTCCTCTGCACAGAAAGAAAGAGGACAATCGGGAGGAAGAAGGGGAAGGAAAGAAGGGAGGGAGGGAGGGAGGGAGGAAGAGAGGGAGGGAAGTTGTGAGGACTGGAAGATGGGAGGAAGGGAAATGAGACAGAGAAGGTAGGCAAAGTGGAGAAGAGGAGGGGAAAGAAAAGAATGAAACCAACGAGTTTTCTTTCCTCAACACAAATAGGCATCATGAAGGAACCCACGTGGAATTAAAACTGTATAAACGCAGGCAGGCAGGCACGCACGCAGAGCTCACACACTAGCTAATAAAATAAGCCGTGGAACAAAACAGCACGCCAATCAGACCCTCTTTCATTGCGATAACACTCTCTAAGTAGCAATGTCACTGCTTTATCGTGGATTGCTGAGACTTTGTAGGTCAAGCCCTAGGTTAGCAGTTTACTGGCTGGAAGACCTGAAAGATTGTTCATATCTATGATTCAGTTTCTACATAGGCAAAACGAAGAAGGGATTGAGTTCTTACCCAGAAGAGAAGTGCTTGAGAGATTCTGGGTGAGTACTCACACAATATCAGAATCAGTACCTTCTATTATCAAACTGAGTCTAGGGCTTAAAAAGCAGACTAGTAAGGACGGAAGACAAAGGTGACATAACTATGCATAAGAAATAAAGAGGAATGCAAGGTAAGTCACGGAGGACGTCATGCAACCGTCTGCCAAATACATCATTGTTGCACATATGAGAGATCCATCACTTGGGACACTGACTAGAAAGATCTCAAATAATTAAATGTTTTAAGATGATCACATATGAAGCGTTTAAGTTTTTACAGATATTGGGTGCAATTAGAAACAAAACAGTTATTCCCTGGGTGTTTCACATTTATTGTAAGTATTACTTGAAATGTACACTTTCATTTCCAGGCGTTCCCTTTCAATGCCAATAATGACCTCTTCAATTAAATGAAGGAAGACGAGAGCCAGCCCGTAATCAATCAGAGAAGACACGAAACCATCACAGTTTTTAGGTCAAAGCCTTCTCCTTTTCAGCAATAGCAGCTTATTACTATATTTGATTTTAACTTTATCTTTCCAGTGTAGACTTAAGAAATAACTTAAATGCATTGTTCCTGTCGTAACACCAACCTTTCTGATGAGGAAAGAAAGAAGCCGTTTTTGAAACATGGAAAGGCAACTTCTATCTGGATAAATGTTGTCAGCACTGGACATTATCTTCTGTGATAGAAATCCAGTATTCTTTTTTTTTTTTTTTTTTTTTTTTTTGGTTTTTCGAGACAGGGTTTTTTCTGTATAGCCCTGGCTGTCCTGGAACTCACTTTGTAGACCAGGCTGGCCTCGAACTCAGAAATCCGCCTGCCTCTGCCTCCCGAGTACTGGGATTAAAGGCGTGTGCCACCACGCCCGGCTTTTTTTTTTTTGGTTTTTCGAGACAGGAGTATTCTTAAAACATCACAGAAGAAAATGACATGTATTTTATTGATAATACCTTATTTTGAGTTTTTCATTAATGGATCATTTTTTAATTAATAAAATTATATAATAAAATAGAGTAACTGCATTTCTTAGTCTTTTTTCTTTCTTTTTTTCTTTTTCTTTTCTTTTCTTTTTTTGTCGTTATTGGATATTTTCTTTATTTACATTTCAAATGTTATCCCCATTCCCAGTTCCCCCCACCCTGGAAACTCCCTATCTCAAACCCCTCCCCTGCTTCTATGAGGGTGTTCCCCATCCACCCACCCATTCCTGCCTCCCCACCCTGGCATTCCCGTACACTGGGGCATCAAGCCTTCACAGGACCAAGGGCTTCTTCTCCCATTGATGACCAACTACTCCATCCTCTGCTACATATGTGGCTGGAGCAATGGGTCCCTCTTTGGTTGGTGTTTTAGTCCCTGGGAGCTAGAGGCCATGTGGGGAGGGGCTCTGGTTGGTTAATATTGTTGTTCCTCCTATGGGATTGCAAACCCCATCAGCTCCTTCAATCCTTTCTCTAACTCTACCATTAGGGACCCCGTGCTAAGTCCAATGATTGGCTGCCAGAATCTGCCTCTGTATTTGTCAGTCTTAATATTATTTTAATGTATTTTAAATGTTAGAGCTTACATACTTTTCTAGGAAATTATACTGTTATTCTCAGACTCATTTAAGACCATTCAGGAATTCTTAAGGACTATTTAGAAACTTTCAGTTCAATATGAAAATGTAATTTATGACTTTTAAGCACTCTTCTGAAAAATACAAGAAATAAAAAAAGTATATAATAAAAGTCCTACTTTAGAACTACATCTTTTTCCTTTACAATGATATATATCTTCCCTCTATTTATCCATCCCTCGCTCCCTCCTTCCTTCTTTCCTGTCTTCCCCCCACCTCACTTCTGAGTGTTTCTTTGTGTGTGCGTGTGCGTGTTGGTGTGCGTGTGCGTGTTGGTGTGTGTGTGTGTGTGTGTGTGTGTGTGTGTGTGTGTGTGTGTGCACGCGCGCCCATGCACATGCTTGCAACTTAAACACTAATGAGTCTCTGGTGTAATTCTTTTTTTTCTTTCTTTCTTTCTTTTTATTTTTTTGGTCAAAAATGCCTTTGTAAAGCCTTGGGCAATTTCTTACCATTCAAAAGATAATTCATAGTTTGCCTGTAAATTATATAAAGTGCCACATGCATTAAAATTCAGTCTGTAACTTCGTTTTCAAAATAACTGAGAAGAAATAACACAAAACAAGTAAGAGTCTTAAACCTTCAGTGAGTTAAGAAACAGTGTACACATTTCAATACTATTGGTGAAGTCAACTGTCCTTGCACTGAAAATAGGATAGTTACAGATTTAACTAAGATCAGTCAGCGCAGGAGATATCCTGAAAGGGCGAGATTGTTGACGCTGTCAGTGGAAGAAACGGGAGGGATTCCAGATTATTTTTCTAGCCGATGTTTGATCAGTACAAATCTATAAAGTCGCAAGATGAATTTAGTGTGAAAGATGAAAGTTGAAAGAAGCCGAGTCTTGTGTTGCCCTAGGAACCTGCTGTGTAGCAAGAAGATCATGAACTCAAGACCAGGCTGATCTAAACAGCTAGCCCAGGTCACAATCAAAGACAGAAAGACTCTGAAGAAAGAAGTCAAAGATGAAAAGAAGAAAAGGGAGAGAGGGGAAGGTGGAAAGGAAGGAGAGAAGGAGGGAGGGGTAAGAGACAGTGATCCAGTCAGATGATTCGAGGCCTTTACAGGGATGATGGGGTAGTAGAAGCTATGCAGCAGCGATTAGCTTTCATGGTTGCTAGAGTCGTAAAAGCGAGGACTAGAGGCAACTGCTATAAGTATCCTCTCTAGAAATGCGATTGTGAACAATACCAGGAGAGTGATCATTCACTCAACCTTGCTACAAAACGGAGCTTCAGCCACAAAAAAAGACTTCAGATCTCCTTCCAAGTCTTTGCAGTAATTTTAAAAGTCCTAAACATCTTTCAAAGCTCTAGTCCACATGATGATAACAGACTCTCCGAACAGCTCATTTTAACCCCCCGGAGGGGGGGGCGGGGGGGCACCAAAGGCTATTTAGACCTTTGAAGGTGAGCAGGGGCTATTGGTCTGCGCTTGCCTCTGGCATGTGTGCGTTCACACAGCTCTTTTGACTTCGTTGGCTTGCGTTTCCTGGGCTGCTGTAGCTGCTTTTGATACTGCGGCTGGAAGACATTACCAGTTCCTTTATTTTAAATGCGGGTTGTTTCATTTGTAACTTAGGTCACTGTATCTGACCTTTCCTCCAACCTTTTGTGATGTGTTTCCTAGATCTCTTCAACTCCTGCTTTAACAGAGAGATCTGAAGTGAGAAAAACTTCTGTCACTTGCACTGCCTTGTCTCTATTGCATAGAAATCTTGTCATGGCTAGATTTTTTTTCTGACAGTAGTAAGTATTGCAGTTGTCAAATTGATTTTATTAATTGATTTGCTTGCTTGCTTATTTGTTTATGTCAGTTTGTAGAGTATGCATGCCACAGTTGAGGGGCGGGGGTACTGGAGGTCAAACCCTCACACTTTGTAACAGGAACCTCTCCCTTGACTGATCTCATGAGCCTACATGATTTTAATATCTTCCCAGGCATTAAACAGATGTCAGAGTAAATGACCAAGCCACACAATAATCAGAGGAACCCATACTCTCAACAGAATTACCGGGACACAATACAGTCAGAATAAATACCATTGCTATAGATTGCCAATAACAGAGGGAACATGTTTGGAAGAAAATGGACATAGAGAGGTTTAGACTTTGTTAAACAAGTATATAGGTTCAATGCCATGTCCGGAAGCACCTGGAATTCCTCCGTATGCAAATGAGGCATCCCTCCATCACCCTGGCCCTGGCCAATAATGTAATTCACCCATAGCCCATGCTCACTCCTCAAAGGTTTAAATACCCTTTGTTTACCCCGTTAAAATGAGGTGTCTCACTGAAGCTGCCCTTCTGAGAATCTGTTCACACCGTGTCCCTCACAGCTGGAGGTTGCTTCCCCTTCCAGAATCTGCTGTTGTGATAGCATTCAGTCAGGGAAGAGAGCATGAGCAGCACTCCAGCCTATGCGGAAATGTCCAGAGGATTATCTCATATGCAATGAGACAAGTTGGGTACTGTGTATTTAAATTTCAAAGAACAGCCAGGCAGTGGTGGCACAAGCCTTTAATCCCAGCACTTGGGAGGCAGGCGGAGACAGGCAGATTTCTGAGTTCGAAGCCAGCCTGGTCTACAGAGTGAGTTCCAGGACAGCCAGAGCTACTCAGAGAAACCCTGTCTCGAAAAAAATCCAAAAACCCAAAAAATAAAAAAATAAATCAAAGAACATATTGAATCAAATTGTTCTATTTTAAATAGAACAAACTAACTTTAGCTTGTATAAGTAATAATCAAGGCCAAGGAGATGTCTGATTTTGTTGTACTTTATTGTAATCATCTAATTGTAATATTAACTTAAATTCTTTTCTAGTTTTATGATCTTTGTACTAATAATACATTGCTGCCTAACAAAATAGAAATTTCCCAAAACCCTTCAAAAGTATTAAGTTAAGTTTAAAAAAAAAGTTCTAGAATGAGGTTTGATAGAATTAAGACAATATAAATTAATTCTCATTAAAATACTGATATCAAATCTCATTTTTTAAAAAAAAGTAAAATGTTAACCTTTCAAAATGTGTCATTATGCATAAATAAAAACTATTTCATTATTTTTATTAATGGCCTTTTTTTATAATGTGATTGACATATCTGTTTTTATCTTTAAAAATATTGTCTACAAATTAGATTTCTTTCAAGCATCAAGCCCTGATCATTGTATATGATATAGTTCACAGAAACTTTTTGATATTATTTTTTTTAAATATAAAGTTAAATGACTAAGACTTTGAGATTACTTCTTAAAACCTTTTTATATTCTTATAAAATCCTTATCCAAATGATTTATTCTAGACTAATTAAGAATGAAGATCATAAGTTTATTAATTGTCAGATTTATACCCTCAGCATAAAAGTGAGTGAATCAAATGTAAATTCCATGTCATATGCAAATGTACAATAGATTTATTTAAGCTTAAAAGTTTAACCAAGGAATATAATGATTCACACTAAAAATTTCTTTTGCAGCATATCTAAAGGAATTTGCATTCGAAACAAGGCACTATCATTACCTTACGTATGCAAAGTCACATGTTTGCTGTTCCTAAAGCAATGCCATCTTTGATTAATCTTGGTTGTCAAGTTGACTACATCTGGAGTCAACTGAGACCCGTGCAGCTGGGCACTCTGGTGAGGGGGTTTGACTGGATTATTTGAGGTGGGAAGACCTACCGTAAATCTGAGCTACTGCTGGTAAAGCAAGTGAAAGAAACTTTGACTCCTTCCTGCTTGCCCTCACTCTCATTGGCAAGTTCAACTGCTGAGAAATTCCTTCAATGAGATTAGAATCTATTTCTTCAGGATTCCAGCAAAAACTGAAGCCTCGCTGAAATATCCAATTTTGTGACCTGAACAACTATCCGATTCTTAGCCTTTCCATTGGAAAGCAGTTAATACTGGACTAGCCAAACCACAAATGTAAGCCACTCTAATAAAACAAACTAGGTCTATCACACAAAGCCCTAGAACCTGGAATTTCTAGTGTTGCTGCAGATTAGTTACCTTGCATTAAATTATGTATTATCTTGATCATACTGTGAATATACCTAACAAAAAAACTTAAGGGAGAAACATTTCATTTGGCTTATCATTTGTGGGTACCATCCATCAAGACAGGAGAGATGTGGAGGCAATAGTACCAGTTGTAGTGGCCCTGGCATTAAGGAACTGGTCACATAGTGACAGAAGTTAGGAAGCAGAGAATGAGTGGATCATAGTCCATCTTCTCCTTTTGATTAAGTCTGGGGCTCCAGTCCCTAGACTGACCTGAGTCACCCATATTAAGGGTATGCCTTTCCAGTTCAATTAAACCTCACTGGAAATGTCCTCACAGACATACCCCAAAGAGTATCACTCACACCATTCTAGATTCCATCAAGTTGATAAAAATGTCTTTCAAATTGGACAGAGTGCTGGTCCTTCAGTGATATAAGAGGCTCAATGTTCTAAAAATTATATTGTATTTGTATTTTTTATTGGTTATTTTATTTACTTTCATTCCAAATGTTGTCCTCCTTCCCAGTATCCCTCCTCTCCCCCTTCCCCTCCCCCTCCCCTTTGCCTCTATGAAGGTACTCTCCCACGCACCCACTGACACCCCCCACCCCGGGCGTCACTGCTCTAGCATCCCCCTACACTGGGGCATCAAGCCTCCACAGGACCAAGGGCCTCTCCTCCCATTGATGCCATTTCCCTCCCTCTTTGTATTAAACTTCCACATACTCACTTTACAAGTAGACATTAATTTCTTTACTTTATGTAATATCTAGTTTATTGGGAGTAAGTAATTTACATTTTCCATGAAAACTAAGATACTGTGATAGGAAGACATTTAGTTAAATTGAGATTTGCTGTGAGAATACATTGAAATGGTGCTCTTGTAATTTTATAATCACCCAGCCAAAGGCTAGTTTGGTTTCATAGAAGATAAGTATGTTAATGATAATTTTTAATTTCCCTATTATTAGTGTAGCTTTATATTTAGAAGAATTACAGAACAAAATAATTATCCATCTCGAGTACAGAGCTTTTATTTCTAGCTGTCCTACATAAATTCTTTAGTCAAAAAAAATCAAAGCTTTGTAGAACAAATGAATTAATAGAGAAATTAATTGGGCCATGTTTCTACTTTTAAAAATCAAGTTATACTTTAGTGAGTCTTGGAAAACTTTTTAAAACCCATAATAAAACAGAATATACTAATTTTTGAAATATGTATCTTAATCAAAACATTTAACACAAATGTTATTAATGAAATAAAATGCTGAATTATTTTAAATAATTTTCTATAGTTAAGGGATATAATTATTTCTTAACAATGCAAATGTTTTCTGAATTAACTTTCAGTTGAAAGATCCATGATGGAAGACATGCAGAGACCCACAGTCAAACTTGGGCAAAGCTCAGGGAATCTTGTGGAAGTGGGGGAGGAAGAATTGAAGGAGCCAGAGGGGTCAAGGGCACTACAAGAAAACCTATCGATTTTACTAATCTGGACCCATTAGAACCTCACAGAGACTGAATCAACAACCCAAGAGCATTTGACTAGACCTAGGCCCCCTGCACATATGTACATAACAGATATACAGCTTAGTCTTCATAGGAGACCCCTAACAACTGGAGCAGGGGATGTCTCAGACTCTGTTCCTGCCTTCAGACCCCTGTTGCCCAACTGGGCTGCCTTGTCCAGGCTCAGTAGGAGCATGTACACTAGTCCTACTGCAACTTGATATGCCGAGTGAGTTGACATCCACAGGCCTCCCTTCTCTGAGAAGAAAGGGAGGCGAGGATGGAGGGGAAGAAGAGATGAGAGGGAGAGACTGGGAGGAGGGAAGCTGCTACTGGAATGCAAAGAAAATTAATTAATTTTTCAAAAAAGAAAGATCCAATTCTCAAAGATTTCTTATTACAGATTTTTTTCAGTTGCTGCAAATACTAAACCTGTAACAAAAGTATAAGAAGGTAGCTGTGTAACCCGGGCTGGGTGATGCTCTACTCATTTATTTTGATGTTTTTCTCATTTTCCCTTAATATTTGCATTACAGCACTGAAGGAATTAAGTAGGACACTATAAAAAGATTTTGAAACATTTCAAAAACACTTCTGTAAGACTTATTGCGTTTACTATTGAATCCTACCAGCATTTGGGGGTCCTTTCAAAAGCACATCACAGCTGCTCTTTAGAGGTCTTGATGCTCAGGTTTATAATATTTTTATTTTCAATGTAAAAGTTAAATCTGTGCCATACAAAGATTCAGGGCTCTTAGGAGCTAGGTCACTCAAGGGGAAAAACTTAGGCTGGGATTTACAAGAGGGAAAAATGGTGTTTCACCCTTGAAGGGTCTGAAATGAGAAGGACTCTGGATGATACTCAAGGACGTTAGCTTTTTTTCTTAGATAGTTTAGTATAAAGTGATTAAAATTCCCTTTTCATTCCTATAGTGTGATTTATTAGTGAACAAAAACAATTATACCCAACATGGAATGTGAGGACAGGAAAGGAGATACATTTCAGTTCAAACAGAACTGAAGGTCTTCCTATCTTGTAAGAGACACCTCCAATAATGTAAGAGGAGGAGGAGGAGGAAGAGGAAGAGGAGGAGGGAAGGAGAGGAAGAAAGGGGAAGGAGGAGAAGGAGGGGGAGAGGGAGGGGGAGGAGGAGGGGGGAGAGGAGGAGGAGGAATAGGCAATATAGCAGTCAAAAAAAGAAAAGAGAGAGAGAGAGAATTACCCTGTGTTCTGTCTTATAGATGACTGTGAGCATCCACTTCTGTAGGGAAGGGGGAGGATATAGGGAACTTTCGGGATAGCATTTGAAATTTGAAATGTATATAAAGCAAATATCTAATAAAAATGTGAAAAAAGAAAATAAATTATTGTGTTATTGGCAAAAAAAAGAGGATTGCATAAATCATTATTTAATTAAAATCATTAAATGTTGAAAAGGGGAAGTACAGGTTGCTTTGAGAGTATGCTAAGCAAACAATAGGATTGGCTAGTGGTGTCGTTTTGCCTAGAGAAAGAGGAACTCATGAGGAAATTCTGTAGCAGAGCCCAGTGTGGTGACACATGCCTGTAAGCCCAGAATTTGAAAGATGGGGGGAGGGAGGTGGGGCAGTCTCTAGATGCTCCATCCTTTCGTCTCAGCTCCAAACTTTGTCTCTGTAAATCCTCCCATGGGTATTTTGTTCCCTATTCTAAGGAGGAATGAAGTGTCCACACTTTGGTCTTCCTTCTTCTTGATTCTCATGTGTTTTGCAAATTGTATCTTGGGTATTCTAAGATTCTGGGCAGACACTATTGCATATGCCAGCAAGATTTTGCTGACAAGTCCCTGATATAGCTGTCTCTTGTGAGGCTATGCCACTGCATGGCAAATATAGAAGTGGATGCTCACAATCATCTATTGGATGGAACACAGGGCCCTCAATGGGGAAGCTAGAGAAAGCACCCAAGGAGCTGAAGTGGTCTGCAACCCTATAGGAAGAACAACAATATGAACTAACCAGTAACTCCAGAGCTCGTGTCTCTAGCTGCATATGTAGCAGAAGAGAGGCCCCTTGGTCTTGCAAACTTTATATGCCCCAGTACAGGGGAACACCAGGGCCAAGAAGAGCGAGTGGGTGGGTTGGGGAGCAGGGTGGGGGGAGGGTATAGGGAACTTTCAGGATAGCATTTGAAATGTAAATTAAGAAAATATCTAATAAAAATTGTTAAAAAATGAAAAAGAAAGAAAAGCATCTCTGAAAAAAAAAAAAGAAGAAAGAAAGAAAATAAGAAAGGCAGAGTCCTGAGTACTGTGAGTTTAGGGCAGGCTAAAGCAGCAAAGTGTGTAGGCGCATGAAGCCAGCCTGGGTTGCAACGCTACACTATTTATCAAAAAGCAAACAGAAATAAAAGCATCAAAAGCATCATGGGCCGGGCTGCTCTGGTGTCATGTGATTGCATTGCCAGAAATCAGGAGTCAGAGGCAGGAGAACTGTTACTTTGAGGTCATTCTAGACTACATAGTAAAAGCTTAACTTGAACAAAGCAAAGCTAAACTCTGTGGCAGAGGGGGAGCATTTGTAGTCCAGTGACTCTGATGGTAAAGACAATAGCAATAACGTTCTTACCTTAAATTTAAATCTCTAACTTGTGCAATCAATTGAAGCAGAAAAAATACTTAATTTCATTGAAAACTATAATAAATATATAATGTTTCATATAATATATATTATACATATATTGCTTATGTATGTGATATATACATATATGTGTGTATATATATATGTATATATATATATGTGTGTGTGTATAGATATGTGTGTGTGTATATATATATATATATATATGTATATATATATATATATATATATATATATATGAAAAGTAAAGCAGTGACAAAGTCTTATTAAAAACTAAGAAAATAGAAAATAGCAAGAATCATATAGAGTAAAAATTATATAAGATGGTTTTCTGGTGAAAATCAGTCTTCTTTCACCCACAACTTTTATTTAAAGACAACACTAGGTTTCTGAGTGCCTCATGTGCACTAAACTAAACTAATTCTCAAATTCAAATTAAATTCTCGGGGCTTATAAAAGAAATTATTTTTCTTGCTATCTGAAATGAATGTAAGTTAAGAAGAAATACGGGATGGGTTTACTTATGTAGTACTTCCAATATAAAGTTGGGATTTATGGCCTACATTAATTATATAAGCTATAAAACAATGGTTCTGCTCTCTGGCTTTAAAATACACTTTTACTCCACAGTAGCATGATGCATTCTTCTGGTTGTTTTGATATTTCTTTAAAGAAAGAAAGAAACAATATGCTGGAAGGTCTAGCCTGTACATATCAGAGTTATGTAAATTTCACCTAAAAAGTTGCACCTCTAAGTATTTTCTACAGAAATAACTGAGCTAAGCTTAACCCCAGAGAAAAATTATAATTATAATTACTTCTAACATGTTTTAACGTTGGCTGTTTTATAGACTCATGTGGAATTATTGGGAGGGCAGAGTAAAACAATCTTGTAATTCTATCCCGTGACTGTCTGATGAGTCTGTCATCTCCTCCCATGTTCCGTGTCCCATCTCTCAGTTCTTAGGTGCTAAGAACAGCATTTTAGCTGATGTCATAACTAGTTATTTCTTTCTTAGTAACTAGTGTGATCTTTTATACTTATCTATGTCTGTTGATTTTTTCATTGTTATGACAAAAATGACTTAAGGAAGAGCTTAATTTTGCTCAGAATTTGATACTGCAGTTCGCTGTGACAGGGAAAGAAGGCATAGCCTCAGGAGTGTGAACTCACTGGTCATGCAGCTGATCAGGAAGCAGAGAAAGAGCACTGATGGTGCTTTACTTGTTTTTTGTTTTCACTCAGTTTGGTACCCAAGCCCAGGGGACAGTGGTACGCCCCCCCCCCCATTCAGTCTGTGGTCTTCCTACTGCAGTTAAAGCTCTCTGAAAACAACCTGACAGGCATGCGCAGACATTTGTCTCCTAAATCCTGTCTATTTAGCAATCAATTACACATCACACTAACTTAGAATACTGTTATTGTTGAGCGGAATTGAAAAGCCAGTCACTGCACAGAGGAGATGAGAAGAATCAGATTGACTGAATTTCCCTCATGAAACCAATACAGATCGAACTCCCACCAAGTTCATCCAGGAAGGGATAGACGAAAAGGGGAGTTAAGCTATAAAACCAAGAAAGAATGTGCTAATTATTAGAAAAAGGTCCGAGCAAGTCCAACAATGGGGAAGAGATGCAAAATAATGCTGTGGCTTAGAGAAGAACAAATGGACAGTTTCAGTCTTTATTCTGCTGAGAGAAGAAAGGATAAGTTGAAAGATGCAGAAATTGAAAAAAAAGGATTCAAGGAAGAACCTATTGGATGACTTTCACGTCCCCACTTAATTAGGAGACGAGGTAAGCTGTAAGGAAAAAGAACATTGAAATATTTTGTTACTATTATTGAACAAGCATCAAACTTTCACTAGCTTTACTTAGTAATTTTTACAAAACACATTGTTATTCTAATGTATAACAAATAATAAGCAGACTCCTCAGAATAAAATGAACATAGGTAGTGAGTGTAATTTAACTAAAGATTAATTATATACCTATGCCAATAAAGGAGAAAAAAATATCACTGTAGAAGTCGAGGTTGCAGTCAAAGATTCTTACCTCTAAATTGAAACTATGCCCAGATCAAGTGCGGGACACTCCTAAAGTCATTCAAATAATTTAATGATTATGGGAATACTTAATATATTTTAAAATCTCATAAATTTTTACATTGGAAAGATAAAATTATTAACACTTTTAAGATACAAAAAAAATCCAACAAGTAAGTCTGAATAATGATCACAATGGGTTGAGCCAATATTATGCAAACTAGCATCAATCTTGGGAAACAGAATAAAGGCAAGGCCTCTTAGCACGTGGTCCTATGCTCATCACAACTGTGAAATATCAAAATTCTGCTGTCTATTCTCTCTGTGGAAGTTAGGTCCTCCTGGAAGGCTTAGTGAATAATAAAATGATTTGGTTCTGCACTCAACTTCTATGTCAGGTTATCAATGATTAATAATGACTGCATACACAACCATTTCCTCTCCAGACAAAGTAGCATTTTAATATAAGACTTTTATTCATATTTCTTTTAGTTATAAAGGAGATACAAAGATACTCTGAACATACAGAACAACTGAAATACAAAGAAAAAAATGTAGCAACAGAACCATTTGAATTTTTAAGTCCACCTATTAAAATGTCTAGGCTTCAGTAAACCATTTCATCGTGCGTTTAGAAGAGGTAGCATTCTTGCATATGTTACATTGTACTCATTGATATTTTTACGTTTTTGAATAGGTGGCTTGAACTTAGACCTAAGCATGAATAAGAATATATAATACTATTTCAAGAGTATCTTAGCTGAGAAAAAATTGACAACTTGTATATTTTAAAAATCTTGTATAAATGCTTCCCGACACATTTTCAAGAACAGTGTCCTTTGACAAAGGTCTAAAAGTGCCGGTAAAAGCCAAACATAATAACATTGTTATTCTGCTGCTTATTAACAGAACAGCACATCCTATCACAATTAGATGTGAATATTACAAACTGAATTTAATATTAAGCTGTCTTTGAAATCGCACTTTGCAGCAGATCTTCAAATGCTTAAGGCACAGCAGGAGGTTAACTCCATCTTCAAATATTAAGTCAAACCTTTTTTTTTTTAACCCTGTAAGTCTTATTGAAAGCAATGGCTCCATTTTGAGAGAGAATATTCAATCACCAAAGGAGAACACTGAACTTTCCAACGGTCTTTTATTCATGCATGTTATTTCCACAATAAAAAGAGATAGAGCACAATTGATAGATTATATAGATATATAGTAAATGAAAGATGCTATACATAAGAGTAAGGTAGATGTAAATGATACATAATAAATTACAGACAGACAGATAGGTAGATAATATATAATTCAGTTTGGTCTCAGTAAACAATTTTATTTGCTTGCATTCTCATTATTGGAAATAGGTCTTATCTAAAAGTGATAATTAAATAATCTTTGCCCTGGTTACATATTATTCTCTATCAAAATTCCTTGTAGGTCTTCTTTGTGTTCAGCAAGGACCGTCAATACTTGCTCATCTGATAGTTCCTTATAGTATAAATTGCAATAAATATATTACACATAGTGCATATTAAAATACCTTCAAGGTAGATTTATCTAATAACCTATGTACCTATCATACATCCATTTAGTAAAGGGGTTGTAAAGGGATTGCTACCAACATACATATCCTATGTACTCTAAATTTTCCATAATCTAGAAAATGATGTGATGGTGTTCAATTCACGAGTTCAGCAGAGGAAATGTAAGCGTCTGACATCAGCTTCTATGCATCCTTGAAAGGCTAATGTGGGCTGTGGCCATATTCCTCTGTATCAACTAAGTCCCTTATGGAGTAGGTGTCCTCTTCTGGAATTGCTTTAACAGATGCAAACACCAAGAAGTTTAAAATAGGCATGTAATTTTCATATTAGAAAACACAATAAAAAGCCAGAATAACACAAAGTATTTCTGTATGTCTATAAAAGTCCTCCTTAATTCAGTGTGGTCCAGAAAAAAAAAAAGAAATAGAGTACTTCTAGCCTTCAGAATGATGCTTCTTTTCTCTCCTGCTCTGCTAATTCCTCCCTGTTTTAATTTTTCACACAGAAATGTCAAGTGTAGGGCCAGAAGAAGAAACTATTTTAAGCAGATGTTTATTTTCAGACATTTATAATAAGATGATCAGTTTTATTTCTCAAAACCAAAGAGCCCAGTGATAGATAACAAAGACTCGCCCCTAACCTATCAAACTCACTCTATACAAAGCTATTTGCTTTCTCTATTTTATGGGCATTGCCACTCTCCTTAAAATTGAGTCTATAAATAATACATATAAGTGCAAATCTATCATACAGTGTATGTTTACTTGTATAATACTAATAATTCAAGATTTATATCTTACATTTTAGCCAATAGAATCTGATTAAATCATAGGGCTGCTGAATATAATTTTTCAATCCTATGGATTTCTGCTAAAAAAAAAATTAAAATGCTAGAGATGAAGCAGAGTTACTGGTGAAGTGATATGTCAGACTGTAAATGTGAGATTGGTTGCAGAAGAATAATAGATACCATTGCCAATCCTAGCAAACCTAACTATAACATGAGGCAGCTCCCTCTTCAAAATTTCCAGTTTCCTAATTCTGAAATTAGGGTATCAATCATACCATCCTACTAGAGTAGAACTAGGCATTAAATTTGATATTTGATGAAACATGGCAAAGGATTTCCATATAAAATTTGCCATTCCTCATCAAAGCCAATTGATAAAACATGGAGAAACCAAATGTTTTCAACATCTATGTAGAGACAGAACAAGTTCAATCACTATAGCAACCATCAAAACTCAACTTCTCTGACTAAACAAAAATAGACTTGAGCAAAGACACTAGTAATACTCACCCTTCATGGTAAAAGTGTGGTACTTTCACACTTCCCTCTGGAGGTGTGGTAGTCAGATTGTCATTGTGACAGATTAAGTAAGATAATAATTTTTAAATGTATGTATGCGTGTAGGCGGCCATAGAGGCCAAAAAGTCACTGGTTCCCCTGACCCTGGAGGTTCAGGTGCTTGTGAACCAACTAATGTGGGTGCTCAGAAGCGAATGAACGTGGATCCTTTACAAAAGCAACAAGTACTCTTAACCATGCGCAAATCCGTCTCTCCGACCTCTTCAAAGTTTCAGCCCATTGTCATTTGTCCTGTTGTCTGATAGCCTGTGGCAAGGCATTGTATGCATAGCATGTGGCAGAGGAAGATGCTCAACTCATGAGTGCCAGGAACCAAAGGAAGAGAGGATGAAGTAGAGTTCCACAATACCTTCAAGGTCACTCTGCAGTAACTCAAGTCTTACCTATTAAAATGCCAGATCTTACCTATTAAAATTTCCATGGACCCAAATAATAACAGGCTAGGGACTTATTTTCCGATTTATCAGCCGTTGGAAAGACAGGTACGATCTAGGATGGAAGGGTGAGTTAGTTCCCAATAAGTCACATTTAGTCATATTTAAAACTATCACTAAAGAAAACACCGACTTTCTATAAAACTGGGATGCCTTTGGTTCAGTGATCTCCAAGCTCGAAAATTTGTTGCAGCTCTCTGGCTTTGCAATTACTTAATGGGCTTTGAGAGAATGAGACAGCACTTTGACTGTTTGGAGAATATAATTATAGACCCTGGTGTCTACTCAAGTGACTGAATTTAGAGACAGTGTCAGATCATAATGGGATAAGCAACTGTTGTGTTCCATGTGTAGAATGGAAATTTAGTCTGCATCTATCCTGTCTCAGGAGTCTTAAAAAGCAAAACATCCCCACAGCCCCCATTGTCCTCCTAAGATGCATGGGATTCAGAAAAAAAAAGAGTCTTTGGGTTTCCATGGAGATTTTGGGCCAAAAAGATAACCTTCTCCTTGTGTGAGTTAGGAGTTTGGATTTCCAGTTGCACAAAATGGAAAGTTGCCTGTTTCCCTTGAGTACATCTTCAAATGTAGTGTGGAAAGATTGAGCTGAATATGGCTAAAAAGCTAACCAGTGTATTACTTTAACAGAAACTAGAAAAAGAAGTGAAATCAGACATTAACACAGGTAAAAACAGAAGATGATAAAAATGTACAAATATTCTAACTGATAAACCACAGTACACTGAAATTTTTTAAGTAGGAAGAGCAGGAAACTCAAATTTGCAAAGGGATTCAGAAAGACAAAGAGATCAACAACCTCCTTTGTCATAACAAAGCCATCTTAAGCGTGCATGTGTTGCATGTGCTTCTATGATTGGACTCCTCAGGAACTACAGAATACTAGTAAAAGGGTACTCAATTAATGCTATTAATACCATGATTTTTAATACACATTGGGCAATTTGATAGGTACTTTATTTATGTTATAGAATTCAAATTTTTTGGAACTTTTTTGGAGACATAAGAACACAGCTGAGACAATTAAATACAGAGGTGAGAGCCAGAGGAACCTGACTCCAAAACTCCATGCCCTTCGCCATGTCTTGTCTTCTAAGTTTTCTCCTTCATGCTCCAAAATAGATGTCACTTGGGGTCAGACCAGTTTACTGCACAATGACCTTCCTGTCTTACTTCATGCTAATCCTTCTACCTGAACTGTCACTCCTATTTCTCTACACTATATAATATTTAGTCAATATTCAAAGCTTGTCATGACCCTTATTGGTCTCTTAAAAGATATGCATACAATTTTTAACTATAGAGAATATACAGGTACTTCTGCATATATGTGTATGTTTATATATATATGGTTGATTAAATAAAAATTAAACATCTTTAAATCGTTTACACTTTTATTAGTTTCTGTCTCCCACATTCTAAATCCTTTCTCTGTTTGCTGCAACAGGAATTTGAAGTTTCTGAAAATCCCTGATGTTTGCTGCAGAACCCTTTTCTATTTTATTGCTTTCATGGATGTCATCTTCTGATTGCAACAATTTTTTTTCATAGTTTCTGTACAATTGAGAAAATATTACAGACAAAGTTATAATTTATGGCAGAATAAAGCATCTTGGAACAAGAGACCAAATAGATTTTTACTACTTAATTAAAACAATCCATAAATAAAACAAAACACAATGCCAAGATAACCTTTGTAGTTGAGTTTCAAACAATTACTTTTTTCCTGCTACTGTCAGTGGTGCAATGTAGAGAGAAAATAAATCCTGTTGAACTTAATTTTTTCTCATGAAGGTGACTCACTTTTCAGGATTGTCAAATGCAAGTGAGCACAATGCCAACCACCATAAATAAATCTACGTTGACTTCTCCCAGCCTTTAAAACAGGACACTCTATGGTAGATAATTCAGGATTTAGAATACCTACATTGGATTCTCAAACTAGTCTCCTAACACTGGCCAACTGCACGATGTTTGACCGACTTCTCTGCATCTTGACTTACCTCCAACATTATAATCATCTTCCTTACACTGCATAAATTGCTATAAAAATGTTTATCTCTTTTTAGAAATGGTTTAATATGTTTTTATGTTGTTTTTATTTAAGTTTCATACAAATACATATTGTACTGTGAATATATTCTCCCCCTTACACACCTGCCCCAACCAGTTGTTGTCCTCACCCTCCTTTTCGTTGCCTTGCCCCTTAAATAGTTTCATTTCTACTTTTGAGCCCTACTACATAATATTGTTTAGTTATATAAAATCTAAGAACCACACATGAGAGAAAACCTGATATTTATATTTCTGAGACTGGCTTGTTTTGCTTGATGCAATTGTTTCCTCTTTGATGGCAAACTGACTGGAAATCTACTTCTGTAGGTTCTTACACTCTGCAAAATAGCCCTGTGTGAGCTGCATGGGCCCTGCATACAAGATGAATCACTCTGGAGTTTAAAGTTAAAGCAGATCAGCCTCTCTCTCTCTCTCTCTCTCTCTCTCTCTCTCTCTCTCTCTCTCTCTCTCTCTCTCTCTCTCTTTCTTCTTCTTCTTCTTCTTCTTCTTCTTCTCTCTCTTCCTCTCTCTCTTCTTCTTCCTCTCTCTCTTCCTCTCTCTCTTCCTCTCTCCCTCTCTCCCTCTCTCTCTCTCTCTCTCAAGAGAGATACATTTTTTAACCAACACCCTTCTTTGTTTTCCCAAATGTGATATTACATGCCCCCATGCACAAAAGGACAGACACTCTTGTATACAACAGCACATTTTCAAACAGTCCTATAACCTCTAGTGAAACAGAAGCAGTCATTAAGTCTCCCCCCGACCCCAAGGGAAAAAAAAACAGGGACAGGTGGTTTTAGTGCAGAATTCTACCAGACTCAAAGAATTAATGCAAATACTCCTCAAATTATTCTACAAAATAGAAAGAGCAGGAACTCTGCCCAATTCATTTCATAAGGCCACAGTTGCTCTGGTTCCCGAACCATATAAAGACCCAACAAGAAAGGGAATTACAAACCAATTTCCTTTATGACCATAGATGCAATACTCAATGAAATACTTGCAAACTGAATCCACGAATACATCAAAAAGATCATTCAGCATGATCAAGTGGGCTCCATCCCAGAGAGGCAGGGGTAGCTCAATATATGAAAATCAGTCAACGTCATCCACCATATAAGCAAACTGGAAGGAAAATAAAAACTACATGATCATTTCACGAGATTCAGAACAAGCCTTTGACAAAATCCCTTACCACTTCAAGATTAACGTGCTGGAGAGATTAGGGATATGAGGGACATACTGTAACAGAATAAAAGCAATTTATAACAAATCTATAGCCAACATCAGATTAAATGGAGAAAAACCCAAAGCAAATCCACTAAAGTCAGGAACAAGACAAAGTTGTCTACTCTCCCCTCAGCTAGAGCAGTAAGACAATGAAAAGAAATCACGAGGATACAACTTAAAAAGGAAGAGGATAAAGTATCATTATTTGCATAAGGTATGATAGAATACATAATTGACCCTAAAAATCATATCAGGAAATTGCTATAGCTTTAAACAATTCAGCACAGTGGCTGGATATAAAATTAACTCACACACACACACACACACACACACACACACACAAAATCTTTAGCCTTCTTATACACAAGTGACAAACAGAATAAGAAAGAAATCAGGGAAACAACACCCTTCGCAATAGCTACAAATAATTCAAAAATATCTTGGGGTAACTCTAGCCAAGCAAATAAAAGACTTGTACACAAAAATCTCCAAGTCTTTCAAGAAGAAACTTGAAGAAGAAGAAGAGGATATCAGCAGATGGAAAGATCTGGCATGCTCATGGATCAGGATTAACGTAATAAAAATGACCGTCTTACCTGAAGCAACTTACAGATTCAGTGCAATCCCCATCAAAATAACAACACAGCTCTGTAAAGACCTTGAAAGGAGAATGTATAACTTCATACAGAAAAACGAAAACCAACCATAGCTAAAACAATCCTGAACAATAAGAGAATTTTTGTTCTAGAAACAACACACTTAGTAAACTGTTAAGTTCGTTATTGTATCCAGCACAGTTTTGTTTCCAGGTATTTCCCCATACATTTTCATTAATTTGTTCGCTAATATGTATCTTTAATTCATCACTTAACACTAACTTTACCTTTTGGTTACTCATGCCTTGATAACGGGATGCTTGAAAAGACAAGCTGCTCAGCTGTCAGTTTTTCAGTGACTATAATGTCCAAAGCACTCTGCAGACATCCTTGTAATCTCACTTATCATCACCTTTATCCTGAGAGAGAAATGGGAAAGGCAGCAAGCAATAAGGAAAACCACATCCTCGTCTCTCCAGTCACATGTCCCTCCCAGATTCCCTTGCCGTCAGATGCAGGTGTGCCATGAGGGCTTGTGAAGTGAGTTTTGCTACTGAGTGCAGCCTCACACTTGGATCTGAAGATAAGGTGATTGCTTTCATCTCAAAGTATTTTTCTCTTCTCACAAGGCTCATCCTGAGGAGCTGAGCAATTTCTAACATATTAATGACATCACCTGATGAACTGAGTCTTATCCTAGTGGAAGAAGGAGCCAAGAGCCTTGAGTGACCTTGTGGTGCGCCTAAGTGCCTTTCGGCCTCACCATTTATATCCACACTATCATAGAATTAAAATTCAGATATTAGATCAGAGTAGCATTCTTTTTAAATTATACTTATTTATTCTGTTCATATGTTGGTATTTGTGAGAGAATGTCCATACCACAGTGAGTATGAAGGCCAGAGGCGGGAGTCAGTTCTAGTTTCCATCATGTGATTCCCAGGAATCAAACATTTGCCCCAGTGGGCAAAAGCCAACCTCCTTTTCTCGTTGACCTCTGGAAGTAGAGGAAACAAAGAATCTGTGAGTTTTTGTAAATGGTCACCAGTGGCGGCACAAGGTATACCAGCACTCAGGAGACAGAGGCAGGAAAATTATAAATCTAAGCCAATTATGTCTCAAATTAAAAATAAAGAATGAAAGAAAGAAACAAAGAAAGGAAGGACAGACAGAAGAAAGAAAGGAGGGAAGGAAGGAAGGAAGGAAGGAAGGAAGGAAGGAAGGAAGGAAGGAAGGAAGGAGGAAAAAAACACGTAAATTCTATACTACTTTTTCTGGTATCCTGCTCATTGAGAATGGCTACTCAGTAGCTCATTGCATCCTTCTATATATTTGCATATAAACATTATCTTTGAAGTTTAGACATTATGAAGAGGGAACAAATTCAGAGAGGACCTTCAAGCTAAAATGTTAAGGCAGAATATTTCCAGTTACAATAAAATTAGTGATTTGTTAAGTGCCTATAAATCAAGTGCTTTACTCAAATATTATTAATTTATATTAATAAAGTCCATTTCCAGGACTGGGCCAGGCAGTGGTGGCACATGCCTGTAATTCCAGCACATGGGAGGCAGAGGCAAGCGGATTTCTGAGTTTGAGACCAGTCTGGTCTACAGAGTGAGTTCCGGGACAGGAAGAACTGCACAGAGAAACCTTGTCTCGAAAAACAAACAAACAAAACAAACAAAACAAACAAACAAAAAAGCCATTTCCAGGACTGTAAAAGAGGTAACTCATACCACCACATTAGTAGCATAGTGTCAGCTCATATGTAATATAACTCCAAAGCTGTACCCTTCTCTACTTCACAATGGCCCCTCTCAAGGAATACTGAGATTTCTGTATATGTATGTCCCACTAATTTGCATCTTACAACAAGAGGAATTTATTCCAGTCTTCATTCCAGTACTTTCGTCCATCCTTACTTAGCCTTTTTATCTAAAAAATAATTTTTTGAGCAGGTATATATTATAACTTGAAAGCAGTAATTATGAAGGGGTTCTACTTCTAGAAGTGTACATTGTAGTTGTGAAGATGTTAAACCTTTTGTATAATTGCACAATTAAAGAATTGGATTATCAAGAATAAACAACAGAATGCATTTTGTCGCTATTTGAGTCACTAAAATTTACACAGAGCTGAAAGTGCACAAGCATCTAAACACAAAATTCTATATTAATGCCTACCACAGAAAGAGCGACTTTGTATAACTGCTGTGCAGGCAGGTCTGTTTCTTTCCCTTAGTTGCAGATACAATTGTGAGTTCCCGTTCCTGGACCTTGAGGAGGAATAAAAGACAAATGTAATGCCTGTGCCTGAATGGATTGGTTTTACACTATAGTTTAATGAAAGGCAATGAAACTCAGACATAAAGCTAATAGCAACATCCATAAAACAAAATAAAGACAGCAAAGCTCTTAATTAGCCATCCATGTGCACCTTCTTCCAAGTGTGTGTTACTGGGAACTGTTCCGCTGAGAGGTTAAAAGGAGGGCTCAGAAAGCCATCTCCCTGACCTTGCATTCCCAGGCTGCATTTGCTCATCAAAAGTCCTCTCTTTGCCTCTTCTGGTGTAAAATAAGGCTGTGTGAGATTCTAATCAGATGATACCAAAAACTAAACCTTGAGCTGTGCTGGCACATAGTAAGTACCAAATCAATAAGAGTTTTCTGTTGCCATGTTCAGACTTCTGGGCTCTGTGTTTATTACCTCAAGTGTGGCCTCCAGCCCCTGATATTCAGGTTGGACAGAGATAAAAATCTTAACTCAGAACAATTCTATATTTAGATTTTTCTTTTATTATTGAAATTAAGAAATTATTTAAATTATCCCTTTCACCTCCTAGTTAAGCAAAAAAAAAAAAAAAAAACAAAAAACAAAAAAACAAAAAAACAAAAAAACAAAAAAAACTTCTCCCTTAAAGTGGCATTTTATTATTCTGAAGGGATGTATGTTCTAGTCTAGTCATGAGTGGTATCAGAAGAGCTTTCTCAGAATGGAAGAATTGAAAAACTTTAGAATTCCCTGAGCCACGCTTCACACTCTGGTTGCATCTTCTGTGCTCAGGACTGCTCATTTGCAAGCATCAGTAAGTGAGACGGAGAACATATCCATCTACCATGGCAGGTGCTCGCCTGAACCTGTTTGTATTCAAACTCCAAACGTAGTTATTATTATACAGGAAGGACATGGGGCAGAGGAGCATCTCAAAGCACACCACGAAGATGGATCTACAGACCCCAGAGAGAAGCACACAACAGGATACACAACCTGGTTTCTTTAACAAACAAATAAAAGACAAAACCAACATGGGAGAGCTGTAGAATAAAATATATGTGAGCAAACATCACTTGTTCGGAATGTTGGCGTTTTATTTGAAACCCAATCAGAATAAATATATTACAAAATACCACTTATAAGACAAATAGAAATGTAAATAATATCGTTATGTTTGATGATATTAATATCCTATTGAATTTTTAAAAATGTTTTCAAGGAAATGAATTTATGTTAGATGGAGAATCCTTGGATATTGTATTCTATACTAAGACCTACATGGACGAATTCATATGAATATGTAATTTGTTTAAATAAAATATATGCAAGTGGACAAATATTGATCGAAAATGAAACCAGACTTGCCATGCAACTTTAACTTGGTAAACTGGAGGGCAAATGGCTAGTAGCTCACTCTACTGTATTTACTTTTTTTTCACATTTGAAATTTTCTAAATTTGGTTTTTTGAAGGAATAGCTTCCAATCTTATAACAATGCAACATGATAGGTATGAAAAAGCTAATTGCTTTAAGGCTCTCTAGTTTCATCAGTTTAGAATTTCAGAACACCTCCTAACCCCGGGCAATCGGCAAAGGGACACCTTATTAGTGGTGGTGTTCTTATATCAGCCAGGGGCAGAGAAGATGACAGTCCTTAGCTCATCCTAGCCTGCTGCCTGGCTTGGTGGCCAAAGCTGTCTTAAGCCTAAGACTCTTAAAAATCAGGATAAATCAAATCAAGGATGGAGAGGAGCAGCCTGATGTGAGTGGCCAGCCCCACCATCATGATGAGGTTCCAGCCTGAGCCACTCTTGAAGGCCTTGTCTGAGTCTGTGGCTGCGCAGCAGCAGGGGGTCAATATGTGTGGCTCATATTACCAGTAGAGAACACGGGGATGTTAGCTGGGCACCATGTGGATGTCCAGGGGTTGCACATGACTGGCCCAGCCCCTCACTGTATTCGGTGCTCTAGAGAGCTGGCTTCATCTCTCACCAGCAGCAACTATCTGGAGGTGCTGTGCCTTACCCAGGCAGCACCTTGGAGCTGGCCCTGGTGAGTGGCGTATGGGTGAGCCCAAGGGCATGAGTGTGAAAGAGCTGACCCACCATCTATCTACTGTGGGGTGGCACAAACGATGTTGCCCCACCCTCTTTGCCACCTCCAGCAGTTGGGAATGTCGCCCACAGGGTCATGAGCTCTGGAGAGGTAGGCTTGGCCCTCACTAGCTGAAAAATGCAGGAAAGCGGGCTCTGCACCTCACCTGAACAGCATAGCAAAACTGACCCTGGTGGCATGGGCACAAGTTAGCCAGCCATAGGACAGAGTGAGGGGGAACTGAGCCTGCCACTTCTCTGCCAAGAAGTGGCCTGGGTAGGAGGATATATCCTGCACCCTCTTGCCACCTAAGGCAGTCAGGAGGGCTGACCCTCAGAGTCATAAGAGACAATGAGCTGGCCTTGCCCCTCACTGGCTGCAGTACTGGGGAAAGCAAACTCTGCTATTGGTCTGGGCAACACAGTGAAGCTGGCCATGATGAAGAAGGCAAAGCCGCAAGGCTATCTAAGCCAGAGAGCTGACCCAGCCCCCCACAGGCTATAGGACTTGTGAGAGTAGGTCCTGCACTTTGAATGGGCAGCACAGAAGAGCTGGTTCTGGAGGCTTGGTGCAGGAGAGCCACCCTGAGGGCATGAGAGCAGGGAAGCTGACCTTGTCACCTGCCTGTGGTAGATTTTAGTGAAGCTAGCCAGAGCAGTGCTGGAGAGCTTTCCCTGGTGGTGTGGATAAAAGAGAGCCTGTGAGCTGACCAGCTCTGCTACCACGTAGGCCCAGATCCAGGGCTCTGCACTGACCCACACCAAAAACTGTATTCTCTGTGAATGGTTGGGATGTGTGGAGGGGGCCAGCCCTGCTTTTCCAGAGCTTCAGGATCTCCAGGACACAGGGTAGCAGGATAACCAGAGTTAAATTTATAAGTATTTGGATAGTGTTACAAAGGCCAGAGACCTCCAACCAGACGAAGGAGTCATTGCCGTGAATATATTTGCAAGTGAAGATGTGTGGACAGAGGGATATACTATGGGACACACTGACATACTACAGCTTTCAAGATTAGATGGGTTTTAAGCTTTGTTTCTGTTGTTGTTTGTGTGTGTATGTGTGTTATTTTGGGTCAGGGAGTTGCAAGGGCAAAGGGCAGATATGAGGAGACAGGGAGATGAGAGGAACTTGGGTATGTACATTATGTGAAACTCACAAAGAATCAGTAAAGTGTTTTTTAAAACAGAGTTTCAGAATGCAGGTGAGGATGGCCAACGTAGAATATTTTATTCTGATGTTTCATTGGCTACAGTCCTAGTGTGTCATATTTTCTGATTTATTTCTGTCATATTTTCTAATATCTAGGGAATGGAATTGAGAGAGATTATCATTCTATATTTTCTAGGATATTTGGGTACATATTTATCAATAGAAACTGTCCATGAACAATACAATGTGGCTAAGTATGCATTAAAGTATACTAAATGCTGGGCTGAAGAGATGGCTCAGCCGCTAATGGCTAGGCTCACAATGAATGATAAAGTATATTAGTTTTATTTTACTAATAAATATATTAGTATATTCATTGAAAACAGAATTAAAATATTTGAAAGTAATAATTTAAACTTATCCGTTACTAAAACTATTTTTGGAAAAATAGTATATTAAATAGTGAGATTTTATACAAAAGATCTTGAACTTTTCCTTAAAAGTGAGAAACAGATTCATGACTACGAAAAATGGGAGAATGGTTTATCTTATTTGTTTAAATGAAGTTTTTATACAAGTCAAGCAAAACACATTGTAAATCTGTTGAAAAATTTTAATTTTGTAGTTAAAGTCTGGAAGAATTTTGAAGTTTCCTTATCACTCAGACATACACAAATTGTCTTTGAACATACTATTTATTGGTTTCTTACAATTGCTCTAAGAAATTAATGAAACGCTATTAAAATAGCACATACTCGTGGATTAACATTTATAAGGTTGATATAGGACAATCAGAGTTTAAGGCAAGGATAAACTGTACAGCAAGACTATTTCTCTGCCTCTCTCTCTCTCTCTCTCTCTCACACACACACACACACACAGAGAGAGAGAGAGAGAGAGAGAGAGAGATCTCACTGCATATGTATATTTGAGTAGATGAGAATCTGAAATGACTTTCTCAGAGTTAAAATTCTGGTGTCAACAAGTCTGTGTTCCTTGATGAAGCTCTGGGGGAGTATCTGATTTCTTTTCTTTTCCAGGTAACAGACAACTGGTTTTCTTTGGCTCTTGAACCTCTTAACATTCCCAAAGCTAACAATAGACAACTATGTCTGTCTTACATGGTGACAACCCTGTCTTCCATATCCACATTTTAGAGCTTTTTTATGTCCAACCCATCTGGATAACACAGGGTAATCCTATTCCAAGGCCCATGGGTTAGCAGCCTTCATCTCAACTGCTGTCTCTACTCTCGTTTTTCCTATAACTTAACAAATTCTCAGGTTGTGGAGATAAAATGTGCTGTGAACATCTTTATACTGGCCATTACCCAAAACCTAGCTAAATTTTAATTGTGAAACATTTCTTTTTCATATGTACATCTTAATATAAATACTTTACATTGTTAGTGTGTGTATATGTGTGTGTATGTGTGTGTGTGCTTAAAATTAATGGTGAGCTTTCATCTCTTTTGCACAATAATTAAAAAAAGCTATAAAACTATTTGGAATGCATAATCAAACTCCAAAGGAATGTTACTAATGTATTCATTTGACATATCTACAGTTACTGCTGTGTTTGCGTGACACATCTACAGTTGCAAACACTAAAGCAAGTCCAAGGGACTCAGGAATGCCCTTACCTCAGCAGCACTTGTTTATGGCTTGGCATAATGCATGATGCAGTTTCTGAGCTGAACGGTTTACCCAAACATCTAAAAGACAGACATAACATTGCCAGAAGGCCATTCTAAAGTGTCAAAGTAGATTCGGGCCTCTGCGTCAATGGTTGACAATCCTAGATTTCTATGGAAGAAGCTGTCAGAGCCTTTTAGAACCTGCTTTTCAAAAAGAATTCACTACACATAGTAAGATGTCTTAAAAGAAGCAATGGGGAATTTACCATTAGTCCTCAAGATAAAAAGACCAACATTTTACACAATGGCATTCTTTAAAGGTCTTTCTAAGAGAGCTGTATGCAAAAATCATACACTGTAATATATCATCTGAAAACTACATTGATAACTAAACCAAGAAAGTGACCCCACTCCAGACCTCTTTCTTATTTGAACAATAGTGGTTTCCTAATCTCATTTGTGTTATAATTCAACAGCCATCATCTCTACTTTCTAAACCAGCAGTTCTCAACCTGTGGGTTGTGGAACAACAACCCTTTCACAGGGGCCACCGATAACCATCAAAAAAAAAAAAACCCAGAGATTTACATTATGATTCAAAAAAGCAGCAAAACTACTATTATGAAGTAGCAACAAAAAATAACTTTATGGTTGGGGTCAACACAAAATGAAGAGTGCTTGCTTTGGCAGCACATACAATAAAATTGGAATGATAGAGAGAAGATTAACACAGTCCCTCAACAAGGATGACACACAAATTTGTGAATCATTTCATATTTTTTCCTTATTATCTCTTAACATCAAAGGACTCAATTCTCCAATAAAAAGACATAGACTAACAGACTGGATTTGTAAACAGGATCCAGTATTTTGCTACATACAGGAAACACACTTCAGTAACAAAGACAGCCACTACCTCAGAGTAAAAGGTTGGAATACAATTTTCCAAGCAGATGATCCCAAGAAACAAGCTGGAGTAGCCATTCTAATATCAAACAAAATCTACTTTCAACCAAATCTTATCAAAAAAGGATAAGGAAGAACACTTAATACTAGTCAAAGGAAAAATCTACCAAGATGAAATCTCAATTCTCAATATCTATGCTTTCATGCAAGGGCACCCACAGTAATAAAAGGAACTTCACTAAAGCTCAAAGCACACATTGCACCCCACACAATAATAGTGGGAGACTTTGACACCCCACTCTCAGCAATGGACAGATCATGGAAACAGGAACTAAACAGAGACACAGTGAAGCTAACAGAAGTTATGAAACAAATGGACTTACCAGATATTTATAGAACATTTCATCTTAAAGCAAAAGAATATACTTTCTTCTTGGCACCTCATGGTACCTTCTTCAAAATTGATCATATAATTGGTCACAAACAGGCCTCAACAGATACAAGACGATTAAAATAATCCCATGCATCCTATCAGATCACCATGGACTAAACATGGAAATCTTAATTTCTAACAAAATTAATGGATAACACATATAGACATGGAAACTGAACAACACCCTACTCAATGATAACTTGGTCAAGGAAGAAATAAAGAAAGAAATTAAAGACTTTTCAGAATTTAATAAAAATGAAGACACATCATACCAAAGCTTATGGGATATAATGAAAGCAGTGGTAAAAGGAAAACTCACAGCTCTGAGTGCCTCCAAAAAGAAACTAAAGAGAGCATACACTAGCAGCTTGACAACACACCTGAAAGTTCTAGAACAAAAAGAAGCAAATACACACAAGAGGAGTAGAGAGCAGGAAATAATCAAATTTGAGGCTGAAATCAACCAAATGGAAACAAAAAGAACTAAACAAAGAATCAACCAAACCAGGAGCTAGTTCTTTGAGAAAATCAACAAGATAGATAAATCCTTAGCCAGACTACCCAGAGGGCACAGAGACAGTATCCAAATTAATAAAATCAGAAATGAAAAGGAAGACATGAGAATGGAAACCAATAAAATTCAAAAAATCATCAGACCCTATTAAAAATATTATACTCAACTAAATTGGAAAATCTGGAGGAAGTGGACAATTTTCTAAACACAACATGAAAAACTGTATTAAAGGGTTGCAGCATTGGGAAGTCTGAGAACCACTGCTCTAAACTGTAGTTGTTATGGGAAAGCAATGGTAGTGTTCCAAAAAAGTACTTGGATTTCAGTGGAAGCACCTACAGGTCAAGGGATGTAGCACAACAGGGCACAGAACACATGTGGAGTTGGACTCACATTAAGTTCAGTAGGCTTGAGACCCAGAGCAGTCTAAGGGACTGAAATTAGACTCCTGACTTAATATCCCTTCCTGCCACCATCAAGCCTAGCCAACCACCACGGTTCTCCAACATGCGTTGTTTGTTTACTTGCATTTTTGTGTTACTAAATCTATCACATTCGTCCTCAAAATACACCTGTTTGTTTGCAATTCTGGTAGCTGGTGAATAAAGCTATAAATCCTTTACAGACAGAACCATTTGCCACCCAGATTCTTCCAGTTCCTGGACACAAACAATCACGTTTCTCATTTCCCCATTTTGGTTCCCCATCTCATCCCATAGGTAATAATAACAACAGTAATGAGTGATAGTGATCATTCTTTTCTGCACTTACTGTCTAAAGCATCATATTCTCTCTACTGACTTTGCTGTTTCAAGATGGTTGTTCAGTGTTTCAGAATGCCCCATCCTCTTCACAAGGGAGGAAAAGCAAGGATCAAGAAGACTAATATAAAGGCCGTGTAGCCAGTACAGCTTTGATTTAAGAATCAAGCAGAGGTGTTTTGCTCCTATGGTAAGCCATGTCATTGACTAATGCTGTCTTTTATCAGTCAAGTCATATCAATAGATTTTCTGAAGTTGCCTGTATCGGTTCCTTCTCACCCAGTCTCGTGGCTTTTCATGACTTTTCAGGCCCTCATCATCTTCTATTTAGATTCCTCCCATTGCATCCCAACTGCATTCCAGAATTCCAGGCTTTTAGCCGTTAAAAGTCAGATTAAACAACTTTGATCAAGCCCACCTCCTGCTCAGGTGCAACCGTGCTCAGAGGTGGGCTTTTCCAACAGGCTGATCACAGACCTCTGCCAGATGGATCCTGAAACCACATCACCACATTCCTTGCCTGCTTCCTGCTCTCCAAGGCTGTGACTCACACATTTGAACTGCACACGGAGGGCTGCCGCGCCAGTCACTTACTTACATTTCAAATGCCCCAGATTAAAGAGAATATAAATGAGTAGGAGCTTTCTGTGCTTCTCGCTTCAGCTCCACATCCCATTCATTAGGGGAAGGTGGAGAGAAACCACACAGATTGACACACCATAGCCTGCCTGCGAACTTCTAATTCTTCCCTTGATCCTTGCGGGTTTCCTGACAGAGTGTGCCTTTTATCAGGATATCTGATACTTTCTCAATTTCTTCCTTCAACAAGTACTCAAAATAGCAGACTGCCCAATTTGAAAGGCAGCTCAGAGAATTCCAGGCAGAACGCTCACCCAAATGCAAACAAAGTGAGTTGCTCCTTATTTGAGGGTCACACAAACTGGCCCTGCCTCCCTGTTAGCTTTGCTTTCCTGTGTTTCCATATTCACACTGACTCCGGGCATCCTTGTCTACTTTGTCACATCCTGCCCCATCTATTTCTGCTCTTCCTACCACCAATGTTCTCACATCTCTCCTGCCCGATGTGTCCTTTGATTGTCCCTTATTCCTTCAGATGTAAAACAAGTTCTCTCCTAAATTACAGCTAGAAAACAGAGTAGAAGACACCCAGTGAAATATGAGTTTTCTTTCTGTGTTAGTCAGGGTACTCTAGAGTCACAGAACTTATGGAATGTCTCTATATATTAAGGAGATTTATTGTAATAACTTACAGTCTTCAGTCCAATTAACCCAGCAATAGGCGGCTATGAATCTGAAATCCAAGAATCTAGTAGTTGCCCAGTTCCATGAGGCTAGTTGTTTCAGCTGGTCTTCTGTGTAAGCTGGAATCCTGAAGACATAGGTGCCAACAGATGTGCTGGCAAGTGCAAGTAGGCAAAGAAGACTGAGTCTTCCTCCTCCCAATGTCCTTATGTAGTCCTCTGGCAGAAAACATGGCCCAGATTAAAGGTGTGTACCACCACTTCTAGATTTGGAATTTTCTCTGTCCCAGGATGGCCTTGAACTCAGAGATTTGCTTGCCTTAGTCTCCTGGGATTAAAGGCTCATACTACCTTGCTTGGGCCTAAGTCTTTCATGGCCACTATGGCACAAGATCTGGATCAAAAACATGTATCATCCAGCCTCAAGATCTGGATCACCAGCTTGCCTTCCATTTCTAGGCTGTAGTTCATTCCAGATGTAGTCAGGTTGACAACCAAGAATGACCTCAGTATAAACAATCTCTTGAGTCTATTATTGATAATATAGGTGTCGATCATTTCCTATCACAGGAAAAGTTGTAAGTGATCTCTGTCCAGAGGGATCACCTCCCACTAAACGCAGGCTGAGCACTGCATTCATAAGCATGGTCACAGTTTGAGGATTGTGGAACTGAAGAAAGTCTTCTAGAATGTCACTAAATACTGTCACTTTGTATTCACCTGGCACATATGCATCTTTGTGTGAATACATGTCTGTTTCTGTGTATTCCATGTCTTTGCCTAGAGCCCTTCTGTATGTGGAGAACAAAATACCTTACATGTGTTTGTCCTTCCTGATAGTATATTTTATTTCAAGATACAACTCGATATTACTGGAATTTATATAAAATACTAAACAGAAGAGTGATTGTGCCTACAGTTAAATTCAAAAATAGATAAGGAAGAAAGCAAGCATAAAATAAATTTTGTGTTTCTTCAAAAATATATACATGAGAAAACATATAATAAGGCACAAAGAAGCAAACTTTTAATTTGTTGTTTTTAAATAGTCTTTAAATTTTACTTCAGTGAAATCACAGAGTACAGAGGCAGGAACACAGTTTTAGAAAAGCCCAAGTATAGTGCAGAAGCTGGAAGAACAATTTTTTAAGCTGAAGCCTTTTGTGACAGTTGAAATTTTAACAAAGCCACAGACTAAAAATTCTACAAACAATTATCTATAATTTTGCCTAAACTGCTCATTTTAAACAAATAGTTGCTATTCTCAGGTGAATTAATTAGGAACTATATTTATTTTCTTTGGATGTGCAACTGTAGTCAAGTCGTGCGTAAAGCTTATTAAACCTTGATAATTTGGTTCCAGAGCGTTCCAGAGGCCACATGCATTCCAAGTACATGTGTACCTAAAATATCCACCTCCACTCCAAGAGTTAGGTCCCTAAAGAGGGAATAGATGTATTTTTTTTGATTGCTCAAATTTTTGTTAAATAAACACTATAGAGTTTGGTTATCAAATTTATTGTGTTAGAGGAAAAAAATTTTAAAGTCAGAGTGTTTGAGATATTAAACATTTCATTTGCTGGATGTGGCTTACTTATGTGTAATTGTAGTACTTGAGAGGGAAATGAAAGGAGATTGTGAGTTCAAGGATAGCCTGGAATCTGTAATAGGAACCTGTTTACAAAACGGTAGACTTTACCATACAGCTATGCACATGCAATCTAAATAATCTCACTGTAGAATAGGAGCTTCCCTTCCCCTCAGCTATGGGCTGAGGAACTCAGGAGTGCAGGCTGTGTAAGCAGAACACCAAATGAGGAAGAAAGTCACCCCTGGTGGCCACACTGCAGATTGCTGTGGATGTCACTCGGAGGATAGGCTGTGAGGTTTTATCCATTTTTTTTAATGGTCTATCACTGGCGTTTCAAGTTCAGGTTGCTCACACATTCCTAAGGTCAGGCACAGCTGGTCTTACCTTACGTGAGTTTGGATCTGTATCAAAAGCTGACATATTTTCAGAAGATCCTTTCAAAGTTATTTTTTATTGGTTATTTTATTTACATTTCAAATGTTATCCTCCTTCACAGTTTCTCCTCCACAAGCCCCCATCCCATCCTCCCTTCTTCTGCCTCTATGGCAGTGCCCCCCCACCCTCCCACCCACTGCTGCATCAGCACCCTAGTATTACCCTATCCTGGGTCATCAAACCTCCATAGGTTATAACAGCAATAAGAAAGGGTTTTTTTTTTTAAAGATTTCAATTCGTTTTTTGAAATTTTCATACATATTTTGAGCTTAATCACATGTACATCCTCAGCCCCTCCTCTTACCCTCCTTAACCCTCCTATCCCTTTGCTCATAATTTAGAGACAACTTCTTTTTCTGTCTTTCTGTCCCCTGAGTCTATCCAGTTTCCCCTCTGGTTTTTAGAATCAGGACCTGTTCTGATGTGTGGTCACCCCCAGTGGATCCCATCATGTAAAAAAAATAAATACACCGATCCTCTCCTAACAGCTATCATTTGCTAATAGCACTTGATTTAATATACTTAATGTGGTGGTGTGACCACATATCCAGCTTCCCCCATCTTTGCTCGGACTTGGTTTGTCTGGAGCCTGGGCCGCTCTTGCTCATACACCTCAAATGCTGTGAGATCATATATGCATCTGCCCTGTTGTGTCTAGAAAACGCTGTTTCCTTGAAGTCATCTACAAGCTCCGGATTTTCCAACTTTCTACCCTCTTTTTAAAATCTCTGAGCCCTGGGTAAAATACGAATGTCTGATTTAGGGCTGAGAACTCCAGTGGTTTGTTTTTGTTTTTGGGTTTTTTTTTTGTCTTGTTTGTTTGTTTGCTTGCTTGTTTGATTGTTTTTCTCTGCATGCTGACTAGCTCAGAGGATCTGTGTTTCAGACTATGATAAGATTTTTTTTAAAACAGTTCTATTGAAAAAAAGTTCAATTTATTTCACCTGTATTTGCCTGGTGAACAGTCACTCAATGGATGAGCAGTCTATAGGTATTAATTGCCTTATAAAAGAAAACAGACAAGAACTAGTTATCATAGCATCATAGTAGAGAAACTCAAGAGTCTAGGTGAATTCAAAGTGGTCATGCATACACAAGGCTAAAGGTCCCTTGGATCAAATCACAAAAGATGGACAAAACAGATGGAAAAAAGGAAATGCGATGGGTTTCTAGGCAACAGGCATCAACAAGTGAAAATTGTGGGCCACACCAGAGTATATGTTGCAACAAGCAGGATTTTACCTACAATTACATCATCATATAACTTCTTTGTTGAATTTCTTCTTGCTTTGGATACCTGAGTTGACCCCTAATTTTCACTGATTAGATGAGATAGCACTTAAATTATTCAAGGTTCGGTGCATACTATCTTAGCCTGAGATAAGCTTGGCCTCTTTTGACAATCTCATATTTCAAGCTTTCCTTTCTGACTCTCACGTTCTTCCCTTGCTTCTCCTCTGGTGGCTTTCAGATGGCACAAGAAAAAGTCGTGTGCTTTCTGTGGGATGCTCTGAAGGTCCTTACCAATCTCCTTTGATGTCATATTCTTGACTCCCCTTTGGATCTTGTTCAGCTGCTATAGTATCCAGGAAATTCTCTCTATGGTCTAATACAAGAGGATAACTTCTCCTTGTATGTAACCTAATGAACTCATGAAGCTCAACTCTGTACATTTGTTTTTCTTGAGTTGTTTATTTTATTTTGTTTTGTTTTGTTTTATTTTATTTTATTTTATTTTATTTTATTTTATTTTATTTTGCTTTGCTTTTTTTCATTTCCTGAAAACAGGCTCTCATTGTGTAATTCTGTCTGGACTGGAATTAGCTATGTAGATCAGGGTGGCCTAAGTCTCACAGGAATCCTCCAGCCTCCAGCATACTGAGATTAAAAGTGTGTTCTACCATACCCAGCCTCAACTACTTTAATTTGGCCAATGGTTTGGAAGGGCCCAAAGCTTTGCCAAGTGCTCACTTCCCTTCACATGGTAGCTTTTTTCTGGCTGGCACAATCAGAAGCTCTCGGGGACACCAGAAAACACTCTATCTCCTCTTCTGAACCTCTTCCATGATATTTAAAGACCTCAAGAAATAAGAGACATTGGGTTCGCTTGCACTCTTCTCCACTCTGCAGTTCCTACTGTGTGATTCAGACTCACATATAGGTATGTGAACTGCATCAAAAACATTGCAACTTTCTCATTCCATCTATGCCTTTGGAGCTCAGAGCAACCAGCTCTGGGATTACCAAAGGCAACCCTCATTAGAAATCATGTACCCTGTCTATTTCAACTCATACTACAGCCAAGAGAACAGTTTTACAATGGAAAATTGTCTTTATTTGAGGAGATAATCTAATGATTAAAGGAAAGTCTCCAAAAGTTGTTTTATTTAGGCTAAAACCATACATCAGACACATACTTAAGAAACTTGAGAATCTGTGTTCCTTCTTCTTATCCTATCCTTTACCTGTTTATATAAGAGCAAAAAAAAATCAATAATGCTTTAGAGGGTGGCTGTGATCATTCATTAATTATGCCTAATTAATATAATAGTGATAATGTGATAGTTCAGTCTGATGGAATAAAGAGAAAGCTAAGCCCACATGAGCTTTCACTAGCATTGATATTAAAAATAAAACCTGTTTCTTTCTAATTTAGTGAGATACGCCACCATTTTCCATGACCAGTGGGTAAAATATCTGAAGACTCATTTCTTCAACTTTTAGCCCATTTTATTTAGGAGCATCAGAATAAGATAACAGAGTTCTGAATCGTACAGATATATGGGCATGTGACTTAGAATATCAAAGCTTAATCAAGTGAGTGAAAGATTTTAGACAATCAGCATATGGTTTTATTTACCTAAAAGGCAACAGTTGCATAACCCCTCATTGTCTTTATTCCATTTAAACATAAATTCTTCCCTCTGTTATCTATTCACATCTCGATTAACATTTGTGGAAATATTTTCATCAAGCCAAGACAAACCTTGGATATAAGGGACACTAAGTGAGACATTATGGCAAAGTTTTCAGCCTTACTCACATGGGACAACTTGAACAAGAGTTAGTATTGAGTAGCTTGGCCCCGAGATGCTCCAGGAACTGAGCTTATACTACAGACTAGGTTTTATTGGACATATGAGTATAACGTGACTCTTCTCTGGTTATACTTAATTCCTTTTTGTTAGCCCATTTGCTAAATGAATATGACTTAAATTAGTCAATTATTTTTCATCAGCAAGCCACGTAACATTGTTTTTGACAAATTTTCAGGCTCAGTGACTTCTTAAAAATATAAAAACAATTTAGTGAATTGTCCACTTGATAATTAAAAAAAACATAATAAGCACTCAAAAATTAGCACAAAAAAATGAGGGTAAGAAATCCATGATGTTCCAAGTTTTAAAAGAAGACAAACAAGGGTCATGTTTCATCTTCAAGTTTTAAAATATAAACAGTGATTTTAAAAAATCAAATGTCAGGAGAAAGGTTAAAATAAACAATGCGTACCAGAGATAATCTTAAATTAGAAAAATAGACCAGAAACCTCTATTTTCTCGAACAAAATTCAGCAAGCTACAGTACCCCAACTGTAAATAATAAAAGGCACTGCAAGCTATGAAGCCCAACTTGGAGCTTGTAATTGCTGTAAAAAACCTGCATTATTTCTGGAGGGTGGATGATTTGCTGAATAAAAGGTTTACAGGCAAGAAGTAGTCACATGCTCACCTAAAGAGGTTAGTGTGATAAAGTTTTTTCATTCCCAGAGTGAGGAAGGAATTTCCGCGATTTGACACAGCAAGGTCAGCGTCGGTAGTAGAAGAGGGACCTTCTTCTCTCTGAGTCTTATTTTCCTTCCACTTGATATTTTCTAAATGCCTCTGTTAGCCTTTGAGAAAACCTCAGTTCACCAGATAGGAATCCTAGAAACTGTTCTGTGTTTAGCAGGCACGAGGATAACATTTTAAACACTCATCAGCCAGTCAGATCCTTCGCCTGCAGCAGATCGTCTCGTGCCTCGGAAGCTGCGGCATCGCTCTGTGGTCATGGAGAATACCCACAGCACAGTGGTTTTGGATGGCTGGTTGGGTGAGAGAAAATGTCATGGTAGAGGTGTCAAATGCAGCACCAAAATCCAGTTTCCTGCCTTCAACCCGAAGGGATAATTCAAAGCAACAAAGGCACGTATCGACAAGATTTGCAAGCAACTGTTAAAAGGCTGGGATTTCAGAAATAGAAATCAAGTGTTTTTGGATACTTGCCATGTTGTCCCAAAGCTCCAATTGCTACTGTCCTACTTCATGAAACAGCACGGACCAGTGGACCATTTGGTTGACAATGGCAACATACAATTTTGGTTGTTTATTCGTGGTTCATATGTAGTCGAAATTTACCTCAGACCATCAAAGTTAACCAAACTAGAATTTATCCACGTTCCCCCTTTGGTTAACTTCCTGTTGCCTCTAAGATCATACTCTCCCAATGCGGTAAGAACATATGATGTAAGTTAATACCCAACGTTGATGGCTTCTGTTAATTACAAATTTTTACTTCCAACTCCCCATGCATTGGCTTTGATCAGTCCTCTATAAACTTAGCATTGTTTCCAAACCCTAACACACAGCAATTTACCTGCAGTCGTATGCTTCTAAAAGCACCTACTTTAGTCGTTTCCCTAGAGGGTTAGGCCAAATGAAGGCACCAGTATAAAAAGAGAAACGGATGACGGATAGAGGTGAGTAAGGAGAAAGAAGACAGATGCATGATAGACGACAGACAGACAGATAAATAATAGATTGAGATGTGAGTGATCACAACATAATAGTCTCCCGAAAGAAGTTCATAAGCTAAAATAGCAAACAACTTGAAATTCTTCTCAAAGCATTTTCTAGTACTATGTTATAAATTGTGCAGAAATATTATTAACACATGACAAGATTTTAAGTCTTTGACATAGAGGAACTAATAGCAAACCTAACAAAGCAAAAACTAGTCAGCATCGATACAGACTTCAAATTGGCGAGGTAGTAGAAAAGTTCAGCAGTGTGAGAGGTTAGACAACGAAATGAAAACTTTGTTATTCCGGGTTGAAATATATTTAAGTTAAAAGAATAATGGTAAAGAGTAAGAATAAAGGGGCTCTATACCAGAAAACATTTCTAATTTTTCTTGTAATCTAAAATAACTTCTCTATACTACATTGGTAAAAGTCAGCTCTGCATTTTCTATAGAGAAGTGTTCTTGTCTTTTATGCCAAGGTTATTATTTTGTTCAAGCACGTAAAAAAACTAAGGTTTTAAAAGTGTTCCTTAAACTGATTTTATTAAAGCAGTCAAAAGCACTAAGAATTATTTCATTGGCCAATCATTCTAACCTTACTCTGTATCTGACAGGTTGGACTAACCAATCAAAATGCAAAATATTAGCAAGGTCATAGTGGTATAACAAAACACACTACTATATTTCACAGATTACAAAAGGCATTAAAATTCTGATACCCCATTCATAAGGAAAAGATTGTAATGAGAATAGAAAATGGCACAACATTAATTCATTGTGTGACAAAGAATATAATGAGAATGGGAAATAGTACAAACATAACTCATTCCGGTTACAGTTTTAAGATTGTAATGTCATGGTTCATATCACATACTTAGTAAGAAGGTGGTAGCCAAAGTGTTGCAATATTCAATGGCTAGTCGGAATTTAGTGAAAGCATTATCACATATAACTCCATGGAATTATATTAAATATTTTAAAAACTTTTACTCAATCAGAAAGGATAGATATGATTAAAAATTAAACAATGTTTCTAAAGTCTCATTTGCAAACAGCATGGGTGCAAATGAAATATGAAGCATTACAAGTCCGCATAGCAAGGTGAAACTAGGAAAGTACAGTGTGCTGTTGAGCACACCGAGCTAAATATGTTTAAATAGAGTAAAATATCTTGGCAAAGGGCGCTGTGTGAAGTCAAGACCTAGGGTTAGGGATCTGTGCTTGGGAATCAATCTTCCATTCTGGGGTTTCTGAGAACAAAGCTGCTGCCGAGAAACACTGGAGGCACTGGTTCAGTAACTGAGGGCCACTGGAAAACTGAGACTGCTGATGGTTCGCAATCAGAATGGCACTTTCAATGGTAATATGTACATTTTATGGAGCACTTCCCGTGATAAAGACATTTTCAGAAAAGCTGAGAAGTTGTTTTTTACACAACTACCAAGAACCAAATGCAAATTCCAGTTCGTGGGCTTTCAATTGTCCTGAGAAAAGCAGGACATGCTATGAATTTTCACAGACACTGTGTGTGTGGCTGTATATACTTAAAAATTGCACTGCCCTCTCCCCTAGTTGACTCTGCTTTCTAATTACACAAGCAGTGGTTAATATTAAGATTAGATTTAAACTTATTTGCATTCCTTAAATAAATATCCAATAACATTCTGGAATGTAGGGTCAAATTTAATTAACCCAGGATTTAAAAATTGACATAAATTATCCCCAAAATAGATAAACCACACATTTTTAATTGAGTGGCTGGCATGGGAATATTCCACTTTTAAACATCTTTAGTTTACAGGGAAAGTTGAATGCACAAAGAATTTTTGTTAAATGAACAGTTACACTTGTTAAAATCATGTTCCTTGGATAAACAGTACTGGCTTTATTAAGTCAAAAATTTCACCCCCCCAAAAAAAAAATCTGCCTAGAAATTGATTTATCAGTTTTATAAAAATATATTTTTGTGTATTTTTAATAATTTAAAAATAATATTGCACAAATATAAGGTTCTGACAACATTCAACATCATGGAGTATTCAATACACAGGAGTAGTATTTAAAGTAATAATCTCTTCTTTGTTTATAATATCTAAAAGGACATGGAGATATAGAAATATTGTTATTAGACCTAAGTACAGCTATCTCGTATCCAGTGGGCAGGTGGTAAGATATGGCTTGGTGATGCTACTGGTACCACACAAGTAGAAAACAACATTATAATGTATTTTAAAGGACACTTTGGAATTTAGAGATTACATTGCCCAAAGCTGACCATGCTTCGAATGCATTGCCTCTATCTCATCCCTGACAATTCACTTCCTTGCAAAGCTCACGTTTGCATTACTTGGCCTCAACAGTTACGGGTTTAGAAAAGAAGTAAAGAAAACATAGGGAATTCTGTACTTACAGGGTTTTGTCAAAGTGGTCTCAAGGAGTAAATTCCAAGATGGGATTTGAAGAATAAATTATTTGTTCCCCAAATTTCTTAAAGAAAAATAACGTGTGTTGAGAGTAATTGTGATGTGCTTAAAGGACTAACTCTAAATTCCAAGGTAGGAGAAATTAAAAGGATGGCTTCAATGTGTAGTTACCTTGTCTCAAAACCAGAATCTCTTTGTATGCTTACAAAGTAGATATGTGGTGAATTTTCTGTAATCAGCTGGACAATTGCCCTGCATAACATCTAAGACTTTTATCTTAATTTCTTTATTTTTTCCAAATCAAGCAGCGTGATGTTTTCTTAACCACGGGATATTGCAGTAAAGTTGATGCATATAAACAGCTTTATGTATCTAACATGACTTTGGCTCTTTAACTTTTAACACACCAATTAAGATGCTGAAATCTCAGATTTAATAGCTGCCTATGACTGCTGACGGTTGATTTATTTCCTGATAATCATTGGAGCTGCTAAGTGAAAAACCAGAGAAAGCATCCTTCTAAGAACCCTGCGTTTCTGCACAAGTAACTACATGCAGGCCCTGTGACTGTGACAAGGGGAAAGAGCTAATGTGACATTTAAAAAAAATCTGCAGACATTGCTCCCTTTCTCAGAGAATTCTTTTTCCTCATTAAACAAACATTTTTTGATGGTTGTTCACAAATGTCACCTATCAGTATCTGGGGAGGATTGCTTCTTCAGTCCCCATGCATATCAAAATCTGGAGATGCTCAAGTTCCTTACCCAAAACTATACTGTACTTACATTTAACCTGCATGCATCACTCTGAACACTTCCAACAATTTCTAAAATTGCACATGATACGTAATACAGTTTAATTGTTATGGAAATGGGTGTCATTCTATGTTATTTACAGAATAGTGACAGGAAAAATCTGAATCATGTTCAGTAGAGATTAATGAGAACTTTCAATCCATGGTGTTGAATCCACGTGTGTGAAACTCATAAATACAGAGAGAATAAATGAATAAAAATTCAATACTGAATTTGTGATGTTGTGATTGAAAACACATGTCAAATTTCAAAAAAATTGTATATACAATGTAAAGATGATAGTGTTGCTAAGCTAGTTTTTGAAAATGAGGCCAAGTATTTTCATCTCCTGGGGTAGGCAGATTAATGGCCTTCCAAAACTGCTTACATCCAAATCCCAAGTTATGCGTAAGTATGAAACCTTACATGTCAAAAGACATTGCAGGTGTGCTTAAGCTGAAGATCTTGAGATGGAAAGACTAGCCTTGGCTCTGCAGGGCACTGAGTACGAATACACGGAGGGGTCTTTATGAATGAGTGAAAGTGGGAGGCACAGGACCAGACTAAGATTGAAAGATACAATATAATCAGGAAAGGCCAGAAGTAAAGAAATGCCAGAGAAAGAAGGTGGGAAGGGAAAGAGAAAAGAAGACTCCTCCAGACAGTGAATGGTCCTGCTAATACCGATTTTAACCAAAGGAAACCAGTTTGGAATTTCAAGTCTCCATAGCAACAGAATACTGTGCATGTGTTGCTTTAAATCACTGTATGTGGCTATCACAACAAAAATAGTAATGAAGGCAATTATTAACACTTATTGAAGAAGATCAGTTATCATAAGAACCACCAACTGCTCTCTGATTAGATCAGAGACTGGGGAAGAGAATCGGCATTGTAAACTCGGTTAGAAACCTGTGGCAGGAGAGACCGTAGGCTCTAGGGAAGAACTGAATACTGGTGATTAGTGAAATTAACCTAGTGGCAAGTGGTCCTCTGAATATTTATGTTTATAACCTTAGATAAATCACACTGTCAGACTCATTCAGAGAAACCTTTCTTTTCAGTGAATGCAGACACTGGTGTTGTATGAGCAAGGTGTTGAGAGTAGGCAAAGAGAGGTATTAGAGGTACTCAGTTCTCCAGCATAGAGGGATGCTAGAGAGATGAGGTGGGGGTGGGTGAGTGGGTGGAGGAGCATCCTTATAGAAGCAAAGGTGAGAGAAGGGGATGGGAAGGGGGGTTGTGGAGAGGTAACCCGGAAGGGGGGGATATCATTGGAAGTGTAAATGAATAAAATGATTAATTTAAAAAGATATTTATAGCATCTTCTCTAGGGCTCAGAGAATATTTTGGAATAGGGGTTGGCAAGAATATACCATCTGGAAGACAGAAAGAAGAGCTACAAAATGTCTTAATAGCAGGACATAGACATAGCAAAGAACCAACAGATGCTTGTACCGTATCTGCATAAGAATGGACCTATTGATAGTCAGGATGAATGAAGAAGGGGATTCCAGGGGCCCTGATCTTCTGTCACTGGTGAACTATTAGATGATAATAGATTCAAATAGAGAGAACTTGTCTTCAGTCTGTACCCACTGGTGACCATACCAGGTACCAATGGGTAGTTTCAGACCATGGTGTCTCAGATGGCTCTGGTAAAACTAAATGGGTCAAAAAACAGAACCAAACATCATGAACCTGGTAAGGATGTGGTAAGAGGGATAGGTACTGAGGGATGGGAGGCTGTAACCGAATACATTATGTATGTGTATGAAATTGTCAAACAACAAAATTGATGAGTAAAAAATGAAAAATAATGAATTTCAACATTCATGTCTCAAAAATGTAACCAGACAGAAGTAATGTTCTAGCATTGTGCAGTGTTTAAAACCATTCCAGAAAAGTGGGCTCGTATCAAACTGGACAGACCATCATGGACAACTGCATTTCACAGTTGAAAAATTGTCACCGAAAGTTCAAAGAATGACTTCGCGGTAAGTGCCTGTTTCACTGTCTTTCCTCTGGAAATGAAATTGCTAATTGTGCAATTTCTTCCATTCCTCCTTCATCATAGTTAACAAATGATAACACTAACTAAGAAGTAAAATCCTGTTTTTAATTTGCCCATCACTGGGACAGAAAAGCCTAGCTCTCCTCATGTTCATTTACTGCAATAACCCCCAAGGATTACATCCTATCACCTGATTGCACCCTTGGTAAATTCCCTTATTTTGCAGTCTTTATTGGGGAAAGATACCCATCATCATAAATCTTAAATATCTTTGCAAGTACAAGTGAAAATACAGGCCCATATATGTTAACAGCTGTACGAAGGCCTCTTGGGATAAATGTATTATAGGCGGCGAGCAGTCATAATAGCACTCAGCGTTGCAGTCTCCCGATTTCACCAGTTTTATACCTGTGCCATCTGGGCCATACACCTGGATCTACGACAGAATATGTACAAGGGCTGGCACTCTAAATGGCCTTTTGTAGCCTCAGAATTTTTGTAGAGTTCGTTTAGTTTTTGTATTCTACACTAGACCTACATGCACTCCAAGTGTACATTGCAGTGCATATAAAGATAATGTATTTATATTTATAATGTCTAAGTGGGACCTTGAAAGGCAGCCTGTGTTCTGGTTGAGTGAAGCTTACTCCAGAGACCTAGTAGAAAACTCTACAAGGGAAGGTACAGTGAGCCACGTTCCCAAACACAGACCCCTGACAACACAGAGTCCCCAGCTCCATGATCCTAAAACTATCAGTGGCGTAGACAATGTCCCAAGCTCCTGGTATTCTAGCTAGACTCCACCCCCACAGTTAACCTGGCAATAACCAGATATGCTCCTCCCCACAGTTACCTGGCAACAACAAGGTAGCCCAGCCCACTATAAAAGGAGCTGCTGGACCCCTCCTCTCTCTCTTACCCTCTTGCTCTCTTGTTTTGCTTTGACCTCTTTCCCTCTTTTCTTGCCCTCCATTCCCCCTCTCTCCATGTGGCCATGGCCAGCCTCTCCTTCTCTACCTTCTTTCTCTCTCTCTTTCTGCCTTTCTACAATAAACCTCTAAAACCGTGGACCTTCTCTGCTCATGGAGATCCACCCTACTAGAGCAATGGAGCTGGTCTCCCTCTAACTAGCCACAAGTCTAACCTCCCAATGGGAGGCCTTCCTGCTCTCCAGCCACTACCACCAGCTAATCCAAGCTACCCGCTGAGCGAGCACCCTGGGCTAGCCAGATTCTCACCATTTCCCTTTGGCCCCAGGGCAGACCAAGCACACACCCCCCCCCCAGCCCCCATCCATTCTTAGCTCTTCCGTGGTGTCCAGTGATGTCCTGAAATGCCCAAGAGCTAGGACTTGTCATCTCTGGCTTCTGTGAGGTCCAGGGACCCTGGACTTCTCCCTCTCTAACCTCATGGACTGGGATTCTGTTGCTTCCCACAGCCAGATGGCCACCCGGGCCGTGGAGTCTCCTGCTTGCACCTTCCCAGAGCCCTGGAGCACTGACCGTCATAGGCCATCTCTCTCACACCCTTTTTTTATTCCTCACTCGAGGTACCCCCCACATGTTTACAATTTTTATTTATATGCATTATATTGTGTATACTTACATAATTACATAAATGTATATTTGTACATAATTATAATTAGATTTTTAATATTTATTAATGTGGTAAAGAAGCATATTTCCTTGATTTTTTGTAATCGGAGCATGAGATTTAGTTTTATAAGATACCAATGAATAATATGAACCACTTCTCTCATATCTCCATCACTGAGTAGACTTGGCCAACACAGTTTGTCTGTGATCCTTCCTTCATCTCTCCAAAAACTGTAGCCAATCTCTTCCTCAATCACTGGCCATCGAGTCCTTTTTATATGCTCTCCAAACATCAAATGTCCTCCATGGGTCTTGCTTCAGTGCCTTCATCTGTCTCAGCTGACATCACTCTGCCAATCAATCTGAGTCTGAGGAAGCAGCAGGAAACTGCAGCATGCCACCAGAAGATTTTTGGTGCATTTCTCTCTTTGGAATCACAACAAATGTGGCTCAACTAGTCAGTATAAGGCAGACCAATACATGCATGTTGTTAGCAAAGAATCCTTCATTGCATGTCCTTTCACATGCTTGCTTTAGCAGCACACTCTCTCCTGTGTCTGCTTCAGCGAAATGTTTTTTCACAAGTCTGCCTTAGTCTTTCACCTGTGTCCACTTCAGGAAAACACTACTTCATGTGTTGGCCCCAGCAAAACACCATCCAACCAACTTTCTGAAGAACACTTAAGCTTCCACTCAAGAGGTTGTTAGAATTAAATGAGATGAATGTGTCTGGGTTGTTGGTTGTTGTTGTTGATGATGATTTTTAATGTTTTTGTAACTGCTATTCTTGGTGATATTTATTCAAACAAAAGAAAATGTAACTGAATAGAGAAAAGTATTTTTATTTGCTTTTTTTCCCTTCCAACTCTTCCTCCATTTTGTAATGCCTACCTTTTTCTTTCTTACCCAGCCATGATATGCTTTCCATGTCAGATTTTAAATAGTGCTGTGAATATTTGCACATAAGCAAATTTGAGGCAAAGTGATATAAATCTACCCCAGAATAGCTCTTTGCCATCTCTTCTTGCTTTCCCTTTTTTGACAGAGGACATTCTGACCTACAAATTAATCTAGTCTAAAGGAAAGTAGGGTATCCCAGCACGAATGTTAGAACTGTGTAGTGTGGCAGGGACACTCTGCCTAGAGTGATGAGTTTTCATGGCTAAGGAGCTGGCTGGTAAAACTCTTCTCTTGGGAAGACCTATTTTATGATTTTATGACAGGTCTTTCTTTCCCATTTGGTCCCAGCACATGCAAACTAAGACTACAGTCCAGGGCCACCATTGATTACTTCTTAGGCAAGTCTCCCTCTTAGGCCATGTCTTTCCTCTATAATAGCTGTACCAACAGATATTGTGGTAAGGGATTGTTCTTTGAAATGCTAATTGAATCACATGAAACATGTCTCAAGAGTTATGTCCAATCTTTTCCTATGACTAGGACCTTATATGACCCATGACCTATGTTTTGCTCCATGGGAATTGATTTTTTAAAACAATAAATGACATTTAATCTCAAGAGAGAAAAGTAACTAATAGTGAGAGAAAGGGTACTATCTTTTTACAAGTTATGTTTATATGAAATAACAGTTATGTGATGGGAAGTGAAGCACTGTCCTGTCATCACTGCATTGATGTTTATGTCTGTGACTTTACCTCATCCTTTTGAAAACGGTTCACAAAATTCCGTTGCATAGCATTTCAATTGTACATCTTTGGGATACGGTGCTTCTGCAGGAGTCAGGTTGGACAGGACAGATTTATCTCTGATTGAGTGTGCAATTGTTGGGACATCCTTGAGCTATTTGGAGGCCATAATGCTGGGGGTCAGGGGAAGACAAACAACTGTTTCTTCCCATTATACACAGTTAAGCTCCTGTTTGAAAGGGTTGTTTATATGAAAGGCAGCAAGACTGAAAAACAAACCAAAGAAAACAATGTTAGCATAAATGCTCCAGAGGAGACTTGTGTTGCTAATGGCTTTTCAGAAGCCATAGGGAGTGAGGGAGTAACATTTCCAGTCCATTGAGCTGGCTTCAGTTTTTAAAGCCCTGTGAACTATTTGAAGAGCTTTAGAGAATCTCACTTTTGAATTGGGACTTTGTTAGTTTAGATGTGGCTGTTACTACTGGAATAGCATGAATGGCAATAAGAAAATAAAAGGGGGAGGGAGGGAGGACTTCCACATACGACTTCTGGCAATGTACCTGCTGTTTTCATGGTGGCCAGGCACACATCCAGGGCAGCAGCCATTCTTCCATGGTGATAAATATAAAAGATGACTTTGAAGAAATCTATGCATGTAGATGAGGCTCACACTAGGACAAAGCCATAATTTTACATATAGCTTGGGAAGCAGGCAGTAGTTCACGCTTTCTTCGACACCTCTTCTTAAATGGATACACATCACCCAAATCAGACCTACAAATCTCTTCTCAGTGGGGGGTAGGGAGGGGGCAAAGGATTTCCATTCAATCGAGCACCATTAGAGTAAACACTTCGAACTTGGTTGAGGTTAACTGATGGGATGCTAAGTTTGAATGTTTTGTGTGTGATGCAGAACCTATATGTAAATTAGATGAGAGGCACTCACACATATTTAACAGAATACTGATAAAGAAGCCAGATGGGAAGAAACAGAGAAATCCGGAAACCCAGTTTCAAAAGTCTGGGGAGTGAATAAGTCTGTCATGAACCAGTGGGGTAATTCTTTTAACTAAGTCACTTAATTCCCTCTTTTGGATATTTTAATCTATCAAATGTACTTTGTACTTTTAGACTGTCTTTTTACCTCTAATGTCTTACAGCTTTTATATTGAGACTACTGTTTTAAATTAGTATGGAAGTAAATTTCAGACGGTATGTTTGTGAGGGAAAAAAATCAGAAGTTCCTCAGCAGAAGCAAGCAAGCTGGAAACCATCATCCAACTTTGTCCTTAACCCTTCCCCTGGCCCTGAAAATGAATACTGACAACTCACACAACCCAGCTAAGCTACAGCTTCCTGTACAATAGAAAGTTTCTGTTAGTATTTCAATAAGAAGGGTTGTTGTTGCTATTATTTGGGGGTTGTTGTTTGCTTGCTTGCTTGCTTGCTTGTTTGTTTGTTTTTTTCTTGGACTTGACAGACAGGACTTTGAAATATAGACTATTTGGGAGAAGACTTTTCTATTTATTTCTAAGATAAATTATTAATTTAAGTTACTTTTCTGATGCTAACCAGTCCCTCCCCACAACGTTTCTTAAAGAAGAAGGAAAGAGAAGAAGACAAATTTAAAAAGAGTGCTGAAAAGTCTGGCCATTTTGACAGTGGCAACCGCAGTCTTCTTGAGTTTATATGCAATCACAGTGTGCAGATCCTTAGATTTTATGAAAGTAAACAACTGAGCAGGAAGCAGCTTGATATTCAGAGACACAGGGGTTGGTAGTACTGGAACCTGCATCAGAAAATTCCAGGGTTTGTCTCATTAACTCCTGAAGAAATAGTTACAACTTTGAAGCAGGCAAACAACTGTCTGATCAATAGCTAGTAAATATATATATATATATATATATATATATATATATATATATATATATATATATATATATATATATATTTTACTGAGTATCTGTTTTGACTTCCAGATCATTAATCCTCAACATCCTGTTTTAATTTATCAAGGCAAATCTCTTACTGGATTTTGTTTTTCTCCTTTTTGTTCTTTAAAAAAAAAAAAAGGGATGGTCTATATGAAGTTCAGTTGAACATGAACTGTTATAGGGTGTTTGGAATTTCCTTCCAGCACTATAGCATGACAATAATGCAGCCTCTTAAATGTAAGACAATGGGGAATACTAGGAGAGCGTTTCTGCCTTCTGGGTTGTGAAAGCTCGTGTTTCTAATATGGAAATGCTTTGATAGTTATGTGGAACATTGAAGGCATTTATGTTAAGATTTTAATTGAACTTTCCAGGTCATGCCTACTGAAGTTTGGATCTTCCCACAGTCTTTCATCTTTTGATCTTCTGGTTTGTATGGTTTCCAGAAACCATCAGCACAGACAATTCTGGATTTCTCCTTTAGGTAAATGAATTCCTTCCTCTTTAGTAAAATAATGAGATTCTCCACAATCATGTAGATAGAAGATGCTATAAACATATCAGAAAAAAATATAGTGTAAGGTCTCACTCATACAGATTATTGATTAAGAGAAAGAGATAATACGATCAACTAGCTTACAGGTTCTATATCCCTGATTTTAAATTATGTGAAAATGAGATCCTCTGACAGGAAATGTTTTAAAGTAGATACAGAAGAAAATCAGTAACTTTAAAGTGGCGTTGGCAAGAGAAACATATGTTCTTCCTAGAGAGGATGACCAAAAGGAGAAAGGAGTGTTTCTTGAACTCTCGCATTACCTGCCAAGGATTGCAACACTCATTGGCTTCAGGTTCATTCCAACCCTGCTTCTAACTAGAGTTCACACTGACCTCAGTGACACAGCAGGACAATGAGGGCCTTATACTGTGGCACTCACTGCACACTTAATAATTCTTAGAGGGAAACAAGGACCTAAAGAAAGGACTGGAGGTGGGGAAGACCATCTCTTTCCTGAAATGTGTTTTGGTTGTTCAATTTTTGAAGTCATACGGGCATAACAGATATTTCCATTACCTCGTAACTTCTCTATTCAGCCAAGAGCAGTGAAATCCAGTGAAAAGTATGGGAGAAGGACAGACTGTTAAGTGGTCCCAGCCTTGAGAACCTGTGTCCGGAATCCTGTGGAAGACTATACCCGTGGGAGAAGAGACAGACGCTAGTCATTTCCCTCATTTCTCACATTTGGTTACCAAGAAGAAATGTGAGCTCCCGGCTTCCAGACCTGCCGAAGTTTTCAAAGGATTCCCTTAACTTGTAATTTATACTAATTCGTACACATCTTAGATGTTGATAGTGTGACCAAGCAAAACTCACCTGATGGTTACCCACTTGGAACCTTTCATAAGCAATCTTTGTTTTTTAAGTAGTTATATACTTGCAAGCTCACAAATCGGCTGATCTCCCAAACCAAGAACCAGGGCTAAGAGAGGTATTCGAGAAAAAACAATCATTGTTCAAACTGTGAACTTCACTGTAGACATATCTCACTAGCTGCTGCTGCTCTGTACCCTGGTTTCCTCTTTTATAGAAAGAAGACCTAGATTAAATAGGTTACAGAATGATGATCCACCCAGGAACTTCTGTAGTGTTTGCACAATGATTCTAGAACATGTGGGTATGAATGATGCTTCCCTAAAACAGGGGTTGGTCTATTGCTGGTCTAAGCAGTTGTGCTTTTTCCTTTGTTTCTAATGCATTAGCCAATGCTCTGTGTCACCAAGCCATACTCTTGACCACCACGTTATCACTCAAGCATCTGTGGAAAGAACTATATTTCTGCTGAATACAATAACAACCAAAAGTCACTTAGAAATTTTTTTTACCCTTTCCTTCATTTCATCTTTAAAAACCACAATAGTTTAAAGTTTATCTCATCTATTCTTTCTTCACATTCCAGTGTTCATATCTTGCTTTAAACTAGTCAGCGGTCCCATTAAAATCTGGTTTTTAGACAGTGCCAGACTCTGCCCATTTTCCCTTTCAGTATAACTTGTTCATTAAGACACTACACAAGTAGAATCCCTGTGTTTATGGGGCACTATAAAAATTAGAAGTAGATGCAGTCAAGTTATTAAAAATTAATTTTGAGTAGTCGATAATGGGCTTCTTCCCGTATCATTGTTCTGTCTGATAATGATAGAACTGAGTGTATTCTGAGTTGCCAACATGCTTTTAACAGTGTGAGTTTTAACCCTTAATTCTGATTTCTAGTTCATGATGGTAGAAATACTGTTTTGTCCTAACATTTAGTTATAAAGAAAGTTGGCATGTCCAGAGGATCATTTTTCAAATGATTATAGATTCTATCTCACAAACCATAAGAAAGTCATGTTCATAAATAAGATGGCACTAGAGGTTGCCTATGGTAGATGAATAAGTTCAGATGTGTTATGATACTGAAGTCTCCAAATGCGATTAGGGTCTTTAGAAACAGAGAAAGAAACTCCAATGCTTTCTGTCTCTGCTATCAAGAGGAACAGAAAGATGGAGCCATCTGCAAACCCAGAAGAGAGCCCTCACCAAAACTCCACCATACTGGCAACCTGACCTCAGTCTATGAACTTCCAGAATTATATAATATAGAGGATACCGCTAGTACCCCAAGATGAACAAGACAGTGAAGCCGTGTGACTTTTAGTGGTGTTCCACTTTGATCGCTGCTCTTTTTCTCAGAACACATTGTTTCATATTTTACAGACAATGTAGAAGAAGTCTGGCTCTCTTGAGGCTAAGAGAGCATATGCAGGGAACCCACTCACACAAAAAAGAGCCTGGGATATGTCTCACCTATTTGAGACCACAGATGTTTGAGTCTTTCAAGCCTAAGTCCCAAACCTGTGGGTAAGTCAGCTTTCAGAAGATTCCATGGTAGTTTTTCCAGGATCGTCCTGTACTGATGTGGATATTTTTCCCCACCTCTCTAATACTTCTCAGTAGTATAATATAACTGTAACTGAAAAAATGAGCTGGAATGCAGCGCCAGGAGAGGGGGAAGGAGTGGCTGAGAGAACCTAGGCTCTATTCCAGTACCTTCCAGAAATAAGATAACTTTGATGAAGTAGCTCACTGAGTCATGTTGCCCCATGGTACAAACCCCAGGATCAGCTGTTTCCCCGAGCCCCTCAGCTGCAATGCCAGTGGGACACGCACAGACAAGCAGCCTTCCTGAGCCTCAAGGGACTGGCTGACTGTGAATCTTCGCCATCTGGATCCCTTGCTACTCACCTATAATTCAAAGGCCCACTTCATGTAAAATATATCAGTGTTCTTTCTCTCTTTTCATGAGCAAGTTGCAAAAGTGCATCCCAACATGAAGTGGGCCAGCATGTTTGCAGGCACAGTGTTTGAGATGCTCCAATTCTGAGCTTTTGATCTGCTCTGCCCAAGCCAAAGGGTGGGAACATGGCTCTATTCCACTGAGTTCTCCTTAAATCTTACACCCAAGGGGGAAATGAACTTGTTTTGTAGCCAATAATAGGCAAAACTGATTAGGTCTTACGTTTGCAATCCTCCTCGTTCTAATTTTGCTTTTCCTACTAAACTAGGTTACAATGCACGTTGAGTTTTGTGTGAAGAGGGTAAAGATATCTGATGACTGGTTTTTGAGAGGGATGTATGACTTCTCCTGAATTTTTAATTTCCACAAGCTACACGTGTGGGTTTAAAAAAAACAAAAACAAAAACAAAGTAGAGAAATAATTGTTAGTACTTATCCTCCTCTTCAAACACTCTGACGACAAGAATGATTTCCCAGAGTAAGACCCACACAAGTGATAGTAGTAGACACTTCTTATTTTCACAGGGAGGACCCCACAGGGTAGCCACAAACCCAGAGAGCAGGGAAAGCCTCGTTTTCATTCAATTAAGCAGCTTGAAGGACCGGTTAAAGCATGAAAACAGACTAAGAAAAAATAACTTTCCTGGGAGACTGAAGCTCTCCACAGCAGAATCATTCACTTTTTATGATGGTTATAATTATTAGTAGTGATGGTGATAACAATCTATCATTTATATAGCACTTTAGCATCGCACACTGCTTTCCCACTGTCCTTTATTAGCTAATCTTCAGAATACTCTTCGGTAATAAGTCAATATTTCGGCCTGCATTTAACAGGTAGGAAATTGAGGCACTATTTGCTTAGGTTCCTGGCCCATGTTGAGTACTCATTACTTAAAGTACCACCCTTTGAGCCCAGCCTCCACTCAACAATGCTCAGCGTCTGTTTCTTCAAGTAAAAGCTTGAGTTCTAAAACAAGCTCTCTGATGTTATGTGACACTGTCTGAGGACTTCTCCAAAGCAAGAATTCTTTTCATTTGGCAGTAAAAAGAAACAAGGCATAACTTAAACTCATAACTGTGTCATGAGGATCTCTTAACATTTTCTATTTGATACCAAACTCTTGCAATCCTGGTAAAGGTGGATGAGGAGGTTGCTCGAGGGTAAATCATTTGTTTTACCATGTCATGAGGACATGAATTTGGATTCTTAGCATGCATGTGAAAATCTGGGCATAGTCACACATGAACACAATAATCCCTACACTGAAGCCTCCAGCCTAACTAGAGAGTTCCAAGCCAGTGAGCAGCTCTTCCTCAAAAAGGTAAACAGTGTTCATTGGGTTGATATCTGAGATTTTCCTAGGCACACGCACATACACACAAACACACACACACACACACACACACACACACACACACACACACACACCACACACACACACACACACACACACACACACACACACACACACACACATACCTCACATGCATACTCAAACACACACACATGGATACATAGAGGAAAAAAGAGAAAAGAAGGATATCATTGAATTATATTTCTGAAAGGACTCAAGTTTAGTCTGGAATTATGGTAGAATTGTCTTCCTTCATTTTAGGAATGGGTCACCTCTCAGTGATGTCCAATCTACAACTAAAAAACACTAACTAAAAAAGTTACAATATAGATAACTAGGTAAAACAGGCAATACCTTCTGTGTAAACTGTTACTGAAGTCTTTAGTTTCTGTTGTTAGAAATACAAATGATGGGGCTAAAGAGATGGTTTAGTGGGTAAGAGCACTGGCTGTTCTTCCAATAGACCTGGGTTTAATTCCCATCACATGGCAGCTCCCAACCATCTATAACTCTAATTTCAAGGAATTTGGCATCCTAGTCTGACTTCTCATGCAATAGACAGGTGCCTGATGTACAGACATCAATTCAGGAAAAACATTCATATGCATTAATTTAAATAAAATAAATAATAAAGACAAAGATCTACTAATGATATCCGGATTTCACTATGCTGGTGCCATGGTTATCATCCTAGCTATTCCTTTCTCTATGGGCTGTGTAGGCATCTCTAGCCCTATTTTGAGATATATTTCTTTACAATGAGCATTTTTCTTTTTCTCTTTTATCCTTATCTCTTTTAGGCCAACAAATGGAAAACATCACCTAGCTCAAGGGGACCACCTTGGTTTTCTTCAGTGTAAGCTAATTTTTTGTTTCCAAGCAGTGAAGAAAGAAGGATATCAAAACTCACTGATACTTGGCCTTTATGCATTCAATGCCAATGAGACAAGCAAAAACTCATTCTCTTTGCTTAAATATTTCCATCATCCTGAACTTTATGTTTCATTTTGTTAGCTGTTTCCCGTGTTAGCACATGCCACACACAAACACACACACCCCACGGTCTATGGAATCTGAAGACTTTTCCCATATTCTAGACTTCTTATCCTCAAAGCAAGAATTCAAATGCCAGTCATTTTACTTAGATTTTTATGGAGCAGCATCATAAAACTGGTGACCAGTCCAATAGCAAATCACTTGGTGAGTCTTCTTTGAAGAGTCGCCAATAATGCTAATCATCAGATGGTTGGATCCTGCTTTGTAAAGATGTGTTTGTGAAGAACAGCCATCTCTGTGACTTTGACAAAAGAACTGCTGACGCTCACCACTGTTTGTCTTTTGATGTGAAAGAGCAAATCGATTTATAGAGCTGTTGCTTGCAGATGTGGGATATGATTAGTATGCAGAAAGACCTTTCCACAGTGTCATTTGTTTATTTAGCTGCCTCTGCACTCAGCTCTGATTGTGTGTCCCTAATTAATGTATACAAAGCTAAAAGAAATAAAGCCATGTGTCCACAATCACAGGCTACTGTATAGCGCGTCATTTGTTGCCCTTGGTTGAGGAGACACTATGATTTTACTTAGCTGCACACCAAATAAAGTGTATGGGTTTATAAAACATCACAAAGAAAATGCACGATTTTTTTCCTCATCTACCAACTTCCTAGCTATTTATAAATTCAGATAGGTGAGAATGGACTCTTTTAAATATGAAAAGACTATACTTGCTTTTCTGTGTGGGTGTTTGGATTTTTATTAAAAACAGTTGTTGAGTCTTTATGAAAAATATCTGTGATTTTTTTTCAGAGGTCAAAGTAGTTTGTAAAACATCCTGTGAGACCTGAATCATCCCCTTCTTCAAGGCTTTGCTGTTCAGATGCCTGGAAATTATAGCTGGGAAAGAGTCTAAAGTGAAAAGCAAAAAACACTAGGGACATTTATGTCAATAATGAGTGATCAATAGAAGTCACACACTCAGAAATTGACATTCCGTCAGCAGTTCCCTGTTCCTCACACGCGTGTGGCATTGTCTATTCGGATTCTGTAAGAAGTATTGGTAGCAAAATGGCAAGGCTGCTGCAGTCTTTAGACTGCCAAATAACGGAATGCAGAGTGACATCTAGTGACATCCTACATTAGAGGCACTTTCTTTACATCTCATAAACAAAGCAGCACAATGTCTTCCAGAGTCACTGGTTAACACTGCAATCATTTCCTTATATATGTGCTGCCTCCAGTGTTTTCCTCAGTCTGGTACAAGTGTCTCTCACATGCATGCAATCGCAACAATAGCAAAGTTTCAAGCAAAGTCTTCAGATTGAAATGGTTCTTTGAATTTCTCTCTATACCAGTTCCATACAGGAGCCACGGCAAGCAAGATTTTTACTGGTTTCTGCATGACTCTAGTCTCCGTATTAGCATCAGTAACTTGCCAAAACTGATGCCTTAAATCATGCCCACAGCCTGCTGCCATAGCTCAGATCTCTCCAAAAGCAGCAACACAGGGGGCTGTTATCATATTGCTGAAACCAAGAACTTACCACCCCACCTAACTCACCAGCATCCATGGCCTCATTTGCAGTGAAATCTCTTTGATCTATTTTTTCCCCTAATGTATTAAGGAATTTTTTTTTTCTTCTCCAGAAAGAGTGGGGTTGGGAGAGTTGTTTGAAATAATGTGGTCATTTTAGAAAGCAAGAAAATAAAGCTTAAGTGCAAGGCATAAAATTACTATAGTGTGGAAAGTAAGATGCCAAATACCTCTGACTGTCTTTGGTTTGGCACATACTGCAATGGCTTTTCATCCCGGTATGCATTTCCAGAGACTTTTCAACGTCCTGTAAAGCTCAAGCAAAGTACTGGGAGCTTGGGGACCTTCTGGAGAGGCCATTTTAAAGGTAAGACACTTAAATAGAGCCATTTTAGCATCCCTAAGATCTTCCTAAAATCGGATATGAAAAGAATGTCACACCTCAATAAAATATATCATATCCCCAGTTGGACAGAGCAAAAATCTGTGGCCAGGATGCATGTCTCTTGAAAGCTTCAATTAAAACTGAACTATGAGCCCACCCTGTGACACTATAATAGGAAAAGAATTAATGCTCCCTCATAAATATCATGAAAATTGTCAATCAAATATACCTCGGATGGCATTTAAGGAAACAACTTTCTATTGGTCTTCACACATGTGTTCTGTTAACTGATGTAGAGTGATACAGGGTGTTCCACAGGATACCATGGAAAGCATCAGTTCCACTCCAGAAACCCTTCATTTCACAACTAAAGAGATCAATTCCTGCATGTACTGACATACAGAAGGAATATCTGAACTGACTAATGATGGTCTTCATCTTGCCTCTTTGTAAACCCCTTTTGCAGATGATCTGTGCTCTGCATTCCACTAGCCTGTTCTATAGTCTTAGACACATCCTATCCTTCTCACCCAATCTCACCTCGTTGAACCACTTGCTTTTAAAGAGGAAGAAAGACAGGTCTGATAACTCTCATGGCTTCCTCCAAGGCCACACTTTTAACACATGCAGAACTAAGCAAGTGCATAACATTCTTGATTTGTTTTCAATATCTCTTCATTTCACGTCATCCATATTGTAAAGGCCAGGCAAAAATAAAATCATGATAACTGATGTCAGTGGGATAATAATAAACAATTGTACAATTCACTTTGCCCTCTAATGGTTTTCTTACGCTTTAGATTTTACTTGAAGTCAAATTGCAGAGCGATTGCAGATTTGAAGAACTTTGTATCTCAGCTCATTTCATTTCAGAGGGATGGCGTTTTGCACGGTGAGAGCCATGATGTTAGAAAAAAGGACTACTTGGAGGTTTGTTCTTATTTACTTCAGTAAGGATCTGGGAGGCAGGAGTGCTATTTGACATGTTAAAGACATATTCACATAGTGATTTCTAAACTGCCTCCTACCTCTAAAAACTCCTTTTAGGTATATGTTTACCCTTTAATATGCAATCTACACATCTTGGTATATAGTTTTGTCACTGTCCAGAACATGACCTTGTTCTCTTCTATAAGTAGGTGAGAAGCTTTAAAAACTAATGGCAAGGTCTCTTAGTTTTTTTTTCCTAATTATTGTGAAAAGGTTATATATAAATTATCCAAAAGTGTTATCTTCAAAAGGAGCAGCAAATCTTTTCCTAAAGAAAAAAAAACACCAAAAGCATATTTTAGGGAGTATTGAGAATCAAAAGTATCTTTTCTTCCCATGAATAAGGATGCTATAAAAAGAAGAGAAAAGCATAGAATCAATTGCTTTGAGGAAGGATCTCCTTATGTGTACTCCTAGCTGTTCTCAAACTCAGCATCCTAAGCTTTCATGGAGTTCTTTTTAAAGTAATACTTTCAAATACACCAAAATCTATCCAGTGACTTCACACCAAGTCCAATAACCCATTTATTATTTAACTACAAATTCAAGCCATGTCCTCCAAATACTTTATTCAGCTCTTGATAATCCCACAGAAACTGAAAGACAAAAAAATAAATAAATAAATAAAAAATGACATCCTTTAAGCTGGCAGGAATTAGCACCTTAATCACAAACTGGGTGCAACCCATGTTCCTATCTGGTCACATTAACAGTAGCCAAGACATTCACTGCAATGTAAAACTTACTTCCTTAAATGACATCCTTTAAGCTGGCAGGAATTAGCACCTTAATCACAAACTAGGTGCAACCCATGTTCCTATCTGGTCACATTAACAGTAGCCAAGACATTCACTGCAATGTAAAACTTACTTCCCGTGTTCCCTGTACAAGAGGATAATCAAGCCAAGAACACAAGACACAAAAGAGGAAGCAATAGGAGTTCCCTTGAAGGAAAGGATCAGTCAGGAAAGTTCCCAGAAATCTTGGTTGAACCTGAGTCATCATCCAAACGACATAGATTCAGGTTTTCTCTTGCTAATTTTAATCCATTAAAAAAAATCACAGAAATTTACTTTACCAGGCACTACAGACTATAGAGATCCCAAGCAAAGAGAATGAGATCTAAATAAACCGGGGTGGGTGGAGTGTGGGGCTTAGCCAATCCTGTTTGTTCAGATTCCTGTTTGGGTCCCTGTGTCTTCTGACATATCACTCTCTCTCTTCTGGGTAGTAGTTAAGTAATCTTTTCTGTGAAAGTTTTATGAATTGCTTGAGGAAAATCCTGATGAGGACATGGGTCTGAGGGTAAAGTGCTTGCAGAACAAGTCTGACAAAACTGAGTTTGAGTTGCCAGAACCCACGGGGGGGAAAAAAGCGCCAAATACAATACATCAAGCATTCATAATCCTTGTGTACACCTACAGAGAGAAGGGAGGTGGAGACAGGAGACTCATTATAATAAGCTCATACACTAGCCAGTCTGGCATATGTAGCTGTGAACAAAAAAGGAACATGCCTAAGACAAGGTGAAAGGCAAAGACTGACATTCAACATTGTTCTCTGATCTTCTTGCGTGTTCCCACTGGCACGTACAAACATATCACACACACACACACACAATGTATAACCTGCTTTAAGGAGAAAAGAGATTGATCATGCCTCTGCTCTTCTCTCAAGTAGTGCCATGATGCCATATTTCAGTACCACATTCCTGAATCTCAAAAAGAAAAAAAAAAAAAAAAAACAAAAAAAAAAACCAACCCTCTCCTTTAGTCACCTTTTATAGTGTAATATCTTTTATTTCTGAGTCTCAATTCTAAATATGCTTTTGGTGTGTTTCCTTAGGAAAAGTTTGGCTGCTCTCTTTGAGGATATCATCCTTTTCGATATTGTACAAATATCCTTTGCAAATAATTAGGATAAAACTAACAGGAAACATGTCCACTAGTTTTTAAATTTTCTCATTACACCTCACCATTTAGTCTTACTCTACAATAAGAACACCCTGCTATGTGTACAGTTTTATAACTTCCTTTTTGATCAACTAATGTTGACATAAATATCATCGTATTTCTTTAAATACACTTCTAATCTATAGAAGTGGATGTCTGTAGAGACTATTTGAACTGTATTTTAAAACTAATCTTTAATTGTAGATTTACTGACTTTCAATGTTTTATAAACTGAGGCTTAGAAATGGGGACCACGAATGCTAGACAAGCATTCTACCACTAAGACTCATCCTAACCTTCTTTTCACATTTATTTTAAGGTGTTTTCTGATATTAAGTTGCATAGTCTTATTTAATATTTACTGTACACCAAGCCAGTTTGAAATTATACTTCTCTCACCACAGTCTCCCAAGTAGTTGGAATTGCAGACTTGTACCACTAACCTAGCTTTTAAACAATATTGTTATAATACATCACTGTGTGTGCCCATATTATTCATCTTCATAATTTTGTTTTATTATTAAGTTATTGAACACAAGATAAATTGTTGACATCCAAGGAAATATACATTTTTTGTATTAGTTTTTTTTGTAATAAAATATCCTTACAAAAGGAACTTAAGGGAGATAGAGTTTAGTTTGCTTTTACAGTTCCAGAAGAATGTAGTCCATCATTAGAGCAAGGCATGGCAGCAGGAACAGAGGGAAGATGGCTGGTCATATTGCCTCAGAACTTAGAAAGCAGTGGATGAGAATTAAGCAAAGTCTGGCTATAAAGCCTGAAGTCCAGCTCCCAGTGGCCCACCTTCTCCAGCAGGGATCTACTTCCTAAAGTTTCCCTAGCTTCTCAAACAGTGCCACATTTGGGGAGCACATTTCAAACATGAGCCTATGGGGACATCTTACATTCCAATCACATTTCACCCCTGGCACGCACAGTCTCATGACCATTTCTTGATGCAGAGACTTCAAAACAATCCTCCTAGTCTTTAACACTAACACTGTCCACAAGTCCAAAGTCTCTCGGAGAATCAAAGTGATCGCTTAATTGTGAACAGCCTGAAATCAAAACACACCCAACAGACAACGCAAAAAGTGCATAGTCCCATTCCAAAACGGAAGGCGGAGGAATATCCTAGCAAGGAAAGATCATAGCAGCTCTGCACGCTGTAGCATGTGCAGCCTCTCTCTTAGGCTTTACCTTCCCTTGATTTCTGGCACCCTTAAGTCTCAACTGCAGCCTCATCTTCAAAGTTTTACAAAATGGCCTCAGTAAGTTCAGTTGTGAGAAAAAAGTTGATAAGGTATTAATTACTACCTGAGTGCCTCAAGATGAAGTAGCCTTCTAGTTGATATGTTGAGTTATAAGAAGTCTTCAAGAATTAATTTCCCATAGACTTGTAAGTAAACTTATTTTTGTAACTTGCTTTGGCCATGATATTTTACTACTACAGAATAGTAACCAATATAGTAACATTTCAGTGTGAATCCCACTTGAGTCAGTAAATTTAGAGGCATTTGCATGTAATGGTTAATCACTATTATCAACTCAACAGGATTTAGAATCACCATGGAAACGCATCTCTAGCTCTGTCTGTGAGAGCTCTTTCCAGACGTTTAACTGAGGTAGAAGGCCGACCCTGGATATGGGTGGCACCATCCCATAAATCTGCATAGCGGAATGAATTCAAAATGAACAGGGGAGCTAATCACTGGCATTTATAGTCTCTGGTTTTTTGCCAATAGATGAAGTCCATCAATTGCCTCAGCTTCCTCTCTCCGTGTTTTCCTGCCATAGTGAACTCTTAAACTCCAAGCCAAAATGAATTCTTCCTTCCCTCATTCTTTAAATTCCTTTGCTCAGATACAGCAGAAAGAGAAGCAACTAATACACTGCATGATATCAATATCTACAAATTTCAAAACTAAAATGAAAATAAGTGCATAATAGCAGAAACATTGGTGCTCAGTGGATAGGTTGGGAGATGCTCTTTGTGTGTGTGTGTGTGTGTGTGTGTGTGTGTGTGTGTGTGTTAAATTTAATTTTATTTGTAATTCATTTTGTTTACACTCCATAGTCCATTCCCTGTTCCTTCCCTCCTACCCTCCAATTGCTCCACATCTCAGACCTCCTCTCCACCACACCCTGTCTCCACATGGACGCCCCCACCCTCCACCCCATCTGACCGCTAAACGCCCTGGGGTCTCCAGTCTCTTGAGGGTTAGGTGCATCATCTCTGAATGAACATAGACCTGGAAGTCCTCTACTGTATGTGTGTTGGGGTCCTCACATCAGCTGGTGTATGCTATCTGTTTGGTGGTCTAGTGTTAGGAAGATCTCATTGTCCAGATTAATTGAGACTGCTGGTCCTCCTATAGGATGGCCCTTCTCCCCAAACTCTTTTATCCTTCCCTATCAACAGGGGTCAGCTGCTCATATCCATTGGGTGGGTTCAAATATCTGCATCTGACTCTTTCAGCTGCTTGTTGGGTCTTTTGAAGGGCAATCATGATAGATCACTTTTTGTGTGTGCTCCATAGCCTCAGTAATAGTGTCAGGCCTTGGGACCTTCCCTTGAGCTGGATCCCACTTTGGGCCTGTCATTGGACCTTCTTTTCCTCAGGCTCCTCTCCATTTCCATCCCTGTAATTCTTTCAAGCAGGAACAATTATGGATCAGAAGTGTAACTGTGGGATGGCAACCCCATCACTCACTTGATGTCCTGTCTTCCTGCTGGAGATGGACTATATAAGTTCCCTCTCCCTACTGTTGAGCTTTTCATCAAAGGTCTCTCCTTGTGAGTCCTGGGAGTCTCTCACCTCCCGTGTCTCTGGTGCACTCTGGGGGTCGCCCCAACAACCACTATGTTCATAGCAGCCTTATTTGTGATAGCCAGAAGCTGGAAACTTCAGATGAAAATCCAGATGTCCTACAACAGAAGAATGGATACAGAAAATATGGCTCATTTACACAATGGAATACTACTCAGCAATTAAGAAAAAAGACTTCCTAACTTTTGCAGGCAAATGGATGGAACTAGAAAATATCATCCTGAGTGAGGTAACTCAGACTCAAAAGGACATATGTACTCGCTAATAAGTGGATATTAGCTAAAAAAAAAAAAACAAAAACAAAATAAAACCATACAGAATACAGAAGATATAGTCTACAGAATTCAAAAGGCTCAACAAGCTGAAGTGCTCAAGTGAGGGCGCCTCAGTCCCACGTGGGAGAGAGAAGAAAGCAATCATAAGTGGGGAGGGGGAAGAGAGGGACCTGGGAAAGAAAGTGAATTGGGGGTTAGGAAAACCTGATCTGGTGTTGGGTGAGGGAAAAGGACTGAAGCCCTAAGGGCCTTCAGAAAGAATGGAAACAGGCAACCTCAGGAAATGGGAGATACTGTTTTTTAAAGAGTGAGTTTCTTTGTGTAGCTCTGGCTGTCCTGGAACTCACTGTGTAGACCAAGCTAGTCTCAAACTCAGAGTTAAGAACATTTTGTAACACTTTGAAGATGAAGCTAAGGCCCGCCTTTGCTTCCTGATTGCTGAGATGAAACTCTTGTGCCACCAGGTCCAGCAGAGGCCTTTTTATTTTTAACTCAGGCAAGGAAATGTGATTTGAAGAACTTAATCATAGCAGTAAAGTCTCTCAAGGGAATTCTAGGTAATATTCATCTTTGAAAATTACTTTTTATAAAAATTTTCTAAAGCATATTTCTAAGTGATGTGTACTACTTAAAGCTGAGGAATAGACTTGGATATGTCTCTTGTTTCTTCTCACTGCAATGTTTTGTTAGAAATTTTAAACCTTCATTTTATATATTCCTATGAGTTTGGGGTTTGTTCTGTTTGTTTTGAATGTTCTTCTTGTTAGTTTCCACTACAACATGAAGCTTGCCTTTCTACTTCATATTCTGTTCAGTTCTTTGTATATTAATCAACTTCCTGTAAGACATGAAATGATTTAATTTCCAAAATGGTACATTAAGTCTGAAGTATTCATTGGTGAAGTTTTTAAATGAACATCTGTGAATAGATTAAAATATGTACTGTGAAAGCAAAACCTCTTCACATCTGAAGCACTGAAGTTGGATGTGATCATTACTAAAAACCGCATCTTAAAATATTTAATTTTGGAAATAATAGCAAGGTTGCATTTTAATTCAATGAACAATTTGAGAAGAATATTCTACAGAGTAAATTGACTTTAATAAAAAAAAAAACTAGAGGAACATTTGTTAGCGAGTGATGAACTAAGACCTCAGCACTTTTTCTTTCCTCTCACATCTCATGTTTTAAGAGCTCTGAAAGACAAGGTGAGAGAAAGTGAGAAGGAGACTGGGGCAGTCTCAGCTTCCGTGAGCTTCAGCCTTCTTCAGTGTCCTCTGCTTCCACCTTCATCTGTCTTCCCTCTTCCTGTACTTTTCAGAAAAATGACAAGATAGAGTCTTAAGGCAGGGCCCCAGTAAAATTAATATGATCCTGAAATGTGGTGCAATTAAAGCAGGATGGCCTCACTCCTTGACTTATGTAAAGTTTATTCAACCTGCCTTGCTCTTCTGTGACCCTAGTAGTGTGTGGATTTCTTAATAATGTGCAAGTTAAATGGACTTTATCAAAGACTCAATAAGTTTGAAGTCAGTGAGAAGTAAAGCTTAAACAAAAATTCCATAATGCCATATACTACAGTATGCATATAGAAAAACTTCTACACCAATCAAAATATGAAGTGAGACCATTCTGATAAATATATTTCTCCTGAATAAAGATCCTGGAGCAATATCACAACTAAGTGTTGCCCATTTGTCTCCTTAAGTTTGTAATTAAAAGAAAGATCTTCTGCTTTTGCAGATCTGGGTATCAAAAATCATTATATGGAGCAGAAATATACCAGTTCAAATATTTCATTATAGTTTTGAGTACTAATGTACATTAATTATGCTTGTGTAAATTATGGTACTAAAAAATGACTTTTAAGTTCAAGCAAATGACATGGAAATCTTAGATATTGGAAGCCCAGGAGAAGTTGGATAAGTTGATTTCAGAGTCAGATAGAGTTAGTGGCCACAAATATATTAAAAACAAAATAAAATATAAACACTTCACCCAGAGATATAGGTCAGGATCAAAAGCTAGGCAAAGAATTGGAGCTGTATCATTTGGTAGTATAAAGTTGTCTCAGTATGAATGAGATCTTGGTTTAATTTCCAACACTCAAAATATTATGATAAAAATACGGCAAATTACTCCATGAAACTGCCATGAAATACTAACACAGGAGAGTTTAGAGAGTGCCAAGGATCAATTTGATGTTTAGAGAACCACAAAGTGGCTCATCTTAGTAGCCAGATCAGTCACAATTTCCCTGCTTGTGCTCTGATTGTCTAGAATATAAACCCTCTCACTGTTCAGATAATGTGTCTATGTGAGCCTTATTGATTGGCAGCCTCAGTTCTCAGTGTATTTTTTTTCCAGTTCTGCTATCAAGCCTAGAAACAGTTACCTGTGTTTGAAAATCAAAGTTTCCTAACTCTGATGTTAGGCTGAGAACAAGTTCCAACAGGGAGTAGTCATTGTGGAGACTTCCCACCTGATGACAGTGTCTTAGGCACCTTAGAGACTGAAGCATGGCCTTGCCACTTGTATCACCTATGTGACATTGCTGCAACATCAGTGTATGACAAAAGCATCAATGTAAGGAAGACACTATTGTGGCTGGAGAGGCATGACAGAAGAAGCAAGGAGCAGGTGATTATATTGCAGCAACAATCAGAAATCAGAGAGTGGTGGATGTATCTGCTCAGCTTCCATTCTTCCTTTAATTTGTCAAAGATTACAGCCTACACAAAAGTGATGTCCACATTTACATCTTAATTAACTTAATCCAGAAAAATCTTTCCCAGAGATGTGTTATAATTGTTTAAATAGTGGCCCCTGTAGGCTCATATTTTTTATTAATAGCCCCCCATTTAATGGAACTGTACGGGAAGGATTAGAAGATATGTCCTTGTTAGAAGAGCTATGTCATTGGAGGTATGCTTTGAGATTTCAAGAGACTGTGGCATTCCTGGTGTTTTCTCTCTGCAACTTACTGGTAGATGAAGATGTGAGCCCTCCATTGTTTCTGCTGCCAAGCCTTTGCTCTGCCACCATGAATTCTAACGCTCTGAAACAGTGAGTGTGATTTAAAGCATCTTGTTTTGCCATAGAAAAAGAAACCTCAACTAATATGTATGGCCACATATTTGTTTCCATGGTGATTCCAAATTCCATCCAATTGACAAGACTAAGCATGGCTGCACCCTTGCTCTGTGAAAGCAACTTTTATTTGCCTGATGGAATTGTCATCTCAGAGGCCTATTGGTGAATATGCTCACACTTGCCAGGTCTTTCTGAACACTGGCTGGTTGATTCAACTCAGCTTTTCTGGCTTCTCACTGAATTACTATGCTTGGCCTCAAACTAACTCTGGAAATCTGCTGTAACCATCTGGCTCCTTCTTATTCTCTGGCTTCAACAGCCTCTGCTGACCTACGCTGAACTCACTAACAAACTCAAGTCCAGTGCACTGCACTCACTGCCCTGACTCCCAGTTGACTGACAGGTGCTCCCTTTGCTGCTCTTAAGAAATTTCTCTTCCTGTCTCCTTTTCATGAGAGTTGAGCATGTCCTATCTCTGGCTAATTCTAGCAAATCTTTCTCTGATTCATCACTTTATCTGCTTCTCAATTAGAGGTCATTTGGGGGACTAAAGGTGTGTGACATGTCTGCCTTCCATCTGGATCACACAGACTTTGAAGGTCGTTGGATATGATCAGGGTAGCCATGTTGCTGGATTAAAAATCCCTCTATATCTCTATATCATCTGAGCCAAATTAGAGAGATCTAGGAGCTAGGGTGATGGCTCAGTGGTTAAGAGCACTTTCTGCTTTTACGGGGGACACAACTTTAGTTCCTAGCATCCATATGATAGCTCAGTTTGGAATTCCAGTTTCAAGGGATCTAACACTCTCCTTTGGACCCTATGGGTGGCAAGCATAAATGCAGTTCACATACCTAGGTAAAGTACTCACACACACACACACACACACACACACACACACACACACACACACACACACATATATATATATATATATATATATATATATATATATATATATATATATATATATAACATAGGAACAAATACATCTTTAAAAAGAAAAAGATTGAAATACCAATTCCAGAAGTTCCTAGCATCTTCCAAGACTGTTTTGGGATTTGCCATTGACTCTCTTGAGACATTCAAATTGAAACAATCTCTCCTCCACATTGCGGTTAATCAGTAATGTCAATAGCTAAATCTGACCCTCTTCTAAGTGGAGGATCTGGTATGACTTCATACCTATGAAAGCAACCCTTTCTAAGCATCCTAGAAAGACACCCACACATAATGATGGGGTCAGAAAAACAAGTCCTAAAATTGTAAATCCTTGGTGCCCTTTTGGGGTGCTAGTAAATGTTATAATCACAATCAAACTATCAGAGTTCATTCTAACCTTATTGAATTGCCAGGATTCTATGACGAATTTGTTGTCTTTACAGAAATAAACATTTTCTTCTGTATCCATATCTGTGTTTAAAAGTTTTGAGGTCTGATTTCTATACTTTAAGATAGATAAAATATGAATCAAAGCTTTTTTGAGATTATAATTTCATTTTTTAATCTTTTCTTCCCTCAAATTCTCCCCCCCATATATATATATATATATATATATATATATATATATATATATACTCCTTACTCTTGTTTAAAATTGTGTTTTTAATTAATAATTATTATTATATAAATATATGTATTTACATATATAGTCCTAAGTATAACCTTCTCAATCTGTATATTGTTATTTGCATGTATATTTTCAGGGCAAACCATCTGGTGTCAAATACAATTGGTATACTTTCCTCAAAGGCATTTGTTAAAGCCAGCCCAATCTAGCTCTACCATAAGAAACAACATAAGTTTCATTTTTCCCAACACTGAGAGATACAAGTATTTTCATGGTCTGACTATACATCTGCTTCTATGTACTAGCTATGTTCTAAAATGTTCCAAAGGCAGTATCTATTTATAGGGAATAGATTATTAAGGCCCTTGAAGAATACACTGGAGGTTAGAGAAATCGTTCATTGAATAAGAGTACTTGCTGCTCTTTCATAGGAATTGAGTTCAGTTTATAACATCAACACTGCATGCCTCAATAACATGTTATTCCAGATAAAGAGATTCCAATGGTTTCTTCTGGTCTCCATTGGCATAGCACTCATATCCACACACATAGACACATAAATTTTTAAAATCTTTTTTAAAAAGAGTATAAAAATGTTGTTCTTTCCCCTCCTCCTCCTCCTTCCTCTTCCTCTTCTTCTTCTTCCTCTCCCTCCTCCTCTTCTTTCTCTTCCTCTTCCTTCTCATCCTCCTCCTGCTCCTTCCTCCTTCCTCTCTCCTCCTTCTCTCTGTCAATCTTCCTTTCCCTCTACTTCTCCCCTGCCTCATATCATTATATGAATAACTTTGTTCATCCACATGTTGCCCACTATAGAAGGACCCCAGAAATTTTGTCCCAGAAATTTTGAAGTCAAATAACCACAAGCTAATACCTCTGAAACCACTAGCCAAAATCAATCTTTCCTCTTTTAGGCTGATTTTCCTAGATGTTTTATCAAAGTCAAACAAAGTTTCTAACCTGACATACTTCCTGGGTCTTCTCCAGAAATTCTGAATCTTGGTGGCTATATATTCAGCCAAAGTTCAGGTTATTTCATCAAGTCCACTTTTTTGGGGGTGGGGGGGTTTAGGAAAAGCTGTCTTTTCAGATCTATCCTAATTAAAATTTTCACCGTCAATAGGTCTTCTAATAGATTTGTATAAAAGCTTAAAATTTCATTACAAGTTTTATAAAAGAAAAAATTCTTTTTATCAGCATCAGGGAAAAAAAGATAAAATGGAAATGAGTAACCATGAAATCATATCAACATCCCAGAACAAGCAGCACAGTGTGTTGTCAGCTGTGCCAAGAACTGTACCCTGACCTGGTGCTAACTGTACTAACTGGAGATGACCCAAGAAACAAGTGAATGTCTTAATAAAAGTGGCCAAATTACTACTGTTTCTCATTCTGTTATCAAATCAAAACCTGCTTAGATCAGGTCTTATAATTGTATGTCAATAAAAAGAGCAGAAGAGAAACTCATCAGAGGTGTCACTGCTGTCAGAGGCAGTAGCAAGTCAGAACACTCATGTAGGAATATGGAAAAGCTTCCAGCCATGCCCATGTTTTCAACCCAGCCATGTGATGTTGCTAACACATTTGAAGAAATATTCTCTTATTGTTTTTATACAAACATGAAAAGTGTTGTCACTCCTAAGTCCAGTGATTTCTGACTAAGTTTTGCAACCCAGAATAGAATGTCTACTTCTGCATCTATTGGGCCTTTTGCTTTCTCAATATAGCCTGTTCAAGTTGGTTAATTCAATTTAGTAATTCCAAAGCAGCTGCTGTTTCATATGTGAATGAAAATCTTAAAAGCATTTTCTGCTTCCTCCAGCATTCATAGGATATCTTCTATGTTCAGAATTGGAACCAGAATTATCAACATAAAAAAGATCTCTGGCTCCAAAGATTCTTTAGTAAGTGTGAAAGATATAAGAATAATTACAAATCCAGATAATCAACTAATTCTTGGCAAAGCTCTAAAGACAATTCAATAGATAAAAGTTAGTCTTTTCAATAAATGACTATAGAACAATTAGATATCCATTTGTAAGAATTAATCAAAGAACTGGAGAGACAAATCAGTCAATACACCACATTTCTTGCAAGCATGAAGACCTGAGTTGAAAATTGCAGGACCCATGTAAGCCTGGGTGTGGATATGGACACCTTTAATACCAGTAACAACAAGAGGAGAGTCAGAGAAGAATTGATTCTTGGAGCTCTCTGGCCAGCTAACCTAACCTACTTGGTGAAGTTCCAAGCCAACAAGAGATGCTGCCTCTAACTAATGATAAAATGTACCTAAGAAGCAACATCTGAGGTTCTCATCTGACCACTATATACATGCACATATACCTATATGCATACCTGTGCATACAGATAAACACACATACATACACACATACACAATTGACAACTCATGAGAGGCAACACACCAAATTGACTTCTAATCTCCATATGCCCACATATTACCTGTGTATTCACATATGTACACATACACACATACAATCATCTGACAATGAAATTCAAAGTGTAGCTCATTATACATATATATATTTCAATATTTGTCATAGGCATAATTATAAATTCTAAAAGGTCAAGATTTCTAGAAAGAAAAAAAATCCTTTGACTTAGAGGGTAGACACTGTAAATACACTTTAAATACAATATGAAAATTCCAATCAATAAAACAATTGGTAGGGTAAGCATCATCTCCCATTTAGAACTTTAGCTCTTTAGAAGATTAAAATATTAAGAAAAAGAAAAACAGCTACCAACTGGGATAAATAATTATAAAACACATATTTAGCCAAGGACTTGTATAATAATTTTTGAAAATATATAAACTCAATCACAAGAAAATAAACAACTCAATAAAAACAAATGGACAAAGTGAGAAATCTGTCACAAACAAACAAACAAAAAAGACATATGGCTGCAAAATAAATCCTCAAAGAGATGCTAATGAAATTAATCATTAATAATAGTCAAATAAAATCACCAAGAAGTGTCACTATAAACATTGTTAAACGGATTACTTCAGCTTTACAATGGTGATACTAAAGTTTTAGAGAGCTACTTGGCAATTTCTTATCAAGTTGGACACATGCTTAGGGCTCAAGCTTTCCACTTCAGAGTCCCTGAGTTCAAAACTTTAGAGACTGGATCAAGGCACCATGGTTGTGCAAAATCAAGGACAAGTTAGGTGACCTAACACAGTCACGTACAACCCAGTGAGACCCTGTGTCTAAAAGCAAAAGTAAACCAAACAATACCAAAAATAAAAGTCCCAGTACTGGATATTTATCCAAGAAAAAAATGAAAAATTACCTGGGTTTTTCATAATACCTATTTATAAATGCTGATTAGATTTATTAATACCCTCCCAAGTCATAAAATATCAGTGACCACTGATTGCTAACAATGTTTTGATATGCTTAGAGAATGGACTATGATTCATTGATAAATTTAACAAAGCACAGACAGAAGAAAAACTACTAGGAGTCTCAACGCACCCTACTAAGGATCCAGGTGAGGCTGTATTCAAAAGCCAAATCTTTTTTTTTTTTTTTTCATTTTTTATTAGGTATTTCGCTCATTTACATTTGCAATGCTATACCAAAAGTCCCCCATAGCCACCCACCCCCTCTCCCCTACCCACCCACTCCCCTTTTATGGCCCTGGCGTTCCCCTGTACTGGGGCATATAAAGTTTGCGTGTCCAATGGGCCTCTCTTTCCAGTGATGGCCGACTAGGCCATCTTTTGATGCATATGCAGCTAGAGTCAAGAGCTCCGGGGTACTGGTTAGTTCATAATGTTGTTCCACCTATAGGGTTGCAGATCCCTTTAGCTTCTTTGGTACTTTCTCTAGCTCCTTCATTGGGGGCCATGTGATCCATCCAATAGCCGACTGTGAGCATCCACTTCTATGTTTGCTAGGCCCAGGCATACTCTGACAAGAGACAGCTATATCAGGGTCCTTTCAGCATAATCTTGCTAGTGTATGCAATGGTGTCAGCATTTGGAAGCTGATTATGGGATGGATCCCCGGATATGGTAGTGTCTACATGGTCCATCCTTTTATCTCAACTCCAAACTTTGTCTCTGTAACCCCTTCCAAGGGTGTTTTGCTCCCACTTCTAAGGAGGGGCATAGTGTTCACACTTCAGTCTTCATTTTTCTTGAGTTTCATGTGTTTAGGAAATTGTATCTTATATCTTGGGTATCTTAGGTTTTGGGCTAATATCCACTTATCAGTGAGTACATATTGTGTGAGTTCCTTTGTGAATGTGTTACCTCACTCAGGATGATGCCCTCCAGGTCCATCCATTTGGCCAGGAATTTCATAAATTCATTCTTTTTAATAGCTGAGTAGTACTCCATTGTGTAGATGTACCACATCTTCTGTATCCATTCCTCTGTTGAGGGGCATCTGGGTTCCTTCCAGCTTCTGGCTATTATAAATAAGGCTGCTATGAACATAGTGGAGCATGTGTCCTTCTTACCAGTTGGGGCATCTTCTGGATATATGCCCAGGAGAGGTATTGCTGGATCCTCCGGTAGTACTATATCCAGTTTTCTGAGGAACTGCCAGACTGATCTCCAGAGTGGTTGTACAAGCCTGCAATCCCACCAACAATGGAGGAGTGTTCCTCTTTCTCCACATCCACGCCAGCATCTGCTGTCACCTGAATTTTTGATCTTAGCCATTCTGACTGGTGTGAGGTGGAATCTCAGGGTTGTTTTGATTTGCATTTCCCTGATGATTAAGGATGTTGAGCATTTTTTCAGGTGCTTCTCTGCCATTCGGTATTCCTCAGGTGAGAATTCTTTGTTCAGTTCTGAGCCCCATTTTTTAATGGGGTTATTTGATTTTCTGAAGTCCACCTTCTTGAGTTCTTTATATATGTTGGATATTAGTCCCCTATCTGATTTAGGATAGGTAAAGATCCTTTCCCAATCTGTTGGTGGTCTTTTTGTCCTATTGACGGTGTCTTTTGCCTTGCAGAAACTTTGGAGTTTCATTAGGTCCCATTTGTCAATTCTCGATCTTACAGAGCAAGCCATTGCTGTTCTGTTCAGGAATCTTTCCCCTGTACCCATATCTTCAAGGCTTTTCCCCACTTTCTCCTCTATAAGTTTCAGTGTCTCTGGTTTTATGTGAAGTTCCTTGATCCACTTAGATTTGACCTTAGTACAAGGAGATAAGTATGGATCGATTCGCATTCTTCTACATGATAACAACCAGTTGTGCCAGCACCAATTGTTGAAAATGCTGTCTTTCTTCCACTGGATGGTTTTAGCTCCCTTGTCGAAGATCAAGTGACCATAGGTGTGTGGGTTCATTTCTGGGTCTTCAATTCTATTCCATTGGTCTACTTGTCTGTCACTATACCAGTACCATGCAGTTTTTATCACAATTGCCCTGTAGTAAAGCTTTAGGTCAGGCAAAAGCCAAATCTTAATAGTGCATTCTGTGTGGTTCCAGTTCATAAAATTCTAAAAAATGAGAAACTATGAAAATTACAGCTGATTAGTATCCCCCAGAGTCTTGGGGGGGTGTGGCTTAAGAAATTGTTCACTGGAAAGTGACACACTTGGAATAATAGGTCAATTTAGGCAGTGGTTAAATCTCCATAGGACTGTATGCATAAAAGGTTCATATTTGCTCTAAGTTTATTGGATTTGATAAGTCTAGCTTTAAATACTGAGCATGTCCAACACTGAGGATGCCTAGTTATCCACAGAGTCTTATCGCTCAATGATACTTTATCTTGTTCAACTTCAATGACTGAGTGTTCCATCTTTTATCCCAACATGCTGTACTGCCTAGTCTAACCAATGCTATCCTCTTCTTTTTTGCTATTACTACTGTTTAATTCACTCCTTCAACATCCTTGCCTATGATTAGATGGAACTTATCTCTTTGTTACATTCTCTGTGTGTATGTGTGTGTGTGTGTGTGTGTGTGTGTGTGTGTGTGCACAAGAGAGAAAGAGAGAGACAGAAATAGAGACAGAGAAATCCAGAGATGACATCAGCTATCTTTCTTCCTCAGTGGCTATCAACCTTTATTTTTGAGACAGAGTCTCTCACTGAACCTAAGGCTCACCAATTTGGCTATATTGGACCTGAGGATCCTCCTGGTTTTACCTGCCCAGTGCTCTGCCCTGAGCTTTGTACGTGGGTACTAGGAATCTGGTCTTCATACTTGCGTGCCAAACTCTTCACCCACTGAGTAGTCATGACAACCTCTGTTTACTATATTTCTATGTTATACTTTCTACTAGTTTATCTATTAATTTAGGTGATAGTCATTGATTAAAAGGGAACTCAAGAGGTAGGTACAGCCTCAAGCCAAATGTAGCTGTAGAACATGTATCAGCAAAGAAACAACATGGTCAAAACAAATCCTATAGGGTGTTAAAGAGTAGTGCCTGGCAAATACAATAGTGGATGCTCACAGTAGTCTATTGAATGGAACACATGGCCCCTAATGAAGTTGCTAGAGAAAGTACCCAAGGAGCTAAAGGGGTCTGCAACCCTATATGAGGATCAACAATATGAACTAACCAGTATCCCCCAGAACTGTGTCTTTAGTTGCATATGTAGCAGAAGATGGCTTAGTCGGCCATCAATGGGAGGAAAGGCCCTTGGTCTTGTGAAGATCTTATGCCCCAGTACAGGGGAATGGCAGAGCCCAGAAGCAGGAGTGGTTAGGTTGGGGAGCAGGGTGGTGGGAGGGTGTAGGGGACTTTTGGGATAGAACTTGAAATGTAAATGAAGAAAATATCTCATAAAATAAAGAAAAAAAGAAATGTAAATAAAGAAAATATCTGAGAAAAAAGAAAAAAGATTTTTAAAAGGTGGGCATTTTAGTATATACAGCAGTTAAAGTAAGAGCAAGATGCAAGAATGATTAAAGAGATCACTGCCTGTATTTGAAGACCTTAATAAAGGAAGTTGGCCTCATTTGTGGATAACTCTTACTCCTACATGAAAACAAGTTGGTTTTTTACTTGCTTTTATAGAACTAGGAGACAAAACAAAGGGGATTTTTAGCATCCATCTTTATTTGTTATGCCTGGATAAGGATGGAGAGTTGAGGGTTTGGCCTAAGAATGAGAACTTTTGTTTTTGTTATTGTTTTTTTTCCCCCTTTTGGTGTGTGAGTATATGTCTGGGATTTCCAAAACAGAGCCCAGAGGAAGTGAATTGACCCCTGTAACACCATCTAAATTGCTGTTCATCTAGAAAGCATGTTTCCCATAATAGACAAAGGAGTGAAGGACAAAAACTATGTGAAGCATGGTCCCTCCCAACTGGAAGGACTGCTTTGAGGCTCAATAGATGGTTTCAGGAATGAGAGGAGAAGTTGCTTTCCCATCGGGTCCACTGCAGACCATAAGGGTAAGAGAGGGCCACACTCCTGGAATCGTCTCATTGAAGATAGGTTCAAAGAACACTCCGTATTCACAGGCTACCTGTCTGTTCAGTTGTTTATTTGTGGAGAATACAGGTTTTATTTGTGGGGGGCACCTATTACCAAATGTTCATGCAAAATATATTTTTGTCATATTTTATTCATCTTAATCACTTTCTTCTTCTGTCTTTTGTCCAGAATTAGAAAATGTCTCTCTATTTTCATTCATTTTTTCAGTCAATTTACATTCATGGCTTATTCTTTAGAAATGAACTCAAAATTACAACAACAACAAAAAAAACCAACAACAATAATTTAAAAAAACTATAGATTATTCATTTCAGTCAAATCGTCGTTTGAAACAAATTCTTGAAATGAGAGGTTTGCCAAATTTTAACCAAATTACATCAAGTGGTGTTAGGACCAGTGAAATTGCACTGCACAAACAGTTTAGGGACCAACTGGTTAACAATGATGGCTCACCCTCCTCATCAGCCCTGGTGAAGCTCTGTGGTACCCAGTGGAGGCATAAGTCAATGGGCATCACAGCAAGTGACAATGGCAGGACCGAGGTCATGACAACCACTGATGCAGAGCAAGCTCTTCTAGATGGGGTTTCAGAATAAGTTTGATCCATTCTACTTCCTAGAGATCACCCAAGGACTTCCACAAACACCTGGAGGAGATTATATTAGAGCTATTGTGATGGATAGCCTTGACGTTTCCACTTGACCAGATTTAGAGACAACCAGAGAGAGAATTTATGAGCCACGCTTTTGGTTATGCCCCCGAGACTGCTTCCTGGGGTGATTGACACGAGTCAGCAAAGTGAGTGGAGAAGATGGTCCTAAATGTGGGTGGGACCATTCAGTTTTCTGGATTCCAGGTGGTACAAAAAGTGAAAGAAAATAGCTGCTCACACATGTGTCAAGGGTGGACTCTTCCTGAACAGGGGAATGTTTGCTGCGACTGCCATCTATGGACAGCAGGTCCCAGATTAACTAGCCTTTGAACACAGATTTACACCAGTGACTCCCCTGGTAGCTTTCAGATCTCCAACCTCGGACTCGTTCTGTGTAACTTTCCCTATATGCTCAGGGTTCCAGCCCCTTGGATCAAGCCGATGCTGGCTTTCCACTTTGCAGATAGCCATTAGGGGACTCTGCAACCCCTGAGCATACTGTACGCCATCAATTAAAGTTACGCTGTGTGTTCTGTTCTTATGGGGATCCCTGAGTAATATAGAAAATGTTATTCTCATTTTAATTCTCTCTTCATTATATTGTGAGTATACTGGGCAGGGCTAGTTTATACTCTGCAGGGCTCAATGCAAAACAAAGGTACAGTTGCCCTTTTTGAAAAACAGAAAAATAGTATAATTAAAAGCAATGCACAGGTCTTTCTGCTCCTTTCACAGTGTTTTAATTTCCCAAGATTTTACTTGTAGTTTAATGCCACTGTAAATGAATAAAATTGAGTTGAGTTTCCATTATGAACATGGATTTTACAACTTTTTTCTTAGATACAAGAACAGTTTTCAATGCCAATATGAAATTATACTTCAGTCAGTGAAATTACACATCTTGCATTTTAACTGATTTTGAGAAGTAATTTTATCATGGGATCTCTGACTTCATCAATAGATTAATCCATTAATGATTCATAATGTGCTGAGTTGCTGAGAGATTACAGAATCCTAGGAAGCAGGACTCTTTTAGAGAGTGCACTATTTACTTTTCTATTACTATAATAAAATACCCTGACGAAAGCAAGTGAAGGGGAAAAATAGTTTATTTTGCCTCACACTTCCAGATTATAGTCCATCATTGTGGGGGAAGACACAAAAAGGAAGCTTAAAGTGGCTGGTCACACTGTATCTACAGTAGTACCGCCCACATAGGGCAGGACTTCCCACTTCAATTAAACTCATACAGATAATCCTCTTAAGTGAGGCCAGATGCTAACATCCTAGGTGACTCTTAGACCCTATCAAGTTGACAAAACCACCCATTGCAAAGAGCATGAGTGCGTGTTTCAGAGCCATTCCCTTCCCTCCATCCCTTTCTTTTTCCTCTCTTTGTTACTCAGTTGCCCTGAGGTGATCAGTTTAGAAGCACTTGTAAAACAAAAGGATCTGAGTTCAAATTCTCAACACCACAGAACGCCTACGTGTCTGCGTCTGCGTCTGTGTCTGCGTCTGCGTCGTCTTGGAGAGTGAAAATGGACAGACCACAGGAGCTCACTGGCAGGGAGCCAAACACACACACACACACACACACACACACACACACACACACACATAAGTGAAATTCAGGTTCAGTGAGTGACCTGTCTCACTGAAAAATAAAAATAAGTTGAGGAGTGATGGAGGACGGGTGGACGGAGGAAGATATCTCACACCGTCCTCTGGCTTCTACATGCATTCTCCTGGTCATGTGAGCAAGCATATGTGCTGTCTTTGGCTAAGTTCAACATACATACATGTACATATACCACCCACACATACACCAAAGATACGCAGAAGGGACAAACGTACCTCAAGATGGAAGCAACATCTTGGTTCCCTTGTGGGAGCATGGCAAGAACTGGGAAATGACCCCAGGGTGCTTTCCAGAGTGCTGATCAGGTTCTCTATCTAGATCTGGCTGAGGGCTCCGTTGATGTAGCTTTGTAGAATCTCTTTTCCTACTGTTAACTCTTTTACCGTTTCCAATGTTCACATGATAAATTTTAGTCATTTTCCTCTTGCTCACCTCCCTCTCTCTAGCACCAGAACCGTCCTTTTCTTTCTTTCTTTCTTTCTTTCTTTCTTTCTTTCTTTCTTTCTTTCTTTCTTTCTTTCTTTCTTTCTTCCTTCCTTCCTTCCTTCCTTCCTTCCTTCCTTCCTTCCTTCCTTCCTTCCTTCCTTTCTTCCTTTCTTCCTTTCTTCCTTCCTTCCTTTCCTTTTTTTTTTTTTGGAAACAGGGTTTCTCTGTGTAGCCCTGGCTGTCCTGGAACACACTTTGTAGACTAGGCTGGCCTCGAACGCAGAATTCCGCCTGCCTCTGCCTCCCGAGTGTGAAGGTGTGCACCACCACACCCGGCCAGAACCGTCCTTTTCAGTGAACCCCCCTCCTTACATCATGTCTTCTCTTGTGTGCAGGCCAGTGGGTTTAATTCATTACTCACATATGCATGGGAGGGAAGTTACTCAGTGGAGAGAGGACAGCATATCTGTGACTACACACTTTCCCAACCAGCGTTAAGTTGTTGACACTTCCTCTATACATACACTCTCTAAATTCAACTCTGTATAAATACTATCTCTGTAAAAAGTAAGATACTGTAGATTTTTCTTTATTTAAAAATATCTGAGTGCTCTAACATACTATCTAGGCAAGCTATAAATGAAATAAGATTGTAGAACATCACAGAGTGTATGTGGTGCTGAGGTTAGGGAAATGCTCTATGGTTCTTGCCGTAAGAACCATATTGCTTTTATTACACTTATCTCTGTGGAGAATTTTCACACTGTCAGTATTAGGTTTACTCCTAGATTCATTAGACAGTGGCTGTTTTAATGTATGGATTGAAGATGAAAGCTGTCAGGAGTGGGGAAATTGAAAAACTAAGAGTTTATAGTAGGGGAGGTAGGTGGGAACTGTTCTTCACTGGAAGCTGGGTAAACAATCAGAGCAGTGATCAACACTATAACATCCTATTCTATTGAGCCTGGGCATTTCCTTGTCTTGATACCATCTAAAATAACCAGGGTTCAGAGGGCTCAGAAAAAAGGCAGTGTCCCAAACCCAGCCCTGCTTTGGTTTCTCCTCTTAGGTTTGGGCATGTTACTTCAGTTACACCTGAATATCAATCAAGTGCCATCATCCAGGACTGTTGCCACTTTAAAAGCCCATGATCTCTAGCTATACTAAGTCTAGTAGTAGTGAGTCTCATCAGAAAGTCACCAATGTGAGATGCTCAGCCGGGCCCTTTATTATAGAAAATAAAACAGACACAAGCTGAAGAACAGAAATATAAGTTGAATCTGCCTGGGGTAAAAGGAAAACCCCAAATTACTGGTGAAGAATTAACCTGGCGGCTCTTCACATGATAGAGACCAGGAGTTGCTGAGAGAAATCCCCCTAATGAGAGAAATACCAGATTCACTCACTTCTTTCCCTTAGAAAATGTGGACCACAGAGGTGTTTACTATAAAACCAAAGAAGTGATACACACCACAGCAAGAGTACCAAGAGAGCATGTCTGTCCTCTATTTATTCCTAATGCTAAATGAAAGAGACATTGCTTGGAGCTCCTACACCAGCAAGAGCTGGCACCAGCATTGGGGTGAAGGGTTGCATGGACTGAGCCTTCTACAGTCCGAATCCATCATAATCCTCCATACCAAACCCTTGGCCTCTAAACGTCTGCTAACTGCAAGTTTCTCTAATTTTCTCTAATTTGATGTTCTTTCTACTTATATTGTTAACGCGTTCAGGTACTAGGTGACTCTTCTTTAGGATCATAGCCAATACACAAAAATTAGAGTAACCAAGCCAATCATTTTCCATATCATTCAGAAGGAAATAAGCCTCTCTCTTGCTGCCTGTGGAGACAAATGTCTGGGGACTTCCTCGCTGCAACCCATAGTTACTCCGAGTTGTGTAAGACAAGTATCTGAAACGTTTAGCTTCATAATGGTTGACCCAAACATGGTTTTGCCCACTTTCAATTAAGAAATAGGAGCTAGGCAACAAATTCTGAATTGCTAATGGGGCTTGTTGGGCAAGGAAGCTATTAAAATGAGAGCATCTATCTGGATAAGACACTACAGCCATAATTCTTATATCTGGTATCATTACTATAGCATCACTGTTGGATTTATGGGTGGGATCTCATTGCCCATCTGAGCTAACAGCGGGCTTTGGATAGGATGCAAGGACTCCCCGACATACTGTAGTTATCCCTCCTATGAGACTGTTCAGAAAAACCCACTCTCATTTTAGGTTTGCCTCAATAAAACACAAGAACACGTGAGGAGCAGGGTGCTGGTCAATCTCAATGCTTGAGAGATAGAAGAAACTGTCACGTAAACTTTATATCAAGGTATCCCTACAGTGTTCAAATTTGCATTCATGTATATGTATAACATCTACTACTTTTAAGTTTGGATTTATTCCAGAAACAAAAAAAGGAGACATTTGTAAAAGAGTTCAGAAAAGAGATGAAAAACAAAAACAATTGTAACAAAAATTAATCACAAGTCACAGATACAAATGTCCTCATTTCCCCTTCTCGGTCATGTTTAATTGTTTGTGTTTGATTTGCGAAGCAGGATTTTCTTTGCTTCAGATGGAGTTGTTTTCCATATTCTTCTCATTTGACATGATCTGGGGAAAAAGCATAGATATCCCTTAAGAGAGAAAAACAATTCACGTCATGAAAATGGGCTGCATAAAACCATAATAAATACATGTTCAAGGGCATAAATATGTAGTAACACATTGCAGATAAAAATCAAATATGTGGTAGAATTTCCCTAGGGTAGAAACAGGCTGCATCAAAAGCAATTTACCCTCTCCCTAAAGGCCCCAAATGTCCTACATTCTCAATTCTCACTTCCTGCCTTCTGGACCTCTTTGGCATTAAGAATCGGTAATATTTTCATGTGTTCTTGTTTCCAGATCATAGTGTCACATCTAGGCAGGTAGGGCACAAATTCATATCTCTTAGAGTAACAGCTATTGCCTCGCTTTCTCTAAATGCCCAAGATGGTAATTTACATCTTTCTTCTCTGGATGAACAGAATGGATTTTCATCTCCCACTGCAAATGGAGTTTTATCTTTCTGTCTGTAGTGACAATTGGAGGAAAGCCAAGGCTGCTTTGCTTACATCAGTCTTGTCAATACCTTTTAAAATACAACCCATTTCACAAAAGAATTCTTTTGTTGGAATTCGTGTTATAAGCTCCACAATCTTTCCATAGGGCAGCAACTTTTAAGAAACAGAGGTTTAGCTAGGGGCTGGTGGGAAGACAGTGAAATGCATCCCTGAGACCTTAAGACAAAAAGGCTGGACTTTCACTGGAACCTGTTAGGATTTGGGGGTTCACCATTTTAGCTGTGCCCAGCATTCTTTCCTTTGATACTCTGACTTCGGAGAACCGAGCTAAGTGATGTGAACTCTTGTCTTTCATACCCAGCTACATGTGGCACGTCAATCCATGACTGACAAGTCAAGATCTATGTCTCTTGCTAATCACAAGGCTACTCAGAAGATGGAAGAGGGTAATTTGCACAAGATCACTTTACACAGTGCCGAATCATCACCTAATGTCATTGCATTATTATCTAATGGGTCTCTTGGTTTATTATATGTTCTGTTACTTCTTGAAAGCCTTTTCTTGTTTCATTCTTTTATATTCTCACCTTTTCAAACTGACCTGTGACTGGGGAAGTGACTGGGTGGGTGAGTGAGTTGAGTGAGTAAGTGAGTGGGTGAGTGCTAGAGCACTCATGTAAACAGGAAGATCTGAGTTTGATCTCCAGAGCCTACATAAAGCTTGGTGTAGCAGTGCATGTCTGTAGTGTCAATTGCTGGGTAGATGGAGATACAATGTCCTGGTCAACTAGTCAATCTAGCCAGTCAGTGAGCCCCATATGCAATGAGAGCTGCTGTCTCCAACATGCAGAGGAGGGGAATATAAGAAAACAGATGACTTCTGGCCACTACATGTCTAAAGGATGAACTTGTGAAGACATACACACACACATACACACATACATACTCATGCACACACAAAGAGAGAGCATTTTGGTTTTTTCCGTATTTCCAGAGTGCCCTCGTTAGTTTCAACTGTCAGTTTTGACATAGCCTCGAGTCACCTCAGAAGGAGTCTTAACTTCCATATTTCCTAGATAGGACTGACTTGTGGACATGTCTGTGGACAGTTGTCTTGACTGTGAATTGATGTAGGAGTGCCCAGCTTAATGTGGGCAATACAGTCTGTGGGCAGATGCTCCAAGTTCACGTAAGAAATGTGGCCAAGTACAAGCCTGAAGGCAGACCATTGGTGTTCCTCACACAAGCCTGAGAGCAAACCGTCAGTGTTCCTCGTTATCTCTTCTTCAGAGGCCTTCTGGAGTCACTTCTCTATATGTCACCAATGATGGTCTGTACAACCTGAAAGGGTGAAGTACACTCTTTCCTCCCCTAAGTTGCTTTCTGTCAATGTTTCATCACAGTAACAAAGGAAACCAGAGGAGAATGGGGGAAATGCTGTCAACAGCTTCTCCAAGGCTTCTTTTCATAAGACTGACAAATTGCCATATGATTTCCATTTCCCCATATTGCATCATCCCACAGGATGGTAGTCTTACCTCTTTACATGGGAATATTTGGCAATGCATAGCAAATGTATAAACAAATACATAGGTGTTTCCATTTTTATTTCATCTCATGTGTTTTCTACATAAAATGAATTACAGGAAAAAGTAGTAAAAAATTATTGGAAATTAGAATGATAATGTCTAAAAATTTCTAATGCTTAAGTAACAGTAACCAAAACTGAATCTAGTAGTTTGCTGGAAAAAAAATCAATATGGGCTGGAGTCATGGCTCAAAACTTAAGAGCGCTTGATTCTCCAGAGGACTTGAGTTCAGTTCCAAACACCCAGGTCAAATGACTCCCGTGTAATTTGGGTTCCAGGGCATATAGTGCCACCTTCTGTCCTCTGTGGGCATCTGGACACACATTGGAATACTCTTCCAGCCACACATATGTACACATATATAAAAATGAATTAAAATGATTTGGTGAGCTGTAATAAAGGCAGCTTACCTTGGGGATATTGTTCAGGGTAGAATCAGATTATTGTGGTGCAGGTGTCTGACTCGCTGGTTAATTGCTGTAGTAGAATCTTGAGTTCTGAGAGCTGTGGGTTCTCTTGTCCTTGCCCGTAGTCTTGATTGTTTACTAACTAATCTCAGTCTTCCTAAAGCCAGATCTGCAGTGGCAAGAGCATATTTTAGTCAAAACTATTGAAGTAGTGAGAGGACCCAGTGTGAGTGGAACTCAACTATGTTAAAGCAAACGGGTAGAACGTGTTAAAGTTAAAGGCATTGAAAGATATGAAGGAGAGCTTGGACACATGACTAGGCCATGGAGTTTTTTAAACTAGTGATTATCTATAAAAGAAATAAACCTCTATTCTATGAGAGAAGGCAGTGGTGCAGCCTGAAGCAAGTCACTTGGGAAAAGAAGATCTGCTGTGAGTTCAGTTACCCATAGTAGGAGGTGCTAAAGTCGTAGTCTCCAGTTTCCCACTGTTGGGAAGTGGCAGCCACCTTTAGGAGGTGGAGTAGTCAAACGGTGGACCTCTTAGTCTCTTAGTTATAGAGAAATTTTACTTAAAGGGGATTATAGGATGCACCCCTGCACGAATATTCTCTCTGTCTCTCTCTCTGTCTCTCTCTCTGTCTCTCTCTCTCTGTCTGTCTGTCTCTCTCTCTCTCTGTCTCTCTCTCTCTCTGTCTTTCTCTCTGTCTGTCTGTCTGTCTCTCTCTCTCCCTCCACCCTTACTCTAGCCATTGGTTAAATTGGCTTCTTTTTCGGGCACTCCATTCATGGGCCTCTGCCTTGTTTTATGCCCAAAAGTACCAGCGCCAATTGACTATGGATGAAACCCTCGAAAACCCTGAGCCAAGTTAAAGCCTTCCTCCTTTTTAGTTCATTATTTCTTGTACTATATTAAAGGGGGAAAAAATGAAACCAAACCCGGCTAAAGCCTTTTGTTTCATTTAGGCCTTTGACAGACTGGCTAATGAGCATCTACATCATGAAAAATAATCTACTGTATTAAGACTGTCAAAGGAAATTCTAATTTCATATAAAAACAAAAAACCCTCGAAGTTACACTGAGAATGATGTCTGACGAAATATATAGGCACCCCGTGGCCTAGACAAGTGGATATACTATATTAATAATATTAATTAATACTGATCTGAATCAGACTTGAGAAAGAACAAATGAACTCTGATGGTGACCCCGAGCTTTCTCATAAAAACATTTTAAAGGATGCAGCTTCTGGGATGACAGAGACCCAGCCTCATGCTGCTAGAAGCCACAGGAGAAGTTGACAGTGTTTGAGGACAGAAGTCTGCACGAGGACACCATGTGCAGAGAACGATGCTCTCGGACTTTACTGCATTTCCCTCTCAAATCATCCATCTGGGGTTTGCTTCTGTAAATTTCTAATGAAATCGTATGGCAGAAGGACAGAGGAGAGGTCCTTCTTTTTACATAGTTCCAACATGCATAATATTTTATTACCACGGTTTAGTTAAATAACACCAGTCCCCTAATACCACTATTCAAATTTCAATTTCCATCGTATATTACTCATAATTACAAAAGTCAAACACTCTATTGCTAGATTTTCCCGTCCATGGATCACTATATAAGTAATTGATGTGGAGGAGAGTAAGAAATTATCCCACTTGTTTCCAGATGTATCTGGGATTGGTCATTGAACGTCTGTCAGTCCAGGCCTCGGGCTTGCGCTAATGGTTTTCGACTTTGCTTTCGAATGTACACAGTGATGCCATAAGACTGATAGTCAGTTCTTTTTCCACAGTGTTGTTCGCTGTGACATATCGTCACCAACATTCTCCCCAAACTTCTTCCAATGACCAGCTCTTCACACAGATGCCATTAATCCTCCCTGAAACCACCTGTACTGCACACTACTGGCAAGGAATCAGTCTTTAGAAAATTGCAATCATAGCGTTAAAGCACCTATAGACACTTACCCTTCAAACATCTTTGCCACCATTGATGCCAGCCCTTTTGTCTTGATCTCCGTGCAGTAGTAACTCACTATCTCGCCTTCTCTTTTGCACCTCTGGAGCCTTTTCAGACCATCCATTCTCCCCCTGCACCTATCCTAATGGGTTAGGGTTAGATTCTACATGGAATGGGAAAAATATAACCATAAAATAAGACAGCCTAAGATGAGGGCAGAATGCGTAGTTAAATATATATACCAAAGTACTTTAAAGGAAAACAATTCTTGTTCATACTGATAGTGGGAAGAGGACAAATTATTTTAGTGTGCTAGATTGTAATACACCCATTTTAAACTACTTAAGATAGCTTTTCTCCTTAAGGAAAAAAACAGACATGATTTCCTACTAGTGATAAATTTTGCAATTTTGATGCCAGCCTTGCTCAGTGTATTTCCCCCCTCCTACATTCTCACGGATTTCCTTTCCAATGTATAGATGTCACCTTCCTAGGGAGATGCTCACAGTGAATGCGTAAAGGGCTCAACCCTCTCGAGGAGCACACACAGTTTTTCGTGTGCTCACACCAGCCTTTTTACTAGCCTCATTTTCAGATCACTGTCCGTCATTCTGGGCAGACGCTACACTAACCACTACCAACAAATGAGTACTGCTTTCTTGTTATGCTTATGGGATGTTTCCTAGTCTAGAGTCTTATACATCATTTCCCATATAGCAAGCCTCTATTCACCATGTTTTCTCTGTGCTTGTCTTTTTAGCTATAACCCACCCCTAGAAATAAATTGATGCCTGAACTGTGTAAAATGTACACACACACACACATACATACATACATACATACATACATACATACATATACATATGTCCATATATATGTCCATATATATAATATTATATATATAACATAAATGTTAAGCATATATATTTAATATTTGTGCATATATAACATAAATATTAAAGCTCTGTTATAGTATGCTTTAAGTTACACTTTCTTTTTCCATTTTGACACCTCTGAAGTCAGGATATGTCTTACATATTGCAAAATGTTATTTCACATAATTTATTTTACATAATTTATTTCTTAATGTCACATTAACATAATGGTACATCATACAATTAATGCCATCTTAGACTAGATGAAATAATACAATTCTTCATTATGTGTCTAATTTCCCTGCTAGACAATGAATCTTGTAGTACTCTTATTTGTGGATAATTTGTGTATTATTGAATGTGTACCTATTAATTTAAAATGTCAGTTGAGCGGGTGATGCATGATCTAAAGCAGGGCAAGCAGAAGGAACACTGAGGTCCAGTAGAATTTAGATGGGCAAAAGACCTCAAAAAGCATGTGACCTGTGATAATGTTGGCTTCCTATCTGTACTATTGAACTGTATTTATGAATGAGGCCACTGCTGGGGAAATACGGTTAAGAATGTATGATTTTTTTTGTACTGTATTTTGCTTGTGAGTCCAAATAGGCAACAGCACTTTCAACATGTAAATATCAAATTAATATGCCTTTTGGTTACACTGTATCTCATTTTTAGAATTTTGTTGCATGGATTTCGGGTTGCAACTAAGACGGAAGTCACAATAATTTGTGAAATGACTTTCCCTTAAAGAAAATGCTCTTCCCATGGAACCCAGGCTGGCCTCAAATTCTTGACCCCCAAATTCCTGGATTCCAGCTATGCCCAGGCATGCCAACCTCGCAGGTACTTCCATGTGCTTTCCAGAGATGGAGGAATCCTGGTAGCTCTCTGGGCGAGGACAGGGTCTGGGCTGAACGTTGGTTGCTATATTGCTCTACTTGTGCTACAGGACAGTGCACACAGCATCGCACTCTTATCTGTGAGCTCTCACAACGCTCTGCCCGTACATTGTTGGAGCAACACCAACAATGCTCCAGAGAGACCTCGGCGCAGGGTTGATTCAACTGACGCAACAAATTTCAGCGTTTTGACTGTTCACGCAAATATTTTTGCTCTTGTAGAAACATACTAGTTTAATTGTAGAAAACAAAGCTTAATTTTTCCCCCGCCATTCTCCTAAGAATGCAAGCATAAAACTAGTATGGCTTTTGCACGCTTTATTGTAATGTTGAATGAATTTTGCTTTAAGATTGAGACAGAATAATAATCTGGAAAGAGCCCTAAATGTCTTTCCTCCAACGTGTCCATGGGTTTGTTTGAAGCGGCAATCTCACCACTGATAATTACAGAGTCAAAAGATCAGTGAACTCCAAAAATCATCGGAGATGCTGTATGTCCCACGGAATCAAATATGCAGCCAAGATGTAATTCTTCATGCAAAAATAAATACATATATCCATCTCATTAGCATACTAATTCACTCTTGTCTTTAATAAATGGCAAAATTATATGTATATTAGATAATTGTTTTAAATTAAATTTCCTAATGATTTATCATAAGTGATTTTTATTTGTATAACCACTCCATGAATCAATATACATTAATATACCTCAGCTCATGTAAAAACTTGTAGCTGAAAAGAGTTCCCAAGTGAAAAAATTTTTTAAAAAAGTCCCACTATCAAATAAAGCACGCTTGAAAATATTTCAATAGAAAAGTAAAGAAATCATATCGAATAGCATCAACAAATACATAAATGAAAAACGAAAGTGATGTCTGTAATTTCTCTGATAGTATCCCTAGGAACTGCTGCTGAAGAAAGTGTGCGCGTTATCAACAATGGTCAGTGGGATGCGATGTGCCGTCCTTAGTCCTGCTGACTTGATGTCTCAGGGCAGGATGGTACCTGAGGGGAGGTCACCCTCTCTGAGGAGAAAGAAGGAAAGAGATGGTAATAGGGGAACTGATTTGTAAGGTGGGGCAGGGAAAGGGGAGGGAGGAGCTGTGACCAGGATGTAAACGTGAATAAGTAAATAAATTAACGAAAAAAAGAGAAAAAAAAACAATTTTAGGTACACACAAATGAACGTCTATGTGTATTTGAGGATGAGGTTAGCATCTAACTCTGAGAAGCCATCAGGGTGTGGGTGAGCACAAGTGTAATGGACAACAAACCTTGCTCGGGAGACATGCTGAATTTTCATGATATATTTGTATCTTTTCTGAAATATTTATGCAATTTTGATGATCCTGTTAACAGAGCATTTAAAAACAAGACAAATTTGTGCAAAATATCAACTTGTCAAACTCTAAGTCAAAGGCTATCCACACAGAAGGCTGAAAGCCTAACTAGCTTTTAAAACCTGTCCTCCCAACGATGCTACCCCACTTCCAAATGTGCTTTGTTGTTTTCTTTTAATTCACTAAAATTAATCTTATAGATGTAGATGCCAGATTTGCATTAATTAAAACTCTACTGTAGAAGCCAGGCTTAATTGCAATCAAATTTGCTTAATTATGCATGGCGAGAGATTCCCAAACGAGAAAGGTTTTAGTAAGGATTTTGGTTTTTTGCATTGACAAAATAAATTGAAATTGTCATTTTTTTGTGTTTTATGTAACACTTGTAAATAATTTGTGGAGCACCTTAAGTCTTCTATGTAAAGCAATGTTATTGCTTAAGTAATTATAACAATCTGCATTTTTCATTGTTAATTGTGGGTGTCAGACTCATTAATTTTAATTTACAGACTGTAATGAAATTAAGAAAATTTTGTGCTGATCTGCTGAAACTTGTCTTACAGGAAGTTGTTTAATACAACTAAAGTTTGGAAAAAGTCAAACCTTATTGTTGCCAAGTGTGTTTTACACATTGTAACCACTCCACAGCCATTTCTTGAGAAGTGTTTGCTATAAGACAAAAGCAGATAAACTATACACAGATTTGTAGGTATTTTAAGTATAGAGATAACATAATTCATGTTTAACTTTGGCTTATATTTTTCTAGCTTAAAAAACTGCTAGCTTTCAGAGTGTATTTTATATTTTCAAGTTTATCTCATCTGTTTTCTTAAGGGATGAGTATATTGTTGAAAAGGAGAAATTTACTAAAAAGACAGACATAATTACAAGTCGATGTCATCATTATTAGATCAACGGATGATTCATTTGTTACTTAAGAGTTGAACGTAGATTAACCATAGTTACTCTGTCTCAGAAACCTGTGGTGGCTTTTTATAGCTTGAAACACTGCTTTTCTAGTCTTGTCTAATTTTTCAAATATGTGTTTAAAACAAGCAACTCATTAACAACTTAGTAAAGTGTGCATTTGAAATAAAGAAAGCTATTGACAAAAAGCAAGGTTAAAGTCTTATTTTATTTCTATGTTAAGACATTGCGTCTTGTTCTTGAAGACTGTTTCAATGTAAGTGGTACAATTATTAATGTAAAAAATAATGGAATCAGAAAGTATCTTTCATGCTTATTTAGTAGCAAGTCAACTCTTAAGAGAAATTTGCAAAAGAGTCTTCACCTCAATTATTATTCATCTAATTAAAAATTCCAAAACAATTACTGTAATTCTGCTTAAAACCAAGCATGAAAGTTCGGCTGTTGGAAACACAGTTGTTGAAAAGTCTTGAGGAGAAAATGACAAAGCAAAGTTCATCTCATAATTAAGACTAACCTTTAATTACTGCTCTTTTTGTAGCTGCTTATTCTGAAAAGATAAAATAATTCACCAAAGGGTCTTGGCCATGCATCTGAGCATTAATCACTAACCACAAAACATTGGTATGAGTCAAAATCTCTTTATTAATAGAGTGGAAGACACAATGGAAACAAGAAAGATCAAAATATACAGTAAGTACAAAACACTTCAAAGGAATTTTCTCCTAATTTATTCATATACAGCATTTAGTATGTTTATGATGGCCCAATGCTTAATAACTTTCCAGTGAATAATTCAGAATAATGCTGTTTTCTATGAGACTGCGGTTTAAAAACTACTCTTGGATTTTGTTTACTATGATGTTATTCTCAAAATGGTACATTTCTATATTCTTCACACAAAAAGTTTTGACCATCTCTATTTTTCCCCTTCTTAGTCTCACCCAGTTTTAACCACAGCAGAAGGACCAAGGCTCTAGGATATAATGCAAAGATTCCTTTGCTCCTGCATTTATAATACCATGTCCATGTATGGCTTAATTGTCTATTGGTTTTAATGCTCAGAAATAGTTACAGACAAATTTGCTATCAGAATTTGTTTTCTGTTTTCTTCAATCGTTAAAATTATTTTCTTTGACTATAAATTTCTGCTTAAGTCTTCATGTTTACTTATATGAAAACCATTGTTCCTAGTCCCTAGTGTTTTTCTCATCATATTGCCACCCCTTTGCTGCCACCCCTTGGTTCCCACCTTCTCTGTTCTGTTCTCTGTCTCCTTTCCATCCTGTCCTCTCTGCCCCTGGTTTCACCCAGAGACGCTGTTACAGTGATTGATTTACACAGTGTGGAACATTCCATAGGTATCATATTGCTATACAACGTACACACCCCATACAACAATAAATCTAAAAATAACCAGCAAAAGGAGCCATTTAAGTTGAGAGTTAAAAGTGCTAACAGGGTCAACTGGTGCAGTCATTGTGTAGATGGTGGTTTCACTAGCTTGGAGACAAATGGGCAAGAGCCAATGGAGCTGGGCACTCATGATGAAATCAGTAATAAATCAGATACAGAGTATAAGCATGAATCAAATTACTACACTCAAATAAGAGTGGGGAACAGGCTTGAAAGGAAAATATGTCATTTCCTCCCCATTCCCACCATCTCTCTTCCTTCCATCTTTCATCTCTCTTACTTGATATCTTTCTCATTCTGACCTGATTACTGTTTCACCTATTCTAAAAGTTTTATTTAAAAGCAAGGTTCATATTAATTCTGAAAGACTTCTGCTCCTTACTAGAAAAAAACAGGATGTGTTTGACAACAACAACAACAAATAGTTCTCATTCTCTAAAATCGCAAGTTTAACAAGATGAATAACATTGGTAATTCTTAAGTGAAAGCCAGATGATGATTCAAAACCAAAGAGTAATCATTGTAGCAGCAGCCTTCCCAGCACTGGGGGATGGAGGCAGGAACACAGGGACGTTAAAGTCACTGTGAGTGAGGGTTAGCTGCTTGAAATCCTGTCTCAAACAAAAAAAGGATGCAGCATCCAGAAGATAATTTGTAACCTTCCCATCCATTCTGATTAAAAACCCTCTATGGTTTTCAGCTTGCAGCTTCTTGTTCTTCTTCTCTATTTCCCTAGCCACACATTATTTCAATTTGGTGACCATCCTCCACTTGGGTGTAGCCACAAGTGTCTACACATTTTAAATGACGTGTGAGACGTATTAAGCACAACCTTAAATGATACAGCAGAAATATTGATTTGTGGAAAACAATACCATCAGACAGAATACACCAGCCTTTCTTTTACATGTTTCTTCCACTTAAAGCCAATATTCAAGCCAGCTCCAGGGATAACAGAGTGCAAACTGGGACTTGGGCAATGTCTTTATTTTTATTTGGACATAAACTATTTCCATTTATAGAACATTTCAAACAGTCTTGCAAAGATGGCTCGATGGGTAAAATGATTGCTAAACAAACGTAAAGATATAAGGACAGTTTAGGTCCTTTCTCTTAGTTGGCATTTAAACCAATTTTCCTTAACTATTAATATTGAGCACTTGGTCCATCCTTCTTTCGCCATGTGAGAGATTATGCTATATGCAAAATACTTGCTATAACATTCCTCCTATAACAACCTTCCTGGGTAGACAGTTAAATATCTTCAGACTATTGAACTCAAACATGGCTATATGGACTGCTTTAGCTAATAAAAACCTGAGCAGATTCTGCAAATGTCATTTTAGAAGCTAACACGTGGTTTAGCTGGTTCTATCTCCTCTGCTGAGAACAGGTAAATACCAGTTAGGTCTGATCCACTAGGTACCTCCTCCAAAACCAATGTGAGCAGAACTGTAGCCAATTCTTGCGAATATGTCACATGTCCTGTGAATTAGAAACTTCTTTGTGCAATAAATCACAGGAATGTGCAGGTGTTTAGAAACTCAAGAAGAACGAAGAGCAAAGTGTGGACACTTTGCCCCTTCTTGAATTGGGAACAAATCACCCATGGAAGGAGTTACAGAGACAAAGTTTGGAGCTGAGGCGAAAGGATGGACCATCTAGAGACTGCCACATCTGGGGATCCATCCCATAATCAGCCTCCAAATGCAGACACCATTGCATAAGCCAGAAAGATTTTGCTGAAAGGACCCTGATACAGCTCTCTCTTGTGAGGCTATGCTAGTACCTGGCAAGCACAGAAGTGGATGCTCACAGTCAGCTATTGGATGGATCACAGGGCCCCCAGTACCCAAGGTACTAAAGTACCCAAGGAGCTAAAGGGTCTGCAACCCTATAGGTGGAACAACAATATAAACTAACCAGTACCCCCAGAGCTCGTGTCTCTAGCTGCATATGTATCAGAAGATGGCCTAGTCGGCCATCATTGGGAAGAGAGGCCCCTTGGTCTTGCAAACTTTATATGCCTCAGTACAGGGGAACACCAGGGCCAAGAAGTGGGAGTGGGTGGGTAGAGGAGTGGGGGGAGGGAGTACGGGGGATTTTGGGGATAGCATTTGAAATGTAAATGAAGAAAATACCTAATTAAAAAAGAAAAGAAACCAGACCATTAGCTGGGAAATGCACCCTTCAGTTTTCCAAGTTTATCAGTAATTAGTGCATGAACTGGAGATGAGATGACCTCACAGACAATACCTGGGTTCTCTTATAATCTCCTCAGGTGACTCATCTGTCTGTTCCTGGATGGGTTGGCTCTCTTTTCACCTTTCTACTTGGGCTAGGAAGACAGCTCAAAGTAGAATACTTGCCTAGCATCAGCAGTATCCTGGATTCAACCAGCAGTACCTTGTCCTACAGCCCAAGTAGCAGTACCCAGCATTCAGCAGTGATTCCTTCCTCCTTTTGTTTATCTCATAGATCATTTTCCAAATCATTCAAAATGTCCTCTGAAAAGTAGAACAAATAAGAAACTCAAATCTCTAGAGCAGACATTTTTTTTAACCTTACACTCTGAGATTCAATGGTGTGCTGAAGTGAGCTTCAGCACACAGAACATCTTGTTAACTTTTCAGGAATGTTTTAAGTAGATATCAAATATAGCTATTATTCAAAATTAAATTAAATATGTTTTCAGGTTGGTTTTTCTTCCCCTCTTCCCGGCGATTGATATTAATGCCTCATCAATACTAGATAGTGCTCTCCCACTGAGCTGTATGGCTAATCTTAATATTTTCCTTTCCTTTTTTCCTGGATTATAATTTAATTATATATTCATTCCTCTTTCCTTCCTTCAAACCTTCCCTTACACATTATACTCTTCCTCGCTCTCCTTCAAACTCAAGTCCTCTTTTTGTACTAATTGCAATAGGTATTTGTACATACACATATTCTTTATAATAACCTGTTGAGTCCATATTATATTACTTGTACATATGTTTGCAGAGCTGAACTGAGTGCCCCCTCCATGGGGACTAGCTTTCATGGCACCAGGAGGTAACATCCATGCTTACACAGGAGGGAAGCAGCCAACACACCTACCTTGCTATGATGCTTCCAAACCACATCAATGGCCATCGTGGCACAACAGTCCTCTGGGTGCTGTAGTGGCATACACACCTTGGCAGTAACCAACATCTCTCTATGCCCTCAAGACCCTCTTAACAAAACATTGACCCTGTCTGAAGCTGAAAACCTAGTTAACTGCTCAGTGCTAGTCAAGCCATGGTTATTGAAGGAGGATCTACAACCACTAAGTGTGTAAACCAGCATAATTTGTAATATCAATCTAGAAATATTTGTTGGTTTTGTACTTTTTATTTTGAGACAGGGCCTCATGAAGTTTCCTTGGCTGGCTTTGAGTTAATAGATAGAACAGGTAGACCTTCAATTTGAGATTTTTTTCCCCCTTAGGCAGCCACTAGAGTAGCAAGACCCCCAGACATAGATTAAATTGTATTCTGAAGACAGTAGTAAACAGTGAGAATAATTCCACTAGATTTTACTATAATCAACTCTCATAGAGTAGTCACCTGCTACATCTGTGTGATGGAATTGAGAATGTGCAAAGAGACATCTCTGTCAAGCTCTGCCTTTAGTGATGCTGGGTGGTAGCTTGAAATGTGAGATGATTCATGATGGATTTATACCACAGGCATACTTTATAGATTGGTGCTTTGGTGTTTCAAGTTTGACCACACATGACTGTAGAGACCTAAGTATTAAGTCTAAAACATGCAACTTGTATGGATGTTTATTTACACAAGTATATCCTCTCATCTTTCACAAGATCCCTCCCTCATCTCCAGCACAAGGATTTGCCTACCAGCCATTTTGCTGCCTAAAAGCATGCCTGGCTTTATTGGAAACCCTGATATAACAATTAAACTACCTAGATTGATATAAGTCTCTTAGAACTAATTTACTGATCAGAAAAGGAGATCTGTAGAGGATAAGAGGAGATCAAATTTTGTAGGCCAATAAGATGATTGAATTTCCTGACAGGGTTAATTCATCTGCAGCATTGGAGAGACTGGGGATTGTCAGAGGCAAATGAGCTTTCGCTGTGTAGGGAGTGTTTACATCTTGGATATCTATTGCTGTGATTTCAATCTTTTTTAAAAGGAAAGCTTTCATAAGCTAATCACCTTCCTTATCTTCATATTCTTGCTAATTAGTAATTATAAATTGCCTATTTTAAAATGAGATCTAGGACACAATGAGAATTTTTAAAAAGTTAAATCAAGCTGGGCTGGATGCCCAGAAAAATTAAAAATTTAGTTTAACACTCCTGGGATTTCTTTGTGTATATCTTATGTTTCTATGGGTGAGTTTATTAGACATAACTAATTGAAAAGATAAAATATATGGAAATTAAACCTCAAATAATGTTAGTCAAAGATAAGGAAGGATTTTTTAATCAAAGTTCATTGGACAGAATAAAGTCTCTCAAGTAACATAATTCAGGGTGTTTTTTTATTTTTTTGAGAAATACAAGGGATAAAACTTGCATTACCTTTAAAATTAATGTATCAATACAGAGAACTTACTCTCAAAACTTAATGTTCAGAAACATGCTTTTTAGTGGAGTTGAGAGTGGAAAATGGGTAGGAAGAAGAAATCAAGAATTTAACACTAAAAGGGGAAGCCAAAGGGAATCAGAACTAGCGATGCACAGAGAGGGAGGAAGGGGAGGGGACACATTCCATGCGCGGTTCAAACAAGGATTGTCTTCAGGCTGCAGACACAATAAGCAAGTGATCTGGCTAGCTGTTATTCTCAGCTGCTTCAGTGCATTGGCCACCTTCTTTTTTTGCAGTGCCTAATTACAATGCCCTAGACATTGTGCACATTACAATATATCATCAAATTAGTATTTACCCTGGGGAATTTAGAGGCCCCACTGCGAATGAATTGCACTTGAAGAATGCACATCTTGTTCACAGTTGCATACTTCTCTTAGATATTATCCAAAAAGGAATCCCTATAAAATAGAACTGGGCCTATTCTTTGTCCTAACATAAAAAAAATGGTTATGGGTGTTCATGAAAACAACACAGTATGGTATGGAAGTTATAGACTAGTGTACTTTCTATTAATGTTTATCTAGAATTTGTAAATTCTTTTGTAGGCCAGATTAGCCTCAAACTTATTGTTTAATCAAGGTTGGCCTTGAACTCCTGATTTCCTCGCATTTACACCCCCCCCCAGGTCTGGGGTTATAAGCATGCACTATGATACCCTATTTTTCTTGTTGAGAATAAATTTTCTTTCACACAATATATTCTGATCTCAGTCTCCCATTCCTTGTCTCTTCCTAGACCCTCTCCATTTTTCCACTGTTCCACCTCCACAAGTTCATTCTCTCTTTCTTTAAAAAGAAAAAAGAAGACAAATATTCTCTTTAAGTGACAATGGGAATCGAATTCACAGCTTCATCTTTGAGTGCAAACACTCTACAGACCGAACCATATTTTCAGCCAAACTATGTAAATTTATCTAGATTTATATTACCATTATCTATATTTTGTGGTGATTATTTCTCATGCTTCTAGTACCCAGTTTGAGACACTGGCTAGGGCTATTTTTTTTTCTTGAACACTCTAGTATGCATACAAACTATCATGCCCTTCTGGTGGATCTTTACAGCATCACTGATGTTTGGATAGCCCAAGAACCATGTTCCAACCAACCAGAGTTCCTTTGTCCCAGAACATATCAAACCATTAAAATCAGATATCCATCACTGGTTCAGGGAATTCAAGACAGCTATACCTTTTTACCACACATAACTAAGCTTTTTTGTGCCCCCCCCATATTGCTACCTGCCCCTGTCTCTTTCTTGGAGCAATAACAAAATGTTCTGCCTTTCATGTACCTGAGTGTAATTGTATTATAGTCTGCAAACAAAAGAATCTGAAAATGTTATCAAAGAGTAGTCATAGGTAGAAGCCAGCTAAAGTATAAAAGATACAAAGTAACCAATGACATTATACATATTTATATATGTGTTGATCTATATGTATATATGTGCCAATACTAAATCTTCATCTTGGCAATTGAAGTGATTAGAGAAGCCATGTCTATTGACACTGTATCTCAGTATTATTATTATTTTCTTTGTATACACTAATCAGGACAGAGCTCCTAAAGAAGGAAGTAATACATTAGAAGAGAGTCACACATTAGCCTGCATTCTGTTGTATAGCTATGACCTCCACAATGTATCTTAAATCTCTTAAAATCTACCTTAATCTTCAAAGATCCCTAGGGCGAAAGAAGCATCTCGGTCTATTCTAGGAACTGGAGCTGCGTACTCATTAGCAAGGGTGCAGGAACACAACTATTATTTCTAAAACCCCCTTAATCTCCTTGAGCTTTAGTCCCTCGTCTGTAAAACCTGAATAATGTCCCTGGGTCATTAGAGTAATAGAGATGACAAATGAACAGCAGTTAGTCTAGTTCTTGAAGCAGTCATCCTTAATTCATGGCAGCTATACTGTCAAAATAAAACTTCTGCTACCGAATATAACTTAAGCATTCAACGTATCTTTCATGGCTACGTCTTTGTTTCTTCATTCAGACTGTGTAGTTTGCTCCAGTCGTTCTGCCTGCCACCTCTTGGTATACTGTGAAAGGGAAAGTTGAGACGTGCCGCTTCAAGTACAAACAGCTCCACCTGTTCTCAAAATCTTGCTTTTTTAGATCCGTTTATCAACAAGTCCAATCAGTTTGAAAAGTCACTCAAATATGCAGTAGGCAGGACAGTCAAGTATCTGCTTCCCATGTTCCTTATAGACCTCTGAATGTGTCAATCTTGCCACACTATGTAGCTTTGTTCTGTTCTCATGTCTCTCCCGCCTAAACAGCCCTTAAAACAAAATTCTTCAGCCTTCAAACCCAGATCAGTTTTGTGGCTTCCAAGTGGAGATATTTCTTCCAGGCTGTCTCTAATTTATTCCTCTACACTATCAAACTTTGATAACCTAAAGTCTTAAAATATATTTTATACCTTGAATAAAATTATAAACATGATTAAGACAAACATTTATCATTCCTTTCTGGTTAACTTGATGCTAAAACCTTTTATTTAAAAATAAAACTATCTGAAAACAAGAAGCCTAAAATAAGCCTTGGCGTTGATGGAGGACTTGCTTTGTGTCCTGCACATACCTTTGCACTTTATCACTGCCCCCCAAAAAACTGTCATGGTGGTTATGAATTGTTGCCATTTATAGATGAGGGCTCTGAAGCTTGTAGACCTGAAGTCATGCTCCCAAGGCTCCAGCATCAGTCAGCAGGTGGCAGCCACCTAAGGGAGATCTGCCTCTGTCTGAAGTTTCCGCCAAGGACACGGCTGTTGACGGAAGTGGTGATCTTTCTGTCCCTTGGAGAACCCAAGTTCATTGTGATTGTTCTTTGTTTCCTTCCCCCTGGTAAGACCTTGCTCCAAACCTTGGTCAAAGCCTCCATAGAGCTGAGATCTTTAATGTCCCATTATCTCTTCAGGAAGACTAGTCTAAAACCCTGAGCTGTCTTGGCCCTCAGTCACTTCCCACATCACCTTATGTATAGATCTAGCAACTCTTAAAAGGTCTGAAGTTATGAGTGATTCTTTATTAATTAGGAAATAATATAAGCCTCTACCATCAGAGAATTCTCTAGCTCACATTTAGATCAAGTGAAAACAGTTTTGTTGTTAAAGTATGATTCTTAAAAGTACAAACTTAAGATACGGAAGTTGTGAATAACTCTTCAATTTCAAAGGACAATTAACATTTTGTTCCTTCTGTTATTTGTCTTTAACATGTTCCTACTTGCAGCTCAAAGGACAAATAAAATCCATTAAGAAGAGAGTTTAATATTGGTGATGTCATAAGACTGTACCCCAGGCAGCAGCTTCAGAGACTCATTACAGTTTTCCAGTCCTGACTCCTGATTTCTTTGCCCTGAATTTACAGAATCAGAGAGACACCAACTGTTCACTATAAGATTTTTTACTTTTCTAAATAGATGGGGAGGTTTCCATACTATTCAAAAGTCTTGGGCTAAAGGGATTTCTGCTCTACTGTGGCTGTATGTGTTTTTTAGGAACACATGTCATGAAATAGTTAAACATCAGCCACATTGTTTATATTTTTTTACAAGGGGAGAAAACAATCTAAAGTGGCCACTGTTGATGGCTCTGTTCTAAAAGCAAAAATCTAACTATAGGCACATGCACAGTGAGACGCAGCACATCCGTCAAGCTTAGAGAAAGCCTTCAGCCCTGAGGATTGCCATGATGCACAGAGGAAGCAATGCTGATAATGGAGCAGCCTTGTTACTGGAGTGACGTGTTAGCTGGGACTTCACTGATGTGTGCAAGGTTGCCTGCGAGGAAATAACAGATCAAAAAGGCCTGGCTTTCTGGGGCTTGTAGTGAATTGGGTTTTCCCTGAACAAATTATACAGAGTTTTCCTAAAAGTCACTAGATTTTACTAATTCTAATTTTAGACAATCCATAATTTTTTTCATGCAATTTATCCAATTGTAGAGTTACTTATATACGTTTAAATTTTTTTTCTCGCCTCATTGAAAACTACCTACAACTAACAGCTTGCCTAGCAGACAACTAAGCTAGTTCTAGACCAACTCCTCTTCCTGGATATCTCTCCATGTAAATCAGGGGAAAAACATGCAAAAAACAAACAAACAAACACAACAACAAAAAACCCAAAACCAAACCAAAACAAAAACCCAAACGCCAGTAACTAGAAAATACAAATACAAACCATTTGAGCTCACTTTATAGCTTGTTTCATTATATTCTAAAATGTTTTGGATGTGAGATAACTTTATGTTGTAACACTATATCCTGATACCGTAGAATGACTTAGCATCTGGACTAGACCTGCCAAGCATTTATTTTCTCTCTTCAAAGAGAAACTTTATATTCTTTATGTGGGAGCCTGAGGACAGGGTACAGGTGAGTCACTACCTACGTTTAAAACTACCTCCATTTGAACTGTTTTCACAGAGGGCAGTTAACCTCTTCATTCTGACTCTATAAAAGCCAGAACAGAAACCTTTAATAGAAACAGTGGGACTGTTGCAATGGAGAATATTGCAACAAACCACATTTAGAAAACTTAAAATCTAAAAGGTTGAAAAAAATGCAGCAACCACAGGACCCACAGAATGGAAAGACTCTTAAAATAATCTCTGACATTATTCATACACACACAAAAAAACACACAAAAAACACCAATGCACATATACATGTGCTCGAACATGTACACAAGCACACATACACACACAAATAATAAAGTATGATATTTTGAAGCAATATGAATACTAACTAGATTTAAAATGCCTGAATGTTTGTGCCCTTTCAAAATTTCCATGTTGAGACCTCACTCCTCAAGGTGATAATTTAGGAGCTGTAGCCCTGGGATAGTGACCTTCAAATCCTGCTGAAGAGCACGGATGCCTTCCTTTCCAAAGGAAGAGCTATCTTCCCCTCCCATCTAGAGAAAGTAGGACCAGAAAATACAGTCAATGCGGATGTGAGTCTTCAGTGGCCAGGAAAATTTCTGGAACCTTGATCTCCAACCCTTAGCCTCTGGAACTGAGAAACTACACGTTTATTTTATTTTAAAACTTCCCAGGTTAACAAATCCTTTGTTATACAGCGATGTCCTAACTGTTTGTAGGAGTTATCATCAAATAACTGATTTGATCATAACAACCCATACCTGACGTTGCTTGGGTAACCAAGAACCTGAGACTAGATATCCTAGAAAACTAGGGTAAAAGCAAATACTACTGATATTTTAACAACAATGACAATAACAATAACAATAATAATAATAATAATAATAATAATAATAATAATTTTTAAAATTACTCCCGATGACACTCTGCTGAACTCATAAAATAGTGCTCAGCCATCACAAGAGACTCTTCCTGCAGAAGCAGATGGGAGCAAGTTCGAAGAGCCACAGACAGACATTATGCAAAGAGTGACAGGCCTTGAACACACAGCCCTAATGGGATGTCTCCATCAAATCCTTCAGGGCATATGGAACGCTGCAGAAGAGGAGGCAGAAAAAGTGTAGGACAAAGGGGGTGGAGGGCATCAAGGAAACAAGGCCCTTTAAGTCAACATGAGCAAAGCTCACAGGAACTCACAGCATTCACAGGGCCTCCATGGGGCTGTACCAGGTCCTCTGCATAAATATTATGACTTCCAGTTCTATGCTTTTATAGAATTCCTGAGTGGGATAACTAGTAGGTCTCTGATTCTTGGGCTCTCTTACTTCTATTTGTTTTCTCCAATTCCAATATATTATTTTTATTTTATTTTATATGAATATATATATATATATACACACACACACACACACACACACACACACATATATATATATATATATATATATATATATATATATATATATATATATATATATATATATCAGAAGCCTGTTTTCTAATGATAGAAAGAAAGGAAAATCTGTTGGGAGGAGAGGTGGTGAGAAACTAGGAAGGGAAGGGGAGGAGAGGGAAGGGATATTGTAATTAGGATATATTATGCATGAAAAAAATCTGTTTTCAATTAAAACAGTAAAAAATGAACAAAAAAGTTCACAGGCAAAGACCTTTTGTTGTTGAGGCTTGACTAGACTAAGATGACGTGTATAATGTGGTCTGGCTCCTTATTTGAACAAACTATAAAAAGAAAAAATATTTTTTTAATTAAGCAATTGAGAAAATTCAAATACAATGATCCTAGGTGGTATCAGCACCCTGGTTTCCTTCCTTTCCCTGGGTAGTAGTGGCGTCATTCCACTTACCACCCCACCATGCATCTTCATATGCTACAGTCACGCTGAAGTGTGAGGTGAGCATGCCCATGTGTTCTGTGGCACCCTCCAGGAAAACTAACAAATGAAGGCAGACCTACCTGCACATCAGGAAAGCGCTGATAATTGTAGAAGTAAGGTAATGAGTATGGGGAGGATTGAGTTGTATTATTCTATTTGTGTGTATATTTCCATTAAAAAATAAAATATTTAAACATTGTTTTAAATATTTTCAGTAAAAATTAACCAGGTGCAAGTTTTGTTGACCTTGGATGAGCTATTTTGAGACCAGGAGTACTTTTCCATTTTTAGTGAATATAACAGAAAAACCTTTTCCATAAGCAGGTTTCATTTAACATATAAGACTATTGTCTACAGAGTAACTGCATATTGACTACACTTGTCCACCAAAATCTTTCGAACACTTTTGTAAAAAAATCTTTTCGAAAATAAATTCATATGGGAAAGTACAATCTAGATGTAAGACTTTCATCATATATGAACTAGAAAATTTAAATTTTTTGTAGATAATATAGAAATGTCAACCTGTTAAATATGGAGACAAAGTATGGAGCAGAGACTGAAGGAAATGCCATCCAGAGACTGCCCCACCTTAGGATCCATCCCATGTACAGTCACCAAACCCAGACACTATTGTGGACGCAAAGAAGTGCATACTGACAGGAGCCTGATATAGCGATCTCCTGCGAGGCTCTGCCAGAGCCTGACAAATATAGGGATGCATGCTCACAGCTAAACATTGGACTGAGCACGGGGTCCCCAGTGGAGGATTTAGAAAAAGGATTGAAAGAGCTGAAGGGGTTTGCAACCCCATAGGAAGAACTACAGTACCAACCAACCAGACACCCCAGATCTCCCAGGGACTAAATCACCAACCAAAGAGTAAACACAAAGGGACCCATGGCTCCAGCTGCACGTGTAGCAGAGGACGGCCCTGTCAGGAATGGCCACCTCAGGAATGGGAGGAGAGGCCCTTGGCCCTGTGAAGGCTGGATGTCCCAGTGTAGGGGAATACCAGGGCAGGGAGGCAGGAGTGGGTGGGTAGGGGAACACCCTCATAGAATCATGGGGAGGAGGGATGGGATAGGGGGTTTTGGGGGCAGGGGAGAGGACTCTGAAAAGGCATAACATTTGAAATGTAAATAAAGAAAATATCCAATAAAAAGAAAAAAGAAAAAAAAAAGAAATGTCAACCTGAGCCATGCCCAGGGAGAGAATCCTGTCCTTCGTCCCCTATGAACAGTAACATACAGAATGACCGTAGCACCATAGACAAGCTGTGGCATTAAAAAATGACCCCTTATGCCAAGCTGATGTAACAGATACAAGGAAGACATGTTAAAACTGCTACAGCAGTGCAAAGCCTTAACACGTTTTCTTCCATTTTTGACTGACAATGCTGACAAAAATGTTAAAAATGTAGATGATGTATGGTTTAATCCACATCCACAGCATATCCTGTCCTCTATCAATAGGGAGTTCATGTTTCTTCCGACCTGGTTCTCTTTTAAAATTTAAAGTTGTTATGAGGATTTTAAAAATTAGGGCACAAAGTCCCAAAAAGGTTTTTAACAACAACAACAACAAAAATGAAAATAATTACTTTCTCTGATAAAGGTACAAACCAACAGAAATATCCAACTAAAAACTAATAAGTAATAATTCAGCTATATACTAAATAAGGCACTGTCATAATTTTCAGAGGAGAGATGACATTTAAACAATTTCATCTAAGCCTGTTGACACAGATCTTCAATCTCAGGTACTTGAGAAGCTGAGACAGGTGGACTGCATGTTCAAAGTCAGCTTGAACTACGAAGTTCAATACAAGATCAATCTGGAAAACTTAGTAAGACCCTGTTTTTCCACAAAATATAAAAATTAATGGGTGAAAAAACAGCTCAGTGGTAAAGCCTAACTCTAGGATGTATATGGTCTAAGTTCAATCTCTAATACTGCAAAAAAGTGAGTGTTTGTATATATGTGTATATATGTGTATATATGTGTATATATATATATACACATGTGTGTGTACATAAACACATTAATTATAATGAACAAGAAGTATACATAAGAGGATAATTAGAATCCTAAATTCTTCTATTACTAAATAAGGAATAATGAAAATTCAACTATATGACAAAGTCAGGAAACTAGAAAATAAAAGCAAAAGAAATTTTAGAAAGATGAGATATGCCCAGAGTAGTGGTGCACGCCTTTAACCCTAGCATTTAGGAGGCAGAGGCAAGTGGATCTGTGCCAGTTCTAGGCCAGCCTGGTCCACATAGTGAGTTCCAGGACAGCCAAGACTACATGGAGAAACCGTGTCTCAAAATGTCTCCAAAAAAACAAAAACAAAACAAAAAAAGAAAGAAATGAGATTTCACTTCTAAAAGACACAAATTTAATGAATTTGAATATATAAATTAATAAAGAACAAGATTTGGCTTTTTAAAAAACTGACTCAATAAGTTATATGTAGTAAGTCTAGTATACCCAGATATGAGATATTAAGTATGTCATGAAATATAATCATAGATAAAAGCACTTAAAAGATATAAAATAAAACAGTATGTTAAGATCTAAAAACTTTCATGAAAATAAATTACTAAAATCAGTCTAATTACCATCATATATCACAAGTGGAAGGTAAAAAAACTAAAAATACTCTGTAAATACCAACTCAAAATGACAGGGCCCATGTTTTGCTAAAAACCGATACTGCTTACCTCCTTAAAGGACATGTCATTCCTATTTATGCTTGAAAAGATTGTTTAAAAATCATTAAAGAGTTTAGAATAAATGGTGAGTTTGTAAAGTTAAAAAAAAAACAGTTTAGAAAGTACCAGGTTTGTGCTATAATGTTATCGTTACCAAATAAAACACAACTCGGGAAAATAAAATCAATGGACAAACTCATTTAGAAATATAAATGAAAAATATCTTCAAATAAAAAAAGACAATTTTTAATCAAGAGTAGCTTTACATTTCTATTAAACATGAGAAAAAAACAAGAAAAAAATGGGCTTTTGTTTACAGTAAACTCAGAACTCAGCAGTACTTAGTATGGATTATTTCAAGCATGCAAAGATGGTTTGGCATAAGTCTAGCAATAAAATCTATCATATTAATATAGCAATAGATAAAAGTCATGTGCTCATCTCAACAAGTAATCAGAAGAGACTGAATAAAACCCAGAATTATACAAGAAGATTAAAATAGGACAACAGTTTCATATTATAACATCAAATTTCATCACCTTGCTAAGCAACTGTATCACTGCTGGAATTGAAATGATACAAAATTGCCTGTGAACAATTTAGAAGTTGATGTTACAGTGCAGATACTAAACAAAAAGGAAAAATGTGTGCATCGTTCACAAGGTAGCCATCCTGTTGTTATGATTGCCTGGACTAACCAAAAGAAACCAAATGGTACTTGACCACAGCTCTTAAGGAAGCCCCACCCCACACCAAATCCCAGTAGTTACAGAATGATTGCACCTATGCCCCAATTCTTTTCTCAATATCAACAACTGTTGGGAATCTGGAAAATATGATGATATCATTAACTATAAAACCAAAGTCTGTGAGGGAATGAATATATTGATGACACATGGTATAGTCACGAAGGGAATTAAAAACCTTTACTGAGACACACAACATGGGACATAAATAAATTGTGATACCATGGTTCAATTATGAACTCTGAATCAACTAGAGAATTCGTGAATAATTTAACATAGCAGTTAAACTGGGCAAGGATTAGAGATGACACACTGGAAGATACTTTCTCTGAGTTTGATTATTCAGTTCTAAAATTGTCATAAAAGGAAATCTCTCCTGTGGAACTGATGTGGAGATTAAACAAAACAGTTCGAGTAAGGTCCGGAGCACTGTGTGTGGTCTCTGGTTAGACTTAATAATGCTAGCTCTTTTAATTATCATTGTACACTGTGCCAAGGATCTTAAACATTCTCTGCAAGGGTCTGGGTAGTAAATATCTTAACTCAACTACATATTTGCTTCTAATATTCTTCTTTATTCATCAGAATAACAAACTATTAAAGTCTAAATACTGATACTAAATATTCTTTACTGGTGTTATACATTAGATAGAGCTTTAGGAGTCTTGAGGAAGAGTTAGGGAAAGGATTGAGGGACCCAAAGAGGACAGGGACTCTACAGGAAGACCAAAAGAGTCAACTAAGCTGAACCTATGGGACTTCCCAGAGACTGAATCGCTTGCCAAAGAGAGAGCATGGAGCTAGGTCCCCACAAATATGCAGCAGACATGCAGCTTTGTCTTCATGTGGGTCCCCCAAAAACTGAAGTGGGGCTGTCCCTGAATGTGTTGCCTGCCTGTAGATCCTGTTCCCCTAACTGACACACCCTGTCTGGCCTCAATGGGAGATGATATGCCTAGTCCTGCAGTGACTTGATGTGCTGGGGTAGGAGGAGATATCCAGCAGGGGTTGCTCCTTCATAGAGGAGAAGAAGAGGCTGGCATGGGGGATCTGTGTGATCTGTATATAGGGGTACAGGGAGGGGAAGGGATAATATTGGGGTATAAAGTGAATAAATACATTAATTAATGTAATAGTTCAGTACACTTTGCCTCCCCTACCTTTTTCCATTCTTAAATTATCTTTAAAGATGAACCAATTAGTCGAAGAGCAGTGTGAAATGCGTGGAATTAATTCATGTTTGTCATGTTGTTATGCTTTTCTAAGAGAGTTTCTCTCTCTCTCTCTTATCCTTCTCTCTCTCTTTCTCTTTCTCTTTCTCTTTCTGTCTCTCTCTGTTGTCTCTTTCTGTTTCTTATCTCTGTCTCTATGTGTGTGTCTCTGTCTCTGTGTCTCTGTGTATCTGTCCCTCCTTCGTGTATTTTCTCCCCTTCCCTTCCCCTCCCCCTCCCCCTCCCCCTCTCCCTCCCCCTCCCAGGCTGACAATCTTCTTACTCCAGGCTCCTGTGTGTTGGAATTAAAAACATGTGCCAGGATACCTAGCCTCAATTTCTTTGCAAATTCTGACAATATATGCTCAAAACTTTAGATGGGGGTGAATTTTTTTAAAGACCAGAATAATCTGATAAGGAAAAGTTATTTTCACCTAATTTAATTAACTGACTGATGTTTTGCTACAACCCCCTCCGTCTGCATGCATTTAGCACTCCCAGTTGCATCACAGTATTCATTCTGCCCCCTTCCCTGATCAGCAGCTCTTTCATTAGAACACAGAATATATAATGAATTGCCCAATCGACCCAAGACATTTAAGTCAAATAGAATTCTATTTTTCTAAGACAATTTCTAGGACTTTTCACCCTTGGCTTCCTGGGAGATTGATATGCCCAAAAAGTGGCTGCTCAGTGATTGAAGTTAAGGCAGCATGATTAACTAAGCCATCTTCAATGCGACAAACCCATGGAAAGGATTTTACAAAAATCCACATTCAGATGTTATCGGTGAATTTAATCACATTAAAAGATCATATGCAATTTATATCTTAATAGGTCCTTTGAACACAGGCCTTGCCTTGAGTAATTATATCAGATCATTGCTATGATTTTCCATAGAGTGTCTGTGGAAATATGGAGCTAGTCGATTATTTCATTCTTCTTGTAAAATCACTTCCTTTACTTTTTGAGATCACAATACAAGATCCCCATTTCTCCCTTTCCTCTCTCCCTCCCACACCCCTCTTTTTGCTCCTTCTCAAAGTCATGGCCTCCTTCTTCATTAAGAGCACACCAGCGGGTTATCTAAGACCAAATGGTCAGCCTTGAAAACGTACTTGTATGTAACATTGTAGAGACTGAGCAGGCTGTACTCATGCATTTAGGAACATACACACAGGTCGCTTCCTTTTTTAAAGGCCTCCTAATTGTCAACCCAACTTGGGTTTCCTCTTCTGAGATTTCCTTACGAGCTGTTCCTTTATCTTCCTGTCCATGCGACTCTCCTGGAAACAGCACCACTTAGGCACACAGGGAATCGTTACAGTTGTGAATCCACTCAGACCAAACAGTGGATCTATTTCAGATGAATTAAATGAACACACCTCACAAGATAAAGAACTAGAAGGCTGGAGTAGTGCCAGGTATAAGGGAGGGGTAAACAGAGAGACTGACAGTAGATTTGCCAAAAAGGACAGCCAAAGAGAGCGTGCAATGAGCAAGCTCAGGCGACAAAGCTGCGAGACCTTTAGTATGATTCTTTGATGAGCAATCATATGCATGACCTTCAGAGGAATCCTACCTGTTTCATGATTTGTTGACAGGCCGCTCTGTGACATTTTGACTAAAGGACCTAGTTACATTGTGAAAAGACGAAGGTACCCTTTAGATAAAGACGATAAACAAACGTCTTCAACTCAGACATTTTTGAAAGAGCTCAGGAGACCCTTCCTAAAGTGCAGGGGGGGAGACATCCATAGCCATTTAGAAAAGGAAGATGTTTCAGGATCTACGAGCTTGATGGTAAATGGTGTTTTCAGATATATGTGTAAAAGTACAATGGAAGCAAATCAATCACTTATAGAATTGGGGTTGGGGGAGCCATCATCTAGGGAGAGAACTAAGGTTGTCAAAAGGCAAGCAGAGTACCAATTAACTATATTTTTTCCAAATATATAAAAACATACATGAAATTTCTATTTAATAATAAATGTATCTGAGGGTGATACCTACCCACCCCTTTACTGTAAAAGACACTCAGGGCACCCTGCTATGAAACTACAACTTTTTTAAAAAATCAGAATATATGAAAGAGATTGAAATCTCCAAGGAGAAAGTTATAGAACATCTTGAGAAAATTCAGCTTCTCTAGAGCAGCAGGAGTGGATGACATTTAGCAATTAACTCTGAGAAAATAAAGAAATGTGCATTAGGAAAAACGCTGATAGGCCTTACATACAACGGAGTAATCTATTTTGGCCTTGAACAGCTGTTAGCAGCTCCTTCAAAGTCACCAACTTGCAGTCAGCTGAAAATTCCCTTCCAGCAGCTAAGTGCCTGCTGTAGGTGTGGGAGGGAGAGGCGAGTTTCACATGGTACAGACATGAGTTAGAGGAGTAAAGACGAGATGCTCTTCACATCGTTGGATTCTAATAACGTGTCTTAGAGAATGCTCTGCATGTGAGACTTTTATTTTTCATCTGCAAAGGAGTGTGCCCTTGCTGGGTAAGTCCGTTCAGCACACGGACATTTCTGTGAATCATCAGGTCATGTAAGAGGGACATCCTGGATATTTATGAATGAAATGATCTAATGGGTAACACGGGTTCTCTTGCTAAATATTTTATCTTGTATAAAAGGAAATTCATTAAAAGGCATGTTGTATTAGAAGTATTCTATCAGAGAGAGAGAGAGAGAGAGAGAGAGAGATTTTAAATAATTTAAGTTTGTTTATTGCTCTTTGTAAGCCAAAGCAATTATTAGTCAGCTAAGGTTCCCATGTTATCACCAGTAAGTCCGGTACTACAATCACAGACATCTCAATGAAGTCCAGGCTCTGAACAGAAAGCCACACAAAGCTTCTCACTACGCCTATACTAGAAAGGAGTTTCTTTTTAATGATTTTTGCCAAAACCCATTCCATTATTGAAATAAAAACTGTATTTTTCAGCCAGCATTTTTAGTGAATATTGTTGACACAGTTCTTTGTGGGTTCAAGAACACTACAAAAATGTGTGTACTTGTAGCATTCAAATATAAACTAAAGAAGACAAGCTATATCAGGGTCCTGTCAGCAAAATCTCGTTGGCATCCACAATAGTGTTTGGGTTTGGTGGTTGTTTATGGTATGGATCCCCAAGTGGAGCAGTCTCTGGATGGTCCTTCCTTCAGTCTCAGCTCCGAACTTTGTCTCTGTAACTCCTTCCATGGGTATTTTGTTCTCCCTTCTAAGAAGGATCAAAGTATTCCTTCTTAGAAGGTTTTCCTTCTTCTTGAGTTTCATGTGTTTTGAAAATTGTATCTTGGGTATTCTGTCTCCTGTGAGGCTATGCCAGTGTTTGGCAAATACAGAAGTAGATGCTCATAGTCATCTATTGGATAGAGCACAGGGTCTCCAATGAAAGAGCTAGAGAAAGTACTTAAGGAGCTGAAGGAGTCTGCAGCCCTATAGGAGGAGCAACAATATGAACTAACCAGTACCCCCAGAGCTCATGGCTCTAGCTGCATATGTAGCAGAGGATGGCCTAGTCAGGCATCAATGGGAGGAGAGGCCCTTGGTCTTGCGAAGATTCTATGCCCCAGTATAGGGGAATGCCAGGGCCAGGAAGCTGGAGTGGGTGAGTTCAGGAGCAGGGAGATGGAGGAGGGTATAGGGGATTTTCAGAGAGGAAACTAGGAAAGGGGATAGCATTTGAAATGTAAATGAAGAAAATATCTAATAAAAATAAACTAAAGTAGATATTTACAGTCTTGATCAGAAGTCAGCCTGCTGAAGTTCTATCAAAACTGACCTAAAGGGAATGGGTTGTGAGTTTTTATAAGGTATGCATAGTGCTAAGAAGACTTCGACAAAAGGTATCTGAACTTTCTATTTCATTACACTACTAAAACTGTAGATTCTTTTTCCACCTGCTACCCTTTACAATCACTTCACTTCCCCTTCCACCAGTGCCACCGTCTCCTAACTGTGAGCCTAACAGACTTACCTTTTGTCACACTCCTTTGGCAATAGTTAATTAACAAAACTATCACTGGCAGTATTTCTTTGGTTGGCGCTAATCTCCCTGTCTGTCTTTCTCTTCTCTGTCCCTCTCTTACTTATCCTTCCCTGAACATTGTAAGCTTTGCAGGACTGTTTCTAAAGTGAAGATGGATGACTGATGAATGACCCGCCCTTTGGGGCACATAATACCATGTCTTGCACTCTGTGAAATGCATTTGCAGTAGCTTTTAAAAATGTTGTTGCTTTTGAAAAGTGAGTTTAAAACATTAACTCTTCTTTCATAGAAGGCCTGGCAGGCAGCTGCAAAGACTTAATCAAGGTGATGAGCAGGGAACTGGGGAATGGGAGGTGGTAGAGAGCAAGGCAGTAGGGTGTGAGGATCTTTGGCAATCTTTCAGAGGTACTGTGCCAAATCTTCCCTTTTCCACTGCCTCCCAAGGTCTGATGTAGGGCAACAAGAGCTTGGAGAGATGGAAATATGGGGGGAATTGTCACAGATTATTCAGCCATTTCCTGTTCCCTGATAGAGGCCACTGCAGTCTGAAAGAGTATGGCTAAATCTCATCCCAAGAATTGCAAACCACATGAGTAACGAAACCTGATAGATAAGCTGTGGGCGCCTAAAATGACAAGTATCCATACTGTCCTTTTAACATGGGAGCGTTCTAAAAGCGAGGCTCAATCAGGTAGAAAAGGACATAGGAAAAGATAGTAACCATCCAACAGACTTATGCCCTTGTATTCTACCTGGGACATCACCAGATATCTTTGACATAAAAAGCAAATGACATTTAAGAAAGTTTAGATGGTTTTGTACCAAAAATATGAAGTAGAGCAAAGAGAAACAGAACTGGCAGCAAAAAATTGTAAAACCTTCACAAAGATTCCAGATCAGTTATAAGATACAGCCGTGCTCTGCACAGTACCCAAAGCTGGGAAAATGGGGGGGGGGCTCATGTCGGTAAATCTCATTAAAAGTGTTTATCAATAGCTCTCACTCAAATGTAATAACACAATACAATATTGGAAACTTCATATTAACCTCTAAAGCACCAAATAGGTGCTGGTAGAACTTAAATCAGATGCTCATAAATATTAAAATAAGTATAAAACCATTGAAAATTGCTCTAATTTTCTGAGGATGAAGGATAAAAACGAATTAATCATTCAGGAACAATGATAAATATAAATTGCAGAGATAAGTGTAAATACATCTAATAACTATGTACTATTGCACATGACTTCTTTGGAAAGAAAAGATTACTTTCCAAATTAGCTAACACAGAATTTCAAGATCCAAAGATGCATATATATGAAACACACAGATTTTAATCCACAAACTTCTGATTAGAAATCTTTGTCACAACCAGAAATATCAGCTCCCTCCAGGATATTGGGAAGAGCATAGAAATTCTCCAGCAATATGATTTCTCCCCTAAAGGCATAACTGTGAAGGCACAGTTAATAAACAAGGCTGTGATACTGAAATTTCACTTTGAGTAGACCACACTACAGCAGTCAAATCAGGAGCATGCAGAGGTGTCCCCACCCTAGCCTCCTGAACTTGTGTGTGTTCTTACTATCCAAAGCAGAATTAAGGCTTTGGATGGAATTAATCCTTTTTATTGGCTAATATTGAAGCACAGACATAATCCTGGATCATCCAAGCAGGCCAAACGTAATCACCCACGTTTTCAAAAGCAAAGAATGGTATCAGGAAAATCAATGTCAAGATGATGTTGTGTGAGAAAGACTAGCCAGGCTGTTGATGGCTTTGAGGATGAAGAAGGTCACAACCCAATGAATGGAGGTAGCCTGAGAAATCTGAGAAAAGTAAGGAAAGACATTCTTCACAACACCTCAAGAAAGAAGAGGAAAAGCCCCATCAGGATCTTTGCTGTGCTCCGATGAGACACATGTCAAATATCTGCTCTTCTGAATTATAGAATGATGAGTTTGTGCTGCTGTGAGTCTATAAGTTTACAGTCATTGGTTTCTTCCACATAGGAAACTAAAACAGTAGGCATGGGGAAGGAGAGTGAAAAACTGCCCTTTGATGAGAGTCTGAGAGGCAAGAAAGACAGATATGTGTGTATCCATTTCTATTCTTGTTGCTATGACACAAACAACCCATGAAAAGCACAGTGCGTCATGTGGTAGGGAAGTCATGGGTACAGGAAGGGAGCAATGCTCCAAAATGTGCCTTCTCCCTTTAGTTCAGAAACTCCAGAACCCTCCACCACCCCTCCAGACCCACTCCCATTCAGGGTGGGGCCTCCCTGATCTATTAACACCTTCCTGGAAATATACACATAGGCGTGCCCACAGGTGTGTTTCCATGGTGATTCTAAATGCCATCCAGTTGACAATGAAGATTAACCATCACAGAATATAACTTTCTCTAAGCAGAGTTCAAAGTGAGTAAAGCAGATCAATGTTCCGGAACTCTAGGAGCCCATTTATTTGAAAGGAAAATACAAAATAAGGAAGTAAATAAATCTAACGCAAATCAATAACACACTTCAATAAGCACCTATCACACGCTGACAAGCTGTGACTCAAGGTCAAGTGTATGAGATCAGTGTGTTGATGAGACAGTCCCTTCCTTGCATTCCACAGAAAATATTTGGTCTCCTTTTGGTGGCAGACTATAAAACGCACCTTTAGCTACTATATTCTATAGCTATTCATCAGCTGGAACTTTACAAAGCATAAATAACCAGAAGTATGACTATAATAACAATTAGAGCAGCTTCCCTTACAAGACAATGCATTTCCCATAAACTAAGATAAAGATCACCCCACAACCATTTTTCTGCATTACTCTGACGAGGATTCTTCACACACCATACTCCTTTGTATCTTCCCAACTTGAAACCTGTAGCAGTGGGTGCAAATAAGAAAACAAAAAGTTAAAAAAAAGCATATTTCTTTCCTAAAAATCCATACACAAACACTCAGTGTCAAGGACAGATTTTTTTTCCCCTGTAAGTTTTGAGGACCACCTACAACAGCCATGACAGCTGTGCTAATCGAAAAAGCAAACGAGGCCACAAAGGACTGTTCTTTGACCATGTAATCAATTTTCCACTCAATGCATTGTTCATTCTTGGAGACTTTAATGCCAGAATTGATTTTAACAGCCATTATAGAAATACTTAAGTCAAAGGGCTTGCAACCTTTTTTAGCATGACCAATGGAATTTTTTAAATAGATATGTGAATAAATCATTGAGTGTGATTCATATGCTTTTTAAAAAAGGTTCCTTGAGTCATTGTCCAGACACATTCTTTATAAGTAGTCAAGTGGACTAACTCAAATCCTATACTGAGAAATAGTGCATTAGCTCCATGTACGCTTATAAAATTACGTTTGAAACCATTCTCAAACCATTTGTATACAATTGCAGAAGCTCCCAGGAAAGCCAATAGATAATCAGTTAGCATATAATAGATGATCACTATGCAACATGAAACCTGATCAGGAAGTCATGTAGGCAGTGCTGGCAACAATAACAAAAAAACAAAGTGACCTTAAGGTATATATAAGTCAGACATTGAAAACCCCAGGGATGAGGAGAGACCATGAAGAAATGACTAATTGATGCTCAAGGTTAGTAGTCATTCTTTATGGAGGGAAATGCTGAAAGAATTAATTACAAGGCTTTGTGTAGTTTCTAAGTATTCAGAATGATGTAAACTAGAATTCGTTGTTGCTCCTTCTGATAAGAGGTGTTACAGTATTCCATACAGGAAAGAAGGGATGCGTGTACAATGAAATCTGAGCTATAATTAACATGAAGAGAGAACTGCAAAGAGAGAGATGCATTCGCAGGCATCTCCATGGGGAAGGTTTGGATACAAGGCAATAGAGCTTTCAGACTGTGCTCCTATTGTATATAAATCTCTGATCATGGACTGCTTAAATCACAACAAAGATCCGATTCCTCGGTAAGAGACTGTTTTGTGAAGAATGTTATAATTGAATTAATATTTAACTAAAATAATACAGATTCCCAATCATATGAGTGGACCATATTAGGATCCCTCTATCTTAGTCAATTACATTCACCAACTCCTAGGAACATTCATTCCCTGCTCTGTCAGGTATTTAAACTCAAATACTTTCTCTGTAGTACATGTATGCATGAATTTGTGTAATAGACATTATTATCCATGGAATGAATATTGCCATTGCAATCTAAAGCAGCAATCATCGAAACGGCCCCCCACAGTGCCTTTCTTAAGGAAATGTCCTCGCACATTGTTGGGTGTGCTAGTGAAATAGATATGACACCTTATACAGCATCCTTACACAACATTCCGCACGCACCCTAAGGGTGGTTTTTAACTCCATTTGCGGTTGCAAGTAGAAATAAATATAATGGTCAAAGACATAAGTCTTTCTCTTAGGGTTTCTATTACTGTGATGATACAACATAAACAAAAGCAAATTGAGGAAGGAGGGTTTATTTGGCTTATGCCTCCACATTGCAGCCCATCACTGAAGAAACTCAGGACAGGAAGTCAAGCCAGGTAAGAACCTAGAGGCAGGGGCTGATGCAGAATCCATGGAGGGTGCTGCTTACTAGCTTGTTCATCATGGCTTGCTTGCTCAGCTTGTTTCTTTTTTTCTTTTTTTTTTTTTAATAGAACCCAAGACTACCAGCCCAGGAACAGTACAACCGGCAATGGGCTGGGCCCTTCCCCATCAATCACTAATTAAGAAAATGCTCTCTACCTGAAAGTTGTAGAAGCAGTTTCTTTTTTATTAGATATTTTCTTTATTTACACTTCAAATGTTATCCCCTTTCCTCTTTTCCCCTCCAAACGCCCCCTATCCCATCCTCCTGTTCACTCACCCACCCACTCCTGCTTCCCTGTCCTGGCATTTGCCTACACTGAGGCATCAAGCCTTCACAGGGACAAGGGCCCTTCCTCTCATTGATGTCTCACAAGTCCACCCTCTGCTACATATGCGGCTGGAGCCATGGGTTCCTACATGTGTGCTCTCTAGTTGGTGGTTTAGTCCCTTGGGAGCTCTGGGGGGTACTGGTTGGTTCATATTGTTGTTCCTCCTATGGGAATGCAAACCCCTTCATCTCCTTGGGTCCTTTCTCTAGATCCTCCATTGGGAACATTGTGCTCAGTCCTATGGATGGCTGAGAGCATCCACCTCTGTATTTATCAAGGACTGGAGAGACTCTCAGGAGACAGCTATATCAGGCTCCTGTCAGCAAGCACTTGTTGGCATCCACAATAGTGTCTGGGTATGGTAACTGTATATGGGATGGATCCCCAGGTGTGACAGCCTCTGGATGACCTTTCCTTCATTTTCTGCTCCATGCTTTGTCTCTGTATTTCCTCCCATGAGTATTTTGACACCCCCCCCCCCCGCTTCTAAGAAGGACTGAAGTATCCACACTTTGGTCTTCCTTCTTCTTCAACTGTGTGTGGACTGTGAATTGTATCGGGTATTCCGAACTTCTGGACTAAAAATCCACATATCAGTGCATGCATACCATGTGTGTTCCTTTGTGATTGGGTGACCTCACTCAGAATGATATTTTCTAGTTCCATTCATTTGCCTAAAAATTTCAGGAATTCATTGTTTTTAATAACTGAGTTGTATTGTGTAAATGTAGCACATTTTCTGTATCCATTCCTCTGTTGAGGGACATCTGGGTTCTTTCCAGCTTCTGACTATTATAAATAAGGCTGCTATGAACATAGTGGAGCATGTGTCCTTATTACATGTTGGAGTATCTTCTGGGTAGTATAGCTGAGTTCTCAGGTAATACTATGTCCAGGTTTCTGAGGAACCACCAAACTAATTTACAGAGGAGTTGTACCAGCTTGCAATCCCACCAACAATGGAGGAGTGTTCCTCTTTCATGGAAGCCATTCCTTAATTGAGGTTCCCCCATTGAACATAACTTTGGCAAGCCAGCAGTCTTTTCTTATCTTTGCCAATGTGAGTGTCGAATGTCATCCACTCACCTTCAGCTAACCTTCTCTCCCAGTATAACTTTTAAAAATAGAAACAAAAGAGAAATGGCTTCTAGTTTAATTCTTAAAAACCACAGTTTGTTACTTAACATGAGCAAGAATATAGAAAACAATATATTTATTAATTTAATATCCAATCAAAACTTGAAAGTTTTTACATTTAAAGATTTCCATCTGGCACTGGGAAAGCTGCTGGCATTAGGGGTTCATTAAAGTCATTTACAAAAGACACTAAATGAAAATATTAAGGAAGAAAGCACTTTGGATTTTCTCTTTGAAGATGGAGAAAATAAACCAGCTTTACTAAGAATATTAGGTTATTAAGAGATATAAATAAATATCTATTTGAGCATTCATTCAAAGTGGCATCACATTCCTCAGAGGGCCACCTCTGATTCTGAAAGCAATCTCAAACTGAGAACCTTTAGTGCCCTTCAGGGAGTTTATTGGTGATTTGGAACTTATTCCTGATTCTCTAAATAAAAGACATACAAAATTTTCCTTAATCTTCTTTAAGGACTAGAGTGGCCTTCAAAAAACCAAACATGTGTACTTTTCAAGCAAAATTCTCCTTGTATGCTGTCACCATCTTCCTTGTTGGCACGGGATAATTTGGGCTTCACTTATAGAATAATAAATAAATACAGACTTGTATCTCATAACAGTATGGAAAGCTAGCAGATCATTGTTTTGTCTAAGCAGCAGCAACACATGTCTCCACATTGTGTGAGACAGTTTTTGTGGAATGGAATGAATATGCCTCTTCTGATAACATTTTTTAAATGATTTGTGAAGTCAAACCAACATTTATTGGCTTCAGTCAATGTTGGGTTTTTAAGGTTATGGATTCAGGGTCACTATGAACAAGTTCTCAAGAAGATTTTTAGGCAGGTAGTTAGATTTCAGATGTCTGACATTAAAATATACTTAATTTCTTGACTGGATACTTATGAGAAAATACAATCATTAATGATTATATAATGAATGTTTATGTGTTCTTAGACCTTCCTATAAGCACATAGAAGCCAAGTTGTCTCTTTGACAAATTAGACCATACTGAAATGGTAGCATGGGTTGATGGTAGCATGGACGTTCAGCTACTTTTAGGTAAGGGGGATAAATGTGAAGGTATAAAGGCAATTACACTGACCATTAATTTATACATCAAGGATGCTCTCTGCCATTCCTGCCTGATAATAAGCAAATTCTCAGAGATAAGTTTATCCTATCACAAACCGACCTCAAGAACATAAGTCTTGAAGAATAACATTTTTAATGCTTCCTACATTTTAACGCTTTCAACACGAAACCTTTTGAACCTGTACAGATTTAGTCCTTACAAATCATCAGTTTGCAAATTTAAAAAGTGAAGCCTAGAGGGGTTAGGTAAGCTGCCTTCACACTGTCCCAGAGCTCCTAACTGGTAAAGCTCTGACTGGGCCTCTGGTTCTGTGCTCTTGACCACGGGATCTTGGTGACTTGGAGAAATAGAATACCATTCTTTTTGACAGCCAAATCCATCTCCAGTTTTAGCATACACAAGTAAATAAAGTTGTCTATACCTTGGCTAGTCTCCAAAAGATATGATAGGTATTAAAAACCTCATTGGAATTCCTTCCCCTTTCTCCGTGGGCTCTTTGTCATCAGGAGCAAGTTCATCCCTCTCTCATCCTATCGGACATCGAAGAAGCTGAAGAACATCTTATATTTGTCCTACATAGTTTTGACTTTGGAAAGAACTAGCATTTGCTAGTCTATAATGCAACCAGGAATAGGAGCCAAATGCAAAAAAAATCTGTAAATTCATACTTCAATTTTGATCTAGAAAACAAATATTTGTTCTTTTCCCATTTTCATGGCCCTTATCTTGAACTGATCCTTTAAAAAAAATTTATATAGTGCTCTAGATGGGGGGATTATCATCTTCCAGGCTAGAGTTATCTGCATCTTATTGAAACTGAACGTCTTGCCTTTCCCCTTTCTGACCAATACTGATTCTGGCTGGATAATAGGACAAGAAAAAAAAATACATAAAGCAAACAACTGCAGATAGAGCACAAATAGAGTTTAAGTCAGAACTCTCTGGGCAAGCAGCACTAACACTGTAAAAACTCACTAGGTTTTAAGAAACTCCAGTGGAAGCATACTTTTCACAAGGGCAGCAAACATGGATCTTCTGATCAGGGCCACACCTCCCCTGTCTCATCCCTCCATTTTTGCACTCCCACAGTGATCGCTTCCTTTTCTTATCTACATCTCTCAAGTAAACATTTCCCCTTCTCTCCTCCTGTCTCATCTTCAGACCATGAAATAGAGAGTACAGCAATTCAAACCATGACGATCCCAAGAGCACAAAATCAACGCGTGTTTATCCATTGCAGTTAGTATTAGATAACACCGTAATATTAAAAAGGTTATAAAGAGGAGGGAAGCCAAGTATGACAGCACAAACCTGCCCCACCCCCAAGGAAGATGGAACCTGGGAAGGTCTACCCACTGGAACGCTCTACCTTCTGGACCAATCAAGCCAGCCAGAGAGACCGATGCCTGAGAGCTCTGCACAGCTGTCCAGCCCAGTAGTGCCACCTTGCACAATAGCACTGGGCCATCCAGGAAGAGCAGCAGGCTAGGAAGTCCTTGAGGCCAGTTGCTGAATTTAGCTGGATATGTGCTCAGCACTCCTGGACAATGACTTCTGGCACCAATTAGAATCCAGTTTTCATTTGTTCCAAATGGCAAAATCCAAATGAAACTGAAAGAAAATTAGTTTTGTCTCTACTTAAAATAATTGACTATATTTGGTTTACAAAATGATTGACGAGGAATACTGCCTTTAAATCCGAGTTAATTCAACCTACAAAGTAGAAGATTCTTGTAAAAATGTTGGCATAAACTTTTTTCCCTTTTATTGAAAAATGGATTTTTCCTTCGATTTATAATATATACTGATTATAGTTTCCCTTACCCAATTCTTCCCAGTCCCCTTCCTCCCCTCTTATCCAAATCTACCTCCATTCTGTCTCTTAGAAAACAAAACAAAGCAAAACAAAACAAAACAAAGAAAGCTTTTAGTATAGTAAAATAATAAAATAAAAGCTAACACATCAGTATAGGACAAAACAAACAAACAGAAGGGAAAGAGCCCAAGAAAAGGCACAAGAAACAGTGCAGATACAGAGACCCACGCGTTTCCACACTCAGGAATCCCATGAAAAGACAAAACTATAGTTTACATACAGATGACCTGTATGGTTAAACAAGAGAGAGAGAGAGAGAGAGAGGGAGAGAGAGAGAGAGAGACAGAAACAGAGAGACAGAGACAGAGAGAACGAGAGGCTAAATAACAAACTATATAAACAAGATAAAATAAAAATAAGGAAAAACAAACAACAAAAATAAAACAGAACAAAAACAAACAAACAAAAAAACAAGAAACAAGCCCTAACACATTATGAGACGGGGAACCTCCAAGACACTGTTGAGTTCATTTTCTGTTGGCCATCTACTGCTGGGCATGTAGCCTAATCTTAAGAGTAGTTTTGTGACTCCTGCCTATTCTAGAGATAGCCACATCTTCTTGTACAGTGCCAGATTTGTCTCTTAGACATGATGGTGAAGGTTGAAGTAAATGGATTTGGCCATTACCAGGGCTGCTTTCTCATCTGCATCTGACAATGTGAATATCGTTGCCATCAATAACCCCTTCATTGACCTCAATGACTGGGTTTACATGTTCCAGTATGACTCTATCCATGGCAAGTTCAACATCACAGTCAAGACTGAGAATGGGAAATTTGTTATCAATGGAAAGTCCATCACCATCTTCTAGGAGCTGGATTCCACTAATATCAAGTTGGGTGATGCTGGTACTGAGCATGTATGTTGTGGAGTCTATTGGTATCTTCACCACCATGGAGAAGGCTGGGGCCAACCTGAAGGGTGGGGCCGAAACAGTTATCATCTCTGTCCCTTCTACTGATGGCCCCATGTTTGTGATCAGTGTGAACCTTGAAAAGTATGACAACTCACTCAAAATGGTCAGCAATGCATCCTGCATCACCAACTGCTTACCTCTCAAGGCAAGGTCATCCATGGAAACTTTGCCATCATAGAAGAATCACCACAGTCCATGCCATCAATGCTGCCCAGAAGACACTGGATGGCCCTTTTTGAAAGCTGTGGGTCTGTCCAGAATGTCATCCCTGCCAAGCCTGTGGGCAAGGTCATCCCAGAACTGAACAGGAAGCTTACTCACATGTCCCTCCATATTCCTACCCACAATGAGTCCATGTAGATCTCACATGCCACCTGGATAAAGCTACCAAGTATGGTGACATCAAGAAGGTGATAAAACCAGCATTCTGGCTCAAGAGCATTCTGGCTACACTGAGGATCAGGTTGTTGCCTGAGACTATAAGCGATGTCCACCCTTCCACCTTCATTGCTCTCAATGACAACTTTGTAAAGCTCATTTCCTGGTATGACAATGTATACAGCTACAGGCAACAGGGTAGTGGACCTCATGGCCTACATGGCTTCCAAGGAATAAGAAGCCCTGGACCACTCACCCCAGCAAGGACACTGAGAGCAAAAAAGAGGCCTTCAACTGCTGAGGAGTCCCTGGCCCAACTCAGTCCCCAACACTGAGCATCTCCCTCACAGTTCCCATGCTTGACTCACATAATAATTGGATGGGCCTAGAGAGCCCTACACTGATCTGTGAGTGTAACAGAGTGTCAGTTAGGAGTCACTTTTATTGCTAAGTTCTTTTAGTAGAACAGGAGTTTTTGGTTTTTGGTCCTAAATCTCTGGGGTGTCTAATGTCAGATTCTTGGTCACCAAAGCAGGGTAGGACATGAGTTCCATCTCATAGAGTGGACTATTGATTCAATCAAGTATTTGTTGGTTATGTCCACAAGTTTCTGCCACCATAGCACTAACATATTTTGAAGGAATGTCCACCATTGTAGATTGAAGGCTTTGTAGCTGGGTTAGCATTAACATTTCCCCTTTTGTAACATACACATACTAATGATGCTGGCACATGGGGTGGTGGCTCTATTTAAGCACCAGATCAAATTCTCCATCTTCAATGAGTTATGTAGCTATTGTCATCAACAACAGGGTCTTGCTGTCAGTTTGTGGTGAGCAACCAAAGTCTTGGTTTGGGAATGTTCATGGGATCTCTTTGATCAACAAGTCAATTATGACCCTTAATTTTAGCCCTGTATTCCTTCCCTCCTTCTTCTCTTTCCTTCCATTCCCTACTTGATCTTCCCGTACCAGATGGCCCAAATCCATCCATAACTATCTATTCTGCTTCCTAGAGAGATTTCCCTACCACACTGATTTCCGTAGTGGTTTTGCAAATTGAAACCTCGACCAGCAACATGGTAATGGTTCCCTTCCTTACATCCTTGCCAGCATGAGCTGTATTTGTTTAATTGATCTTGCCCATTCTGACTGGTATAAGATAAAAATCTCAATGTAAATTTTGATTTGCATTTCCCTGATGATTAACAGTATTGAACACTTTTTTGTTCCTTTGCAGCTATCTGAATGTTCTCTTTTGAGATTCTTTGTTTGAATCTATATCCCATTTTTAAATTTGGTCATTTTCTTGATATCCAGTTTTATGAGCGTTTTTAAAAATATATTTTGGATATTAGCCTTCTATCAGATACGGAGTTGGTAAAAATCATTTCCCATTCTTTAGGCTAGCGTTTTGTCCAAGTGATGGTGTCTTATGCTATACAGAATCTTCTCAAGTTTTACTAGGTCCCACTTATTAACTGTTGACCTTAGGGCATGTGCTATTAGTGTTCTGTTCAGAAACTCTTCTGAACCCGTGATTTCAAAGCTAGTCCTCATTTTATCTTCTATCATGTCTACTGTTGTCATATCAACACTAGACATATCTAGTGTAGACCTTGTTTTATGTTGAGGTCTTTGATCCATTTAAATTTGAATTTCCTGCAAGATGGTAAGTATGGATCTATTTGAATTCTTTGACATGTAACCAACGTGTTTGATCTGCAGCATTTGTTAAAGATACTATCTTTTACCCAGCTAGTATACCTTGCTTCTCAGGTGTTCATAGGTGTATGGATTTATACTTGGGTTTTCAATTTAAATCCATTTATCAACCTGGCTTTTTTTTTCTGTCAATTCCATACTGTTTTATTACTATAGCTCTGTAATATAAATAAGTCCAAGATGGTGACACCTCCAGTAGTTCTTCTATTTTTCAGAATTTTTTTTAGTTTTCCTGGGTTTTTTTTCTGTTTCCATATGAAACCAAACATCTTTTCAAGTTCTGTATAGAAATGTGATAGAATTTTAATGAGGAATGTACTAAATCTATAGATTGGTTTTGGTAGAGTGGATATTTTATTATTATATTTATCCTACTGATCCATGAGCATGAGAGATCTTTCAGGCTCCTGGTATCTTCTTCAATTTCTTTCTTCAATGTCTTCAAGTTTTTATCTTAGAAGTCTTTCACTTGCTTGGTTAGAGCTATCCTAATGTTTTAGAATGTTTGAGGCTACTGTGAAAGGACTGTTTCCCTGTTCTCTTTCTTTACAGATTTTTGTGAATTTTGTATCCAGCTACTTCACTGAAAGTATTTATCAATTATAGGAGTTTTCTGGTAGAAATTTTAGGGTCAGTTATCTACTATCATATCATCTGCAAATAAAAATACTTTGCTTTCTTCCTTTGCAATTTGTATCCTCTTGATCTCCCTCAGTTATCTTATTGCTCTAGCTAAGACTTCATATACTATATTGAATAGATTTGGAGAGTGTGGACAACCTTGGCTTGTTCCTGATGTTAGTGGAATTGCTTTGAGTTACTCTCCATTTAAGTTGATGTTGCTAAGTTGATGGGCTTGCTGTAGATTACCTTTATTCTGTTTAAGTATGTCCCTTATATTCCTAATCTCTCCAGGACTTTTATCATGAAAGAATGTTAAATTTTGTCAAAGACATTTTATTCATCTACTGAGATGATCATGTACTTCAGTTTCTTTACTTGGTAGATTACATTAACCAAATTTCAGATGTTATAGCATATGTTTCATCTTGGGATGGAGACTACTTCATCGTGGTGGATGGTCCTTTTGATATGTTCATGGACTTTGGTCACAAGTATTTTATTGAGAATGTTTGCATTTAAGTTCATGAGGTAAATTAGTCTGTAATTATATATATTTATTGGATCTTAATATAGTTTGGGTACAAGGGTAACTTTGGTCTCAGAAAATTAATTGGTCAATGTAAAAGTTTTTCTTCCTTCCTTCCTTCCTTTGCTTCTTTCTTCCTTTCTCTGTTTCTCTATCTCCTTCTTTCCTTCCTTCTTTCTTTCTTTCTTTCTTTCTTTCTCTCTTTCTTTCTTTCTTTCCTTTTTATAGTTGTTGTTGTTGCTGCTGCTGCTGCTGTTTTTGTTGTTGTTGTTGTTAAGGTTCTGAGAAGAGGTCTCACGATTTGACCCTAGCAGTTCTAGAATTCATGATGTAGAACTGGATGACCTCACTAGAAACACCCCCTCTTCTTCCATTTTCTCACTTTACAGCCCTTTGAAATCAATGGGTTTTAACCCATTCAAGGAACCAGGGAAAAAGTGAATGATGGAATCAGTACCCAAAGACTTGCAAACTTTATATGCCCCAGTACAGGGGAACTCCAGGGCCAAAAAGTGGGAGTGGGTGGGTAGGGGAGGGGGAGGGAGGGTATGGGGGACTTTTGGGATAGCTTTGGAAATGTAAATGAGGAAAATACCTAATAAAAAATATTTAAAAAAAAAAAGAAAGAAAAGAAAAAAAAGAAAACCATTTGAAAGGACCTATTGCAGTTGCACTAGTGCCTTCCTCAAATAAACGTTAGTGATTTTATGAACTATTCTCTCTAAAATGCCTCTCTGGGGCTAGCACTGCTTGGTGGGTATAGGGAGCTCTGCACCTGTGCCCTGTGCATGCTGAGCAAGAGCTCTACCAGCTAGCGACACCCTTAGTGCACACTGTGTGCATTTGCATCAACAGTTCTTCACACCTTGAATTATGAATGAAATTGCTCAGTAATCTTCACATGATTTTATTTCATTCACCTTTTAACTATTTGGAATGAAAATCATACCACAACTATTCTGATAACTGAATAAAAACAAAAGGCATTAAGAAATGAAAAAGGCCTGATAAGCATTCAGGCATAAGACAATACCTGTGGAAAATATGTCATCTATAATCTTCTACCTAAAAGCAAAACATACTACCTTGCACTTAAAAGAAACTTACCTAATTTTGTGATGATTTACTTCCTTATGCATTTGTAAAAAATTCCCACTTTAAATTCTTTAATTGTGGCATACCTCAATTCCCTGTATACTTACATGCATTTCTTCCGCTAAAGTGAGATTGCAGAGAAAAAGAAAAATGTGGCAAACATCAAACTACAAATTGTTTTACCATTTCTTATTTCACAAATAAAAGTAAGTATGGGTTCTTTCGTCTTTTTTATTATATTCTTTTATTATTTAAATTTTGATTTGAACATGAGGCCTTTCCTAAAACAGCTGTTACACTCTGTCATTTTTTTGAAGAAAACTGATTTCCCTCTTCTGGCAGATATAACTAATGGCTCACCTGTTAACCTTTACCTTAATGGCTAGGTAGTCATTCATTTTTCTATTCATTCATTTATTTATTTATTCATTTTTAAGAATATAACAAAATAAAATATAACATGATACAACAAACATTCTCACTACAAAGTTGGCAAGACAAACAAACAGAAGGAAAAGATCCCAAGAATCGGAGAATGACTCATTTGTACACATAGCGATTCCATGAAAAACACTACTAACCTGGAAGCTATACTACAAATGCAGAAGATCTGATGCAGACCCATGCAGGTCCTGTGCATGCTGTTTTAGTCTCTGTGAGTTCCCATAAACTTTGTTCATGCTGAGTTAGAGGGCCTTGTTTTATTGATGTCTTCTATCCACTCTGGCGTTTACACTCTTTCTGTCTCCACATTCCTGTGGTTCCTAATTCAAGATCCAGCTATATCACTCTTGCACACAAACTCAAGGGATGGTTCCTTGGACCACAGAGACACTTGTTCCACCATGTTCACTTATGTTCTATTCATAATAGTCAGAAATTGGCAACAACCTAGATATCTCTCAACAGACGAGTGGGTACAGAAAATGTGGAACATGCACACAATGGTGTATTACTCAGCCATTTTAAAAACTGACATCATTAAATTCACAGGTAAATTGATGAAACTAGAAAAAAATCATTCTGGGTAAAGTATCCCAGACTCAGACCAGTGAATATGGTATGTATTCGTTTCTACGTGGATATTAGTTGTGAAGTCAATGGTAGCCAAGCTGCAATCCATAGAACTACAGAGGTTTGCACTAAAGAGAATAGGTAGACCGAGTAAGGAAGAGAAATAGAATAGATGTCTATAGGTGCAAGGTACAAGAATGGGAGGATCCTTGGAAAGGGAAAGCGGTAAGCAGGCTCCGGGAGAGAGTATAGGGAGAGACAGCTAAAATTATGGGGCATTTGAAGAGTAGTATGAAAACTTAACACAGTAGAAACTTATACATATATATATGTATATATATATATACATATATATATATATACATATACATATACGTGTGTGTATAATCTAAATGAAATTGCCTAATAATGGGAGAGAGAGAATCTCAACTGGCCATCTAATGTCACCAAATAAAACTTCCAATACCTTGAATGAATTATAATCTACTTAATTTATGGCTAAAGGGGTCACACAGGAATTCCCAAACAACCTGGGCTGTTGACAAGACTATAATAATTTGCTCTCTACTAACTGACAGCAAGACCCCAATGCTGAAGACAATGCCTACAGAATTCATTACCGATGGAGATGATGAGCTGGTGTCTCCATAGAGCCTTCACCCCATGCTCTCATGTCTTTGGTACAAATACTCTGTACACTCTCAAAAAAGAAACATAACCACCAAAGCCAACCACAAGCCTTTATCTACAGGTGTCCTGCCTGTAAGATATTCCAGAGCAATGGTGGCACAAAGCCTGGGGCGGGTATCTACCAAATAACTGATTTTACTTAAGGCCCAGTCCACAAGATGCAACCCATACCCAACACTTTTTATGTGACCATGAAACTAACACTAGATAGCCCAGGGACCAAGAGTAAAACAAAACAATACTAGTCGAAAAAAAAATGTTGTGATAAAAATGGCCTCTAATCATATTCTACTATACTCATAGACCAGTGTCCTGCTCAGCTATCACCAAAGAATATTATTCCTGCATCAGATGGAACAAATATAGACACTCGCAGCCAGACCTTACGTAGAGAGTAAGAGACTCTTGGAAGACCTGAGACCTTGGTATACGAAGCCCTAAATGGGATGTCTCCATCAACTCTCTTCCCTGAGAGCTCAAAAATAAATGTTTAAGAAGGAATTTTGCTCTTAATAAAATGGTAGAAAAAATACCTTCAAAGGATAAATCACAATTTAAATTAACCTAATTGGCTTTACTGTTGGTTCTAGAATCAGACAGCATGGTATTCTGTTAAACAGAAGAACTATTCTGACAATCAGTCAGAAGAGAGCTAACTAGTAGTTGCAAAGTTACTTTTCCTTATATCCCACTATTGAAATAAACATCAGGTTATTTCAAGTTCCCCTCTGGGTGTAAAGATTACAACAGAAATAGTTTATTATTGTGGCATTGAAATGGGACTATTTGGGATTTGGGCTCTAAACGTTATTTCTTGGACAACTTAGCTTAAACAACTTAGTATCCATTAGGTGATCCAGCACTTTAGCACCTGGCTGCTAATGGTGCCCTGTGCAAACGCTTACTGTAAGGCAAGAGCTTCCCATAGCTTCAGGATGCAAACAGATTGATGGCCCAGTCACTTGTTTTCACCTTGCTTCCTGCTTTAATTCTTAGGTAGCAAAATGTAGACGTTTCTCTTCCCAGTTTTAAGGATGTAGCTGCACGGCTACCCCTCTGATCCTGTAAGTCCATCCTTGCATCCTGACTGCATACTTAGGGACCTCACTGTAGGATTCTCCTCTGATGCAGACTCCCATGGCAGTCAGTACCTCCAGAGCTAAATCAGAAGCAGGTAGCTGGCATCCTGAGCAGCTTCCCACCTTTCCACTCCATCAACCCCTCATCATTGTCTAATCACACATGAGAGCATCCTTTTTTCCGTCTCAACTATTAATTTTTCTTTTCTTCTGTTCAAATTTAATTCCAATATTATTTTAAGTCTGAAGTGTCAGGAGTGGTAGCATGCATATAAAAAAGCGATGCAAATGAAGCATTATCAAGCAGATAATGCATCTGAATAACCATGCAGTTAGCTCTGCGGCCAAACCACAGATGCAGCTACGGGCACACACTCGGAAAGAACTGGGAGTGTCCATGCTGCTGAAATTCTGATAGACATCTGCACTTTGAAAGTTACCGTTCTCTCTGTAAATGAACCATTGCCGGATGACAGAATGAAAGTTATTTCGATGATACATACAGACATTCAAACAGGAAGTATTCACAGCAGAATCATTGTTCAAACCTCTGACCTCTTCCTCCGTGGTGGTGGTGTGGGGACGGGGGGGGGGGAGGTGGTGGTGGAATATCTAACAACCCTATCAAGGATAACTCATTCCTAATACTGTCCAATGAGTCAGTTTAATATGCTCTCGTTTTTATCTAACTAGCAAGTTCCTGTTCTTTTTTTATTTTTTATTTTTTTTAAGTAGGCAATTTGGGCATCAGATCATTTTCAAATGTTAGGGATTGGGGGACAGAGGTATCTGAATGATCCCAAACTTTATATCTGGAGGAAGTACATGCTGGCAGAGGGATGTGAGTCCTTCCTCAAAGCTTAGTCTTCAAAGATAGTTCTGTGCTTGCTATCTCTAGGCACTAGAAGATCTTCTCCCTCTGCTAATATGGGAACCATAAATTTTACCTTGAAATACACAGGTACTCTTCTTTCCATATGAATGAGGTCATTATTGATTGGCCTAGGAAATGGACTCGAGACAAGTGTTCATTTAAACTCCATTCCCTGAGGAAAGTACATTTTCATAACAATAATAAAAATAAAAATAAAATATTCTAAATGGAGACAGCTGTGCATTTCCTCTTATCTCTGTCCTTTTCTGGTAGTCTCTTAAGCAAAGCCTAATAACTGGCTTTGGTTTTAAAGAAAATTAAGAAGCCTGAGGTCAAAAAAATCAATTTTGGAAGTAGTAATATCAATTTCCTTGGCAGAGTTGCTGAAATAGAGTTTTTATTGACTGTGAATCTCAGTTACTAAGAAAAATTAGTGATATTAGCAAATGGTTCTACTATGCAAATCCTTATGATACAGTAACAATGGCTCATTGTGCACAGGATGGATGGGGGGAGCATTTTTGAATAGTCTGAAGTGATATACATTGTTCTTTACAATGAGATTACAAAACAAAAATCCTTAATTATTCGACCTCTTACCTGAGTATAAATTATAAATTATATTTACTTAGTGTGCGAATGTGTGTATCTATGTCTCTGTGTTGTAAATGTCACATGCTCATATGGGTATTCCACAGTGTCTGCTTGTATATGTGAGGGTATAAATGCACGTGTCTGTTGTGTACATGTGCATGCATGTGGGGTGTGTGTGTGTGAGAGTGTGCTTGTGTGTGTGTGTGTGTGTGTGTGTGTGTGTGTGTGTGTGTGTGTGTAAAAGTTGAGGATAGAGCTTAAAATCAGGTGTCTTTCTTGATGGTGTTCCACCTTACTTTTTTAAGAAAAGGCTTCTCATTGGACATAGAGATCTCTATTGGCAGGTGACTGGCCAATGAGCAATAGGTCTCTGCTTGTTGACCACCCCAATCCTGGTGCTTTAGGTATACACACCATGACCTGACTTATGTGGTTGCAGGGAATCTAAAGTGAGATTCTCATGCTTGAGTGGCAAGCACTAAACCATCTCCCCAGTCTCTTTGTTTAATAGATTCTTCTCTTTTGAATTATAATACAGTTACATCCTTCTTGCCTTCTCTTCCCTCTCTTCAAACCTCCTCATGTGCTCGCCTTCAAACTCACAGCCTTTCTTTTCAAGAATTGTTGTGCTACAGAGAACTAAGATATGCCAAAAGATGGAGAAATACCTCTCCCCATGGAAGAGCACAGAAATCTGTTATCCAATTCCATTTTTTTAACTTAGAGAATGTATGAGTAACATACAAACTGAGCAGGTTATATTCATGTATGTAGAAACACACACACACACACACACACACAATCTTATCCTTATTTCTTTTTTAAAAAAGAGAGAGACTGAGACTTACAATTAGAAAAATAAAATAAAATGTTTCTCCTTTCAATGTACCATTTCCCTATCTACATGCTGATATTTAATGATCCAACAGACTTCCCACTGCGACCTTTCCTCATACGTCATTTGTATCTGCAGAAGTAAATTGTGGAAAACTTTGATCTAATGGAAGTCATGTGACTTGCCATTCCTTGTATTAATTTACCTGGTTCCATCACCTGTATTTGCAAATAACCAATTTTTTTTTTGGGGGGGGGGTTAACTTACCAGGTGATTTTTGTTTGTTTTATTTTTTATTGCTTTATTCATTCTTATTTCTAATCTTTCAGAATTATTCTTATTTACTTTCTGAGTTTCCAACGTTTATTACTAAATCCTTACAAAAGTATCTGTTTAATATCTGGAGTCCATTTGAGCAAGGGATCTTTAAGTCATTTCTAAAATATTTATATTGCCATTCTGTGTCATATTGTGGCCTGTGAGTCTTCCCACATTCTTGCCAGTACTCATGATGGCTAAGCCTTATTCTCATCGGGATTCAGGTGAGAAGAGACTAGTAAATTAGTAAAAGACACTCCTGAGGTTATCTTCAAGGATGCTTCCAGAGGAAATGTGTTATAGGTGGCAGGCACTATCTACAGGTCGGTGGCCTGAGTGGAAAAAAAGGAAAAGGAAGAAGGAGACCTTCTGCTAGTTGGCTGCCATAAAAGAGACAATTTTCTTCCTTCCTTCCTTCCTTCCTTCCTTCCTTCCTTCCTTCCTTCCTTCCTTCCTTCCTTCCTTTTCTTCTTTCCTTCCTTTCTTCTTTCCTTCTCTCCTGCCTTCCCTCTCTCCAGCCCTCCCTCTCTCCTTTTCTCCTTTCCTTCTTTTCTTCCTTCCTTTCCTCCCTCCCTCCAACCTTCCCTCTTTCCCTCCGTTCCTCCTTCCTTCCTTCCTTCCTTCTTTGCATTACAACAGGTTGTAATGTCAGATGGTCAGGAAGTTTGCTGTGAGTATGTACCTCCTAGTAATGTCAGAAGCTATACCCACAGAGGCCCCCGCATTCTTTTACTGTAATGCCCCATCTCACTGAAGGCTCAGAGATATGAAACTCAACACCATGAACTTAAATCTCTGAAACTATGAGCCAAAATAAGTCTTTCCTCTTTTAAACTGTCTCCTGTATTTACCACAGTGGCAAAGTATCAAAATGAGACAGGCTATGACTTCACTGCAGAACCCTTGCAGTGACTACCTGCTGGTATAGAAGGGTATGTTTAGCTATGTGCAGTAAGTTCCTTCAAGCATGTCCTTCTCTCATGCTCCATCCTTATGCTGTCCCATCACTGTCTAGTGTCTTAATTTCCATAGAGCACTGTTTGTAGCCACTTCAAAATTACATTCCCATATCCAGCATCCTTATTCATTTTTACCCTCTTCAATCACACAATACTTTTATGATATTTTTATATAGACTATCTCAAACATCCTACTCAGTGATCCCTATCTATGGACAGCCTCAACTGATTCCTTCTCACAAGACAGAGTTACTCATTTCAGGGGTGGTGGGCACGTAGCAAGGTATGCAGGCTTCTATGATGTTACACATAATTTTGATTATAAATATTAAGCATATCTTTTATGTCATTTTTATTGGGTCACTTATCTATATTGCTCCAGAATCAGGCACAGTACTTGATACAGAGCACTCAGTATTTAGAGAGTGTGGTAGTTTGAGTGAAAATGGCCCCGATAGACTCGAAGAGAGGTGTGGCCTTGCTGGAGTACATATGGCCCTGATGGAGAAAGTGCATCACTGGGTGCAGGCTTTGACGTTTCAAATGCTCAATCCAGGCCCAGTGTCTCTCTCTTTTCCTCCTGCCTGCCAATCCAAATGTAGAACTCTCAGCTCCTTCTCCATCACCATGTCTGATTGCATGCTGCCATGCTTCCTGCCATGGTGATAGCGGACTAAAACTCTGAATGTGTAAGCCAGCCTCAATTACACATTTTCCTTTGTAAGAGCTGCACTGTGACCATGTCTCTTCACAGCAATGGAATGCTGATTAAGATTGCGGGTGAGAATGGTACGGTCTGATGTATTTGCAAAATGCAAATTCCACTGTAAAGTCATGTTTTTCTTAGTTTCTTCTTTCGGTCAAGTATTGAGTGGTGAATGCAAGGTTGTGGTTCTTATGATTGGGGGAAGTTATCCTGCTTTTTCTATCCTTGAATCCCTTCCTCTGTGTCATTTACAGTTTAATCTATTAGTTACTTTTATAATATAAAATGATATGCAAATGACTCTATGTATGGTGTTTTATCAGCAGGCCAAGTCACTGACCCATTGGGAAAATAATAATAATTTCTTCTTTTCAACTCCTAGATTCACCCCCAAATGCTTTTCTTGTAGCAAGTAGATCCATCCCATTTACAGACACCAAACTCAGACACTTTTGCAGATGCCAAGAATTGCTTGGTGACAGGAGCCTGATATAGCTGTCTCCTGAGAGACTCTGCCAGAGCCTGACAAATAGAGAGGTAGATGCTGGCAGCCAACCATTGAACTGAGCCAGGGGTCCCCAATGAAGGAGTTAGAGAAAGAACTGAAGGAGCTAAAGGGGTTTGCAACCCCATAGGAAAGACAACAATATCAACCAACCAGACCCCCCAAAGTTCCCAGAGACTAAACCCGCAACCAAAGAGTATACATGGAGGGACCCCTGGCTCCAGCTGCATATGGAGTAGAGGATGGCCTTGTTGGACATCAATGGGAGGAGAGGCCCTTGGTTCTGGAAAGGCTTAATGCCCCAATGGAGGGAAATGCCAGGGTGGGGAAGCAGGAGTGGGTGGGGGGCGGAGGAACCCCCTCATAGGAGCAGCGGGATGGGTAGGAGGTTTCTGGAGAGGAAACCAGGCAGGGGGATACCATTTGAAATGTACATAAATAAAATACCCAATAAAAGAAAAAAAGAGGAGTAATGACACCTGCGTTCTACACTGTAGAACAATGGTTCTCAAACGTCCCAATGCTGCAACCTTTTAATATAGTTCATCACGTTCTGGTGAACTCACAATTATATAATTATATCATTGCTACTTCATAACTACAATTTTGCTTCTTTATGGACCATAATGTAAATATCAGATATGCAGGATATCTACTATGTGACTTGCAAAGAGGGCGTGATGACTCACGGTGGAGAATTGCTGCCATAGACCATAATTGTGCCTCACAGTATTTTTTTGTGTACTTAGAAATTAGCATTGACTATGTTTCTATGACTATATAAATATTATATACTACATAACTAATGATAGATTATAACTGCATTTTCATTTGCAAACACATTCATTGTTTCTTTTATTTTTTTTTAGGTTTTATCATTTTGGGTTCTTTTCCTGAGTTTCTACTTGCATTCTTAAAAATTAGTTGCCTTTACTTTTTCCTTAAAACCTTAAAATTTCTCAACAATATTTTCAATTCTCCACATTCTCTTTCCTTACTCAAACCATACTCCCAGAGAATCCCACCTTCTTACTCTTATCCCCATCTAGCCTCACTGATCTCCATTCTCATGCCTTGGGTCTTCAGAATTATCTGGGTTGTACACCTTTGTCTTTTCTGGCATAAACCCCAGTGGCGTATCCTGAGCCATCAAAGAGAAACAAAAACTTTCCAGATCCTTCTACCATTTTTTTTTTGGTCAAGTCATTAGCTGAATACATGTATACAGATTAAAGCATTATTTCTTAAATATTTTTTAAGTATTGTTCTATTAACTTCAAACATTAGGGGTATGTGTATATGTGTGTATATATACAGTTATAATTTACTGTTTCAAACATACATTTTCCTTCTTCCCATTTTAAGTTCATTATCATTATAATAATAACAATAATAGGTTAGCAATAACAATAACAGGTTAATAACAATAGGTTAGCAAGAAAACAGCCTACAGATTCAGTTCATGTAACTTTATGATTTCATGTGAATCTTCATACAGAAATAAAAACCCAAAGACACAATACAACATGAGAGCTTCAATAGTAGCTTGTTTGAAAACTGAGTTTTGGAGAAATGTTCTAGGATAAAGAGACCCTGACCTCAGGTAATAAAGTAGAGAACCTAGCAAGGCTTGCTTGGTCATTCTTCTTGATGCCGCATGTCTTTAGAGAAAACTATGGGTTTTTTTTCTTCAGGAATAATGGAAATGTCTCTCATGTATCATGAAGCTCTTATACTAAGTACAGAAGAAAGCCAGGGAATTCTTCCTAGATTTTCCACTGATCTGATGCCTATTGTTTTATTTTTATCTGTTTGACTTTTGGAAACCTTTGCAGCATCTTTAGTGTTCTAAAAATCTCCAGAAATACGTGTTCATGTTCTTGGTTTTCCCAAACTGGATATTTTCTTTTCTTTTTAAGGACACTGTCTTCCACTCCACTCGGATGATGCTCTTATCTGACTGCTCAGTCTATGTATTGATTCTTTATATATTTTTGGTTTTCTTATCTAACATTTCCACTTCTGCTTTTAGCCCACTTCCTGACTGATCTCAAGGTCATTACATTTATAGATGCCAGTTTGACTGAATAACACACATTCAGAAATGAATCTAGTTAAATGTTGATGCTGAAGTTCAATAAAGCATTTTAAGAGCTTTTTTTTTGGCATTAAAACTTTTTCCACACAGACTATAGATAAGATGATTATCAATGATACTGATTATCATTTACTTGGCATTACTAAACCTAATATACACCAACTATGTGAAATAAAAGTCAGACCACCTTCACCCTGTATTTAGGATCTTGAAGCTGAAAAGACACTTGAACTGTACTTTGACTCTCGGATTTATTTTCCTCATTAATAAACTGAAAATAAACATTGTTTAACTCATATCTTAAAGAAATTCTTTTAGGTATAATTATACACAGTTAATGAACAATATTTTTGTCTTTTACTTGAACCGCAGTATAATATAATTACTAAATATATAAAACTTAGAAAGTCCTATATTTACTCAGTGGCACTGACTGAACTCATATTAAATAAGGAGTTACTGTGATCTTTAAGATCATAGTAACTTGAATGCTAAAGTCACCAAGTTTCACGTTAAGGCTCTGCACGTGGACTGAATGCTCTACAAGAAGAACCCCATTCCAAGACACTTTTCTATGTTTACTTTGCACCAGTTTACAAACTTGCCCTTTCTTAAAGACTTTTAAAATATGAAATCAGTTGGGAAAAAAAAAGATGTTGTTTAGATTCTAATTCAAGCTAGATGTCCCAAAATAGGTGCTGATTTTCAAAAATAGGTACAGTTGGGAAATAGATAATGTGATCCTTGTTTACAAGAGTTCATATTGGCCTTTCATCATTGTTTGTCCCCAGGACTATTGATTGCCACAGGAGAACACTGACACTGAGGTCTGAAGCGCAGAGTAATTCTGTGCTGGTGGCTCCTCCTTGCAATGGAGCCATAACTCACGACGTGATAGGTAGCAGAAGGTAATTTTATGGTTACGAAGAATGAGTTTGCATTTGTTTGTGTAGTTACTATATAAATTTATAGATGCATTTTGTTTGTACCACATTTTAAATTTTACTGGTTGAACAGGAAGAGGATTGAAGAAGTCCAAGGGATATGCTTGTGAGCTCCTTCTCAGCAGCCACTTGTAAAGGTGGACTGTAATTCAACATGAAATAGGTCCCGAATGTTCCCACAAACTCATTATAAATCAAGCTGCTCCGAAGGTATGCTGTTATTAAGTTTGTTTTTTTGATTTTCTCTTGCCCTTCCTCCATCATCTTATCTAGAGAAAGAGTTTAAAGGCAGGAAAAAGTAATTCAGCAAGCATCTACTGTGAGTAGCTGAAATAAAGACAGCGATGTTAGATGCATTTCACTCAGCTATAATGTAGCCCCCAGAGCCAGGGATTTTTTTTTTCTTATCATTGACTGACTTTGTCTTCTGGTCTCTGCCCCACCCACCCCAAAATGATAATGTGGCAGTTAATAGATGCATGCAAAATTCTGCATGCTATATGCTTTGGAAGCTGTGGACAGCTGTCACAAGAGTTCAGAGATAGTGATGAAATTCAGTCGATAACATTAATACCGTCACAGTAGGTGCAACTAAACTAGAGACAAGGGTAAAAAAAATATTTATCACTAGGCTAAGAGTATACATGGGGAATTAGGAAGCAGTGTCATGAATTAGCTAGAACAATTTTATGACTTTGCTGATATGCTAGAAAGTTATTGAAAGTATAAATTATTCTCCTTTGTCTTTGGTCTTATTAACAATATATAGAACTGAACCTGGTAAGAGTTGTACCAAGCCTCCATCAGGAACAGTACTGCCTCACCAGTGAGCATTGTTTAAGACTAAGATTATGTCATCGGTGCTTGGTGGTTGATATCCAGTTGCTTTTCAGTGTATGCGCATTGAGCAGGATTGGAATACATATTGGGAAAGGATTTTTGTTAATGAATGCATTTTTGTAGAGCTTGAAAATTCTCAGTACACATTCTTAACCGAGTCTCAAATGTTTTCTCAGCCTGAGGCTGCTTGCCAGGGTTTGTCACCCTACGCTTTGTTCTCCCTCCTGATCTTTCAAACCTTGTTGCAAAGCTTGAAGTAAAACAGGCACAATTATCATCGTCAGCAAATCCAGCCAACAAATAAATGAGAAACATTTAATACTTGTAAGATATCTTAGGTCTATAAACAGACTATTAGAGCATTATACAATATAAAGCTGTCTCTAATTGAAGAATTTGATTCTAGCTGTTGTCCATACAGCTCATTGTTTAGGCAATTTGTAAAAATATATCTAAGGACCCATGGAATTAAAGTGATATTGAGACACAAAGCCTGAGCGTACCGTGCTCCCTAACACGAAGCACAAACTTTCTAGCCTTGGTCCTCTATGTTAAGATATTTCATTTTATAAATGTTGTCCCAATCCATGTTTGCAGAAGTTTTCAGTATAGCTATAAGCAAATAATCTAATCAGAGCTCAAAATTGAAATAACCTGTGTTATAGATAAATGAGATTAATTACTCTTCTGCATATGCATAGTGCATTTTTCTGCTTCTTAGTAGTTAGCTCAGACAATCTTATGCCTGGCTTGTTCTTGTGCTTAGCTCTATACATCCCAAAGTCAATTGTTCACTGGATGCTCAATTCATGTCACCTTCTTCTGAACCCATCTCTTGTCATCCAGCCAAAACTAACATGTCTTGTCCCCATGTCTTCACTACTCTTTTCTCTACGCTACCTATAAGCTGTACCACAGATTTGAACACTGACGCTTCATGTCTAGACTGACAGTTTCTAAGAATGTACACTTCGGTATTTGAATACAGAAGACCGCCAATGCATAAGAAATACTAAGAGCACTGGTTTGTTCCTTGCTCGTCCTTGTTTCTTTTTTCTTTTTTTTTTTTTCCATTTTTTATTAGGTATTTAACTCATTTACATTTCCAATGCTATACCAAAAGTCCCCCATATCCACCCACCCCCACCCCCCTGCCCACCCACTCCCCCTTTTTGGCCCTGGTGTTCCCCTGTACTGGGGCATATAAAGTTTGCAAGTCCAATGGGCCTCTCTTTCCAGTGATGGCCGACTAGGCCATCTTTTGATATATATGCAGCTAGAGTCAAGAGCTCCGGGGTACTGGTTAGCTCATAATGTTGTTCCACCTATAGGGTTGCAGATCCCTTTAGCTCCTTGGCTACTTTCTCTAGCTCCTCCATTGGGAGCCCTATGATCCATCCATTAGCTGACTGTGAGCATCCACTTCTGTGTTTGCTGGGCCCCGGCATAGTCTCACAAGAGACAGCTACATCTGCGTCCTTTCAATAAAATCTTGCTAGTGTATGCAATGGTGTCAGCGTTTGGATGCTGATTATGGGGTGGATCCCTGGATATGGCAGTCTCTACATGGTCCATCCTTTCATCTCAGCTCCAAACTCCGTCTCTGTAACTCCTTCCATGGGTGTTTTGTTCCCAAATCTAAGGAGGGGCATAGTGTCCACACTTCAGTCTTCATTCTTCTTGAGTTTCATGTGTTTAGCAAATTATATCTTATATCTTGGGTATCCTAGGTTTGGGGCTAATATCCACTTATCAGTGAATACATATTGTGTGAGTTTCTTTGTGAATGTGTTACCTCACTCAGGATGATGCCCTCCAGATCCATCCATTTGGCTAGGAATTTCATAAATTCATTCTTTTTAATAGCTGAGTAGTACTCCATTGTGTAGATGTACCACATTTTCTGTATCCATTCCTCTGTTGAGGGGCATCTAGGTTCTTTCCAGCTTCTGGCTATTATAAATAAGGCTGCTATGAACATAGTGGAGCATGTGTCCTTCTTACCTGTTGGGGCATCTTCTGGATATATGCCCAGGAGAGGTATTGCTGGATCCTCCGGTAGTACTATGTCCAGTTTTCTGAGGAACCGCCAGACTGATTTCCAGAGTGGTTGTATGAGCCTGCACTCCCACCAACAATGGAGGAGTGTTCCTCTTTCTCCACATCCTCGCCAGCATCTGCTGTCACCTGAATTTTTGATCTTAGCCATTCTGACTGGTGTGAGGTGGAATCTCAGGGTTGTTTTGATTTGCATTTCCCTGATGATTAAGGATGTTGAACATTTTTTTAAGTGCTTCTCTGCCATTCGGTATTCCTCAGGTGAGAATTCTTTGTTCAGTTCTGAGCCCCATTTTTTAATGGGGTTATTTGATTTTCTGAAGTCCACCTTCTTGAGTTCTTTATATATGTTGGATATTAGTCCCCTATCTGATTTAGGATAGGTAAAGATCCTTTCCCAATCTGTTGGTGGTCTTTTTGTCTTATTGACGGTGTCTTTTGCCTTGCAGAAACTTTGGAGTTTCATTAGGTCCCATTTGTCAATTCTCGATCTTACAGCACAAGCCATTGCTGTTCTGTTCAGGAATTTTTCCCCTGTGCCCATATCTTCAAGGCTTTTCCCCACTTTCTCCTCTATAAGTTTCAGTGTCTCTGGTTTTATGTGAAGTTCCTTGATCCACTTAGATTTGACCTTAGTACAAGGAGATAAGTATGGATCGATTCGCATTCTTCTACACGATAACAACCAGTTGTGCCAGCACCAATTGTTGAAAATGCTGTCTTTCTTCCACTGGATGGTTTTAGCTCCCTTGTCGAAGATCAAGTGACCATAGGTGTGTGGGTTCATTTCTGGGTCTTCAATTCTATTCCATTGGTGTACTTGCCTGTCTCTATACCAGTACCATGCAGTTTTTATCACAATTGCTCTGTAGTAAAGCTTTAGGTCTGGCATGGTGATTCCGCCAGAAGTTCTTTTATCCTTGAAAAGACTTTTTGCTATCCTAGGTTTTTTGTTATTCCAGACAAATTTGCAAATTGCTCCTTCCAATTCGTTGAGGAATTGAGTTGGAATTTTGATGGGGATTGCATTGAATCTGTAGATTGCTTTTGGCAAGATAGCCATTTTTACAATGTTGATCCTGCCAATCCATGAGCATGGGAGATCTTTCCATCTTCTGAGATCTTCCTTAAATTCTTTCTTCAGAGATTTGAAGTTTTTATCATACAGATCTTTCACTTCCTTAGTTAGAGTCACGCCAAGATATTTTATATTATTTGTGACTATTGAGAAGGGTGTTGTTTCCCTAATTTCTTTCTCAGCCTGTTTATTCTTTGTATAGAGAAAGGCCATTGACTTGTTTGAGTTTATTTTATATCCAGCTACTTCACCGAAGCTGTTTATCAGGTTTAGGAGTTCTCTGGTAGAATTTTTAGGGTCACTTATATATACTATCATATCATCTGCAAAAAGTGATATTTTGACTTCCTCTTTTCCAATTTGTATCCCCTTGATCTCCTTTTGTTGTCGAATTGCTCTGGCTAATACTTCAAGTACTATGTTGAAAAGGTAGGGAGAAAGTGGGCAGCCTTATCTAGTCCCTGATTTTAGTGGGATTGCTTCCAGCTTCTCTCCATTTACTTTGATGTTGGCTACTGGTTTGCTGTAGATTGCTTTTATCATGTTTAGGTATGGGCCTTGAATTCCTGATCTTTCCAAAACTTTTATCATGAATGGGTGTTGGATCTTGTCAAATGCTTTTTCTGCATCTAACGAGATGATCATGTGGTTTTTGTCTTTGAGTTTGTTTATATAATGGATTACATTGATGGATTTTCGTATATTAAACCATCCCTGCATCCCTGGAATAAAACCTACTTGGTCAGGATGGATGATTGCTTTAATGTGTTCTTGGATTCGGTTAGCGAGAATTTTATTGAGGATTTTTGCATCGATATTCATAAGAGAAATTGGTCTGAAGTTCTCTATCTTTGTTGGGTCTTTCTGTGGTTTAGGTATCAGAGTAATAGTGGCTTCATAAAATGAGTTGGGTAGAGTACCTTCTACTTCTATTTTGTGAAATAGTTTGTGCAGAATTGGAATTAGATCTTCTTTGAAGGTCTGGTAGAACTCTGCACTAAACCCATCTGGTCCTGGGCTTTTTTTGGTTGGGAGACTATTAATAACTGCTTCTATTTCTTTAGGTGATATGGGACTGTTTAGATGGTCAACTTGATCCTGATTCAACTTTGGTACCTGGTATCTGTCCAGAAATTTGTCCATTTCGTCCAGGGTTTCCAGTTTTGTTGAGTATAGCCTTTTGTAGAAGGATCTGATGGTGTTTTGGATTTCTTCAGGATCTGTTGTTATGTCTCCCTTTTCATTTCTGATTTTGTTAATTAGGATTTTGTCCCTGTGCCCTTTAGTGAGTCTAGCTAAGGGTTTATCTATCTTGTTGATTTTCTCAAAGAACCAACTCCTCGTTTGGTTAATTCTTTGAATAGTTCTTCTTGTTTCCACTTGGTTGATTTCACCCCTGAGTTTGATTATTTCCTGCCGTCTACTCCTCTTGGGTGAATTTGCTTCCTTTTTTTCTAGGGCTTTTAGATGTGTTGTCAAGCTGCTAGTATGTGCTGTCTCCCGTTTCTTCTTGGAGGCACTCAGCGCTATGAGTTTCCCTCTTAGAAATGCTTTCATTGTGTCCCATAGGTTTGGGTACGTTGTGGCTTCATTTTCATTAAACTCTAAAAAGTCTTTAATTTCTTTCTTTATTCCTTCCTTGACCAAGGTATCATTGAGAAGAGTGTTATTCAGTTTCCACGTGAATGTTGGCTTTCCATTATTTATGTTGTTATTGAAGATCAGTCTTAGGCCATGGTGGTCTGATAGGATACATGGGACAATTTCAATATTTTTGTATCTATTGAGGCCTGTTTTGTGACCAATTATATGGTCAATTTTGGAGAAGGTCCCGTGAGGTGCTGAGAAGAAGGTATATCCTTTTGTTTTAGGATAAAATGTTCTGTAGATATCTGTCAGGTCCATTTGTTTCATAACTTCTGTTAGTTTCACTGTGTCCCTGTTTAGTTTCTGTTTCCACGATCTGTCCTTTGAAGAAAGTGGTGTGTTGAAGTCTCCCACTATTATTGTGTGAGGTGCAATGTATGCTTTGAGCTTTACTAAAGTGTCTCTAATGAATGTGGCTGCCCTTGCATTTGGTGCGTAGATATTCAGAATTGAGAGTTCCTCTTGGAGGATTTTACCTTTGATGAGTATGAAGTGTCCCTCCTTGTCTTTTTTGATAACTTTGGGTTGGAAGTCGATTTTATCCGATATTAAAATGGCTACTCCAGCTTGTTTCTTCAGTCCATTTGCTTGGAAAATTGTTTTCCAGCCTTTCACTCTGAGGTAGTGTCTGTCTTTTTCCCTGAGATGGGTTTCCTGTAAGCAGCAGAATGTTGGGTCCTGTTTGTGTAGCCAGTCTGTTAGTCTATGTCTTTTTATTGGGGAATTGAGTCCATTGATATTAAGAGATATTAAGGAAAAGTAATTGTTGCTCCCTTTTATTTTTGTTGTTAGAGTTGGCATTCTGTTCTTGTGGCTGTCTTCTTTTTGGTTTGTTGAATGATTACTTTCTTGGTTGTTCTAGGGCGTGATTTCCGTCCTTGTATTGCTTCTTTTCTGTTATTATCCTTTGAAGGGCTGGATTCGTGGAAAGATATTGTGTGAACTTGGTTTTGTCGTGGAATACTTTGGTTTCTCCATCTAAGGTAATTGAGAGTTTGGCCGGGTATAGTAGCCTGGGCTGGCATTTGTGTTCTCTTAGTGTCTGTATAACATCTGTCCAGGCTCTTCTGGCTTTCATAGTCTCTGGTGAAAAGTCTGGTGTAATTCTGATAGGCCTTCCTTTATATGTTACTTGACCTTTCTCCCTTACTGCTTTTAATATTCTATCTTTATTTAGTGCATTTGTTGTTCTGATTATTATGTGTCGGGAGGAATTTCTTTTCTGGTCCAGTCTATTTGGAGTTCTGTAGGCTTCTTGTATGATCATGGGCATCTCTTTTTTTATGTTTGGGAAGTTTTCTTCTATTATTTTGTTGAAGATATTAGCTGGCCCTTTAAGTTGAAAATCTTCATTCTCATCAATTCCTATTATCAGTAGGTTTGGTCTTCTCATTGTGTCCTGGATTACCTGGATGTTTTGAGTTAGGATCCTTTTGCATTTTGTATTTTCTTTGACTGTTGTGTCGATGTTCTCTATGGAATCTTCTGCACCTGAGATTCTCTCTTCCATTTCTTGTATTCTGTTGCTGATGCTCGCATCTATGGTTCCAGATCTCTTTCCTAGGGTTTCTATCTCCAGCGTTGCCTCGCTTTGGGTTTTCTTTATTGTGTCTACTTCCCCTTTTAGTTCTAGTATGGTTTTGTTCATTTCCATCACCTGTTTGGCTGTGTTTTCCTGCTTTTCTTTAAGAGCCTGTAACTCTTTAGCAGTGCTCTCCTGTAAATCTTTAAGTGACTTATGAAAGTCCTTCTTGATGTCCTCTATCATCATCATGAGAAATGTTTTTAAATCTGGGTCTAGATTTTCGGTTGTGTTGGGGTGCCCAGGACTAGGTGGGGTGGGAGTGCTGCGTTCTGATGATGGTGAGTGGTCTTGATTTCTGTTAGTAGGATTCTTACGTTTGCCTTTCGCCATCTGGTAATCTCTGAAGCTAGCTGTTTTAGTTGTCACTGTTAAGAGCTTGTTCTTCAGGTGACTCTGTTAGCCTCTATGAGCAGACCTGGAGGGTAGCACTCTCCTTAGTTTCAGTGGGCAGAGTATTCTCTGCAGGCAAGCTCTCTTCTTGCAAGGCAGGTACCCAGATATCTGGTGTTCGAACCAGACTCCTGGCAGAAGTTGTGTTCCACTCACTAGAGGTCTTAGGATCACGTGTGGAATCCTGTGTGGGCCCTTGCGGGTGTCAGGCGACTCAGCTGGCAAGGTAGCCCGGGGCTCGAGTGGAGTGGAAGGGGTTTGTGCCCCAGATCAAGCCCGGGTAGCCTGCTTCCCTATGTACCGCAGTCTCAAGTTCCGCGCGATTGGATTGGGGCAGGCACTGTGATCCACTCACCAGAGGTCTTAGGGTCCCGTGGGGAGTCCCGTGTGGACCCTTGCGGGTGTTGGGCAAGACTCTGCTGGCAAGGTAGCCCGGGGCTCGAGTCTCGAGTCGAGCGGAAGGGACTTGTGCCCCAGATCAGGCCCGGGTAGCCTGCTTTCCTATGTACCGAAGTCTCAAGTTCCGCGTGATTGGATTGGGGCAGGCACTGTGGTCCACTCACCAGAGGTCTTAGGGTCCCGTGGGGAGTCCCGTGTGGGCCCTTGCGGGTGTTGGGCAAGACTCTGCTGGCAAGGTAGCCTGGGGCTCGAGTCTCGAGTCGAGCGGAAGGGACTTGTGCCCCAGATCAGGCCCGGGTAGCCTGCTTCCCTATGTACCGCAGTCTCAAGTTCCGCGAGATTGGATTGGGGCAGGCACTGTGGTCCACTCACCAGAGGTCTTAGGGTCCCGTGGGGAGTCCCGTGTGGGCCCTTGCGGGTGTTGGGCAAGACTCTGCTGGCAAGGTAGCCTGGGGCTCGAGTCTCGAGTCGAGCGGAAGGGACTTGTGCCCTCGTCCTTGTTTCTTTCGGTTGCCGCTAATAGTATTTTAAACTCAGCAAGGGTTTTGAGATCATTGAAATTGAGTGACATAATAAGTTATATTGATACTGAGCTGATAGAACTTGGAAAGTTGAAACAGATGGATCATTTCACAGAGAATGTGACAATTCAGCTGAAATTTAAGAGAGGAGAAAGCATTAGAGGTGACTTAAGGAATAACAAACAGTTTTTAAGAGCATGAAACATCACATAGCAAGTGCTTGTGCAGAAGACTGTAAAGTTAGTTTCATTTGATGCTACATTTTTTTAAAATCACAGGAAATATACCTTTTCCTGCCTCTACCCATTGGACAAGGTAGAGAGCCTGATAGGTAGGCACAGATCTTTGAAGAGGAAAATAACTGAAAGACAGGAGGATGGCAAAGGCGCTTGCTGCCAAACCTGATGATGGGCTCCTGTAACCCAGGCTCGAACCTCCACATGCAACCCATGGAACATGCTCACCCACAAACATAATCAAAGCATAAAGGGTAGAAGAAAACCCCTATAACCCTATCATCAGGAGACAGATAGCAAGAAATCCAGATTTTAGGAACCTTAACCCGCCACACCTGTCACAGAGTATAAACGAGAGAGAAAATAGCAGCTTGAAGAAGATCAGCTAACCATGTGCTGCAGTCGCTGAGACTGAGCTAGCATGTTTCCAAACTGGAGAACTTAACCACATAGGTGAAAGATCTAACTAAAAGCATAAGGCATTTTGCATAATAGGTGAAACATGAACACATGGGATTGGACATACCTATAAGTCCAGTATTTGTCGAACTGAATCAGGAGGATCCAAAGGCCAGCCTGAGCTCTCTACACCAATATATATATATATATATATATATATATATATGGGATGGGGGAGAAAAGTCACGAGACAAAAGATGTAAAGACTTGGGATTGTGAAGGCGTGGCAGTGGTTTCTTACATTTCAGATTTACTATAATGTAACATTTTGTTTTCTGTTTTTTACTGAAATCACTGATTCACCGGACCAAACCTTTAAATAATAAAGCACCACCCACCACTGCCATATTTTCATAAAAGAGGAACCATTTTCCCATGAAACCATGTGAAAGAATCTGTACACTTCCTCGGCAAACCTTTCTCGTTTTGCTTGCCCTAGAGAGGTTGGTCTAGGCTCTCCTCACACCCTGAAGACCATCAACACTCTGTGGACTGGAGCTAAAGCTTTCCACAGCACCAGGTGGAGGCCATCAAATATACTTATTTGCTCTATCTTGCCCATCCTGTTCTTGCTGGCTACTTACATAATTGCTTCTTTTGTGCCAGTTTAAGTCTCTTAAGGATACGCACCTAAAATTATTTCTCTTGAAATCATTTTTAGTGTTGGATGACAATACAGATAATGATTGAAGGGCCTCTACCGTATGAGGCTGCAATCGCTGTTAGGGAGAAACAGTAAGAAGGGCTGGTCCAGAGAACTAGCAAGAGCTTCATTTTAGAGGCTGTGCTCACAGTATGAAGTGTATTACAAGGAAAATAATAAGAAATACTACTAACATGCAATTTGTGTGAAATTTTCGAATGGCCCTGTATGTAAGAGTTGTTTGCATAATTGTCTACTAAAGTAGATAAAAATCTTGGTGAAGTTGGACTTAAGAAGAAAATGAAAGTATTAATGTTAAAAACCCCATCCATACCTAATGGGAAGAAAAGTAAGAAAATTATAAAATATGTGGAAGAGAAGAAGGCAGAGAGAGATCAGTAAAAGCTATCATTACAGAAACCTGGGAGGGTGTAGGCTCCAAAAGTTAGTGGCCAGTGGTAGGATGCTGGAGTTCTCCTTCATGCTTTGTACATCAGCTTTGATAAAATATGCTAGACTACACTGACTGCAGAGTCTGGCTTATAGCAGCTGCTACGTGTTACCCTTAAGAGGAAAAGAACCCAGGCAAGAATATCTTATTGTTGCATGTCAAAAAATACAAAAACATCTCTCCAACAGCTGTGCATTACAAGGATTGTACTCCTCAATAGCATGTCAATGGAAATGGCTCCTTAGGAAAGGTGACAGATATCTGGTTCAATAGATACTAACTCATCTTTCACTCTACGTTTAATGAATTCACATTAGAGAGGATCATTTGAAGACATATGTGTTATTTTTTTAAATAATTTATTTCTGAACTTTAAAAAATTAATAATATTTGCACAGGGCCATTTTATAATCACAATATGACACCTTAAGGTGTGAATTATGATATAATAACTCAAACTTTGTGCATTTAAACAAGCACTCATCCTATGGCTTCATTCTCAGTAAAGCAATGGGATGAATTATTATGTCATAACTCATGCTTTGCCACATATTATTGCTTAATTATGGAAGAAGAGGAGACTTTCAGCTAATTTCAGTCTTGGGAAAAAAATCTAACCTTTTTACTCTTAGGAAGAAGTAAAGAAGGAAAGAAAGAAAGAAAGAAAGAAAGAAAGAAAGAAAGAAAGAAAGAAAGAAAGAAAGAAAGAAAGAAAGAAAGCAGCAAGCCCCCATTCTTGTGATACAGTAGGGTTGCCTTAGAGTTGTCTCAACCCTTTTTTTCATCCAGGCCACTCTAAGTAACTTCCTGTAGCACTGTTTTTCCCCACTCTACTGTCTCAAGAATCTCATAAGGCCTCCTGGATAAAAGTCATTCAAGCATCCTCCTCTAGTGTAGAGTCACATACGTGTTCAATGAGATGATTTTGTGTGTGTGTGTGTGTGTGTGTGTGTGTGTGTGTGTGTGTGTAGTGTAGAGTCATATACGTATTCAATGAGATAAATGAATACATATATATAAAGGTTTCACAGGTGTTCCTATAAGAGTAAACATGATTTCTCTTTCTAATAAAAGTAAGTGAGAGAAGTAGACAGGAATGGAAGACGGATGAGGAAAGAAATCAGAAACAAAAGGAAGGGGGGTTGAGGAGCAAAAATAAAATTAAAAAATAAAATTTCTATTAACTATGACAATTTTCTGATAAAATTTAAAACACTGGGAAGCTGCCCGAAGATACTATAAAATGCACCTGCTTATATTCATTAGGAAATAGCATACATGTATTTCATAAAATATTGACCTAAATATTTCCTCAAGGATATTATCCTGCTAGTCATCATTAAATGAGAGGGATTATTTCAAAATCTGTACTCAACGTTATCTAGTCAGTGCTTTCTCTGGGGTTAGTTCACAAAGGTTGATCTTGCTATTCAGGAGCATTATTCTTGCTATTCACAGAGTTAGAGCAAAACATGAAGACTCGCGACGTAACAACACAGAACAACCCTGCAGTAAGGCAGCCAACATACCAAGCGAGTACTATAGATTCAGAAACTCTTGGCTTTTTTTTTTCTGATGAATCATTAAAGGATTGTTCCACAGGGGTAATCCAAGTCCTCAGGGCATGAAGAGAGAAGGGTCTCAAGTTCAAGGCCAGCTCAGCCTTCATAGTGAGATGCTTCATATACAAAATTCAAAAATTATAGTTTGCATGTTAGATAAATTAAAAATTATACTTTGAAAAAATTAGATAAATGATACCAAAAGGCATTGTTCCCACAGGGGATAGGACACCATGTAACTGATCATTTGACTGCAATTGTCTAGTTTGTTGATTGATTCATCCTACTATCTCCAGTAAACAGTTTGATTTGGTTGTATAAGTTTCTTTAGAAGCTGTAAGCCTTTCTCCCCATCTAATTTACTGTCATTACAGTGTTGTCTTGGTGTTTAGATTGGTATGTCACTGGCTTGAGGCTGGGGTCCACCTACTTGCAAAATCTATGGATTTTTCATGATCAGTGTAAAGTTGTTTGGTAGCATCATTAACAAAACACTGGAAGGGGGGTCCATTATCAGAGCCAGATGCTACCCTGATTGACGTATAGTTCCGACCTAACATCTGCTCAACCATCTCTAACTCTTAGGGGGTTCCTTGGCCTCATAATACTTTGGTCCAAGGATCCAGTGTTAACTCTATGTGTGGTACCTTCTAGATAACCTGACGATGATAGTGGTTTCATTTACTTTTTCAGCTCTCTAACACTCTTCCAGTGGTGTCTGATATGAGCCCTTGGTAGGTTGCCTTGAGATAGGAATGTGCGTAAAAGCATGGTAGCATGATCTTGAACTACCATAGCACCGTAAGAAACAGGATATATGCTGCTTGCTATTTCAGCCTTTATTGCATAATTAGATATTATATCAATGGATTAAAAATTAGAGTTCAGTTATTTATACTGCAATTCTTGGCTAAAATTCGTACTTTGACATTAACCACTCATTTAATGTTTTAGGTAGTTGTTTGTTTGTTTGAGGCTAGTCATCTTATGTAAGTTAGTTTTTATAGGAATTCGGTAGGTTATATATTCATGAAGAAGCAATATAGTCCCAGTGCCATACATTTCTTCTTATATGATAAAATAATTTCTATTTAGAGTACATACAGAATTATTTTTTTATTTTTATTTACATAGAAGTTTGAGAAGTGACAATGAAGATGACCCCTAGTCAAAGATGTATGTTTGTGGATGTCTTAAGAGATTTTTAGAGAATAAATTAATCACTTAATGAAAATAATAGAAATGTGTTTCTTCAGGAATTAGATAAATTGATAATTAATTTTCTGTTTTGCTGAGGTCTGGATCTCATTTATTATTTCTTGATTTTAAGTGTGAAAATGTTTATATGCTGTAAAGAACTGTGATAAGGACATAAATATCATGGCAATGAACAATTAATAAAATTAATGTTTTAAAGGAAAAATGGGGCAGTGCAGTAGAGTTCGATTCAGAATGACATTGTTTATAAAAAAAACAAAAACAAAAACAAAAAACCTCATAAGACCAACAGAGTCAACTAACCTAGATCCTTGGAGCCTCTCAGAGACTGAACCTCCAACCAAAGAGCAATCATGGGCTGGACCTAGCCTCACCCCCACCCTAAATATTCAACAGATGTGCAGCTTGGTCTTCCTGAGAGTCCCCCAACAGCTGGAGTGGAAGGCTGGTTTTGGATCCCATTACCTCAACTGGGCCACCTTGTCTGCCCTCAGTGGGAAAGGATGAGCCTAGTCCTGTGGTGACTTCATTGTCAAGGTGGGTTGATACCCAGGGAGTTCTCTCTCTTCTCAGAGGTAAGGGAATGGGGAAGAGGCTGTGTGAGGGAGTGGGGACCAGGAGGAGGTGGGGGATGGGGGACATGTGATTGGGATGTAAAGTAAATTAATTAATTAATTAATTAATTAATGGAAAAAATCATACTGCTAACCTTAGACTAAAGTGTGATTATACATCATGTAATAATATTTATTATGGCCAGGTGCTTCTACCCATTCAGTTTATCAAGATACATCACAGGTGCTGAACTCCTTGTGAGGCGCACAGACATCACTAATCTCTTGACTTCTGCCACATGCCAGCTGAGAACCGCCGCTGGCAAAGGTAGAAATGAACTCTGGGGTACAGAACAAACTTTATACCTGTGCGCTTGAGGATAATTTGTCAGTGAGCTCCAAGGGGCTTCTTTCTTTCTGATTTTTTTCTTTCTGGGGCAACTCACTTTCAAATTCGTTTTCCACACTCAGCTGATGAACGTTCAAACTGAGTGGCAATCTGAAGAACATTTGTGACTATGTGCTTCATGGTTGCCTGAGAAAAACACACGAGGTCTCAATATGAAAACAGCAAACCAAAAGTAGCCCAGATTGTTCTATTTTTCCACTCGTGACTAGTGTTCCTTGGGGCTCTTTAGATAGAGGTGTGTCCTCTTCTTTCTTGCTTTATTACATCATAGCTCTAAGCAACTGTTTACTGCTTCTCTTAGGAGAAAAACATAATGATATTTCCCAGGGTTTCCTCTTCTCTCTATCACCCTCAACCCAAAATTTGTTAAAAATTAGATATTAAATAAGACTCAATTGGTAATAGCCACTGTGTGATATTTTCGACATAAAATTGGTTGTTTCGTGATTGTGCATGCCATCTGTTCTTTGAAACCAGCTACGTCCATTATTTTATAATACAGCAGTGTATAGTGCTATCGTCTTGCTGAAACGTAGCAGGGTGGTTTGTTATATCCTTATAAACGTCTGCCGTTTTAACATGCTGGAAATGCATTCTCAAATTTGTGCTAGGTCCTGGTTGTTATGCTGAGGAATTAATGTGTTCTATTAAATTTAACTTTTGCTGAAACATTCCTACCTCAGCTAAAGCTCACCACTGTAATTGGAGAGGAGCCTCTCAGCAATTAAGGAATAAAATCCATGGCTTTTATAATCCATCTTTTGTTCTGGGAAATGCCTATACTTAAATCAGTATGGCATTAGACAGGGACTTGTGACCACTAAATATTTAATTTCATCAAAGTCTATCCATATTCTGTGCTTTGACAAGCCTCTAACTGGGTAAGTATTATTTAAACAAGAAAGAATGTTTCAATTAAGTTTATACTGTAAGTGATTATGCCCCCTCTGTACTCAGGACTCTACTGGGCAACTCACAGAATAAGATGCAGAGACCTGAGCCTCACATTCTGCTCCTCCAACTCCCACTTCAACCCTGTGCTCTGCACTGAGCCACCTTTTACCACTGCTTCAAAGCTGCTACCAGTTACGAGAATGCCACCTCCTCTCACCGATGTACACCCTACTACTTAGTCTTTCAAGTCTAATTCAGGTCAATGAGAGCATGGCATAGCCATCTGGATCAACCTCTCCACGCACTTCTTCCTGTCTGTGTGCTACACTGTGTCTCCGTGAGGTTTACTTAGCCTGCATCACCCCTGCGATGTGAAGCAGTCTGTTCGCTGGGAGCTTGGTATGACTTGTGATCCTGTTTGGGTTGTCTCTTAGCGTAGTACCTTGGACAGGGTAGGTGCTCAGCAAATATACGTGGATTTCAGACAGCCAACAAATAACGTCTTCATTCACCAAAGACTCAGAATAAAGAAAAATTAGTGGACCTGAATCCTTTCTCTTTGTTCCAGGTTCAAGTTTGTATGTCTATACAAGCGCATTAGCATCTTCTCATTTCTCCTTATATCAAATCAATTTAGGAATTTGTAAATTAATATTTGCAATAGTAATGACAACTGAAACTAACTTATCACATTAAGAAATCATAAACTGTGGATTTACATTGGTTCTTAGATGGACATTGAATGCTGAGATTTTTATCTATTCAACAAAAGAAACTTCAAATTAATTTTTAGTAGTAAGCTGTAATTACTAGCTTTAAAGACTCTTGATTTATTGATATTCACCAACAATTTGTATTTGTTTAATTTTAGTCAACCATTTTAAGCAACATGTATAATTTTAGACAACCTTTTAAAACATTTAAATGACATAAGAAATTATATTTTTAATATATTTGATGCTTTAAATTTCTTATTTTTCAGTTTGACTTGACTACTCTATTTTCTGAGAATTTAATCAAGTTTGATATACTTCAGTGGTAGTATCAGTGGACAAAACAAGGCTCTTTTTGTTAAATTTTTTATTTTATTTTTTGAAAATGCATGACGCAAAAAAGAGAAAATGCATGTAGCACGCATACACATGTAAAACTTGCCTACAAATCAATCGTTTGCATTATTTAAAATCTAAATTAAAACCGGTCAGTGTCAACCACTAAAATTTCATGAAAGTCATCCAGTCTTCTCAACATAATTTCTACATTTATATAAAGATATGTGTATGTCACTATAGACGTATTTTTTGAACAAAATTTGCTTCATGAAATGTGGTCATCTGTAACACAGTACTTACAAGTTTCCCAAATTGAATTAAAAAAAAAATGTTTGTTGTCACCAGCCTTTTCATTAAACATCTACCTCTACTAAAATTTACCATATTGTGATGCTAAATTCTGTCTGGTTCTTTTCCTTGCCTTCTGCAATCGGCCACAGTTTGTCATTAGAATTGCAATCAGTTACTGATGTGTTTCTAAACTGGTTACTTGGGCTGGAGCGATGGCTCAGTCATTAAAGCGTAGGCTCACGACCACAACTATCATAAGCTGGTTACTTCAGATTTATTCAAGTTGCTTTGGTTTCCGGTTTTCTTTTTCTTCTTGTTCAGAAAGCAGCTGTTTCTTGAAAATGGACCCGTCTTTGAAACGCAGCAAGTGGAAGCCCAAACATTATCTGATGAGCAAGAGAGCGATTCATCCATGAACAATGACCATGCCAACCAAAGCCAGTGGTTCTCATATGAAAATATAAATATGTAAACACCTTTCTTCACAGAGATCAGCAAAAAGGTGGACTTCGAAGCGCCCCTCTAGGCCAAGACTCTGAAATTCGTGCAGAAGCGTTAAGCATGCCCACACAACACGGTGAGAGCTGTCCGCAGCGTCATTGCCCTTGCACGGAAGGAGAAGGCAGCAGGAAGGACCCTTGGACATGGATTTAAAGAAGCAGGATTTCAACTCCCCTCTCTGTTTAATAACCGCACGCTCCATGCACAGAAAAGGCGGATTCTTAATTAAATTGTTCCCCTCTTTGTCTATCATAAATGCCACATCCATTTAAAGGCGCGTTTCCTTTAGTTAAAATTTGTTTTATCATCCACAGAAGGGATTATTAAATTGAACGGGTGACTATTTCAGCTCAAGTTAAAATCAATAGCATTTATCTGGGCCTTAGGTGCTGAATTCTCAAAGTCTGCGTTTACCACTTTACTGCGGGGCTGTATCGAAGCGTCGCTGACGGCCGTCTTCAGAGTTCGCCTATGATTTATGGCTCTTCTAGCAGGTGGGACGAGAGCGTCAAGGCCTCTTGCAGTGTTTAAGTTTCTAATAACCAACAGAGTTTTCCTTCCTTGCTCTTTAAACCAAGCCTGTCATTCTCAGATTGAACTCTAAAAAAAAAAAAAAAAGTAGACTCTTTAAATGTACAGAACGTGATCTGCTATAAAAATCTGAGATACAGAAAGAGCGTTATCCTGCAAAACATATGTTCAGATTTCCTCTAAAGCAAAAATTCCCCCAAGCCTTCACATTGGGCTATTTTAGCTTTTGTTCATTTTTCTAATTGTGAACAGTAAACTGATGAGAAATGGTGACTTCGGATGCCCTGAGGACTTTCAGCCAGTAAAGTTTATCTAGCAGCAAACTTCTCATTCAGAAAACTATAACTCACTCTTTTAGGCATAATGTTCCTGTTTTCCTGCTTAATTTACATAATGAGAATGGTTATAAATAACATTATCTGAATGTTTCGCATCAGAGAAGAAATGATTATTAATTGTTTAAACACAAAGAAAGTTTGTCATTCAATCACCATAAAAATTATTTTTCATTATGTTGGGAAAGTTAGGAACTAATTATTTCAATTTACTTAGTTAAAAACTCAGTATGAGGCATTTCTCAAATGAGATCTATATTATTTGAGAAAGTACGTTTCAAAACTAAATTACTGTGAGCTAAACCAAAAAATATCATCCAAGCCAATTTGATTTATTGCAGTATATATATTGCCAAAACTGATTATCAAGAATAAAGACATCAAAATTCACTTGCTACTACTCTGTTACAATATACTCTTTGGTCTAATTCTGTCACCCCAATAAGTAAAGTAAAATAAAATTTTACTTAAATTATTCTAGGATGTGTTTATCTACTAAAATTATTGATCTGAAAAAATTTTTAGAATGTTTAAAGTGGCTCCTCTTCAAATGGCTTCAATTTTCAGGTTACCTCATCCATTAGAGTTCACTCTGGAAATAAATGAACAAAACACTGCACATGAAACACATTAAGGTCTGGGTAAGGGACACCATGAAAGGTGAACTTAACACCATTCTTTTAAATCTATTATAAAATTTTAAATGTTTACTTTTAACACAATTGCAAACTCATTTAATAATCTTATACCCAGTAATGTCTTTGTTCTTTTAATCAATTAAGCTGGCTTCAGAATATTAACATCCTGGTTTTTGTTTATCTGACTACTACTTGACTAGGTAAGCTAGGCAGGAAGTGCTTTAAAATAGTTTCAGCGACAACAAAAACAATGCATTAATGCAGCAAGTAGCTTAAATGACCACAGAATTAGTTTGATATAAATAATTGGAGAAAGTATCCAGGGAATTTAATTTCTTCCCCAGAGCCCAAGAATATCAACCAATTTGACCAAGCATTGAATTCAACACTGGAAAACTCTCCAAACACCATTTGAGTTAACATTCAAATATTTACATCTAAAGCGGTCGATGTAGCTTAGGGTAGTGACTTAGACCAAGGGCTTTTCCAAAGCTTCGTTTCCTTTCATTTTTGAACTTCTGTTTGTGGGTAGAGAAAATAACCTTTACTGCACCGTAGGTCTAAAAAGGGACCCGGTGATTCATCTCTGTGAATCTGCTTGTTGAATTTGATGGATCATTCTTAAAAGCGACGTTGCTAATCTTCAGGTTTTCTTTTCTAGGTTATTCACAGATCAGTGGGTTTTCCAGCTAATACGGGTCTGATGCTCTTCTGTCTTCACACATGGTATTCATCATATCTTGACAAGAAAAGACCTTCAGTCTACAAATAACCTTCAGTGAAGTAAGACATGTAAGTGGGTTTCTTTATGAAAGATAGATTTTATGGCTGAATAAAAAACAACTGTAGTTAAAAAGTGTCATCCGGTGGCCTTATTTGAAGATTTTTTTTTTCTCCTTTAAGGAACTTTAATGTTTGGTATAGAAACTACTAATAGACCAAAAAAAGAAAAAAGTATTAAATTACTTTATCATTAACCACAAACGCAACAGGAAGGGTTGATCAGCTCCGTGTTTTATCATTCAGAGGCATTCAGCCTTTAAAATATTTAAGCATTCACATTAGTTCTTGTCAAACTAGCACAAAGCGGTGCATAATATGACCCGTGTGTAGGAGCAGAACAAGATAAGAGGTTGCAGCCAGAGTGAAGTTTCCACAATGGGATTGCCCTGTGCTTTAGATAATACTTCGTCTTCCTGTTTTCAGACAATTACTAAATGATGTTGAATGTTGTCTTTATACTGCCGCTGGCTCGCTGATGCTGACACTAAACAAGGGCATCGGGTTCAGTTAATATTGAGGTAGCAGAGAGGAAACGATACATTTCAGGCATCCCTAATGCCCTGTATTATTTCATATGGCCTATTAGAAAAGAAATGGAAGTGCAGGCTGGAGAGATGACTCTGAGGTGACGAGCAAAGGATCCTGATGCAGTTCCTAGCGCCCACATTAGGCAGCTCACAACTTCCTGTAACTCCAGCTCCACAGGATCTAACAATCGCTTCTAGAATCTGAGGGTACTGCCCTCACATGTATATACCTCACACTGACATGGATATATATGAATAATTTAAAATAAAAATAATCCTCAAGATAAAATAAACAAAAAAGCTGTTCAAGATGTATCAGACAGCCTGATAGTGCAAGATTTCAGATATGACAGACATATTTAAAGAAAATAACAGGAGCCTGATAGGGATGTCTCCTGAGACGATCTGTCAGAGCCTTACTGATACAGATCTGGATGCTTGCAGCCAATCATCGGACAGAGCACAAAACCCCAATGGAGAAGTAAAGGGCTGAAGGAGCTGAAGGGGTTTGCAACCTCATAGGAAGAACAACAATATCAACCAACCAGACCCCCCCAAAGCTCCCAGGGACTAAACTACCAACCACTGAGTACACATGGAGGGACCCATGGCTCCAGCCGCATATGTAGCAGAGCATGGCTTTGTCGGGCATCAATGGGAGGAGAGGACCCTGGTCCTGTGAAGGCTTAATGACCAAGTGTAAGGAAATGCCAGGGTGGGGAGGCAGGAGTGGGTGCGTGGGTGGGGGAGCACCCTCATGGAGGCAGGGGGAGGTGAGTGGAATGAGGGGGGGGTCAGAGGGGAAACCAGGGAGGGGGATAACATTTGAATTGTAAATAAATAAAATAACCATTAAAAAAAAAAAAGAATTCTCAAGGGCTAGCAAGATGGTTCAGAGGATAAAATCACATACAAGCCTGACAACCTAGGTTTGTGAAAAGAAAGTGATTCCTAAAAGTTGGCCTCTGACCTCTACATACCTACCATTACATGATCACGCGCGCACACACACACCCTCCACTCTGCCACAGCAGACGTCTCAATAAATAAAATAAAAAGAACCTTTAAGATAAGCATGCAACAATACAATCTCTCAGTAAATCCAACCCACGTGGTGAATGCAGAGAACGTACTGTGTACTGTTAAAAGATTAACCAAGCGGTTGGAGAGATGGACTTGGCTCTTGCAGGGGGACCTGGGTTTAGTTTCTAGCATCCAAATAATGGCTCGCAACCTTTTTTATCTCCAGTTTCCAGGAGACCTACGCCCTCTTCTGGCCTCTTTCGGTACTACACACATGCTGCTTCTACTTACAGGCAAGCATTGAAGTCATACACACAGAATTTTAAAAGGAGCAGCTGAGACCTTTCTTTAAAAACCTCTGAAGCATTTACCCCCCTGATCTTACCTATACTTTCTAAGAAGCCCTGTGCAAAAAGAAAAAAAAAGTCAAAAATGAAAATACTATAGAAAAACACCCCCCCCCCAAAAAAAACCACAAAATCTCACCCTTCTATATGAGGTGAGAAGAGACAGGAGAGATGTGTCATCAGGAGGAAGATATACAGTTTTAGAAAAACATCTTACCGAATCTGAGACCTTTATTATAAACAGACATTTATCGCCAAGCTATTCCTACCCTTTTTAGTTCTATGGACATAGAGTGTGTACGGGGGTGGGGGTGATGTAGTATTAATAAGATAATAGGAAATCCCTCAACAGAGTGCTCACAGTTAGTGAAACTGCTCCCACACTGAATTTCTGGTACATACAAGTTCTCAAGGAAATGAAGAGCAAGATACTTAGATATGGGCTCTACCTCAAAGCACTTATTCTGTGATGGGAGAAACAGCAATGCACAAAGAGAAATATTAAAGACTGCATGCTTGGACATACGCTGCATGGGATAAACAAAGGGCTGTAATGGCAGGCTAGTGGGAGTGCATTGATGTTAGAAAATAACATTTAAAATGACACCTGGCATGACCCAGTCCCCGTGAGTACATAGGAAACAATCCTCACACCTAAGGCTAAGGGAACTCCACAAAAGAGAGAGCAGAAAGACTGGAAGACCAGAGAGTTTGTGATGCCATTGTGTCTCCTACTACTGTCAGAAGCCACACCTGTAAAGCCTCACTAATGTAACTGCCCAAATGTGAGCTGAACTTGGAGGACACCAATGATCATGCAGATCTAGACAGAAAAGGCCCATAAGGCCTCAGCCCTACAAACAAATTATATACAGCTGAGGAGAGGTAGGAATGAAAAGAGGAGGCCCAGGGAAGGGAGCAATCGGTGGTCCAGGGCCAAAACTCAGCTGTGAAGGTCATACTGATAGCATTATACAAACAGATTGTATATAAGACTATATATGTATATACATAGGTATACGTATATATGTATGTGTGTGTGTGTGCATATATATGTATATTCATGTGGGGAGTGGGTGTGTACACTCAATAACTATTAATGGGGGCAGGGGAGGCCATGAATTTGATAAAAAGCAAGAAAATTGTAAGAGGGTTTGAAGGGAGGAAAGGGAGAAATATTAAATTATAATCTCAATTTTTATTAAATATAAACAAAAATAATAATAAAGGGAAAACAAGAAACAACAAATCAAAAAGAACTGAGAACAGGACACTGGTATATCAACGTCCAATGTCCCGTCATGTTCATACGCACTGTAACATTAACGCGCATGGTCCTTGAAGGTGACTTAAAGAAAGCATTCCTGACTTCAAATATTTGCACCAATTCAAAAGAGATGATGATGAAAAAAACAAAAAACAAAAAAAAACTTCATGGTCCTGATCATACAGAACCAGAAGAGTTCTGTTATGATCACGGCATTGATAAAACTATTGAAATTTTACCTGTAAAAAAAGAAACTGCAAGCTAGCTCAATATATTTAATCTTTTAATTTGTTTCAAGCTATTAACTTTTAAAACCTTTTCTTTCTGAAATAATTACTTCCTACATTTTACTCACAGGGTAAGAATGGAGTTTTAATCTTCATAAAAAAATATTTTTTCCAGACTAGAGGCTTAGTAAATATATGGGTGCTATTTTTTTTTAATTCTTTACTAACTGCTGAGAAGGTAGTTCCATTGGTAGGGTGCTCACCCAGCATTCAGAAAGTCTCAGTTTGGTCCCCAGCACCATATAAAATGGCCACTACGACACACACTTGTGATCCTAGTACCTGGGAGGGGTTCATAGCAAGTTCAAGGCCTGTATGGGACATGTGAGGACCTGTAAAAATAAATAGGTGATAGATAGATCGATTGATAGATAAATGATAGATAGATAGATAGATAGATAGATAGATAGATAGATAGATAGATAGATGATAGATAGATAGATGATAGATAGATAGATAGATAGATAGATAGATAGATAGATAGATAGATAGATGATAGATAGATGATAGATAGATAGATAGATAGATAGATAGATAGATAGATAGATAGATAGATAGATAGATAGATGAGAGGTAGATTATAGATAGATAGTAGATATAGATAAATAGTTGATAGATCTAAATTGAACAGTTAAAACCCAAATATTACTCCATTATAATAACATAAAAAAACATAAAAGTCGCTTAAAATACCTTCCAAAGTAAAGAGATAAGTTGATAGATTTGTGCTCCTGTTTTAATTGCTCAGAAGGAACTTCGAATAGAGGCAGCATTCAGGAGAGTGGGTAGAGACTGTAAGCTGAAGCAGTCGCGTGTATAGCATTTTTATAAATGGGACAGTTGATGTATTCAGGTATTTTCTAATATGCAAAAGTTAGGGCATCAATGATCAGACCTCTTTGTAAAGTATCTTTACAATAAAGAGTCCAAACTTTTGTTTCTGCTTGCCACAGATTTCCTCTTTTGAAGGAGATGGATTGTTATGAAAAAGCTTGGCAGCCAAAAAAGGTCAGCCTTGCCACTACTTTGACGTTCTGGGGACTGTCAAAACGTTCATTGTTCATCTTTTCATTCAAAGGTTCTTTGTTGAACAGTATTACGCTCTGAATAGGAACTGTCCCCATCAGTTCATTTGTCAAACACTTACTTCTCAGCCATTTGGATCTATTTAGGATGGTTCTAGAAACCTTTGGATGTAGGTTCTACCTCGAGACCGTAATCTGTAGGGCATAGCTTTCGAGGTTAAAAAAAGATCCAGGTTCTGTTCTCCCTCTGAGCTGCCTGTTCACTGTGAAAACAGACTCCTTCTCCACAGGATTCCAACAGCACAGCACTCCCCTCACCACAGACACACAATCCGGGGAGCCAAGGGTTATGAACCGATATTTCTGTAAAGGTCAAACAAACATAATAATTACAAACACTATGCATGAGGAATTTATCTAGACACTTGAGATGCACTGAAGATCTTAAGTTCATTAGGAACCAAAACAAGGAAAGGGCCTCTCCTCTCAAACCATGGAATTCTATCAAATGAGGCGTACTTGAATTGTACTGTTGCTTAGAAGATGAAGAACACCATGAAAAAAGATATAGTAAACTAAGAGAGATTCAGAAGTGAGCCAGCAAGTGTTGACCAGTGTGATCAAGAAGGACTGTTTTCAGAAAAACAACTTGCAAGCAAAGGCTTGAAGGAGAAGAGTGTCAAGCATATGAGGTACAGTAGTCCAATGCTGGTCTTAAACATGGCAAGTCTCAGATTCTCCAAGAACAAGGGGATTGAGTGCCAAGAGCAGGAGAGTGCCATTTTTACTCTCCCCAAATCTTTTACTTACTTACTTACTTACTTATTTATATTAGATATTTTCCATTTCAAATGTTATCCCCTTTCCTGTTTTCACCTCCAAAAGCCTCCTAACCCCTACCCCTGCTAACCAACCAACCCACTCCCACTTCCTGGCCCTGGCATTCCCCTACACTGGGCCATAGAGCCTTCACAGGACCAAGGGCTCCTCCTCCCATTGATGTCTGACAAGGCCATCCTCTGCTACATATGTAGCTGGAGCCATGAGTCCCTTCATGTGTACTCTTTGATTGGTGGTTCAGTCCCTGGGAGTTCTGGGGGTACTTGTTGGTTCATATTGTTGTTCTTCCTATGGGGCTGCAAACCCGTTTATCTCCTTGGGTCCTTTCTCTAGGTTCTCCATTGTGGACCTTGTGCTCAGTCCAATGGTTGGCTGAGAGCATCCACCTCTATATTTGTCAGGCACTGGTAAAGCCTCCCAGGAGGCAGCTCTTACCCGCGTTCTCGCGACCGGCCAGGAAAGACGCAACAAACCAGAATCTTCTGCGGCAAAACTTTATTGCTTACATCTTCAGGAGCAAGAGTGCAAGAGAGCTAGAGTGCAAGAGCAAGAGAGAGAATGGCGAAACCCCGTCCCTTTTTAAGGAGAATTATTCTCCGCCTAGGACGTATTACTCCCTGATTGGCTGCAGCCCATCGGCCGAGTTGTAGTCACGGGGAAGGCAGAGCACATGTAGTGGAAAACTACCCTTGGCACATGCGCAGATTATTTGTTTACCACTTAGAACACAGGATGTCAGCGCCATCTTGAAACGGCGAATGTGAGGGCGGCTTCCCACATATCCCCCTTTTCTTTTAATAAGAGCAATAGGCCACCCATATTAATGAGAGTGGAGATAGAGGTCAAATCCCCAGTGTGCAGGTAAAGGAGCCGTACACATAACCTCCTCCCAGGTTTATCACCCAGAGGGGTCCTGGTCTGGTCCCGTGTCGTTTTACCTGGGGAGAAGGACACTTGGACACTCAACCTTTTTGAAAGATGACATGTCTCCCTAGAATAGGCTCATATATGCCGCAGAGCCCTTCTACTGCAGTGCTTAGCTGTGCAACTCTCTCAGGCTGCTGAAGCATACTCACTCTATCCCGTGCAATGAGACTAGCCTCGTGGGGTGCAAGAGCTGAATGGCCAGCGACCTATTGCCTAAGCATAGATAACCATATATCAGGGGAAGCACCATGTTCTAGTACTGCAAGTGCCTGGGCAATAACCACCTTGTCTCTCCTAGTTTGGGCCTTAAGCTTACAGACCAACCAAAGAAGCAACACTAATCCACAGCAAAGTGTATCTCCAAATAATCCCACCCATACCCATTCTTTAAAGAAGGAAAATGCTGAGGAGATCCAATTGGGTAATCCTTTGATCAGGGACAGGTCCAAGCGCGTGGAGTTGACCTGAAGTCTCAATTCCCGAAGGGTCTGTTCAAATTCAGCCGTCCAATTCTGTAACATATACTGAGAAAGACTTTTTGACAAGTTAGCTGCCCTAGTAAATTTAACATACTGAATGGAAGTAACGCACAATCCTGGAAACTTTTGTTCACATCCCAGCTGAGTTATTTGCCATAATACATCTAGTTGTTCCTGGACAAGATCTATGAGTTGATTCATTTCTGCCCATGGAGCATTTTTGGGATTGGAGGATGGCGGCCACTAAGCCTGCATTGTTGAGAGTTCCCCCAAGCTCCCGACAAACCCTGAGCCAGTCTTGTAAGCCTTTGTTCTTTCTTGGGGCTATGGCCGCTCGGCACTCCTGTGTGGCTTGCTCATAAATGAGCTGTTCTACCAGAGGTGCGGCTTGCTCCAAATCTGCAAAAATACGCTCTGCTGCCTCTGTCATTTTGGCCACAAAATCTGAGAAGGACTCCTGAGGTCCCTGGACGATCTTTGTTAGTTGTCCAGTGGCTTCACCTGTGCGGGAGAGCGCCTTCCAGGCCCTAATAGCCTTTTCATCTGATTCAGAACTACTAAGAACTGGCTCCTTGAGCTCACCTAGTGATGAGTATAGGCTCCTTCTCCTAGAGACCTCCGCTAATTGATCTTTTTTCTTTTCTTTTTCCTTCTCCTTCCTTCTAATCTCTCCCCAGGTATTCTTACCTGACCTAAACTTTTCCTCAGGTTCAAGACCCGTGGAAAGGCCTGTATACTTATTTTGTGTACCATATTTCCTCTTTGCTCCTACTCTCTCTCCCCGCTTTACTTCTGATAGATTGCCCTGAATTTCATCCAGAATTTTCAGCCCTGCCTTAACCGCTTGATAACATGTGAAAAGGAACAAAAAGGCTCCTAACACTAGAGAAAGTTCAAGGCCAAACATACCTTGTAAAGCTATTTCCCACTTTACTTCTGATAGACTGTCTTGAATTTCGTTAGAAAGTTCAAGACCAGACTTACCTTGTAAAGCTATACTTACGGGTACCCTGTTCCCCAGCTGAAGAGTTCTGAATTCACGCAGTTGAATCCTTCTCAACAGTCTGTGTTGTGGGAACACTTCATTACCACCATTCCCCAGCTGAAGAGTTCTGAATTCACGCAGTTGAATCCTTCTCAACAGTCTGTGTTGTGGGAACACTTCATTACCACCGTTCCCCAGCTGAGGAGTTCTGAATCCAGGCTGGATCCTTCTCAACAGTCTGTTTTACGGGAACCTTTATGACCGTGACCCGCAGTTTTGGTTCCGGAATGAGGGATCTTCCTTGCGCCGGTGATGGTAACCGTCCTGGGTTTTCTCGTCCCGGGTTTTCTCGTCCCAGGTCTTCTCGTCCCAGATTTCGGCACCAACTCTTACCCACGTTCTCGCGACCGGCCAGGAAAGACGCAACAAACCAGAATCTTCTGCGGCAAAACTTTATTGCTTACATCTTCAGGAGCAAGAGTGCAAGAGAGCTAGAGTGCAAGAGCAAGAGAGAGAATGGCGAAACCCCATCCCTTTTTAAGGAGAATTATTCTCCGCCTAGGACGTATTACTCCCTAATTGGCTGCAGCCCATCGGCCGAGTTGTAGTCACGGGGAAGGCAGAGCACATGTAATGGAAAACTACCCTTGGCACATGCGCAGATTATTTGTTTACCACTTAGAACACAGGATGTCAGCGCCATCTTGAAACGGCGAATGTGAGGGCGGCTTCCCACAGCAGCTATATCAGGCTTCTGTCAGCAAGTACTTGTTGGCATCCACAATAATATCTGAGTTTGGGACTATATATGGGATGGATCCCTAGGTGGGACAGTCTCTGGATGGCCTTTCCTTCAGTCTTTGATCTACATTTTCTCTCTGTAACTCCTTCCATGGGTATCTTGTTCCCCCTTCTAAGAGGGACTGAAGTATCCACACTTTGATCTTCCTTCTTCTTGAGCATTATATGGTCTGTGAATTTTATCTTGGGTATCCCAAACTTCTGGGCTAATATCCACTTATCAGTTAGTGCATACCATGTGTGTTCTTTTGTGATTGGGTTACCTCACTCAGGATGATATTTTCTGGTTCCATTCATTTGCCTAAGAATTTCATGAATTCGTTGTTTTTAATAGTTGAGTAGTACTCCATTGTGTAAATGTACCACGTTTTCTGTATCCATTCCTCTGTTGAGGGACATCTGGGTTCTTTCCAGCTTCTGGCTGTTATAAATAAGGGTGCTATGAGCATAATGGAGCATGTGTTCTTCTTACCAGTTGGAACATCTTCTGGATATATGCCCAGGAGAAGTATTGCTGGGTCCTCAGGAATTACTATGGCTAATATTCTGAGGAACTGCCAAACTGATTTACAGAGTGGTTGTACAAGCTTGTATTCCCACTGGCAATGGAGGAGTGTCCCTCTTTCTCCACATCCTTGCCAGCATCTGCTGTCACCTGAGCTTTTGGTCTTAGCCATTCTGACTGGTGTGAGGTAGAATCTCAGAGTTGTGTTGATTTGCATTTCCCTGATGACTAAGGATGTTGAACATTTCTTTAGGTGCTTCTCAACTATTTGAGATTCCTCAGTTGAGAATTCTTTGTTTAGCTCTGTACCCCATTTTTAATGGGCTTATTTGGTTCTCTGGAGTCTACCTTCTTGAGTTCTTTGTATATATTGTATATTAGCCCTTTATTGGATATAGGGTTGGTAAAGATATTTTCCTAATCTGTTGGTTGCCATTTTGTCTTATTAACAGTGTCATTTGCCTTACAGAAGCTTTGCAATGTTATGAGGTCCCATTTGTCAATTCCTGATCTTAGAGCATAAGCTATTGATGTTCTGGTAAGGAAATTTTCCCCTGTGCCCATATCTTTGAGGATCTTCCCCACTTTCTTTTCTATTACTTTCAGTGTATCTGTTTTTATGTGGAGGTCCTTGATCCACTTGGACCTGAGCTTTGTACAAGGAGATAAGAAAGGATCGATTTGCATTCTTCTACATGCTAACCACCAGTTAACCAGCACCATTAGTTGAAAGTGCTGTTTTTTCCACTGGATGATTTTAGCTCCTTTGTCAAAGATCAAGTGACCATAGGTGTGTGGGTTCATTTCTGGGTCTTCAATTCTATTCCATTTAGCTACCTGTCTGTCATTGTACCAGTACCATGCAGTTTTTATCACAATTTCTCTGTAGTACAGCTTGAGGTCAGGGATGGTGATTCCACCAGAAGTTCTTTTATTGTTGAGAATAGTTTTCTTTTTTTTTTTCTTTTTTTTTTTTTATTTTGTAGCAATAATTTTTTTCTATTTTTTATTAGGTATTTAGCTCATTTACATTTCCAATGCTATACCAAACGTCCCCCATACCCACCCACCCCCACTTTCGATATCCTAGGTTTTTTGTTATTCCAGATGACTTTGCAAATTGCTCTTTCTAACTCTATGAAGAATTGAGTTGGATTTTGATAGAGATTTCGTGGAATCTGTAGATTGCTTTCAGCAAGATAGACATTTTTACTAAATTAATCCTGCCAATCCATGAACATGGGAGATCTTTCTATCTTCTGAGATTTTCTTCAATTTCTTTCTTCAGAGACCTGAAGTTCTTATCATACAGATCTTTCACTTGCTTAGTTAGAGTCACACCAAGGTATTTTATCTTATTTGTGACTATTGTAAAGGGCATTGTTTCCCTAATTTCTTTCTCAGCCTGTTTTTCCTGTGAGTAGAGGAAGGTCACTGATTTGTTTGAATTAAGTTAATATTCAGCTACTATGCTGAAGTTGTTTATCAGGTTTAGAAGTTCTCTAGTGGAGTTTTTGGGGTCACCTAAGTAAACTATCATATCATCTGCAAATAGTGATATTTTCACTTCTTCCTTTCCAATTTTTATCCCCTTGAGCTCCTTTTGTTATCTAATTGCTATGGCTAGGACTATACTATATTGAACATAATATAATAATATATACTATATTGAACATGTAGGAAGAGAGCAGACAGCCTTGTCTAGTCCCTGATTTTAGTGGGCTTGCTTCAAGTTTCTCTCCATTTAGTTTGATGTTGGCTACTGGTTTGCTGTATATTGCTTTTTCTATGCTTTTGTATGAGCCTTGAATTCCTGATCTTGCCAAGACTTTTATCATGATGGGGTATAAGATTTTGTCAAATACTTTCTCAACGTCTAATGACATGATCATGTGTTTTTTTTAATTTGAGTTTATTTACATCATGGATTACATTGATGGATTTCCACATATTGAACCATCCCTGGGGTGGTTCCCTGCATCCCTGGGTTGAAACCTACATGATCATGATGGGTGATCATTTTAATGTGTTCTTAGATTCGGTTTCCAAGAATTTTATTGAGTATTTTTGTATCAATATTCATAAGAAAACTTGGTCTAAAGTTCTCTCTCTTTGTTGGGTCTTTGTGTGGTTTAGCTATCAGAGTAATTGTGGCTTCATAGAAGGAGTTGGGTAGAGTTCCTTCTGTTTCTATTTTGTGGAAGAGTTTGAGGAGTATTGGTATTAGGTCTTCTTTGAAGGTCTGATAGAATTCTGCACTAAACCCATCTGGTCCTGGGCTTTTTTTTTTTTTTTTTGGTTGGGAGACTATTAATGACTGTTTCTATTTCCTTAGGGGAAATAAGACTGTATAGATCATTAGTCTGACCCTGATTTAACTTTGGAACCTGGTATCTGTCTAGAAATTTGACAATTTCATCCAGGTTTTCCAGTTTTGTTGAATATAGCTTTTTGTAGTAGGATCTGATGATTTTTTGGATTTCCTTGGTTTCTGTTGTTATGTCTCCCTTTTCATTTCTGATTTTGTTAATTAGGATACTGTTTCTGTGCCTTCTGCTTAGTCTGTCTAAGGGTTTATTTATTTTGATGATTTCCTCAAAGAACCAGCTCTTGGTTTGGTTGGTTCTTTGTATAGTTCTTTTTGTTTCCACTTGGTTGACTTCAGCTCTGAGTTTGATTATTTCCTGCCATTTACTCCTCTTGGGTGTATTTGCTTCTTTTTTGTTCTAGAGCTTTCAGATGTGCTGTCAGGTTGCTAGTGTATGCTCTCTCCAGTTTCTTTTTGGAGGCACTCAGAGTTATGAGTTTTCCTCTTAGCACAGCTAACATTGTGTCCCATAAGTTTTGGTATGTTGTGGCTTCATTTTCATTAAACTCCAAAAAAGTCTTTAATTTCTTTATTTATTTCTTCCTTGACCAAATTATCATTGAGTAGAATGTTGTTCAGCTTCCATGTGTATGTGGGCTTTCTATTGTTTATGTTGTTATTGAAGACCAGCCTTACTCTGTGGTGATCTGATAGGATGCATGGGAACATTTCAATCTTCTTGTATCTGTGGAGTCCTGTTTTGTGACCAGTTATATAGTCTATTTTGGAGAAGGTAACATGAGGTGCTGAGAAGAAAGTATATTCTTTTGTTTTAGGATAAAATATTCTATAGATATCTGTTAAATCCATTGGCTTGATAACTTCTATTAGTTTCACTGTGTCTTTGTTTCCAGGATCTGTACATTGCTGAAAGTAGGGTGTTGAAGTCTCCCACTATTATTGTGTTTGATGTGATATGTGCTTTGAGCTTTAGTAAAATTTCTTTTATGAATGTGGGTACCCTTGCATTTGAAGCATAGCTGTTCAGAATGGTGAGTTGTTCTTGGTAGATTTTCCCTTTAATGAGTATGAAGTGTTCTTCCTTATTTTTTTTTTGATAACTTTAGGTTTGAAAGTCGATTTTATTCAATACTAGAATGGTTATTCCAGCTTGTTTCTTGGGACCATTTCTTTGAAAGGTTATTTTCCAGCCTTTTACTCTGAGGTAGTGTCTGTCTTTGTCACTGAGGTGGGTTTCCTGTAAACAGCAAAATGTTGGGTCCTATTTATGTAGCCCATCTGTTAGTCTATGTGTTTTCATTGGGGAATTGAGTCCATTGATATTAAGAGATATTGAGGAAAAGTGATTGTTGTTTCCTCTTATTTTTGTTGTTAAAGGTGAAATTATGTTTTGTGGCTATCTTCCCTTTGGTTTGTTAAAAGACAATTATTTTCTTGCTTTTTCTAGGGTGTAGTTTCCCTCCTTGTTGTTGGATTTTTCCATTTATTATCCATTGAAGGGCTGGATTTGTGGAGAGATATTGCATAAATTTGTTTTTGTTGTGGAATACTTTGGTTTCTCCATCTATAGTAATTGAGAGTTTTGCTGGGTACAGTACTCTGGGCTGGCATTTGTGTTCTCTTAGTGCCAGTATAACATCTGTTCAGGATCTCTTCTCTTCTGGTCCAGTCTATTTGGAGTTCTGTAGGCTTCTTGTATGTTCATGGGCATCTCTTTCTTTAAGTATGGAAAGTTTTCTTCTATAATTATGTTGAAGAGATTTGCTGGCCCTTTAAGTTGAAAATCTTCATTCTCATCTACTCCTATTATCTATAAGTTTGGTCTTCTCATTGTGTCCTGGATTTCCTGGATGTTTTGAGTTAGGACCTTTTTGCATTTTGCATTTTCTTTTATTGTTGTGTCCATGGTCCCGATGGAATCTTCTGCACCTGAGATTCTTTCTTCCATCTATTGTATTCTGTTGCTGACGCTCATATCTATGGTTCCTGATTTCTTTCTTAGGGTTTCTATCTCCAGAGTTGTCTCCCTTTGGGTTTTCTTTATTGTTTCTATTTCCCTTTTTAGATCATGGATTGTTTTGTTCAATTCCATCTCCTGTTTGGTATTGTTTTCCTGTAACTCTCTAAGGCATTTTTGTGTTTCCTTTTTAAAGGCTTCTAGCTGTTTACCTGTGTTTTCCTGTATTTCCTTCTTAAAGTCCTCCATCATCATCATGAGAAGTGACTTTAGATCCTTGTCTTGCTTTTCTGGTTTGATGGTGTATCCAGGACTAGCTATGGTGGTAGAGTTTGGTTCTGATGATGCCAAGTAACCTTGGTTTCTGCTGCTTCTGTTCTTACGCTTGCCTCCTGCCATCTGATTATCTCAAGTATTTGCTGTCCTCAATATATCTGATTGGAGCCTGTCCATCCTATAGTCCCAGTTGATTCAGGACTCCTCAGAGTCCAGCTTTCTCTGTGATCCTTTGCTTGTGGGCTCCTGTGAACCTGAGATTTTGGGTGTGTCAGAGTTCTTGGCAGTCAAGTTCCTCTGAGACCCTGAAATAGAGGTGTGACCAAGCTCCTTTTTTTCCTGGGATCCTGTTGTCAAAGATCCTAGGTGTGTCACAGTGCCTGGAAGTGGTGTCTCCTTTGAGGATCGTGGAGCTGTCTGGTCAGTGGTCCTAAGATCGCGTGAAGAGTCCTCTAGGGACTGTGAGGGTGTCTGCCAACTCTGTGCACAAGGTGACCAGGTACTGGCGCCAACTGGAAGGGACTTGTGACCCCAGTCAGGCCGGGTTTTCTGCTTCCCTAATGCTGTCTCAGGTCCTGCGCGATTGGATTGGAGCAGAAGTTGTGTTCTACTCACCAGTGGTCCTAAGAACACATGGAGAGTCCTCTAGGGACCTTGGGGGTGTCCGCTGACTCTGCGCCCAAGGTGACCCAGTGCTGGTGCTGACTGGGGGCATCTCTTTCTTTAGGTTAGGGAACTTTTCATCTATAATTTTGTTGACAATATTTACTGGCACTTTAAGTTGGGAATCTTCTCTCTCTTCTATACCTATTATCCTTAAGTTTGGTCTTCTCATTGTGTCCTGAATTTCTGGATGTTTGGGTTAGGATCTTTTTGCATTTTGCATTTCCTTTGATTGTTGTGTCAATGTTTTCTACAGTGTCTTCTGTGCTTGAGATTCTCTCTTCTATTTCTTGTATTCTCTTGGTGATGCTTGCATCTATGGCTCTTGACTTCTTTTCTAGGTTTTCTATCTCCAGAGTTGTTTCCCTTTGTGATTTCTTTATTGTTTCTACTTCCATTTTTAGATCTTGGATCGTTTTGTTCAATTCCTTTACCTGTTTGGTCTTGTTTTCCTATAATTCTTTAAGGGATTTTTGTGTTTCCTCCTTCAGGTCTTCTACCTCTTTAGCTGTGTTCTCCTGTATTTCTTTAAGGGAGTTATGTCCTTCTTAAAATCCTCTATCAGCATCATGAGATATGATTTTAAATCCACATCTTGCTTTTCCAATATGTTGGGGTATCCAGGACTTGGCTGTCGTGGGAGAACTGGGTTCTGATGGTACCAAGTAGCCTTGGTTTCTGTTGGCAAGATGCTTGCATTTGCTTTTCACCATCTGGTTATCTCTGGTGTTAGATGGTCTTGCTGTCTTTGGCTGGAGCTTGTCCCTCCTGTGGATCCGTAAGCCTCTGTCAGCACTCCTGGGAGACCAGCTCTCTGCTGGTGGAACTTTTGTATAGAAGGCTCTGGAAAAGCCTGTGCAGACGGCAACAGGAAGGATCCTGTTCCAGCCATTCCACTGTTCCTGTGTCCCAGGTGCTCCTTGCTGGCCCTGCTCCTGACAGTTATTGGAGAGAAAGTGGTTATCTCACCTCCAAGCCCAAGAGTGAAAGCACTCCTGGGAGACCAGATCTCTCCTGGCAGGACCCGTGCACAGTGAGCTGTGGAACTGCCTCAGCTCCCAGGTGCAGGTGGTAGACCCTTTCCCTAACTCTTGAAGTAGAAGACTGGGATTCTAATAAAGGCTAGCCAGACGCTGCAATGTGACAGGATCCCATAGCTTTCTAAGCTTTCTTGAGTTTGCATTTGAACAAGTATTTTTTTTCTGTTATGTTTTAAACACACACCCAAGCATTCTAAAGATGATTACATTTAAGATATTGCAGCGTTGGTGTTTCAGTGATGACCCTGCATGATCAACAAGCATCCTGTCCTTTAGCTACATCCTCAGACCAAGCTTTTTGTTTGTTCTTGTTTTGTTTTTTTGTTTTTTTGTTTTTATTTTTGTTTTTGACTCAGGTGTTAGGAGACACAACTTCCCACCAACCTTTAGTCCTGAGTCATGGTTCAGAATCACTCTGAAGATTATACATGTTTCTGTCAAGTGAAAATACTGATTATAAATAAATCAGAATGATGCAGAAACCTAAGGGATCTAACAAAGGAGTTAGATCACAGAGGCATCACATGACTAAGTGGATAAGTGAAGGAATACACGGTCACTGAAATATGTACATACAAATGCCCAACATTTCAAAATGGCACAAAACCAAGGAGAAACAAGAATAAAATATTTTGTGAAAGACAATCTATCTTTTCTAACAGTGGGTAGTACTATTGATTTTTGTTTTTGTTTTTCATTAAATTTGCCCATTACAGTCAAATTTGAGGAAAATACACTTGCCATGTTTCAATATTTTTAAACAAAGCTGAAACCCTTTAATAAACTGTCAGCTTGAAGTATTCCAAAAGAAGGCAGATCATTCCACGAAGCAGAGTGCTTTTCTCAACAACCTAACAATATGTGTTTATTGCGTTTGGAGCCCAGGACCACCACGCTCGATTACAGTAAAAGCTCTGCATTTTTTCCATCTGGCAATGAGAACACAAGATGTTGTGTAAACTACCAGAAGAGCTCTATTTCATTGTAATTAAAATTTAGTGTTACATTTAAGCAATAAGGCAACTCCAGGAGATGTGATTATCATGAGATAATGACCTTGGGGTGTTAGGAGGCATACAAGGAACCAAATGCCTCCAATCCTCTAAGGGGCAGGATTATTTCTACATAACAACCTCTACCTCCTCACCCCTGCCCCTGAAGCTGTATGATCATGGCAAGAAGAAAGCTTGGGATTAAGTGTACCAATATGATTTCTGTAAGAAGAGGGCATTGGGGGACTGGTATATGACAAAATTGGCATTGTGGATGCTGAAGCAGCAGTTTCAAATGAGTTGTGTTGTTTGTGCAATAATTATGCAATGGCTTTAGAATTCTCCGGACGCACATAGACCTGTCAGTGATGTCACAGTCCTGTAAGTAATCTTTAGCAAAGGCACGGATCTAACCTTTTCCCCTTGTTTTGGTTTCACGATTTCCATTCCATAATAGCAATAAGATATGACAGGTGGTACATTTCTTGAGGGTTTATTAGTCTTCTTGGGTGGTTGAAGCCATTCAGCCTTTGGCCTGAACCTCTCAAGACATCTAAGATGTATAATAATTTCCCCAAAATGCAAGGCTTGTCATGTCTTATTGCTTAATTACTTTGTACTTGCCGAGTAATTTTTCTCAAAGTGAATGCAGATAACAATGCTGCTTAGTTTACAATTTTACACTGATAGAACCAACTTCTAAAATGGAACACATGATAGTGAATGGGGGATGCTCTCTTATATTACTGTTATAAACCCTGAAATGTGGGTCACTAAAAATTATGTAAAATATTTATATTCTTTAACAACTTGTTACAGGGGGAAAGGAATAAACTAAAATTAGACCTAATATAAAATAATGGCATCCCCAAGAACAAGTCATGATAAAGAGATGGGAACCATAAGTATTAAAATAACTCTTCAACATCAAAGAGGTGGAAGTGATAATTTGTAAATAATATTTTGTAAGGGAACATAAATGAATGAAAGGAAACATTAGAGTCCCAAAGAAGCTCTTAAAATAGGCACACGGAACGGGTTTGTATATGAGATTGGAGGTGAATATATGCATAATCAATGTCACGTGGATAAGCTGAATAAAGCCATAAAGTATTGGGTTTTTTCCCCTTGGGTAGGGAAAATCATTAGTCTGAAATGAAATGCTTGGGGTTCATTTCATAATTTTATCCTTGCTTGACACATGATCACTGTGCTCCTCTTTTGTTTCATTTACCTAGAATTCTTTTCAAAAGTAAACAAAACTGTACCTTGTTTAAAACGCATCCTGTCCACACTGTACATGACATAGAAAGTGCTCTATTCGTAGATGGATAGATAGATAGATAGATAGATAGATAGATAGATAGATAGATAGATAGATAGATAGATAGACACACGTATGTATATATGTGTTGGTTTCTTTCTTTTCTTAAGTAATGTGCTTAAAGTAAGTAGAATCACTTGGTAAATGAAAATATTAGACAGACAATTAGTCTTGGTTCAACTTCCCAGATGTTCTTTTTCAATGGTATTTCTGTAAACAAGATTGAAAAATGTGAGAAATTTTCTAATTCAAGTACATGTACTCCTCTGACATGGGCTATTGATTCATCTCTAAAAAACTATTTGAACAGTTTTTCTGACACCAAAATAAGACAAACAAACCAACAAAAAAATTGAACAAAAAAATTTTTTTCAGCTTTCAAACTTGATAATAAACAACTAGTAGCCACTATGCTGATCATTTCTGTTTATCTACCCAGGGACTGAGCTACCCCCTTCTCTATGTTTATATTTTATAGTTTCATCTAAACAGAGCATTGTTTAGAATAGGATGCTCTGTTCAGGTAAATGGACCACAATCTCACACTTCTTAGAAGGCAGTGCTCTGGAGACAGTCTTACACATGAGTTTAGTAGCTGACAGAGTCCCTGTGAGATTACAGACTTTCCTGGGGATCATGTTTTATGGCTGAGCGTAACCGTCTGGTTTTCCGAAATAACTGTCTTCCAGAGTATTTCTTTCTTTCCTACAATTTTCCTTTTAATTAAATTTTGTTTTGTTTGAGGTATCTGAAACGTATTGATTATTACATTTTTTTTTTATTTTGGAGTACTTGGTTGCTATTTTGCTTCTATTTTTTTATAGCAGTGGTTCCTACTTTTCATTTGGCATTTCAAATGCTGGCAGCTGTTACCATGAGAAGAGAAGTTGTTCAGGCTGCGATTCAGCTCAGTTGGCAGAGCCCTTTCCTACGCATGCACAGTTGCCTGGGATTCTATCTCTAACAGTGTATACAGGAAGCATCGTGATGTATATCTGTGATACCAGGACTGAGGCAGGAGGAATCCTCAACATCGTTCTTGACCACGTCGTCAGTTCAAAGCCAGCCTGGAATAATAAGACCTTGTCTAAAACAAACTATGATAGAAACAAAAGTCATTCAAAGAATTCCCCCCCCCAAGAATCCTTATGCTAGCTTCATAAAACTACATTACATTCTATTCCCTAGCACCAGATAGGCTTATCATAGGACCCCTTGGATTGTTGTTGAAATATAACTTAAATATAAGCACTTCTACTTCAGGAGAGTTGTTGTAGTCTACAGTCTCATCATCAATTTCATTTACCTAGCATTGTTTCTTCTTGTGGTAAATTCTGATAATGTAAGTTTCCCAGGCACTTATATTTACTGTATCTGCGAAATCTTCATAAAATTTGCTTCATGGATGCAGGCACTATTCCACATTTATCCTTATATTATAACATCATCTAGCATTTCAGAAAGCTAAGTATGTTGTGAATGGAGGAGGTTTCAAGTTCATTTCCCTGGGCTGATTGTGACATTGTCTTTGTTGCCTGTTTTTGGCTCTGAATGTGAGGCTGAGGAGAAAACTTCCTAATGAAAGCAATGTCAGGATTACACCGAACCAAACCCTTTCCGACTTTAAATAACAGAACAGAGAAAGACTCTACTAGCTACCACACGATCCATAATATATCACTTATGTATTTATATATTCACCAGAAAGAACAGATTAAAAAAAATTAAAGGTTCTGTTGGGATTTTTAAAACTGAGTTGCTGATTCTATTCTAAATGTATATTTTCTGTTTGCAGGTTCTCTTTTTTTCCAATTAACTTGTTGAGTCAGTCTTAACTGAAAGCCTTGTCATGAAAAATTAAAGAAATAAATAATAGAAGTTCATAAAATATGTGAGAAAAGCATCAATGGATGCCCCGGTGGGAAAATCCTAAAGGTTAAAATGGCACACAGCATCATAATACACAAATAATAACAAGACATTTTAAGAAAATTAATGCAATAGATCTTGACAAAAGTATTTTTCCTGATATCAAAGGTATTGACAGAGCCAGTATTGAAAAACGAAATCAATGCACCTGGAAATCCAAGACACTGTTGACCCTGAAGACAACTCTTTGATAGTCTAGTTCCTGGGAATCATGAATGCCAGTACAAAAATAAAATAAAATAAAAATAAAAAAAAACTGCCAGCATGAGCTGAGTGAGCTGAGCTTCCATCTTCTCCAACTTCCTCTTTTCAACCTCACAAACTGTGAAAGATAACAAGCAGTCACTGAAAGAAACTACAACCCATCAAACTCACATTGTCTTATTAGCCTCTTCAAAATAACAGAGAGGGGCCCCTAAGTGAATTAGCACCACGCCTACTGTGTGTCACCCCATCTCACCAGCATCTGGGGCCACACAGAGGACTCAGCAGAAACTGCCCCTTTCACTTCAAGTCCTTGGCCTCGATCTCAGAGCCATCAGTCCAAACTGAGTCTCTGCTTACATAAATGGCTTCCTCGTTGCCTGGTTGAAGGGAATTAGCTCATCTGAAGCAGCCTAGTGACAAACCCATCTTGATGAGAACAGATCATATAGTCCCGGTAAATTAGCACACACCAAATCTAGGATGTGCTGAATCCTCACTATGCCAACAGACGCAGAGGTAGTGTCAGCAACAGAAAACGGCCTTCAAGAAGGCTGCTTCAACTAAGGCTTGCTTCTGGAGCTTAATTGAGGCTCTGACTAGACCTAAAGGGCTGAGTCTTTTTCTACTAACTCACTCACAGGCTGTGTCCTCTCTAAGTTCATGAATTTATTTATTAACTTTGGAAAAGTTTTAATGTACCTCCCAAAAGTCCAAAAAGACTTCTTCATGGCAGCGTTTAAAATCCTGGCCCTACCTAGCAAACACAGAAGTGGATGCTCACAGTCAGCTATTGAAAGGACCACAGGGCCCCCAATGGAGGAATTAGAGAAAGCACCCAAGGAACTAAAGGGAACTGCAACCCTATAGGTGGAACAACAATATGAACTAAGCAGTACCCCGGAGCTCTTGTCTCTAGCTGCATATGTATCAAAAGATGGTCTAGTCAGCCATCACTGCAAAGAGAGGCCCATTGGACTTGCAAACTTTATATGCCCCAGTACAGGGGAACGCCAGGGCAAAAAAGTGGGAATGGGTGGATAGGGGAGTGGGTGGGAGGGTATGGGGGACTTTTGGGATAGCATTGGAAATGTAAATGAGGAAAATACCTAATAAAAAGTATTTAAAAAATAAAAATAAAATCCTGGCCCTGCCTTTGCTGTAATTCACAGCTACTGGTCAGCCGGAGTTGGTCCAGAAAGGTTGCTGTGCGGTCCGTCACAGCACCGCATCCCTGTTAGGATGCTGGAGGTAAGAAACTGGAGCACCAAGTTTCATGAGAGAAGATGGAAAATGTTCAAAATCACATGTGCGATGTGATGTTTATTATTGTGAATTCACTAAAAGATCATGATGTATATATGATTTGTTTTTTACATAATTCCAACTCCTTATATCTGATTTGGTATCTGGCAAAAGCCTGCATAGATCAATCTGTTATCTATCTATCTGTCTGTCTGTCTGTCTATCTATCTATCTATATATCTATCATCTATCTATTTATCCATGCATCATCTATCTAGTCTCTAGACAGAGACAAAAAAATTACTGAATCTGGAAAAGGGACTTATTCTGAGGCTGGAAAGTCAACCTGCTTTGTATCTTTGTAATTTTTTTTTAGTTTTAAGTTATAACAAAATTAAATACTAAGTCTCAGAACTATAAAGATGAAAAGCATACGGGGGGTATTCCCAGTAAAGGTTCCTACTCACAATGTGAGAGGCCCTGGCTTGGACTCTTGCACCAGAGCAAGAAAAGTAAAAAAGAAGAAGAAGAAGAAGAAGAAGAAGAAGAAGAAGAAGAAGAAGAAGAAGAAGAAGAAGAAGAAGAAGAAGAAGAAGAAGAAGAAGAAGAAGAAGAAGAAGAAGAAGAAGAAGAAGAAGAAGAAGAAAAGGAAGGAAGGAAGGAAGGAAGGAAGGAAGGAAGGAAGGAAGGAAGGAAGGAAGGAAGGAAGGAAGGAAGGAAGGAAAATGCAGCATAAGATGAACATAAAAACTGAAAGTTATACCTGTTTCTGTGCTAAATATTAAAGATAAAAGTTTTCCTGAAAGACCAAGATGCTGAGACGTCACCAAAGTAGATCTATTGGAAAATCGCATGGTACTGCATACATCTTCCGTGCCTTGCCAGCTTGACATCCCGAAAGAGTTTTTAAATTCCCCTTCCCTTTTCCAAACAGATGCGTTCACAGAGGAGCATGCATGGTGCTTCTGTCTCCCACGGGCCGCAGTAGTGCTGGGGTTTATATAAAAGACAATAATATTTAATATTTCATAGTTGATAGATGGATTTCCAAGCTTTATAATCTTTGTTGTCATACCGTATCTTAAAAAGTCAAACCTCTAATTCTCTTATGCGCGTGCTTCTACTGATAAAAGCAAAGGGACGGACGGGACGGAGGACACAGTATAGCAGTAGAGAGCCCGCTGAGCCGGGACAAAACCCTGGCTACTGTCTCCAGAGCTCATTCAATGGGTCTGATATGATATTGCTCTGCCATCATCTAAAAGTCTGTTTTCTAACTAGAAAATTTATTGGAATCTGAAAAGCATCTCACCTGGGATCAAGATAGGTACCTCATCAATGAAAAATGATTTAAACTGAGGATGAACGGGAAAAAAACAACAGATGTCTTTGTGAATCTGGCGTTGGAATTCATCACGATATTACAGGGTTTGTACCAGCGGCTTAATTTCTCTGCTATTTCCCACCCACTGTTCATGACCCTGGGAGGATAGTAATGGAATAACAGTAGAATTAGCAAGAATAATTTTCTGCAAAGAAGACAAATGCATCAGAGGGAGAGAGAAAATATTCATGTCAACAGCCAAAATTATATATTTGTGCCAGTAGCACTAGGACTATGTGTTGTTGCAGCCTCCCAGCTAAAACTGAGGTCTACAAAGAGCAGTGGAGGTGAAGACATAGTGGAAACTGATGTCAGATATTGCCCGCATGGGGAATTTAAATGATGCTAACTTGTAACACATTTTGCTTCGAAATAAGAATACAAACTCAGAACAACAGCCAACTGTTTCTCTGAAATCCTGTGAAGCCCAAATGAATCTCAATGAGGCTCCCCTCCTCCTAAAGACCTCAGAAACACTCTGCCTTAGAGGCCAAAATTGTGGATGTTTCCATCTGAATAAAGGAGCTTGACAGAGTGTCAAAATTTAACACCATGAAGCTTCGACTACTACTCCCCCAAATAAACTCCACATGCAAGTTCAGAAAGCAGCCAATAAGTGTCCTACAGTGTGTATATGCTTTGTTGCCTGTGTGTCTGACACAAGTGCTTAATGGGTTACCCTGCGGCCACATTACCACCAAAGACTAGAGATTCTTCCTCTTAGCAAAGATTCCTCTTAGCACTCACTGAATGCCCATTGCTCAACTCTGCGCAGGTTTCAGGACTTCCCCTTCAGGCCAGTCATCCAGTCAGGACCTCTGAATGAAGGATAACGTAGAGAGCAACCATGATCACAGCAACAAAGAAGAAGAGAGCCATTTTTTTCTTGTTTTTTTTTTTCCCTGTTGTTGTGGTGGTGGTGGTGATGGTGGTAATTTTGATGTGTTAAGTTTCAAACCCATACCCTCCCACTTACTGAACTACCAGTGTTACACCTAGCCCTAATTGATATTATTTTGCATAGCTGTCAAAGGCAGAATATTTTTTAAATACCGGAATTATTTTTGCCACCTAAAATACGTATTTTGTCATATTTTTTGTTATGTGAGAGAGAGAGAGAGAGAGAGAGAGAGAGAGAGAGAGAGAGAGGATTCTCCCAAAAAGTAAAAACGAGAAAGAGAAAAAACCTTAGAAGACTTCTCAACCAGGACCATGAGAGCATCTGTCTGACCAATCCCTAGGAGTTACTGTCTAAGCTCTACACTTCTAAACAGAGTTGGAAACTGCAGTACCCCAGCTTGGTAACTTTACCCCTGCAAAACCCACATCCCCAGGAGTAAGTGACTGTATGTAGGAGACACCTTGCCTCTGCAGATAAATAAGTCTCATTTACTAGGTCCCACTGTGCTTCCAAGGAGGTAACCATATCTGGCCATGCTGGGCTTGGCCAGCTTAGTCCACTTCCAGTGATGCTCCATCTGGGCTGGAATGGCAGGTACAGAAAGGGTATTTCAGAAGGAACTGATGATGCAATGCTTTTCTCAGGGACTGAGAATCAGCCTAAGAACAGCATTTAGGACATTTTAGAGTGCTCCACACTGGACCCCTGTCATCCTAAAGTCTGCTGGAGGATTTTTGAGCCCTTTGAAGTTCTCTCTGAGAGCTCCAAGAGCATTTTCCTGATAGGAAAGAAGGCAGAGGCCAGGAAAATTCCATAAACATTGAGATGATTGTTCCTTGAACTTAATAATCATGTCTCAAAATCAATCACTGTAAATAAAACTGGGTGGTGGTGGTGGTGGTGGTGGTGGTGCATGCCTTTAATCCCAGCAAATGGGAGACAGGGGCATATCTCTGAGTCTGAAACCAGCCTGGTCTACAGAGAAAGTTCCAAGATAGCCATAGAGAAACCTTGTCTCAAACACCCCCGCCCCACACACACACACACACACACACACACAGTATTGCAAATAAACTCTAGATGTTACATATTGCCCTGTATATCCTACTCTCTAGAATTTGTTTCATTGTGTCTTGTTTCTCTCTTTCACTAGACACGAACCCCATATGGAGAGTTGACTCAGCTATATGCTGCATGACCTTGGCACCATGGTCGTCACAACCTGAGGGTGTTCCTGGACTACAGTGGATACCTAGAAAGTGCCTTTGCACCAAATGAATGCTAGAACAGGCTTGCCAGCATGACAAATGGCACAGTTGCTCCAGAAGATGAGTAGGTGGAGTCAGACTTTCACATGCCTGTTTTTCCACGTCCCCTGGACACCACTAGAGTCGAGCAAACAGATCCCAGAGTCTAGGAGAAGAAGATTCATCTTTAAGTGAACTTCAGACTCACTTTCCCATAAAAGTCATGACTGTTTAGTCATCTTAGAAGACCCAGCAAGGACTCTTCAGTATACCACAATATCTACACCAGAGCTTGTGACAATTTTAACTGGCTGGAAACAGCAGACGTAGACATAGATCAACAAACTGACAAAGATGTCTTCCAAAAGCTTGTATCAAAGCGCTCCCAGCCAAAGTCTGAGATCACTCTGAGTAAATGTCCCTAAAAGTTGGGTGGAATACAGCTTTCCATGGGACTTAAAGAACTGATAACTTGTCTTCTACAACAAACTGAGGAATCAAGAGAGAAGTATCACTCCAAAGGACATGAGCCTTTATGGCTTTGGTGTTTATGAAAACATAGGTGTAGTCCTGGCGACTTTGGGGATTTTCACAGCCGTAAGATTCAATGTTTAAGAAAAAGCCCTAAAATAGCTTTCAGACCTTCACTGCATACTTTTATGGAACTACAGAGTCTGATAAAACCTAGGGAAAAATAGTTTATACAGGCTACAAATAGGTTAGTAATTCTTGGTACATTTTAGAGTATTCTGAATAGTAATGTTCTCTTAGGGAGTGATTTATGGCCCTCCCTAAATCTGATCTCCAGAGCTGACTTAGGCTAATTTCTAGATTCTCCTGCATCTACTTATATCTCGTTCCTCATATATTTTCAATGCTAAATGCAAAACATGTACACTATCAGTGGCTATATTTTTAGATGGGGAATGCAATTCCCCCCCATAGTGGCAGTACAACATCCTCTCCGTTATAAATATCTTCACTTCAATGAGAAAAGATGATGAAATTCTTTTTGAAGACTCTCAAAGGGCTTGCAGATTTTTAAAAATATTACCGCCACTTTGTTTGGAAGAAATACAGTTTGGCCGTAAAGCCATCATTTGTGAATGGATTTATGAACATGATACACATTTGCATGCTGTGCATGGAAACCTTGCACCAAGGACTGGTTCCAAACAAGGAAACTGTTGTAGTAAGAGTTTTCTCAACTATATTCTCACTAACAAATTTCAAGTCCCCCTAATCCAGTGATTGTAACTGTAAGTCAAAACCAATTTTTTTTTGAGTAATTTTCCATGGAGTAAAGGAAATTTCTTCTCTTTTCCTTTTCTTTTTTCCTTCTTTTTTTGAAATAGCAATGAAGTTTTGCCATCAGTTTGACGAGAGCAACCTACAGTCTTGACAACATCTTGGGCTGCCTAAGGGAAATTCCTTTCTATATAGAATGCAAAGTACTTCTTTTTTTCTTTTAGTGAGACAGGGCAAGTATCTTTCTTTTCTTCTGTGGCACGCTGAGTATTTACAGTCTGTCTGTAATTGCCTTCAAATATCTTATTATCATGGAACCAGGTATTTAAGAGTCTTTTAAGTATTATTTTACCCTGCCTCTCCACGTGCAAGATGCTGAGGCAGGAGGATGATAAGTTGTAAGTTAGCCAGGGCTGCATACTGATATCTGTCTTAAAAACAAACACAAACATCAACACAGAGAATTACCTGCCAAATTTATTCAACAATCCTGACTAAACCTGAGAAATAGTGCTGGTAAAAGAATTTATTTTTACAAAGTAAGCAAATTGGCTTAAAGAAGCTTACATAAGATATTCCATCATTATAAAGGAAGGAAGCAATGGTGGTGGTTGTATGTGTGATGTTTTATGCTTAAAGATGCTGAGTGATGATTAGCTTGGACTTAGGGGACCTGACAAAGCTTTCTGAGAAACTGCCGTTTTTTGTTGGGATTGAACATTTGTAGGATTGTAGATATTGGCGTGTGAAGGGTGTCTGAGGGATGTACAAGGCCTGCAATCCAGTGATTGGAAATCTCATCTCAAATCTGCAGTGAGCTCAGATCAAAATTTCATGAAAGCAAATGCTTTGGATTGATATTGGAGATGTAAAATGAAGCCCAAGGCTTAATGCACACTTCTCAATAACTATAGTAAAGCAACCCTGAGGGAATGTGGTGAGTGACTAAATTATTTTCAGTAAAATCGTCTCCAAAGATGAGATCTATATTTTAAGTACCCAGTGTTTCCACACAGAGGTAGTACAAGTTAAGTTTCTATATTTTGACTGGTTTTTTTTTTAACTGTACTTCCTGTGAGAAACAAGAATCCCCTTATAAAGTAAAATGCAAAGCAGAATACATTTGGCAGATCTCTCCACACACACGCAAAGCACCTTTATCACACCAGCAGCTGCTTTGGGTACCAGTGTTTCATCCTGTCAATGAGAAAATCCTGACGAGCTACTGAAGGCATGGTTATCTTGACAGCCATCTTCATGTAATATTCAAGATAGCTTTTACACAGCCTCAGTTATAATATTAGCCTGAGATCTAATGCTTACTCTTTATTTAAAGGATGATGGGCTTAATTTGAGGCTTTCTTCGCTGTGAGCCTGTTCAGACTCCGAATCCTCCTGGGCAGACTTTACTTTAACTGACCGTAAACTTGAGAAGTTCCTAGCCAAGTCCCTGTTCTTACAAATACTCAGCCACAGCTTAATCCAGACTTCTCTGAAGAGCTGGTTTGCCAGCTTTCCACTGTGTGCTGGACCTGACCTTTGGGTTCTGTAGCCACTGAATTGCTAACATCTAAAAGAAGAAAGAACAATCTTATGGATTCTACCTTGGTTAGAATAGAGGGGGGAAGTCTATGAGATTAGCTGTCGCAAAGCTATTTTACCGTCATTAGCAGTCGACAGAAGATTGTTGGAATATAGTTCATCAGGTTGAAAGTTATGTTTGGAAAGAAAGGAAGGAGAGGAGGAAGGAAGGAAGGATAGCAGGAAGGAAAGGTGGAAGGGAGGGGAAAAGAAGGAGAGAGAGATGAGGGGATAAGTTGGGAAGAGAGAGGAAAACTGAGCCAATACTTACAAACTTTCAATATTTAGTCAGACTTTCCTGTCTCTCTTTCGATGTCATTTGATGTACAAGTCTAGATTCTGAATCAAACAGCACAGTTAGCCCAGAAATTATTACTGATTCTAGGTTCTCACAAAGCTTTATAATAGGTTCTTTATTTCTCTTGAGCACACCAGGAAACATAAAGCCCCCTCACAAATTGTGAATCAAGATTTTTGGCAGCAATAGAGAGCTCACTGTGTCATGAGAGGAGCATTGCATATACCGTTTAGATGGCACATATACGGTGTAGATGGCACATAGTCAGTCCACAGTGTAATACACTACCGAGAGCATGCTGTGGGTGGCACTTAGTGAGTCCACAGTGTAATACACTACAGAGAGCATGCTGTTTTCAATGTTTTCCAGTATTGGTGCATAACCGCACATTCATCTGCCGATGCGTATGTTGTACGATGATCTGTCAGTCTCATTCTAAGAGGCCCCCAAAGCAAGACAAAAAGGAAAAGAATTAAACTTAGTTTCTGTCCGTCTAACTATTCTAATTTATTTTAGATATCTTCAATATTTTACATACATTTCCAATCTATAAGTTTCTTCCACTGTTCATCTTTTCTCCCAGATGGCACCTTAGAAAGAGGAAGAGGCAAGGTTTTAAAGAAGATCTTTAAGAAGGAAGGATCAGGAGTCCACCAGCCGGTCTTGTCACTGTCCTCCAGCTGTGTCAGCCCACTCTCACCTCACGTCACTTTTCTGGTGACTTCCTTAAGAGTTGCCATCGCCCTTCATGATGGTTACTTTTATTTCTCAACTTTATACAATCTAGATGAACCTGTGGATGGAGGCTCAATGCGGAAATGCCTGGACTTCATTCACCGAGAGATGGATAAGCCATTTTCTTAGTGGTGTTTATTGAAGTGGGAAGATCTACCCTAAATGTGGGTAGTGCCAATTTTACATGCTAGCCCTACACTAAATGCAAAAGCTGGAGCGACTGAGCAGTAGCATGTAGATGTGACCTAGATGCCACATAAGTCCTGCCACCTTGCTGCCTGTGCAGGAACGGACCATAAACTGCCATTGTAAGCCACATAAGTCCTTTCTCCCTGAAGTTGCTTCTGTCAGGAGATTAAACTAAGATAGGCTTGCTGAGCAGGTCCCATCTCATCAGCACCTGAGTACTGAGAGCCTCAGTACAAGGCACAGCTTAAGGTGTCAAAACTCCAACCTTCCTCACCAAAATATGCTGAGCATGTACTATAAGGACTATCCCTGTGATACACACTATGTGGTACGGACAGTTCCAAATTTACCAGCGTAGGATGTGGGTCCCGGGAGATTAGGCTTTATTCATCCCCTCCTCTTCGAGGTCAGTCTCCCTGTTTCTTTCCGCGGTCACCACTGCTGGTCTTTTATTTACCTTTCTCATCAGTAACACAGACTACTTGACAGAAGCAACTTAATGGAGGAAAGGTTTATTTTGGCTTACAGTTTCAGAGACATCTCAGTCCATCACTGTAGAGCAAGCATGGTGACTGGATCCACTCTCAATGGCTGGAGTCTGTGGCTACCGCTCATTATGTTAAACTAAGAATCAGAACGTACAAGCTGTAAACAAAAGTGGCTTTAACCTTCCAAGTTTACTCCAGGTGATTTATGTCTTCCTCATTAAACCCCAGGTCCCAAAATTTTCATAACCTCCCAAAACAGAACCAACAGCAGAGATAAAGACTTCAAATATATGAACCATACCATCCAGTAAAGCCAGCATTCCTCCACACCAAACCCAAGATGCCTCCTTGATTCAATGCCACATCAAGGATGTGTAGCCTTTGGGGGCAGGATTTTTTCAAGAATTCTACAAGACCAAAACCATTCTCATAATGCTAGAATACATATTCTTTAACTCTTTCTCTCATTCTCCAAGAAGCACACAGTGGGGTATAGACATACATTTTTTGCAACCTACTTTTAATTAAGGCTTGACCTCTCCTCTAGCCCAGCACACACTAGAGGTAGTGGAAGAGAAAAGTTATTAGGATATGGGGGAAGTCGACTTCTTTAGCAATAGTTCCTTGGAGATGTGCTTGATCTTCTTTGGCAGTAGTTCAGTCCCATAGCAAACACCAGCTATGACTCAGCAACTGGAGAGCAGTCCTCTAAGCAGGCAGACAGCAGGTACACAGGAGCAGCTAGAGTCCAGTCCTCTAGGCAGTCAGACACCAGGGACTAACCAGCAGCTGTAGTTCAATCCTGAAGAAACCACCAGGCTCGCCAACCTGCCTGAGGTGTGGCCTCTGAAGAGTCAAGCTGCCACTGGAACCTCACAAGCAGTTCTTGGCAAGTTTTTCTCAATGGCAGCGTTACCACAAGTTGAGCTCAACTATGCTATGTAAGGTGAGCCAATCAATCCATTTGATTCGTTAGCAAAGAATAGTGATGCTGAGCAAACCAAACCAATGCTCAGTGCTCGCCTCCCACAGTCTCTGGGGTCATATTTATACTCCTTCATCAAATGTCCTTTCACGTGTCTGCTATATTCAAACACTGTTTCTCACCTGTGTCTGCTTTAGCAAGACATCCTTTCACCTGTGTGCCCCAGCAAAACATTTTTTGACATAACTAACTTTCTAAAGAAAGTAGAAGTTTCCACTTCAGAGGGGTCTCCAGAATGAATCTGATGTGTAATATCTCACAATAGTCACTATAACAAAAATGTAAAACGCGTACACAATCCCACTCCTCTAACCACTTTCTTTTTGTTTCAGAAAATATAGAGGTTTGAAGTGAAAACATGTCATGCTCAGTGAGTTTATTTAATCATATTTTAATTGGAGTGTAACAACTGCACACATTTATAGAGCACAGCATGATTATTCTGATACATGTATACAATGTATGGTCATCAGATCAGTCCTGTAAAATATTACTCCTGCCACTGAACTGCAATACCTAACCATTATCCCGGACTCCGATAACCATTCATCTGACCTGCATATTTGTACAATCCATCTATATTGATACTTTTAAACGAATTAATAAATAAATATTTTGGAAACATTTTAGTCTTAAAGTCTCAAGAAAATATCAATAAGCAGGATAATAGTAAATTCTCTCAGATCCTCAATAATTTTTTAAGAGTGAAAAAGACATCCTGAAACCAAGCTTACAAGGCCAGACACTTTATGATGATCTAGTTTCTCGGCTCACTTCTTTCCCATAGCAAAGTGAAGGATTATCCATAGATAGCCCATCACCACCACCACTACATAGACAGATGGATCATCTTGCTACAAAAATCTAAAGAATCATCATTGATCCAAATGCTTCCATCTTAACACAACCAGTATTCGCCCTCTTGGACAGTAAGCTTGGGAAAGTGAAAAGTTCAGATGCTGAGAGTTATATAATTCAGAATGGGCAGGGATATAAAAACTGCAGTTCTGTCATTTTGCCCAAGACACTGTCCTCTGATTTCAGGAGAAAAAGCCCAGTGACTTGATTCCTGCTCCAGTGGTCCAGGGACCAAGTGATAAATGCTGACCTAGAGTTGAAGCTGACATTTTTGTTCCCTGAACAACTTTGGCTCTTTGAGAGATCCAGGCAGCAGAGCTGAGAAAAGTGTGAGCCTCCTGGGGTGTCGTGGAACACAGTCCTCAAAGGAACTCATAATGAAGAAGCTCAAACATTCAATGAAGAGCAAACTTTCCTGACACACAGGGACTCCAGAAGAAATGGGAGGCTAATTCCTGCAGCAAACAGGTGGACACTGGTGCTATTAATCTTAATGAAACAGCTCTACCATCGCTGGTAAAGACCAGTGCATGCATATGGATTATGGGCCTATGATAAACACTGACATAACAGAAGTTATCACAGAAGTATAATGAGAGCCATATGTTTTAATTTTGTAGCAGACAGAATTAAATTATTCATTCTTATCTAGCTATTTCAAAATAGCTATTTCAAAATGTGAAAAATTATAATAATTACAAGTAATAATATTGAAATGCTGTGTGTTGTTCCCAATGCTTACTTACAAGTGAACATTCATCTGACTGTCTGACAAACTCTGAAATTTCTTCCATTTTACTTGTTATTATCAACAGAATTGCCTTTACGCTCATATCCCACTTGATGAATCAGTTCTATTAAATCGACTCCTATTGCTCTGCTCACTTAGTTCAAGTTTTCCAGTACCTAATTTTTAAAAAATCTGTTTGAGAATACACATTTTCCATACCCAGTATTGTGTCCTAAATACTCTTGCTTTAGGTTTTGTTTTCCTTGATTTCTTTTAAATTTTTGAGGTAATTGAATTACATTCTTTCCTTCCCTTTTCCCCTCTAAACTCTTGTATATTCCTCTCCTCTCTCTCCTGAAAATTCAGTTTCTTTCTATGCTAGTTGTTACATGCATATATATGTGAAAGTATATACAACGTATATGAATGTGTAATCATATATACATTTTACATAAACATATAAAATATACATTACACATATATGTATATATTCCTAACCAATTGGTTGTCCAATTTTAAATAGTGAACCCTGAAAACATACATACAGGTAGCGTTATATTGACTAAACTATGAAATTCATTTTGACGCTATTCTTTTCTTTTTAAAGATTTATTTATTTATTTATTTATTTATTTATTTATTTATTTATTTATTGTATATGAGTGCATTGTAGCTGTACAGATAGTTGTGAGCTATCATGTGGTTGCTGGGGATTGAACTCAGGACCTCTGCTCCCCACGGCCCCGTTGGCTCCAGCCCCGCTCACTCTTATTACTATCATATTTGTTATAGAGTTAAGAAAACAATTTGTCCAAAATTTATACAGTTAGAAAATATTAATCAAATATGCTTCTTAATCATTTTCTCTTCAAACCTATCTTAACAGTAAGAACCAGGCACTCCATACTAAAACAGCCATGTCACATTTCAGTGTATTTGTGAGATAAAAGACATACTTCTCAGTCCGCCATCACACCCTGCCTTGTGCTCACAGATACCCATCTCAAATGGTCCTGGGAAACGCAGTCTGCTTCAATTTGCCAAGGGACAGGAACTCGCACTAAGGTTCAGCGATTGCTGCAGTCGGAAAGCTCTGAAACGGAAGCCATGTTCCTGTCATGGCAAATTAGGTCAACACGGCAAGACGTGGAGCCACGCACGGGATGATGGGATGTAAAAGTCCATTATTAACTGGTGTCCTCTCCATTTTATTTTTCCTCGCTGACATTTAACAAATTGAATTTAAGTGTTCAGAAACACAAAATGCTCTATGAGGTGGCTGGGGAGGCAGGAAGAAGAGGATGTAACTGGATAAACGGGCAGGCAACATAATAATAATAGATGTGAATATTAAGGATTCGGGAAATGTTCTTTTGATTTTTTTCTTTAATTTTTACTAATTAAATTTGTTTCTTGACAACTTAATACACGGATAGCGTGCATTCTAATTACTTTCATCCCCATCCCTCCTTATCTGTCCTTCAAAACCGCAATCCTCCCTAGAAATACCGTCCCCACTTTCATCTCTTTTTGCTTTGTTTTGAGGTCCGCCCACTCTCCTATCGGTGTGAGCATGGGTTTGGAGCTATCCGCTCGAGTCTGCTGAGCTTACCAGTGTATATGCAGCTGAAAGGTAATGGCTCTTCCTTTCCGTGAATCTATCGGTAGTCCAAAGCTCAGCAAAGAGCCCTCCCTAATCTGGGACAAACTGTGAACGTGGAAGCAACCCCAGCTGCTGTGAGTCCGTGATGACAAACGCTGGGTCCTACCCAGGACAGCAGTTTGCCATCCATATCCCTATCTTCTGGCTCTCGCTCTCTGCGCCTTGTCTGCACGGGCTTTCCCTGAGCCGTGGAAGGGGTGGGTAGTCTAAGTGTTCTGTCAGGGGCTGACCACTCAGCCATCGCTCACTCTCAGTACTTGGAGTAGCCAGGAGTCTCGACCCTCACTGTTGTTCGCTGAAGCAAGTTTTTCTACTTAAATCGGTAAATAACATTTGTCCATGTGTACAAGCACAAATATTTAGAAAGCAGTTTGACGCTATATCAGTTTAGCTAAACATCAGTAATCAGTCCTCCCGAGGGCCTAATGGCTTCTCTCTCCATGTGGTTTGGAGCAGGTTTACAATATCAGACACAGACTTCCTCCTGTAGAACAGACTTCAAATCCACTCAAGAGGATATATAGGCTACACCTATAGCAACTGTGCAGCTATTATGTACATGAGCTCATCTTGCCTGGAAAGTTGGTTTTGCAGTTCCTAAGTTTACAGCTCACTGAGACCACTGGTAAATTTCTCCTCCAGAAGCCTGAACAGCACGTTGTAGCACTATGAAAACTATGCAGTTTAATTAAGTCTTGATTTTGTCTTACAACCGAGGTCTGTGAAGTCTCCTACATTGTGGTCTTACCCAGTTATGGTAGATAACCACAGCAGTGGCTAGAGGCCACATTGCTTGGGGGATCCCTGGTGCCTCCCTGACCTACAACTCACATGAAGGGATCTCACATGTGGCACTGGAATCTTTGCTTAGGAACCCCCAACAGCATCATCTAACCATGCAGGGAACCCCCATCCCCTCTTTGAAAATTATATAATTTCGATTGGGTTGCAAGATAGTAGATTTCCATATAGCTTTCTCCTATACCCTCCATTTAGGTGAACACCCCCCTTGACCTCTTCCATCTCTCCATCCCTTCTTGATGTCCTTTAAGCTAAGCGCTCCACTACTTCTTTCCTAAGTTACTTTTTCAAATTTGGAAGAGCTGATTTAATAAACCTGTGGGTAGTTAGAAGCATGTGTTCTAAAATATATACGCTTTTAGCTATAAACAATAGTATTATTTAAAAGTTAATAAGAGCATAAACATTAAATCCACTCTAAGCCATAATGAACACAAGAAAATAATCAACTTTTATTGATATTTTTATCCATGTGCAATGTTATTATGGATTTCAGACAACAAGTTAAAAAAATGGAGAGTATGGTTTGGTTCCTAGCCGTGGCAGGAGATGGTGTAGTGGGATCCTGACTGAACCCTGTGACTGTGAGCTGTCTAGGCATGGGCATGTTACGTTACTACTCTGTGTCCTTATTGCCTTTAGGGAATGGAGGGAGTTTAATAATACCTACCTTAGGAATTTTGATAAATATATAAGCAACATGGAACATGGTAGGCACTCGATAAAAGTCAGTTTCTGGTACCATTTCAGGCTGGCTTTCCTTTTCCTGCCAGTCTAGTCTAAATGTCTTGAAAACAGAACCCAAATTCTGTATAATTGTATGGAAAAGAAATACAAATACAAATTCAAAGGACATGAAAAGATTTTGCATTTTATGATGGCTTTTGGCTTATACAGCAATGTCCAGAGTGGAAAAATATCTAGGGCATGGACTCTCTGAAACAACACTGTAGTCACCGTGTGTGTGTGTATGTGTGTGTGTGTGTGTGTGTGTGTGTGTGCACGCGCATATGCATAAATATGTACATCTTTATATACTCATATATTCTTCCCCAAATCCACTCTAATGTATTTGCTTCTTCTTAAGACCTTGTAGGGTACAGCATCACACAGATTCTTGCCCCAGTAGCCATAGCAGAAAGATTGCTTAAGGATTAGGCATGAACCATGACTATGTCACATGGGCAAGAATCATCTTCCTCAGATTACACTGATCCTGTGACTTTGTGACTGGTTTTGCTATTGGTTTTGTTTGTTTTTATTTCGTCTGTCTGTTTGTTTGTTTGTTTGTTTGTTAGATTGGGTTTTTTTGTTTTTATTTTGGTATTCATGTGGTTTTAGTTTAGCTTTTTTGTTTTTTGGTTGTTTTGTTTTGTTTTGTTTATTTGCTTTGAACACATAAGCACATCTTTCCAAGAGAGACTTGATATTCATCTTTGGCATAAGCATCCTCATTTTAAGCAGAGTAGGTGGAGCTAGAGAGAGTGCTCAATGATGAACACCAGTGAGGAAGGTGAAGAACACCTGTTGCTCTAACAGAGGACCAAGCTTCTGTTCGCAGCACTCAACTGATGGCTCAAATAATCTATAACGACACTTCCAGAAAATGTGTCACTCTCTCTTCTGACCTCTGGGGGCACCAGCCATACATGTGATGCACCTATATACATACAAGCAAACTAATCATGCACATAATAAAGTAATATAAAAAATACAAAACGTAAAAGAGAAGAAGGAATATTTTCTCCCTTTGGTTGCAGAAATTTTGTGTATAGCTAACAAGAACAACCTTGGTCCACAGCCCTCCACACATGCTAGCTTTTGCACAATCCTGTTCCAACCAGATCTCCCCATACTCTAGACATCCCCTGAAAATTCTCCTCCTTTATATGTTTTTAAGTGACTAACAAATGTATTAAAAAGGAGATACAATGAGAAAATCAAATAAAGTCAGTGGAAGTGTGGGAAGAATCAATGAAGGAGTGTTCTACAATAACAGAAGCAGAGAAATGAAGAGACACTCTTCCTTTGCTAACTGTGCAATGAACAGGATGTGGGGATGTTTTCTTCACAAATTCAAACAACTTAGCTACAGACAGAGACAAGGGCTCATAGGGGTAATGGCAAACTGGAATTCTAATACATTGTTAGTTAGACCAAACACACACAACCACTCAGGAAAGCAAATTAGCAGGTTCTCAAATGGCAAAACATGGAGTTGCATGTATCCCAGAGATATGGCTGTTGTATGCCAAATATGTTTGAAAAATCTATGCATTCAAAACAGTTAACCTTGGAACAAAGGGCCATACTGTCATTACTTATGCCAACAAAAAAATTAGAAAGAGCTCAAATATCCACCATGATAAAGCAATTGTAATCTGTCCATCATAATGATGAATAAAATATTGACAAGTGTATACTAACCTTGAAAACCATGACAAATAAATTAGAAGACACCATTCACAAGCAAAAGTACACATGATCTGATTTCATCAGTATGAAACAGCCAGGGTGGCTGAAATCACAGAGACAAAAGGTAGGTTGGATTGTGCTAGTACCATGATGTTTGCGGTGGTAAGAGGGTAAGAGTAGGTGCTAAGGACCCAGAGTTTCTTTTGACTAAAGAAAAAGGCATTGGTGATTGTGGAACAATTCTATGACTGCATGAAGGATCCCAGAAATACATGCCTCAAAGGGAGAAATTGCAGGGTTTCACATTCAACCTGTTACTAAAATTATAGAAAATATATCTAATAAAATGAACAGTCTTCGGAGTTCTCTCATTAAATTTCATTTAAAGATAGAGATTTTGGCAGTGTCGACTCACAACATTGGTGTCTTCTGGCATGGGCCTCCATGCGAGACAGTTGCTGTTTATTGATGTTTCGTGTGGTCCAGTGATTCTCATTCAGTCCTGCAATGAAAGAATCATTAAACATTAGCCAACATCACCAAAAACTAAGTATTTTTTTCATAGTCTTCAAAGCAGAGAGGGGACTAATTATCCATGAAAATAAAATATAATCAATTTTTACTCAATTCCAATGATCACTGCAGAGCCCAATGATACAGTGCTGAGTGATGGAGCATATGTAAGCTTTTTTTTTTTTTGGATGCTATTATACCCTTACCACTTTCCAAGATGTCTTTCTTATAGGTTAGGAAGTTGGACATACTTGAGATTTATGTAAGAGAAAGGTGTACCCAAATATTCAGAAGTTGACAATTTGAAAGATTATTGGCTTTATAAATTATGTCATAAAATTGTTCGATTATTTTTTATAATCTATTTTGTGCTCCACATATTTTACTAGATAATTTACATAATTCATAAACCTTAGCTAAACATTTAATATACTGCTATAGAAAGAGATTGGAGGAGTCTCTTTTCTTTTCTTTTTTCTTATTTAGGTACAGTTTGTAATATCTACAAAAGACCCAAAACTTATCAAATTCTATGCATATATCAGAAGTTGCAAACCAAGTCCTTCATTATTGTGATGATTATTTCCAGTCACTTTCTCACTAGTGATCCAAAAGATAAACTCTCTAGAAGAGCTGCAAATGTGATCAAAATATTCTATCTATATCATCCAAACTATAAACATAAAGAATCGGTCAGTCCCTCTCCCTTCCTTCCTCCCTCCCTTCTCTCCCTCTCCCTCTTCCCCTCCCCCTCCCTCTCCCTCTCCCTTTGCTCCTCACCTCCTTACTCCCTTCCCTCCTCCTCCCTCTCCTTCTTCCTATCTCTCTCTCTCATTACAGGAGACCATCTGAAGACTATAAAACCTTTTCAGTTAAACGAGGTAGGTTATCAAGGTAACAATTTCATGCTTTCTCTGAACTACTGAAAATATTGAAACACTTAAAATATAGGTGTTTGGCTGAAGGAAGGAGCTGGAATCAGTCCTAAACACTTTTTGGCAAAATGAATAGGAGCCTGCTTCTTTAAATCTTGTATTGATGCCAAATGTTCTATCTACCATCGACTTTTCACTAAAACTGTTCACCTTCCAAGTGTAAAATAATAATAATAATTAATTAAAAGTGGTGCAGCAAATGCTGTGTATTTTTTATGAAACTTTAGTAATGATTTCCATGCCAAAATGGTCCCAGCCTTCTTTACACTTGGAAAACAAAGCTGTATTTTCAATAATCAGTTAAGTGAACAGATACTGAGCCATGGAGACTTGAGTTTTAGAGATGCTGGTTTGTTTTGATTGGTGTGTGTGTGTGTGTGTGTTTCCTGATGAAAAGATTCTGTCTTTTCTCTTTTCTCTATTTCATTTTTCTCTTCAGAAGCACCTGCCACATAACTAAGCTGACTTCTGTGTCTAAGTAATTTTCACAATTACTCTGTTTTCTAAACATGCAGCTTTACAGAAGTCTTAAATCTGTTCACTAAGACTCTCTATAGTACAATTAAAGTTCAGGAAGCCAAATAGATGTGAAGGCAAACATCTCAAGGAGGTATACTCAAACAACAAGTCAAGGTGATGAAACCAAAGAACATCTCAATGAAATGGCCTGCACAACAAGGAGAGCACGAAACCTGATAGATTTATAGGATTTGTGGGCAGAAATGTCTTCCAAGGCACTCATATACCCACAGGTATAATCGTAAACAAATTAGGAATAAATATAATTACAATAGTCCTACTTTCCCAAAGTGCACCTAGATCATCTGTAAGACAGCTGTGCTCACCACTATACCTGCACCCTCACTCAGGAATTCCTGGTTCCCGTGTCTGCTTCTTATGCTTTCCTGCCTAGGTTGGCATTATGCTGTGTTTCCTTTTCTCTATAGAAACCATAGATATTGGAAACTATACAACTGCACTGTATCACTAATATCATGTCTCCAACTTACTGAATAAACTAGCAAATTTAATTAACAGTTTTGAAAAAAATCATATTTTTCCATTTATCCCAACTGCATGATTTTTGATTAATTCCTACAGAAACAAAAGAGAAAGAGAACAAGAGGAGTTCCTGGAGAACTTAGTAGAAAATACCAATGAGAGAAAAGTGGATACGTAGTCCCCACCGCCAGAACACTTGGTCCGGTAGGAACTTGTACTGGAAGCGGCTCACTCTTTAAGCTAGCTAGTGGCTCAGTGATTGATTCTAGGGTGCATTTCTCTTGGCAACAGGCTACTTCATTTTAGGAGTTGATCTACTTCCATCTTAAGTCACAGGACATTTCCCTCTGCTTAAAAATCTTTTCAACTCTCCTGCTTTACTACATAGACGAGAAGAAACTAGGAGTTTGTCCCAATCTCACAGTCTACCTCACACCTCAACCTGCCTTGCTACCCTGCAACCGGAGAACCAAGACATTGGTATCAACCCAAAATCAAGTCATCTACTTTAGACATCTATAAACTACCTTTTCACCATTTTAAAGATCATAAGAATGAATTAAAGTGGAACATCAACACAGGTTTAGCAAGTTAATATACATTTAGCATTCTAGTAAATGGTTGTCAGAGATTTCTCTGGTCCCAACCTTTGGTTATATACATCATTGTATATAAGTGGCAGTATTTGTTGTCATAAGAAAGGTATTAAGATAGAAACATGGTTCGCCTCTTGAAATATATATAACTTAATTGAGAAAATGATGCTACTGGAAATTTTTAAGTTGTAGAGTATAGCCCAGCTGTATTCATATACTTGGAGGACAAGTTAAATGAATGAAAAAATGAAGAAATATACTAATTCAGAGAAGTAAAATATTGCTTGGACTATACAGAACCTGGAGGATTATATAAAGCAAGTGAGACTTGAATGGTGGCTATAATTCACACAGGCAGAGAGAAGCACAGTCCAGGCCAGCAAGATGGGTTTAAGCAAAAGCACAATTTCAGAAAAGCTCAGTTATGATGGGGCTCGCAGGGATTCAATGCCAGGGAAGTGAACAGTTAGGGCTGTGGGGAGAAAGTGCAGTGGTGGCCAACCAAGGTCCTACACTCTCACAACATGCCATGTGGCTTCCTGGAGGCTGTGTAGTCACTGAAGCCTTCTGGTGGCAAATGACAGATTGAAAGATTGTTTTATGATCAGCTTGTCAGCCCTATGAATGATGTAGTGGCTGTACGAGAAGCAGGATGGCGATGGCATAATTAAAATTAAAAGGATTCTGTAATAGAAGAAATCAGGGAGACGGTAAGAAGCTCAAAAAGAATGGAGAATCAGGGAAAGAAGTGACATTTTGAAGAAAGAACTGGCAAATGTTAGCAACCAGTAAAATCTGAGACACAAGGGGAGAAGAAAGGGACAAATGGAGAGGAGAAAGGGATAGTGACACCTAAGCAGAAGACAGTAATAGCAAGACAGCAGGCCTAAAGCCCTACTCTCTACCTTGTTCGGGATCACAGATGAGCCCCCGGTCTCCAGGGAGGCTCATCTACACTGCTCAGTGACATACTCTCTACCCTCAGATGCCTCCTGTTTCTCAACCTACTTTGATCTGATGTTTGTTTTCTATGAATTAAAAAAAAAAAAACAGAAAAAACACCTTCATAGGATTATGTCAGTACCGTGAAGTAAGCTAGGAAGGAAATGAAAAGCCACTTCCAAAGGTGGATAACAGGAAATCAAGGTGCCATTGAACTTGTTTAAGTCCCTAATACACCGCAGAAATAACACGAAACAACAGGAGTCAGAAGTGCTGATGTAGTTTTGTGGAGGTAGGGACTGTTGTACAAATCTCGCCTATGTTTGCGGTGGCTGACACAGGAACAGGAAACCACATTTGGCAAAAGTGGTCCAAGACTTTGCCAAGTTTTCAAAGATGAAATTCAACAGGGCCAAAAAAGAAGCGGAAGCCATGCTTATTTCAAGCTATAGTCTTTGTCCCTTGTTTGTGTCCAGTGGCAAAAATGAGGCTCCACCAGCAACACTCACAGTGAGTCTATGAGGTTCAACCCAACTGGGGGAAATTACTCAACTATCAGAGCCAAGAAAGAAGTCTCTGCAATCCTAGTATCCAAAACCCATCAATCAGCTGCAAGCGAGTAGCATGTATAGGACAGTATCTAAAACTACTATTCCATTGGACTTGATGTTCAAGACCCAGCTTTAAGAAACGATCTGGTGTTTGGCCAGGCTCTAAGAACTGCATAGAACTCAACTAAATCAGTTGTGATCTTCGTCCGCCCCACACACTTCAGGGCAAATGTGCCCTCTTAAATACGAAACTATTTTGAACCTTAGCTCAGGGACAGAGCTGAAGTTTTGTAAACACTATTAATAAGTTCCCCCTATTTCAGATGTAAATAGAAGCTGTTTAATCCCTAAAATAATCAAAGAGTTAATCTTGCTTCATTCTTGCAGGAGTGGAACCCACTGGCAAGCTGTAACCATGTTAATTTTCAAACTTTCAAGTCCCTTCTCAAACCACAAAGGCCGGGAAAGTAGAGGCAAACAAAAGGGGCTGTTTGGTAAGGACAGAAATGAACTAGGCCTTTTGAAGTGTTTCCAGGGAAATGTGTTGGGAATATTTAAGTCCCCAGTGACTTGCAAAGGTTATTCATTCACAAGTGAGATAAATTCATAGCTGTCAAATTGTCGAGATGCTCTGTGTGATCACCAGGGCTTCAAATCATTTATTTTTTTTTCTAGCAAAAGTTCAATATTCTCACAGCTTCAAATTTGATCGTACTTTATAATTTGGAAATAAAGAATTGCTTCTCTTCCTCACCTGCTCACTGGAGCAATAACAGCCCATGAGTATATTAAAGCAGGCTTTTCCCTTTCATTGTGTTTTCTTTCTCTGAGTAAACCCAAATTTGTCTAAACTAGATGCTTCTCCCAATGAACTAGCTGCATATAGTTAGGAGTGTTTGGTTTCACCACACAGATTGGGGAAAACTACTGCCACTATAAATTTGAGAGTGTTAAATAGTTGACTGTATTATCTGGCATAATTGAAGATGCACTTGTTCTAAAGTCCCTCAGATAAATTTGAATCTTTCTCATTCTTCTAAGAACATTGTCTACACACTTATGAACTCCCTTATTTACTAGGAAATCACAGTGAACCATTCTGCGGTCGCATCTTTGTCGTGGGAATAATGACATGAGATGGTTTCCCTGACTGCAGAATGCATGTTCATGTTTGTGTACTCTATGCACACATGTGCAGTCGGTTCTCAATTCCACACAGGCACATATGCAGGCCAGTAGAGGACATCAAATGTCAATTTCCACCTATTTCTCTGAGCTGAAGTTAGAGCTAGGCTGGCAGCCAGCAAGCCCCAGACATCCTTCTGTCTGCACCCTCGGAGGACTGAGTTACAAACACACTCATTCATACCCAGCTTTTTATGAGAATGTCCTCGATTCAATCTCAGTCCCTTAGGATTGCACAGCATGTGACCTCAACCACCCAACCAGGTCCTTTATAGATTATGTCAGTTGTTCATTTTTAATTCAAATGTTTTACATCCTTATTAGCATATATTCATATGCAAATTAGTGGACTTCTGGTGACACTTTCATATATGTATATCCTGTATTGTGATCATATTCTTATCCCTCCTTTCTTGTTCTTCTCTTCTGCTTTCTCTTCCTTTCCTCTTCCCAAGTAGCCTCCTTTCTACTTCCATCTCTCTCCTCTTGAAATCTGCATTCCATATATGTGAAAAATATGTGACGTGTGTGTGTGTGTGTGTGTGTGTGTGTGTGTGTGCACATATATAGTAAGCCCCCCTTATTTGGCTTCAAATGATGATCTCCAGCTATATCCGTTTTCTTGTAAAGTACATAATTTCACTTTAAAAACTTTAACTACTCAGTAAAACTTAAGCTAAGAGTTAGCAAAATAATGAGCTCTGGGTAAGATAACAAGGAGGCAAGGAGCAATCAATCAGGGAGGAGCTACCACCGGGGACCCATGGTGCACACGGGGCCTTTAACCTGCTATTCATGAGCAGCATGCTTCAGCAGCTCATAAAACACCACATCAGGAGGCCCCTGTGACTGAACCCAGCCAAAACTCCTAGGCTTTGATAACCACACAAATAACAAAGACGAAGGGGCACTGATGACAGAAAGAAAACCTGAATGGACCCTCCAGCCTCACTGGAGCTTAGTAAGCTTAAAGATCACCAGCACGACCAGACCATGGTGGTGCAGAGCAACTGTAATGGTTAGTCTTAAATGTCGATTTGATGGGACTTAGAATCGCCACCAAAGTATAAACCATATGTGTCTACAAGAACTGTCTAGATTATGTTAATTATGGTAGAAAGATCAGCTGTGAATGTGGGCAGTGTCACCCCACAGGCTGGGGTCCCTAACTAAAAGAGAATACTAAATAAACCAAATAACGCCAGAGGAGTACTGATATTCACAGCTCCCTGCTTTCTGACTGCAGGCTCGTGCTACTATCTGCATCAATCTTCTGCACCCTGACTCCCACACACATTGGACTGTACCTCTGAAATGTGAGCCAAAATAAATGTGCTCTTCCTTGAGAACATTCAAGTTGCTTCTGTAAAGTATATTTTGTCGTAGCAAACAACTGATATAATTATAATCCCAGCATATGGGATGCTGAGACAAGAGAATGCATATTGGAGCAAGGCCCTGTCCAAAAATAAATAAATAAATAAATAAATAAATAAATAAATAAATAAATAAATAAATAATCCCTCATTTTAGAGGTTGTGCATCACAATGAAACACTAGTCTCCTTCCTGCTATCCTGCATTCAACATCTGTGATGGGGAAATTTGTCTTTTTTTTTTTTTAGATATCTTCTTCACTTACATTTGAAATGCTATCCCAAACATCCCCTATACCCTCCCCCACCCTGTTCCCCTACCCACTCACTCCCACTTCTTGGCCCTGGCTTTCCCCTGTACTGGGGCATATAAAGTTTGCTAGACCAAGGGGCCTCTCTTCCCAATGATGGCCAACTAGGCCATCTTCTGCTACATATGCAGCTAGAGTTCTGGGGGTACTGATTAGTTCATATTGTTGTTCTACCTGTAGGGTTACAGACTCCTTCAGCTCTTAGGTACTTTCTCTAGCTCCTACATTGGGGGCCCTGTGATCCATCCAATAGCTGACCGTGAGCATCCACTTCTGTAGTTGCCAGGCACTGGCAAAGCCTCACAGGAGACAGCTATATCAGGGTCCTTTCAGCAAAGTCTTGCTGGCATATGCAATAGTATCTGGGTTTTGGTGGCTGATTATGGGATGGACCCCCAGGTGGGGCACTCTCTGGATGGTCCACCCTTTCATCTTAGCTCCAAACTTTGTCTCTGCAACTCCTTCCATGGATATTTTATTCCCTATTCTAGGGAGGAATGAAGTATTCACACTTTGGTCTTCCTTCTTGATTTTCTTGTGTTTCAGAAATTGTATCTAGGTTTCTGGGCCAATACCCACTTATCAGTGAGTGCATATCAAGTGACTTCTTTTGTGATTGGGTTACCTCACGAAGAATGATATCCTCCAGATACATCCATTTGCCCAAGAATTTCATAAAGTCATTCTTTTTAAAAGCTGAGTAGTACTCCATTGTAGAAGTTTGTCTTTTCTAGCACCTGTAGATACTCGATGTATGATTAAACATGGGATGAAGGAGTTGGCATCTTTTATTTGTGCAATGTCTTTCTCTTTACTATCCTAACCCCTCACCTCATTGGACTCTGTGTGCACCGTGTTGCACTTGTGCAGACATGCTACTCTTTTGAGAAGCACACGTGTCTAGGACTATAATAGAGTCATGTCAAACACTCGTTCTTTGTGCTTCTCTACCCAGTCTTTGTGTTTTCTTCCCAACTTCAGCTCCCTTGCTCCCTCAGCCTTTTCAAAAAGCTCCGGCCAGATCACAAAGCTGGAGTGATCACTCAGGCTGATGATGCTACCAATGGAAGGGACCCCATATTCCTCCCCCCCAAATAAATCCTAAGGAACCTGTAACTCCTTCTATGGGATTGAGCCATCCAATCACCTCATTGATCACAGCACCCCTCAACTCTCAAATCAAGACCCCCCTACCTACTAAAACTTTTCCCACTCTGATTAAAATAAGCAGCTTATCATGTATATATTTTTTAATTTCTGGACCTCAAGATCCCAGCGTCCAGTATCAATAATCCTTAACATAGCAATTGACAGGAAGCAGTAATAAGCATAGATATATTGGCCTTGTTAACTGTTTCGGCTGGAAACAAGAAACCTAGAGGCAGAAGTGGCTAGTCTTTTCCTGCTAAGAAGACAGCAAAGTCCTTCTGTGTATGAACTGAGTGTCATGAAGCCACAGTGCTTCTATACACATCATGTCTGAAGATGACAGCACACTGGTGTGACATGCCTGAGTGTAATAGTTCTGAGAGTCGAGCTCTTTCTGCTTCCATCACCACTTGCATGTTGTTTGTTGTCCATGACCCACCAAGCAGATTGCAAAGTTAGAAGTGATCCTGGTCTTCATGTAGCCCATAGTACTCTTGAGTAGTAATGGATCACTGCTAATGGTGATGGTATAGCATATGTGAAGGCATAGATGATTACTGGACTGCAAACACTGCCAAAGGAATCTGAAACTGGAGCCTAAGAATCAAGAGCATGGGATAAGCAGAGTGGAAAGTGAAAAGTAGGTGTCTGGCTTGTGAGGTTGGAGGAGAAAAATCATGAAGAGAGGAGTTAGCTTTAAGCGGAGTATCCATGTAGCAAACAAAAGTGAAGACTGAAAAGAGTGGGAAATTAAAGTTAGGGGACTATGCAGAACCCCTAAAAGCCTTTCTCAGAAGGGCATTGTATGTGAAGTTATTAAAACTGCTATCCTGGTATTGATCTGTAGATGGAGAAGGAAGAGATTATAGCAAAAGAGACACATTAGAAAGTTATAATGGATAGAAATGATTGAGAGCAGTCGTGCACTCAGCCTATGAGAGGGAATGATGCACAGCTCCTGTGTTAAAATTTTACACAAAGGGCTACAAAGCACTCCATGCAAAGGGAGAGGCTTGAGATCAGCAAAAGGCGGAAGCAAGGTCAAGATTAGGAGCACTTGATGAACAATGGCAGACTCTGCATGCAAGAACACCTTCTTTGAACAATGATGAAACTCTGAGCCAGATAAATCAGTTTGATCCAGATAAATTCCATGAGATTCAGTTATAAATTCAGGTCATACTCAGTTCTGTCATATATATGCATATATATGATTTGGCTCCACAAAACAATTTATGCATGTTGTTTAAAAAATAAAATACGATGTTTTCACATTTTTCTTAACAAAGGCGTACTTTAGCTCAGGTCTCACACTTCACTGATATATATGTTTTTAAATTGTTTATAAATCTTGATATTTTAATGATCCAAGGAAAATACCATTTAAGTGATTCTACTGTGGACGGCCCTGCACACTGATTTATTTGTGATATGACATCATATATTTTTCAGGAGCTAGAGCTTTACAAGCAGGGAACAAATATCTAAACAATCTTGTAAGATTTTGCTGAAGTTGCCGAACAAACCTGAGTATAGAAGGAAAAACAGAAAGAAAGGTAAGCAGTTGGAGTCTAGGTAAGCTCACAGGGTAAGGTGTGCAGAAATAGTAACTATACGTAAATTCAAGACCTCAAGGGCCAATTTTGATTTGTCATTCGAAAGTACAGGTAATTTTTAAAATCCAATTAGTTTTAACTTTAATAAGAATTAGAACGGGGGGAATGTTTGCAAATTTTATATGTGATCGACTTTCATATGCAGAGTATTTTAAAAAGTCATAGTACCTCAACAATTTAACAAAAATGACCTGATTCAAAAATAGACAAATGGTCAGACAATGGTGGCACACACTTTTAATTCCAGCGTCTTAGGAGTCAGAGGCGAGTGGATCTCTGGGTTCAAGGCCAGCCTCCACAGAGTGAGTTCCAGGACAGCCAGGAAACCCTCTATACAAAGAAACCCAATCTCAAAAACAAAAACAATCAAACAAACAAACAGAGCCTTAATCTGAGAGGTGTGCCTAGTCTTACTGCAACCATGTTTGGTTGCTATCCCTGGGAAGCCTGCTCCTTTCCTGAAGGGAAATGAAGGAGGAGTGGATCGGAGAGAGAGGAGGTGGGGGAGAAAAGCTGGGAGGGGAGGGGAGAGGGGAAGCTACCATTGAATTGTAATATAGAAAAGAAGAAGAAATTTTTTTTAAAAATTAGATCAAGAGAACTGGATTTAAATTTAGTAATATATTTACGGGGTTGTGCTTGAAGAATTTGCCTCCTATAGCTGGGCATGGTGGCACACACGCCTTTAATCCCAGCACTCAGGAGGCAGAGGCAGGCAGATTTCTGAGTTCGAGGCCAGCCTGGTGTACAAAATGAGTCCCAAGCATAAGGACTGAAATTTGTATTCCATGTAAATGCATGGTTGGCATAGTGGCCCACCTGCAATTCCAGCTTCAGAGGGCTGGGGTAAGGGACCCCCAGAACAGGGCAGCTAACTAGACTAATATTAAGGAGCCTGTAGGGATGGATGAAAACTCTGCCTCCATAAATAAGGACGAGGAGGGACTAAAGAGTGATTCCCATCCATTTCAGCCTCCACGTGCACACAGATGGTACCCACACTCATACAAACATGCATACATACACATGCATGTCACATTGATCACACATACCTAAGATGATGAGAAGATTAAAAAAATCAATTAAAAATATATAGTCATGAAAAAATAATAAAATGATACACAGGACCTGAGATGTGTACCACACTGGATATGAGATAAGAAGCAGCCACCATGAAGAGACAAAATGGCCATCCAACAGCCTAAAGCAACAGGAGCAATGTCATAAACACAGAATTCGTCTTTTGGAAAGGGAGCCAAGGAAAAGAAGAAGCCTTAGGAGGAACTAGTGATCATTACGATAAAAATTCAAAACTAATATTTTTCTTCTCCTGTCACTTGCATGTGTAGTAACTAAGTGGGCTGAGTTGAAGGTGTACCTGAGCAGTCTGCAGAATAAAAACTAGCTAAAACCTCAGGCCTGGGCAGTTGAACTTCTTAACTCAGAATTTTGAATCAGCTACAAGCACACAACCCCTTTTTTAAAGCCAAATTTGAAACAAGCTTAGTAAAGCTTAGTAAATACTGGCCAAGCTTAGTAAATACTGGCCAGGATGATGGAGGATACCTAAGTCCATATCTGGGATTTCAGAGAATAGTTGCTAACTTAGTCCAGTGCCCCTTTTTTATCATTTATTTATTTATTCACTTATTTACTCACTTTACATCTGGATCACAACCTGCCCCTCCTTCCAGTCCTCCCTTCCCCCATCCCCTTCTCCTCTGAGAAGAGGGATCCCCCCAGGAAGGGGTTACTAATGCAGCCAGGCAGGATTCCCAGTAGAGGGATAAGGACACTAACCCACCAGAAAACCTTCTGCCCAAAATGTGTCCTACCTACAAGAGTGTAGGGACAAAGAGGGAGCAAATACTGAGGGACTGGCCAACCAATGACTGTCCCAACTTGACAGTCATGGACAAGAACCAGTCCCTGGCACTATTAATGATATTCTATTATGCTTGCAGACAGGAGCCTATCATAACTGTCTTCCTAGAGGCTTCATCTAGCAGTTGACTGAAACAAATGCAGAAACCCACAGCCAAACTTTAAACAGAGCTCAGGGAGTCTTGTGGAAGAGTTGCGGGAAGGATTGAAGGAGCCAGAGAGGATAATAACCCCATAGGAAAACCAACAGAGTCAACTAACCTGAGCCTTTAGGGGCTTGTAAACACTGAACCACCAACCAAAGAACATACATGTGTTGACCCTAGGCCCCAACCCCGCAAATATGTAGCAGATGTATAGCTTGGTCTTCATGCAGGTCCCCCAAGAACTAGAGTGGGGTCTATTTCAAAAGATCTTGCCTGTCTGTGGATGCTGTTCCTCTGACTGGCTGCCTTGTCTAACACACAGCCCTTTAACTTTCATGAACCCTATTCCTTCTCCTCAGAAAAAAAATGAGCATGAAGGATACTATTCCACCATCTTAAAAGTAACGCACGGAGCACTTAACATAGACTCATATCAAGAGAGAGAATCTGGCAAGTATAAGCTACTGGCATTAATACATCTTATTATCATGTTATTATATCAAAAGCAAACAAGGATGCATCCAGCGTGAGAGTACAGCTCAGCTAGTAGAGTATTTCCTAACATACTTGAATATCTGGGCTCCTGCATACTTCATAAATGAGGACTGGTAGATCACACCTGTATTCCCACTGCTCATGAGGCAGCAACAGGAGGATAATCAATGCAAGGTCGTCTTCAACTATATACCAAGTTCAAGGACAGCCTAGGGTATTGTGCCTCAAAACACAACACAGGAACAAACAAGCAAAAACATTTTTAAAAGGTGTACACAGAAAGACATTTAGCTATGAGTTCTCTTCAAGTGAAGGTTAAATATGGTGAACAAATCAGAGACCAGTCAACTTAGTAAAGATATCTGCACACTTGCATCCATTAGTGTAATATATATAGATAGATAGATATGGATACAGATATAGATATGAAGAGAGAAAGAAATATTCAGCCATAAGAAAAAATATGGCACTGCCTCATTTTCAAGAAAACGGATGGAAGATGGAACAAAAAAATATCATCCTGAGTGAGGTAACCCAATTGCAAAAGAACACACAGGGTATGCACTCACTGATAAGTAGATATTAGCCCAAAATCTCCAAATACCCAAGATACAATTCACAGACCCCATGAAGCTCATGAAGAAGGAATACCAAAGTGAGGGTGCTTCTGTCCTTCTTAAAAAGGGGATCAAAATATTCATGGGAGCAAATATGGAGACAAAGTGTGGAGCAGGAACTGAAGGAAAGGCCATCCAGAGACTGCCCCATCTGGGGATTCATCCTAGATACAGGCACCAAACTCTGACACTATTGTGGATGCTAAGAAATGCTTGCTGAAAGGAGCCTGATATAGCTGTCTCCTGAGAGGCTCTGCCAGAGCCTTACAAATACAGGGGCAGGGTGGATGCTTGCAGCCAACCATTGCACTGAGTGCAGGGGTCCTCAATGGAGGAGATAGAGAAAGGACTGAAGGAGCTTAAGGGGTTAGCAAACTTATAGGAAGAACAACAATATCGACCAACCAGATGCCCCAGAGCTCTCAGGGTCTAAGCCACCAACCCAGGTGCGCATGACTCTAGTTGCATATGTAGCAGAGGATGGCTTTGTCAGGCATCACTGGGAGGAGAGATCCTTGGTCCTATGAAGACTGGATAGATGCCCCACTGTAGGTATTAAGTAGAGGGTAGGGAGGTGGGAGTGGATGGGTGGGTCAGTGGAGGAACACCGTCACAGAACTGGGGGAAGAGGGATGGGATAGAGGAGAAGGCGGATGGGATAGGGGCTTCCAGGAGGGGGAGAAGCCTGGTAAGGGGATAACATTTGAAATGTTAAATAAATAAATAAATAAATAAATAAATAAATAAATAAATAAATAAATAAATAGAAAACAGATGGATCAAGAGAGAACAAGAGAGCATCCTGTTAACTGTAAAGATACACCTTCGCAGAAAAGTATCGTGTTTTCTCTGATATGTGGAGTCGGAGGTGGAATAGTAAGAACATAAAAAGGAGCCCTTTGGAGTACAGCAGAAAACGGTAGAGTGGAGCAGGGTGAAGAGAGGGTAATGGCTGGAGTGGAAGTCATTCAAGTGCATTATGTGCATTATGGAAGCGCCATAATCAAGCCCCTTACTTTATGAAGCTGAATTAAATCTAACATGGGAGGTAGTGTGAAAAGAAGCTGTGCTGCTTCTTCTTCTCTGGGAAAATATTTAATAAGAAGAATCACGTCTTGGATCGGTAGAGCCAAGCATTTACCTCCCACTAACGGAAGAGAGGCTAGTACTGTGAATATTTATTCCAGGGCTTTCAACCACAAAGTGAACTGTGATTTTTAGTAAAAGTCTTAAACAAAATACAGACATCTCTTTACGTGATTCTTTATTATGTAGCCTGAGGGAGTGATTTTAAATTGATTCTGTGAAGGAATTATTTCCAAACAACAGATGGTTGGAGCCACAGTCTCTAAGTAAATGGTATTCTTTTAAAGACAAATTTATTTCTAAGCCTACTGTGTGCCGGGATCCATGCTATCCAGTGAGTATGCAGAAATGAAAATTAAGAACGTTACTATTGAAACTCTAACAGTTCAGTCGAGAAATTCAGTTACAGTGGCATGCTAACTTGGTCGACGGTGTTGTCTGATTTTTGTTGTTCTGGGTTTTTTTTGTATGTCTGTTTGTTTGTCTTATTTTGTTGTCGATTGGTTTGTTTTGTTTTTTCTGGATAGAACAATGGTAATGAGTGGCAGACCAGCTAAATATGCAAGAGGACTGGGGTGAATTGGAAGACTTTTCAAAGGGGCAAAAGCAGACCAGGTCTTGCATGAAGATGACCGTGTGCAGATGGGAAGGTGTGGGTGTCAGCAGGCTCCGACGCTACCCATCACTGTCCCTGTGACTTCTGATAGGACGGGTGCGATAGAGGGAGAGAGGACAAGAAATGTAATAGTTCCCAGAGCTCACACTTCCTGGGAGGAAGATACAGAGGTGATGCTGTGAGCAGGGCAAAGGGGGAGCACTAGTGTCTATGGAGAAATGAATAGACATGGGCCTGAGAATGAGGTTCTTAAGAGCCTTGACCCACTGGGTAATTGCTTTGGTAAATGATCAACTTGTTAGTATTTCTGGGCTTCGTTCACATATCAAAATTATTTTCCTTGTATCTGCTTATAAAATTTACAGAGGTTTCTGAACTGCTAATTGGCTTGTTTCCATTTTGACTTTACAGATGGATTATACAGAATGAGCGTTTTACCTCTGCTGCGGAGTACAATTAGGAGCTTCGCCTGTGCCCTTCCCCAGCCTTGAGCAGGCTGAATAGACCTGAAGTGTTTGCCACAGTGGGCCTAACTGCATAGGTGGAGTCAGCTACCTTGCTACACTTGCAATATCCTACTGGGCCTTAGAAGAATAGACTGCCTTCTGCACTTTCTTTGCAACACTATCCAGCTGAAACAAGGGATGGGCTTTGTGGGTTTCCCTTTATAAACTGGAGCTGCAGAATTTTGAGCCTTGACCAGAACCTTGTCTTGGCGTCACCCTTCTCTTATCTGCACCCCGCCCCCATCCTTTTCATTTCCAGCCCCTCCACCACCACCCCTTTCAGATAAACCCAGTTTGTCCATGTCTGCTGGATAAGCCTTGGCCAGGAAAACAGAAAGAACCTGAGGCCAGTGTATGCACACTGGAAAGAACTTCTGAGAAATTGAAGCTGGGCCTTGTGAGATTAAGAAGAACTCTGGGAGAGGAGACTGTGAGGCTGAGAAAACTCATTGAGGAGAAGGTAGAATAGCAGGAAGTGGACAAGAATGGAAACTGAAAGAAGGGGAAAGGAGAGAGATACAGCAAGGACACAAGACAATTAGAGGTCCAAGCACCCAGCCACGGGGACCCACAATCTTCACCAGGCCCTGATGGGGACAACCTGGAAGTAAGGAGAATGTTTGTCGAAACAAATATTCGAAAGTTTTATTTCTAGAAAACTGACTCTGTAGTAATTATTTCTTTCCCAAATAAGCAGGATCCAGTACAGTAAGTTCACAAGAGGTCTCTAGGAGTGAGGATAAAAAGGGGATAGAAAATCAAAGGCAGTACTCTTTCCTTTTTAAAGAGGAAAGTTGAAGAATAAACATCTCCAAAAGAAAAAACTATTTTTGTGGCAAGGCAGTCTCATAACTATTGCTATACAAGAAAATTTTCCAAAACCCCATGGTTTAATAAGAGTTGACATTTATTTTGCTCACAAGCCTTCAGTGTGTCAAGGACTTGTCAGGGGCTGCTTACCGTTTCTCTAAGGGTTGGTTGGAAGGGTTCAGAGCCTGGAGCTGAAGTGAGCTGAAGGTTCTTTCCCTTTATGAGCCTGGCAGCAGATGCTGTCTCTTGATTGATGGTCTCAGTTACTGGTCCCTCTGGTCCTCTCCATGTGAACTCTGCATGAGCTAATCTGGGCTTCCCCGGCATGGTGGGTAAGTTGAATGACAATCATCTCAAAAGAAAGACCAGGTGAAAGCCAAATACAGTTTTCTAACCAAGCACTGACAATCGCACAATTTCTGATATATTTACAGGACCATCCAGAGTCAAGAAGAATGAATACAGACCCCTTGTTTTAAAGTAGAATATAACTATCAGATAGTAAGATAATAACAATGATTGGGACACATACACACACACACACACACACACACACACACACACACACACACACACAAGTTGAGCATTCCTAAGCTGAAAGTTGAACATTCCTAAGAAAAATGGCCCAAAGCAGAAATTTTTAGCATCCTGTCATGATACCACAAAAGAAAACTTCCAACCTAATTTTGTATGGTGAGTTACAAACAAACCAAAAACATAATAAATAATCTCTAAGCTCCATGAAAAGAATACAATATAAAAAAATGATTTTGAGTTTGAATCTTACATTGAAGTAATATTCAAATACTTAAAGGGGGGAAAAGGCAATCCACTTTGCTTTTCAGCTAAGGGATATTGAACATGTATTCTTGACCATCTTTGAGAACTACTGTTGTCCATCTGAACTCATGGCAATGGCTTTAAAAATAAGCTTTGGAGGAGAACTGAAATAGCCTTGCAGAGGCAATGAGATGATTTCTTTGTTAGTAAGGGGCCAGACCAGGAATACAGCTGATTTGTGAGCTAAGTTAAAAGGAACAGAAAGAACGAGAAAGCTATGCAAGCAGGTTTGAATTTTTATTTTCCCATCTAAATCTTAGGTAGTATCTTGGCCTGCAATTACCCTTCTTTATCATAATCTAAAGTTCAGAGAGTTTATAATTTGTTGCAGTTTGATGAGAGTTTTATTCATATATTAAAATACTTGACCCCAAGGATGAGTATTTTATAGTATGGGCATCAGTACATATAGAAAAGACTTAGCCATGGTATTTTGAAGATGTAGTTTTAAACAGATGCACATGTCTCTTCAGGAAGAAACAAAAGAAAAGGCAAGAGATGAAGTTTAAAAGGCAGATATTGCAATAAAATGTCATATCAACTTCAGTCTGCCCTTGTCTCACACAACATCAGTAATCACTAGCTGGTGAATTCTCTGAGGTGTGAAGACCTTGTTACATCGTTCTAAGGATGAAGAATAGCCACCCCTAAATAATTTTATATTTAATAACGCTTAACACTTACTGCTAAGGTGAAGTCAGAATTTACAAACTTCTCACAAGTAGTAATGCTGATCTAATTTTCTTGCCTTTAATGTTTATTGGTCTTAACTTCAAACGTTTAAGGAAGGTTTTTAAGTCTAATCACTTCTGGAACATCCAATTTATTTTAGAGATACCAGAGTTGGTATCTGTTTACTTCTTAACCCCTAAGTACAAAGGAATTTAAATGTTTAAAAATGTAGATAGTCCATGGAGAAATATAGTTTTCCATGTCCAATAAGCTCGAGAAAAGATCAACCTTGCTTACCCTGCCCTGGGAGTCAATACCTATTGCTCAGATATGGGCCAAGTGCTGAGCTTTAATAAAGATCAAAAAGCGCAGAGGTTGTGAGGCTAAACCACTAGAAACATGGAGATCTGCTGAAGGTCTACAGATTAGCAGGGAAGTATGAAGGATAACAGGTGGGGCAGGCACTGGGAGGGAAATATAAGGCTTGACACAGTGTTTGCCTGCTTGAACACCTATATAAACTCTACATCTGCCTTATTCAGTTCTAAGAAGGAAGCCTATTTTACACCAAGGATCAGAAAATTGTTACCTCCTATACAAATCTAAAATTACTCAGACATCTCGTATGCCCCCCTCTTACACCAAATAAAATATTTCTTCTGATAACAGTGATTAATCCTCTGGGATAAGTTCTAGACCCCTCACTGCCTAATCTCGTTAGATTTGTTCTCTGGTGATCCCCCATCCCTGTATCTTCAACATCTTCGCCTAAAACAAATCACTCTACCGAGTTCACACGCATTCTAGCATGTTCGTTCGTATTGTTGCCTTAACTCCTCGCTGTCCTCTAACTCCTGGACATTCCTTGTGTGGTAGCCCTAAAGAAGAACGTTGACTTTTTAGTCCCCAGATTGTCAGCATATTCACTGCATACAAGATGAGGGCTGTACACTCTCCTTCACCTCCCCTAACTTTCATTTACTCGGCCAAAGTAAATCTGAGTCCTGTGGTCCAAAATCAGTCCTGGTCTTTTTGGAGGGCCAGGAGATTTACAAAGATGGAAGAGAAGAGAAAGAAGAATGGAAAAAGAGAAAGAAGAGAAGGAAGGGAGGAAGGCAAGGATGGAAGAAAATAAGAACAAATGGAAGGGGAGGAAAAGGGGAAAAAAATAGAGCATTCTAACTGAGTAGCTAATTCAAAATTTAATGAGACCTAACAGTAAGGAATCTGAGACACGGGATTTACACTGGAAAGTTAAGTTCACTTACGTCCAGGAGATACTCAAAATGAAAAAATAAAAAATAAAATAAGATAAAGTAAAGGTTTCACTAATTTATTAGAGTCAAAAACTAAAGATGGTGTTCTGCATGCAAAGTGCCATTGTGCTGTGAACTGTGCAGTTTAAGTTCACGCAATGATGTAGAAATGATAGAAGCAGATTTTCAACATTGTATGCCCTTAATCATAAAGAGCTCCAGTGCTTTTGAAAGAGGAATTTGAAAGAGAGCGTGAGGCTTCTTTATTTTAAGGCATTTGGATGTTGAACTCATAGGAACTTAAAGATTCTTAGTGAGCTGCTACCTCGGATGAAGGACTTCTTGGAATTAATAAGCTCCGAGAGCCCCAACTTGTCAGACCCCCAGCGGCTCTGAAGAGTGTACATCTTTGTGAGTATGACAAGGCATCTAAACACCCTGAACCCGAGACTGCAGGGGAACAGGGAGCATTGCTTGTCTACTTAGAGTGCCTGTGTGCAGGCTCCGTGTGGACATGTGGACTGAGCAGATGGCAGCTGGGGATGGTACTCATGTCCCATGTCTGAGCATTCGGAGCTCAATATATTTAAACTGTCTTTGAAGAACTACAGAATAAACTGAGGGAAAAAAACCAGTTATTTTAAAAGAGACTTTTACTACTTATCAAGTACAAATCCCACTGTCTGTAGCAGCACTTGGAGGAAACAACAGGTTATGGTGCCATGGACTGTGCCCACTTAGATGATGAAGTATCTTTTCAATTTAATTTAAGTCATATCTGAATCCATTGGGTCACAGTCCTTGAAATAATTTTCTATATCTGGCCCTGATGGTATATTTCTTATTAGAGTGAATTAGCATGCTTAAGCTACACCCCCCTCTCCAGGACTGGTGGATTTGTCTAGTCTTGGCTGCTAAATGGCATAGAGTTCAATATGTCTCCAGAACGACCTTTCAGTCAAACAAGAGAAGCTTAATTTCAGGAAGTGTGCTTCCCTCTCACTCACAGGAACAGGTAACAGCCAATGTCTGCCTGAGAAGAGGGGAGAGCTTGGGCTTGCTTGAGAGAGAAACCTGGTGATTCAGTGCATGTCTTCCCAGAGCTCTCTCTGGAGTAGGTGTGCACTAGGTCCCATTTGAGACTTCACCCTAACACAAGTGTCTTCTGCTGGTTATTCTGTGTCTCTGGATCCTTTTTCTCGCAAGAACATAAGCTCTATCCAACTGAATCTCTGTCTTAAGCCTCCCTTTGAGGAATGGTGAACTACAACAGTGGTTCTATGAGGCAGACACTAAGGTTAAATAAAGTTCCTAAACTGAATTATTTGCCAACAAGTTGAATGAGGTCCTGTCACTGGTAGTGATCAGAGATATTAAAACACTAAAAACACTAGAAATATAAAAATGTTGGACACATCAATCACCATAATAAATACCTCAACATCTTAGCATATGTAAAACAATGTGTTATGCCTCAGGAGTAGAATACAAGTCAAACCTTATTGTCATCTCATCAAATACAGAAGCATTTGACTAAAATGGGGTGGTTAGCAACAACTTAGGAATAGAATGAACTTTGACATAAAAAACAAATAGATTATATAACAAGTGCATGAGTAAGATCATACTCACCATGGAATGTTGAAACTGGTTTTGTTTTGTTTTGTTTTGTTTTTTTCTTTTTTCAGGTCAAGAATCAACAAGGAGGCCTACAATCACCACATCTACTCCACATAATACTGTATGTCAGTTTTATGTAGCCGTTTCCTACAACTGAAAGATTTCTGGGACGTGGGAACAGAGCTCATGAAAGTCAAAAGGTTCAGGAAGCCCAGAAACTTACAAAATTCACAAATCCCTCCCAAGTTTATGTATACAGTAAGAATTACTAGGGAGAGGAGACTTCCCAGCAGGTTGAGTTGCCAGAAAGTTGTGCAGGGATCCCTAGGGGTACAGCCTTTATGAGTTGTCACTGGGTTTTTCAGTGATGACACTACCAGTTTTCTGTAAGTGACAACTCATGCAAACTCCTATAAGTAAATACAGTAAACTCACCTGATCCCTAAGATGGACTCTGGAGAAATTTCTGAAAAATTGTTTCTCTGGTCTTTGTCATTAGTAGTCAGTCTGATGTGAAGAGACATTCTTCACATCACCACAGGAGAAATCAGGCTATTGGCCATGGTCACTCCATGACCCAGATAGAGAATTGTACAAAATAAGGAAATAAAATTAATTGAACCATAAAGAAGAAAGCCATGTTGTCTCTGTTTGCAAGCCACGTGTCCTTATAGATAGAAAAACCCCAGGAATTCCACTAATAAAGATGTTAAGCTAACATATCTAGTAGATACCAATACAATATAAACATCAGTGGTGTTTACTACAAATGAACTATCTGAAAAAGAAAGCGAGAAAATAATTGTTCTAGCTTCAGTTCTGTTGCTATGACTGCCATATCTTGACAAAAAAAGGGGTGGGTGACAGTTTGTTTCAGCTCACAGTTACAAGTTACTGTCCTCCTCAGGTAAGTTAAAACAGTGTTTCATATCACACCCCTAGTCCAGAGCAGAGAGAATGAATCCATGCATGCCCTGTTGTTTTCTTGCTTGTGCTCAATTCAATTTCTTTGCTACTGAATCATTCAGGAGCCTGTTTAGGGAATGACTCTTCCAACAGGGACTGGGTCCCCCCACATGAATGAACTTGATTAAGAGAACCCATTCATGCAATGAGGCTCTTCCTACATCACACAAGGTCATGGCAACTTGACAATTAAGGTTAACCTTCGGAATAAAATAGGTAGCAACAAAATATTTTGGAACATATTAATCGTGAAAGTAAAAGATATATATTCTAAAATCTGTAAAATATTGATAAAAAAATTGAAATGACACAAATAAATAAATACACTCCATGTTTATGATTTGGAAGAATTAGTATTACAAAAATGTTCATAATATCCCCTAAATGATCTCTAACTTCAATATAATCTCTGTTAAAACTCCAAGGTCACTGTGATAGTAACTAGAAAAGAAGGAAATGTGAAAAGTCATGTGACACAGTAAATGACCTCTCAATAATTCTCTTCATAAATAATTCTCTCATTCTTAAGCAAAAAGAACAAAGCCAGAGGTATTATATTACATGACATCAAAGTCTCCTCCAAGCCTGTTATCATCACACTGTGACAGAAACACATATGCCAATGGCCAGAGCAGAGAGCCCCCAAATAAATCCAAATATTTAAGAACAAGCAAATTCCAATGAAAACAAAAACAAAAACATGATCCAGAGAAAAGGAGGTGTCTTTGATAAATGGTGCTGGGAAACTAGATATCCATATTCTAAAAATGAAATTTGACCCTCATCTCATACCAGATACTAAACTCAAATCAACACTGAAATGTAAACAGAAGACTTGAAACTGTAGGATTACTAAAAGCAAACAGCAGAAAAAGTCTTCTGTCTCACTATAAGTAAAACTGTTGGGATATGATACCAAAAGCCATAAAGCAGAACAAAACAAACACATAGCATGTATCCGATTACCAAGCTCTGCATGGGAAGGAAGTGGCCAAGAGACAGCTGATGGCAGCTTAATTATAACCATGTCATTACTTTAAATAACAAGCCAAAGAGAAGTAAATGCCACTTCTATAACACAGAACCTATGATTGGGGGAGTGTACTTACTACAAATATGGTAAAGCACTAATATCCAGAATACACAAGAAATGCAAATATCCCAGTAGCAAAGAAAAAAGGCAGAAGGAAAACAGATCTTATTAAAGAATAGCAAAGACCATTTCAATTTTCATGTCTGTCTGCATTTGTGTTTTCTTTATTGTTCCTACTTCCACTTTTAGGTCTTAGACAGCTTTGTTTTCAATTCCATCACCTGTTTGATTGTGCTTTCCTGTATTCTTTAAGGGATCTGTTTCCTCTTTAAGAGCTTCTATCTGTTTACCTGTGCTTTCCTGTATTTCTTTCAGTGGGTTATTTATATCCTCCTTAAAGGACTCTATTAGCTTCATGAGATAGGATTATAGATCAGCATCCAGGTTTTCAGGTGTGCTGGTTAATCCAGGTCTTGCTGTGGTGGAAGAACTGGGTATGATGATGTCAAAGTATATTGCCTTCTGTTGCTTGTGGTCTTGCGCTTTCATCTTGCCGTCCGATTATCTCTGCTCGTAGCTGGTCTTGGTGTCTCTGTCTGGAGCCTGCCTCCTGTGACCTTGGGTTGCTGCAGGTCTCCTGAGAAACTTGTGGCCCTGGCTGTAGCAGACCTCCTGGGAAGCCTTCAGATTGTGGGATCTTCAGAGGAACAGATATGCTAAAGGCCTGCCCAGGTAAAAGGCACAGACCTGAAAGTGGGTGGAGTTTGTGCTGGAGATGGGAGTGGGTGTAGAAATAAGTCCGGAGTCCCTGGACTTGACAAGGCAAGTCTTATGAGACTCCTGAGACTTTGATAATGTCATTGAGCTATTTGCATAGTTCCTTTCATCTTTGCTTCCAGAATTCTTTGCCTATAAGCTACATGTCCTCAGTATGCCCTACGTTAATTTCTGTTGTGATGAAATACTGATTAAAACCAACTTGGGGAAGAAAGGGGTTTATTTCATCTTACAGTTTGCAGTCCAGCATTGAGGGAAGTCAAAGCAGACATTCAAGCAGTGAATAAAGCAGAAACCATAAAGCAATACTGCTCACTGGCTCTCTCCCAGGCTCATGTTCAGTTACCTTTCTTATACAGCCCAGGCACACTTGCCTAGGGATGATACCACCCATAGTTAAGTTAGACCATCTGACGACAATTATCAATCAAGGAAATGCCCCACACATATGTCCACAAAGCAATCCGGTGGAGGCAATTCTTCATCGGAGATTCCTTCTTTTCAGATGTATCAAATTGGCAACCAAGATTAGTCATCACACAGGGCCAAAGTCACATAGTTTGAGTGTCATAATTTGAAGAGATCATTCCAGTCCCAGCAAACAGTATGCCATTTATTTGACATTTTAAAACGTAGCCATGTTACACTTATTTTAGAAAGTATGCATTTGCATTTTAGGAAAGATGCATGCAGCAAAAGCACACCAACACGTAGAAAATGGATGTGTGCTTACTGTGCTGTAGCAGGTCCTCTGGAGGAGAGGTAGATGAGTAGACAGCACAAAAACAAGGACTTCTGTACCTAGAATGCGCCATTTATTTTTAAGAAATTCTGAAGCAAACATACCATACGTAAAAATGCCACATGATGATTCATATTCGTCATCCCTTTCTTTCTCTGCCCAAACTAGGTAAAGGATATAAAATATATTGCTAATTTAAAAATTAAGTCGGGCAAGAGACGGTAAGATATTTTCCCCAATTCAGAAACTTGTAAGATTCTCTTGCACAGCGGTGTGTACCCACTCTCCCTCTCCTTTGCCATTTCTCCTCTTCCTCTTTGCCTAGAATTGGGGGATAGAGACAAATAAAAGCCAGAAATAAAACCATATGGCGATCTCATTCCCAACCTTGTCCTAACCACATCCACGAGGGAACTTTTGAGCTGCCTGTAATCCTTCCCTTTATCAAAAGAAGTGCTAGAAGCCACAAATGTTCCTTCTCTCTGGATCACCATTTCCCTAACAGGAGTCTAAATGCTTGATTTAACTATGCAAAAACACTACTAATTATATTCATTTGTGTGACTGACTTACCATTTGAATCTAATTGCCATGCAGCAAAATAACTGTTAAAGCATATCATTAAACTACTTGAATAATTAGAGAGAAATTTCCTTGTGCTCCTAGTTTGAGCCTAAGCTTTAGGGCAAGGACCTCACCCCCTACCTTTCATATGTTCTTAAATTAGCTGGAAGAATAGCGTGTAGAAACACTGGCAGGCTAGCCATCTTCTCAGCAATCTGGACCTGCTAACCAGCAGAGACTTTAAGGAACAGGCTATTATTCACTGTCTTAGTTTGGTTTGCTATAACAAATTACCTTAGACTATGTGGCTCATACAACAAGCATTCATTTCTCACAGTACTGAAGGCTAGAAGTCCAAAATCTGGTGCCAACATGGTTGGTGCTTTCATGGTCTGATCCATGGCCCTCTTCCAGGTTACTCACTGCCAACTTCTCTTTGTGAACTCACAAGGCAGGAAAGGAGCAAGCCACTTTGCCAGCTTCTTCATTCAAGGGTGCTACTCTCATTTATTAGGGCTCTGCCAGCAGGAAGTCCATAGCTGGCTCACAGAGGCCCCATCTGGACATATAATCCTCCTGGGATTAGAATTCAATGTAGAAATTTTAGGGAGACCCAGGCATTTGGGGCATTGCACTTGACAGATTCTTCCCAGAAAACATTTCTCCTCTGCTGTATCCAGCTGTCATCTTCAGGGATTTCCTCGTAAAACATCATCTCGATCTAGCACATTAGATCCATCTTGCTTACCCATCTCTCCCAAGTTATTTATTCTCCCCTGAAAGCTCACTTTTCTCCCTATATTCTTCCTGTGCCACCAGTGGATCCCCCCTCGGCACATGGATCTTGTCCTTAGATGCCACACTCACTGATAAACTCACTCCTTTACACTTAGCCTGGCTTTCTCATCTTGCTCCACGGTTTTGTTTCTTTGGAAACTTGACTCCCTGAGGTCACAGCTTCTCCCAGGTGCTTCTCTTCAGATGTTTGCCAGAATAGAGCACCAGGGAAAGAGAAACAGTCTTGCTTTGGATTTTATTTTGGAGCTCTAATGTTTTAAAGTCACCTATCTGTGCCAAATTCTTCAAATTCTATGAGTTGTCTTCCTCCTGTGGCAGTCCCCCCACTTCCTTTTTCTGTGGTCTCTTCAGTCTCTGATGTCCTTTGTTCCTCTCTTCTCTGCTGTCCATTCTTCACAAAACCCTAGAGAGAGGGCCACAAAAAAGATGAACAGAGTTCCCATCTACAGAGTTCCAAAATCCAGAGAGGATGGTGGGACAGAAATTTACACACACACACAACACAATAGGAGAGAGGAGAGAGAGAGAGAGAGAGAGAGAGAGAGAGAGAGAGAGAGAGAGAGAGAGAAAGAGAGAGAGTTCTTCAGCATAAATATTATAAAGGTAACTCTCAAAGAGCACATAAAATCACATAAGAGGAAGACAGCACTAATTTAGTTGGAATAGGAGAGGTTTCTATGAGCCAAAGCCTGAAAGATGAGCATCCCTGAGCCAGACGGGAGGTAGGCATGAAGTGCAACAGAGCCCCCAATGTAGGAGCTAGAGAAAGTACCCAAGAGCTGAAGGGGTCTGCAACCCTATAGGTGGAACAACAATATGAACTAATCATTACCCCCAGAACTCTAGCTGCATATGTAGTAGAAGATGGCCTAGTTGGCCATCATTGGGAAGAGAGGCCCCTTGGTCTAGCAAACTTTATATGCCCCAGTACAGGGGAAAGCCAGGGCCAAGAAGTGGGAGTGAGTGGGTAGGGGAGCAGGGCGGAGGGAGGTTATAGGGGACTTTTGGGATAGCATTTGAAATGTAAATGAAGAAAATATCTAATAAAAAATTGAAGGAAAAAAAAAGGAATTTACACACCAAAATTAACCAGTCCTAGAACCTATCTTAATAAATGTCTACACAGTCAGAATCATCGTTCAAAACAGAAGCTGTAGATATTTTAATATGCTCTTGGGAGGAACCTAGATTCTCTTTCCTTTTTCTAAGCACTGAAAATAATTCTCAAGCATACATCGGAGTCATCACCACCATCTATGCTGTTACCTGCCTCTGACTCCAAGACCAGCTGACGTATGGAAGTGCCACTTTGTAGATAAAGAGTAGTCAAATATCAGAAATTCCACAATTTAAGTGAGTTTTACTGGTAAACTTGTGAGTTAGTTGGCCATTTTCTAGCTATGTTATGTTTCTTTAAATTTTTGTTGTAGCCCTGTAGTCAGTACATAGGTGACATACAGGGGGGATTAGAGTCATAAAAATAATCATCTCTATCCTGCTTCATAACCAGAAGACAATCGTTCTTTTTGGGGGGGTTGTTGTTTTAAGCCTATTGTCATCTGTTTCTTTATATTTGTATATCTACATAATACAAAATATATAAAATATATTATACATACTATATATATGTATATAAAATATACTTCTAAAATATAAATACTTAAATACTTTAAAATAAATATATATTTATATATTCAGATTATATATTACATAAAATATACTTAGTTTATATATTTACAGACCAATGACAGACAGACAGACAGACAGACAGATATGAACAAGCTACTTCTCTGGTAGAGCAATGGAGGTGAGTGTGAACGTCAGTGAAACATTCAGTACTTGTGTTCCCTGCTAGGATTTTGTTCACTCTCATTTTCCTGATCATCTGGAGTCCCAGGGTGTTAGAAAATAGTTCCTGTGCATATCTCTCTTTTAAAAGTAAGGGACCTCTCAAGACCACAGGTTAGGGGAAAGATGGCATTCTTTCTCATCAATGCAGATTGTGTGTCTTCATTTTGTTTTCTAACTGGTGGCTTTGCATTTCCAAAGCTCTGGGACCTGCTGCAGCTCTTAGAAAGAACAAGGGACAAAGTCATTACTAAGCAGCTGAGTGTGGGACACCATGTTAGGGTTTCTTATTGACAGCGGTGACTTCTTTGGAAAGTAAAGGCAAGTGAGGGAGCAAGAGAGAGAAAGGAAGGCAGGGGTGGGGCAGATGCTGGTGACAGTCTGCATCTGTCTCCTGGAGGGAAAAGAGGGGAAAATGTTAAGTTTTAACTTTTCAGTTTTACAAACACCATGCAGGAATTATGATGTAAAAAACAACAACAACAACAACAATAGAGTGGCCAAAAGAGTGAATAATGAACAAATTTGGGCAGCCTCCAAACCTGCAGGAAGTACCTCTAAATTTGCCACCTCCCTTTACCCTCTCATGCCACCCTTTCTACCCTCCCCACCCTAGGATGAAATGATCTGGGACAAACTAATTGAGAAAACTAGTAGCGCATGCCTTCGGGAGGTTTTATTAATGGAAGCAGACACACTGCTCTAACAGAATGTACGACTGCTCTTTTACATTGATCTAATTAGAACATTTACATACGGAATGCCTCCTGGACAATTCCCTACCAATGACACGGTGTGCACCAGGCAACTGAACAAAGAAGTCATCAGGTCTCCTTTTTCTCTGAGAAAAATAACATTGTCAAGGTTATTAACAGTCAATAAGCTGTCATGTTCTCAGCAAGGATTTGGGTTTCCCTATACTTACAGAGACTGGAGACAGAAACTTCCTCATACCATGATAAGGAATGGACCATGATGGTGCTTTGACCTTAAGCCGAATGGAAGCAAGAAAGGGTCATCATGGTGTGCAGCTCATCTCAGAGCAAAATGCAACGATGTCATAATTCTAGTAGATATAATGGTTATTACTTCATGACTTTATGGTATTTTATGACAATGTAAGGTATTTTTAGCTCTTCTCTCATGCCGACTTTATAAAATCAATAATAGGTTTAGAGAAGTAGGAAGCGAGACTTGGGAAAAGTGACACATTGGAGAGGAGACAGAGGAAGACCGGAGGTCACAGCAAAATCATGCTCACTCAGTCTCTTGTTTGTAAGTATAAGTGAAAAGGAAGATTTCTCTTGCTCAGCTTCTCACCATTTCAGACACATACCTTCTAGCAACCCTGAGCCCACACCCACCTGCAAAAACCTTTAAGAAAATTGTCTAAAGTTTCCATGAAATGGAAACCCTTGTGAAAGTGTCTCACAGATGTGGAGGATGTACTGAGTGATGGCTCATAATACATAATACATCTGAAGAGGGTCTGAAAAACAGGTATTTTCAGAACCTCCATCTTAAAGAGGAATGATGCTACTTAGCTACTGTTGGAAATTCCTCTAGGCTCGGCCCAATAATTACCTAGCAACAGCTTGTGGCTCTGCTTCAGGTACCAGCCAGGAGCCAGGTAAGTAAGGACTGCTCAACTCCCCCAATACAAACACACACATACTTTCTCTCCCTCTCCCTCTCCCTCTCCCTCTCCCTCTCCCTCTCCCTCTCCCTCTTCTTCCCTCTCCCCCCTCCCTTTCCCTTTCTCTCTTTCCCTCACTTCTCTTTCCATCTCCTATTCTCTCTCTTCCCCCACTTTTCCCTAGCCTCTTCCTCTCTTTCTCTCTCTCTTCTCTCTCTGCCCTTCTCTGTTCTGCTCTTTTCTCTACCTCTACCCCCTTTCCAGGTTCCTTTCTGTTCCCCAATAACCTACTAGGCCCATCTCATGATGGTGATCCCTCTGGGGAACACTTGGCCAGGCTGTTGATGTACTCTCTCCTGCTGCATTATATAAATTATATAAAACCACCATTTTATAAAACACCACAGCTACTATTCTAAAGGAAACTGCCCTCTATCCTAGTTTTAGACAAGATTTCAAGGTTCTATAAGGTTCAGAAGTAGGATGATATGGTAAAAAAAACAAACACATGCATAATTAACTTCCATGCTTAAAAGGGACCATCACTCAATATTCCTTTGCCCTTTCTCTCCATTCTTCCTCCTCCTCCTCCTCCTCCTCCTCCTCCTCCTCCTCCTCCTCCTCCTCCTCCTCCTCCTCCTCCTCCTCCTCCTCTTTATTCCCCATCTCCATTCACCAACGGCAGAGAACTGACTGATACAATGAAATTGGGTCTGGCCAAGAATTATTGAAGTGCAACCTCTTTCTTCTAAGTGAAACAGCGGCATGTTCTGCTGAGCAAATGAAGCAGCTCATGATTCAATAGAGATCACACGCAAGATATTTCTCTAGCCAAAGGGCGTTCCTATGCAAAATGTATTAAGTACTGGAACCGCATGAAAGAGACAGAAGACCTGATCCAAACAAGGCTGTTTATATTGTTGACCAACAGCTGAACGAACAGTGCCACTGAGAGTGATGGGCTTTTTATGGCTAGTTGGTGCTCTGGATGTTAGAGAAACAGATCGTGCAAACACAAGCCAGGCATTTGCAGAGACGTTGTGCATCCCAGATGCTCACCCCTTTATCCTGAAATTTTCCACTGGTGGCTCCATAATTACACTGTTGCTCATCCTCTGCAAGCCAGACATATGTGTTTCTTTATGAGACCTCTAGGCACGGTCGACTGGCCTCCGGCCTAACGATGCTGCTCTCAATGCCCCATCTCATTGGTCCCTCCAGCTTTGCTTGCATTCAGCGATATATAGCTCCTCCCCCTTTCAGCTCCCAGAGAACAGAGAACCACCAGCCATAAAGGAGATTAAATTAGGAGTTCTTGGTTGCCTCAACTACCCCCGCACAAGACACACCGATGATATGCAAACGTGGTCAGGAAGATCTCACAAGGGCTTACCCTACCAAGAAAAAAAAAAAAAAAAAGAAAGAAAAAAAGCTATAGGTAAGTCATACCGGCTAAATGGGAGAATCATTCTTCTCCTGGGACAAGTCCCTGATAAGTTATCCAATCCAAAGCAGTCAATCCTAAACACATATCCTTGAGGACACCACTAAGTGGACTCAGCAGACTATATGACTATATACATATTCATTTATATGTATGTAACAATAATAATTAAAGAAGAGATCGTGAATTTGAAAAGGAGTTGAGGACAGACGCAGGAGCAGTTAGAGACAGGAAATCGGAATGGAAATGGTCTAAATAAAGTAGTCCTATATGAAATTCTCCAATTTTTATTACTTATTCAGTAATTGTTCTATTACATGTTTATTATGTTAACAAAAATATGCAAAAAAATTCTTTTAAAGCTGATCTGAGACTGTTGATGAAAGCATCAACCAACAAAGGAATGAAGTGTAAGTTAAATTTAATCCAATCTAGTTTAAAAGGTAATCTGATATATTAATCAAAAATATCTCTTTCTCATAGATGTAGTCCGAATCACTGCCTTGATCTATGGTCAGTGATTAATAAAAATTCATGGAACTGGGATTAAAGAGTTTCACTGGGCATGAATTGGCTTTCTGGAATGTTCTAAGCTATGCCTGTCTCTTCACACAGCAGATATTACACAACACAGCTAATCACGACCCTTGAACTTCTGTTAGAATCTGTCTTGAAAGAGAGGCCCATTGGACATGCAAACTTTATATGCCCCAGTACAGGGGAACGCCAGGGCCAAAAAATGGGAATGGGTGGGTAGGGAAGTGGGGGGGGGAGGGTATGGGGGACTTTTGGGATAGCATTCTAAATGTAATTGAGGAAAATACGTAATAATAAAAAATATTAAAAAAAAAAGAATCTGTCTTGGGCTGAGAGTTTCCTGGTGGTCCACCCGAGGGCCTGGTCATTACCATACTTCTTGCGGCTTCAGACCCTGCTAAAGCACTATCATGTCAAGTTCCCTGTTTGCCCACTGGAATTCTGTGCATGTCAGCAATAAAAGTTTAGACTTCCTCTAGCTGCCTGAGCCCTCTACTCCACTCCTTGTAATTCTTGTGCTGTCCCATATTATGCAAGGATGTGCTATCCTGTATCTCAGCAGAGTCAAAAAGGAAAACAAAGAGTGGAACAAAAGCATCTCTATCTTCTCTCTCCATCTCAACTGAGGGAGTTCACCTACCCGCTCCACTCAGATGTCTAGAGTCAAAATGAAAATAGGGAGATACAATTCTGGTAACATCCCCCTCAATGCTCCCGAGTCCTCCTCCTGCTGACCCCAAGACATGCATAGGCAAATGCAGGGTTCTGTCTTTCTCTGCCTAACTGAATAGAGTAGCTTCCTTCATGGCTTAGCTTTCTGACCCAAAATGATTTCATCTTTTTCTTCTTGACCATACCGTAGTAGAGGGAAATTGGGTTCCTGCTATTCACACTTAAACTTGGAAATTTTGTACTTCTGGCCCAGATTTAAGGAGGTATCTCAGACACAGAGAAGATAGAAGGACAATCCTCTCACAGCCCAGGACTGCTCAGCAGAGAAACGCTGTAGACTGCCTCAGAGCCTTGCCACAGGCAATAGTCCCCCCAAGGCTCTCGAGAAAGACCCAATAGTTTTGTCTTCTCCCCTGCATGTTGTCCACACCTGTCTGCTATAAGCAACTCCGGGATATCTGGCCCTGCATGGGTTGACACAATATACTGTCTTGTTTTCATAACCTGTTTATTTTAGAAGTTGTTTTCATAGCTCTAAGGACAATAGGAATAAATTTCTTTTTTATAGTTTCCTTTGCTCTTTGAAGTTTGATTTGTTTGTTGTCCTGTGTTTGACTTGGATAGTCCAAGACCTCCATAAATGTTGGAAGAAAAGGGAGGCCATACGAACTCATTTTTATGGTTACTAATAATAATGCATTTTCCAAAAGGTGAAGTTGTCTTGAGCATTTGGTGAACTTAAAAGGGAAAATTAAAACAAAACAAAAATCATACAACTGACATAAACAGAGAAAACTCCAAACACTAAGAAAAGTAAAAATATTGACTGTGTCAGGTGGTGGTAGCAGATGCTTTTAATTCTAGCACTTGGGAAGCAGAGGCAGGTGGGTCTCTGTGAGCTCAATGTCAGCCTGGTCTACAGAAGGAGTTCTGGGACAACTAGGGCTACATAGAGAAGGACTATCCTGACAAAAACCAAAAAGAAAAATCATAAAGAAAAGAAGAAAAAAATGGGAAGAAAACTTGAATACTTGCATTAAACAATTTTTCTTTTTCCTTTGTATATCAATCGAAACACTCTCCCAAACAAAATCATAAGGTAACACAATTTTTATCTTATAAGAAGAAATTATTGAACTCCTTCTCAGTGTTCTGCTTTAGAGCTTTGTAGCTAGAATCAAACTATCCTTGTCTTGAGAGAAAAATATGAAGTCTTTCCCATTCTGAACAAAAAAAAAAGGTGAGGGTGTTGTTGTTGTAGCAGTTGTTAATGTTGTTGTTGTTGTTGATGATGGTGATGGTGATCATGATGCTGATGGTGACCATGATGATCATGATGATGTTTTGCATGGTTGCCCTGAGTTACCGTCACCAGTATCCCATCTTTACTTCCACAGATATTTTTAAACAGACAAGCCATTGCAAACTTGTCATGAGTGCCATAATTCTGCTAAGTTTCTGTCTCTTTTGTGCTTTCTTTCATTTGTATGTGATTGTCCTTCTTATACACATAGCAGTCAAGCCTACCCCTTCCCCGCAAAGGTTATAAATACATCTTATTTTTGAAAACAGCATGTGGACAGAGTTCTGCTCTGCAGGTCCTCAGTGTTTGACCAATACATTTGACCAGAAAAGGCTGTAGTGCAGCCAAGTAGAACATGCTGCCCAGAACCAGAACCATCAGTATAGCGTGAATAAGGCCAGTGTCCCCATTGTGTAACCAGTGTTAAATTTTTCCTGACAAGAGACGTATGCTGTAGGTAACAATATTGTCTAATGTAACAGATACAAAACACAACAAATTGAATCTAGTTTGTTCTCTCAATTTTGAATCAGACCATGGACAATCATGAGTGACTTACACATGAGTGACTTACATATTCTGCTCAGCATCGACGCTCAGAGGCAAATTTCCTCATGGCCCAAAGAAATACACACTTTACTTGTCAAGTCGTACATGCAAGAAACACACTAACAGTAAAACTTACAGATTATAAGGCCTGGTGTAGATTTGACATGCTTATTTTTCTGCCTCAAAAATTGCACTATACAAATTGTTGCAGAAGCAAACCCTAAACAATAAATATAAAAATAATGTTAAGAATGCACATGTGGCATGACTTAAAACAACATCATTAAGAATTTCATAATTAAACCTTATATTTATGGTAAATTTTGTGTAATACCAGTCATTTTGAACTAATATGAGAGGAAATTAGATGAGCCATAATGTCTAGACCAAATCAGCTAAATTTAAAAATATAATAGCATATATAAATGTATATATTATACATATAAATGAAACAGATTACAGGATAATCCAAAAGTGACAGCTGCTTTAATTCGTAGGAGTTTAGACTTCCAGCCCCTCTAGAAATTATGGAATGAGGAATAACAGAAAAACCTACCCCCCATTATTATCCAAGCACAAGTGGTATAAGATCATTTATCTTGATGTATGTCACCTCAGAGCACAGATTATCCCTATCTCTCAAAGTGTTTTTTCCCCTTATTTCATCTCTGACATTCATTGTAAATTTAATGATCCACATACGATTTGCTGGTGTCTCAGTCTGGTGTTTTGAATCATGAAACTAGAGCTAAATTTATGGCACTGCAGTCCCACTTAGTGAGTCATTAAGCAGCACAGTGATTTTAATGATTTGGATCATACCGGACCTCGTCACTATATAATGAGGTTCCATTTAGTGTAAATTTTATGTAAAAATTCAATTTGCAAACCAACAACATGAAACTACAACATTTTTTCTCACTTGACATTGTATTTATTTATCTCACATTTCTTCTGGGTTCCACTGTTAAGTCCATTAACGCAACTTCTATTTTGTTAGCATAATAATGAAATGACCCTAAGAAGGTCAGGACCAGCAAGGCCTACGCCACCTTGAACTCTCTCACTGTACAGTTTACAAAGGTTTTGGGACTACTACAAACTGTTATGCACTTAAATATCTTCGATATGTGTGTTCATTTTACTATATACAAACTAGATGCTTTTATGACTATTTGTTATCTGGACAGACTACAAACATGGAAAAAGAATGATTGTAGTGTATCTTTCCTGCCTTGTTCATTTGACCAAAAAAAGTCTGTAGCCTTCAATAATTATGCTTTCTCTCGAGAAAAGATAAAGTTTAACATTCCAAATGATATTAAATTAAAATGCCAACTATAGTTCAGCCATGCCAAATCAGTTTCCTCAAAAATAACACATTGACCCCAAAACATTGATCATGTTAACAATAGGCCATTATGTGCTACAAGTGAAATTAGTTTTATAAGCAGGTAAATTGACTGGATGAATCATGATGGTTTTATTAATTGTCAGAAAAGGAAACTGAGGCTTCAAGATGTTACATATATTGAGACCCAGGATATAAGGATGTAGCTCCATATATATGTTTATAGCTATGACTATTATACAGACATTGAGAGCAAAATAACATGACCCTGGACTCCACTCTTCCCCTAGGTTTCTTTTTAATTGAAGAGAAACATGACATATAAAATCTTGTATCTGTGGAGCAAATTTCTGATTCCATGTTTTTATATTTCTGTTTTCTCTAAATCACCAAGCTGATTTTTGTCTGTATTAAATAATGGCTTTTAAATCAGCTTATAGCATGATTAGCAATAAGTTCAAATGGGACTGACTATGGACTAGTTCAGGGGTAGCAAAAACAATTTCAAGAACTTTGAAAAGTTCTTCCTTGACTTAAGCAAATATAACTCAAAGGGCTAAACCCCAGAAAATGAAGACATTTTCCTTGCTTGGTCTAACTAAATCTTTCAAACATTACATAAAGATTAAGGAAATCAAACACCTAGTGCAAAAAAGCTCAGGTTTCCAAATAGAAACTTTTTTTAAATTTTTTTTTATTATTACGTATTTTCCTCAATTACATTTAGAATGCTATCCCAAAAGTCCCCGATACCCTCCCCCCCACTTCCCTACCCACCCATTCCCATTTTTTGGCCCTGTCATTCCCCTGTACTGGGGCATATAAAGTTTGCGTGTCCAATGGGCCTCTCTTTCCAGTGATGGCCGACTAGGCCATCTTTGATACATATGCAGCTAGAGACACGAGCTCTGGGGTACTGGTTAGTTCATAATGTTGTTGCACCTATAGAGTTGCAGATCTCTTTAGCTCCTTGGATACTTTCTCTAGCTCCTCCATTGAGGGCCCTGTGTTCCATCCAATAGCTGACTGTGAGCATCCACTTCTGTGTTTGCTAGGCCCCGGCCTAATCTCACAAGAGACAGCTATATCAGGGTCCTTTCAGCCAACGCTTGCTAGTGTATGCAATGGTGTCATCGTTTGGAGGCTAATTATGGGATGGATCCCTGGATGGCATCCATCCTCCTAAAACTTGTGCTTAAGACCTTTGTAGTTAAGTAAGGAGTGGAACTGAAAATGCAGAGCACAGTCATTTTAAGACATCTCTGGGCATCAAGAAGCAGATTACATCTTATGAGAGTGTATGTGAAGGTTAGGGAACAGAAACAGAGGTCCTTAAATTATCTCTCTCCAAATATTAAATCGTTATTATTATTTATTATTAAATTATGTATTATATAAATTATATTTATAATTTATCTTTACAAAGTATAATTTGTTATTTATTATGCCATTATTTAATTATGATTAAATTATCTATATTCAGAGTTTCCAAGGGCCTTGTGGATCGTGAATTAGATGACTTGAATTAGTTTTTCAGAAGCTCTGTGGTCATTTGCACCTTGTCTGGCCTTTTGCTCCAGTCTGGCAAGGGTTCTCACTTGTGACTGCAAGCTAAGAACAAAACAGAAGCAGGAACTCCCAACCCTGGCTCCCGCTAGCCTGCGTTCCCTTCTTCTCCTCACCACTAAGGCAGATGCCCGTGGTTTACATGGATGCTGCCTGGCTTTCGGAATTAGTAATGAGATCAAAAGTGAAACGAGGATGCCCATCAGTCTTCTGTCTAACATCTGCAGTCGCTCCTTAGACAAGAGATTAAAAACTATGCGAGTGGTCGAGACGTGGATTTGATTCTTTCACAGTTTGCCAAGGTACAGAACCCCTCGCAACACTGTGATTCCAATGTGCTCATCCCAGGAGCCCATTCTGAGAACACAGAAATGAATGTGGGGGTGAAGATGAGAAAGTGTAGCTGATGGTGAGTTTAATCCAACAAGGTTCAGACAGGGGCAGCCAAGCGATACTCCGAAGAAAAATAATATCCATATCGCAGGAGAGCACACTAGACTTCAGAAACCATGGGCACAGAAGTCGCATTGAGCAAAGGCACGTGCATTTGGGGAAGCTTCTATAGTGCATCTGTCCCTTTCACCTGGTTGATGGTTCAGTTTTAGTAGCATGTTTGAAATGGACCTTTAACATTTTTAATCTTCCCCAATTGCCCAGCCCCCATTTTCTTCTTCCCTCTTTAGGGTATCCCAGGAATCTTCAGTAACAAAATGGTGCCGCATGTTTCGATCAAGTGGCCAAAGACTCATTTTTTTTAACTATTGTCTCAGCCTTACTGTGATCTGACCTGGAGTGTGACGGACACAGGTTCAGTTCCAGGGCACAGGGCACAGCAAGAATAACAAAAGCCCAGCTCCTAAGCGGACTATGCTGCTCCCAAACAAGTCTACCTGGTTCTAAGGCCTTATTTCTCGTATCCCAGATGCTACCCCAGCCATCCTCCTGTCTCCAAGCCCTCTGTCCTCTGGTCCCCTGTGATTACAGTAACATCTTCAGAGAACTTTGGCTTACAAAAATCTAAATCCACAACTGGCTATGGTTGCACACACCTGTAATCTCAGTATGTCACAGATAGAGGCAGGGGATCTTTGATGCCACCTTGGGCTACACAGCTACTTCCAGGGGTGCCTGACACACATACTGAGATTTTTAAATTTAATGATGAAAATATAGTGAATCAGTTGAGCAAGTCATTTGGATGCAAGAAATATACGTATGTTCAAGAAAATTCTGAGTCCTGCCCTACAAACCAATGACTCCAAGATATTCACATCAAATTATGCATAGGCCATATTGATAAATGACAAGGTCATGGGCTGATAGACAAACTACCATAGTTACATTGCACAGGGAGAGCCCATTAAGTACTCACTGAGGGTTAAGTGGGTAATATAAAGTACAGTTATACTTTTAACTCATTAAAAGTACTCATTAGTTTTGTTGCTTTGTTTTGTTTAGTTTTGTTTTTCTTTTTTGATCACAGAGGAGCCAGGAGTATACGGTCCCAAGCTGGTCTGATCCTCACTCTGTAGCTCAGGTTGGTATTGAATCTCACAGCTATTCAAGTGCTGAGGTTATCTTATGTTTATGTTTGCATTCTAAATCTTAGATCACTGGGTGCTATCTGCAGACCAGGAAGTGGGAAGTAAATAATAATTATAACAATAATAATAATAATATTTTTCCAATGTTATTGATGGGCAATTGTCACAGTGGGGAAGGTGGGGAGGGGAGAGTTTGTTGAGCAGAAAACTCAGACTCTAACGTTAAGTCGTAACTGATTTGTTAAGGCAATGCCTACTGTGCTCATGGAGATATTGAAACCTGAAAACAACATTTTTGTAAATAAGTAGCACCATGATGTGACTGCCCCCTGATTTTTGGAAATTCACCTAAAATCAAACAAGTATCATAGGAGAGGGGCTACATGTGAACATATGCCCACAGAAGACTTCGGAGTGGAAGCAAAGTGTAGTAAAATTCACTCCTTCTACCCGCATCAAAATGTCAGTAACTTGAAAAATCTCCAAAAGCAATTTAACTCTATTTTAGTGACTTCATCAGTAGTTGGTTTCAAATAGTTTTTAACTTGCAGCTATATCCCATTGGGTTATCTTTAATGTTTTTAGTAAGATGAGGATTGAGGGAAGGAAAGCGATATTTAAACACTTAATGATATTTAAACATCACTAATTAGGCTTCTGAGTTAAGAATCCATTAGAGTGTAGTATGAGCCTCATCACTGCATGCTCATCTTTTCTTGATCATGGAAGTCATATTTTTGTTTGGCTGGCTTAGCTATGTTTGGGCTTGGTTTTTGTTTTATCTGTTTGTATGCTCACTTGAACGAGTACTTACTATGTAGCCCAGGCTAAATTCATAATCTTGCTACAGCTTCTGGAGTGCTGCCATTAGAGACATGTGCCACCACATCTGGATGAAGCCTGCTTTTTTTTTTCTTTAGTTGACAAATAACAACAAACATCAGGGCATATGTATGGGATACAATATGACGGTTCAATACATATATACGTGATGTGATCATGGATCAGGTTGGGTTGCGTAACTATGATCTCATACATTTGCCTTGTCTTAGTGGTAAAATAGGCCCCAGTCCAAATGCCATATAACCTGATTCATAAGTATAATCTAAGAAAGAAAATTGGACACAGAATAGGAAGTAGAAATCATGAATATAGCTACTGTATAGCTATTGGAGACAGGAAGATAAGGGGAGGGGAGAAAGAGGCTGGGCAATGAGGTCAAAGGGAACAAGCAGATGAGGACAAGCCCTCATGCTCTCTTGCACAGAGGGCTGGCTATGCTAATAGCAGTCTGAAAATTCCACGTTTGGAGGTTGGAGCATTGGCTCTAGAGTTAAGCTTACCCTATGAGAGAAACTCTCTGAGAGGAATCAGGTTTGATTCCTGGTTCCAAAGTCTTCGAGAGGAACCAGGTTTGATTTCCCAGCACCAATGTTGCTGCGCATAACTGTATATAACACCAATTCCAGGGGATCCAACACTCTCTTCTGGCCCTCATAGGCACAAGGCATACACATGTCACACAAACATACATGCAGACAAAACATGCATATACATAAAATAATTTCTTTTTCAATCCTAAGTTTCAGGACTTTTGTCATCTTGAGTGAATCTTTACAGCCTTAAGTATTGTGCTGAGTAAAAGCCCCAAGTCAGCCCTTCCACTTAACAGCTCTTCCTGAAGTTAGGAATGTTCCAGAGGTTACAAAGACTGAAACTTGGGCTATGTCTCTCCTGGCCTCCACATTACTCTTCCAGGATTGAAGGTGGGGACCCAGAACTGAAGGATCCCATAGAAAGACCTTGGCTTCCTAACGTGCATCATGTTCCCTAGTCAATATCTCCCTTGAGTGCATCAGAATGAGGACCAACTGTTCTTTAGTCATGTTTACATTGGTTCTTTGAAGCCTGCACACTTACCTAGTCTCTCCCCTCCTGAACATTAATTTTCATAGTTTCCAGGCAGAGAAACTACAAGACTTCTGCCCATGGCCTCTGGTACCTCTTTCTTTCTTCATGTGTTGTTTTCCTTTAATGCACTGATCATTAGCTGAAAAGCTATATCTTTTATACTTTGTGATTTATTTCATAGAATGTATGGTTGGTGAAGGCTGGATTTCAAAGTAGCCCACCAAATAGCAGGTGTTCAAAAAATGAACAGAGGCGAGGATGAAACACAAATAAATTATATATATTTGATCCAAATCAAGGTATCTTTATTTCATATCTCAATGTGTCCATGTGCTGTGTGTTTGCTGTGTGTACAGCATTGTGGATTTAGAGATGAATGACACTCACAGCCTTTGTCTTTCTGTCCCTTGACTCTTGAGGCTTGTTTAGTTACTTTGAAAAGATAAACAGGTCAATAAGTAGGTAAGTGGAAGAGGCAAACAGAGAGAGAAAGAGATACTTGAAAAGATGCCATACAAAGAAGATCCCCGTTTTGAATATTTCATTTATGTGGCACTATCCCTTTCCATAAAAGTATAGACCTGGTACTTTCCTCCAGTGCTTATGATATAATTTATGTGTCGGCGTGTAAATTTATAATACTACAGGCAATATTTAGTGAGAATTGCATATTTTGCTATATGCCGATCAAATTCCCTTATCAAGCAAGTGAAAATAATCTGAGTGGAAAATCACCAGTGAGGAAAATATTCCATCGAAAGGCATTGAAAGTCAGAAGAGAGAACGAGGTTATTAGCCAGCTTTTACGCAATTTATAATAACCTATCTCCAGAGGGGTAAAAATGGTCCCATTTCTCACTGTTGCCAATTCTTCTCAATGACCAATATGTCTACCAACATTTTCTTCTTCAAAATACAGTCAAAGTTGTAACAGAAAATCACAGATGCAATCAAATTTATCCTAATGGTTGAAATGTGCCATATGCGCGCCGCTACCTATGCACAATAGGGTGCAGCTTTAATGACTTTCTTATTGTGCCCTGTTGTAATTAGGTATTAAAGGACATATGGTATGCTGCCGTTTGAACAGTGAATTTCCTTGTTTTTTATTGTTTTCTATCAGAAGCTTAACAGTCTTTCAGGGTAGTATTAGTAGTGAGAATTGAACCACATGTTGATTTCATTTTTTTTAAGCCTTGGAATCTCATTTTGATTAGCCTTATTAGTGGAGTGCCAAAGAAAACATCCAAATCGTATCTATTTTCAGTTAATATGGAGCAAAACACATTTGAATTGGTAAGAAATAAGTGAAATCCCATTAGAAGTTCAGAAGTTCTGTAGACTCTTCTAAGTGGAGGGACCAAACAATAGCTAGTGTGTCCAGAAAGTCACCATGCCATGACGGTTTCAGGACTTTTTCAACCTTTTTCCTCATTTTGAAAATAAACAGCTACTTTATCAGAAATTCGTTTATAATTGTCAAAGACACAATAAGACCCAAATAAACATATTTACCATTTAAAACCTATTTGGAGACCAAAACTCAACCAAGACCTTAGATTAGAAACCCAAGTCATGACGGTTCATTGAATTTTTTTCAAATACTAGCTAGGTTAAACATTTTCCAAAAACAAGAAGTCTGGTTTATTTAAATTTGCTAGCTCTAAGAAAATCTAAAGCCACAGAGAAGGCTATGTTTATTACCACTGGGATGACAGAAAGCTAGACTTTTTTAAAGTCATTCCCAAACCCACCTAAATTTAATTAAATCTTCCTCCTGTCTTTACTTTTTTGTGATCATGAAGCCCAGAGCAATTTTAAATGTGAAGAACCTTTAGATTCCAGAAGAAATGCCACAGATTTTTTAAGGGAGGAAATATTCACCGAGTCGTCCATCTTTTTACTTGGGCTTTGTTAGATTTCTGCCTTTATTTCAGGTCAAGGAAGGGGAAAGATCTTATCCTGCAAGTTTATATTCTTCAGCTGTAAGCATGGCTACACATCTCTGTCCCAGTCAGCACTAGGGCACATTACAAGATAGCCAGCCAGGCTTCCAAATGAGCCATGAAGATTAATAAAATACAGTCTCCAGTTCATGTTGGCACCTCCCTGTCAAGCTAGCTAATGAGTACTGTGTTACTGTAAGAGTCAACTGTCACATTATCTCTGGACTAATAAATGGGTTCAAAGACAAATAACAATACACAACTAAAGGCAAAGCTGAAAGGAGCTTTTCACTTACTGCAGACTGGGGCAGCCCGGAGACGCTCTCGGTCGCTCGGTCGGCGGCACTACAGCCTTGTCACGTTTACAGGAAGTATTCAGTGAGGGAAAGAAAGTTAATGTAAAAGAAATCCAGCATGCCCTTCCTAGATGCAAGGCTTAACATGAATAGCAAGCTAAGAGCACATGCAATTCATAGGTGACCACGCCATCTACAACCTTTGTAGAGAATTATGCTTAAACCTAAGAGTGTACAAACATGGATTGGGCCACCTTGTTTGGGGAAAATGCTTGGCTCAGATTTGGGGACTTTGACATTTTCAACGTGAATTAATATTTTGGATCTGGTTTTCAGTCAGTGACAGTGCAGGAAATTGGGGAGATAAAAAAAAAGAAAAGAAAGAAAGAAAGAATAAATAAACCCAAAAATTTGTCAAGATACCTCCATGTTACTTCTCTTTGTTTATAGTGATGCATTAAGCCTTAATAACATCTCTTATAGATGCCCAACTTGAGGATGAGCATCTGCCAACCACTGATTTCCAGCACTTTGACCATAGAGAAGCCATTGCATTAACCAACACCCTCTAAACCAAGGAGCTGCTCTGTCCCAGGCTGAGAGCCACAGAGGTCTAATGTGAACATATATATTTATAAGTCAACTTGACAGCAAGTTCATTTAGAGAAATAATAGTGAGTCCTTGGGCTCCGCCCTCCTTGACCATGTGCCTTTGAGCAGGTTGGAAGGCTCATGTATATATTCCCTCCTGTGGAAAAAGCCTCAAATCTAAATGCAAAGCAGGGAGTCCTCCCCAAGATAGCCACACACCTACTCTACCGAAGCACATGTCTCTCCTGGTTGGCTGGTGGTGTAGCACACAGCCTTTAGCTAGGTGAGACCACTGATGAATTCTCTCCCTCAGCATTCTGACTCTGTAAACACTAGCCAGAAAGGAGGAAATTTGCAACTCAGTCTCATCAGGTTTCTCTGTGTTCTGCCATCAGAGTATGTGGCTGTCTTCAGTAACAAGCCTTTTACCATCTGGCTCTTACCAAGAGCGGTGACAACAGCCTGCATTCTTTGGGGGTGTCGATCACCTCTCTGACCCTACATCTGATACTGGGACTCCTCTTTCAAACCTTCTGACTTGTAGAAGCAGCATTTTCTACCCAGGAAGAGGGTCTCCATCCCAAACTCTTCTTTAAACTATATCTTTTAGGTTATGAAGACAATTTCTATATGGCTTTTTCATGCATCCTTTGTTTTTTTTTTCAATCTCCACCCATACCCACACCATTTTCCCCACCCACTCTGCTCCAACCTCATTTACCCCTCTTTGTGGCTGTTATCCCTTCCCTACTTTTGTAGCCTCTGTGTTTTATTATCTCTAACCTTTAGTGCCTCCCTTCCCACCCACACCCCTGCTCTGCACCCTCCTCTTGCTTCCTGGTGTCTCTGGACACTCTTTCAAATTTATATATATGGACTTTATATACATGGAATTTACTAAGCACCTTTTAAGTCTATGCCACTCCCCTGGAAGTAATGAGCTCTTTGGTTTCCTTCCATCTTAAGCAGCATATTTGGAACTTGCAGGAAGATGCCTTCCACGTAACATGTAGAATGGCAACAAGAATATTCTAATGAGGGTCAAACACTATGTACTAGGAACCTTACATACATTTTTTAGGTGATCTTCACAGTATCATGAAGGTAAATATTATTGCCACAATGTTACAGAAGTGAAAAATAAGACCTAAGAAATGCAGTAACTCCAAGTCTTACCCTGAGCAGCAACAATCGGGATTCAAACCTAGACAATCAGAGTCATGGAAGTATTCTACCACTCATACAAAACCACTATACGGGTGGGTCTCTTTAAGGGAGGTTCCTATGGAAAAACTCACGATCTGTTCTAGATACCCTCACCCTTTTAAGACAGTTGTCTCCATACTCTCCAGAGAGCCAAAGTTTAGCCATCCCCATATTTAAGGTGATAGAGAAAGACAGTTGAGCAGCAGACCTAAAATCTCATCAGCCTGCTGATGAAGGCAGAGATGAACTCCCAGAGGAGTCCTCTAGGAAATACTTCTGCCTTCCACCTGCTTAAGGGATGCATTTGGTGAATGGTCTGCTGCATCCTCCAGCCAAGAAAGGAAGATTTCTCACATCCCTGACATTTGCACAGTTCAGGATTCCAAATGGCGGGGCCCCAGCCTGGAGCAAGTGCAGGGGACGCTGCCTTTCCCACCATGCAGGCTCCTGAAGCCTGTCAGAAACCCACAGTGGCTGCTTTGTTGGCTGTCTTTGTGTAGAGATGCCTTTCCTGTTACATGCCAGATTTGTCAGCTTGGAAGCTTTTAAAACTAAACGAGAGAGAGAGAGAGAGAGAGAGAGAGAGAGAGAGAGAGAGAGAGAGAGACTGTCTAAGAATAACAAATGACAATTTTGTATCTTCAAAATATGTAGATTTGAGATTTGTTGGGGGGTGGAATGCAGGGGCTCTACTGAGCATCTGTAACGATGATATATCTACACATTATATGGCCAGCTATCTTTAGTTTGTTTTTATATCCTGTGGAGTGTGACATCTGTGCAGAAATTATGAACTGACTCATATACATGCAGTGCTTATTCAGAGTTTGAAAAATGGGCCTATTCTTCTACAGTACAATTATTTATGGAGAAATTAGAAGGAAACTTTAAAATCTGAGAATCTTTTTCTGAATTTATATGTGCGTTGCACTAGTCAATCTGATCAAGCAGAAACTTTCTGTAACAAGGGTGAAGGTTTTTCTAAGTGGGTTAATTATATTTATTTTCATGGCCACCAGCCCCTCATTTGCTCTTTATAAATTACTCAGGGCAAGGGGCAACCCTCTGTGATCGTTCTCAATCTAGATGTAACAGCTCAGCCTTTCATTTGAAGTGGATCTTTTCTATTACAATCCTTTTATGAACCACCTGTGCAATGAAGGCTATATTCACATGGAGGTAGAGGTGTATGCATATAAAATTTATAACTATTCTCTAATCACTCAGACGTGTAGTCTAAGCATCACTTATGATTACCACACAGATACCATTATACAAAGAAGTACATTTATATGGAAAACTAAAGAAAGCTTTTATTATAAGAATAAATGTTCACTGATCCTTAACTCTAACTATCCTATTAATGCAACAGTACGAAGGTTCATTCATCTTTGTCAGTCCATACTTAAGCCCTCTTGAGTGTGTCTGTAGGCAACTAAGAGAAATTAGATGATTCTCTTCTCCGACTTTGCTATCCTGGCATGAAATTCTTTCCCTGTCTCGCTTCTGTGTTTTCCTCTTACTTATAAATAACTTACACATGTACTTATACATTGCCTACCAGAACTCCAGGGCTGGGGTGGGAAGGTGATCCTTGTTTATAAGGAGGAAAGAGCTTGCAAGCAACTTGCTTGTTCAATCATTTGACACGAGCCATGGACACAGACGTGGGATAAGCGGCTCCCGTCTTAAGGCCAATTCATCATTAAAAGTTCAACTCAGGGTAAGGGAAAAGATGGGAAAGAGAAAGCAACAGTGAGGACTAAGAAGAATAATCAAGTTTGTTTGAGCAACTTGAAGGCTCAGCCACTGTGCCCTGTGCTTTGATGTGTCACCGAAAGGGATTGAGAGGGCTCTTCCCCCCACTTTGTGGATTTGGGAGTTGACTTTGCAACATGGGAAAAGAAAGTAAGCATAATATCTGTGAGGGTAGAGGCAATTGTCCTTCGGATTCTTCCCCGGAGTCCTCTGTGTTTGGAACTAGTTGTACACATCTCAGAAACAGGGATGGTGTCCTTCTTGAAGAGTGTAATATACCTTCCCTCAGAAGAGCCAGAACAAGAGTTGCTTCACAGAACTTTCACCCACAAGCTGTGACCATAACACACCTCACTTAGCAGAGTCAAAGACTCGTGTGACAGATAGGCAGAGGAGAGATACATGCTTGTTCAACAACCAGGACTCTGATATGTCAGCGACTTGTCCACCTACCTTCAGAGGGAGATGAGAGTCTCCTTTGAATTATGGAACGTGGGTCTGAAAGACGAGCTAGGAAAGAACTACTGAAGAGAAGTAAGTTTGTGGGAATATGGGAGCAAAGGATTGGATTGGTCAGGGATCAGTCTGGATTATCTGGCCATTCTTGGTGGAGGTTGTGAAAGGAGAATCATGGAAAAGAATTTTTAACTAGTCCAACTATATTGAGTGGTATTTAGTAAGTTGCTCTTTTGGCTGCTCGGATTTTTAAGAAGCATAGTAATTACACAAATCTGGCCCCTTCCTTCAAAACTGGGGGGGCGGGGAGGGGTCATCTGTTTCTTGGTCCAATAAGCACTTGGCTTACATCAAGTAGCTCATGAATAATCAGAAAAACTGGTTTGTGAGAGAAATACGAATATGATTTTTGAATGTTGAAGAATCCTCAAAAGCAAAAGCCTCACGAGGTTGCCAATTATTAGTTGTGAAAAATTATGGTAGATTTTTTTCTTTTCTTATGTAAATACTTAGGTTTTTTTTAATTGTAAGAAAAACTCAGAAGAGTAAAAAAACAAATAAGAAATTTAAAAAGCAGACCACGAGACAAGTCCCCTTTAATATTTTGCAAGACTGACATCATCACTGTTAATAAAGCATTTATTGGGGACCCACTGAGCACAGTGACATTCCAGTTCCCACTCTTCCTTCCCACCAAGCGCTCTGCTGGACGCCAGCCTCTCTGCGCATAGTTAAACGGCTGTGATGAAGCCCTCTCGGTTTATTGTTAATTAACTTTCCATCTAGATTGCCTCCACATACGACTTAAAATCCAGATTGTGTGCACTTTGAACATAAAGTCTTTGAACATTCCTCACTAATTGTTTAAATGATGTGTGGATTTTGTCTTTAGCAGTTGGTTTCACTTTAACCTTTGGACAAATTGAAAAGTTTTTTTTTTCTATAAAACTCCATTCTTCTTTGTAGTCTTAATTCTGTACCATGGGGACTGTTTATAAGCAGTTCACAGGAAGGAAAGAAAGACCTGATGACCCAATATTCTCAGTTTTCCCCAGTGGTTAGATGTAGAAATTAGTCCCCCCAAAAAAATGAGAGGGGAAAAAGTAAAAGAAAGAAAGAGAAAGAAAACAAGATTATGATTGGTTACATATAAATGAGAGCAATTCCCTGGAGTCCTTAGAGGAATAATGAGAGGAGACTTAGTTACTGCTAAAATTGATTTTAGGTGTAAGCTGCTTTCATTCCCCCTCCCCAAAAAAATCTTTTGTATATTTATTTAGTAATTGGTCGTGAAATAGTGCTTTAGACAGGCATTTTAGAAAGCATATCTCCTGTTTAATAAATCTGAGACTTTGGTAATTATTAATACACAAGTGCCAGCCCAGAGATGCTTTCTTCTTCGTGTCATGGCTTCGGCTATTAATGATACTCAAAGGAGGAAAAATTACCATTTCGGAAGTGTCCAACACAGTAAACTGGTAAACGTGCCTGCAGTTAGGGCTACGGATGATGGGAATCAACAAGGGTGAAAAGATTTGGTTACTCTGTGTATTAGTGTTAATAGGAATAGATTATAGAGGGATATTTGTGATGTGACCTTCTGTGCACTAATTGAAATAGTATTCAGAGTCAGCATTGGCGTAATCAAGTTAAACACTGAATCATAAATCATCATGAAAAGGGCTGTCACAGCTTCACCATTAATGCCCTGGACTGCTGGGCAGCCCCGAGAAAATATCTGCTATGCCGATCTTTAGGTTAATAGGAACAGAAATGGCATTTAAAGACTATTTGGATCAAATCTGCTCTGAGGTTGAAAGTGTTCCTCTGTTAATTTACTGGTAATTTGAAGTGATGTAGTTAGGGTTAGAGAGAGCACAGCTGAGCCCCTTATAGCAAAACAAAGGGCTGTGGGAGTTTCTTCTAATATTTATTTAATTGCTTTAGGGTACAGTGCTAATCAGTTCTAATATACATGTGTAGTTTCCTTTGTTTCTCAAATAGAGAAGAGTTGGCACAGTGATCTACTGCGTACCACTGACTACAGTCCCGGGTGTGCGACAGAGGTTTCGTTAGCAGCTTCTATTTGACAGAGATTCGTTTTATTGTGTACATGGAAATATTTCTGACAAGTTAAACTATAATGTGTCCTGGAGAAAGAATAAGAATTTACTAGCAATACTTGTCTCGGGAACGTTTTCTATTGATTGGATAGAATCAAACTAACAGGCTTAAGAAAAATCACAGCGGAATTTGTTGTGAAATGATATATACCATTGCCAATAAAACGCCATGTCTCAACACAGAGAAAGGTTGTGCTAATTTAATCAGTTACTCTTCAGCTCATGTAGACAATAAGATATACGATGCTAAGACAAAAAGCGCTTGTTTATTATAATTTGTTTCAAATGCTATAAATTAATAGAAATTCCAGTAGGAGACTGATAATAGCATCTTTCCAAGAATGCCATATATTACCGTAAGTCTGAAAACACTTCAGGTCTGCCCCACTTACAATACTGTATCCAGAACTCTGGGCAAGTTAGGAGAGCACAGGTCTCTATAATGAATACTGGGTGGGCATCTCGACCTAATTGCTCACCAGGAGGAAAAGACCTGTAAATTATTCTTGGGGAACTGTTCACTTCTGGATGGCTGCACAGTTTATCCGCAGCACACAAGTAGATGCTGTAGAGTGGATGACTTGACTGAGCAAATCACTTGACTGTTGCCATCTACGTTCTTCGATTCCTCCTCTCAGGAGAAAGCTGGTGACATCTGTGCACCTTTGGGTGACTCAAATGTTAATTTTTAGAATCTTGGTATTAGAGGTTGCAAAGAACAGGCATCCTATCTCAGTCCAAACTCACTTTACCACACCCCAGGCAGTGGTGTTCAGATTCCTACAACCTGCCAGGGCTCTGCTATCCAAAGTAAAGTAGCAGGCGTGGCTGTCTCTCATGCATTGCCCTGGAAATGTTAATATTAAATGCCTGTGTGAAAAGTTTATTATCTTCTAAATGCTACTTGCTCTTTTCCAAATGCAGTGAAAAAATTATCTAACAGCGCTCAATCATAGAACATATACGTAGCAGTAATCAATTGCTGCCCATTAAAGGAATACTGTCAGGCATGCCTGTGTAAAGGTCCTAACAAAACAGGTGGCCCAGACAATAGAAATCATATTTCAGGACAGTTGCTATGAAATACTTGGGGAAAGTTTCAATCACTACCTTGTAATAGAATATTAGTAATGGGGCCGAAGCTAATGGCCCTTTGACAATGAATTTAAACACTTTGAATAGGAAACTGGTTCTTCACCAAGAGTGCTGCAGGACAGGGGACCCTATTTGGGAAATTTTACATAACATCCTGTCTTGCTTTCCCACCAGGTTTACAAATGTGAATTAGACACACTTGATAATGGAGATTCGCAGTGGAATAGAGTCAGGATCCTAGAACTACAGAGGCACACACATCCTTTCAGGGTGCTTCGTGACTTGTGGCAAATGCAGGAGTAGAAATGGAATCTCCAGACATTGTAGTCAGAATGATTTCTAGCCAGTGTGATTTTTAGGTAACCAAAGAAGCAGAGGGCAGCTGCCCCATTACCTTTGTCCTCAGCTCTGTAGTGACTGAGAACAGGAGGGAGAAAGACCAGAATCAATCCCTATGTTATTTAGGGACTCTGTGGGCCTACAGGACAGCATAAGCTCTGGCTAAAGTCAGCCATCAGCAGTTTGTTTTCATGAGGGTACAGAATTCCCTCCCCTAACCAGGTATGAAGAGCCAGGGAAGCCATGAGTAAAGGTGTCGAGAGAGAATGAAAGTCTGAATCAGAGTGTTGACCTGGGCATGACCATGTCAGGCCATCCAGATGAGGCTTCGAGAGATGGAAAAGCCCTTCCTCTAGGTCAAGTACTCAGACTGAGAGGGATGCAAGTAGAAAACTAGCAACGTCAGCTTCCTCCTCCCAGACTCAGCCTCAGATGTTCCTGCTACAGAGACTTCTTTTTTTTATTGGATATTTTCTTTATTTACATTTCAAATATTATCCCCTTTCTCGGTTTCCCCTCCCCAAACTCCCTATTCCATCCCCCTCCCCCCCCCTTCTATGAGGGTGCTTCTCCACCCACCCACCCACTCCAGCCTCACTGGCCTAGCATTCCCTTACACTGGGGCATCAAGCCTTCACAGGACCGAGGGGCTCTCCTCCCTTTGATGCCCGACAAGGCCATCCCCTGCTACATATGCAGTTAGAGCCATGAGTCCCTCCATGTGCACTCTTTGGTTGGTGGTTTAGTCCCTGAGAGCTCCGGGGGCTCTGATTGGTTGATAATCGTTGTTTTCATCCCCATAGGAAGAGCTACAGAAAGTTCTGACTGAAACCAGCTAGCTCCTCTCCCTCTGCACTACATAATAAAGCCTAAACCCACAGAAGTGCCCTGGTGCATAGTTAGTGCCACTCCATCAGAGTTTCTGCAACTCACCCAACCCAGCTCTTCTGTATGTGCTTGTCTGTCTGTCCTTTAGTCATTTCCAGGCCTTGAGGGTAGAAAATCTGACAGGGACAACAAAGGAAAATCTTATCAGCAACCTACAACTCACTGCTCCTTAGAATTCGGGATGGGCTAGACTCACCATATAACATCAATCAATACAAGCAACTATCAAACACATGCTAAGGCCTCTGACCGTACTTATCGTCTTTGTTGTCTTCTGGAAACTACAGAGTTTTCCCAGTTTGGAATTTTCATTTCTCTTAACATTTGCAATGCACTAGTTTTTGGTTTGGTCTATGTGTGTGTGTGTGTGTGTGAGAGAGAGAGAGAGAGAGAGAGAGAGAGAGAGAGAGAGAGAGAGAGAGAGAGAGAGAGACTTGTGTTTTGTTTTTTTTTTTGGTTTTGTTTTTTGTTGTTGTTTTCGTTTGGTTTTTTGGTTTTTGTTTTGTTTTGTTTTTGTGGCACACAGTAAATGTTACTTAAATAACTTACTAAATTTAAAAATAATGATCCAGTATCAGTTTGTTAGAATTTTAAGGCTCTTAAATGGTAGGTAATAATAGGAAAACTTATAACAGGAAAGCAAGTATAACCGACATATACGTGGAGATGTTGGGCTTCACAGTAACTAGTCCACATCTGACACTAATTTTAAAATCTTTTCTCCCCAGTGCCCGCTCACTACCTTGACTTTATGGGCTAACCTGCCATCCGAGAGCAGAGCTCCGTGTCTCCTCCACTTGAAGAGCCCCAGGAGTGTAATACAGTCAGTGGGAGTGCAGGATAGAAAAAAATATATACAATGATTTGCACAGAGCCTGAAAATCAAGGCAAAGAGAGAAAATAAATCAATGAGTGCCATTCAGTCTTAGCATGCATAATTCATCAGGAGAAATAAGTATCTCAAATATTTTACCAGTGAACGGAGTATAAGTAGCTTTATTTTCATTAAGATCTAAGTCAGAGCTACAGCCCAGACAATTCCAAAACAGATTATTTGAACTATGTGTGAATAGGTTGTTAAGATATCTATCAACTTGTTGATTTAAGAATGTATTTCCTGAAAAACAGTTTTGGTTTTTTGTTTTGTTTTGTTTTGTTTTGTTTTTTACAAATAGCTGAGTCAGAAGAGCGGGGCCTAACCTTGTGACTAGAGTTAAGATTTACCAAGCTTTTCCAAACTTTTGATCGATGAGATTGACATTCTCACATGCAGTATCTGATTATCCTCCCTGAACCTCATCCTCCTAGGAAAGTGGGCTCTATCTGTTTATATATAAAAGCATTAAGATTCAAAGAGATTGAGTGGCTTACCTGTGGCCACACAGATATAAAACAGCAGACTCAAGATGTGATCCTAGGCTTCTGCGACCTGAATGCTGGTAACCTACTCATGCCAGCGATTACATCCGCACACAAAAATAGATGTGAGTGTATAAAGAGGGGAGAAGAGGGGAATGGAGAAGGGGGGACAAAACTGAGCTCGATTAACTATATGCTCCTCCTTTGCTAAGTAGGTATTTCTCCCCAGCCCCTGGAGAGCCTGCTGCTTCACTGTGCCCTGTGGTCAAAGGGCCCTCACTTTGAAAAGTAACTGAGATGGGGGTGCAGAATAGGTCGAGTTGGAGAGCTCTGATTTCTAGATTAGATTTCCTACTTCAATCGGACATTCAAAGGCCTTGTGTAGACAACAAGATGAAGAAAGAGATTAGGACCACTCAACTCCAGAGTGGATAAACCAAGGATGCAGAGTGTCAAACACTTCTCCCAAAATGTGAAACGTTGCTTCTACTTGTTGGAAGTTTCCTGAAAGCACATTTCAACACATTTCTCCACTTTGTATAGCTAGCCATCACACGGGGATACCTCCTATAGATGTGCAGAGGGAAGGACATGAGTGTACCTTCCTCATCTGAACCTGGTCTCTCTAGGAGCCCAGGGGTGGTTCATTGGCCTATGAACTCCCCCACCACTTTCCTTATAGAGACACAACACAGCTGAGTCTATTTAACCCTTCATACAGAGCAAGATCAGCTGTGGTTTACAGATCATAGTTGTAAAGACTTGAATGTGTCCTCCAGCAGACAAAATGCCATTCTGTGGCTTGGAAATGGCCTAAGAGGTGGGTAAGAGTGGTTACTGTGAAAGCCTGAGGACATGAGTTCAAATCCCAAGCATACATGTAAAAAGCCAGGCGAGGTCGCGTGCAACACCTATAACCCCAGCAGTGTAGAAGCAATGACCAAAGGACACACTGGAACATGCCAGCTGTCAGGACCACTCCCAGATCTATGAGGGACCCCATCTCAAGGGAATAAAGTGAACAATGACACAGCACACGTGCAGTATATCATGTATATCGCACACTGAGAGATATTTTAAAATGTATTATGAAAGTCACCATTTCCTACTTTATCTTCTGATCTCTGAAGACTTAGCTAATGTTACATTATATGAACGTCAGCCAAGAATGGGTTGCAGTGAATTCCATGTAAAATTGCATTAAAAACACAAATTATATTTATGCTATCACATATTAAATATAGGCAAGTTTATCACATAGCTAAAAATTTACTACTGGAATTCGGAAATTTACTTACTCAACACATGAAATAAGTGTTAAAGTTAATATGGTCAGTTTTGCAATACTTTTCCTGGTCTATTTCTCTAGTTACATTGTGAGGCTGCAATGTCTGAATACAGAAGAGCCTAAAGTATTCATGGTTAACGTTGAGATTTGACATAATGTTTAAGTTCACTTTTTAGATGCTTCCCTATACAAAATCCTAGATGATTTTCAAATTGAATTCTCAGTTCCAAAACCCCAAGCAAGTTACTGTAATCGAGAGGCAAAAGAGGAAAAAAAAAAAGAAAGAAAGAAAGAAAGAAAGAAAGAAAGAAAAAGAAAAAAGAAAAGAAAAAAGAAAAACGTTTAAAATAAAAATTAATGAAATTCTATCCCATCTATTATCATGCTTGGTAATAAAAGAAGGGGCTTGAAAGAGAAAAGGATAAATCAAATTTAACATTATAACTCTTTTAATAATAAAAACGTATAGATTCCAAACCCCTTCAGTGACCCTGTCTTACACAGTATAATTCCCTAAAACTTCTAAGTCACTCAATGATAAGAGGCTGATCTAAAGGCTTCCACCGCATTAATCAAATACCAGGTCTAATTAAAAGAGCCATGCACAAAGCTTTTTCAAAATGTTGCTCAGGTATTGCAATAATTTCTGATCACCCAAGCCTGGAAGACAAATAATTAGAGCTGCCAGAGCATTCTGATGAGTGATGTCAGCATCTCCGAGTGACCTTCCCTCCACTAATTAATTTTCATCTTAAGAAAAGAGACCCTGTTGTTGCACATTATTAATTGAGTTCACTAAAAGATGCGCCTGATTAATTTTTGTTGATAATACTTGTCATTCTAGGCAGCGGCTGTAATCATTCTATTGGGTTTTATTTTTTTAAGTTGATCTAAGTCCTTTGCAATGTGACTGATATATCTGATACAAAATATCATGCGTAAGGGCATATCCTGTAATGTACCTGGCTATTTTTCATGGTGGTTGTTTGCCGAAGTAAAATGAAATGTCAGAGTGGAGTTTTCTGGGCAGTGGCAAACGGCAAAGGTGTCGTTTCGTTTTGCCCTTGTGGCTTAGTGAGACCACCTATTCCCGCAGGTTCCCTTGAAGAGAACACTTCATCCATGTTTAGCCTCTTCAATTGCATGGTGGAGCACCTATCACCAAAGGGGGAAAAAAATCTGCATTTATCTCAAGAGAATTCATCAATTGCAACAAAAGACTTGATACGATGTCTTTGTTCTTAGAATGGCATGATGGTCTGCTAAGTATATTCAACAGTCTGACCCTGTTTGAGAGGCTGAGACTGAGCCTGGAATTTGGAATGCTGCCCTATTCACTCATAGAGCATTAGGATATGAAAAAAATAGAGCTGTATTAAAGTATTTATTTCAATAACCTAAAATTAAACAGGAACCTCGGGGGTACACCTAGTGAATGAAAGCCATGCTTGTAAGGGAACAGTCACATGTCATCAAATTTCTGGGTCCTAATTAAAGGCATGACTTGTTTTTAGTAGAACCTTCTAAGTGTGGAAATAACTTCTTGGTAGAATGTTGTGTTTCAGACTGAGTTATTTCATTTGCATTGAGAAAATGAGCACACGTGTCTTCTTGTATTTTAATGGGGTCTTGTTAGCCAAATCTTGATTAATTAGTCCAAGTGAACAAAAAATAAATATAGTTCCTTGGATACACGGGCTTAATAACTGTGAAAAAATGAGGAAGCTTCGCTGAAGCTGAACGCGTTTTATGGTGTGGTAAGTCTTAGTTTAGCAGGGAAGCTGGATTCTGTTTGCATTACAGTTTGCTTAGATGTTTCAGAAGATCTATAAGCATAGCACAGAAAAGAAGGAAGACCAACAAAACCATGACTCCTAAATCTCTTTTGTGGCAGCTTCCCATCTGTTGAGAATCTTTTTCCTTGTTCATTTCCCATTTGGACCATGCAAGGTAGCTCTAAATCATCCTGGGTATAAAATCCGGTGAAGTTGCCTTCTTTAGAAGCCAAATTCTTACCACTTTGTCAGTGATCTTCAGGCATGGAAATGTAGACATGGTTCTCTAGTGGTAGAGTTCAAATTCACACCCATCCATCAACACCAATATTAACTGCTCACACTGGGGTGTGGTCACTTTCTGTATTCTCTCTGAAGCCTGAATGTAGTATCTTTCCTGGGGAAGCAAATTCGAAATCCCTGAAGTTTGGAAAGAAAGTTAATAGCTATGTGAGTTTGGGGAATGTATTCATAATCTATTTCTTAAAAGTTCCAGGACATCCAAACACCAAATCAAATGTTTCATGGCATGTTTTGAAGTAATTTGTTACTATACAGCTTATGGTATGCACTCACTGAGAAGTGGATATTAGCCCAAAAGTTCAGAATACCCAAGATACAATTCACAGACCATATGAAGCCTAAGAAGAAGGCAAACCAAAATGTGGATGCTTCAATTCTTTCCAGAAGGGTGAACAACATACTCACAGGAGGAAATACAGAGACAAAGTGTGGGGCCAAGACTGAAAAAAAGGACATCCAGAGACTGTCCCACCTGGGGATCCATTCCATATACAGCCACCAAACACGGATGCTATTGTGGATGCAGAGAAGTGCTTGCTGATGAAATCCTGATATGGCTGTCTCCTGAGAGGCTCTGCCAGAGCCTGATGTATACAGAAGCAGAAGCTTACAGCCAACCATTGGACTGAGCTCAGGGGTGCCTGCTGAAGGAGTTGGAGAAGGGACTGAAGGAGCTAAGGGGGTTTGCAGCCCCATGGAAGGAGCAACAGCGTCAACAGGCCAGAACCCCCGGGAGCTCCCAGGGACTGGATCACCAACCAAACAATACACATGGAACAACCCATGGCCCTGACCACATATGTGGCTGAAGATGACCTTGTTGGACATCAGTGGGAGGAGACACCCTTGGGCTAGAGAATATTAGATGCCCCTGTGTAGGGGAATGCTAGGGAGGGAAGATGGGAGTGGGTAGGTGGGTGAGGGAGGACCCTCTTAGAGACAGGAGGAGGGGAGATGGGATGGGAGTTTCCAAGGGGGAGACCTGGAAAGGGGAAAATATTTGAAATGTAAATAAAGAAAATATCCCAAAAAATGAGATATCACATATCCAACCATCAAATATTTTTTAAAAAAACCACGTGATTACCAGAACACATTGTTTAATTGAACAACAAAAAGCAAACTTTTCTTACATAAACTAAAGGTAGGAAAAACAACCAACTAGCACTAACTTGTATTTCTTTTAACTGTCTTTCCTTTAGAACGATGAGTGTCGTGTATTTCTCAGGCACCAGCACACAGTTGTAAGCACCGTCAGAGTGTGTGTGAGCGTCTGAGCAGCTAAGCTGCACTGATAGGATTTTTAACATGAAGATGCTAAGGCACCCATTTAGTCTGCTAAGTAACTAAAGATTATTGCCTTTTTATCTGTGAGGTTAATAAATAAAACAAAAAGGAGGGTAATGACTAAGAAGCAAAGCAGAAGATGTGAGGATGGAAAAGGAAGCTGAGAATGTGCCATAGTCTGGTCCAATCTCTTTGTTTTTCACCCTCATTACACTTCCAAATTTTGATACATGAACCTAAGGAGAAGTTTCTCATATGACAACTTGGTACCAAAGTATAATTTTACTCATTTAAGCAACTGATATTAAATATTAAACAGAGGAAAATGATTTTGCCATAATAATTGCATAAGTCTACTTTAACATCAACATAGCAAGTTCTTATTAAGCTTAGTAACTAATATCAAAATTCTGTAATGTGTTTCCAAAACAAACCAAGGGCTATATGCCAGGATATATTTTTTTATCAAAGAAAAATTGTCTTTATCTTTTTAATTTGAAGAGAGCATAATGATCTTGAGGGAGCATCATTTTGGACCTTAGGGATAGAAAGATGAATAGGGCTCAGGATGTCTTCCTGGGGACAGTGAAGAGGAGATGGAGTGGAGTGTCAGGTAGTGCTCTGAATTCAGGTCATTATAGCTGAAAGCACACCCAGACTTTGGAAGGTTGAGTGATGTGATTTAAATTGATATGGAGAGATCATCTCTGGCTAATATATCTGACATTAATCTTCTAATCAGATTTTAGCTAGAGTCTGTCAGCATAACGTTCAGAAATAATCATCAATATTTCACTTTGATGTGAAATCTTTTTACTTTTCTTCTAGCTTTTTCTTGTTTTAGTAGTATTACATGTTGGTAATTATATTTAACCAAATGAGAAACTGAAAAGAGGAATTCTCCAAATTTGGATTCCGACTTTCAGCTATGTCATCGCTCTTCACAACCAGCAGCATCTTCCATTGTCCATAAAGAATACTTACATAGAGTAAGTGACTGGAATATTTGACTTTAAGATGTGTATCTAACTCAGCTAACTAACTCCAGTTTTTGTCATAATTTATGGGGATTAACTATTCTCAGCCCAATCAATATTGTCCCAAAAAGTAACTGAATTTCAAATGAATAGCCTCACTGTCTGTACATGTGACACATACAGATACCCAGACACATCCTTATCTTGACTACAATGTAAAAGATGTTGCACCAATAGGACTTAGGAGTATGTATAAGATCCAGGGTTAGATTAGTTTTAACAAGGAGTATGGGACTGTGAGGTTTGGAGTCAAACAATCTTTGGTTGGAACTTTTTTTATTAAACTAGTATTTAAAGTTGCTGCAACTCAATTTTAATATTAGTAAATACAAACTTATGTTGCATTGAGGAGAAAAAAAAATAATGATTGTGACAGCACCAAGCCTGAAGCCTGTGATGCTACAAGTGCTCAATAAATAGCACGTCCCATAGAGACTGGCTTAATTACCCTGCTTCATGGAGAAATTCTGCTATGCTAACATCTCTGATGTTCACTTGGCTCTTCTCTCTGACACAAAAGAAACATGAAGAGTTGGTGAGTTCTCCAGAGACAGAGCCGATGCAATGGAGCAGGCTTACTGGTCAACCTAGGAAGTATGGCTACCCAGGCCAATTATCCATGCTGTAATGGCCTTTGAATCTCAGAGGTGCAGAGCCAAGTCCAACTCCTGACTCAAGGTTAACCTGGTAATCAAGTTTGTGATTATATATCTTAAAATAGCCCATATTCAACAAGAGCTGTACAGGAAGAGACTTTGGGGTGCAAATCGAATAAAGAAATGACAGCCATTATCAGTAAAATAGAAACAACAATTTGACTGATTTTCAACCTGATATGGTGAAAAGAGTTTTAAAGTTTAAAAGCTGGCAGGCACCATGATCTATGGTAGTTTAACTTTTTAAATGGAGTTTCACAGACCTTACTAATTTTTGACAAATTTCACATCATTTAATTTTTTAAGAGTTGTGCTTGACCCAAGGTTTTGCAATACCTTTATTTCTGACCTCAAGGGAACCTTCTGACTACCTCCTTTTAAAGATAATTTTGACAGGAAGTTAGCTTTGGCTAGTAGCCACCTCACCATAAGTTTTGACCTTGACTGAGCTCCAGCTTCCAACAGTATTTGAATAAGTGACTTTCGGGTGCAAATAGGGGGTCAGGAGATGAAGTATCAAAGTTATCACGATTGATTTTTATTATTTCTCTCTCATTAATTGCCTATGCACTACCCCTTCCCCTCCAATTTAATATCTTCTGAAAATTTCCTTCATTTATGGGTCATTAACAGCAGTTTTAATGTAGGTCATGTCTGAGGCAAAGTGATAGAGAGAGCTTTAGGCTTGGACTAAGAAAGTCAGAGTCCCACCCTACTTCGGGGCTCTCTAGTTGTGTAAGGTCCTTCACATTAGGTTAGATAGTAATTACCAATTCTCTAACCCTCAGTCTTTGTATAGTTTAAATAAGCTCTTCCCTGCCGATGCATAGAGAACTCTATAAGGAATTGGACACATAAATCACCACACTAATTAAATTATATATTTGATTTATGGTCTTGAACTTTTGAGGATCAAATATTGTTTTCATAAGTGACTCCTGGAAATAATTTCACTTTAGAGATATATTGAAATGAAAATATTTGCATTCATGGAATAGAAGCTATGAAACTCAAGGTTGTAGTTTCTTAAATTGTATATTCTATGAAATTGACCCTGTGTTCCTCTGAGAGTCCTCTACACGTTTGTGCCATGTCTATTCTCAATGAAATAGAGTTGATTTTTAACATCTACCAGAATGATCCTTTTAAGCAAGTCAGATCGTTTTATATGTCTGTTAAAAATTATCTTGTGCCTCTTCCTGACAGAGGAATAGCTAAACATTTTACAACGGCCATAGAGACTTAGCATGTTTGGGTCACCTGTCATCTCTCTGACCTCTATCTTTGATTAAGCTCCCCAGATCCACACATCCACCTTAGGACAATTGTGTTGTCTCTTTTCTCTGCCTGGGACACTTTTCCCAGACATGGCTGTCATTTATGACATCCTAATGTTTGTTAAAATGTCATCTAGACCTTCCCTGATGATTTCCCTTAAAAGAGTGTCCTTCCTCCAAATGCTACACTGATACTTTCTGTGGTGTATAGTACATAGCCACTGCCTTCTATCATCTTATATAATCTAAAATTGAAAATGTTGAATTGTTTCAGTCTACCTACAATAATGTAATTTCCACAAGAGAAAAATGTGTCTTGTTTTATTCAATGATACACCCTAAACACTGCCTTCTGATTTCTATACGAACCCCTTGGCACACATGCATCCACACTCACATAGGCATACAATAATAACCATAATGATAAGGAATAAATGTGGCAGTGACAACCTACTTACCTCTGTGTTAGTAAATGTGCAAACGTTGCCTGCTCTTATATCAGTTGTAAGCCTTTTAAGGCATGTATATCCAGCAAAGAGTGAGAAATGTGGCTACAAAACAAGCGTAAAACTGCCTGGCAGAGGGTATGATGGAAGGCTGAGTGCTGCCTTCCCATTTGGGTCCTGGACTCTCCACCAGGAGGGAGAACTGTCACTTCCACCATCTCACCTTTTGCGATGCCTTTCTTCCCTCATCTCTGAGAAGATACTGTCACCGGGATCTTGTTTATAGACTTCTTTTTAAAAGAGAAGAAAAATGGAGGAAGAGAAGGAGAATAAGGAGAAAGAATATGAAACCATCTAACCACTCTAGGTACAGAACCTGTGACCTTGGAATCTCTTTGTACATTTTTTAACCAATGATGTTAACAGCATTTTCTTTGTCCTAGGTCTACAGAACATGACAACATTAATCTCTTAGTAAATTTGCATAAAATTTGCAAATATAATTTCATGATCTGTAAAACCAAAATCAAAGTATAATATAGCAATTTCATTGACTTAATCTTCCAGAATTCTATCAAGAAAGTAATTAGATTTTCTTATCATTATTTATTCTTTTAAAAATACTTATATCTCATCCTGCTATTCTAAAAAGATTGATTAGTAAATTTCCCTTTAATATTTATTTCAATGTTTAAGTTGAGATTAAACTAATTATACCTAGTATCTAAAATTACCTGAATCTTACCTCTTTAAATCCATGAGATATTACATTTAACTTATCTTTAGGTATCTAAAGTTTTATGCTGGAAATTCCATTTAGTAACTGGTCAAAATTCTGCTGCTTGGTCATCCTACCCCTCTAGGCTAGTTCATGAATCTGCCTGCACCAGACGTTACCTTTAGTGATCATCTGGTGATAACAGTCTTTCATTTACTTTTTCTAGTGTTACTCATTTCTTTTAGTTTGCAGTTGTATACCCAGATCCTGGCTCTGCCCCTAAACTTCTAATATGAAGGTAAGATACTCAGTCAGAACGTATTGAGTCCATTCATGAAAATGAAGCACCCCAGACATGATGTTTTTAGTAAGTCCATCATTTTTATTTATGTATTTATTAATAGGGTTGTGGGATGTGTGTCTATGTGATTGCATCAGGCAAGGCAACTGCATGTGTGTGGAGGCCAGACGTGTCAGGTGTCTTCCTCAGTCAGTCTCCACATTGTGCTAGTTTCTTTCTTTGTTCACTCGTTCATTTAGTTGTTTGGGGGAATTGTATTGAATTTTGTTTTGCTTTTGAAAAAGGACCTTTTGCTGAACTTGTTGCTCACTGGTTAGGCTACAGTGGCTGTCCAGGGAGCCCTGGACATCCTTTTGGCTCCACCTTACCAATGCCACGATTACAAAATTATTTTCCTTTGTGGGTACTATGTACCCAAACTCAGGTCCCCAAGCTTGCACAACACGCAATTTGACTAAGTCATCTTCCTTAGCTCAATGCCGTAATTTTAAAATCACAACTGTGCCCTACACCATGTTAATAGCAACCCTGGACCTCTGCAAGGATCCTGCAGATGGCCATGGGGTCCTTCTGTGAAGTGCACTGCAATAGTAGAATTGTTTATCCAATCACTCAGTACATTTGGCTTAAGTATTTTGACAGGCTTCGCTTTCTTCCTTTTGAATTTGTCTTCTCCTCTTGTTTTTAACCAAGCAGTATGACCATCCAGGAGTCACTAAGCATGCTTCCCGTTACCCTCATGCTCTCTGCTTTGGGTGTATAGTCTCTGGACTCTATTTCATGCCCCTGTGCAATTTTTAAAAGGGGGGGGCTCTGATCTGGAGAGAAGTGAAATCTTTGCAAGGTGAGTCTGAACCTCTCTCCCTGGATGGCAACTGTGTGTCACATCATGAAGCAAGATTAAGCCCTGTGTCAGTGTAGGCAGAACCACAGAGACTCCTGTGAAGCAACACAGGTCTCCTGAGGCCTCTTTTCTCCTTTCTTTCCTGGGTATAACTTTGTTTGCCTTCTGACGCTTATGGCAAGATTCTACAATATCATCTCATAAATGTATTTCCTAAAATTTCTCCTTCCCCCTCATTCGTCCTTTAAGAGTTTTATTGTTTGCTTCCTTATGTGAATATATTTCTCTAGAAACATTATATAGGTATTACCCAGGTGTGCTAACTCCAGGGTTTTGGCTATTGGCCAACCTGAACAATTAGTTAGAATTCCCTTAGTTTTACACAGATGTTACAGTCCCCATTTCCTGACCTAAAAGGCTCTCTTGGATTATAGGGACTTTTAAATACTTGTCTCGTTCCCTTTGTGAAGTAACTATACCCCCATGCCAAGTTTTAATACAGTTTTTTTATTCTGTATGTACATATAATTAGTGAGGTTTATACAACATTTGGAATAAATCTGGAATACTTTAAATATGAAAAAAGCAAGCATTAATGAGCTAAAATTTACACACTAAGTAGCTATCAACCTGAAATCCCTTTTTGCCACAGTTTTTGGTTGAGATATTAATTACTGAAGAGATTAGTGTTAATCTTGGAATGGTCTCTAAATTTGACATAGTCCCTTCTATTTAGAAAGCCATATATATATATATATATTCTTAGATAATAAGCCCTCTTTTTGAAAGTATGCTTTTAATCATTTTACATGCTTTCTGGAACCTTGTCAATGTTTCAATGTCTCCAATATAGTTTCATTAACATGTAGCTATGTATTTTTATATTTCAAGAATTCTGGAAAACTACCTCCAAGGTCAAATTATTTTTAGCCCTAACAAACATTAGTCATCCATGACCACAACTAGTTAATCTTTTTTCCCCTAGCCTTTCATTTCCTGTTTTGTATTAATTCCTCAAACACCTTCAGGGGGAAAAAAAAAGAAAAGTGACTGTCCCCGCCCATCACAGATGACTGAACAGAACCAAACAAGCTGCCAAGGTAGCCTGAGACAGCTGGTGGGTAAAAGGCAAGGCCCCTCAGCTCTGTGCAGCTGAGCACAGGGATGGTGGGTTCCTAAGTGTAAATGAGTGAAAAAGAAAGAAACACTGTGTTAACATACAAACCACTGAACAAGGAAAAAAAAATCTAGGTGCACTTGTGCCCAGACATCTTAAAGCAAATACAGCCCTGAGCTGTGCTTAACCAAGCTCCCCTTTTCTTTACCTGCAGCTGCTCTTGAAACCAAATGCTTAGGTCTCTTAGACACAGCCTTTGAGCATTTAGATAAAAGTAAGTTCAGTATTATTTTATGAATTTTAACAGTATAACAAGGATGGTGTATCATTTTGACATAAAGAGTTCAAAGTTACGATGCGAGCACTCTTCCATTAATCTTTAAAATATATTTGCTGGGTGAGCAGCCAACATAATCCTGGCTAAACAGATAAGAAAATAGAGAGCTAGTGATAAGGTGACTTGTTTAAAGCTATATAACAAATCAAAAATAGAGCTGGAGGCAAGTTCTCGATCCTGCTCCCAGCCCTGGGCATCTCCATAGGCTCCTACTCCCACTAGCAGGGAGAGCCTGCTGCTCTCCCGTTGTACATAACTTGGTAATGGGCATCATTCTGTTGGAGATGTACTTTAGCAGTAGAGTGTTTGCTTGGTGTGTGTGAAGCCCTGGGTTCAGTCCCTAGCATCACCAAAGAGAAAAGCGAAATTTTAAAAGTAACTGAATAGATAAGTCTGAATGATTACTTTAAATCAACTCGTTTCCAAAGACAGAGGACATCACTCAACAGTAAAGTGCTTGCCTGACTCTTAAGACATCTGGCTGATGGGATTTGAAACTGCTCATCTTCCTTTTCTCCCCTGACCCCCAAATTGTCAGTACACAAGTCCCTAGGTTCAATGCTCAGCCCTGCAATAGAAGTCAGCCCCATTGGAACCCCATTGGAAGAATAACAATATCAACTAACCAGACCCTGCTCCCCACCCTACGCCCCCAGAGCTCCCAGGGACTAAACCACCAACCAAAGAGTACAAATGGAGGAATCTATGTCTCCAGCTGCATATGTAGCAGAGGATGGCCTTGTTGGGCATCAATGGGAGGAGAGGCCCTTGGTACTGTGAAGACTCGATTCTCCACTGTAGAGGAATGCCAGGGCGGGGAGGAAAGAATGGTTGGGTAGGGAGACACCCTCACAGAAGCAGGGGGAAGGGGGTGAAATGGGGACGGGGTTGTGGAGGAGTAACATGGGGAGGGGGACAACATTTGAAATGCAAATAAATAAAATAACCAATAAAAATTATAAGATACATATATTTTTAAAAAAATAATTTAGAAATAGATGAGAGTCATTCTGGTCACTCACTTCTGGAGAATATAGAAGAGAATTTCCACACATGAATTTTCCAGAAAGCTCTGGAGAATTCCACAAGTGGGAAGAAAATCAACTGTTTTCTGTCCTGTCAGTATTTATTTTGAGCTGTGTCCTCGACTGCATAGCACCAGCTCTTAATTATTTAGAGAATAATTGTCCATTTGTGGTTGATCAAATCCTCTTCCTTCTCCCATGCTTCCTGCCTTTGGGGCATTTCACTGCTCATTAATATTTGCACCAGAGACCAGACCTTCTGCTTAACCGGTGAGTCTGGTAAAAATAAAATAAAATATATGGGTGGGCTACAAGACAGAAAGCATAGACTACGCGAGCTGTAATGGCCGAGTCAGGGTCTCATCCAGCAGGAATGGTTTAAGTCGATCACAAACGATAATGTGTTCATTTGTGATTTCTTGGTAGAGAGGCACCACTCCCTTTTAGCCTTCCGTCCCACTGACATATTTTTCTCTAATTTGATCCTTGCTGTTTGGACCACAGATCACTGGAATTTGGCAAAAGATACAGATATCTTTCTGATGGAGTTTGAAACTGCTCGAGTTTTTTTTTTTTTTAACTCTTCCTTTCTCACCCCTAGAATCCTCAATAAATACATCTTTCATGTATTAAGAGATAAATGAAAGGCATGCTCTCCCCAAGTTATTTGTGTGTCGGCACATAAAATACAGCAATCAGCGTCTTGGTCCACGTCCCCCACCCCTCAAGGATGCTCAGCTCTTTGGAGTCTGTCTGGCAGTGTCGGATTAGTGAGAGGCTGAGATTGCTTCATGAATCAGGGAGAAGCTGCTCACAGGTGGCAGTTAACTTGATCTTCCCAGTCAGTCAAGGAGGATATATATCTTTTGTGATTACCGCTCTCAGGGATACCCTTGAAGGAAAATGAGAACGCCTCACCAAAACACAACTAAGAGAGACAAACAAAACGGGGCCGTGACAGGGAAAGGGGGCTGCGGGGAAACGTATTCAACATCTACAGAAATCAAAGAGTGTGGATGTGAACTCCCTCCACTGCTGCCGCCGCTCCAATCCCCACTCCAGAGCTGTGCTGACCACATCAAAACTGCACTACCGCATAAGCAAGGGAATAAACAAAGCAAAGACCCATTAGCTCGGTTTCCATTAGACACGCAGAGAGTTAAAAAAAAAAAAAAGGAAAAAGGAAAAAATCAATAACAGGCAAACAGAAGACAAAAGTGATAGGAAAGAAATGTTAATTTTAGAGCTTTAAAATGAAGTATTGCAAACAATGGCATGCAATAGGGACTATTTTTAAAACTTTGAAAAATCGTTTACGGGGCGGGGGAGGGCAGAAAAGGAACTCTTGCAGGAGCATATACAGCATATTAAACTTTAGTGCATTTTTAATGACTTGTCTTAAACAAATTATGCATGAGATAGATTACACATCCCTCACCCACTTAACAAAAAGGCATACGCATGAACAAAAACAAAACCAGGTGGCTTTTAAGAAGAAATTAAGTGTACGCTCAGTGACTGATTGGGAGAGATGCCAAGTAGTGTGAAGGACCTCGAAGAAAGCGTCCTCCTGAAAGGAGGTAAATTGATGGGCATTTCTGCCCAGACTGGAGGCAGGGCAGTATATATGAGTCTCTACTTTCAGATCCCTCCCTCCAAACGCACTCAGCAGAGAGGCTATGGTGGGGATGACAAGGAGTTGTGTCAGAAGGAGCAGACCCTTGATTTCAGTCCAAGTCCCACCACTCACTAACTGCACAAATGGGAAAGTATTTTTAAAACTTATTTCCCCCCATTGGGGAGGTAGAAGGAATAAGGGCAGTGTTGTCTGACTTCCTAATTTGCAATGAGGCCCAAGTCTTGGCATTCTTAGAAGGCCTAGAATCTTGTGCTGCACAAGCCTGCATTGGTTTAGATCTTGTGTCTAAATTACGCAGAAGGATTTCTTAGAACACATACCGGCTGGGGAGTGGCTCACTGTCAGAGCAAAGTCCTGGTTATAACCTCCAATATGGAACCAGAAGAGGGAGAGAGATAGAGACTGCTGCCCCCTTCACTATGAGAGAAGCTACATTCCCAACACACACAGAGGCCGTTTCAATGCTGTGTTCAAGGATCTCACTCAGAGCTTCTAGTCAAGGCTTGGAACTTTAGCACAATCCACAGACAAGTGGGGTCAGGACATCCAGACCCTCGGGCTTTATTGAACCAGCGTTTGACAAGATTCCTTGCTGATCTGTGTGCACGCTAAGCTCCAAGACTCGTGGGAGGTCTCTAAAGGCTGCGGAACAAAAGAAAATTTCTGGAAATCCACTGTATGGTATTTGTCAGAAAACCTCTAACCTGGACTGCAAAAATCCTGGTCCGTTTTGTGAAATTAACAAAATAATGCCAACTGGACCTGGCTATCCTTTGGTCATCCATGGAGCTGACAGTCACTGTGGTGGACGCCAGCTTGCAGGGTGCCCATGTGAACAGTGAGGTCAGATTCAAGCACTATTTACAGCACTATTCTCCTTTTAAAATAATGTCCTAGTCACACACTTTCTCCTATGCCTTAGAAACCGCCTTTTTATTTCCTATCTGCAGATTCATTTTGAGTATAATGAGGGATCTGGTGATATGAATTTGATCAGCAGGAAAGTCATATGAAAACACGGAGTTTATTTCCATCAGGGAACTCCTGAAGGCTCAAGAGTCGCCAGGTTAAGTGTCAATGGTCCAATATCAGCGTAGCATCACCAAAGCCCTTTCATTCAAACAAGGCTCCCATTGCTTGGCATACAAAGCAGAGCCCTGGCTTCACATTTGTGAGATTTATATGACCATTTAAAGAAATTCCTCTTGTAGCTTCTCTGATAACCATCACTAGCGATACAAAGCGGAATGGCTCACATCCGATATCATCTGTACTGGGTAGTGGTTTAGTGTGCGAGGGTGAACTTACAGACTATTAAATTTATAAAAAAACAAAGACAAATACACAACATAAAACAATTCAAGCTCCAAAAGCTTTATATTAGCTTTTGGGAAAGAATGGCTACAGGAAGAAAGAAACCATGGAGATTAAATCTCTTCAGATTCAATTTGTCTGTCCTGCCATATAAGGGCTAACCTTGCTAGAGACTTAGAATCATGCCGGTATTTCAGTCCACAACTAAGTAAGGCAACAGATATCATTTCAATGATAAGTTTTACAGTAAAATCGATCAGAAAATATTTCATAGATACCTTCTAAGTGTTATTAATAATGTAAGTATCGTGGCAATAGCCTATGAATCACATTAACAACAAAACATGTAAACACCTGGGTTTTTCCATTTTCTTTTCATGCTTATAATTTCTCTCCAAGAGTTGAAGAAATGGGGGGAAAACATCAGTAACCATTAGAACCGAAGAGATACTTAGCATTGAATTCATTTTCAGCCTTATAATCTATGGGGTTTTGTTACGAACATTATAAAAAGACATCTCTAATGGATAAATCAGATTTCCAAGCAATGTCTACCTGTGGGAAGCAAGCCCTATCCTCCAATAGCTTTGCCCTTAGAACCAGACATTTCTGTCTATATATTTTCTTTTCACTGATGCTAGTTTACTACTGTGTATTAAGTTTCTCCAACCTTTGCAAGAACTTAAGAATCGATGTTTTTCTCATGGCAAGTGGCATGTGTTATATACTTTCAAGGGCAGAATCTCTTAGTCAATCACATTGAGTAATCCACACCTGGTTATGGGAAGGGGATCTAGTTGTTCAGTTGAGACATTAATTGGCTCATGAAGACACACACACACACACACACACACACACACACACGCACACACGCAAACACACACATTGGGACACATATGTACATTTATTGGAAGTAAGTATCTGGTTTGCACAAATAAGAATATATTAAAAACCTCTCTCTCCATCCCAACCCTAAGAAAAACCACAAGTACCACAGGCACTGCTTAGGATCTTACACTGAGTTTTAGTGACTATGGGAAAACGCATTTTGAATATGTTCAACCACCTTTGCTCTAAAAAGTGATTTTAGTAAATAAAAACAGAAAGGGAAGAAGCCAGGATTAAAACTATGTATTTTTGAGACAATGAAAACCATAACCTCTCTGAAGATTTATGAATCATTTCATATCATGCCTCTAGTTTCACATTATCCAGTAACACTGGCCTTGTCCAAACATAAAGAGTATCTAGACACTGGGCGATCATTAAATTGTCTCTGTACCACATCCGAGGACCTGGGATTTCTCAGGTAATACCTTGTGCTAAATTAAATAAGAAAATACTACAAGCAGATCTTTCTCAGGTACTGAAAGTTTGCACATAGATTCCACAGTTCAGGATCATGTTCTGTTTTCTGAGTATATGGTGCTACAGTGCTACATAATATGAACAGCCACCTGCTAATGGACAAATGTCCATGTCTAACATGGATGTCCCACAATAAGTGATGATGCTTCCTGTCCACTAGAAGGTAGGACAGCCCTTAACCTTCCCTAAGAGAGTTCTAGCTTTTCTTCTATCCAAGAGCAATAGTTTTGATTTAGGTTTTCTAGCTTAAGAACATTTGATGAATTATTTCTACTGAAAAAGCTAAGTTATAACAAATTCAAAAGGGGGAAAAGGGAGAGGGGACTGTTTATACGGTTCTGGAAAGTGGCAGACAGATAAATCCAACATGATAGATCTCCATAAGCTTTAAGTGAATCTTGTTACAGAAAATACACATAAGGTGTGACTAATGACGATGGAGGTTGCCCAATTCTGAGAAATGGGTTATTTGTAAGTACTACACGGTACCTTAAAAGAATGCATTTCAGTGTTTAATTACTCATCTCTTCAGGGCATACACCTTGCTCAGAGCATCATTTCAAGTGAAAAATAAGAGATAATACAGCATGTTGTCCTTCAGGAAACCACAGGGCAATTCATACCGGTGGACAGTATCCTGCTGTTTCCTTTGTTGGGAAGGATTCTAATTCAGGTTTGTCAAGGAGAAACACCTCACTGTAGCAGAAGACCCATCCTACAAAAATTTTGGATCCTGGAACCACTGTTTCCTTATCTGTAAATGGTTCATCCTAACTTACAATGCCTTTGTAAAATTTAGTGATATGATACTCAGGCTTTGAATGAAGGTGCTCTCAATTTAAAAAAAAATTGGCATTTTTAATTCCATAGAAATAATTACAGACTAAGAAGTCTGGGGAGGAAGGGAGGGATCTGGGAGGGAAAGTGGAAGAGGGGAGTAGAAATGGGGGGGGAGGTGTGGGATGTGGAGCAGTCGGAGGGTGAATGGGGGTTATGAAATATGGAGTGTAAAAAATAAATTAATTTTAAAAACACAGAAAAAAAAGAAGACTTCTGACTCTAAGCATATCAGAAGTACAAAGGGTTTTGGATAATGAAAACAATCTTAACCTAAAACAAGGCAGACAGAGATTTCAAAATGCAAAGCTGTAGTGACAAAAACAGTATGACACTCATCCAATCACAGACGCCAGACCACTGGATCAGAATTAAAAGCCCAGGAATAAATCCTCACATTTAGGGTCAGCTGATTTTAAAAAAGAGTCCTAAGGATATATAATAGAAATAGGACAGTCTCTCTAATAAATATGGCTGGGGAACTAGATATTAATCCAGGTTTATGAAAATAGTGCAGAATTTTCTTAAAACTAAGGATGAAATGTCATCATCATCATCTCAAGAGCATGAAGACATAGATGTGAAACTGTAAACTCAAACCTCATAAGATAAGGGTTGTGTGACACTGTTCTACATGTACACATTTTGGGCATCATCCTAAAAGTATAGGCACACAAGCAATATGGACACAGAAGAATAAACCAAACTTAAAAGATGCCAAAAACATAACTAACACTGTAAAGAAACCACTCAGAAAATAGTGAAAATATTTATAAACTGGATATCTGAAAGGGAATCTAAAAATATATACTATATACCTAAAATCTATCTAAAATTTATACTATATATATAATACATATACTTTTAAATATGATTAATTCATTGACAAAAATATATATTTGATTTTTTAAAACATACAGAAAAGAATCTGAAGAATGTATTTCAAAGGAAGACACGTAAATGGTCATGGAGTGTGTGAAAAAAAATGTTCATTGTTATTGGTCATTAGAGAAACCATGTGAGCTATGACCATGCATGTCTTAGGTTGGAGATAATCAAAAACAACCAGTTGTAGTAAGAAAATATAACAGGTCAAAGCAAAACCAACACGCTACCACACTGCTTTGGGGATGTAAAATTAGTGTTGCCAATATAAAGTACAATATAGAAGCTCCTTAAAAAAATAAAAAAGGTTGAGCAGAATTCCTGTATAATCTAGCAATCACAGGGCTAAGTAAAGGAAATCAAATGTACATGTTGAAAAGATACTGGCATCTCAAGTCCACTGCAGCAGTGCTCAGCAGTCCAGGAAAGGAATCCACATATGTGTACACCTTCATGAGTAAAGAGAGGAAATGCACGGTTTGTAGACACCCTGAAATGCTTCTTAGCCTTTGAAAAGAAGGAAAGCTCATTTGTAACTTATGGATGAGCCTTGAGGACACGTTAAGTAAAATCAACCAGGCGCAGGACAAATACGATGTAATCGTGTCGATAGCAAGAATTTAAAGTAGTTAAACTTAGCCAGAGAGACTGGTATGCAATGGAGAGGGACGTTGTTGGCAGTGAAGCAAAATTTTAGTTGGGAAGAAGCACTTCGTAGAGATGTATTGTTTAACATCATGACAGTAGTTGTTGGCAATGCTTTGTATTTGCTTCTTTGTTTTTTTTAAGACAAAGTTTGTCTGTGCAGCCCTGGCTGTCCTGGTACTCTGTCATAGACCAGACTGGACTTATACTCAGAGATCCTTGTGCCTCTGCATCCTGAGTCCCTAGATTAAAGATGTGTATCACCACTGGCCAACTGTACTGTGTTGTTTGTATCCATCCATCCATTCATTCACTTGTGTGTGTGTGTGTGTGTGTGTGTGTGTGTGTGTGTATGCATGTGTATGTGTGTGTATATGTGTGTATTCATGCATGCAGGGCAGGCACACATGTGCTATGGCTTACATGTGGAGGTCAGAGAACAACTTTCCAGAGTCAGTTTCTCTTTCCACCGTGTGTGTTCAGAGGATTGAGCTCAAGTCAAGTTTGAAGCAAGCACCTTTGTCCGTGGAGTCATTTCACCAGCCCCAATGTGTGGTACTCTTAGAATTAGTAAGGGGATAGCTTTGAAGTGGCATCACCTTAAAATATAAGAAAATGTATGAGATTATGAATGGATTTATCAGCTAAACTTGCCATTCTACCAATTGTATATATAGTGTGTTTTTATACTGTGTATAATAAATGTTAAAATAACATACAAGGTAAGTTTTAGATTTTTTTCAATTTTATTTGAACATTTTTTATTCAAAACCCAGACATTAAAGGGATACCCCACCGTCAGAATCTGTCTAGGTAAACTTTGCTACCAGACTATGAAAAGCAGTCATTCCAGCTACATCGTTAATAAGAGGTGACCTTTCAGGACCTCAGCACATTAACACAGAAGCTTCTGCTTGCACCACATTGTGTGTGACGTGTGCGTGCAGACCCCTCCATGCTTGTCATCAGGACCCTGCATCCAGCCTCACCGGTGACTGTGAATGAACTGAAATGAATGCGATAGCTGGTACAAGCAGAGAACTATGCTGGGCTTGGGGGTGGGCCGGGTGACAGATAGACGAGTCAGAGTTCACACAGAGAAACAGAAACACGAGGAAATAGCTACGTTCTAAGAGATTTACTGCACGGCCTTAGCTCTGTCCACTCGTGTGCACTGGTTAAACACTGAACACACGCTGCTACTTATGGGCTTGGTGCTGAAGCCCAGCAATCATCACAGCCTGGGCGGCTAGGGATAAAAGCTATTGAAGAGGCCAGAAGACAAAACCAAAGGGCAAACGTGAAGGGAAATCATGAACCAGGACAAGCCTGTATCTGAAGGCTAACTACTAAAGGTAAGGGTGTCCTGTGGGTAAGGCTTATGCCCATCGGGAACTAAACACACAGCTGCCCAAGGAGAATGAAGATCTGAAGGAAGAGACCACTGAGACAGCACAATGCCCCCACCAGCCAGGTGAGTGAGCACAGATGTGACGGTGTGCGTGAACTGCAGGAGCGCTGCTGCCCCTCAGCTCCCAGTTCAAAAGAACAGAGTGGCATCTCTCTTGTTTCCACGTGCCAAATGTCCCTTGTGGCTCATAGCAGAGAAGAGAATTCTGGGAATCCTGTTAGCTCCCTGGCACTTTGTATTCTCACTGAAATCTCCCGATTTGTAGACTTACTATTATAGAATTTCTGTGATCTGTATACAACCATCTTGAAGCTTAGAACATGCCCACCTCTAGGCCTGTGGTCCACGTCCCTTCCCTATATTTCCATGCCTACATAGTAGCTGCAACGTTTACGCATGGCTCCAGTTTGGCTCAGGTCTTACTGAGAGCAGTCCCAAGGACAATTCTAAGCAAATGCAAAGAGTTTCAGCCAGTTTCCCCATTGTCAACAGTGACAGAGATGGTTGACAACAGTCATTCTTTCATGCAGAGTTTATCACATAACTTAGACGGTCCATGAAGGGAAGTGATACAAACCCTGAGTGGCCACCCCTGTAAAATGGGAAGAGGAGGGAAAAGTTGAAGAACTCCTAAAAGCTAGGCTTACACCACACACTTCAAATGCTCCCATAAGCACTCAAAAACTCCATGTGTCTGGGACGCCCTGCCATATCCAGGACACAGCTCTCTGCTGCCCATTTGCAGAATGAGAAACTTGACACCATTACATTATTACATCATGCAGAGGACACTTGCTACTTACCCAAGGGAGTCTCGCCCTGGTGATGGTCACGAGCCAGCTGCCATTCCTGAACATCAGAGAGTCAGTGTTGGGTACACTTCATAATGCCTGCCTGCTTAAGAGCGCAGCTGTACAGACGTCTATTTCTGGAAGAAATGCCTCTCTCAGGTGTCCTCCTCAGGCATGTCCTCGAGCTAGAAGCTCTTCCGGAAGTCACATCTCATTTCATCACAGATAATTTTGTTAAATGTGAATCTGAGATAAAAGACAGAAAAGTCGGCGGTGAGGTGGGAAGAGAAATCCATGAACCTGTGAATTTGAGGTTCGTTAACTTTCCTGAAAAACTTACACATATCTAGGCGTATACGGTGGGTTATTCATACAGATAATGGCACTCGAAAGGTATGGATGCTTTTCAAATACTTAAGCTGTAAAAAAAACAAACTGACCACATGTTGTATGCTTTCATCTCTTTGGCTTGTGACTATAAGTATTTCATATCAGAAATCACAGGTCTTTCTTCAATCAACTCTAGACCTTAGTCAAACGGAGAAGCAGAGTTGAGTTTGTCTGACCACTGTAGACTTGAACCCCTGCACAACCCATTCTAGGACCCAGGAACTAGGAACTTCTTAACATATATTTAATTTCTCTTAGGCTCACTGTCTCTGATTCTGCCTATAGCAACAACACCAACAACAAAAAAGTGTAATATATGTGCATTGGGGGCTTAGATTAATACTTCCCAGAGCTAGTAGTATGAGTCTTATAAGCAATCTTAAGCCATTGCCTTTAAAAAGTTTCCTAAAGGGCAAATGATGTCGATATTTGGTTCACAAGATGAAGAACAAAAAAAAAAAGAGGGAGATTTGCATTTTTAATTTTAAAATGATGGAAATTATACAGAAGAACATTGTGGTCATAAAGTTAATAAAACATGGCTTGTGCCAAAATGTACTACCATGCTGTTCTCCAGTAGAAGCATTGTTTGTGTGCAGTAATGTATTTTTAGGAGGGCAAAAATCACCTTTTTCCATCTCTCTTCCTATTTTGAATTAGTTTTTCCAAGGTCATTAAAGCAAAAGAACGGCAGGTCGACTTTCTTATCAACAGCTTGTTCCAACAGATACAATACATGGGTAGGAGATCAAAAAGAGCATGAGAGGCACTTCTGCCAACATTGTAGAAATATTGAACATCTGCTATATCTGGGATCCTGGGAGTTGTAATTATAATTTTTTGAAATCTGTACACAAGAGTTATAAATATTAGAACTGTAGCCTGTGAAAGCCATGAAATATTTAACTTGTTTGGCAGGCTTAAGCAAAACTCATAAACTTAATTTAAGCAAGCCAAACACTATAGTTTTTACCAATTTTATATCTTTCATGTCATTAGTTAGATAAATTAAAGCAAACTATAAAACAGCCCACTGGAAGTCCTGCAGGCAGAACAAAGAGTTGCATTTGGAGAATTTACACATTTTGCTCTCTGCCTGTCACTTCTGCTGTTGACCATTCATCAAAGACTCTGCTCTTTGATTTGGAGATGGGAGAGGGAACTTCTAATAGGAAATGGCTTTGGGGTAAATAAATAGAAAAACCAGCATCGCGCACCTTCCGCAGGTTGCAAGAACTATAGTAAGACCCAAGGATCACTGGTGGTTTCCCAAAGAGTCAAGGATCAGCTCATCTGTGGAAGCCCCATATGCTGTTCTGAGAGAAGACCTTTCAAATTCAGATGCAAAGGCCTGGAAAACAGCCTTGGATTACAACTGAAGGCAAGCTCAGACACTAAAGAAGCAGTGAAAAGCCAAGTTTCCATCTTGGTAACTCGATGACCGGGTTAACTCCAGAGACTTATTCCTAAGAAGGAAGCTAGGGTGGAGGTCACTCAGCTCCGTGCCTGACAAAGCCTTTTCTATTTACCACACAGAGGTAACATTCAAGCCAACTGCTCTCATCTCCTTTAGTGAGTTCACAATACTACCCATTTAGCATTAAAATTTCCCCCATTTAGGGTTGGGCAGATCTCAGTCAGTAAAGTAGATGTTGTACAAGCCTGAGAACTTGAGTTTGATCTTCCAGAACCCACATTTAAAAAAAAAAATCAGGCACCGTGGCATACACCTATAATCTCAGCACTGGGGAATTAAAACCAGGAGAATCTCTAGGACTTGCTGGACAGTGAGTCTAACAAAATTGAAGATCTCCAGGTTCAGTGAGAGAGCCTGTCTCAAGAGAATAAGTAGAAGGGGCTGGAGACGGCTCAACAGTGAGGAGCTATAGTATGGCTCCCAAGACTCATAGAATACTTGATAACTACCTAGAATTGCAGCTTGAGTGTATCTTCCCCTCTCCTGCACTCCATAGGCACCTGCACTCATGTGAACACACACATTTAAAAATAAAAAAATAAATTTAAAAATAAATTAATTGGAAGAGATTATGGAAAACATCTAATGTTATGTCAACCTCTATGTTATGTACACATAAACACACACAATTTTTTTCATTTTTTTAAAGAATTATTTATTTAATGTATGAGTACAATGTAGCTGTCTTCAGACACACCATAAGAAGGCATCAGATCTCATTACAGATGGTTGTGAGCTGCCACGTTGTTACTGGGATTAGAACTCAGGACCTCTAGAAGAGCAGTCAGTTCTCTTAACTGCTGAGCCATCTCTCCAGGCTTTTTTGTTGTTTTTTCATTTCTATCTCCAAAATCCCCCACCATGTGAAATTAAGAATATCCTATTAGAGATTCCCACTGAAAACAAGTGTTGATAAGGGCATTGTTTATTTTACAGCCCTCCATTTAGAAGGGACAACCTCAAAACAATCCTGCTGATGTATAGGCATCAGTATTGTCATGTGTGGCCTTTTAACAAATTAAAATAACCACAAAGTAAGTTATGAGGTATGCTCACAAGCACAGAGTTGACCACCCCAAGCCTGAGGTATCCTGAAGCTTGGACTCGGGGCATAAGAGAAGCAGCGGATTCTCAGAACTCAGAGCATTCACTCTAACAGGGATCTGCAGGATGAGCCAAGGTCTTCCAGTCTCTGAGTGATGCCTCTCTTCCCCCTAGTGCTTCCTGATCCTTCGCTCTGCAGATTCGGTGTCTCTATTAAAACTTCCTACTCCTCTCTCCCAGCTTGTCCACCTCTCTTAACCCCTACAAAGGACTGAAACTGGCTGTCAGTTTGGGGGCTTGCCACAGTCATAGCAGCCTTTGTTAATAAGTTAAGAATCTACAGGAATCCCCTCTTTGCTGTCTCTACACTCTGTACATGAGAGCAATCAAATGGATCCGCTGGAAACCCCTAGCTGTGAATTCATAAAAGAGCAAATGAATAGGACAGTTCAAAGGAGATATTTCACTGAAATATCCTGCTGCTGCCGTTCTATTCTGCATTTAAGGAAATAATACCCATGCCCAAACAGCCTCTTTCTCCCTTAAGTGGAGGGTTGGTATCACACAGAATGTCTACACAGGGGAACCGATTGAAGGCAGAGCTGAAAGCTACAGTTCAGCCTGATCAGCCATGTCATATGTCTGGGGCAAGTCCAGCAGGGTTTAGAATGTGCTTTGAAAGAGTCAGTGGGAGTTGTCAGCGGCCCACACAGGCAGGAACTGCTATCCTGTGTTCCCTCAGATGGGAAAGGAGCCTGCAGGGGTTTTATGAGTGGGAAGCCTGTGTTCTAGGTTCTGGGTGAGGTTTTTGTATGCTTCTAAATGCACCTTTCTAACAAACTTAGGAAGGGGACTCTTTTCACATTTGTACTCTGTTTCTAAACAGAAATTGCGTTATTTCTTTAAAATTAGAAAGCGAGAGCATAGAAGATGTAATTATGGACACAAAGCTACATTACATAGATGGGTGAAGCTGAACCCACATAGAGAGCTGTGGGTTTCTGGGCACATTTTAACCCAGCACTCAATGCTGGGAAGAGAATAAATAGTTGAACTAGCCTGGTAATCCCAATAGTCCTGGGCTGATAAACAGACACAGAGACAATCTGCCTGCTAGTTCTAATGGTAGCTCTGGGCAGAGGCAGGGTGAGCCTGAGTCCCTTTGGTTTCTTCTTTGTCCATTCTTCCAAATAGGAATGGGTGTCTGGTCCCTATTCTAGTGGCTGAGTCAGGAGTATCGTTGTGAGAAAAGGCAGAAGAAGAAAGAGAGCCCATCTTCTCTCTCATCACTTGAAGAGTAAAATCAAGAAGGACCAGACTCGAAGCTCACGGACTTCCACAACATAGAAACGAAATGACACACTTGTCATGATGTGACATTGTTTTTCTTCTTACAAAGAAGAGCAAGCTGGAAATCTAGAGGCTTTACAGAGATGTTCAGCCCAATTCCCACTAGCCGTTGATAACTCCACTTCTGCTACTTGGTTCGGAGAATTGATGCCGTCCTGAGACTAGACTGACAAGTTCAAGGTCTCCAGGATCAGTGCCATTTACAAGTCCACCAGAAAGCATAGCAGGAACATATGGGAACCACTATACCTACAAGAGCCACAAGCCCATGAGTGCTAATACCTAGCCCCCTTCTTACCTGCCTGCACACAGGCAGTACAGAAAGGCGCTGTGGGGACCTTTCCATAACATTTGAATGGCAGGAAAGTGTTAGCTTTTCAGGAATTACGGTGACAGGAGGCACCTGTGCTAGAACTCCTGCTCAAACCAGTCTGGTGGGTACTGCATTTTCCTTCAAGACCCTGGGGCTTGCTTACGCGTGCTTTATTCGAAGCTACAGTAATCTGTTCACAAGAGACAGAAATCCTGGTAAACCGATCCTTAAAGCCTGTTGACATTTGTCCACTTGGCAGATCATAAAAGCTCCTTAAAAAGCACAGGAGTAAATGTGTAAACTGCTTCCCAGAGTCTGTGGCATAGACGCCAAGAGGAGGCATGCCTGGGATAAGATCGCTGAATTGTGACTGCCTTCCGAGTGGAACTTCATTTCCGTCTCGGGTTGTTTGTGAGGTATTCGCCAAGATCAGCTAAAACAAAGACAGAGACATATGAATTCAGCTCAAGTGCTCGCTTTTAAGTTCTTAGTCTTCAAAAAGGCTGGAGATTCGTTATGAGATAGAGTTTTTGCATAAACAACCCTTGCTAACAAGAGGTTTCCCCAAATATCAGTTAAATTTTAACTATTTCTCTGTAAATGTTATACAAGTGCCAGAAACGGCCTCAGAGTGTTGAAATGGGAAAAACCACACAGCGCAATGGCTGGTGGCCATCAGATTGCAAGAGCCTGGGAGTTCAAGATTAATGGCCCCACTTGCCCAGTAGAAGACTTAAAAGGGGATAGAATAATCATGACAAAATTGTAAGTGCTCAACACAGCACAGAGAAATCGCTACCTGAAGCTATTCTGCCTGACTGAGGCTCTTGCCCGTCTCTCAAAACTCAGGGACAACATTTAAAACTCTATCTCACAGTAATCTCCACAGATCCAGTTCTAAGTTATCCAACAACTGTTTGTTAGACAGTCCCTAGAGACCTTACTCTGACTTTCTTTTGTGCATCTACTGCGTTGTACCTTGCAATCTATACTCAGGAGAGGTAACAGTTGCAGCTCAAAGGTGAACTGGGGGCACCAATAATGTCTTCTGCAAAGTGCTGTCTGCACTCCATGTCACTTGGAGAGTGACAGTCATGGGTCAACTCTGCTCTATACCAAGTTCCTAATTAAGATACAACCCTATCTTGAAGAAGCCGATTGCCTAGAGCAAAATCAAAGAGAGTCAACAAGCAGGTTTTATAGCTCCTGATCAGGGTCATATGAGCTCATAATAAAGTCTCAAATTAGTTAAAACAGTTCTAGAGAGCTAACAATTGAGTGGAACAGTAGGTAAGAAGGGCAAGAGAGCAAGCAGAGTCATAGTGTCCAGGACATAGCAAAGGAACACGTGTTTACCTACATCCTGTCAGTGTGTATAAGTGTGTATCTTATCCTGTGTATAAAATGTGCACATAGTGTGGTCTGTAGAAAAGATATTTGAATTCATGTGTTTCCCTTTAAGCTCGACTTGAATACAATTCGCTCATAAATTCCGAGGTCTACTCACAAAAATAAAAAAAAAAAAAAAAATCACGCCGGACGGGGTGGCGCACGCCTTTAATCCCAGCACTCAGGAGGCAGAGGCAGGCGGATTTCTGAGTTCATGGCCAGTCTGGTCTACAAAGTGAGTTCCAGGACAGCCAGGGTTATACAAAGAAACCCTGTCTAGAAAACAAACAAACAAATTATTGTTGATACTGAGGAACTTACAATCCACTATGGGCAATGGTTGGTCTCACTATTGATTGTTTGTTTAACTTAGATGTTATCAGAACCAACATTATATAAAAATAACAATTGACACTGATTATTTGGTCAAAGGTTTAAAGGTTTTAAATTTTCTTGCCTAAATGGGTTGAGTCATCTTTCCGGGACAGAAACTCAAAATAAAAGTTTTCTGCCTTGCTTTGCTTCATCTTCTGCTTAGCAGACTTAGCCATTGCTGTCCTGGGTGCTATCTGAAAATCAAAATGCACTTTGATCAGGCATTAGCTTCATTGGGATTCCTTACACGGATCTCTGAGATCATCTACAGAGCGATACAGATAAAGACTCAGACCAGTCACGGGGGGATGCTCAAGGTGCAGAATGCCCACAGAGCAAGTCATGGGGCACGGGAGGCCCCATGAGAAAACTCTGGAATAAAACCAAACTATCTCTGAGAGTTGAATGGTAGAAAGAAGAAGAAAGTAGAGGACTAAAACAATAAAGGAAACTTGATCCAATAAAAAGGTTTCTGTCCAAAGAAATGGTTCAGTGAGTGAAGCCCTAAGTTCAAGCCCCAGGGATCCACATGGTAGAAGAAGAGAGTGATATTCAGCAGAGAACCATCTCTGAACTCCACACATCTCCATATTATCCCTATGCCCACATATAAACACACTCACACTAGTACACAAATAAACAAACAAACAACCTAAACAAAGAAACATTTTCTGGAGTCTACTTACTTTAGTTCCCATGGTCCTAATTCAAATAATTTGTCTTTATATGATGCAGCTTTCTTTTTGAATTAATTATTTTATTTATTTACATCCCAAAAGTTGCCCCCCTTTCAGTCCCCACTCCCAAAGTTCTTCATACTGATGCTATGTTGTACTTGATAGAGTTGTCTTACCCCTTGCCCTATTGATAATTTGGACTGTGTGACTCTTTGTCTTAGAGTATTTAAAGGTATCCTTGGTTTCTCTTCACCGGATTCCACAAATACCAGCTAAACAGACATAATTATCTCCAAATATTGCCTCATTTTCATAGCAGGGCAAAGGTGGTAGGAAAATTGAAAGCCACTAACTTGGAGTAACATAAATAAGAAATCAGAACACAGTCAAAAGAATGAAGTGAGATAATATGAGCAATCTTTATTAAAACATTTATTGTAATTCCTCCATTGTGGATAAGTGCAGTTCAAACTTTTTCACCTAAGTAGTCTTTAGAGTCTGTTATACACAAGAAATCATGCACATGGGTGTACACACACACACACTCGCACACACACTCGCACTCGCACACAGACACACGCACTCGCAGGCACACACGGATGAACATGCAAAGTAAATCTTTATCTTGTCTTCTTTATATTCTGTGCATACTTGAAAAAAAATGTGTGCTCTATAATATAAGAATTAAATGGATTTCCAAATCAGCTTCCTGGGGTTTCAGGATAATTTCATGTTACCACATCAGTGCTGGAAAAAAATATATACCTCCTCAAAAGCATTCCCGAGCACCTCATTTTGATAGGAAAGTACTTTGTGATGATTGCCTAATAGACAGCATTTGTTGAAACGCTTTTAATAGACCTTTTTTATCACATGCAAAAGAATTTCAATGCTAGTTCAGTCTCCTGTTTCATTCTGTCATGAATCAATTTGTAGAGACATTTAGAAGTCAATAATCCACTGCAGCTTTGATGACAGGTGATTAATTTCTACATTTTAGAGACATAATAAGATTTAGCAATAAAAAGGCCTTGAAGTAACCTACCAAAGAGCTTTAATCTCAGCCTTGGGACTGTTGCTAAATAAGAATGCTTGTACACAATTGTGAGTGATTTAAGTCAGGAGCCTTTATTGCAGACTCCTTGTGTTTTCATATTAATCTTACTTTACAATCAGGCTATCTATACAATCAATTTATGTGGGATTTTTTTCCCCAACACAATGCTTTAAGGGAGGAAAGAGCTTACACATTATTTACCCAAAGGCTTTGTTTTAGGGAAGAAGTCATTTTGCATGTGTATTGCAGAGAGGATGCCTGAGTTTATATATGTAGCAAGGAAGGGGGGCAGGGGGGGGGGGAAGAGGTGACGTGGCCGTCAGAAGATCCAGGCAGGGGCCCATTCAGGGAGTAGATGGTTCGGAGTGTGAGGGATAGCTTAGTTTCCTTCCCAATAGTCATCCGTTTTCTTCTTTGCAAAGTCCTCCTCACCTCTCTCTCATTTTCACACTTGCCAGAACCGGCCAGGAAACACAGCTCTGTCAGTAAAGGGCTGGCCTTGTGAGCATGAGGACCAGAGATCCATCTCCAGCACTCACACAAAAAACGAAAATCCAGGCACTGTGGCCTCTGCTTGCAATCCAAAGACTAGGGAAGAGTGGCAGGAAGACTTTAGGGGCCTAGTGGCCAGTGACACTGTGAAGGCCCAGACCACTAAAATAACCAACCTCTGCTGAAAGAAAGAGAAAGAAAGAAAGAAAGAAAGAAAGAAAGAAAGAAAGAAAGAAAGAAAGAAAGAAAGAAAGAAAGAAAGAAAGAGAGAGAGAGAGAGAGAGAGAGAGAGAGAGGGAGGGAGGGAGGGAAAGAGAGAAAGAAAGAAAGAAAGAAAGAAAGAAAGAAAGAAAGAAAGAAAGAAAGAAAGAAAGAAAGAGAGAGAGAGAGAGAGAGAGAGAGAGAGAGGGAGGGAGGGAGGGAGGGAGGGAGGGAGGGAGGAAGGAAGGAAGGAAGGAAGGAAGGAAGGAAGGAAGGAAGGAAGGAAGGAAGGAAGGAAGAAGAGAGAGGGAGAAAGGAAATAATGACCAGTACACTCAGGTTGTTTTCCCTTCATCACACATGCACACACACACACACACACACACACAGAGAGAGACAGGCAGACAGACAGACAGACAGACAGACAAAAAATTACCAGATGCTTCATCTGGCTCCTAATCTTTAACAGTTCCTAATCCTTAACAACTTCTATTAATTTAATTAATTTCATAAAAAGAACAGTGTCATTCTCTTACCTAGTTGTGAAACCATGAGCCACCATAATGAACAGAATGACAAGATAATGCCCATTTGTGCAATAGTGGCTCAGATGTTATGGGGATAATCAACCAGTTTCTGCTTTGAGAAAGGCCCCATCAACAAAAGGACAGGCAGGCAGGCCTGGTACAGCAAATCTGATGAAGACTCTATGGGGCACCCATAGGCTCCGGGGTGTTCCTAATACTATTATTTTACAAAATGAACATAGGGCTTTTGAATTTGTGTTTCTCTACCCAGAGATCAAAACAGCTCTCAGACCTCACCACAGAAGTTTTTGTGCATTAAACAATGGTTAATAAAGAAACTCACAAATCATCAAAGTATATAAAATGAGTGTCTGTGGAAGGTACAGCCACAATTGGGAATTTCATAACACACACCTTCCTGAAGATTCAGAAACCATGGGGGAAGGAGGCTGAAATATTTCAGAGCCAGAGGTAGGGAGGACAGAGATAAAAACGATGTCTTCTGGCTTTGACAGGAACAGTGCCCTCACGAACGCACAGCATCAGTGCTAGCAGGCAGATCAAATCAGTTAGCATTCCAGTGTGTATATATATATATGGAACACTCACATACATGTGCATGTGCACATGCATGTGCAGAGAGAGAGAGAGAGAGACAGAGAGAGAGAGAGAGAGAGGACAGGTGTCAATATGACCTGAAAGGGAAAGACTTACTTTCTATTATTATTAAATGTTGTTATTATTATTATTATTATTATTATTATTATTATTATTATTATTATTATTATTTTAAACTGACACTGAGCTTAATGGTGAAGACTCCAAGGTGAAAATGTACATACAAATAAATATATGGAGAAAGATAAGTTCTCCCCTTCTAAAGCACGTGGTGTGTTCTCAGCAAACACTGAGTCGCTTGGAGGTAGACTCTCCAGGCTGTGAGCTGTGCGGCTGCTTGTTAAATGTTAAATGAAGCTGGAGGCTTCTCTTTTATCTGACATGGTTTTTTTGTTTTGTTTTGTTTTGTTTTGTTTTTTCTGTAAGGGAGGATCACTCCTAAAAGTCTTTATGAAACAAGTTTTTAAAAGAAAATTACGAAAGGGGAGAAGGCTACTTAACACATGTACACACACACACACACACACACACACACAAGGAAAAAGAGAATGGAAGAAAAGAAAGCCAGCATGTTTCTGGGGTAGATCCAAGAACAGGACACGGGCAAAAATAGAATATTACCCAGAAGACCACCCAACCGGCCCCAAGTCCAGCACCCCTCCTCCCACCACTGAGCTCTGTCCCTTCCCAGCCACTGGGACCAAGATTTTGCTTTCCCCATTATTTTCCCTGCTTGAAAGACTAGACATAAGTTACTGTCTTTTGTTTTGGATAATTTTTTATCCTATTTTAGCACATTTCCCATGAAAGTGTCCCTTAAAACCTCTCCATTTCTGACTAAGTGCACTTAACCCTCCTAAGGAGGTAGGTGTCGTGGCCAGTCACAGCTGGGTTTTTGCCTTCAGCCTGACTCAACACTCTCTATAGGTGCTAGACATTTCGTCCAGACCATCTCTCTCACAGGACTCCTTCCTTCCAGGCTCGGCTTCTTTGTTCATGCAACCACTGAAGAGGCAGCGCACACATGCAAACACGCACACACATGCACACATGTCAGACACCTTTATTGAAATGACTTAAGATCTACATAACAGAGTCACCTAACTGGCCAACAGAGGTCTCTGAGGAGGCGTGCACAGAGGACAGCAAGTCCATAGCCCAAGCTTTTATTGACTTCTCCTGATAAGACTGTGGTGGCCTCGATGTGCAGGATCTGACCAGATGCACAGGAAGTGCATCGAGAGGGGAAGACAGTGGAGGAAGCACAGTCAGTTTAGGTGAACGGATTATTCTCTCTGTCTTTCTCTGCCTCTCTCTGTTTATGCATTGTGTGTCTGTGATTCTGTCTCTCTCTTTCTCTTTCTCTTTCTCTTTCTCTTTCTCTTTCTCTCTCTCTTCCCCCCTCCCTCCCTCCTACCTCCCTTCCTCCCTCTCCTTCTCCCTCTTCTCTCTTCTTCCCTCGCTCAATCCTTTCTCTTCCCTTCTCTCATCTCTCTAGATTTCCCCTCTCCTCTCTCTTTTCTCTCTTTCCCCATGCCATTTTATCCTTTCCTATCTCCTGAAAATTCCTTCAAAAGTCTCTCTTTGCTATCTCCCTTATTAGCTTCAGCCTCTGTGCTTCAGGGACAGTGTTTCTCCCATGACAGAATGTGTCCCCCTCGATGCCAAATTCAAGCTTGTCTTCTGAGATGACCTTGCGTTTAAACCACTGAGGTTGCCTCTCTTCCCTGGCTTTGTCATCGCAGAGCTTTCTGTGCCCTTTCTCCTCTTTCCCGGGCTCTTCTGTTTTACCTGCCTTTAGACTTTAAGCTCTTAAGGAATCTCTTACTAAGCAGGTTGGCTCTGTGACTCCTGCGCCTGCAGTGGGGATTGGTGTCACCAGCAAATATCCACCTTATCTGTTTTCATCAATTGACAGATGTGTTGTTTAAAAGGAAACGACATTATAAATAATATGGTTTGTTAGTGTGGTTGAAAGTATTCTAAAATCTCAGAGTAAACAAAAATGAGACTCTGATGCCACCTAAAATCCTTCTCCTGGCCACTGGGTTCTTGATCCTCAGCAGGAGTATCAAATGTCAAAGAGTGACCAGTGATATGCTTGGTATAGACGGAAGCAAGATAAGGTTTTAGTTATCAATTAGGCACTGAAGAAATTAATAATAACAGTGGCTAAATAGAGCTACTATAACACTAGGCTACCTTGAAAGCTTTGTGAATGTGATCTTGCATCCCCAAAACAAAGACAAGCAGTCTACCTTCTATGCTGCATACATCCTGTGGATGAAAAGTGAAACTACAGATGCAGTGAGACAGCTGCAGTTAGAAGGCTTCCATAAAACCATCTTTTATTGTTCCAGCCCCCGTGGAACTGATGTAAACTGAACACATGGAGGGAATGCTAATGGAACACCCTGATGGAGACCTATACCGTGGACCCTGACTTACCTAGCAGCCTCCGTCAGATCGCGCGAGAGTTCTGCAGAATGCCTATGATGCTGCTTTCACAGATGACAAAAGTAAGAACTAGAAAAGAGAGAAAGAGAACAGCAAGATTAGACATGCGTCCAGCAAAAGAAGCTGCACATTGGGTCTGGATGCTGGTGAATCCCAGGCCATCTCTCCTTTGTACACTCTAAAGTGGCTCAGGTGAAACCCAGGCCATCTCTCCTTTGAACACTCTAAAGTGACTCGGGCTTCCTTGCCTGCTCGCCTGGCTAGGACTGTCAGGGCAGGAAGGCAAACAGAAGACAGTAAGGGAAGATGCAAATGGGATTAAAATATGTATGACAGTCTCATACTAAACCTACTATTGTGTATAGTTAATATATAATAATAAATACCCCCACAGATTAAAAATAAAAATGGGTCAAGAATGTGAAAAGGCATCCACAGTTCTCTTCCTTGTGAGTTAACTTTGGCCAATCAATAACAAAATTCATTCAAATCTCCTATATAAATAAGAGACCCTGCATTCTCTCTGCACCCTATGAATACCAATGTCCTGCACTGGTTGTGGGGTATGGGGTATTATGTATGGGAGAGTAGTAAAGTTGTTATATGTATTTGGGTTTTATAGACCTTACTTACTCAGAGATACCTTCTCCAGTCTGCAACCTGCAAATACCAGAGAACACATGTGGGGAGTTGCATTCATTAAGAAGGCATTGCCAAGCTTAAGCATATCCCTGCTAATGTTCCTTTCAAATACCACACAGATCTTGTCATCAGAGAGCCACTTGATACGCTGGAAAGAGCACAGCCACGCTCTCCAGAGCTCGGCTTACTGCTGGCTCTGCCACTTCCCAATTGTGGGGTACTTGGACCTCTGTGGGTCACCATATTCTCAGCTGTGAAATAGAGATGAGAACATCAGGCTACTGTGAAGACCAAAGAAAAGCATTCGTACAAAGTAGCAGGCATTTTGTAAATGTTATTTTCCATCACCATTGATAGGAATATTCTTGATAGAAAAGTTATGACACTGACACATATACAATAGAACAGAGATATGAATTAAGATCCAACCAAAATATGGCAAATATAATTTTGGCTATTGCTATGATAGACAAAGAGGTCAAAGTGCAAATAAATTGAGTTATAAATTACCAAAAATTATAAATACAAAAGGTCATAAGGTGACAGATATTAGAACAAGATGCTAATTCATCTTCTTGACTTTGTTCTTCAATTATTTCTATTGAAGTCTTATTATATAGATGCATCATAGGAACCAAAACATATTAAAAATGGAGACACTAAGAAGGCAAAAAGATTATTATATTGCTGTACTACCTCCAAAGAGCTACCGCGACACAGTAGCATCTGTAATAAAACGACAGGTGCCTGGGTGTTTCTCAGCAGTGTCAAATCATCATAAAATACTGGAAAGAAGGGAGGAATCAAATCTTGCGGTCCTCGAAATCTGATATGAATCCTAGGACCAGCCAGTGCAAGGTGGGTCACTTCTCCAAGAGGAAAAACACACTGGAAGAGGACGCATCCACACAAAGATTAGATAATTGGGTCGGTGACACCACATCAGATCCCGGGTGGCAGAGTGAGGGATGGAACAGGAGTTGCCTGCCCAGCGACACACATGAAGAGTTATGACATTTATGCATTTTCATTTCCATAGGTGGGAACCTCAAATCATTCCGTGGGCTAGCATCTGAGCACCTCTAATCCGAGCCTGCCAAAGATCTGTTGACATAACTCCTGTATTGCCAGAGGTACACCCAACATATTTTCAACCATATTTCTTTGGTTCTTCTAACAAGACACATTTTAAGTCTAAATAACCTGTAAATTCAAACCTTATTTTCTATGGTAAAGATAGATGTCCTTACAGGTTCTGTGATAGTATGCAGCTATAGTCCAGAGGAAAATGATTTTACCACCTACCCTGTTCCAGGATTGGACAAAACTGTTCTCCCTTGACGAGCCATTTCATTCCAACAGCCATGCTCTGTGGTGTGTATGCTATTATCTTTTCAGTTGGTGAGAAATTAAGAGAGATGCCAAGTGACTTGGACAAGAGAATCTTCTTTAAATAATGATTTCCTCCTTAACGTAGTAGGTTACTACAGGTGCCACATGACCGACTGCAGGACTACAGTGCACCCACAGCCTCAGGAGTGGAACTGTCCACAACAGGTGCTTCCTCTCGCCTCTAGACTTGAGTAAGGATCGTCTCGTCCAGAACATTCAAAGACGAACCTCTCAGTGTTGGATAGTTTTCCCTCCTTTATTTTTAGAGAGTACATTTGTCATTGTCAAAGACAGCACAACACTTCCTCGTCCTCCCACTTCCTCTTTTGCTATCTATGGCACAACTTCCACGTTTTTCCTTTTCTTTGTCTTCAGTAACTGAAATAACAACTCGTGACTAAAAGGTTAAGAGTAAACCAGTACCCCCAACAAGAGACAATTAACCTGCAGCACAAGCTCTAACCCCGGCTACCATAATTTTAAATCTTAATTTAAATTTTCCATTTTAAATTTTGATTTTAAATTATCTTCTTAAGCTTACAGACAGTACTTTGTAGGAAGGAGACACTATGACCACTGTGTTTTATAGTTACTGTGTCATGAGTTTAAAGTTTCTCACAAACTATCAATAAACCCAGAACCAAATATAATTTAGAAAAAGCTACAGACAAAGTGCTACCTTCTTATCCTAAGAACTTTTCAACTTGAAAGTCTTTAAACTGCTTTAAACAAGATGCGTGAATTCATACGACCCCAAAAGTAGCGAAATGTCTCAAAGCATCTGTATTATAACCCAAGAAAACATCAAAGAAAAACCAGACACAAGGAGCCCCTCAATGTGATTCTGCTGTGCTTTATGCACTAAAGACAACATGATTCAAACTTTTGGTGAGATTGAGTTCAGGTCAATTGAGGAATAAACACCAAATGCTCAAGTGAGAGAGACAACCCAATACCCATCCATCATGACCACTTAAGACAATGCTGGATCACTCATTTTGTATAGCTCTAACCAAATACCTTACAGAAGAACCTAAAGCAGGGAGAAAGAATTAACTAGTTCACTGCTTCTTACAGTTGAGTCTATGCTTTCCTGGCCTCATGAGTGGGCAGAACACCCATGGTGTTGAGGACAGGAAGCAGAGAGGAAAAGAGGAGACTGGGTCAGGCTACACTTCCATCTCTTTCCTTCAACGAGGTGGCACTTCCTAAAGTTTCCAGAACTTCCTAAAATAGCACTGGCAGTTAGCATTGGAGCTAGCTAAGGACAGGTCTTGTTGAAACCACAACACACACACTGTTCTTGGGGGGGGGGCAGGGAGGGCTTTTTGCCTCACCTGAAAAAAATATTTATTCCACACATAAGATATCCCATGACTTGACTTTCGAGTAAAACCAATTAAACAAATCTATCTTTAATTTACAACATATTTATCTGGTATGGAGTTTCTCTCAACTCGTTTCATTCTGAAAACCATTATCTAACTTAGTATATAAAGATCAGACTTCAAAAGAAAAGGTATGCTGTAATAACAATGTGATAAGAGAATGAATGCTTTGTTCCATTCTTCCACCAGGTACTGATGGCACTAGGTAGATTCACTGGACCCTATGCAGCAAGCCACGGATAAGCACAGAGAGTCACTAGGAAGTGACCCTTCTCTCCAGTTTTTTCAGAGATTGAAACATTTTACATGGGGTAGACTCTTGGCAGTCATTGCGAAATGACTATATAACTGAGCAAGGGATAGGTCTGTTTCGACTTCTTTGTTTCACATTTAAGACACTTAGAAGCTAAAAGGCTCATCTTAGGTGCTTAGTAAACAGACACTGAAATTCAGAACTTCTAGATCCTTCCCTGAGTCCTAATGACACTTCACCCATATTGCCTGCCTGCATGCTCGCTTGCTTGCTTGGTTTTTAACATGTCAAAAAATTTTAAAACTCCATTGACTTGCCTTCAAAGGCTGTACACATAGCTTTTTCAGTGTGGGCCTAATTAGAGAAATCACCCAGCATGTTTATTAAACCTGAAAGTTCCTGGGCTTCTAGTTCTATGTCTGTCACAGGGCAAGTACAATCTCCACAGGACAGAGGAGGTTCAGTGTCTCTTTACTGTCACAAGTTCACCCTGCTCAAGGCAGAGAAAAGAGGGTGAGGAGACTCCAGTCTGCTCAGCTGGATTCCGGAATACAGGAGGCTTTGTTTATCTCAAAGGTATGCCAAAGGACACAGAAGAGAGTAAGCAGGAAGGTGATTTTGAGGGCAGAAAACACCTGGGAGAGACAGGTCTTGCCTTTGATTCGTTAATTACATTGGGAGAAAGTCAGCCCAAGAGGTCCTGCAGCTGCAGACACTTAACCGCACTTTCTTATGAGAAGAAAGCAGATGACCCAAAGGCACATTAAGATAGGGCTTTTCTTCTCCTAGAAGGCAAATCCTAGTAGCCCAATCTGTATGCAGCCATGTCTTAGCTCCATATTGTAGACACAGGCTTGTCATGACCACAGAAGATCAGGAAAGGTCAAGGGATAACTATCCGCTTGCTGAGTGAAGGAACGGAGTAGTTCCTCTCTGATCATGCCACCGTTATAAGAGAATCCTTCTAATAATGATAGTTAACAAGATTTTGTTGGTTTTTTTTTTTAAAACCTGGAATCTATATGATCTCCAGCAAAACCAGGCTACATTGATATTCTCTTAATGGGGATTGTGTGAGCTTATTAAGTATATGTAGTAAGGATGTCAAACGAGTTGTGTTGTAAAGGTATTTCAAAGAGCTATGGTAGCTTCATGTCCCATGTTCCTCCTTCTCGGGTTCTTCCCCACTTAAGTAAATCCCCCACCAAGGGTTGTTAAAGATGCTAGCCTGACATGGCTGCAAAGTAAATACAGTGCCACACATAAGTTTAAAAGACGTCAACGTAAAATAAATGTAAAGTCTCTACCCTTGAAAAGATAATGTCATCAGGAAATTTACTTACGCAAAGAGCTCATTTCCTGACAATGATGAACAGCTGAGATTGAGCTATTTATAGCAAAGATTTAGCCGGACATATACAAGTGACAAAGTTCAGCTCATTTCATGTGAGAACACGGATTTCTATGAAGAAAGAAATGGGAGGAAAAAGAACCAAAGCCATCTGTCTAAGACCTCAAACTTTTAAGTTTAGGTGTGCTCTATAAGCCATGTCCACTGGGAGTCTGATAAACATTTAGAAGAAAAGATCAAACTCACTGTTGAGTAACAGTTGTGATGTTTGGCATTTTTGCTCTGAGTACACTAGACTTGGGAAAAAAAAAGAAAAGAAAAACTAAGATGGCTAAATGTTAAACCCTATGTTCAGAAAGTTCAGAGAAAATTCAGAGATGATTACAAAGGCTTAGATTCTCAAGGGGAGACTAGACTAAACATGGAGAACCTAAAAAGCAGAGTTGATTTTACTATCCAATAACAATAATTCATCCCAAAAGTGAAGAAAAGAAACAAATCAATGAAAAGGTATCTTTAATTCCAAATTTAAATGAGGCTCTTGGAGCAGGGGTTCTAATTTCTTTCTTTCAACGGTAAAAAGGACCTGCTAACAAAGGGACATGACCCTCATCTATAGCATAACCTGGGTCAAACAGCTCTGAAACTGGTACCCAGATCACTGGAGGCCATGTAGCACAGGCTGTGGTCGATTGGAGAAATCCAGGACTAGGAAGGGTTTCAGAATTTTCCTGTTCTATTTAAGTTGCACAAGATGCTGTATCCCAGATATTTATCCTGGCTCACACAGTGACTGTGGTGACCAGACTGAACTAGAATCCAATCATGTACACCTTAGTCTGTTGAGTGGCTCACTACTACATCTTGTCCCATACATGTCTGATCATTCATGATCAAACTGATAGAACTTGATGACACTTTGCCATTAAAGTATACCTTCCACTAATAAAATAGACTACAGGCTATGTTATCCAACTCTCCCAGTCCAATGGCTTAAGGCAATGAGTACTCTGTATAGATGAGGAAACAAAAGATTTTTTAAACAAAAGATTTTTTTGCCCAAAGTCACACAGTAAATGTTAAGCAAATTTAGGCACACTGGATTCTTTTGACTAATCCATCAATTGTAATAGAAATAAATTATACAGACACACACATGCACACACACACACAATTAAAGCTATTTTTAGGAACAATGCTAAATTTCAAAGGTTCATTACAAGATGATAACAAAACACACAAGGTTTTATATCATATTTAAATCAGGACTTTTAAAATTGCTTGCCTGATATATTTGCCTTGACATCATAGATTACTTTTATACTGTCCTTGCCCTGAAATATTTGACCTATATTCATGGAAAAATGAAACAAGGCTAGAAGGATTGATTTTTAGATCTCTTTATTCAAAGTAAAAGATGAGCCAAAATCAAATGTCCGTGTGTCTAACATTTATGCTTGCAATGACAGTCTAGCAAGTGTCAGCCATGGGATGTATATTAGCATTATGGAAGATCAGCAGGTATTGGGTGCAAAGGCCATCATCAATAAGACAGTCCCACAGTAAACAGCTGGAGAGAACCATTGTTTAGAGCAGTTGCTTCTCAATGAGAAATACTCACTATTTTTTTCCAAAACATATAAAATTATTTCTCAGTATCAAATACAGTGTGCCTTCTTCCTTTTTCACAATGTGAACTTATTTTCCCACGTGCTAGAACTAATCTAGACATAAACCAGCAACCCTGGCTTTCTGTTCCAGGCACTGTGCAGCTTTGCCAAGGACAAAGTCTCAAACAGATGCCAACTCCAGTTCGAGAACTATCATTCGGCAGCTATGTGGCTTTTGTGTTCAACTTGATTATTCCTCATTTTCCTCATCAGTTAAACAGAGCTAGTACAGGCTGGACCTATATTGTATAATTATTGTTGAGGTTATATTAATATTTATAAAGCAGTTAGAAAACTTTTAAGTAACTGCTTGATAAATATTTTTCAGTGAAGCAACAGATATGATTTTAGATAAATTGTCCAACTGTCTGGACCCAGACCACACACTCTATCCTGTGAAGTACCTGAGTGACCTCTAACGCACAGAATTTTAAATCTTGATAAGCCAAATGTTCAAAACCACTGAATACCTTTTTTTTTTTTCCTGAATAGATTGGCAAATTTTGTTTCTAACATCTTTGGATTTCCAATCACTAGAAAAGAAACCAGTGCAATATAAGTAGAAGAGAGAAGAAAAAATGAGAATAGAGTGGCGAGCAATTGGAATTTGAGCCAGGGCTGTGGGATTGTGAAGCTTGAATTTGGAAGGCAGATCAACTTTGGCCAGATCTGGCTTCTTCTTAACGTGTTATGGCCACTGTCATATTCCTTTGCCTCTGTGCCCTCCACATTACAGTCTTTATTGTGGAATAAGAGCAGTGTATCATTCATAGGTAGTAGTTATGTTATGCATGTAAAACATAAAACTTGGTGTAGGGTAAGGACATAATATTCTGGTGTTAATAAAAATAACATTGGTTATGATGTCAATGAAGAAATGTAACAGTTTTGTAACTAACTCTTCTATTCAATCCCAACACTATCTATAGTGCAGGTGTCATATTAGGTGAGAGCTAGCTTTGAGGCTTAGCTCAACTTAATTCCGTATTTCGGTTGTCAAGTTTACTGCACCTGAGTTGTAAAAATACAGTCTGAAAGACAATCAACAATCAACACACCATTAAAGTGTCCATGTTTCAGTTCTTAAAATATGTTATTTAAGGGCTGAAGAAAAGGCTCAGTGGTTAAAGGCACAGGGAGCTCTCCAGTTGGCCTGAGGTCAACACCCGTGTCAGGTCCCTACACCCATGGCAGGCAGCTCCAGGGAAGCTCGTGTTGTCTTCTGGCCTCAGTCAGCACCCACGTACAGTTAGCATAGACATAAACAAATACATATATGCATATATTAAAAGGAATAAATATTTTATTTGTTTATCTAAAATACATCAGGTAAAATGGGTAGAACTGAATATCACAATATTTATTGGGAAAAAAAGGACAAACTCAGAAAATCAAATAATACATTTTCTCTCATGTCAAATCTAGATTAAATCTCTCCTTAAATACATATGCATATCCATATAAATTCCATATATATATGTCTTTGTAGTAATTATATCATCACTTTTGGAATTCCTTAAAAGTTTCATCTTTTAAGAAAAAAACAAACAAACAACAACAACAATAACAACAAAAACATGCTTTGGTCCTCTGTTATCGCCTCAGTAAATAAGAACAAATGTAGTTTTCCGTACTGTAGTGCAGTTATCAGCACACATTTATTCACTAGCTTTACTTAATCCTTCATTAATGAACAATTAAAACATCCTAATGAAGTTATCTTACACAATGTTATAATCATCTCCCTCTAATTGAAAACTATGTAAAAATATTTTAATAAATGAGAGTAAACTGCAGCAGTAATTTGAACAATTAATGTTACATATAACAATTATTTAAATATTTTTTCCTGAAAGTATATAGGTGAATGAATATGTAACCCTATTAAAAGAAAACTTGACTTAGAAACTTCTCTCTATATCAATACAGCATATAGTACAATCCCATTTAAAACACCAGAACATTTTAAATGCTCTATTATATGTTATATAAATAATACTATGTAAGAATATTAAGGGTCATCAAGACTATTCTGTATAAGGGAAGGCAAAAAATACATTCTAAGATATTCCCTGTGTTATGTAATTTTTATACTCAAAACAATGGGGTGCAAACACCAGAAAATGTCATGAGATTAATGAACCAGAATACACGTTCCAAGAAGTACCAAACTGGCATGTCTCATGATTAGGATACATTTCAAATCAAATTGGAACTACTCAGTAAAAAGCATCAAAATTGTCATTATTTTTAAAAAATAAGATAAGATCCTACTACCTTCAATCCTTATAACAAAATTCAAATAAATCAAATAGTACAAGTTTACAATCTCAAAGCTAGAAGAATATAACTATCATCAGCTGAAATGTGATAGTTTTACATGAAAGACATCTTTAAAAACATGTTTTAATGGGAATATAAAATGAATAAATATATTTGCCATGTAAAATTTAGCTTCTGTGTTACTTTCAAATAATTTATATATAATAGATTATATATTGTATTTAAAGTCAAACCACAGAAGGGGGGGCTTTTGATGTGTGTGTTACTAGCTGAGTATAATCACACACACACAGACACACACACACACACACACACACACACACACACACACCTATAATCCTATCACTAGGAATGCTGAGGCAGGAGGATGAAATCCAAAACCAGCCAGGGATACAGGGTGAGACCCTGATTCCAAAGTAATTGAAGCATTGTTTAATGTTTTAAACTAGAACTCAGTATGGCTGTGGCTGTTGGTAGCACACCGACTATATACCTGATATTTAAAAGCAAAATGAACAGGAACAGCTTGCTTCCTTCAGTTCTCAAAACAGCATGCTAACTGTGGTAGTTGCTTTTCGTTGCTGCATCTGAACACCAGGCATAACCATCTTTAAGAGAGGAAAGGTTTGTTTTGGCTCACCGTTTCAGAAGATTCAGCCCCTTGTGAAAGCAGGTTAAAGCCCTTTGGCTCACAGCAGTCAGGGAAAGGAATGAGTTCTCTCTGTTGGCTTTCTCCTTTAATCGTTCTTTATTTGGTCCCGGATCCTAGGATATTAATGGTGTCACCACATCAAGGGCAAGTCTTACCTTCCTCAGTTAATCATCTGGAAACTGCTCCATAGACAACCACAGAGGCATGTATGCATGCCTTGATCTTCCCGTGATTCTTAATCCAATACACAGATAATGTACTGAAGGAGGTTTTCTTCAACTACCAGGTAACTGTGTAAACCTGTATAAATTCAAGCCACTAGGGTAACCCTGTTGAATCCTAGCAGTGAACCTCACACTCTTTGCTGACACATTTAACGATGCTATTTCCTGCAGAAACACTAGCAAGGAATTTCCATCCATTAACCTGAGATGAACATACATAGAGTGTCTCTGTGGTCTTACTCACTATCTGATACACAGGTTCAACACAAAATTCTCTGGTCCCTATCTAATAAAAGGTGTGCAACAGACTTACACAGCTTAACCCTAAAAAGAACTCCTCTGCGTATGCTGTGCCTGCCTTTCTAGCAGAAAGACAGCAGGCCAATAATTTAAATAAATAAATAAATATTCTTTATTATTTTGAGGCTTAAATGAATTAGTATCTGTAAATCACTTTAAAGAGCATCTTATTACATTGTAAGTAGGGAAAAGTGAGTGACTCCTTAATATCATTATGAGTAATTTGGTCTAAATTAAGACAAGAGGACCACAGAGGCTAGAAGTATCATGAATACCCTATTAAATAAAAAATAAATAAATGTGCATGTGATATCAACACTGAAATGAGGAAACACAGTGGCTCTGAGATACAGCACCAGGTGAGATTTCATGGTGTCTTGGTAAGAATGTCTCAGTGCTGTATGGAAGAGTTACAGGAAGATAGGGGATGATGTAGGGTCCCACTTGCTAACACATGTTTAACACAAGGGTCACATACGTCTGTGAAGGTGTAGCCTTTGATGCTATGGTTCAGGGTTAGTCAGAAAGGGGGAAGCCAAGGAAGAGAAAAGATGCACTCAACAGAGCACTCAGTACTTGGTGAGAATGGAACTGGGTTGCTAGGACAGCTAATGTGAGTCTTGAAAGACTCCAGGATGGACCAGAACTGAAAGTCGTACCCTCGACATAACCCATAAAGAATCGAAAGTTGTCATCTGTTGGTTAAGGCCAAAGACAGGAAACTATATCAGAACTTTATCAGTGTTTCTTTTAATGGATATTGTGTGTTCGGCAAAAATGGGTTGTCATTCGAAATAGAGCCTCAATAGGTGTCAGCAAATTAGCAAATCCCATGGTCTTTTAAAAGTAAAATTTCTTGAATTAAGTGGCAAGTACAGATCCAAATTCTGGTACCCCGAATGGACAAACTTCAAAACAAAGACATATTTTCCAAAGGTCTCTTGACAAACCTAGTGTCACCTGCCGATGCTAGTGGTGGGTAAGGATCTCTTGATTGAAAACATCTGCAGAACAGTCTGGTTTGGGTCCTACAGCATGTGCTGCAAAGCTCTTCTTCTGTACCACAGAAAGAGAACGTTCCCAGCCACAATATATAATTAGTACCTAATTAGGAGCATCAAGTCGACAAGTGATGGAGGTTCTGGCCCCCGTGTTTATACCTGGATATGAGTAAAGCGCGCTAGTGAGTCTTGGCTGTCTGACAGCGCTCAGCTTCCATTGGCACTCCAGAGCCCAGAGAGGTGCTGAGGCTGGTTGGCAAGTAGACACTAGTAAACACTCGGTGCAGTTGAAGTCCAAGGACAGTGAGTAAACAAACCACTGAAGAGAACTCGCTGGAGAACGCAGTGACTACTCAGGGGTGTGCTTCCGCTCCATGCCTGCTCCAGTCACCTGCCAGGTGAAGCAGCCCTCTGCACACAACTGTTCCATGAGTATCATTAGGAATACTGTTCACCCAGATAGGGTCAATTCTACTGCCAAAAGGCAAATACTCGGAGAAATCTTTGATGAACTGTAATTAATAAATTGGCTTGACCCCCAAGAACAATCTGCCTTCTGCCTAAACATCAAGAAAAGATTATCACAATGATACATGGAAACATAGCTCAGACTGTTCAGTTTGTATTAAATTTACTTTTAACTGGTATGGAAAACTGTAAAGAGTCTGTGTTTGTGATGTGTCAGTACCTGTGCAAATGTACAATATTTATATCAGGTTAAACTTACGAACATTAGCCGTCCTTTACAGTGAGAATATTCAAAATCCTTTCTTTTATTTTTTTAAATATGTAATTGCTGATTTTCTAATACTTAGTAAGGATTCTTGAAAACGGGAAGCTTTTTGGACTTTCTCACTCAGTGGCCAAGTTGTGTGACCTTGGACGAGCCACCAGCCTTTTTGCACCCGGTTTCTTCACCTATAAATGAAGGGGCTAAGCTGACTGCCTCTGAGCTCCCTCTGTTCTGAAATGTGTGTGGCGCTCTGTGTTTATATAGCGTATTCCTTCTGCGGAACTCAGAGTCTCTCAAGAGACTCTCATTAGTATTCTTAATATCGCTGTGAGGCAGGCAGGTGGCAAGGTTTATTATCCCCATTTTTTTAAAAAGAGAGACAATGAGACACTTTGCTGACACAGCACCCTTGACCAAGAAAAGACTAGAAGTTTAGGTGTCCTCATACTAATCAAGAACTCTGTTAAACCACTTTGCTACTAAACTAAGTGGAAAGTCTCTGATGAATAAAATATTATGGGCTCTTCAGGGGGTGGGACTATAGTTTGATCATCTTGCAAAGACGTAATGGCTTAAAACAATGACTTCCAAATTACAGCCTATATAGTATTCCAGGTGGTTTCCTCAGTTCTCTTGGACTTACCTCTATGCATTTTTTCTCCTTTCTGATACACATATTAAACTGTGATTTTTTTTAAAGTGCAGTGTTGAAGAGTATGTGGGCAAGCAAGAAAATTGTAAGTTACTAATAATTAAATTTACAATGGAAAACTTTCGGAGATAATCCACATAATCAACATTAATACAGAGAAATTCTAACTAAAGCCCCAAACATACATAGCAGTGAAATGAGATTATCATATCAAACATAACCCACATAGTTCTCGGTAATAATATTTATCAAAGATCACAACGCATGTGAGATCTTAGCCTACCTACTAGCTAACTGGTTGGCATATGCTGTGTATATTTCCTGAATTCTGGCAGAAGATAAAATACTAAGCAAGACAGTTCAGCACAACGATGCCGAGCATCATGCCCTGATTTCAATCCCAGAAACCTACATGGTGAAAGGAGAGAACCAATTCTTCCAAAATTCTCCTTCTGACCTTCACATACATGTCATGCCATGTGCATGTATGAGATACATACTGGAGCTGGGGAGAGGAGAAGAGGAAAGAGAAAGGAGACATAGACAATTTTTAGGTCAGAGTCAAAGAATTTTATTACTGTCAGTAATAATGTCAGAGTATCATTTTTTTTCTTCATTCCTCAAGTCCTCTCTCCCACAAGATGACCCAAAGGGGACCATCTTAGGGCTAGGGTGGAACTATGTATCTCTGTAGCAGAACACTTACCTTGCATTTACAAAGCTCTGGGTTTTCCCCCATCACCATCAAGAGTAGGCAGGTGGGAAGCTCTGCATATGTAGAATGTTACATTAGAGAGAGAGAGAGAGAGAGATGCTGAGCTCCTGCATCCTGAATCATTTATTCTAATGCACAGTAAACATTCTGCCCTTTTCTCCAGAGGAATATGCTAAGTCTATTTCTGATGCAGTTCTTCACAGCCATATTCCTAAAAAAAGATAGTTCAGAACAAAAACTATCAGTGTCTTCCTAAAGAGGGAGAAAAGTGTAGAGACCCATGGAGAAACAGTATCCCCACAGTATATTCCAATCTTATAATCTTATAATCTTGACTATCTGGGCTCTAACATTTTAAGTATTCTTAAGGATTTCCATTAGGGCCTTGTTGTGATAGTGGTGGTGGTGGTGGTGGTGGTGGTGGTGGTGGTGGTGGTGGTGGTGGTGATGGTTGCTGCTGTTGCTACAAAATAGTTGAGGCACAGCCAGGCTTCATAGTGTACATCTCTAATCCCAGCACTCAGGAGGCTGAGACAGGAAGATTTCTGTGAGATCACACCCATCCTGGTTGACATAGAAAGTCCCAGGACAGCCAGTGCTACATAGTGAGACCCTGTGTCACGCCAAATAAGCATGAAACACTTGAGACAGGTTTGCTTTATAAAACAAACTTGTTGGCCCCCAGTTTAGGATACTGATAGTTCAAGATGAGCAACCTTAATGATTCAACCTCTGGTCTAGGAATCAGGGTACGTAAGACCAAATCCTGAAAGAGGAAGGCAGGGGGAGAGACTCAGGCATTGGCCTCTGCTTTGAGCACAATTTCTGTCTCATCAAGACTTCTACAGAGCTTCCTTCAGCACGCACAGCCTCCAGCCTCCCAATAGACTTCATCTCTTAAAGTTTCTGTTCCTGCCAGGTAGCCAAACCAGCAACCAAACACCCAGCACACAGAGCCTTTTGAAGTACATCTCACTGCCAGCGACAGCAAGTGCTGAGAGTCAAGCGCACACTATTAATTCGGAGTAGGGCAATTTTATCCCCAGAACTTCCTGGATGTCAATTAATACTTCCTGCCTCTAAGAGTACAATACATTTACAACAGACAGACAACTTGTTTGGTTCACCCTTCCATTACTGACTTTAACTCCCTTCTCCTTATACCAATGGAAGCCTCAGATATGCTAGGGAAGCCTGGTTGCTTCAGGTATGGCAAGCAGCAAGTTCTGGAATTCTTCTTCACCAGCTCTAGGACCTGATCTTCATTTTTAGAGCTTCCTGTCTCTGCTTTCTCCTCTATAAAATAGGGTCAATAATAACTACATTATAAGGGTTGGAGAAGATTGAAAATATTCATATATAGAAAAGTGTGTAAAACAGTGCCCGGCACATAGACAACCAATAAAGATTTTGCTAATGGACAATTTTCCTAGTAGGAAAAGGTCATTCATCAGCAAACATCTTACTGGATGTCTTAGCAATCGGCCCACTTAACAGTGCTATGTCTGAAAGACAAATGATGTAAAGCAACTCGGATAATGAATGGCATGCTCTTCAGAAGGTAAAAGGGTATTGCATTTGTTCTTATCAATAGGAAGAAAAGGGAAAAGGAAGAGATTTGATCTAGTCCCCGAATTGAAAACAAGAACTGCCCCAGCATCAATCTTAGGTATTCCTCATTGATTATTGACTATCCCTTCCTGGCTTGCAGTTCATTGTGAACTCCTAACTTTGTCCCTAGAAGATGTTGAGACCATGATGGGTGAACTTGATCTGCTCCTCACACAAACTTTGATCCTGTGGAAATAGAAACTGTTAGTTCAAGAGGAAGAATGACTCTGTGTGCCTGTCTTGAGCCTCTGTCCTCTCTCCTCCCCTCTCCACTACCTCCCATTTTCCTCTGGCCACTCATCTCCCTCGGGTACACACATAGAACCATACATTTTTACCCCCTTTATGTAATCTCTTTAAAATTTAAATGTCCATGGTGTCTGTCCTCCCTCTGCCTAAAGTAAATACTAATATGCATAATATGTAACAACCCCCTGCTACTACACACACACACACACACACACACACACACACACACACAATTTTATCAACATGAACAACATCTTTATTGTAAACATCTCCTAACTTTGGGCCCATGTCCTATTCTTGTATTCATCCATTTACAGGAAAGGGACTTATCCTTTTGGTAGCTCAGATGCCCACCTCCATTTATGACGCGGCCATATTTTTATTTCTTTGTAATGAGAAATATCAGTGGTGCCCTCTCCTCAGTTGGGAGAAAGCAGAAAGATCTCCCGTTTCCTTGCACACTTTTCTTCACCACTTTAATGTGGGTGAGCCATGATCTACTTGCTAAAATTCTTGGATTGCTAATAAAAGTCATAATCTACCAAATGGTGGTAATTTGGATGAAACAAGCATATCAATCATTGAGGAATGGGCTCATGGCTCTTTATCTGGGCAGAATCATTAAGTAGAATTTATGATATATAATGTATACTATTAAGGAGCTTCCATTAAACTTGCCTGCCAAACTCATTCTATATAGAGCAAGGCTCCTAGCAGCAAGATGTATGCAAGAGCGCCACCTATAGTAAAACTTCTACATTTACCTCAAAATGCTAAAATTCCAGAAAAAAAAATTATTAGATTTTTGAACTAATAAGATTAAAGAAAAAAAATCCAATAAATGAGATGAATGTTTTACTTCACAAGTCTAACCTATGACACTTATCTGGAATAAAAATATGAGTGTTTTTAGACGTGACTTTCTCTGGTTACAGAAAAATGCTCTCATTGAACAGATAATTCAATTCACTGTTGTAGCACTTGTTACTAAAATGACATTTCAAAGAAAATGGTGACAATTATTGTCATTTTCTCAGCACCCTCCCTTTCTCTTCCTGATCATTTTTGTTTTAACAATATAATTTTCTGAGACTTGAAAGTAAGAAGTATTTAATGCACAAATGTATAAATGTCTTCATGATGTTCTGTTTTTGTTTTCATGGGGTTTTTTTTTCCCCAAAAACAAATCATCCAATTAACTCATTTCAGCATAAATTTAAGCCACTCGGAGAAAGCTGGTGACTGTCACTGCTGCTGCGAAATGTCCTTTAGGACTTGGATCCACAGGAATTTAGTCTTAAATACTTGTTACTTTGACCTTAAAGCTAATTATGAGGGAGTTGAGCCAAAAACTGAGATGAATAAAAAGAAAAGTCATTGGTTTTTACAGAGCTGGTTGCCAGAAACAGCTTACAAATCATGAGCCTATGCAAAGATGAGAAGTTGAATCTAAATTATTATTCAGCTGGGTCCTTAAATCAATGGAGAGCAGAAAATGATTACAGTGGATCTTTAATTTTCAACTGGGAAAAGTCAACATGGTGGCAAGTTCAACGTTGTTTTACGGTAGGTCGTCAGGCGAGCCCTTGGCTTTTTTCGTTTCCGAAGAGAGGGCTGGCGTGCTGGAGGTTCATTCGGGGTAAGGCCGGCCTTTTCTGCGGGTCAGTGGAAGCAGCTTGGTCTGCCAGCCTGTGCCAGTCACAGAAAGGTGCTAGAAGACAGTGTCCTTAGGTACCCCACATTCTCTCTCAGCCCCAGGTCTTTTTGCTTCCGTGACCTTTTGTTCCCGTGAGGCTGGGCACAAGCAGATTCATTCTAGCAAATGGCAAGCTACACTCCTCACTGATGCCCTCTGGTCACACACAGCACCAGGAGCCTGGGCAACAGTCGCCTTCCCGCCAGGCACCGCGCCGGATGCTTCATCTCTGCCCTGGGAGGCCCACTTCTCAGGATGAGAGGATAATTCACTCGCTATAGCCCATTCAATCTTCAGCCTCTCGGCTGACGCTGCCAACAGAAGTGCCAATTAATGCCAATTACAATGGTGACTTTTCTGATATGGGCACCTACTCATATAGGCCATCAAACAGCCATCATATATTAATGACTGTCAGTCATTACCAATATTGGCGAAGTTTGAACTAGTGACCTAGAGAGAACTGCTCTTTATCCCACTTCCAACTCCCTGAACCGTCCGATTCCCCTCCCGCTTTCTTGGCCAATGTTCTTAATTATAGTTTTGTACCTGAATAATGAATGTGCTACATTTTGACAGTGACAATTGCTGGAAGTGTGACAGCAGAGGTGCAGCTCCTGCCTGCCATTTAGCTGTCCTGTCAGAGCCTTCAGGCCAGGAAGGTCCAGCTCAGGTCCTTCAGGGGCGCTATTATTTCCTTCCTCATTTAATCAAGAGCATTTCTTTATTCGTCTTCATGACTCCTAAGAAATACGGGAGAGCATTTTTATGCAGATAATGTGTCCCAAATTTCTGAGTAGAGGCTACCAGTAGACCCTGTCATCTGCTCGTTATTTCCTATGGCCTTACGAATCGGAAACTGCCCGTACAATTAAATACGCTGTGGATTGATCTGGAAGCTTAACTTCTGGTTTCAAAGGAGCAAAGTAAGTGAAATACAACAAACACTCTCCGTGAAGAAAGAGAATCACGATCCTTTATAAAAGGCAGCCTCAGTCTGTCTTTCTTGGAAAGCATTATCAGGGGTGGCAACTTCTCAGTGGCCAGTTGCTGTCTGCTGTCTAACTGGGATAATAGCATGTTTTCTGAGATCCGCCACTCTCAGAAAAGGTGGTAGCTTTGTATTGCAATCTGTATTACTTCAAGATTTGGGAAGAGAGAGATAATTTAAAGAAAGAATTTACTAACCACCCTACTTTGCCTTCCAAGGATAAATAAATAAATAAATAAATAAATAAATAAATAAATAAATAAGACCCAAGATGCCCTTTGAAGAATTTAATTCTAGGAACTGGAGAGCCAGTTCTTGCAGAGGTCCCAGTATGTGTTCTCACACACACACACACACACACACACACACACACGTGATTCACAATTTTTCAGAACTCCAGTTTCAGGGGGTCTGGACTTTCTGACCTCTGAGGGTACCAATGTGGTACACATACATACAAGGCAAAACACTCCTACATGTGAAATCAAATCTAAAAATTAACTTTAGAATAATTTAATTCTAGGTTATTAATTTAGAGAGAAAAAAATTCCTTGGCCTCCTAGAAGGCAGATGTACCAAGCTGGAGCAGAAGCTAAAAACAGGATGCTGAAGTCCAAATGCTCCTTACATTGTCCTTTGCTCGTGTGGCTTTCTGTGTCGGTTGCTTTGGAGAAAGTATTTCCAAACAGTCCTAACAGACTGAAGAATCTGTTTTTGACTCAAGAAAATGGCAGAAAGAAAAGGGAAAACTAATTTTAACTATGGGCCTGGGGATAAAACCTCAAACATAGTCTAAGGTGACCATATCATGACGATTTCGTCAAAAGGTAAAAATTGTTTTTAGCATCAAGAGATCAAGGAGAAAAGATCAATGTGTAATCTTTCCTCTCAAAAGAGCTTTCACATCAGCTTGGCCACAATGCAGAAGAAACCCCCTTAAAGACACCTGCTACCTTGGTTTGTCATGTTTTTGTTTCATTGAGTCTGTGTATGGTATGCATATGTGTATATGAGTGTTCATATGTGTATACAGATACATACATGTATAAGTGCCCACGTGTATGTAGGCCTAGGGTGTTGTCAGGAATCTTCTTTGATTATTCTTTATTCATTGAGGCAGGATCCGCCAATCAAAGCCAGAGCTAGTCTCGAAAGGGAACTTGTTCTGGGATCTCTTGTCCTTGCCTTGGAGGTTGAAATTACAGGCAAGCCACCTCATCCTTCAGCATTTATGTAGTTTCTGGGTATCTGTGTCTTCCTGTGCTGGAAGCACGTTAATTACTGTGCCTTCTCCCCTAGTCTGACATCCTTGGCTTTCAAAACTATGTGTTGAGCTGTTCTTCTATCGTGCCCTGTTCGTTAGATGAAGCATTTCCTCCCCCGTGAAGCACCCAGCACTGAAGAATCCATCCAGGTTCTCTATAAACTCATAAAAAATATTACAGTGATGCTGAAGATAAAATGTTCATAAAGATGAAATTCTATCCCTGAATGCAACTGATCTCCATTCTGGATCAAACACAAGGGAACTACCTTAGAAGAAGAGAAATCTCAAGGCCGGAGTAAGAAATCACTTAGGACCCCAGAGAAACCAAACAGAGTGGGGATTCAATGCAAAGACACAAAGGATTAACAAAAATAATAAAATATCTGTGATTTCAGGAAAGCTGACTAGGAACAAATGTGTACACTCCAGGGAACGTTCCCCAGTGCTCACATGACACACAGGCATTATTTGTGGTGCAGCTGAAATCAAACAGTTCTGACTCTCCGGCAGACTGACAAAGGATGCCACTTCAAGAATGAGTTAGGAACCCTTTCAAAATGATAAAAATATAAATGTTCTATTCCAAGAATCAGGAAGGAAAACAAATACATAACACAAGAAACAGACATAGAGATGGTATTTCTAAAAAAAAAAACAAACAAGCAAGCAAACAAGAAATCGTAAAAATATTGCAAAAGAAAAGCAAGACTATTTAAATACTGAACAAATTAAATTTAGAATAAAAGTTAAGGCTTGCATATCAAGTGGCTTGATATGCATGAGACTTCTCTACTGTAGGGAAACTACCAAGTCTCCATCTCTTAAGGGACTGGAGTTCTTTCCAATCTTGTCAGAATGAAAGCTATTTCTTCCTTTACTTCCACTTTTGTTTTTCCTTCCTGTACTTGACTGCATTTTTCCTTTCTCTGACTACATTTGGAATACTACTTATTCCAACTTTAAAACAGTTTGTATGCAAGATGTTGTTTTGTGTAAAGAAAGGGAAAGACTGACAAATCGAAACCAAACAGGGGAGAATTATAAATATTTTGCTTCGCTATTTGCAGCTTTCTCCATATGCCTGGAATAAAACATTTCCAATCGAGCTTCACTTCTGCGCAAAGCTCATCAACAAAAAACATCTTTATTTGAATGGAACATGTGTAAATGCAATTAGCTTTTGAAAAGAAACAATTGAATATGATGTTCATGTAGGGGAAAATGAGTTTTCTTTTCTTTTTATTTTTTATTTTTTTTCAAAATGAAATCTGAAACCACACCAGCTATTGACAGACTGATAGCTGGGTCGCTTGCCAAAAGCTGGTTAGGATGTCAGTATGAAGGCCACTAATTTCATTCTGTTTTATTCAACAAAGAACACAGCTTTAAATAGATGGTGAGGAGGGATAGGTTATTAACTACTATTTTACTATCCATGCTGAATGGTTTTTTAAAAAACAGACTTTATGGTACCAGAAATTATTTTATTAAAGAAAAATGCCTGAGACAAGGGAAAACATATCTGCACCCCTGACTGCTTTTCACTGTTGCAACATTTCTTTCATTTGCCTTTCCCCTTCTCCACCATTACAAATAGAAATGAATCAGCGGCTTCTCTTTGAGTTAAGTGGATGTAGAAGAAAAGAAGTTCGTTGGGATATTTCTGTACTTTATCTTTGGCATACATCAGTAGTCTTTCTCTGATAATATCTTTTGTGTTGCAACGTTACAGATGGCATCGCACTGAGGCCATCAATCCCCCTCCAATAACCACTTGTAACTCACCCCTGAATAAAATCATCAGGGTTGGGGAAGGAAAAGAGGAGTCCCTGAAGCATCTATGTGATTGTGTTTATTATAGTAATGGCTAAATAAACTGAGAGCTGTGGTATGCTCAAGAATTACGCAGTAGAATTATAATTTAGAATCTAAATACAATCTCCAAACTTATACTTCAATCAGAAAAACTCACTGTTTTGAACAAATAATTTATTTAAAAATATGCATTATGCTACACAGAGAGGGGGATACATATAGTAAAAGAAGATAAAAGGAAATTGATCAAAATAAGTCATTTGCTGAAAATTTTTTTTGTTTGTTTGTTTTGTTTTGATTTTTGTTTTTCGAGACAGGGTTTCTCTGTATAGCCCTGGCTGTCCTGGAACTCACTTTGTAGACCAGGCTGACCTCAAACTCAGAAATTCACCTCTGCCTCTGCCTCCCAAGTGCTGGGATTAAAGGCATGCGCCACCATGTCCAGGTGAAAAAAAAAATTTTTTAAATCCTAAAATGTCTCTTAAGTGGGCACAAATTCAAAAAGTAAATCAAGAGAAAGACATAAATCTCCCAAACTCCCATTGGCCTCAAGGGGTCATAAATTCCTGATTAGATAAGTTACTCCCAGCAAAGTCAATGCCGTGAGCCACCTGCAGAATAAAGGTCAGCCTTTCTATGACAGATCAGCTAAGTCAAGATGTGACCAGCCCCAGGGTGGAAAACAGGCAACATATGATTACTTGTTCACTACAGGAAATCTTCTTCATTAGCGGACTCTTTTGAAAACCACCAATTAGTGGACAGTGTTTCCTGGTTTTACAGACTTCCACAATTCATATGCTGGGCCCTAATCCTCAGTGTGATGGTTGGTATTGGGCAGTGGGATCTTTGCAAGTTAACTAAGTCATTAATTAAGCCAGAGCCTGTATGGTGGGATTTTTGCTCTCTCTCTCTCTCTCTCTCTCTCTCTCTCTCTCTCTCTCTCTCTCTCTCTCTCTCTCTCTCTCCCTCCCTCCCTCCCTCCTCTCCCTCCCCCCTCACCTCTACTTCCATGAGAAGGCACAGAAGAACCTCACTGTGTTTGAACTCTGTTTCCATTCCAGCTTCGAGAAACATGGAAAATGAAGGTACGTCACTTAAGCCACTCCAGCTCTAGTATGTTTGTTGCAATAGCCACAAGTATGCTGTATGGTTTAACTCATTGATGTTAGCTAATTTTACATTTAACTACAGTGTCTCCTCCTACCAATACTTTTCAAACAAGTAGTTGGAATCCCTATTTTCACAGTATCTACTTCTAGGAGCATCTGATGTTTGAGTGTTCTGTAGGCTAAAACATCATGGTCTTCCTGTCTCCTTACTAGGCTCAAAGCTGTAACCTTACAAGGTAGTACAGCGGTCCCATCCCTTTTCCCTAAGCATGGTACACAAAGGGATGCTTGAAACCGTAGTTAATACTAAAATTTATGTTTGCTCTGTGTTTCTCTGCTTAATAGCTAGCAAGCAGATAACATGCATTGTGGATACACTGGAGAAAGGGATGACGGCTTAGGTGGAATGGGATGGATGGGATGGTGGGAAAGTTCATCGTGCTATTCAGAATGATGGACAATTTGGAACTCATGAATTATTTCTCAAATTCTCTACTTGATAATTCTGAACACCGGGTAGCTGAAAGGAGGGAAAACAAACCAGCAGAGCAGTGAAGACTGTTGTACCTTCTGACAGCTCCTCTGATAAACCTCTGCTATCCCACGGTGCAACTGCTGTACTCGGAGGGCTCCTGGCATAACCTTTGCCATGTTCAAGAGGTGGATACATACATGTCTGTGGTTCTTTATTTCTGTGATAACCCCAATGAAAGCTCACACGTTTCTAATTCCCTCCCTGGTGTCTGTTTTCCTGACTCATTTCACAAAGCTAGACTCCATACCAGCTCAGCCCAAGGTGTCTGTCAAGTGCCTCTGTAGCAAAGGACAGCCCAACAAGATCTGCATATACAAATTCCATCTTCTCTTCTAACGCTCCACTGAAAGCCACTAAACTCTGCTTATATAAAATACAAATTCAGAAGAGCCCAAGGTTAGCCCGTGACCAGTTTTTCTGGTCTATAATGCTAGAAGATAGACACACATGATAGACTTCATAGATCTGAGATGCACAAAATAATTCCTCTCCTTAGTCCCTTGCTATAATCAGTTAACAACCAGAGTGAATCTTTTTACATGAGAACATTAATCATTTATCATCCAAAAACCCTTGCTTACAAAAAAAATTATTCATGTGGTGGGGGACACAATTATCAAAAATTTTAAAAGATCTCAACATTAAACAATCCCTACCCTCTTGAGAAATGTACACAGAAACAGTCACCATGCCAGTGACTAAAGCCATCATCACTACTGCTAATCTCCTAAATTCTTTGTTCATTGAACATCAACTTCAGAAGAGAATATTACATTGAAACTGCAGCTGCATGATTTTAACATATGAGACATTAGCTTACATATCTTGCTTTTCAGAAATTCTGATTAAATGTTTTAATTTAAAAGGAAAATAATATTTAATGTAATATCTAGCCTAAAGTGTCCCTGAAGCTTCAATTGCAAACAATCATAATAAAGAATGTTCTTGTTTAATCTACAAAATAAGTACATTTGATTTTAATTACTTGGATAATGACCAAGCAAGTACATGAGGCACATCCCTTCCAAGAGATAATGAAAGGCACCGAGGAGCAAACAATATTCCTGCGAACAGACCATCACATTCTGACTCTGAGGCTGACTTCACTAATGAAAATCTGTCTCTGCAAATGACTCGTCTTCTGAAGACTGTTCTGAAGATGTTGGAAATCAGAATGATGCATGTGAAAATGAAATTAATCAATATGAAGATGGGGAACAGCAGTCTATCACAGAAGGGCTGTTTGATAATAATGAGATTGAGGAAACAGTCAGTGGTAGAGAAACAAATGAAAGCTGGAGAAACGTCAATGATAATAATGAGGGAGCGACTAAGTCTTGAATTTCAAGAGGAAGATTTAGTCAACAAAGACAAATTATCGTGCATATAAATGGCAAAGACACAAAGCTACAGTTTCTTTTAAGTACCTACCCACCAAGTTTCTGATGACACAAAAACGCTTATGTTTTAAATAGAAAGAAGGGTGTGAAGGCCACAGTCTGAACATCAGCAGTGTAGCCATAAGTGTGTCCAGTTTGGCCGAAGCAACAGAACATGGGAAGGAGGCAGTGGGAGACAGAACGAGAAAGTTCACTGAATTTCCAAAAGACATTTCAGGATGTCAGTGGGAATTCTCCTCTTTAATTATCCTTGCTTGCTTTTGACCACATTTTTCCAAGCCGGCAGTCCTTCCTAGATCCACTCCAGTCTGCCCTAAGAAAGTGAGAGTTCTCTCTGTCTGTGATAGCTGTAAGTTCAGCCTGTAACGTGGTGTTTTGTTGTCGGTCTCGATTCTTTGGTGCTTATCAACTTCAGTTCTCTCATAAGTACTATTAACGGTAGCAGCCATGGTGAATCTCAACTTCAATCCCGTCATAAATGTTATTATCTACAGACCACTGGTGAATTCATACAGCCACATAATAACATCCAGAGAAGTTATGGTCCCATTGGGCTTCTGAAGGACAGATGCCTTTGGCTATTTTGAATGGTGTCTAGAAGATTCCTTGCTGCTATGCAAATACTCTGCTCTCCGTATTATAAATATTCCCTCTTCTCACTACAGAAATCCCCATTCTAAAAGCATCCTTTAAAGACAAGGCTGTTCAGTATAGTAAGTTATTATCTAATTCAGAAATGCCCTCTAAATATTAGGAGCATCAGTCAATTGCTCATATTTCTTCAGCTTTTCTGCTAACATACAGACAAGATCTTTTTACTTGTTTTGGTGGTGGTGGTTTTGGTTTTGGTTTTGGTTTTGGTTTTGGTTTTGGTTTTAGTTTTGGTTTTTATACAGATGCAACATATCAATGCTGTTTCTTCTTTTCCCAAAACTTGTCAATAATGTTTCCTCCGGCTAGACCACACTCAACTTAAATTGTAGCATTTAATAAGACCCAAGCTTTTAAGAAAGCTGAGGAAAAATCCTCCACTATCTACAAAAGAATAATGACAAGCAGTATCACATGGAAATATTACTTTAATTCGATTATTTTAATTCAATTGTTAAAAATACATCAAAAGAATCTTTTTAAATGAGAACTGAAACATTATAATTAGATTTAGCATTTAAATCGTGTGCTAGACTTCCTGGACTTTTTATTTTTTCTATGAGCAGGTATGTCAAAAAATGAAGGAGAGCCTTGGGGGGCAGGGGCAGGGGGGTGGCTCGGTGGGTAAAAGCCCTGGCTGTTTAAGCCAATGACCTGATGAGTTCCAGCATTGATCCTATAGGGGGAAAAATGAATGCAAATTTCAGAATGCCTACTGCAAGTTAAGAAGCAGAGCTGTTGCAGAGAGGCTCAGCAGCAGCTAAGAGTGAACACTTTTCTTACAGAGGAGATGTCTGCTTCCCAAGACTCAGGTTGGGCAGATCACAAACATCTGGAACTTTAGACCCAAGTGGATTCAATGCCTGTAGCCTCTGACAGTATCTGCATGCACTTGATATACCCACAGAGACATACATACATATAATTTTTCTGGGGGAAAGGATGGGAGGCAGAGTTGGGAGAATTGGTCTTAAGGGCATGAGCATACTCCAACTAGCCTGGAGTGCACAGCACAGCCTCAACAAGAGAGACCCCGACTCAGAATCGAAGTGGAAAGAGAGAGCCGATTTGAAAACAGTTGTCCTGTGACCTTCACATATGCTTCATAGCACGTATATTCGTGCACACACATACATGCATGCATACATAATACATACATACATGCGAAGCTTGATCAAAGGAGAAAATGAAGGAATAAAATGGCACAAAATAATATAATAACTGGAAAATATTTTAAAATATATCTGTTAAAATATAGAAAAACAATGAGAGTCAGATATTTTCAAACTCTTGCATGTTGTTCTAAATAATCTGAAATTGATATTACATTTATTTGTTATTGAAACATTTGAGGAAGGATAATTTCCTTTTCTAGTTTATTGGACCTGACATTGTTTTGGTGCCTACCTTGATTGCTCAATATTGCATAATGAAACAGTTAAAAGAAATATAAAATGAAAAGGATTTATCAAATGCTTACCATTTGGGAAGCATTAAGTGGGAGACAATGAACAAAATGAAACCTCTACCTTCCAAAAATAAGCAATGTAAAGAAAGTATGGCAGGTAGGTCTCTGGGACATCAAATCCAAGGGGAAAGGATGTGGGCATGCAACCACAGGCAAGAACTGACTGGTGCCATTGTGCTGGGTGGCCTGTTTCCTTTCCTCTGACTTAGAAACCACAAAGAACATTTATATGCTTGTAAGTGGTGTGTGTGTGTGTGTGTGTGTGTGTGTGTGTGTGTGTGTGTGTGTGTGTGTGTAGAAGCATAACATACTTTAAGAAGAAATGGTTCATGGAAGAGTCGTAGCTCCAGTTGGAATGTTAGTCCAGCATCAACAGGGAAGGTGAAAGGATGCTACGGTGGAGTGAGCCAACAGAGATAGAGCACATCACCCTGAAGTAGCCATGACCTGAGTGATCCTCTAGCTGCCAAGGCACAGAAGGAATTTTCCCAGGGTGGTTGTCATCAAATTTCTCCAGCACGTTTTGCTCCATCAGTCATGGAGCATAGTGGATGCTTGGTAAACAAAATAAGGAAGTTAGTATGTTTTAATAGACAAATCATCAACTCATCAAAGCTTACTTTTTCCCCTCAAACCAAAGCTCACAAATATTGTCAGATTTGACATTATAGTGAGGTCACCAGGGAGCATGCACTTTGACAGTTCCATAGCCCTAAACTTTCCTCTAACCATGCTCCTCACCCCTCTCATTACAAACCATCTGCTTCAGAAATAATTAGACTGTCCCTCACAAAATCCCTGCGTTTCTTAGTAATTTATACTTATTGCCTTTGCCTGGAACATCTCTCAGCTTCCATCGTCAAACATCCAAACTCACAGGACCGTTTTCTTCATAAAGTATGCCACTCTTCTACAAACACACACACACACACACACACACATGCACGCACACCCACACACCCCACTTATAATCATATAATGTAGCCATTTTACATTTGTAAATAAGAACATCTATGTGGTATCGAAGGTCTCTATGTGCCTATCACTATGTGGACCTCATGTCTGCCTTTGAATGCCTTGAGAACTTCATCTCTTCTTTGTGGAATTTTAAAATCTAAATGCAATTGTGCTTTCTATACGTTTTCATCTTTGCCACTTTTGAAGGCAACAATAAAATGTCATTGGCTGGGTTGAGCATGAGGTCTGATACGTGGAAGTCACTCAATAGTTCTTTTCAATTATCGAAAGCACACCTTGTAATTTCTTTTTGTTTTCACCATACATCATATGAAAAATTGTTCTGCAGGGGGTGAAAAATCTGTTTAGAAATTCCTATAATCTTTTGTCTTTACTGCTATCCTAGATTTTCTGGCACACAAACTTCATCTTTACCAGGCTGCAGGATCAATTTAAAAACTCATTTTGTGCCTCTCCCCTAAAAGAAGCACAGGAAGATAGGAGAAAATGCCTTCCCTATGAGGAAATTTTGGAATTTTTTTAACCTGTTATACATACCTATTGAAAATGATTATTTAAGTGTCAGAATGTAAGACTCATGAGAACCACTGACCAATCAGCAGACATGAGTGAAATTGTGAGGGAGCCCAGAGAAACAGGCAAACAGCTTTAGGCTTCACGGGACACTAATTAATCATTTTGGCTAGAAAGCCCCTCTCCCCATGGAGCTTAATGGCTTCCAAGGAAGGTTTGGACGAAACATTTCACCAGATGGATTCAGTACCTACATTAAAACTCCGCCACCCACACCCTTATGGATTCATTTATCTCTCCATAAAATATTTGATAGTGGGTTGAGATAGTAGAGTCTGTACTAACAATGGACTCAAGAATACAACGTGTGACAATTCACCTCCAATCTTTCATAGCTCGCGATGAAGTGAAATGGAGGCCCCCAATTAAAATTATGTCATCAAGTAAGTATCGAGCAATGTGAAGCAAATCAAACTGAAGGTTTTTAATGTTGTTCTTTTTTGACTCAGGCAGACAGGCTCCAGGACGGGCATGCCTCATTAATCCTACAAAAACCCAGGGCCCATCTTGCCTAGCTCTGCTCATACTTTAAGAAAGAAAATACCTGCTTAACCCCCAAACCATACAGAAACGAATTTTTACACATTCCCTTCAGTCACTTGTAATTATGTTGTCCACTCTAGAACAAGCTTTCACATCTTTGGAGCACCTACAAACAGGCAAGCATTATCCCATTACAAGGATGGGGAAAACAAAGACTAGACAAGCGAGCTAACAAGAGCAATATACAAGTCTACCTCATCTACAGCCAAAACCCAGGCTCGCTCCACAACTCTACTTCCCTTTACAACCAAACACTTTAGCAGCATGCCCCTTACAAGTTAGACACATACCTACATAAGAAATATTCTGAGCATAGAAAAGGGTTTTTTTAAACAATATGATTTTTTAAACTTTATAATAAAAGGATTTTTTAAGACAACCATTTGCAAAGAACAATGACAAAAAAAAACTCTCAGGCATGAAATATTAGTTTTGTTTTTGTGTTAAAATTAATACTGATCAGCTTCACTTGCAAGGCTTTATAGCAAAGGTTAAAATAAATGTTGATAAATTAAGACTATTAACACAGACTGGTAATAGTCTAAATAGCAATTTACTGGTATTGCCACCGTACACTTTAATGAAATGAAAATCTGAATTGATTGTATAAGGAAAGGATCTCTTGTTTATTCTAATCTTAATATTATGGTTGATAATTTCTCCAGCAATCCTGATGAAAACATACCTGGTCTAACGACGCCACAGGAAACTAATGGTTGTAATGAATCTACTGTCGTCGAAGTGCAAAGGCGCAGGCTCATAAATCTTTTTAAAATTACTAAAAGCAAACAAGTGATCAGGATTAACAAATTATTAGTTCATCATTGTTTATATGCGTTCTGCTTTATATTTATTACGTTTCCTGGGAGAACTTATCAAAATACCTTTTAAATATTTGCATCCAATTTAATCCCCATGCTCTCTACTCCACAGAAGCCTTGAAGACTGAATTTCAACGCCCTTTGCTTAACTGTCATCCATAGATGTGTATTTAACCTTTTGGTTCCTACTCACCAAATGTAAAAGAGCCAACTGATAAAAGATATTAGTATTGTCCTTTTAATATCATGCTTTGCCTACTTTTAGTGCTTTGCAAATTTAGAACTGGTTCTTCAAATGGAAAATATGTATTCAAATGGAACTATTAATGTGTGTGTGCATATGTGTGTGTGTGTGTTTCAAAATGTGTCTAAAAATCAAAATTGCATGAAATAATTATTTTACAACTTAGTTCTTACTAAGTAAAGTAAAAGCACTCAGTAAATGACTCAAGTGGTCCTATCTTCCCTTCACCTATGAAGAAAGTGAAATTAAGCAAAATAAAATGAACACGCTTTACTCCAAGATAACTGCAGTCATTTAGATAACTGCCTCTGTTGTAAACCTTCCTTTTTCATTAATTTACAGTAGAAACACAGCCAAGTTTTTGTGAGCAGAAACTAAATCCAAGTTAGATTTGGGGTGACGAAGAGAAAAAAGTCATCAATCTAATTCCAAATGGCCATCAGAACATTTTTATGATTTGATTATATTCTATATGATTATTGTGTTTTACAGAATTAAATGTGTCTGAGATCTTAATCGCTAACAGGTTTCCTATTAATAAGATAAAAAGCATTGTGATATGTAGTCTTCTCTGGTCAGCTGAACTTTGATCACTGTAAACAGAAAGATGTGTTAAATAGTGTTATAGTCTCTGACGGTGAGGACACATACTACTCACAGAGTAACATGGCATTCTAAAATCTGAATTCTGGTGCTAAATAGACTTGAAACTCAACCATGCCAGTGATGTAATATGTGGCCTTGCCTTAGACTTGACATCACACAAGTTCTTAGATGTGTGGTCGGCCGTATCAGTTATTAGGTGTATGGTATTGCCTGAGTCACTAAACATCTTTGTCCCTAAGCTTCTGTTTCATCCAGTAGGGACAATAAGTGGAGCTTCAGAGGTGGGCTGTGAAACTAAGGGACACAGATAAGGATTTAGGTGACATATTAGTGTCACTGTCCTTGTTCCTAAAGATACAAACATCCATGCCTACACCAAGGGTCCCAAGCTAGAAAAGAGACTTATGTGTCTATGCCCCTAATCTTAGTGAATCATGTAACTAAGCCCATTGCAATTCTGGTTAATTGGATAGCCCATGAGAGTCTAAGCTAGTATCTTTTGCAGGGTGACGCCCATAGTGTTAGCTAAGAATTTGAACCAAAAATTTGATATTCTTATTCTAATACAGAATTGGAACTTGACCTGTTTGTCCTTTTTCATTTTCAAATGTGCTCTTTGGCTACTTTTCCAAGATCAACACAATCTTTACCTCTAGTATATAAGAGTCCTTACTCCCTGACACTGGTTCTCAGTTGCTGTTTAGACATTACAAGTGAGCTGGCATTCCATATGCCCAGCTCATCATATTACCAAGCTAAGTAAATATTATGTCTCTCTATATATATGATATTTTTAGATGTGTATGAAATACGCTAATCATACATTATAACCTGTGTAGAATGAGTCAGTTGCCAAATGTTGAGTTTAAACTTAATATTCCTGATTCGTTCTTACCGTTGTATTCTCCCTAGGACTCCTCTGGACTATGGCCTCATAGTGTCTGTCTATTCTATTCAACTATTCTATCTGGCTCTTCAGACACCCCCATGCCTCAGTTCTAGATAGCTCCATATTGCTACCTGGCTCATGCTCTAAGTCTCACTTTTACTCATCTCAAAAGTGGGCTATGGGTCACATCACTAGAAGGAAATCACTGGGGAGATGTAATGAGTTCATTGTAGAAGTAAAAGTATTCTATGAAATATCCATATTCTAGGGTGGTGGTGGCATAAACCTTTAATCTCAAATCATGGGAGGCAGAGGAAAGCAGATTTCTGAGTTCAAGATCAACCTGGTCAACAGAGTAAGTTCCAGGATAGCCAGGGGTACACAGAGAACTCTTGACATCTTTAAAAGACAGACAGACTCAGGTTGTATGAAATGAAATTACATTTAGAAAAAAATTACATTTAGAAAAAAAATTGACTTTAGCCAAATTTGACTTATCTATTCAACAAAAATGCATCAATGCTTAGTAGGTCTATGCAAAATACTAAACACTACTGACAAAATTATCAGTGACACGTAGTCCTCATCCCTAAAGGAGGAAAAAAATATGACAGTAAAATGAAAGCCCTTTGTAATATTTGCCCATCTCAGGCCTGAGCTCTTTCTGTACTGAAAGCCATTCCCTTTCATGAGATGGCCTGAAATAACATGGGGAGTCTGGTGATCCAACTCCACTAGACTGAATACACGAACAGCGACAGACACCCGAAACAAGATTGACCAAGCAGACATGCCTTTTCTGAAAAATGTAAAACTAGAATTCAAATGCAGCTTCTATGGTGGCAAGGAATGCATCACATCTAACTTCTGAGTTGCTCCAGTAGGAATGAGGGAACCAAAAATGGGACTTGCTGAATAAGCACAATGAAACTGGCGCACGCATGCTTGTGCACAGGATCATCATATAATTAATGTCAGTATAGTGCCAAGGTAGCTGCACCAACTGCAGTCAACAGTGCAGCACGTTAGAGATGCTCTGGTCGCTGAATCCTGCAGATGGAGAGCAATCTGATGCCAAAGGAGCTTTTCTCCGTGTCTTAGTCACTTCTCTGTTGGTGGGATAAAACACCACAAGAAAACTTATGAAAGAAGGAGTTGAACTAGACTTCTGATTCCAGAGGGTTGGGGTTTATGACATTGGAGCAGCAAATGCTGGTGGCAGACACTGAAGCAGTTCCTGTGAGCTCATATCTCTATGCTCAGGCAGGAGCAGAGAGCACACTAGGGATAGGGTATTTTGAAAATACTTAAAGCCTGTCACCCCCTCAGCACGTCTCCCCTTGTTACACACCTCCTCTAACAAATTCACGCCTCCTAATCCTTCCCGAATAAGTCTACCAACTGGGGAGCAAGTATTCAAACATATGAGCCTAATGTGGACCATTCTTATTCAAAGCATCACACTTGAGCTCCCTCACCTACTTAGAAACCTGCTCTAGCAAAGGATGAATTTCAAGGCCCTGTTATTTCATATCCTATCGCAATAGTTTTAATGCCAACTGGACTACTGCATTTTTTAAGCAACACAATTTAGGCCAACAGTTCTGTGTTTCAGCTGCTTGTCCACGATCCTGTAGTCTTTAACATCTTTTGAGCAGAAATATTCTGGTTCTAAATACCATAATTATCCCACCATTCTGGGTTAGTGGTGGTTTGAAGCTCGTACAGGGAGAGCAAGTGGCTCTAGGAATACAGATAGCCTGCACAACATTCAAATCCCTCCAGAGGTTTGTTTCAGTCATAGTCACATATCACACTGTGATGCCATCAAAGCCCTCCACTCATGTCCATATTTCCCATAATGCAAGTCTCTGATGAGATGTTCTTCAGCCTGCTTCTTGACTCCATTAAGAGCTTTCTCCATCTTTCCATGGAAAGGTTTCACCTCCTACTTTGCCCTTCTTTGCACGTAAGTCATCCTGAACTAGTGGTTAGCCACTAGTTATACAACTAACCTAAATATAAATTAACATGACATATATTTCCTCTGTGGCAAGACAAACTAAGCCACAAAATGAGGAAAGAAAGGAGAGGAAAGGAAGAAGGGGACATCCAGATAGACATGTAGCAGGACTTGAGATTCTTGCATTTAATAGGCTAGAAACAAGGCAACAGACACCACTATCGCTAATATCACTGGGCTTCCATTTCATTCTCTCTGCAAATTTGCTGCAGCTAAAGGTGGAAATGTTATTTCAATTGATTTTTAATCTGTGACAAAGTACATTTCCTTTTGCCATCTACCGATGGCACTGAGAAGGTGCTGGCTTATCGGATTAATAGAGGAGGAAGTCCAAGGTAGCCATTTTGTAAAGTGATTTGATAATGCACTACAAGTCAATTCAGCTTTTGGTCACTTAGTGCAAGATGCTAAATACCCATCACCGAGTTCCTCACTCGCAGCCGCAATATGGAAAAGGATCAGGACTTCTGAGTCCATAGAGAAAAGCCAGGCTAGCCCCAAGGTTAGGGGTTACGAACCTGAAATCTAACAGCAATCACATTGTTGAATCTGCATTTGGTTTTTCCATCTGCAAGAGTAATACAAGGGCACTCAGTTCCAAGACAACAGACAGTGCATCAAAAATTAGAAATTGTCTTATTTTATAATAAGCAAAATCAATATGATCAAATTTTATGCAGAGAAATACTTAATAAACAAATGTGTATGGTTATATTTGATTTCCTAAAAAGTGGCATCTCAGACTAACTGCAGAAGCAAGCACACTCCATCACTTCAGATGCACGTGTAAGATTTGTTTTGGTTTTGACGCTACTCTTGGAATCCGAGATACAGTTTCTGGTTTGAACGGTAGCAATTAGCAGCCCTTTTTCTACGACTGTAAAAATTTGGTCTCATTGCAACAGCAAAAACAATGACAGCAGCATCAGGAAGTAGAACGTGTGTTTTCCTTGCATGATCTCATTTAATTCACGCACTTAGTTTTGCAAATAAGAAAACAGGAAGCCGAATCATCAGAGATGCTTCATCCGGCAACTGAGGGAAGCAGATGCAGAGGCTCACAGCCAAAGGCTAGATGGAACTCGAGAAATGCTACTAAAGAAGGGAAGGAAGGAAGGAAGGTAGGAGCCAGAGGAGTCAAGAACACTACAAGAACATGGCCCACAGAATCAACTAAGCAGGGCTCGCAGGGCCTCACAGAGACTGGCATTACAATCACAGACGCAACATGCATCCAGGTAAGGTCCTCTGCATATATGTTGTGGTTGTGTAGCTTGGTGTTCCTGTGGGACACCTAACAGTGGATGAGGGGGCATTTCTGACTATTTTGTCTGCTCTTGGGTTCACCTATTGAGTTTCCTGGCCCACCCTTGGTATGAAGATCTGAGCCTAGTCTTACCATAACTTGTTATGTCACGTTCGATTGATATCCCTGGGGATCCTGCTCTTTTTCAGAGGAGGAGTGGATCTGGGGGTGGGGGGGGAGTGGAAAGAGGGAGCAGAAACTGCAGTCAGCATGTATTGTATGAGAAAAGAATAAATTTTTAAAAAATAAAACAGGTTGTTTGGTTAGTAGAGGCATTTTCTCTCATTTGTGAAGAAACATCTCTGCATATGTTTATCAATATATAATCAATAATATGTAGTTCTATTCCCTCTTTTAAAAAAAGAAAGAAAGAATATAGGGAGCTGAATAATTTAATGTGTAATTCCATCATTGTCACACAGTCCACAGAACCACAGAACTCCAGCCCACGTCTGATGGTGTGCCCCACTTAGAGCGATTGTTTCTGACACTGCCTTTTACTTTAGTCTAGAGTTGTCAGTGAACACATCTCAACTCAGCTTCGTAGAGCAAAAAATATGGGGGCAACACACAGCACCTCACCAACCCTCATTATACACCACATTCTGGGGTGTTGAAGCCCTGAACTGAGCAGACTCACAGTATGACCATGTACCCAGCAGCCAGGAGTCTCCTTACCCAGCATCTCTTGCAGACCTGTGTTTTTATAAATGGAAAGCAAGCACTGGCTGTGGGCATACAGGACTCAAAATAAAAATGAGAGAAACAGTTATCAAACAGACCTTCATCTGAACCACACAACTGGAAAGAGAAAATATGCAAGTACCAATCATCTGTACGTGGCTATAGCTTTATCTTTTATTACGTTCCTTGTTGTAATTGACTAGCTACATGGTAACAGTATTTAAATTATGGAACATTCTGTAAATAATTCCCCCTTTTTTGTTTATTAAGTCTCTCTAATCTTTTTGTTTCTGCCAGCACACTCCATGTCTGTTAACAGCTATACTCCTTACATAATTCTAAAATATTGTATGCTAAGGAAGTAAAATATTTTAAGATAATGCCCCGGGGAAATAGTACTTCATACTGTAACTCAGCATGGCCTAAGGTAATTATTCAGATATCAATATGTAAAATAGCTGTAGGTAGCAATACTCTGTTTCTTTTTATTTTGCTTCTTTGTAGCAAGCAATAAATTTAAGGGTAGAGAGAAGGGGAAAAATGAAAGTAAAAGTTTGCAGTTGATTTTCTTAACGAGATTGTTTGCCTAGGGAGAGAGAAATTTCCACTTGGTCCTTTCCTAATTATTCATGTAAATTAAATTCCACAAGTGAAGAAAATTCATAAAAGTCGTACTTACTCATCTGAGAGGGAAATGTGGCACATGAATAGGGCCCATAACCTCAGAAGGTGAAATGGAGAAAATGTCACAAGCAACTCCCACATTAAGTTAAGTGAACCAAAAAGAAAGGGAGATTCTTGGTGTGAAAGAGACTTCAAGGACATCCTCCCTAATCACCCCTAATGGTCTCAGTCTGTGACACGGGAAACAAATCAAGAATTCAGAGAACATGGAATTATTAATCACTTATATTTGATACCAAATGTAAGCACCACTGGACATGTTTTAAATGTTAAAGAAAAAAAAAAACCTTTTAAATGTAATGTTTAAAAAGGAGTCACAGACCGCAATTTAATTTTCTCAGACAGCAGTAATGTCACATGCTGAAATGGCACATTCTCGTGTATTTTTCTGAAGTCTACATTTTCTTTTCCTAAGCCTAAGATGTGTTAGGATGAAATTAACAACAAAGCACCAAAGGCTTAGATACTGACAGATGTTCCATATTCAAAGTGAATACAAACCATTCAGTATGTATGGAGTGCTTTCTCGTGCAGATTATTGTACTGAATAACAGATATTTTAATTCAGATACAAACAGTTCAATCCATCCTTTCATGAAAGGCTTAACAACTAACTGGGAAGTCTGTCTACCAATGATGGGACCATCTTTATTTGCATCTCTTTGGGGTAAAGCTTTAAACTCGAAACAGGAAGAAACCAGAGACAGTCAGTAGTGAGTGAAGTGTGAAGGGTGGAGATAGATAAAACCAAAGATGAGACAGAGGCAGAAATCAGGAGATGGCCCACAGCTGGAGAAAGATCCCTAAGGATCTCAAAGAAAGATACCTGGCTGGTCAAGAACACAAGGAACCTAAGTCACTAGAAGGACCTGACTGAAGTGGAAGGCAATAAAATAGTTTCAAAACTCACAACAGCATGCAAGGACTGATACTCAAAGCTAAGCCAGAACCATTGAATGTAATAGAAGGACAGCATCCGTGGCTTTAAGAACAGATCATCTCAGCAGATAGACAAATGTACAGTACGCCTGGGGAAAGATGGTCAACACTGGTTATTGTTAAGGAGATAAAACTAAAACTCAATGAATGGTTGCCTCCACTTGGATTGTTGTTACGAATACACATTTGTATCAGTTTTGAAAATCAGACTAAGGATATAAGTGAGGAAGAGGAAAATTGGAACCCTAGTGACCTTCTGGTAGGAATGTAAAGTTATGCTACTGCCTTGAAAAATGGTTGGGCAGTTCCTCACAGAACACAACGCATGCAATTATCAGGTGACTCGTGATTTTACTGCTAGGCAAATACATCCAAAGATACTGAAAAAAAAAAAAGAGTCGAAGGCCACTTGTATACCAAGATTGATAGCCACAAAGCAACATAAATGTTCATGAACAAATGTGGTGTATGTATGCAGCCATAAGAAAAGAAATATAATTCTGACCTATGCTACAAATGTGGGTGAATTTTGAGCATGGCATCTAAACTGAAATAACCCCGAGATAAAAGGATAGATGCTGTATAATTCTGTTTATGAGTAACACCTATAATAATAGGCCAGTTTTCAGAAAGCAGACTAGGTGTTGACAAGGGGCTGAAGGTGGGGAGGAGGGAGAGTGACTGTCTAATGAGTTCACAGTTCCTGTTTAGAATGATGGTCTCTCTGGAAACAGACTCTGGTGAGATTGTACAGTGCTATGAATATATGTCACGTCAACAGGCTAGGGAAAGGAAGAGCAGAATGACAAAGCTGGGAGAGAATATGGACTTCCGGGATCACGAGGACATGGGTCACATAGGACCCTCACATGAGAAGCGGGAATATCCACCCAGCTGGCAAAAGAACAAGCACTGTCCTCAGATCAAGCAAGCTGTAAATACGCTTTGCAAATAGGAAATGGACATGTCAGCAGAGCGTGCCCCCTGGGTAGAGTTAATAGTATGTGTTCTATGCATGTAAGAATTTAATTTAGGGGCTCTTTGGGCTAGAAAGAGCTCAGCAGAGAACACTCAATGCTGGTACAAAGAACTCACATTTTCTTCCCAGAACCCACACAGTAGCTGTAACTCCAGCCACAGAGAATCTGATGGCCTCTTCTGGCCTCCAGACACAAATGGACACACATACATACTTGCAAGCAAAACTTTTTTCAAAGATTTCTAGTTTACAGGAAAATCCTGAGTCTGGAACCAAAACATGAAAACATGAAGAAAAAAAAAACATGAAGACGTGAGACCCATGGAGAACAATGACATCATACAAGCAGATGCCTCAGAGGTATTAGAGATATGAACTAATACAGTAGTCCAGGTTAAAAAAAAAACTGTATATTTCGAAGGGCTAATAGGATTTTTAGTGTTTCCAAGACCCACTGAGAAAGTTTCAAGTGATAGCCATGTCAATTACATTGGCCTGATAATTATAATTACACATTTTATATAACCATTGGAAAGTCACTCTGTACCCCTACAAATATGTAGTATTATTGTTTCAATTAAAATTGTGTGTGTATCTGCATCTCTGTGTGTTTTGTGTATGGGGAGGTGTCTACATCTGTCTGTGAGTGTGTGTCTGTGTGTTCCTGCATCTGTGTGTTTGTCTGTGTATGTCTGTGGGTGTCTACGTCTGTCTGTGAGTCTGTGTCTGTGTGTCTGTGTGAGCGTCCTTTGCCTCCCTCTGCCATGTGAGAGCAGAAAGGCAGTCTGTGAAGCAGACCTTGCCAGACACTGATCCTGTCAGTACCTTGATTTCACTTAGGCTTAACCTCTAGAGTGTAAGTAACAAATTTCTGTTGTTTATAAACTATCCAGCCTCAGGCTTATTATAACAGACCAAATACATTGTCACTGGCCCTATGCAAATGATATCAATACAGCCCCAAAGCTGAGGTTTTTATTTCATAGCCACAACAAGAACTCAGCATGTATAATAAACTCAAAGAAGCAGCATACATACTCAAATCTCTTCCATATTACAAATGTCAGCCTACTTCCCCACTCCTAAAAAATAAATCAGGAAGACTCTACTTTTAAGTTTTACCCAAGGCTGGTAAAATGATTCAGTACTGTCAAAGAAATCCAAAAAGTAAATTTTTATAAAATTAATCTAACACTTTCTACATCTTAACTCCTTAGGTCCCTTCCAGTATTGAAACCTTGATACTTATATCACCAAGAACCCTAATATTTCAAACTACCAAATTCAACACAATAATGAATACAAAATGTCTACCAAAATACAATTGTTTTTCTTTTCTTTCCTTTTCTTTTCTTTCCTTTTCTTTTCTTTTCTTTTTTTAAATTTTTTACTGATTATTTTACTTTCATTTCAAATGTTGTCCCCCTTCCTGGTATCCCCTGCACAACCTCCCCTATCTTCCACCCTGCTTCTATAAGGGTGTTCCCCCACCTACCCACCCACCCCCACCGTCTAGCATTCCCATTTGATGGGGCACCTAGCCTCCACAGGACCAAGGACTTCTGATGCCAGATAATGCAGTCCTCTGCTACATCCGTAGCAGGAGCCATGGGCCCACACATGTATACTCTTTGGTTGGTAGCGTAATCTCTGGAAGCTCTAGGGCGTCTGGCTGGTTGACATTATTGTTCTTCCTGTGGGGTTGTAAACCCCTTCAGCTCCTTCAGTCCTTTCCCTATCTCTTCCATTGGTGTCCCCGGACTCAGTCTGATAGTTGCTGTGAGTATCTGCATCTGTCTACGTCAGGTGCTGGCATAGCCTCTCAGGGGACAGCTATACCAGGCTCCTGTCAGCAAGTGTTTCTTGGCATCAGCAATAGTGTCTGGGTTTGGTGTCTGCATATGGGATGGATCGCAAAGTGGGGTGGTCACTGAATGGCCTTTCCTTATGTCTCTACTCCATGTTTTTTTGTTTTTGCATTTCCATGTATGTCCTTTAGAGTCTGGGTTACCACACTCAGGATGATATTTTCTAGTTCCATCCCATTTCCCTTCAAATTTCATGAAGTTGTCATTTTTAATAGCTGAGTAGTATTCCATTGTGTAAATGTACCACATTTTCTGTATCCATTCTTCTGTTGAGAGATATCAAAGCATAAGCAAACCCATGGATCAGAAAGGAATCATAATTTAGGCTCTGTGATTCTAGGGAGACACCTAGTTGTATTTAAATTTTTAATTAATTGACTTTGTTAAGTCTACTTTGAGTGGGAAACTATGAGACAATCACACTTCCTGCTTCATTTGCTGCATTGCATGCTTGCAAAGTTTCTTAAGATTCAATAGTAAATATTGCCTCTTAGAAATCTGTAGATTCATTAGGTAAATTATTGATAAAAAAATATTATTTATTCAGTGAGCCATCCCTGCTTAAGCATCTACTATGTGCCATTTTGGTATTTGATGTTTGGTAATAGGAACTCAAGTGGACAAGGGACAGGAAACAGAAGAAAACTGGGGGCTAGCTAGCCTTTTTGCTCTATCTCAGGGACACCCAAACAAGCAGGAGAGACAAGTGCATATGACTAGCTGTAATATATCATGGGACAAGCTGATTAGGAAACTATGGACAACAAAGGATAAAATGACTAACATCTGTAAGTGAGGTGTGAGAACCAGATGTCAGTGGCTTTGAGGATATAAAAGTATATATCCCTGCCTTCCAAAAGCCTATAACTCTGTAGTAAAACTTTATACCCAAATAATATAAATATATCAAGGCACTGGTTACAGATGCTATGAGAGTAGCACAAGATAAATCCCTAAGATTGCCCTCTCATCTAGCAAGCAGAAGCAGCACTGTCCTTTGTAGAATAGAGCCCGTGAATCAGGCACCTCATTTAAGAATCAATAGACAGAAATTTCCAATCTACAGGTTGATAAGCAAGTTCTAATATGGACCCCATGGTCCCCACCTTTTAGGTCCTTCCATTCTCCTTCTTGTGAGTGTAGGTAGCAGCTCAGACTTTCTTCCTCTCCATCGACCACAGAGAAGGGAAAAGAGTTTCCTTGATTGTGCTTCAAAAGATTGAAATGTGTGTCTGGACAGGACAGATTTCCTACCAGGCTGGCTTTTAAGAAACAAGTCCACATGATACGGAAATTAGAGATACCTTCCTCTTCCAATATGCAGGAAACAGAGGCTCTTACTCCAATGGGACAGAAGCTCCAGATGCCACTAACAATCTTATAAACTGGAAAATGAACCTCTCCCCAGTCCAGCCTAGAGCTGAAACGATAGTCCTAGCTTTCAAAATAGAAGCAGAGTCTGGTTTTGCTCCTGATCCATAGGAGCTGCATGAGTACAGTTGGTTGCTGTTTTATACCATAGTTGATGGTAACATCATTTGGGTAACAGAAAACTGATACAGATTCTTGGTTCCTCATAAAAGGTAAAACCCAAAGAGGTTTGTTTGGGGGAGTGTAGGGGTAGTAAGGGGCTTCATGCATGAGAATGTTTGGATATACCTGCCCCCACACACACACACACACAGGGGCAGAAGGGTGTTGAGTGTCTTTCTCTGTAGCTGTCTGCCTTACTACTTTGAGACAATATCCCTCCTCGAACCAACTTGCTGTTCTGTGTAAAGTAGCTGATCATGGAGCTCACAGGGTCTGTCTGTCATTGCCTTTCTCTACCACTGGGTCCACAGGCATGCCCAGATTTTTACAAGAATGTTAGGGATTTGAACTCGCGTACTTACTCTTACATCACAGGCCAAAAGAAAACAAAAACAAATTTAAAAAACCTGAAGCTTTGAAAAGATAAGATCACAGATAAGCAGAAATCAACCTCATCTATGCTGAAGCAAATTCTTTACTGTACCTCAGAGAAAACTGAAAAGTTTGTGACACGTTAGTGCACTAAGTCACTAAGTCCCAAGGTAAGCAAGGTAGACCAAGGCCATTCCTAAAGGGCTGAATCACTTCCTCAGCTACACTCGAGAAAGCCTTTCTGACAGATGAAACTAAGATCTAAAATTTTAAATAATTCAAATATTATGGGCAAATTTCAAAAAAGAAAATTGACTTTCACTATTAGGGAGATCCATTCTAGCCCTCTTCCCAGACCCTGAAAGAGAATCACACCCACCTGCCCTATGTCACGAGACTTCCTATGCCTATTGTGACAGGACCATGCCAGTGCCTAAACTGTGAGAGAACAGTCACGTGATCACTAAGGTCTCATGCAGTACCTAAGCAGCCACTTAGAGACATAACTTGGAGACATTACATGTTACCAGAGGATATGTTACCCCTTGTCCTTCCCACCTGCTGGATCCTTCATCATAGCTGCATGGATTCTGGGTGAAAACATGAAGAGATCCTAACAGAATGGAAGAGAGCTATAGTAGCAACAACCGCAATTGACAACAGGCTAGGCAAAGCAAAATAAGCATTTGTTATTTTAAATAACTGAGGCATGCTTGCTCCAGTAAAGCCAGTGGAAGTCAATCTCTTCAAAGACATAGTTTAAGTTAGATTAGTTATTCTAAATGTTAAATTCCAAAGGACTAAGTAATAAAAATTACAAAGACAGATCCTCCTCCACTTAGATTGTAGAATGCCCCAGAACATGTAAGCCACTGTAACAATGAGGAAATCACATTAAAAAGAAAAAGAAAAAAAGAGAAAAAGCCATAACTTTGTTGTGGATAGCACTGGGGCTAATTATATTTGATGTTAATTCCATTCTCCTTTGAGTGGTTGTGAACAAGGAATGAGTCAGGACTCAGGCGATTTTCTGTAAACCTGCTTCCCACCTTAATTTGTAAAATAAAGGAGAGCTGATGATTGGGCAGATAAAGGGAAGGTGAAATGGAAGGTGGGGAAAGGGCGCAGAGGAGAAAGTAGAAAAGCAGAGCAGAAGAAGCTCATGGCCTGGAGAAACTGTAAGTTCTAAGGGATCGCATAGATGTGGAAGATGGTAGTGTAGCGGTAGATCTGACCAATCTAGGCGCACAGCATGTAATCATATTAACTGTGTTGTGTTTTCATTGCTGGGGCATATCTGGGTTGGAGTTTTACTGCAACATAACTTTTCCTAGTCTCATGAGCAAGTAATAGGATAATAAACTAAATTTCAAAGACTGGCATTTCCCCTCAAATGAAAGACAGGACTCACATGCTTTCCTATGTAACATGGCATGGAAGGAAGGAAGGGGCAGTGCCCACAGATATGGAGATGAAGAGGGTTCAAGTAAGAGCCTTCACCTCTTGACAACGATAAAGAGAGAGGCAAAATTTAAGGTGGGAAATCGATGAAGAGGCCCTCTTTGTGCCTGAAACATTCATACAAAAGAACTGACAGATGTTGCAAATAGGATTCCCAAGCCATCAATAGTGATCTTTGAGCAAGCAGAGAAAACAGAAGGAAATGTTCAAAGAAGAGAAATAAGAAGCTCGAGAAGTTGAAGTTATCAGAAAAAAAAAGAAGAAGCAGATTATGCAAACACAAGAGTTAGTAGCTTGACAGTACATCGAGACAAGAACCCAGAAGAGGTGACTGATGGGTGCGCAGGAGTCCCTGAAAATTAAGTTAACCAAGAATGAAGTGTCTTTTAGTCGTCCTGCAATAAGATACACCAGCAAGTCAGCAAAATCCACCCGTATATCATATTTGAACTATAACGTGACTTACAACAGTCTTTTATTTTATATATATATATATGGTGGAGCTATAAAAACTGAGAGGAAGAGTTCAACACAGAGACCACAGAAATGTCAAAGACTAATCATGATCCGTATTCTACAGAGTTTCCAAGGAACAGATTTTGAATAAGCAAAGGCTATTCAAATAAGGTAGGTTTGTTATAAGTATCATTATTGTAGGTGAACTTAGTAGCAACCACAATAATTTAACTACATTTCAGTTATAGTGTGCTTAGCACCATTCTTTAGTTGTTTGCGTCTTCACACAAGTCTTTAAAGGAGGAATAGTCCCATTTGTACAAAGAAGGAAACAGGTTTAGAGAGATTAAGTGAACTGCTTGGAATAGAAGGGAAAAGACAGGGAGTAGAACTGAGTCTAAGTCCAAAAGTTGTTCTCTTAAATCTTGAGTGCTGCCCTTGAAATAATGCATGGGACATCCACTAAGATGGAGGAGCACACGTGGGATGGGAAGAGATCTGTCTGTGCAAACCTGATCTGAACAGGGAGGAGCCTGGAGAATATGGCAGAAGCAGGAAGTCAGTCACGTATGAGCCAGGAGGAACCAAAGGTATAGGCTGAGGTGAACTAGGGGGCATGAGAGACTGATGTAGGGAAGCATTGGTTGTGGAAATGGAGAAAGGATGCACTTCTCGGAACTGGAACAAATTAAGCAGCTGAAGAGACAACACGACTTGATTCTCTTCTAAAAAAGACGCTTGAAACTGCACCTCTTTGTGATAGGCTGATCACTCTCGTTGGCATCCTCAGCATGGCTGGTGACGACCATGAGAGGCTAGCATACATCTTCACCTCTCCCCTTGCCTTACTCTCCATAAGCTCATTGCTCCCCACAGCTTCTTAATTAAAACACTTGGGTTTCATCACAAAGGTCAGGTTGTCTGTATTGTTTAGAAAGGCAAAACATAAACTTTAATGTCATTAACATATGCTCAACTTATTTACCTCACCTCTACTAATGCCACACTTAAACCATAGTCATTTAGGTAAACTTTTGTCAAAAATCAACATACTAATACTGTATGTTATTGTTAAGTACTATAATAACCTAACTATGGTAATTTTTCTAAACTTAATGACAGCAATGTGTGTGCTGTTAACAAATCTGGAATGGGGGGAAGCAATTTAAACTTTATGAGGATCAACAAAGAAGTTCAAAAGCAACAGAGCCTTTTAAGTTTCTGTGTTTAATACAGACAAATATTGTACAGCTAAGTAATACATACTGGCAATATAAATAGGCACAAAATTATCATGCGTATATGCATTATAATGAGTGTGTACTTTCCAAAAAAATTGTGAGATTCACACAGTGCAAGGTAAATGCTGTTTTTCTTTAAATTTATGAAAATAGTTGGCCAGCCAGTAAGTCAAAAGACAGTCTAAAGTTTTCCATCATTTGTATCAGTCTCCTGCCTTAAATATGAAATCATTGGCTTACACAGTGAATCATTATAAATCTCTCACAAGCCTTTAAACCAATCAGTCAAGCTTAGAATGCAGTGATTTGGAGAATCATAGCTCTGAGGCTTTGGGGCCTCACTGTGCAAGGGTAATAAATGTAAATGATTTTGTAACTTGTAGAAACACAGGTTAGTTCGCTCTTTACCTCCCAAAGAGCAACTGGATTTGACTAAGGAGGTTTACTGTGATCCCAGGGAAAAGAAATCTATTATGTCACTTTCTTTCCTGAATCCTGGGGAAAAGAATAACATAAAAAGCAGTTAATCTGTTAACAGAAAGCCTACAATATAGAAAACTGCCAGTCAAACGTCTCTGTGTAATTTGCAGCCTGCGCAGTGAGAAACGAGCCTTTCTAAAGCAGCATTTGGCACATGGTATCCCTTACCCAACTTGTCCTCCTTTGGGCAAGAGAATCTTCACAACAGAAACTATGCACCTCATGTCATCAGAATTCTACAACAACAACAACAAAAACTTTTTTTAGCAGTCCATATAAAATCATGTTCAAATTTTGAAAGTAAATCTTATGCATAATTTGAATAATTTAAAGAGCTCATGCTCTGGGGACCCACCCTCAGGAGGGATAAAGAGCATGAAGTGCCTCTCAGGCTGGTGTGGCCGTGCACACCTTTAATGCCACCCTGGTCTACATGGTCAATCCTAGGTCAACTAGACATACATAAAGACCCTGAGAGAAAGAGAGAGAGAGAGACAGACAGACAGACAGACAGACAGACTCTCCACTGTGAACTCTCCTCTGTCTGGAGTAGGTTCTTTTTTACCATCTCACGCTCAAAATTGTGTGAGCTATGTGGCAGATACAAAGACCTGGAAACTACATATTGTTCTACCTACGCAGTGATTTCTATTTCATGTGGGAAAAGAACACTTGATGGAAATGTGCTATGTGTAAAAAGCCTCTGTCCATGATGATGTACAATAATTCGGTTACCTGGTTATTTCATTAACTTAATTTGTTAACATTAATTATTGTTCATATAATGCACAATTGAAACAGGTGTAGATGTGGGCTGGGGAGAGATGAAGTGTAAATATATAGCATTCTCTCTAATTTATACATTTTCTTTTTGGTGTTTCTTTATGTTTGTTGTTCTGGTTTTGTTTTATTTTGGCTTTTTGATTGACTGGTTGGTTGATAACAAAGGGCAGAGGAATATGCTATAAAAGCATTCCATTTCTGCCCCAATCTTGATTTCATTAAGAAATGACATATATATATGCAATGGGATGTGTGGCTTACAGTTACTGTTGCTGTGATGAAACACCATGACCAAAGAAACTAGGGGAGGAAATGGTTTATTCAGCTTATGCCTCCACATCACTGTCTATCATCAAAAAGTCAGGGCAGGAACATAAGCATGGCAGGAACCTGGAGGCAGGAGCTGATGCAGAAGCCATGGGCAAGTGCTGCTTACTAGCTTTATCCTCACGGCTTGCTCAAAGTACTTCCTTATAGAACCCAGTAGTGCCATAATAGACCACAATACCAGGAATGGTGCTATCCATCATGGGCTGGGTCCTCTCCCATTAGTCATTAGTTAAGTCTTACAGCAGAGGTTCTCCAACGTCCCAATGCTATGACCCTTGAACTCCGTTTCTCATGTTATGGTGACACACACCCCCACCCATAAAATTCTTTTCATTGCTACTTCATAAGTGTAATTTTGCTACTGACATGCATCATAATATAAATACTTGTGCTTTCCAATTGTCTTAGGTGACCCTTGTGGAAGGGTTGTTGGACCCCCCAAAGGAGTCAAGGCTCACAGGTTGAGAATCACCTCCCTACAGGCTTTCTTATGTCCCAATCTTTTGGGGGCAGTTTCTCAACTGAGGCTCCCTCCTCTCTGATGACTCTAGTTTGTATCGCATTGACATATGACTAGCCAGTGCTGTGTACTTTTAAGATATTGTACAGTGCCATTTTCTGTAACCCCCTCCTCAACCTCAAAAAAGCAAAACAAACTACAACAACAAATCCATCTTTTATTTCTGGTATCTTGAAGAACTTTCTAAAACTGAAAGCCATAACTAAATGATAGCTCCAAGAACTGTTCACAGTTGTTCAGCATCTCACTCTCTTGCTTCTGCTGTCTGGTGTGCAGACATGGGCTAAGCAAACGGCTGTATTTCCTACAGATACATGCTACACAATGTTGCAGTCAACAGCAGACTCTGTTTACAGTAGTGGTCGCACAAGATTATTGTGAACCTGGAAATTCGCAGGGGCTAAGTGATACCACAGCCATTCTAGCATCCCAGTGCTGTTTCTCTCACAGGGATGGAGATGATCCTGTCAACAGACAGACAGCACACTGCCATGAACACCCAAGATTAGCAGACACCATATGCACTACATATACATACATATACACATACATAGTCAATAACCATTAATGAATGGCTCTCACCCGCTGGCTCATGTATGTATTACATTTTTACCCTGATTTTAGAGCACATCAGTTGTGAGCAGCCTCAGGTACCTGTTTGCCAAATCTCCTGACTACATCATTTTCTCTTGTGCTGGATTTCAGCTCTGTTGTGTTGTTCATCCAGCCCTAAAACCAGAGCAAAAGACTATGCCATAGTTGTAGCCCTGGTATGCAGAAAGCTATATGGCTTGGGTTTATTTAAGTACGCTCAATGGTGTTCACATAACAACTTGGTTGCCTCAAGACACACTTCACAAAATGTTTCCTCTTCATTAAGCAACACAGGCCTGTACTTGTATTATTATTGAGAATTTTATATGCATACTAAACATCACACTAAGGCTTTATGTCTATGAATTGAGCTTTATATTTTTTTGGTCAAGTTTCAAGCCATGATGATGTACAATAATTCGGTTACCTGGTTAATTTGTTAACTTAATTTGTTAACAGTAATTATTGTTCATATAAAGCTAAAAAAATGTAATCTTGGGGGAAAAAAACTAAGTTTAAATATAATATTACAGAGCTGATATTTCAGCAGAAACATACATCAGGTAATAAATAGCTCCCTTTGATCATTGTTTTTAAAGCCTCCTGAACCATGCTCTGATTAGTTCTATTTAATATTTAACATCTGGTTAGTCAATTTCAATCTGCAGACAACACTGCTGGAAAAAATCCTATGCTGACTAAATACATTTATAATACTACAAAGCTGACATGTAATTGATTTTTGTTCCCATAAAAAGATTACGTTAACTTTCCTTAATCTATATATTTGTATTTGATGCAGTCCACAGAATTCACACTAGGGATGCTAAATTTTTATTTCCTATCAATATTTTATGTAAAATTGATAGGATTATATTTTGATCTAACTACCGCTTTTTAATTTTTCCCTTGGAAAAAAAACCCTTTACTGCACAGTGGTAGCACTAATACAACAGAGATTTCCTGGCCAGCTGCAACACTTCTGATCGTTGGGAGGCATACAGCAGCTTTTCCCATATGTTATCAGACCCAGACAGAGTTTTAGTTTTGTTTTAAATATAAGTTTTCATTTCTCCAAAGACTAGTGTATTTTGTTATTGTTGCTGTTAATATTATCTAAATGGTATATTTTCTTTTTAATTGTGTGTGCGCGCTCATGCCACGGCCTTCACGTGGAGGTCAAAGAACAACTTGCAGAACTTAATTCTCTCATTTTACCATAAGGGATTATGGGACTGAATTCAGGTCATTAGACTTGGGAGCAGACCCCTTCATCCACTGTGCCATCTCATCAGCCCTAAGAGAAAGTTTTGAACCAAATGATCTGGACCAAAGATAATAGTGGCTTGGACTGGGGGTGAACAAAAGAAATTAAAAAGAGGTTGAAGAGTGATTGGTAAAATAAACTGTAGTATTTGGGTAGCACTGTGAACTCAAAAGTTCTATAAAATATACAAACTCTATTTTTTTTTAAAAAGTGGTTGGTGCTAGCTGCAAATACTGGATACCTTCGGGGCAACCAGTGCCAAGCGAAGGGGGACATACAGAAGCCTGGAGTTCAGGGGGTCCCTGCCCCCAACACGCTGCTTAACCACACAGTCACCCTGACTCCCAGCAGCAACAAGGTATCTGAGATGAAGAAGGATTCCTTTCCTAGGTTAAGCAGGAAAACAAAGAATGGTTTATTCTCTGGGTTCAGTCTCCTCGAAAGACCTCTGCAATCCCTGCTGCGGAGGGAAACGAGGTTGACATCTGTGATCCAAGCTGCTGCCAGAGACCCTGTTGATGTTTGTGATCCATGCTTCCGCGGGAATACTACAGGCAGGCAGGCATGTTTTGCAAGGGGTACGGGTGACTGCAGACTCCTGAGAATGGGAGACATTGAAGGTTTCTGTGCCAACCTCTCCCCACCCCGCAAAAGAGGAAACAGTCCAGACATGAAGCTAGTTAGTGAAGAAAGACTTTAAAACTTCTGATAAAGATTCTGGAGTGTAGCTCTTCTCAGCTGATGGCCTCCGGATGGGGGCGGGGGGGCACTCAGTTCTCTTTATGGGGTTGACCACTGGGAGTTTGACCAGGCCTCAGGAAATATAATGAGCAGCACAAATTCAACTTGGGGGGGGGGCTGCGGGGGTGGTAATGAGAGGTGGATGTGATCGGAGTACATTGTATGAAATTCCCAAATAATTCATCACGGCATGATGTTAAGGGGAAAAGTGGTTGGATTCTGCATACGAATTTTAGTTGTGATACTAAAATATTTATTTGATGAGAGAGAAGAAGTGGGCTAAAACACAGGGATTCTGAGACTGAATCCAAATACTCTACGCACAAAGAAAGGTTGAACTTGAGAAGATTCCTAGTTAAGTACACTAGAAAACCAGTTGACTAACCAATCTAGAGTCCAGGGAGCCGCCAGCAACTGAGAAGTATTAAGGTGGCACAGTCGTGAAAATTGCCACTCCTCAAAGTTCTGCCAACATACCTGCAGGGAATGTAGGTCAGTACATCCAGAAAGCCAACATACCTGCAAGGTCAGTACATCCAGAAAGCGCATGGTTGGCTACTTTAAGGAAAATGGCACCTAAATTACGAGGACGGTCCAGTTAAGCCATGGTCAGCCGTTGCGGTCAGCTATTGCGTAACAGATACTCAGAAACCTCCAGTCAGAACAAAGGACTGAGGCAGTAATAGCTCAGCCGATAGAGGCACTTGCCACCAACCCAGATGATCTGAGTCCTGGACCCACGTGGTAGAAAGAGAACTGGCTCCCATAAATTCTACTGCCACAGCTACACATGCGCTGCAGAGCGCGCATGTCATTCATGCTCACGGAAATAAACGACAAATAACTAAGTGGAAGCAAACGTTTTTAAAGAAGAAAGCAGTCATTTGGTTGCTTGTTTGTTTATAATCGGCAGACTGAAGACTGTACATTTGTATTATCATAGATTATTTTTAAAGGTATACACATTATAAAATGTTAAATCAAGGTAATCAGCATATGTTATTTTGTACTACCATTTTCTGTGTTGAGAACGAAATCCACTCTCTCAGCAATCTGCAAGGATACAATGGGAGCAGGCATATTTACGCTTACGTTCTTTCTGACATCTTATGGGAATATTTCTGGAAGTATATAAAATGGAAAATACATTTGTAGTAATTCCATTCCATTTTTAACAATATTTATTGAGCATTTGTGATGGGATGGCTTCCAAGGGGCATACAAATTAAATAGAAAACACATAAATCTTATAAAATATAAAATATTATGGCTCTCAAGATGCCTATAGTCTAAAGGGGAAATATACACAAAATAGGAAAAATGCTTCGAAAGCAGTAATCTTTAAACTTAAATGTACATAAGAATTTCTTCATCTAACCCCAGAGGATTTTTTTTTTTTTTGGTGAGTATAAAAAGGCCCTAATAGTTCAACAAAATTCACACGGTGTTAATGAAGATGTGCTCTAGCTGCAAACAATAGAACTAACTTTCAAAGATACCCAGTGAAAATCATCCTTAATAATTTATAGTATTATATATCTAATCCAAATGTAAGGTGTAGGCATCCCAGAGACCCACAGTTAAATATTAAGTGGAGCTCAGGGAACCGGGTGAAAGATAGGAAGGAAGGATTGTAGGAGACAGGTAGGTCAAGAACACCATAAGAACACCCCAAAGAATCGACTAAACAGGGCTCAAGGAGTTCACGGAGACTGACACAATAAAGGATCCTCCATGAGTCTGACCTAGGTCCTCTGTGTATATGCTGTTTGTGTAGCTTGGTGGTGGTGTAGGACTCCTAATAGTGGGAGCAGGGCTGTCTCTGAATCTTTTGCCTGCATTTGGGACCCTTTTCCTCCTAGTGGATTAACCTTGATATGAGGGTATGTTGCATAGTCTTATTGTAACTTGTTATGCCATGTTTTGTTGATATCCCTGAGAGGTCTGCTGTTTTCTGAAGAGAAATGGAGAAAAAGAATGGAGAAAGGGAATGTGGAAGGCTTGAGAGGAGAGGAGGAAGAGGAAACTGTGGCCAGGATACAATATGTGAGAGAATAATAATAATAATTAATAAAGCTGTAGGCATTCTGTCCTGTGACTTCAAACACTGAAGACTGGTTTTACAGAAGTCTCACCCTGCTCGATACTTGTGTGTATTCTAAGAATCTGAACTTTCAGTCTTTTTGAGAATATTGAAATATAAATAACTTTTTTTATTTAATTAAAAATATAATGGCAGTAACAAATGGCTTTGATTAGTTCCATGGAGGTGGCGGTGGCACTGGCAAAGTATTGGGTGAGCAGGTCCGGGACTTGGCGCTCAGCACGCCTACAGGGGAAGAGCTGTACCACATCTAGGACATCCTCGCAGATGCCACCGAGCAAGTGGGCCAGCATAAAGATGCCTACTAAGTAATACTGGATAGCGTGAAAGGTGGCACCAAGGAAAAGCAATTAGCCCCTCAGTTTATATCAAAATTCTTTAAGCATTTTCCAGAGCTGGCTGATTCTGCTATCCTTGTACAGTTAGACCTCTGTGAGGATGAAGATGTGTCAATACGACACCAAGCAATTAAAGAGCTGCCTCAGTTTGCCATAGGAGAAAACCTTCCGAGAGGAGCAGATAGACTGACCCTGCTTTTTCAGACAGATGACTCTGCAGAATTTAATTTGGTGAACAACACACTATTAAGTATATTTAAGATGGATGCAAAAGGAACACTAGGTGGCTTGTTTAGCCAGATTCTTCAAGGAGAAGACATTGTTAGAGAATGAGCAATTAAATTCCTGTCCCCAGGCTGGAAAGATGGCTCAGCAGTTAAGAGCACTGACTGCTCTTCCGAAGGTCCTGAGTTCAAATCCCAGCAATCACATGGTGCCTCACAACCATCTGTAAGGAGACCTGATGCCCTCTTCTGGTACGTCTGAAGACAGCTACAGTGTACTTAAATATAATAATAAATAAATCTTAAAAAAAAAAAAGTAAATTCCTGTTCCCAAAACTCAAGACACCCCCAGATGAAGTAGAGGTGCTCATAGTCACTGAATCAAAAAGGTTCTAGATGTGTGACTGGTGAAAGGTTTGTTTGTTCATGAAGATACTGTCTGGATTAAAAAGCTTACAGACAGTGAGTGGAAGAGGGCAGCTGGTGGAGCTGGTGGTGGAACGGGCTGACCTGGAGCAGGCCTTTCAGCCCCTCAGACTCTGGCTGTAGTCAGTTGATCTCCTCATCTTACCCAGACGTGGCTCTTTCTGTAATGCTCTATTGATGAAAAAAAAAATACTTCTTTGATGACAGTTGAGAATAAGAACAAGTACTTAGAATACAGTTGGGGAATGATACTGGTTGAGGAGAGTGGAAATCATAGATTCTCCTTCTGGGTCTATGATCTCTCCAACTCCAGGTAATCAGCTAGCTTCTATGTACCAAACACAATACCTCCAACCCCCATCTCCATTGAGTGACCCTTAAATTAAATTAGATGTTATTGGTAACAGCCATGATTTAAAAAAAAAAAAAGCCAGTATTCCATCGTTGTGGAAATGTTGCCAATGCAGTCATTGTTGGTGTGAATAGGCTTTATATCTGGGCTGGACTTCCATGAATTTGCCTTTCCCTTCTCAGCTTGAATAGCACCTTCTGGTACTATAAAAACCACTCCTCAGGTATGACGCTTACAGATGAGTTACTCCAAGTCCTGTTTCCAAAGTGTATGGATGTCTTCAGCAATAGGGTCTGACCTTCTAATTCTGAAAGACAACCGAGGGCAAAAGCAACAGCCTATATATTATTCAGAGGAATCTCCGGACTAACAACTCAAGAGAAGTGTTCTCATTCATGGTGCTGGGACTTTGTCTGATCGGCATTGTCTTTGTGGGAGGAACATTATCACCCCAAGTGGTGTGACTTCTTTTAAAAATACGTATTATATGCATATATATTTTATATGATTTAGATAAGTATATAATATATAATTGTGGGTTAAAGGTGTGGTCCTGCATCTGCTCCAGGGCTCAGGATGCTGGTGGAGGCGGGACGTGGGAGTTTTAACTGTGCAGACCCCACACCAGTGGGCATCGGACTATGAGAAGCCACGGGACCCGGCTCCGAAAGTGGGCGAATGAAGTTTGAGGTCTTAGGGACAGACGGAGTTGGTTCAGGGGGTCTCCAAACCTGCACACAGGCCGGGGATATCAGGTTCTCAGACTCTTGGACACACAGATACCTCTGTATGCTGTAGAGCGCTTAGAACAGAGTGGGGGCCTACGGGCTGGATCTAGCCTGGGGCCGAAGGGGAAAAGAGGGGAGCTCTGGCTGGGTCCTGAGGGGAGGAGAGAGTCCTTGGCTCGCTTGGTGGGTGGCTTGGCTTGGTGGAGGTCATGGCTGGGAGCGCTGAGAGGCCTTCTGCGGGAGACTAGGCAGCCAGCTCTTTAGACAAAGGCTCCCCATGGCAGACCCCGATGAAAAGAAACGGTCCATGGTTTTAAGGCATTTATTGTCATGGCGGAGAGTTGGGATGAGTAAAACTGTACCCCACTTTCACAGGGCAGGCCTGAGGTTAAATACCTTTTGCAGGGAAGAGTGTCTGCGAAGGGGAGTTTATTGACTAAGCCCTTCAGACCTTTAGGTTCCTCATTGAAATGGAGATCTGTCTTGAGGCTATGTGACCTCTGGTCATTTCCCTTACCTGTGCAGGGACTTGGGGCACTGCCCTTACATGACTGATGGCCACAGACCTATGGAGAGCTGCAGCCTCATGTCAGGGGCCCGGTGTCCAGGAGTGTGGCAAAATGACTACTGTCTCTTGCAGCAGACCCTGTGGAGTCACCTGCTGGGTCACTGGGGTTTCAAACCTAGCTCAACCAGAAACCAGGCTGCCTTTCATAGTCCCACATATAATAATGACCTCCTTTGCCTTTTTCAAGCATCCTTGGTGTTATGTATGCCTCCTCCGTCCCTTCTGGGTTACCCTCCCTCCCTCTCCTTTTGGGTTACCCTCCCTCCTCCAGGCCTCCCTTTCTGTATTGCCTTCCCACCTCTCCCCCTTCCATCTGCATTGTTCTTCTGCTTCCCTCCCAGGTCAAAGCCCCTCCCTTCCCCATCTCCCCTCTCACAGCACCTATGTCCCACTGTTCCCCACTCTAGATGCCTACATTTACTCTCTGTATTTTCCTGGCTTCTGTGCTTACTCTAGCTCTTATACCCATATCTACAGACTTGGAGCTACGAACCATAAGTGAAAGAGAACATACAAAGTTTGTCTTTCTGGGTCTAGGTTACATCACTCAGCACTACACTTGAGTTCCATCCATTCACCTACAGATTTCACAGTTTCATTTTTCTTTCCAGCTGAGTAGTATTCCATCATGTATATGTACCACATTTTTATTAACCATTCATCAATTGTAAGACATTTGATTGTTTCCATTTCTCGGATATTGTGTCCGATGAGTCTGACTAAGTATCTATAGAGTAGAATGTTGAGTCCTTGGGCAGTTCTGCCTCTCAGATTTTAAGTTCTGTGCATCCTATATCCTGAATAGATTGTATGAAAATGTAAGCCTCCTTATGTAACCACTCTGTCTGAGAGAGAAAGGAAGGGTGGGAGAAGGAATGTGTTAATAAATAGAACAGATTGCATTAGAGTTTAGAGATAAAATAGTTGAGGCAAAGAATATTAGACACTTCGAAAATAATTTTAATTTCAAATTCAGCCTTAGGTATCGCATATCCTATTTGCACCTACATATCAGAAACTTTACTGCCTTGAAGCTATGTTATAATTATCTGACACAATGTGTATAAAATAGAAATGAATGATACACAAAATCAGTATTTCCTAAAGATACTGAAATATCAGCTCATTCTCTGGAATTAGAAATGGGTACTGTGATTTCTTGGACCCGGGGAACAGATGACATTTTTAGACCTTTTTATCCTTCAGCCTCTCTGATTATATGAGTAGTTATTGCTGTTTGCCTAGAACTTCTCTCTAAGGCTCCCTAAAATAATGTATTTACATATGATATGAGCTCAGCTCAAAACTTGCAGTAGTAAGCAATTCATTTAAAATTTTGGGACCTGGGAGAGTAACAAGGAAGCCAGAGGAGCCGTATGCTATGGAACTGTTAAATCAACAAAGGATAATTTTCAGAAGCTTGTCAGAGAACTCTGTGCATACAATGCCCTTTCCAGACTAATTTGCAGCACCCAAGGCAGGGAAAGAAACATCCCTGGGAGCCTCTCTGCAATGTGGATACTACCTCATCCTGATCCAAGAAGAACTCGAAATCACACTGTACACAAAAATACCAATACGCCAATGATCTCACCAGTGATCTGTGTGATGTGCTAATGTGCTTTTATTCCTAAAGTGGTTCCACACTGAAGAAAGAGGGAATCCATAGGAAGAGCTGCACGGAAGAGGGAAGGGTGTAGTCAGGGACAGACTAGCACAGAGAAGTGAAGGTTAAGAGTGAACACTTGATGAAATATTGGGGAAGAGGCTGGCAAGATGGTTCAGTGCTTAAGAGCCACTGACTGCTCTTCTGAAAGGTCCTGAGTTCAAATCCCAGCAACCTCATGGTGGCTCACAACCATCTGTAATGAGATCGAATGCCCTCTTTTGATCTGTCTGAAAACAGCTACAGAATACTTACATATAATAAATATATCTAAGAGAGAGGGGGGAGGGGGGAGAGGGAGGGGGAAAAAAGGAAGGAAGGAAGGAAGGAAGGAAGGAAGGAAGGAAGGAAGGAAGGAAGGAAGGAAGGAAGGAAGGAAGAAAAGAAATTTTGGTGAAAAATGGCAGGAGTATTAACCTGAATGGAATTGTGTACCTATCTGTAGACCTGACAATAAAGACACATAGTCTGGACTCAAGCAGCTCATGAGAAATGTTAAGTGCAATTTCAAGCTCATGATTTGGAGATAGATAGTGATTGTTTTGGAGCCTGGGGAAAGATTTAATTCAAAATAATAATTTAAAAAAACAGGATATCTTAACTTTGAAGAGAAAGTTAGTTGTGTAATGAAGGCAGAGCATCGACTGTGCATACACCTCTGTAAGTCTGATGCGGGACGAATGATGCATGATGGCGTAGGATAATGATAAAGAACACATTATGCCCCTGGCACTGATGAGTAGCTTTGCATTCGTTTACTTCTTTCCCTTTTCAACCTGCTCCTGTAAGTATCAACAGTCTATGTGTTCTATAGATGGGCAAGTTGAGATATGGAGTACTTAAAGCACATTCCCAAGTCACAAAGGAACTGTGATTGAACTCCAACACTATCCCATATGTGTGTGAGAGAGAGTATGTTCTGTATATGTATGTGTGTGTGGTGCATGTGGGGGTAAATATGTATGCAAACCTACATCAGAGGTCCTGCTCTATAACTCTGACTTATAGCCTTGAAATAGGATTTCTCACTGAACCTGGAGCTAAGCTGGTAGCCAGCAAGATGCAGAGATCCCCTTGTCTCTGACTGTTCTTACTGAGGTTTCAGGCATGTATAGCCAAGCAGGGCTTTTTATGTGGGAGTTGGGTATTTGAGCTCAGGTCCTCATGGTTGAATACCAAGGACTCTTACTTGTCAAGCTATCTTTCCCCAGTCCTACTATGAACTTTTCAATTTAGTTTAGGTTTTTGTTTTGTTGTTTTGTTTTTGTTTCTTGATTGATAATTGATTGATTGATTGATTGATTGATTGATTGATTGATTGATTGATTGATTGACTGATTCTTGGTTAATTGACTCAGAGTCTTATTCTGCAACCCCAAGCTGGCCTGGCCTGCACCAACACAGCAACTAGCACTCTGATGTGACTCCAGTCCTAGCTCTTATTTACTATACCTTCCCAGAGTTCTTAGAGATATAAAGAGAAAGAAAAGAGAGATGAGAAATGTTTCTAACAAGAAGAGTAAAGTGGTGAGGGTGTCAAAGGGAAAAAAAGAAACAAAAAATAAAACAGTGACGATAATCAACTCTAAAATTCCCAGTGTAAAAACTATGAAAGATTGACAGTGTATTCAATAACTATTTAAGTTTTTTAAGTGTATTAGTGATACAATAACAGACAGAAGTGAAAAATTACTTTCCAACCAATATGTGAACCTAATTTCTTTTAATGTTAGAAAATTTCCATATTGAGGAAAATGTAGATGAGTCGGTCATGTTTCTTAGTAGCCAGACTTAAAGCACGGTGGCTATTTTTCACATGAGCTAATACTCTGTGTTTATGTAACACCTTTCTCCTGAGGAGCTCAAAGCGTTTTCCCACAACACATTGCCTTATTCATCCTCATAGCATCCCCATTTAGGAAAGAAAGTGTCAAGTGTAATGACCATGGTTTTACAGATGGGGACACTAAGACAAATGGAGCTACTGACTTACCAAGATCACAGCAAGAAGCTGTAGCAGAACTCAGACTCGATGTGGTTTCTGTCAAAATCCAAGATCCATTCTGGCCCATTCTCAATGAGAAGTAGCAAATTTATCTCCATTGTCAGCATTACTACACCTATAAATGTGCGTGCTTAGTTTAGCGCTATCACTGAGTATTATCTGAAAAGTACACACCATGCATTTGGTAATTCTTAATTGAATAAACCTATCAAGTATAAAACTCAATGATTTCTTCTTTTTCAAAAAGAAGACTCTTATTCTGAATTAGATACTCATTAAGTTTTAGCCATTAAAAAAATGGGTATGTGTTGGAAGTCTTGACAAAATGCTGCCTTTTATCTAGAAGTTATAAACTATCAGTAAATGATGAAAAGAAGACAAAATGAAGTCTATGTGAAACACACATGTAACGGAAACTCATGACCTCCTCAAAGAAAAGTACGTGTTTTCTGCCATTGATAAGAGAGCCAACTACAAACCTACAATCTTAGCGATCTTTATACTTAAAACTAAGATAATACTCATATACTAAGATTTGTGTGACATTTTGAGTTACTCTGGTTACAAATGCAATGTAAAATTCATTGATAATAGCGTACTTAGAAATTCAGGTCTCTGTAAGAGAGATGGTAGGAAAGAGAAGTACCAAGTTGATTAAACAATAAAGTACTAGAGAGCTGAGGAAGTGACTCAGTCAGGAAAGGGCTTGCCTGGCAAGTTGACGGCCTTAACTGGATTGCTGCCATCTGTGTCAAAGTTGGACTTGGTCATCCCTTCCTGGAATCCTAGTGCTTAGGGAAATGGAAAGAAGGAGACAGTTGAAGCTTGTGCCCAGCCAGCCTAATGAATCATGAGTTCCAGGTTTAGTGAGAGATTCTATCATGGACAAAACAAGGTGAAGCATGATTAATACATTGAAACTAATATCTGATTTCAATCTCTAGCCTCCACAGGTACACAAATATATGTGCATCCATGCTATCCAACACATGCATAAACACACACACACACCATAAATGCAATGTACTCACTATTCAGAACCCTTTAACGGAATCCTTATGCATATTATGGGTTGTAAACACAGTGTATACGACAAGGTGAACTACACCCAGCAAGATATCTAAGATCAAAGGCTCAAACAATTCATGTCACCTATGCATTTTATTTTCCCCCCCTAAATTGCATGAGTTCTGCCTCTAAAATATGTTGAGGAATTCTGCCACAGGTCGGCAGGATATTGCAATGCTATGATGAACTAGAATAGGTTTTGCAAAGACAGTCTCTGGAGAGAACAGAACATCAAATGAAGCGCAGAGATATGCCAACAGCTGTAGCAAACCAGGTTCATCATTGTCCCCAAAGTCCAAGGATGATTTGGGGAGCTTGGATGTATTTCACATTTATAGCATTTTCTATAATAAGCATGAGATTCTGCTTAAAATCTTTGTCTTTCATTCGCTGTGAGGCTGCCCTAACTCTAGCATCTGTGGTCAAAAACATGTTCTAGTTATAATAAATATTTAAGGAACTGACGAAGGCTTTCGGATTAGTACAAATCACTCTTAAATTTTTGAGTTTTCAAAAATTTCAAACTTTATGGTTTCAAATTTGTCACAACCCCTCCCCCCCACACACACCAAGTAGTTCTTTTAAAATAACACAAAGATATGATACAAATTCACTTACTTGTCCAATAAATATATGCCAAGCACTTGCTTCATGTCACATATTGTTGAGGATAAAACATTAAGTTAAAAGATAAGGATAAAACATTAAGTTAAAAGAGTTTCTGCTGGGCTGGAGAGATGGCTCAGCAGTTAAGAGCACCAACTGCTCATCCAGGGGTCCTGAGTTCAATTCTCAGCAACCACATGGTGGCTCACAACCATCTGTAATGGGATCAGATGCCCTCTTCTGGTGTGTCTAAAGATAGCTACAGTGTACTCATATATACATAAAATAAATAAATATTTAAAAAGGAAGAGTTCCTGATTTTCTGCAGCACTTGTAACAAAAGTGGAAGTTAGAAAATAATTAATAATTAAGTAATTTAATGAACTATAGTATGTGGCGTGTCTAGTGGTGAGAATAATTAAGGATTAAAAAATTTCTAGGTTGCTAGAGTGCCACAGATGATATGAAAAAGAAGATCACTGTTCTTACACTGCTTCGACTTGATCAAATCAAGAAATCATCTGAGTACAATATTTACATACAATCCTGAACTTACAACTTAGACCCTCAAGAAGCTCTCGTGTGAAGATGCTGAGCAGACTACCTTTCACTCACTCTATAAACATGAACTGAAGGCCTACTATGTGCTAAGTTGTACATTCAGGAGTGTGGCTGCTAAAAGGCAGATTTCTACACTCCTCAGGGAAATTGCACCTTTCATAAGGGCTGCTCAAAATTAATATGAGCAGTTTGAGTGATATCTCTGCTACAAGACTCTTTGGAGAACTTAGTGAACCATGTCTTCTAAGGGACTCCAAATAAGTTTAGTAGAGGAAGTGGCATCAGTGTAAGACCATGGAGAATGACAAGGACTCTGTTCACACATGAGGGGAGACTGTGGCCTCAGCCAAGCTGTTAGCACAGAAAGCAGGTAGAGATGCCACTAAGACATATAGTCCAGGACACATCCAGAAACACTTGTATTTCATCCATAGGTGTACTGGCTAGTTTTGTGTCAACTTGACTCAAGCTGGAGTCATCACAGAGAAAGGAGCTTCAGTTGAGGAAATGCCTCCATGAGATCCAGCTGTAAGGCATTTTCTCAATTAGTGATCAAGGGGGAAAGGCCCCTTGTGGGTTGGGACCATCTCTGGGCTGGTAGTCTTGGTTCTATAAGAGAGCAGGCTGAGCAAGCCAGGGGAAGCAAGCCAGTAAAGAACATCCCTCCATGGTCTCTGCATCAGCTCCTGCTTTCTGACCTGCTTGAGTTCCAGTCCTGACTTCCTTGGTGATGAACAGCAGTGTGGAAGTGTAAGCCGAATAAACGCTTTCCTCCCCAACTTGCTTCTTGGTCATGATGTTTGTGCAGGAATAGAAACCCTGACTAAGACAATAGGTAATTATCATCCACTGAACATTTTGAAAAGAAAATTCCATGACTTTTTTTTCATTACTGTAAAATTGAAGCACTGAGACCTCTTCAGCAAAATATTGACTCTCATTATGCCTTGCATACCCCTGTTTACCATTGAAAGTATCCACACATGAGAAGAGACAGGCCACTAAAGCTACTGGGTGCTTTTGAACTAGGGAAAGGTGTTAAAGAATATGGATGAGTACATGATCTCTGGCATCAAGGTGGAGGAGAAAGTACTGAGACAAATAGGCTGGTAGCTCTTGAACTCATCTCACAGGCAATGAAAAAGGCTCCAAACTAAGGCAATGGATGGAAACAGAAGCAGAGAATGACAGAGACAGATATTATTTTTCAACTGGCGACCAGCTATGCTCATTTTAAAGAAATCTTTCAAATTAGCCAGTGTACAAGTAAACACCTCAAGTATTTTCTGTAATCAATTCAAATGTAAATATGCTCCTTGTAAAAATAAATATAGCTTTCTAGTTAATGAAGCACCTATTGAGAGCATATTGGATGTCAAACACTGGGAGACTCTGTTTGGAATGAAGATACAAAGCCTCTGGCCCATTATCTGCACACACACATACACTCACACACACACCCAAAAATATGAGAAAATAAACTGCAGAGATCAGCCTACTGCACATAGCTTAATTATGTAGTCCAAATCTACTGGGTATGAAGACATAGGAGGAGCTGTAGAGTAGATATTAGAGACAGATATTAGGGTAACCAACCCAAGATGACTCTCCTTAGTCACTGTCACTGTAATTGCTGTCTTCTGGACAAGCTATTTCCTTTTATTTATTTAACAACCTGGACATGTGCATGTGTCTGTCTTACTGCCACCAATGCAAATACAGCTCTGAGTCCAAAAGGAAGAGTGTGCGTGCTCTGAGCCCTTTCCCTGAGTGTTCATGGCCCAGGAACATGGATTCAAGGTGCCCTGGAGGGCTGTTCCCCTGGAATGGGAGGCATGAACAATTTATAGTCACAGAACAAAAGATAGTCATACATTGAGGCATTTAACAAACACATTGGTTGGGAGATCGGGTAGGCGAGTTACAGCAAAGTAGGGAAATTGTTGGTACAGGTTTTGCTGATGTCTTTCATAGCTTTGGGTTGGTAAATGCCAATATGTAAATTAATATCTTGCTTACTTTCCCTCTACCAGAATTCACAGTTAACTGATAGCTGAAGGATACCAGGGTGAGAGCACTCTAGCATGCCATTTGAGTAAGTTTAAAGCCCAATAGAAACCAGAAGAGCTCTGGGCCATTACTGTAATGCTTTCATTTGCATAGTAGGAGACTATGCAAGAAGTAGATTTACTGATTTCACTATGTGTTTGATCATTTCAATAGTTACTTTCTTCCTTTTAATAAAAATTAAAATGTTCTTAAACAGTTACTATGTCTCAATTCCCCCCTCCACCCCATTTTCCTTTTTACTCTGTATACACAGATCAGAATAGTCAGCTACCCTGATATTTCAAATAAGCTTGTCTCCATGGAAGGTGGAACACATTTTATTACAAAGGAAACCGTTTGGGCTCTGTTTAGAAACCACACACCAGCTAAATAGTTAAAGCTCCGTTTCTTTTTTTGTTTCTTTCCCTGGTAAAGATTGACCCTGGACTGACAGGGAAACCCTAGGTGGGATATTTAAATCTTAAGTGAGTGGTCAGTTAAGCATCTGCAGAGGTAAAAGGACAGAGAGCATATTTGGTTTGCTAATGGAATCTATTTACTTCAAGGAAAGTGACAAAAACATCAATCAAATGAGAAGAGGCTGTTAGGGATTGTTAACTCCCTTTCAGATGCACAATGATTTCCACGGGGATTTAAATAAATATTCATGAGAAGGACCAATGACAGAAAATTCACCCAAACCACACCATGGTCAGGTTGTCACACACTTTGGAAGACTTGACTCTCAGGTCTGGAAGACTTGTACCCTGCTCCTCCTTTTCAGAATGTGGAGGTTGATGCTTTGGTTTTGGGTTCTTCTTGCTTTTTGGTTTTGGTTTTGTTTTGTTTTTGTTTTTTGAGTTTCTTGGTTTATTTTTTTTTTTTCTATTTAAATTCAAGTACGGTTGTTTAAATTTTTGACCTTCTATATTTCTAATCCAGTGTCCCCAACCATAACCCCCCCAAAAAAACAAACAACGAAAAAAAAAAACAATTCTAAATGGTTGGTAACATCTAACCAATCACTACATTATAAAAATACACACTATAGTGAATGCTGTGATGCTGTGCAGAATGTACATGGATTAAAAGTAACTGGAGAAGTATAAAAAAATTACAAAGCTTCTTTCTTTTCTGATATGTATTGTCTCTGTATGGGTGTTTTGCCTGCATGTATATCTGTGTACGCAATATCAGCAAAGAGGGTGTTGGGTCCCTTTGAACTGTAGTTACAAAAGGTTACAGGCATGTATGCACATGTGCATGTGTGCAGAACCCAAAATAGCATGTCAGATTCTCTGGAGCTAGAATTGCAGGAGATTGTGACCCATCCAATGTATGTTCTGGAAGTTAAACATGAGTCTGCTATAATAAGAGTTGGTGCTCATTCCCAATGAGTTACCAACAGCCTCTAAGAAAGGCAGTTCGAAAAAGATACAGTTCTAAGTAAACATTAAAACATAAAAAGAGAGAGAGAGAGAAACAAAATGTAGGCCATTTCATGTTTCTAGATGAAGTGAAACTTTAATTGGGTTTAGAAGTATCGAGAGAGGCCAGATTTTAAAGCAAACTGAAAATCAAGAATTAGTTGTGAGGTTCTAGAAAGTTTGAGAGTGGGTAACACATGATTAACATGATTAAAGTACAATTTTAGGATTAGTCAAAGAGAAGTCTCCAGTGCAGGCAGGGCTGATGATGAAAAGCAAACAAACAAACAAACCCCACTACTCTCCCCTCAAAGGGAGCAGGGGATCACTAATTCTGCAGCTACAGATGAGTGCCACAACCTGGGAACATAGATTCTTGTTTACCCAGGTTCCATGGGAAACATGGGAACAGTTTCATGAAACTTTTACAGTAACAAAACAAAGAAATCAATCACTTTTTAAAGTACATTGGTGGCAACACCATGTAAGAGTACCACACTAAGGCAAGGGAGCCTTTGCTATAGGCCTCAGATGCTGTCTTAGCCCTTCCTTAGCCTTTCGGTTATTGGAGGCTAGTGGCCTTTTAAATACATTCCTACAGATTTCATGTGATAGTCACAAGGATGTGAGGACAGATGTAGAAGTAGGAAATGAATGACTATCACAGGAACTAGAAATAGCATAAAAAATTATTACTCTCTGGACCTTCAAAATCCCAAGCCCTTTACTGTAGACAGAGGTTTTTCACAGCCTACTTTAACAAGGAATCACCTCCCCTCTAGCCCACCACTCACCAGAGGTAGTGAAAGAGAAAGGTTTTTAGGATACGGGTAAGTGGACCTGCCTAGAAATAGTTCTTTGAGGTGACTCCAATCTTTGTTGTTCTCAGTCCAATCCACTAGCAAACACCAAACATGAACCAGCAGCTGCAGTCCAGTCCGCTTGACAGACACCAGTGTACATGAATCAGGAAGGGCAGCTCAATACAAAGAAACCACAAGGCTTGCCAACAGGGTGAAATCCACTAAAGCAGCAAGAACTGGCAGGAATCTCGGTAGAAATTAGTTCTTTGGTGAGTTTCTCTCTATGGTATCACCACATGCAAAGCTCAGTAATGCAATGTGTGTCTTCAGCGAAGACAAGTGAGGCAGAGCATGGCAAACCAATGTTCAAGCTCCCACTGTCCCTCTGAACATCATACATCCATTCATGTGTTTGCTATAGCAAAACATCCTTTCACCTGTATCTGCTTTAGCAAAACATCCTTCAACCTGTGCACTGCAGCAAAACATCATTATAACCTGACGGAGTCTCTGAAGAAACCAGAAATTTCCACTTTTCCCCATAATCGCCAAAGTTCTTACCAGTCAACAAACTTTTGTAGTGGGTTGAATGTACCTTCTCTTCAAAAGCTTTAGTTCACAAGATGAAAGGCTCAGAGGTTATTTCAGAAATAATGTGCCTACTTGGTGTCAATAAAAGCCTACTGGATTAGTGACAGTAATGTGAAGGAAGAAAAAATGGCCACAATAGGGTACTTCATAGGAGATATTGAAAGAAGTTTTCAAATTCAAAAAAAAAAAGGTATTTAAAAGGACTACAAACCATGGCAAAGATAGATTAGAGAGGCATACAGGTATTGTTAATACAAGGAATAAAGAAGGCAAAATGAAATGATAGTAATTGAAATTATTTCTTGAAGTTGAGGGTTAAGGTGTGAAAGAGAAAATTCTAGACCGACCGAGATCCTGAACTGTGTCTCTCAGGAGCTGGGAATTAACTCATGAAGGATCACATTATAGGATGCTTCCTCATTTTTCATTCTCCACTAAAGAGTAAAGTTTCACCTCAAAAAAAAAAATCTTGGTAAAAATTAGTCTTGATAAGATTCATAGTCGACTAATTGAGTCCCTGCTAACTGCCAGTCACTGAGCTAGATACTTTCACATACATTATCACATTTAATTCTCACAGCTACTGCGTGAAGTTGTTTATCTAGAAATTCTAATTAATTATATTGTAATGAAAATGCAACTGCCAAATATTAATCAAGTATTCATTGAATTAATTAGACATATATTGTTTGATTTCTAATCCTATACTGCTCCACTGCCCAGATTCCAATTTTCCTTCTAATAGACATTAATAGCATGAAATAACAGAAAGAGTAGTTCAATGTCAAATAACACACATGAATAAAATGCCTTGGTGGAAACTGAGTGTACTTGGGGATGGATGGAAGACCCAAGCTACAAGCCAACTGCAACCTGAGGCAATTCAGGAAACCTTCATAAGGATGAGTTATTTCATCTGTCATATGGAACGAATGCTTCTCAATTGATCTATATTTTAACGATGTTGCACAAATCAAAGGAGATGTGAGCTAAAAAGCTATTTACTAAACAGGCAATCAAAAAAAAAAAGGCTTAGAAAGCAGTAAAGTCCTGAGTTCATCATCCTTTCTCATTGTCAAATTCTTTCCTCGAGAAGGAAAAAAAAAAAAAAACAGAACTAGTAAGCAAGGGAAGGGACCCTTGCATTATATAGGAGTCTCTCTGGTCCATTTCAGTGTCTGATACCCACCCATCCTTTATCCTTTTGTATGGCTCTAAGTCTGTGCCCAGGCATATCCCTGGAACTAAGGTTATTAGCTTGCTATTAGTGACAGTTCATATGGCTTTACTCCTTGTTCTAATTCTTGACTTTGACTCATTGAAACTCATCGTTTATTGACACTCATCAATGAATTAAGAAATATTTTAAAGAGAAAAGTGTAGATTGAGCATATACCAAGATTTTAAATATAAATGTGAGCTTACTTGTGGAACCCACTCTCTTTTCAAGGGAAAAAAAAAGCTTTTAAGAAATTTACAACAAAATCTACAAAGGGTTAACAGTTAATTTCAAATGTCTGTTTATCAATTAACCCAACCATTCCTTCAGTGTGGGTTTAAAGTCCATGGCCAGCCTTTATTCTTAAGAAACTAATGAGAAAAATCAACCAGCAGGAGATAAGGTTTTATCTCTGTCATTGGATCTGGTTCTGGTTTTCCTATCCTTATCTTGTTTCTTGATCTGGTATAGTTCCTTTCTTTATCTCAGTTGGGTCAGTTAACCTCCATCTCTATGTTGACCCAATAACCTTAGAGCGCCTCAGTCTTTCTAGCTTCAATTGCTCAACATTAAAGTACTATCCCCTCTAGACAATATAGTTACTAATTATAATTCATTGCTATTTCTGTTCTACTTCAATCCCATGAGTCTGTGCAGGACAAGATAAATTATAAAAGCTTCATTTCGGTCTGTAACTACTTCAATGTGAATGCATATAAATGGCCCCTAAAATACCTTTCACCTTGATGCAGCTGAGGTGAAACACTTGGGAGAGGTGTATGGGAGTGAATATATAAGAAACAGAGGTTCTCCTCCTATATTCGCTATTTCCATCTATTGCTACATGCAAGCTCTTCCATTATGACAACTATCTCCCTGATCTCTCCAACTTTCTGAGAGCTGGCCACTTCTGAAGGTCACCTTAGCCTAAAACCATGACATTTAAAATGGATTGAACTATATATAGTTTTCATGTGGTAGGGTGTTAAAGTAGACCTCTTATACTCCTCAACTTTATGTGATTCCTCTTCCTCCATCTCTTAAGAAATACCATTTAGGGAACCAATACCGGTAGCATCAGCCATAAAGATCTTACAGATAAACAGGCCATGAAATCACCAGGCTTATAGTCTTGAGCAACTTCTAAGCTGAATCTAATATTTTTCATTCAAAATTCTCAACAACCTTAAAAAATTTACATAATCAGTCCCACTTAAAGCTCAGAAAAATAGAAACTCTGATTGATAATTTAAAAAATCAAAAGCCAAATACTGGGGCAGTGGTTGCACCAAATTTAAAATACCTACCAAATGCCTCCACACCCCTATACTCACAGAGATAAATGTTGGGAGTAGATAGTGTTGGGATTCAGACCTGGGACAAGTGGCTGAGGTGCCTATTTAATATACCAAAGTGGACCTGCAACCCTCAGTTCCTACCTATTACAGGACATAGCTGACATACCATACCCTCTGTGCTGAACTTTCCACCTCAGGGCTGGGCTTCCCCTCCGGCCAAAGCTCTTCTCTTTCTCTCTCTCTCTCTCTCTCTCTCTCTCTCTCTCTCTCTCTCTCTCTCTCTCTCTCTCTCTCTCTCTCTCTCCTCTACCTCTCACCATCTGGTTCTCCCTTTTTTTTTGCATGCTTCCCTACCCCCCTTTCTTTCTCTTCCCCCTCCCCTCTGGCTCCCTCTACATGACCACCTCCCTGGCCTTGTTCCTTGGGACCAGTGAACGTGCCTGAGAGCTGCCCCTGATAAACCTGCCTTTATACTTTAACTTGGCTTGAACTAGCTTATTTCATCAGCAGAAAATATCTATCAGACAGGTTATAGAAGAATCCATAAGTACTATCATAGATAAAGACTATAAACTAAGATTCAACAAAAGATTACTGTCGTCTGGAAATAATAACTATACAAATGTTTCTGTGAATGGAGTCTTCCCTCTCTACCAAAGACAAGGTAAAAGAAAGAAGAAAAACATGCAGATGCATCACAAAAGTAGCTTTAATAAATATCCTATCTTAATTTTTTAATATAAGAATAACTTTTCTATAAAAGCAGTTGATTTATCCTCTTGTTTTGGTCATTGTTGATATTTGCTTTTGTTTTTGTATTAGGTTGTCTTCCTAGCATAAGAGTTAGGATGACAGAATGAGCAGGTGTCCCTTACCCCACCCCCACCCCCTTCTCTTGGCTAGAATTTCAATTGCTGTGACAAAACACAATGACCGAACACAGGTTGTAGAGGAAAGGGGTTTATTTGGCTTACCCTTCTGTATCCCTGCTCATAGTTAAAGGAAGTCAGGACAGGAACTCAAGCAGGACAGGAACCTGGTGTCAGGAGCTAATGTAGAGGCCATGGAGGGGTGCTGCTTACTGGCTTGCTGTTCCCCATGGCTTGCTCAGCCTTGTTTCTCAAGGATCCAAGGATGATCAGCTCAGAGATGGCACTGCCCACAGTGGGCTGAGCTCTCCCCTGTCAATCACTAATTAAGAAGATGCCCTAGAGCTGAGTCTTATGGAGGGATTTTTTTTTCAGTTGAAACTCCCTCCTTTCAGATAATTCTAGCTTGTGTCAAGTTGACATAAAACTAGCCAGCATAGTCCCTAATAAAAGAAAATTTAAAAATAGCCAGTCCACACATTGTGTGCAACTGTGGAGCAAGGGTTGGAGACAAAGACTGCATAATTTATTTCTCCCATCTTAGAAGAAAATAGAATCAGAAAGATGGCTATCAAGGCCAGACTATATGAAAGATTCACACCTACTAAGATTGATAAAATGTGGTATTTTAAAAGGTCTTAAGTCGGGCTAGTGAGATGGCTCAGCAGGTCAGAACACTGACTGCTCCTCCAAAGGTCCTGAGTTCAAATTCTAGAAACCACATGGTGGCTCACAACTACCTCTAATGAGATTTGAAGATCTCTTCTGGTGTGTCTGAAGACAGCTACAGTGTTCTTACATATAACAACAAATAAATCTTTGGGCAAGAGCAAGCAGGGACTGAGCAAGCTGGATTGACTGGAGCAAGTGGAGGTACTAAATCCAATTCCTAACAGGCAGATGAAGGCTCAAAACGATCTGTACAGCTACAGATATGTACTCATATACATAAAATAAATAAATAAATCTTTAAAAAAATAAGGTCTTAAGTCAGTAAAATGCAGACAGAGTAAGGCATCTAACCCATTTAACAGAGTGGTAATGAGCATGGGGCTCTCTCAAAGCTACATGGCCCAACTGAAGAGTCAACTAAGCCACTGAAAGCACTTTGTCTTTTCTGTTGTTGAACTCTCAATTCCAAGAAAGAAATCAGTAGCAGTCATTAGTTGTTTATACCTACAAGCACTTGTTGGTTCCTTCCATGTGCCTATCCTAAGAAACCAGTCTCCAATGACTCGCTCAGCTTCCCCTCTCCTTTAAAAATCATATGGATAAACTAGATATACATAAAAAATTAGCCATGAGCATTTTTAAATTAGTGATAAATTTTCTAATCTAAAATATCAATACTATGTTTTAAACTTTCTCTCTAGAGGAAGTAGCTCTACAATTCTGACTGTATTTTTCTACTTATCAAGTCATAAATATGTTTTCATGTTCATAATTATTATCAAATATAATCATCTCTAGGTCTATTAAGCTAGAAAATGGATTTGTTCTAAATATCCAACTGAACAACTTGAAAGCACTTTGTATTTTAATTTCGTTGAACCCTCAATTCCAGGAAAGAAATTAGTAGCAGGGATTAGTTGTTTTTACCTACAAGCATGTATTGGCCCTTGTGCAGAAGATTTTAGGAACAGAGCCAGCCTTCCTTTTAGAATACCGACCTAGCAGTTCTTTAGCCCACTTGGGTCAAGCAAGATCCACTCTTGCTTGGGAGCTGAATAGCGACTGTATTAAAGAACTTGAATAGCTAAAGGAAGTCACATGACATTAGTCCTGTGAGCCTTGGTCCTGTGAAGGGTTTCTCTATCTCCTAGACCTGGAGCTGGTAGATTACAACATTGCGTTCACGCCACAGGCAAGAGCCTGTCTGGAACTTTAAACAAGAGAAACCAATGTTTGGACAAGGGGTGTAGAAAAGTAGAATATTAAAAAAAAAAAAGAAATTTTTGTTTAATCCCTAAATGTGGTAGTGCTTGAGTTTTCAAATAGTTGAACAAATAAACCCCCTTTGAGATATATCCCATTTAAGTTGCCTTTCTATTGCCATATTATCTATGAAAGCAGACATGACAAAAGAAAAGGCATCTGTACAAACAAATGTTTAGGAACATGTGACAACTTTCTCTGTTATCTGTTAACGTATATATCCCAGTCAGAAATAAATTGACTTTGAGAAAGGCTAAAGACTTTCATCTATAAGATGGAAGTGTGTCATTATGAGGACTGACTCAGTGACTAGCAAGGACATACGGAAGTAACTGGGTTCCAAGGAACGATGCAACTCAACCATGTCATAGCTGTTCCTTGTTGCTTGTGGGTATAAAGCTGTCCACTCTGCCTTCCATATTTGTGGGGACTACTTCAGCTTATTACAAGCCCCAGGATACATGATGGTGCTGGAAACACTGCTGCCTAGTAAGAAACATCTTTAAAATAAAAGTTTATTTTATTTTCGAAGTTATGACATAATTATATAATTTCCCCGCTGGGGAGTCATGTAGCCCACATAACCCACGTAGCCCGCTAGTCAGGTTAAACTTCATCCCCCTTTTTCCATTCCTTCCTTTTATGTCCAGCAGAGCCTGGAATTCCTTATGCAGAAGGCTTTCCCTAGCCATGGCTAATTAAACAAGCTGTCTCGCTGAAGCCTGCCTGTCTGGGAGAGAGATTCTGTTCTCTTCTCCTCACTCAATGCCTGAGATCACTCAACAACCACCTGCCCTTCTTGCCCAGGAATAGCATTACTTGTATGCAAATGATCTCAGGACTTACCACTTCGTATTAGATATCTAATTGGGGGTTCCTCCCTAGGGAAGACCATTTCTTCCATTCTCCAGTTTTGTTGATCATACGCCAGGATACTAGGACTCAGGGAACCCATCTCGCAAGCCTGAGAATTATTTTCACCACTTAACCCCTTCCTTGAAGAAGATTTTTGTCTTTATTTCTATTTCTAGGTGTTGAGAATCAAACCTAGATCTTTGAATATAGTAAGCAAGCTCTACACTGAGTCCCAAGGCCAATATTAGTTCAGAGCCAAGAGTGGACCAAAAAAAAAAGGCATCGAATTAGCTCCATTTCAGAGTTTTACTGCGATGAGTTTGTGAGCTCTTACTCGTACACACACCAAACTTTAAAAATGCATATGGAGAATGTAGAGATGGCTCAGTGGTTAGGAACACTTACTGTTCATCTAGGGAACCCAAGTTCAATTCCCAGAACCCACATGGCCATTCACAACCATCTGTAACTCTAGGTCTAGGGATCTAATGCCATCTTCTGGCCTCCTTGGATGCTAGGTACATGTGTGGTGCACAGACAACCATGAAAGCAAAAATGTGCACTTATTTTATGCATATTTAATTTATTACAAATAAATATTTAATGCATATTTAAAATGTATTACACATAAATACATAGACATACATAATTTAAACTTAAAATCCATAGATTTACATTTGTCTTAGGACTATACTGTATGAGGTAGGCACTTTAAGTATGCCATTTTATAGATGAGACACCTACCCAGGATCTATGTAAACAACCTTGGGTGCTCCATTTTATATGAAGAATATAAAATGAACTCATTTTATATGAAAGGACCATGAGTGATTAGAGCTGGTGCAACTGTCTTAGTTGGGGTTTCCATTGCTGTGAAAAGACACCATGACCAATGAAACTCTTATAAAGGACAACATTTAATCGCAGCTGGCTTAAATGGACTGGAGGTTCAGTCCATTGTCATCATGGCAAGAAGCATGGTAGTGTCCACACAGACAAGGTACTAGAGAAGGAACTAAGAGTTCTACATCTTGATCCAAAGGCAGCCAGGAGAAGACTCCTGTGCCTCACACTGAGGAGAGCTTGAGCATATACAGTACCCTCAAAACCCTACCTCTGCAGGGACACACTTCCTCCACAGGCCACACCTACTCCAAAAAGGCCACACCTCCCAATAGCGCCAATCCCTGGGCCAAGTATATTCAAACGATCACACCAACTCTTCCCAACAGATCAATACAGACTAGAGACTGACCTCAGATCCTTTGATGCTCTTCTACTATTTTCGTCCCTCAGACATGCTTTGGTCTTCAGCTGTCATACTTTTAGCACTTGAAAACATAGATCAAATTCTGGAGGGAGGGGGACTGCATTGATGATCAGAAATAGAAAATGTCAGGCTCTGACCAACCGGAAGTGAAATGATAAAGTTTGGTGAATGAATCAGTCATTTTGCACCCCAGTAAATGACAGTTGTGAGAATGTATAGAAACTGTTGCCTTGAGGAAGGAAAAGAAACTGAACTCATGACCTCATTTTAACTGTTTTATTTACAGTCATCCTTTTTCCACGTATGGAAATGACAAAGCCTTGATGGGAAAATATCTGTGGGGGTTTTAAAAAAATCAGGATTTAGTTAGAAATGAAGCTCTTAAGAATGTCTTATTATTATTCAAATAAATGATAAGATTAAACGACAACATCCATCTTTTCCCTGTTTACTAAGTAACACGCAGTGTCAGTGTTGTAGGGTGCAGATTCAGAATGTCAGAACTGAAAAGTGGGTAATTGACTCCTTTAATTAAGGCCAGTTAAGCTGACATCAGTGAAGCTGTTGCTAGAAGTGTTGTTTATGGCCAACAACTGGGGTCGTTCCACGTGCCTCCTACTCCATTTCATACAGATGAGAAAGCATCAAGAGGAAGCAGTGGCTGGCCTCTTGATGTATCACAAGAATCAAATCCAACAACAAATCTCCCTGAAAGACCCTGGGTAAGAACCATGGATGTCAAGAAAAGCCGTCTTGAAGAACCCATGGTGACTTGTTTAAATAATTGTTAGCTGGTAGGAGGTAGGTGATGGCAGGCAGTAGAACTGGGCCTGCCTTCTGCATGAATGAAGCCAGCACATGGAAGTCATATTCATATTTACATTTACAGCGTACCAGATATCTATACCATTGACCCCAAGCTGATAGACAAAATTACAAAGTTCATTTCAACTCCACAGACGTGGCCAATCTCATCAGTCTCTCCATTGGATTTTCATATTAAAGAGGAAAAAAATGTGAAAGCAAGTGTTTACAGCCAAGAATAAATATACCAGTAATAAAGGAAACAGAAAAAAGGAAAAGCAACCTTGGCATGGTTATTTCCATTTTCTCCACCTTTCTCAGATGGCTTGTTTCCAGGTTCTTCCATTTCAAAGAAAACACCTCATTGAAAGAACACGTAATTGCGCACTGTTTCCATTCTTTAAGTGTGGGAAATGAAGCTTTTTCACATTCACATCATCAGCTGTGCCCCAGGAAACCTTCCATTCTTTCCAAATTAGTTTTTGTATCATTAAACCAATCAGCATTAGGTGCTTAAGATTCTTTTCTGGAATAAACCCTGAATCATTACCTACATCATGTAAGTAATAAAGTCAAATAATGACATCATTAGATAGCATCTGAGCACTGACCCCAAATGGCCAGGACCTAAAGGAAATCAGGGCATTCCTAATAAGAATCAGGCAGAACGCCTAATGAAAATCAAAGAGCAAGCCTAATAAGAAACAATGTATTTTGCCTCTCCTTCAAATTCACATTTGATTTGCTTTTCATGTGAATCCTTGTTTGAAGCAGAGCCCCCACTGGCTAAAATTCTCAGCGCTAACTCTGAGATGAGTAATCCCCGGGTGGTTCTCTGGGCCATTTGATCCAGGATAAGAACCACTCACTCATGCAGCACACATTTGTTGGACATTTTTTTACCATAATCATATGTCCATCTCGAGTGTTTTGTATTCAACATTTATTGAATATCTGGTACAAACAAGGGTGGTGCTAGACAGGGAAACCGAAAAAATAAATAAGAAACACCATAGGTATTTTCATTATATGCCAAGTGTGATGTACATGCATTAATTATCAATAATGTAACATTCCACGCAGCTCTATGAGATGTGCTTTCACTGCATTTTATACATATGGGGGGGCATACATATTAAGAAACTTACCCAAGGTCATACCTAGGGAAAGGAAGAGATGTAAAAAATTCAACTTATCTCCATTTCAAATAAAGCACCACATTCAATTTAGTGCATTTGCAACTGCTGGTAATCAATAGTTTTTTTTTAACCTACAAGATGACAATGACATCCCTGTCCCCCATCTCCAGAGGAGCTCAAGGTATGTTAGCAAAGACAGAAACACAAACCACAGAAGGCCACAATAAAGAATGATGTGCAATAAAGGGGGTTCTCTGAATCACCCTGGGTGTGTGTCCTTTCAGTGGCCTTACCTGTAAACCTAACTCACTTTTCCTTCTATACCAACCTGAAACCCATCTACAGGTAAAATCAATAAGCAGGAAACATAACTGTTGGTCTGGGACCAAGATTCCAATCACTGAAGACTCTCATAGGCAAGCAAAAATAAAATATAGAAGTATAGAAAACCAAACGAGATTTGCCTATATTGGTCTTCCCACAAAAGGAGGTAGGTGCAAACAGCTTGGACAAAGAAGTATGGTTATATGTCAAGGGAGGCCAAGACCAACTGCATACAGGATGCCAGAACAATTGTGTTTGCTTGCTTGCTTGCTTGATTGCTTCCTTCCTTGCTTGCTTGCTTGCTTGCTTGCTTCCTTGCTTCCTTGCTTCCTTGCTTCCTTGCTTCCTTGCTTCCTTGCTTGCTTGGATTTTGTTTGCGAGCAGGGGGTTGTTGTGTTGGTCTTTTATGCTGTTTAGTTGTGATTGTTTTGGGACAGAGGCTCAGTACGTATGCTCTGTTGGCTTAGAACTCTTGACATAGCCTTGAACTCGCAGTGATCCTCCTGTTTCCCGAGTGCCAGGATTACAGGTGTGTGCTACTACATCCAGCTTCAGATAGACCTTTGCAATGTCCCTTTTATACAAGTTATTTTAAAAGTGCATCATATGATCTATGCTCTTCAAAGATATTTGTGAACCGAAAAGTATAATTTGAAATGCATATGCTTTGAAAATACATGCATTGACTTTTTTTTTTTAAAGTGGAGTCTTTTCTATCTTCCAGTACACACTGCAGGGACTCTCAGCTCTTGAAGCACATCCCATATAATCTGTACTCTCTGTATCCTACTAATAACTCAACATGTGTGAGCCTTGAGGAAGATGGGAAACTGATTTACCTCTGAATATGATTTCTTGCATACAGTAAATATGCAAAAGTTGAGAGAACTGGTTGATTAACATCATTTGCACAAAGAATTAATCTTTTGCTTCCAAGACTATCAACCCCTTGAAAGCAAGGACCACAGCTTTGAATTCCATTTTTTTTCACAACTTGATGGCACACAATAAATATGAGGTTGTTTGCCTGCTTTATTTAAGTCCCCAATAGTATTTGTAACTACCAAAGAGATAAAGCCAGTGAGAAATTGTGTCTGTGGCCTTGATGTTTGATCACAAAAGGGCTGAGCGACAGGAAAGACTATTTTGTCAGTCACCCATTACAAATATTCTACATTGTGTTAGGCTTTGGCGGGGCCCAAACTGACCAACATGAAATACTTCATCTCCTTGGACAACACATCCCGTAAATTATGAAAAGAAAATGGTATTTTATGTGAGCCAGGCAACCTCATTTTCTAGGCAGCACACTTCATTCATATTGCTGTTATTAATAGGTTACTTACAGGATTCATAACTGGTGCCACTGTGTGAAGGTACCCGGACATGGACAATCACCACAGTGAAAAGTAGTATATCTTGGTTCTTTCCAGAGTGGTAACTTTATCAAAACTATCAGAGGTGTCCTTTGAACTTCACTCCAACCCTGTGTAATTGGATTCTACGTTATGTTCACCTGAGTTCCCAGAAGACATTTTGACTTTAAAACTTCCGAAGTATCCTTTCCACTAATGAATTTTGCCTACTAAAGTTAGCAATTCTTCTAAGACTCCTGCATGTAAAAGTGCCTAGTTGTACTTTTGCAACTCTCACACTAGCTAGGCTCTTGCCTGAGCTAACATATTCGATCTTTTTTAAAATTAGAAGTAGAAGAATACACAGGGTGATATGTCACTCGAAAGTGAGCTCGGACAGATAATTAAGGATTAAAATCTAAATTATCACCTCTCTTGCAAGGTACAGCAAGAAGCACAGATGCCTTCTCATCTCCTCAGAGAAATACAGATGCAATGTACCAGATAAGACACTCTGTAGTTTTCATTATAAAGTTAATATTTATCTTACAACATTGAGTTTATCTTACCAACATATCTCATTCAGAAAAAGAATTTCTTTATTTACCACATTAAAGTAAATATTGCTATGAGATACGTGTTAAATTTTTAATAAAATCCACCCTATCTTGTTTGGATCAAAGAGAGCTGGCTCAGCTGAGATACAAGCAACACCAAATAAAAAAAAAATACCTAATTCCAAATACAGAGCCCCAGTACAGCACACATGTGGCCCAGCCTATCCATGGCGACTGCAGCTTTATAAACGTGGACGCTGAAACATTTCACAGCTTCAACTGAGCATTTTGTAAGCCAGAATCCTAGAACTAAAATGTGAAATTGCCTCTACTTGTAATCCTCACCCACAGAGTATCAGATCAGCGCTCCACAGTCCTCATCCCTGAACTGCATTTGCCAAAAGGCACCGAAGTTAAACTTAATTCAATGAGATTTACAAACACTGTCCTTTGCCTTGCACGCATGCATTTTTAGTATGAGAGATTTATTAGCATGATGTGGTTTCTCTTTGCAGGACAGAGTTAGACATAAAAACCTATCTTGTTTTCACTCATCCCCTGTTCCTTAAGTTAGCAATAAAAAGCCCTATTACTCGAGAGCAAAAAAAAAAAAAAAAAAAAAAAAAAAGCTGATCCTGATTCTCTTCCTTGCATTAGGGAGAGTGAGGAGTCAGCAAGTCAGAGGATGGATTGCCAAATCTTTACAAAGAGATTCCCTAGCAGTCTGTATCCCCTGGCATCTCTTTTCCACTTGGGAATGAGCTGGAAAATGGGAGCAAACACAAAACAAAAAAGGCAGAACACCGTTCCGAACCTCCAGGTTCAGAAGGAACGACTAGAGGTAAATTCTAAAACATCAGATCATATGAACCATGCCACTAATTGAAGGTGTCACCACCCCATGACCTGGCCTTCATCCTGATACTCGGTGTGGTGGGAAATCTCCAAGGCTGAAGGTCAAAGGTTACAGATGCCCAGCACTTGAATCCTTGTTCTGACCCAGAAGGCCGACTTGAGTATGTTACATGACCTTGCTGTGCCTGGGTTTCCCCATCTATTAGATAGAGACAGTCACCAAGAGATGTTTCTAGAGTTAATATGCAGATTCAAATAGTCAAAATTTGTTGAGTTCTATGGCAAGCTCTACTCCAGAATGGATGGTACTGTGTATACAGCTATTATATATGATGAAATATTGGTTTTGTCAGAGTCTTTCATTTATATGACCAGAGAACTAGAGATAGATTCAAGCCTTACTTCTTTCTCTAAGTTCATAATTTTTTTCTTCCTTCTCTCCCTGAACACATTCCTCTCCATCATAATCAGGTAGGTTTTTGTTTTTCTTAATAAACAGAAAAATCTAACATTTAGTAAACAGCCTGTCTGTGCCAGGCAATTATCTGCTAATGATCTCATTCCAGTCTCATGAAAACCGGTGAACTGGGTGCTATTTTTATCCCCTCTTGAAAGGTGAAGAAATAAATGGATTGAAAGATTAAGTAAATTGTCCAAGTTATAACAGTTATTATGAAGCAGAACCAATAATGAAAGCCAGACAACACTGAGAGTTTGGGGGGAAAAAACATCATACTCCAAAAATATTCCCAATGGGCTTAGGTTTTAAAAAGTCTCATTCAACTCTCCCTCCTCCAGCAACTGAGCACACGTGGACAGATTCATGACAGGCCTACAACCTGTGCATCCATGAGAGTGGGTGACTGTCACTTTAAGTCAGAGTTTGGAGGTGGCTTCTCATAGAACAAACCTGTAGTTAAAGCTGATTGATGTAGCCTTTGTGTGTGCTACCAATGAAACCAAAATCAAATTTGAAAGTGCTTTTCAGCTATGAAAGAAAAAGCATAGAAAGCCTGTGTATTGCTTTGAACATACTCTCATGTGAACATACTCTCCTGTGAATATTCACACACAGGTGTGGATTTGAGGTTGCTTGTTGAAACGCAACAACATACAAGAGAGAAAGAAACCCTGGAGTTGGATGGATGGAAAGGCAGGGTGGATCTAGGAGAAGATGAGGAATAGGAAATCATGACCAGTATATATTGTATTCTTAAAAAAGGGGATCTAGGGCTGGTGAGCTGGCTCAGTGGGTAAGAGCACCCGACGGCTTTTCCAAAGGTCCGGAGTTCAAATCCAGCAACCACATGGTGGCTCACAACCATCCGTAACGAGATCTGACTCCCTCTTCTGGAGTGTCTGAAGACAGCTACAGTGTACTTACATATAACCAATAAATAAATCTTTAAAAAAAAAAAAAGGAGATCTACTTTTAATAGAATAAATAAATAAATAAATAAATAAATAAATAAATAAATAAATAAATAAAATGTAAATAAAGATTTTGGGGGTGACTGTCTCTTTCCCCCGTACTACTTAATATAATACCCACTGCCTAGTCTCCTATTTCAAGCTAACACAGTTTTTTTTCAATTTTGTATTAGATATTTTCTTCATTTACATTTCAAATGTTATCCCAAAAGTCCCCTATACCCTCCCCCTGCCCTGCTCCCCTACCCAACCACTCCCACTTCGTGGCCCTGGAATTCCCCTGTACTGGGGCATATAAAGTTTGCAATACCAAGGGGCCTCTCTTCCCAATGATGGCCGGCGAGGCCCTCTTCTGCTACATATGCAGCTAGAGACACAAGCTCTGGGGGTACTGGTTAGTTCATATTGTTGTTCCACCTGTAGGGTTGCAGACCCCTTCAGCTCCTTGGTTACTTTCTCTAGCTCCTCCATTGGGGGCCCTGTGTTCCATCTTATAGATGACTGTGAGCATCCATTTCTGTATTTGCCAGGCACTGGCATAACCTCACACAAGACAGCCATATCAGGGTCCTTTCAGCAAAATCTTGCTGCCATATGCAATAGTGTCTGCATTTGGTGGCTGATTATGGGATGGATCCCCAGGTATGGCAGTCTCTTGATGGTCCATCCTTTCATCTCTGCTCCAAACTTTGTCTCTGTAACTCCTTCCATGGGTATTTTGTTCTCTATTCTAGGGAGGAATGAAGTATCCATGCATTGGTCTTCCTTCTTCTTGATTTTCTTGTGTTTTGCAAATTGTGTCTAGGGTATTCTAAGTTTCTGGGCTAATATCCACTTATCAGTGAGTGCATATCTAATGACTTCTTTTGTGATTGGGTTACCGTACTCAGGATGATATCCTCCAGATATATCCATTTGCCTAAGAATTTCATAAATTCATTGTTTTTAATAGCTGAGTAGTACTCCATTGTGTAAATGTACCACATTTTCTCTATCCCTCTGTTGAGGGACATCTGAGTTCTTTCCAGCTTCTAGCTATTATAAATAAGGCTGCTATGAACATAGTGGAGCATGTGTCCTTATTACCAGTTGGAACATCTTCTGGGTATATGCCCAGGAGAGGTATTGCTGGATCTTCCAGTAGTACTATGTCTAATTTTCTGAGGAACTGCCAGACTGATTTCCAGAGTGGTTGTACAAGCTTTCAATTCCACCAACAACAGAAGAGTGTTCCTCTTTCTCCACATCCTCGCCAGCATCTGCTTTCACCTGAATTTTTGATCATAGCCATTCTGACTGGTGTGAGGTGGAATCTCAGGGTTGTTTTGATTTGCATTTCCCTGATAATTAAGGATGTTGAACATTTTTTTCAGGTGCTTCTCAGCCCTTCGGTATTCCTCAGTTGAGAATTCTTTGTTTATGCTAACACAGTTTTATAATAAAGAATAAAAGGGAAATAGCAAATCTTACAAAAGAGTCAGGATTCCACTAAGTCAAAGGAAGTATTGCTTAAACTCCACAGAAAGTCAGTGGCTAAGGCAGAGTTAAGTCAGTCGATAGCTGAAAGACAAGTCTTCAAGAAAAACCAACAAGGAAGTTTTTCAGAGGGAGATTCAAATGCCACAGAACTTTCCTTGTACGAATTATAGCATCTGTGAGTAACTTGCAAACAGTTGGTTTTTTTCATGGCCTTGCCCAGGCATCCACCCCTTCTCCAGGGACCTGAGCTGAGCTACCAGTCTGCAGGACTGAGTTCACCTGAAGCTGGTGGGAGGCAGATGGGCTCCTTTCTGGGCACATATTTGAAAATAAAATCCCTGTTTGACTAGATACAGGAGCAACCAAACATATTTGTGTAATTCGTTTTCTAAATAAGGGCCCTTCCCTCTGGGGGAAGGTGGAGAACCAGTCACATTTTGGTAAGCATTTTCAAGTGAAGTCACAGACAGTCCTCTTTTTCTCCAGAACCAATTATGCTCAGATGCTGAGGTTGGACAGATTTCCTCTCCCTTATGTCTCTAAGAGCTTCTAATGAGACCATCTATGTTATACAAATATTATAACAAGAGTAATTCTGCTATCTGGTGGCAAAACACACAAACAACAGGAGCAAAGAATTGAATTGAGCATCACAGAGAGAGGCTAAAATCTTACTACATTTCCTGAAAAGAAAGGAAAAAAAGGCTTCTTTTCTAATTTGAACAGAAAACAAACAACTGTTGTTGAAGAACTCCTGCTAACAATTAAGGGGGAAAACAGCAAATGAAAGGAAGGAATGTCGCTGACCGTAGTGTATTCAGTACTATCGGGACTCTGAATTCTATTTAGGGAACACTTGGTCACTAAGGCATCCCATGACCTCCAGTGAAGCAGAAGTTCCAAACACAAGCCAGTTGTCACAAAGGTGAACTGGGGATTTGGCGATATAATATAAATTTCTCCCTCTGAGCCACAATCAGAAACAATAAGTCTCAAAGCAGGAAAAAAATAGGAAGGGTCATGTAAAACAATTTCTTATTTTACAGATGAAGAAAGGAATTCGGGATTAGGTGACTGGTCTAAGGCCATTCAGCTTGTTAGAATTGAATAAAAGCTCTAGAGCTGAGACTCATATTGAAGACCAACAGTACTTCTTCCTTTCTCTAAAAAACAGAGAGCAGCCACATCAACAGTAAGTTGAATATTGTTCTCCAAACTCGAAAGCAATTTGGACATTAAACCCAAAGGAACCCCTGAGTGGGTCCTTAGGAAGTCAACTTATAGACACCTTTCCTCCTTCTCTCCTGTAACCAGGGAGCCAGGGTGCAGAACTGCCTTTACAACGAATCTCAAAGGACAGATGCAAGGCCAGCACCAGCTTCGCCTGGGAACTTGTTAGACACATTCCTGGGTTGGAGCCCAGACCCACTGGACGAAAAGCTGGTCAGGTGATCTGGATGTCCACTATGGTTTAAGAGCCATTAGTCTATCCGATCAGTGTACCAGTTATCTACCCTAGTAGAATGTGAGTTGTTTTGCCATTTTTCGAAATGCCTTTTTGCTTGGCTTGTATGTTCTGGGAATGAGATTTTAAAGGATCCGCACAGCCATTTTCTGACACTAATTGTTCCTCTTTGCTAGTGAAAGCACATTCAAACTGAAGGCTTTTTTCATGTCACTTGATTTGTTTTACTCAATTGTCCAAGCTAGTAAGTTTCCTGTCGACACAGAAATCAATGATCATGAAAGGGAAATGATCCCCTACATTTCCTTCTCATTGCCCCCCTTTCTTTCTTCCTCACCTGGGATCCTGACTCCACTTGTCAAGCCACAGCAGTTTTATGACCCCACTGACTCTCACCCTGAGAGACCTGCACCCTCTTGTTCCCACAGCCACTGCATCAGTCCCTCTTCCTTCCAGTTTTAAACTGTCATCTTCTACAATTTTTGGTGGCAGTCTCAACTCTGATGTCACCTATCATCAAAAGATCGAGGAGGTTGGAGATATGGTCCAGTGGTTAAGACACACTGGCTGCTCTTCCAAAGGACCAGGGTTCAATTCCCAGCACCTTCAGATACTCTGTAACTCCCAGTTCAAGAGGATCTAACAGCCTCACACAGACATAAATGCAGACAAAAATACCAATGTACATAAAATGAAAATAAACAAATTAAGAAAAAAGGAAAAGAAAAGATCAAGTGGTTACACTATCTGCAAGAGACTTGAACTTGGGGCCATCCCGTACTGAAGAGGCAAAACTTAAGACAGCAGAAATCAGTTCACTGCTATAAATCTTGCTCAATGAAATTAAGGCAGTTATATTTTGTTATGCACATTTCTCACCTGAATCTAGCACACTTTAGCCCTCAAAGTCACGTCAAACTGTGTTTTTGCCTTTGTATAGCGAGACATCTAAACCCTTCTTTGAGACCATCTTCAAGCCCCTGGTCCTATGGTGCAAATCAAACATCATTAATTACCATTTTCTATATTTCAACATCTTCCTCTAGCACCTACAATAAGTCATATACCCGGGAGCAGAAGAATTTTATACTTCCGGTACTTACATCCCAGGGGAAGAGAGTACACAAAATATGTACTAACAGGTCATCTATACAACAGCCAAAGTTGAACAGAAACCCAAGCTGGGAGAGAAGAATGTCGGGAGGTTACTCAAAAAGGGACATTTAAATATCTCTTGAAGCTCATTCATCTCACATTAAGTTCTCACTCCCTGATCATCTCGAAGGGTCCCTAAAAGCTAGTTGCTATCATATAACCCCCCAAAACAAAACCATGTGTTTTTCCATAGGCTGTAGAATTTTCTAGAAGTTAACACTTAGCCTATAAGTTTGTGTTCTCATGAATTTGCCATTCATTTCCTCAGAATCTGTAATTTCCTACATCTTAGCAAAACAACAACCAGTTCCTACCATACATATGAAACCAGGAGCCAATGGCCTTGCCACACCTGAGGATCATTTGTTTCCTAACACAGAACAACACCATTGAAGTTACTACCTAGAAAATTTGTTCTGCCCTTCGGTGCCCTTATCTGCTGGGAGAAAAATATTGGTGTTTATTATTATTATTATAGCTAGCTCCACAATCTACTAAGAACTCAGCAATAAAATATGAAATGGCCACATGGGTAGAGAAGAAAAATTATGGGCAAGGAACAGGATGACCCTCGAAAGCATCTTTTGCAAAGAACAGTATTCACCTTTTTGTTCCAGCCTGAACCAGGAAAGACATAATTTATTTACCCAGAGCACCTCACGTCAGATATAATGTCTGCATTTTTCAGAGGACATCTCTTTAATGCCATTTTATGGCTTGGTTCACACAAGAACAGTGAGTTCAAGTAATTTGGCCAAGGTCACATGCTGGGAAATTCTAGGTTTGTCTGTTTTAAAACTATAGAATTTATTGTTTTCTTTTCTTGTGATGATCATCAGAATCCTTTGCTTCTGGCTTTATCTCTCCTAATTTTAGAGACAAAAAAATTTTTTTTAACATTTTTAAGTACTGCTTTTACATTTTGGTCATTGTAATTGCTTGACAGATAATTAATTTTTCATTGTAAAATGCCCAGCAAATGAGGCCTTTTTATCTGACAGAGCAAAGTGCTGCATAAATAGTAGATAATACAAGCACAACAACAGCATTTTACGGATTAAAAACTGCAGTTTTCTGTTAAACTTCGTATCCTCACAAGCACAGCCCAAAGGGTTTTACTCAGCTTAGTTTACCAAAAACATCAAGTGATGCATCCAAAACTTGAGAAGGCACCTTGTATGACTGACTTTTCAACACTGTGACCAAAATGCCTAAACAATACCTTAAGTAAGGAAAGGTTTATTTGGGCTCCTGGGATCACAGGGCTTCACTCCACAGGGACAGGGAAGGCGGGTCCTAGAATTTCATTCCTGGCAGTGAGAGTTTGTGGGGGAGGGAGCACACACACACACACACACATGGCCAAGTGTGGAGCAGAGAGCAAAGCAGGACCACGGGGCCAGGAATAATTTTCAAAGGGCCTTAGACCAGCATCCACTAGCTCGGGGCCACCTGCTGATGGTTCCACATCATCACTAGGTATAGAGCAAACATCTCTCAAGGACCAAGCAGTTCCCTAACCTCTGCTGTATTTGGGGGGGAGGGGGGGAGGAGTGACAGACCAGCTAGTGTATGGGTGGGGAGTGAGGGGACATCCTCTTGGAGACAGGGGGGAGGAGGAATGGGATGTGGAACTGTGGGAGGGTGAACCGGGAGGGGGTAAAGTCTGGACTATAAGCAGTGGTTGCTCATGCCTTTAATCCCAGCATTTGGGAGGCAGAGGCAGGAGGGTTTCTGAGTTCGAGGCCAGCCAGGGCTACACAGAGAAACTCTGTCTCAATCAATCAATCAATCAATCAATCAATCAATCAATGTAATAAAAATAAATAAAATATTTTTTTAAAAAGTGTCTGCACATTTCAGATCCTTTATAACACACCCTAGAGTGCACAGGCTGATTAATTTTGATATATATTGGTCTTTGAATGATAGAAAGCTTTTATGTTTTCTATCAATTTAGCATTTTTCCCAAAATTGTGGCTTCTGACTTCTGATTGTTTCATTAAGTTAAATTAGAGCATCCATTCCTGAATTCTCTCCTTTTACCTTTTCTTCAACAAATTTCTTCCCTAAGATAACCAATATTCCTCCTTAGTATAAAAATTTAACAGGATATCTGACAAGCAACAACCACAGAAGATAGAGGTAAATAACAGGCTTGGGACACCTCAGTCAGCAAAGTGTCTGTCACACAAGTATAGAACTTAAATTCATAGCTCCATTTCTCAACTATAAGCCAGATGTGGTGACATGTACCTATAGTCTCCATACTGCAGGACAGAATCAGGTAGGTCCACAGAGGTCCATAGCCAGCTGGTGGGCTCCAGCTTCAGAGAAAGACCTTGTCGCAAATAGTTAGATGGATAGAGGGAGAGACCCAGCATTGACCTCCACTGTCAACATGCATGTGCCCATGCTACTGCACACACACCTGCATGCACACACACCCGCATAAATACCACCACACGCACAGTCACACAAGCACACCAACCAATTGTTGAAAATAAAATACAGATGATTAAAATGAAAACTTAAATTATACCCATTCAGAAGACCTGAAGATAAATGAGATTAGCCGTTCATATTTGCCGCTCATCATTTCTTCTATAGCGCAGATAGCGTTTCCTTTTGTAAATTGACTCCTTATGTCAGTGTTGTGTATAAAGATGAGGTACACAAAGAAGAGATGTTTCCACAAAGTGAACATGTGCTGGGTCATAGTATTCATTGTGCCTTTGGATTTAATGATTCGTAGGGACCTCAACAACAACAGTGGAGATGGGACTTGAGCTCTACAAGCAGGCTGAGAATGAAGAAACAGAGGTTGGACTCTCCCACAACTTCCCACCCCTGTGAGTTAGGGTGCATTATTTAACGGTTCTCCCCGTTACCTCATCCGATAAACAGATTAATTGAATTAATGTAAGTAATTCACTTATAATACTTTGAGACAGGTAGAACCAAGTGTTATTGTCATTCTGGTTGTTGTTGTACAGTATTTGGAGCACCGTTTCCCTAACAAGCATTAAACTTCCCTTCGTGGGCATTCCTGTAAGAATTTGCTTAGTTCCCTTAAAGTCTTCTGCGAGTTCCTCATAGGCAAGTTAGCCAACAGGAAAGCAGCCACCACTCTGGGCGGTATTTTTGCATTTGCGGTCTGCCTCTATCACAAGGGACCAAGACTCCCAGGCAGCTCTCTCTGTCCTTCCCTTCCGTAAGAATGCTCGCACTCGGGTCCACATAAGTCTACATTGGTTTTGTTTTCAAGCTTTACTTGTTTTGCTATCCTTTTTCTTAGCTCTGGCTTTGGGCTTACGTCTTTCTGCCTTTATTCACCCCCCCACCCACCCAGCCCCCGACCCTGCTTGGGATTTCCCACAACCCTCTCACTTCGGTCCCCCCAGAGCTCTCAGGACCATCCACTGCCTTAACAATGAAAGCCCAGCGCAGCATGGCCTGTCTCAGCTTAGGAAACCCTTCCCCTGGTCTCTTCCCTCCTGCACAACAGCCGGAGGAGATAAAGTTGTGACTGCTCTCTCTCCATCCTCCAACCGAGAAAGCGAACCCTTTGTCATAAAAAAACACGTCCCCCGCTCTGCGCGAAATGAAAGCTTCGCAAGAGCAAACGTTATGTTTTTTTTATTTTTCCCTGACCAGACACATATTTATTCTGATTAATCTACTTTGCAAATTGTTGTCATTAAAAAAACAGAAAATATATGAGTGGCTTCTACATGTCTTTCGGCTAAATGCACATGTCCTAATCTCAATGTATTCCTTTTAAAACAATATATTGGATATTTGCTCTTTGCCAAGCTGCGTGCTCCCTCGGTGTGAGCCCTAAATTCAGGGTACATGGGAATAGAGAGAAACTTTGGGTTCCACAGCACAGTTTCATGCACGGATCCAGCTTGCACATGCGCAGTTACCTCATGAGCCCTCCGCCCACATTCCTCCTCTGCTACACAGAATTTCTGACGTAACCACCTGAGACCAAAAAGAAAATAAAAGAAAAAAGGATAATGAATGCAAGTGCTTCACATGTTTTAAAATCAGAATATAAGTTATGAAATCGATAAGACGTAAGGTGTATACCCTACTGACATGATCCTGCAATCTCTCTAAGAAAAAAAGGAAATGAAATAAGGACACAAGTCACAGTATACAATGGCATGTGCTAGGTCAGAAGCAGCAAATATATACCAACCTGGAAAGAACACAAGAAGGCAACACTCTGTTGTAATACAGAAGATTAAATTTTTATCCCAAATCCCCGTTTGCTGCCTATTTATAAAGATTTAAGTTGTAAAGATATTATTTTTCCTTGTGGGAATTAGTTTCTAACCGGGGATTGGAGTAACTAATTTAGGTTCGAAACTGTGTTTAATGCCCTGTATAACCGTAGCAGTACTTTATCCTGGCTCATTTTATCCTCCCACACCTCTTCCAATGAAATCGCAAGAGTTATTGCCTCCTACTTCTGACGTAGAAAGAATGGGAGAAAATGTAAGAAAGGTGCTCTTTGAGCCTGTGCACATCCATTACAGGTAATAAATCCCCCTGCGGCGGCGCTCAGACAGAATCTCAAAAACACATGGACTTTTCCTATTAGAAAATATAAACCAAATAGTGACTATTTGTTGTTTAGATTTATTCCGTGAGTAATGTAACCTAAAAAACAAGCTAGCATTGAAGGATGTATCATTTTTAATCTCCATGCTTTTAGCTGCTTGCCAGCAGCAGATAGAGTATCTTTTGCAATAATTCAAGGATTTCGCTATTAGTTTCCCTAAGCCCTTAAAGCAAACGAAGCTCTTATGATATAAAACACCTTCTTTCTCTATTTTTTTTCCCTCAGCTCTCAAGCCTAAATGCATTTCAGGGTAGAATTTTAAATGAACTAGATAAATGAATTTCTCTCTAACTGTATTAATTTTTGACGCTCTTTTTATGATTCTTTTAAAAGGGACATAGAAACGGATTGTAGCTCTGGCCTCCGTGCAGTCCATGATGAATAGCAGGCTACAAATAATGCTTTCTTCAAACTTTTGAAAGAACAATTTAGATTTTTAATCTCTCCTGTGGGTTTGCAAATACCCTACACTGATAACTGACCAAGGAGCTAGGAGTTTGAAATGTGGTAAACAAAGAAACCGAGTCTTAGGTGGGAGAAGGAAGCATTTTCATATATGCTCTCCTTACTGTGTAACCTTCGGTTTCTGTCACAAACATCCACGCCTAGTTTTATCTCTGACCTTGACGGACTGTATAGGGTTATCCGGCGTCTTTTAAGATCGCAGGTGACCTTCAGCTGATACGCTGAGCTCTGACCTGCCTCGGTGATCTGCTCCCACAAAATACATATGCTGAGCAGTGCTGGTGTGTGCAGTAGGGGTAAGTGAATTATTTACAAAAATTTGAGTTGACACCTTTTATCAAATGTGGAAAGATGAAGACAAAACAGCTGCTATTGCTGTCGTAAGCAATCTGCCGGTGATTGAGTAAAAGTGTCAAGAAAATGGCTGCCGGATGGCCTTTTGTTCTCCCTCATCCAGCGTGATGTTAGTTTGAGCTGTCAGTTAGGAATCAGGCAGTGTGATTTATCAATAGACTGAGTGACCTTCTATTTTCGCTTGTGCTAGAAGTAGAAGACAGCTCCCTCTACTGCGAACACACAACACTTCTCACCTTTCCATTTAAGGCCTGTGATTGGCTCGGATTTGCCAAAAGCAACGAACTCACTCAGAGGATAATTATGGCTTTTTTACATTTTGTCTTGTTTTGATGGCCTCCACCCTCTCCCTAAAAATTAGCACATATCCAGAAAGGGAATCTTAACCATATTTCTATACCTTCCAGCAAAGTAATTTAGAAAAATCAGCATTTGAGAGGAAAGGCTTCCTCCTCACTAATTAAACTGCAGAATACGGAAACATTATCTGTGATAGCAAACTGAAACTTTAAACAGTGTTTGGCTTCTATGGACATGAATAGCCCATCTGCATTAGCGGAAATTATTTTATAGTCTCTATAGAAAGAAAGATGTGAAGTTATTTCTCTGCCATGATACTGGCGCTTGCTCAGGAAAGATAGTATTATCAATCAAGGTCTGGGAGCCTTGAGAGCTAGGAAGCCATAGGGACCACAAGTTTACAAATGAGCACACACCTACTGCTAACCTATAGGATATTGTTCATGCATTTATTAAAAGTTACGCTTTCAACATAATGGATATTTATTTGATTGGAAACACGAATAGTATAAGGGTGTATATTGTGATAAAGCAATATTCCAGTTTTTATTGAAAAGGAAATATTAAAAATAATAAAAAGAATTCAAGTAGCGTAAACGGATTTCCAGTAGCACCTAATCTTAGTGTTCAGATCTAACTTGCTCTGATATGATTTAAATTTTCATTCCTTATTTTTAAAAAAACTGTTATATATGTATAATTTGAAATACATTTATTTGTTTAACCTGGGGTTTTTATTTCATAACAAGTTTTAATTTTAGCTTCTTATCTTAGAGGTTTAAAATAGGTATGAAAATTCATTGTATATTGTTTTGTTGGCTATATCAGGTTCAATCCCTTAAAGTTCCTCTGTGGGACCACATGGTTATTCTTTCTCTCTTATTGTGCTTTTCAGGCCCTCTTCTGAGCGTAGACTCAATGAGAATCTCTGAAAAGGGGGTACCTCATGAATCCACGACATGCTCACAGTCCTGAGTTTTCCCTACGCTTTTCTTTACTTAGACAATTACATGGTTCCTCTGCTGTAAGCCACAGAAGCCACCCCCCCAACACACACACACACACACACACACACACACACACACAAACTCGTAGACTAGAACTTATCCCTTGCCTGAGCTTAGCCTTTTTCTTCTCTGTCCTGACACACACACACACACACACACACACCATGACTTGTTCATAAGAGCTCTGCAGCAAAGTTGAATAATATGTAAATTTTATGTTGTAATGAATTAGGTCCTAAGATCTTTAAAGGTCAGACACCTGGTATAATACATCACATTTTTTAATATCAACTACAAAATAACTGTAATAAATTTTTCCAGCACCACATCCTCACACACTGTTACCCACAAGGAAGCACCAAAGGAAATGTGTCATTTGTCAAAACATGCAGGAAAACTGGCATATGTACAGGGCACTTTAAAAGTAAGTCGAATTAGAAATAGCTTTCTACATGATATTTTTGTGCTTAAAAAAAGGAAGACAAGCAGGTGCTTACTAAAATCATCCTGCAATACATTTTTGTAAAGAAGATAAATTAATTTCTAGGATATAGGATAAAATGACTTTAGTTAGTTAAAAGATAATGTTGATTTATAGGCAAAGAGATTTGATTCTCGTTAGGAAAAAAATTCAACAGGAATGCTATTTCATCTCAGCTTGAATAAGTAAGTGGGATATTAAAAAAACATACAGCTATCTGAGTTGTAGAAATTTGATAGTTGCTATTAAAAAAGATATTTATTTCTTTTACAATGCTATTTGCAAGCTTCAATTACAAGACTCTACTATAAGAAATGCCTATTACCAACAGAAGGGAAAGAGATTTACCTACAAATAAAACAGACTATAGGGATTTTTTAAAAACGAAACCCACATTAATATTAGCTCTCATTAGTGTCTACCAGTATGTCCCTATACTCTAACCATGGTTATGCTAACTTCAGACACAAGTAAAATGGATGATTGGCCCTTTAGACTTTACAGTGTAGCCTTGGGGGCGGTGGAGGTGTCTGTTGTTTTTAATACTAACGAAGGTTTGTCTTTAAAATATCTCTGTACATAATCGTTATATATGTTATATATATAAATTGTTTTGTTTGGCAATGCATTTTCTATTGAGAATTTAAGTTGTACTTGAGGAAATAATTGTTCACTTAAATAATATTCGTGTTTTAAATCTGAGCATGTTTAGCAAAGGCTGTGATCATTTAAACACCAGTTTCATTTTCCCGACATTTTTGAAGATGGTTTTATTGGTGCGTCTGTGTGGCATCAGTCACTAGTGACAGAGTGAAGGAGCATTATTGTCCAGGTCAATAGGAGGCACCCTGTGAGTAAGACAATGGAAGTCAGCACAGTTTCCATGCTTAACGGTTCTGGGCGTTTTCCAAAATCTCTTTGATCCCAGAATATTCCTAGCCAAACGGGAAAAGTCTTCTTAAGCTGGAGCAATGGGATTGCATAAATGTCTCCTCCGCCAAGGAAGCTAAACACCTGGGTTCTTGAACCCAACCAATCCATTCAATTCAGAACTCACTAGACAAACCTAAGGAAGTAAGGAGGTACACAATGAACATTTGAGTGTTTTAACTAACTCGTTCAGAACGGCCAGAGGACAGAGAAGCATAATGTAATCAAAGGAAAGAAATGGAAATAATGCAGAAAACATGTTTCAGACCAAAGCACAACACAATAGCTTGGAGTACAGTAAGAACAAGAACACAGTTCCTCCAGTGTAGATTCATTCACTTGTTTGGAAGCTATTGTGTAGTATGAATGTTCTGTGGTAGTGTGAGCCATTCATTCTCTCGCTCAATGAAGATTTATTTAGTGCTTAATTTGTACCTCCCTCTGGGAAGAAGGATCTCGGCCCACAGTAAGTATAGCCTGCCTTCCTCCATCCTCACCCAGCTCCAGCCACTTTCTGAGAGAACTCATATTAACATCTTCCTCTTTCCTCGATGGTGAGGTTTGAATAGGAAATGTCCCTCTAAGACTCCTGTGTTTGAGAACTTGATCCTCAGATGGTGTTACTGTCTGGGAAGGTCACGGAACTGTTAGGCGATGGACGCTTGCTTGCTGAAGGAAGTATGTCGTTGGGGACAGGCTTTGAAGTCTCATAGGCTGGTCTATTGGCTGTTCTTTCACTTCCTGCCTGTGGGGCCTGTTGCCAGTTCCTGCTTGCATTCTTTTTCATGATGGACTGTATCATCATGGGACCATAAGAATGGAAACACATGGCCCTCCAGTATAGAGTTCTTCACTTATCTGGAAACTGCTGTGTAGTACAAAAGGTCTGTGGTAGTGTGAGCCATTGATTCTCTCCTTCAATAAAGTCTAAATAAACCCTTCATCTCTGAAGTTGCTTTGGGGTGAGTCTTTTACTAAACAAGCAAACAAAAAAGTAACTAGTACACTGTGGGATCAGGTAGAAATAAGAAACGATTTATCAAGAAAAGATAAAATATGTGTTAGCAATAGCTATCAAGAAGGCATGTAACTGACTGACACTTATGTGGTAAACATGGTCAGCATCACTAATCTATCATGAGATAAATGTAGTATAAAACCATATTACCAACCTCCTAGCTCCAATTAAAATTCTTATTATAGAAAAGAACAATGATAACAAGTCCTGGTGGGGGAGGGACAAAAAATAACCTTGCACACTGTTGACAGACATACAAGTCAGCGCAGCCATCATGAACAATAGTTTGGAGACTAACCAACACCAATAGGACAGAAGTATCATATGATCCAGCAACTCGCCCACTAAGAAAGAAATAAAATCAGTATTTCAAAAGGACATATGCATTCTCTATTCATTACACCACGATTCACATTTGCCAAGATAAGGGATGGACTTAAATGCCCTCCAACAGATTAACAGATGAAATATGGCATATGCCTATGGAGAAGTACTAGCCAGGAACCCAGACTGTGGCTCAAGTCTTTGCACTGCCAGGATGGGAACCTGAGGTCAGATCCTCAGAAACATACATAAGGCTGCATAGGCAGGATGACTCCCTAGCTTCAAAAAAAATAGAATCAGAGCATCACAAACCAAGCTGTTTAGAGGGAATTGCCATAGACATAAGCTCTGAGATTGATTGGGAGAGCCTGCCTCAGTGAACAAGGTAGAAGAGTGATAAAGATGATTACTGATATCAATCTCAGTCTACACACATGCACACACACACATGCACATGTACTCACAAACATGCATACACACACAAAACATGCATATACACACATGCACACACTCACAAACATGCATACACATACAAACATGCACACACAATCAGGCATACATACATGCACACACATGTGTACATACATGTCCACACACAATACATGCATGCATACACATACAGTACATACACAAACACATTCGCCCAAACACATGCAAAACCATGTATTGCATAAATATATAACATGTACCAAAAATGGAAAAAAGAAAAGAAAGAAAATAAAATTATGTGATTCTCATAATGCAAAGTGAAAAAAAAAGAAAGAAAGAAAGCTCAAAACAGAAAATGAAGTGATGTGTGACTGAACTTATTTGTGAAATCTAAAAAGGCTGATAACCTAGAAAAATCAAGTAGTAGTTACCAGAGACTGTAAAGGGCATGTGGTAGAGGGGGATTAATAAAGATGTTCAAGCACAAAATTACAGCTAGGAGAAACACAATCTGGTGCTCTACTGAATGTAGTTAACATACCTAGAAAACAGATTTTCTATTTTCATGACAAAGAAATAATAAATACCCAGGTGATAAGTGTGCTTAGAATTCTACTTCACCCATCCTCTAACATGTATGTGTATCAGATGTCTCACAGTGCCACACCCATCCTCTAACATGCATGTGTATCAAATGTCTCACAGTGCCACCGAAATATAAAGAAGTGCTATGCGTCATTTAAACACCTGCTCAGAGTTGTACTGGGATACAGTCAGATCCATATGTGTAGCTGCTTTGCCAGCACCATGAGCTTGATTGCACAGAGACTGAATGGCTTACAAAGTCAAATATCAGCTTCTAGCCCATCACAGAAAACGTTTATAGATAGTTGATTTGTGTTACAGACACTTTAATTTCTCCCTTGTATTTTTCATCCCTTCTGACGAGAAGAATACATGATAGATACACTACATGATAGCAAGGCAAATGTACATTTTATTCTTTAACAGAGGTTGGAGAACGCACTTTAAGATGAATGGTTCTTACCAGATTTAGTTTAGTCTTCAGCTATGGATAAATAGCTTAGAATGGAAGCTATAAGATTAGTAGTTATGTCACTAATATTTATTTTTAGCATGTATTACATTTTAGTCAGAAATAAAAGCTCAGTTTCTCAGGAGCCTGAAGCAGGAGGATGGCAAGTTTGAACTAAGCTGAGGAGTCTATTAAAAAAAAAAAAAAAGGCAAGAACAATTTTTAATTTGTTGTTGTTGTTTTGGGTATTTTTTGTTTTTTATCTTTTTTTGTTGTTGTTTGGTTCTGATTTATTACTGTTGTTGTTATTTGATTAGTTGGTTGGTTTGGTTCCATTTGGATGTTCCAGACAGGATTTCTCTTTGTAGCCCTAGATGTCTTGGAACTCACTCTATAGATCATCCTGGCCTCGATCTAACAGGGATCTGGCTGCCTCTGCCTCCCAAGTGCTGGGATGAAAGGTATGTGCCACCACTGAGCAGCTAAAAACATTAAGAACAATTTTCAAAAGCATCATCAGAGGGATTCGGTTCCCCTCTGGCAGCAGCCTTGCTCCTTAGAAAGCAAAGGCCTTGTAATTCGAAGTGGAGAGAAAGGGCAGCTGCTTTCGTGGTGAGAATAAGAACCTCCCGCCCCGCCCACTTTTAGACCTGCAAGAGTTTCCTGCTTGGGTACATCCAGAGAAGAATACACATAGCATCCAGCGGTGGCAGTAGGACCATAAACTAATGCAGAATAAGTATTCAAGTTGTAGCCATGGGCATCAGAGGTCACATTAGGAACCAGGCAGAGAATCCTCACAACACTTTGTGTTTGGTTTAATAAGGATTTAGGGTCCGGTTCATATGCGGAAGAAACTAGTGACACTGGACTCTGTGGTGCCTGTAATGATGAACAGGAGCGTGGTGTGGAGCAAAGGCACGGCGAGAACCCAGCGAGAACTCTGCTGGCACAGCAGCTCGACCGTGGACTGTGCGTGAAGGTGAAGTTCAAGTGAGAATCACAGTTCTCTAACTTCATAAGCCTTTCAGGTTGAGTCTTTTGCTTTTTCTTATCTTTGTTGTTGATTTGTTTGTTTATTCGTTCATTCTGTTGGTTTGTTTGGTTTTTGGAAACAGGGTTTCCGTGAGTAGCCCTTGCTGTCCTTGAACTTGCTCTGTAGACCAGTCTGACCTTGAACTCACAGAGATCTGCCTGACTCTGCCTCCCAAGTGCTGGGATTAAAAGCATATGACATCACCATTCAAAAGATTAAGTCTTTTTCAAACTGGAAACTTAAGGAGTCTTTCCTCCATCTCCCTGCAACCACTCTGTGCCATCCCTACAATCACAGGCTTTTTTTTTTCCCAACATAATATTTTTATTGATTATTTGGGAATGTCCCATTATGTACCCTCGTCACACTTCCCAGTCCTCCAAGGTCCACTCCCCCCACCCCGCCTCCGTATGACCACCCCAAGCCCCCCAAACGAGTCCATATTTGTTGCCCATATTCTTCCTGGTGCATGGTCAAACTCTTAGTGGCCAGCCTCTTAAAGAAAACTGAGTCCTTCCCAACCTACACTCCAGCCAGAAGCCATCAGTTGTGGAGAGCTACACTTTACCATGGCTCAATCGTTAAATGCCAAGTTCACAACCAAAAATCTGAGTTGTGTTTGGTTTGGTTTGGTTTAGTTTGGTTTGGTTTGGGTTGGGTTGGGTTGGGTTGATTCTTATTTTGTATCCTTCCACTCAAAGACTCCACGCAGATCAATAACTACCAGATCTGTTTGGGAACAAAAGAAAAATTCAAGTTCCATCACTACAGGGTTTTTGTTGTTGTTCTTGTTTTGCTCAGTGCTTTCTTTCTGGTTCATAGTAGAGAAAGACAAGGCACCTTGCTAAGAAAAATGACACTAGAAATCAACACTACCTCCCTTGGTGGGGGGGGGGCGGATTAATAAACAGTAAAGTCAGAAAACTATAAAAGTCCTTAGCATAATGTCTGTAATGTCTCTCACATGGTAGCATAGGACAGCTGTTATTATAATTATGTATATAACAAAAAAATCAAAGGAGTTAAAATGAATTTTCCAGAAAACATAGACATATAGTAGACAGATTATAAGAAACTGTGTGTCAAGTAGAGTTATCTAATCTTTTTCTGAAGGTAAGATGAAACTTTTGGAAATTTTTAAACAATGAAAAAAAATTTTAAGAAGACCTTTTCCTGACTGATGAGAAGACTAAGAAGTTAAAAACATTGGCTACTCTTCCTGGGGTCCTGAGTTCAATTCCCAGTAACTGTATGGTGCCTCAACCATCTGTAAGGGATCTGATGCCCTCTTCTAGCGTATAGGTGTAGATGTAGGCATAGCACACATACATTAAAAAATGAATAAATGTTTTAAACATTTTTCAAAGTAGTAGAAGAAAAAAAGAAGGAGGAGGAACAGGAGGAGGAACAGTAAGATGAGGAGGAAGAGGAGGAGGAGAAGGAGAAAGGAGGAGGAGGAGGAGGAAGAGGAAGGAGGAGGAGGAGGAGGAGAAGAAGAAGAAGAAGAAGAAGAAGAAGAAGAAGAAGAAGAAGAAGAAGAAGAAGAAGAAGAAGAAGAAGAAGAAGAAGAAGACCTTTCCCATAGTGTAAAAAACAAATTGGGGTGTGCCTTAGGATGTTATTGCTGTGAAGTAACACCATGACCACTGCAACTCTTATGAAGGAAAGCATTTAACTGGGGCTGGCTTACAGTTTCAGAGACTTAGTGCATTACTGTCATGGTGGGAAACATGGCAGTGTGCAGCCAGACATGATGCTGAAGAGGCAGTTGAGAGGTCTACAACTCGATCCGAAGGCAGCAAGAAGAGACTGTGACACACTGGCCAAACTTGAGCTTTTCAGACTCCAAAGTCAGGCCCCAGTGACACACTTCCTCCAATAAGGCCTTACTTCCTACCACTGCCAATCCCTATTGGCCAAGCATGAGCCTATGGAGGTCAAACCTATTCAAACAACACAGAGTGGAATTGTAGAAAATCAGAGCAATAAAGAGTAAATGACATGGGGCTAGAGAGAGGACTCAGTAATTAAAAGTATTGGCTGTGGATCCCTGGATATGGCAGTGTCTAGATAGTCCATCCTTTCATCTCAGCTCCAAACTTTGTCTCTGTAACTCCTTCATGGGTGTTTTGTTCCCAATTCTAAGGAGGGGCATAGTGTCCACACTTTAGTCTTCATTATTCTTGAGTTTCATGTGTTTAGCAAATTGTATCTTATACCTTGGGTATCCTAGGTTTTGGGCTAATATCCACTTATCAGTGAGTACATATTGTGTGAGTTTCTTTGTGAATGTGTTACCTCACTCAGGATGATGCCCTCCAGGTCCATCCATTTGCCTAGGAATTTCATAAATTCATTCTTTTTAATAGCTGAGTAGTATTCCATTGTGTAAATGTACCACATTTTCTGTATCCATTCCTCTGTTGAGGGGCATCTGGGTTCTTTCCAGCTTCTGGCTATTATAAATAAGGCTGCTATGAACATAGTGGAGCATGTGTCCTTCTTACCGGTTGGGACATCTTCTGGATATATGCCCAGGAGAGGTATTGCTGGATCCTCCAGTAGTACTATGTCCAATTTTCTGAGGAACCACCAGACTGATTTCCAGAGTGGTTGTACAAGCCTGCAATCCCACCAACAATAGAGGAGTGTTTCTCTTTCTCCACATCCTCGCCAGCATCTGCTGTCACCTGAATTTCTGATCTTAGCCATTCTGACTGGTGTGAGGTGGAATCTCAGGGTTGTTTTGATTTGCATTTCCCTGATGATTAAGGATGTTGAACATTTTTTCAGGTGCTTCTCTGCCATTCGGTATTCCTCGGGTAAGAATTCTTTGTTCAGTTCTGAGCCCCATTTTTTAATGGGGTTATTTGATTTTCTGAAGTCCACCTTCTTGAGTTCTTTATATATGTTGGATATTAGTCCCCTAACTGATTTAGGATAGGTAAAGATCCTCTCCCAATCTGTTGGTGGTCTTTTTGTCTTATTGACGGTGTCTTTTGCCTTGCAGAAGCTTTGGAGTTTCATGAGGTCCCATTTGTCAATTCTCGATCTTACAGCACAAGCCATTGCTGTCTCTTGTGAGACTATGTCGGGGCCTGGCAAACACAGAAGTGGAGGCTCACAGTCAGCTATTGGATGGATCACAGGGCTCCCAGTGGAGGAGCTAGAGAAAGTACCCAAGGAGCTAAAGGGATCTGCAACCCTATAGGTGGAACAACATTATGAACTAACCAGTACCCCGGAGCTCTTGACTCTAGCTGCATATGTATCAAAAGATGGCCTAGTCGGCCATCACTGGAAAGAGAGGCCCATTGGACATGCAAACTCTATATGCCCCAGTACAGGGGAACGCCAGGGCCAAAAAAATGGGAATGGGTGGGTAGGGAAGTGGGGGGGGGGGAGTGTATGGCGGACTTTTGGGATAGCATTGGAAATGTAATTGAGGAAAATATGTAATAAAAAATATTAAAAAGAAATATATTGGCTGTTCTTCCAGAGGACCCGGGTTCAGTTTCCAGCACCTATATGACCACTGACAACCATCTATAACTCCAGTCTCAGGAGCATCTAATATCTTCCTCTGGCCTTCATGACCTCTGTAGTCACATGGTACACAGACAAATGCATTCAGGCAAAACTCCCATACACATAAAAAATAAATGAGACAAACTTTTTAAAATAGGTGGCAGAAGTAGTTGAGCAACTCAAGAAAAGAGAAAAAGCACAAAAAGAGAAAATGCTGCGTGAGTAGAAAAATCTTACTGATATGTAATGCTTTACCAAGAAAGCCCATGCTATCTCCTTTTCTCAAGGTGCTTTAGAAGGAAATGGAGCCACCTTTGTTTGGTAGCTTGGCCTTGAATTCATGATCTCAACAGAAAAAAATAAAAGCAGAAAATAGCACAGTATGTATAAACTTTTAATTGTGCATGTATTTTATCTTTATGTGTCTATATATAGTTGTTCAGACTTTCTCCTGATCTCCTTTAAATATACTATGATTCTCTGCCCAGGATTTTTTTTTTCCAATCATGTCCTCATTATGTCCCATCACTTTGTGACAATGACATTGCTGCACAGTGACTTCATGACTGTAAGGAAACAATATGAGTTTACAGCTGAAAAAATGCTATAATTGCAAGCATAAATTATGGCTGCTGTCAAGACAACAGACATTAGCACAGTCGCTTTGCACATATTGCAGAAATGGGTTAGGTTTACGTTACCTGAAATCATTGTGAACTTTGAGTGTTTTCTCCACAAATAATCCATTAAAAACTTATTTCATCTTCTTAAACAAATAAACTAGATGAATCACTCTGTTTTCCCCCTTTTCTACGTCTTTTTTTCCCCTGACATATGCCCCCCTGCTATTAAAAAGATGCTACAAGAGTGTACTAAAAACTATTGGAAGAACTATTAATGTAAGCTAGGTTGCATTTAATAAAACAAAGAAATTATGAATACCTGTTATTAACAGAAGTCTTTAGTCTTGTCCAGAGCCTGAGAATAATTACCTAACATCTACAAAATGTGGCAATTCATCTACCATCTGCTAACTAAACTCTTAGCCATACCAATTCTTTAATCGGGTAAGGGTTTAGTCATAGGAATTTTAACTAGACATGTTTGTGTCTAGAATGAAGGGCCCCACAAACAGAGCCACAGCAGAGAGCTGTGTTCAGACGTGCATGTTCACTGTGTTGGCAGGAGCTAAGATAGAAATCCATGGTTATCTGTGGAACTAGTATGGATGAAATCTAAGGTTATCTCCCACTTAGAGGTTTTCTGATCTATAGAGCAATCATGTGCACACCTTGAAAACATTGTGACTGCAAAGATAACAAATAACTCACCCCCAAAAAACTACAAAATTTTCTCTTATGTGCATAAATTTACCAATATCTGCATGTCTGGAAGGAAGTTCATGTAGGGGTATGTTTAAACATACCAATATCTGCATGTCTGGAATTAAGTCACTGTAGGAGTATATTTAAAGATACCAATATCTGCATGTCTGGAATTAAGTCAATGTAGTATATGTTTGAATATATATACTTACTTGTTCTGTAGATTCTTGAGTATTTTCTGTATTTGCATCACTATTAGAAAAGGTACATATAAAATACATGTAAAATACATACATATAAAAATATGTACAATATAAATACGTACATATAAAATAAATTTATGATTTGTCAATGTTCTACAGCCTTTAAATATATCTTACTCTATAAATGTAAAAAGAAAATATAGTTAGGAGCCTTAATTCCTTCTTTTAAAAAGATTTACTTATTTATTATATGTAAGTACACTGTAGCTGTCTTCAGACACTCCAGAAAAGGGTGTCAGATCTCATTACAGATGGTTGTAAGCAACCACATGGTTGCTGGGATTTGAACTCAGGACCTTCAGAAGAACAGTCGGTGTTCTTAACCATTGAGCCATCTTTCCAGCCCCCTTAATTCCTAATTATGCTAGAAAAATCTTTCCCTGTTTTCCAGACCCTAAGAACTACAGTAGGAGGACAGTTGCTCTAGTGAGTTACAATATAAGGAAACACTAATTTTACTAAACACTAAAATATTATATATTTTCAAAAATATTTTCTATATATTTTGCATCCATATGAACTCTACTATGTATTTCATACTTATTAAAGATTTTTGCAAACCAGAAACTAAGCAGATTAGTCTCATCAAACACAAAGAAATACTTTCCTAGCGTTGAGCTGCAGATTTATTCCTGAATTCCTTTCTTCACCTCCACAGAATCTGCATATGTGATAAACAAGTACACTTCTTTGATGACTGATTTGCCTGTTTACCAAACATGAGGTCTAATTTCTGTTAAAATATTTTTCAATGTTTTTAATGAATTTTAATAAAGGTTTATCAGGCACTTGTTATGGTGCAGAACTTTTATTAAATTCTGTGATCCATAAAACGTTTTTTTTTTTTTGAATGACACGTAGTTTAGTTTTTCATTTAGAGGCTATAAAAGTGTTCACAAAAGTTATGTTGGAAAAAAAAGTGATTGAAAGTGCTAAAACACTGTACAGAATATAAAATCCTTTCATAGACTTTTTATGACACATGAAACATGAGTCTTAAAGGTTTAATGTTACTGACTTTTATACAAGGCTTTTTAATTCTTGATTCCAGTTATGGTTCTGCAAATGAACTGTGACATTAAAAGGAATCCGGCTGGAACTGCCTGGGCTTTCTTTCTAGATGAGCTCTGACTGGCCATCGAAGGCTTGCCCTGAGACCCACCCCGCCCACAGCTGATTAACACTCCCTTGCTTTTGTGGAGCAGAGGAGTGAGCCTGCCTGACAGAGTCCCTCCTACCTCAACTCAGTATTAATGTAAGGGAGGTCAGAGGATTACCAGGAGCAAATATGAAGTGTGAAACATTGCTACGACTTCATCCTTGTTTCCTTAATACTGTACACCGTTTACGGCTGTAATTGGGATGCTGCCTTGGTGAACTACAGAGGCAGCACTGCTGTGTCTGTCCCATTAAAATAATGGATAGAAATTCACTTTGACTCTACCTTTGGGGATTTCAAGTTAGCGAGCTGACCCGAATTCTGTGCAGAAGACAAATTCATGATTTCTGGTGAAGCATTAGATTAAGCCAAATGAAGTTGCTTCTTTCTTTTCTTTTTTGTCAGTTAAAACAATAGAAGCTTTCAGTTGCGTGGGACTCAACAGTTCACAGCACTTGCAATGACTAGTCTATAGACTGTTTAATATCCTAGAAGAATTACACTGTACCAGCTGGATTTGTGTGTCAGCTTGACACAGCTGGAATCATCACAGAGAAAGAGGCCTCGGTTGTGGAAATGCCCCACCCCCACCCCTGTGAGATGCCCCAGCTGTTGGGCATTTTCTCAATTAGTGATCAATAAGGGAGGGCCCAGCCCATTGTGGGTGGTGCCATTCCTAGGCTGGAAGTCCTGGGTTCTAAGCAAGCCAGAGGAAGCAAGTCAGTTGGCAGCACTTCTCCATGGCCTCTGCATCAGCTCCTGCCTCCACTTTCTGGTACTACTAGACTCTGGACAGCAATATTTGTTCTGAAGCTCACTAAGAGAGCATCCACAGTTACAGCAGTAGGCAATGTGTGTACAGTGTTATAGACAGGTTGAGAAATAGTAATTATTCAAGTTTTACATGAAAAGCTTGGAATCCATGTACTTTTCCAACATTAATCACTAGTATACTCCAAAATGGTGAAATGAGTGCCTGTGCTGTCGCCTGCAGTCTCAGCTTATCCGTCAATTTTAATAATCCTTTTTTCTTATTTCAAAGTCATTTTAATGAGAAAAGGGGTATCCTGTGATTTCTCAAAATGAATCACAACTTAATATCTTTTGTGTAACCAAAAAGCTGCTTAAATAGTATAATCCTATGTCCTTGTTATTTGTGACCTTCTAATGAGAATCATGTGATTCTAATTTAGCAAAATTAATGAAATAGTTTCTTTGTCTGTGCATATTAGCAGTAGCTCCTGTAAACTGAAAGTGCGTAAACGGTACGGTTCTTTTAATGTACTTCAGAAGTTATGGAAAGATGTATTTTGGTTCATTACTATATAGTACATTAAAGACATATTTTCATTAACTTACATGATTTTATAAATCATCTGTTTGTGGCTTAGTTTATTATAAATGCTGTCTGTGAGACATTAAAACTGCATTTCAGCTGGAAGCGTCTGTGTTGCAGCTATTCATTAAGACAGATTTGCTGTTCTCTTATGTATTCTAAATTAATAAACTTTTACTCAATTGCCAAATGATTTCTATACTATATGATCTTTGAATATTACTTCTCTATCTATTACCCAAGAGGTGAGCAATACAAAATTCCGAGTACTAAGTCCTCTAAAGCTAAGAGCTAACAAGCAAAAATCCTCCCTGACACTCGGGAAACCATGAGCAATCTTCCCAGAGGGAGAAGACCCTGAAATTTATAGAGAGAAATCTCAGCACGCCAGTGGATAGACAAGAGCCATTACTAGCTATAGAAATCTAAAGACAGTTTTGGGAACATCAAACATCACTAATTTAGAAAGGAGAAAAAATAAGCTAAAAAACTTATAAAACCTATATTTAAAAGGCTATTTCTGAACAGCTGATATTTTCTTTTTTTCTCTTTTTTTAATATTTTCTTTAAAATCATACTTTAATTTTTTTGTACTTGTTGCATTTTTTTCATCTTTCAGGCATATTTATCTGTCTACTGCTTACTTTGTTTTTGATTTTTAAACTAAGAGGAGTAGAATGAGCCTGAGACACAAGGGTTGCTCATACTTCAGGGAGTACAGAGAGTCAGGTGATCTCTGCATCCTATGGCCATCAGCAACTACAGCTGGAATGGTGGAGCCACCAGCCAGAAGAGATGCGGCATAGGAGAGACACCTAACGTGCTTTGGAATTTGCTTGCATCAAGGGCTTCACATAACCTAGTGTTTGGGTCTCCCTTCTCTCTGGGGCCTTAGGCCACTGCCCATGGCAACGAAGAGAGCAGAATTGACAAACAGGGTGTAGGACAGCCTGTAAGTAGAAACAGCAATGGAGATATTCTGGGATCGGTTTTGGGGAGACAGATCAACTTTATTTGGGGTGCTTCAAAGGTTTGGGAATGGGAGTAGGGAATATCCAGGGTGGGCAAAGGTCATTGGCTGAAGGCTAAGGTCTCATTAGCATCGGGAGGCATTTCAGGAATCTCCAGTACTTGCTGAAAGAGTTCTTATCAGGAGAAAGAAAGCTGAACCCATAATCTCACCAAGACTACTTGATATTCCGAAGGTAAAGGGTGTGGGAGTTTCTGAGCTCCCCAGGCTAGGTCAGAGAAGGAGAAACCCTGCTGACAAAGGGACTCCACCATTTCGCACTGAGCTTGGGGGCTTTCCAGGAAGGTCAGACTTTGACCATAGCAGCAAGGTTTCTCTACACTAGTAATGTCAGCTAACGGATGTCTCACTGTTTCTCTGCTACCACAGCACAATCTAGCTTGTCTGGTGACACTGCAGATAAGCCTTGATCATTTAGCACCATTCCCTGTTTCTCCCTCTTAAGCGCTCACTGCCGTGTAAGTCGGTGCACGAGTGTCTTTTGCCTTCCTCTTTTAAGCTCAACTGTGAAGTTGCTATGATAACACTAATACAGCATCTGAATGGTGCCCCTTTCCAAAATATCAATCTAACCAAACGTCAAGGAAATCGTCCTATGTCTGGAGTCCAGCCATGTCAGTCACCTACTTGGAAGCGTCGCAGGGCTTATGATGCACGGTCATTTCCTCTAAAACCTTCCAGAATACTTACCATAGGAACCTCATCATTCCTTGGACACCTCGAATTGCTCACCTATTCCTTCGTGCCTGCCATTAACTCTGACTTGACAGTATGCTTCTCTTTCTCAGCTTGGCAAACCCTTGTGATGAGGCACTTCCTCGCATAAACCTGATGGCATGAACCACAGCCACTACTCACCCTCTGTTATGACAGTGGCAATGACTGGTATTTACTGAGGGCTTATTTTCGAGGCAGCATTTCTCTGTGTAGCCCTGGCGGTCCTGGAACTCACTCTGTAGACAAGGTTGGCCTTGAACTCCTAGATCTGCCTGTCTTCTTCTGCCTCTTGAGTGCTGGGATTAAAGGCATGCGCCACCACGGCCCAGCTGAGGGCTTATTTCCTTACCAGGCACTTAAACATATTCTATATAGATTATTCCATTTAATTATCACACAGACATACAAACTGTTAAATGCCCAGGGCCCAAGACTACACCCATTTTATACATTGGGAAGCAAAGGTTTCGGGTGAAGAGTCAGAAGGTTTTATGTAACTATTAAGTGATTGAATAAGAACTTAAAATGTTTGGACATTTCAATTCCTGACTTGGTGTGTGATCATTGTCTTCTTTTGGCCTGGCATACTACCATCCCCTCCAGCTCCCTTTCCTACCTTTTCTCTTGTTATCCCCAATAACCTAGCTGTATTGGGCATACTTAACCCATACTCCCTCATTGGAAAGACCCCTTTTTAGTTGTCAAGTTCACTTTTGCATGATCCTATTCAATATTATACTTCTTAGTTCATTATTTCACTCATATATGAATGAGTATACAAATACATTAATATTTCACTCTTATATGAATGAGCATGTATACAACAGAGAATTTAAATCTCAAGAACTACAATGACATTTACTACTAATTTTTTTATTTCAAAGCTTAAGAACTTAGGGTGTAACATCTCCAATCAAACCATTTCTCTTGCTGTTTCCTAAAAACATGCAATAGTTACATAATAAAATGAATAGCAACAAAAATAATGATTAAATAGTACCACTCACTATATAGTAAAATCTCATTTTGTGTCTTATAGTAATTTATTTATTTCTCACCCAAACTCTACAGAATAGATGTTATTATTATTCTCTTTATAGATGAGGGGACTGAAAAATTTTGAGATTAAGCAACTTACTTAAAGTGGTGCAACTCATGAAAGTAAGGGACTAAAGTTGTCTTCAAACTCCAAGGCATCTCACTTTAGGGTACTCTAAAATAACTTTGGAGTTCTTATATACTCTGATTTCATGTCTGCCTAGGGAATAGTTCTTCTCACAGTGGGCTAGAACTCCTCACATCAACTAATTTAAGACAATGCCCACAGACACGCCCACAAACCAAACCATTGTAGACAATCTTCCATTGAGACTCTTCTCAGTCGATTCTAGATTGTGTCAAATTGACAATTAAAGCTCATCACCCAACTATATTTTTATAAGAAGTAAAAGTGGCAAAAAGATACTGCATAGAAGCTAAATGGACTTCTGAGGACATTAGAGAGTCACCATGACATTCGATACACTCTGACACTGCCTTAGTGAAGTGCAGTCCACTCATGAGCTGTTTCCTGCCCTATTATATTTATAACATAGTTCCTGCTTGGATCCTGCCTCAATATTTATATTTTGATGCCTTTGATCTCATATAGAGGTTGAAAGGATCATAAAGTTAACATTATTATTTTGTTAATTGCTTAATGTTATATTAATCATATACTTATATATAAATATTGTTTCTCATAATACTTTGAAGGCCTTGTAATAGATCAGGGAAAATTAAGAAGCATGCAATAGAAAAGGTACATGCCATAAAAGGGAAAGGTTCAGAAAGTCGCTAAGTGGAGCTAGAAATAGAAGCTAATATTTCTGCTTTGTAAAGTAAGTAGAATTTGAGTAGGAACTTGATGTAGGAAGAAGATTTCATCAACTGATACAAAGAGAAATGTAAATCTGGCCAAGGGCAAAAGGGTGGCAGGTAGACACAGGGCAGACCCAAAGAACAGATGGGCTGCTAGCTGGATCAGGAGGGATATTCTCTGAGACTCTTCACACAGGTCTTGTGATAGCAAGGTGAGAAAGTAAATGGAATTCTTTAGGAACTATATAGTAATGAACCTTTAGGGAAGATGCTTTTTGGCAAAGTGTCTAAAAGATTCCAGAGTCCAGAAATTAGGAGTCTCCTGTTACACCTCATCAAAAAATTGAGAGATGATAGGGACTTAAAGGGAACAGAGACATGGGGACTCATTCTGAAGACAGTATGGCAATCAAAGCTCTACGATTTATAAGAAATTGTGTGTTTTCAGCAGCCATCAATATTTCAGTCTCTGTTCTTTCTGGACTACTAATGGTTTTACCCAAAATAGAAAACACACAGGAACCTGCTATAATAGAAGCTTCTTAAAATATATACATATATGAAGGAAATCTAAATGGAGTCAACAAATATTGGAGGATACAAAGCCCTCAACTAGACATTTCTCTCCACCAAATGAAACCTCCAGTACCAGGGATAAGTCTCATGTAATACAGTTGTTGGCCAAAGGGGCCCCATAGAAATCCCTACATGGTTAAGAGATTGCCAAGACGATTGGCTGCTCTTCACAGACTGATGATAATGTCGCACTTCTGAAGACAACACCTACAGATCTCATTGAACATGGAGAAGGCAAGCTGGTGCCTAACTGAGGCTTTACCCCTATTGACTAGTATTCATGATAGTGGAAGGTACTCTGAATGAGAAATGAAGTGAAAGTTCTCTTAAGGAGAAATGTAAGCACTAACCCAGCTACATACCTTTTGATCTACAACAGTGACCTGACTGCATGGTACACTGGTATAACAGTGGCAAAGAGTTGTGGGAATAACCAACTGCTATCTGATTGGATATAAGGCCTGCCCAATGAGATGGAATGCATGCCTGACACTGCTTAAGTGGCCAAGAGCCTGAGACTTAAGAAGCCATGGGACTAACATAAAATTAATATGATTGCTCTTCTAAAGGAACATAGCAGTAAAATCACTCGTCAAACATTCTGCTACATCCATAGACCAGAGTCTCATTCAGTCATCACCTTACTCCTATTATAGATGGGAAGCAATAGGTGCCCACTACTGGACAATGAGAAGAAAGTGCAAGACTTTGGAGCACTCAGTCTTAGATGGGGTATCTTCATTCAACCCCTCTTCTCAGGACTCAAGGAACTCTGGGAAAAAAAGGCAGAGAGGTTGTAAGAACAAGAGGGATTGGATGACATCAAGGAAGCAGTGTCTTTCAGACACAACAGGACTGATACAAATACAAACCCACACTGATTGTGGCAGTAAGAACAGGGCCAACACAGGTTCGTGCTAGGCAGGGTCCCATTGTTAAGAGTGGGAAATGGACATGAGCTTCCATCCCTGAGCAAGAAGCTATCACCAATTGGTCACTGCTCACAAAGGAAAAATGAGTTTCCTCTAATGGAGTCTCTCATTGGATATTTAAAACACATTTAAGCATAGATCCCATTCCCTGCAGTAGATGACTAACACAAAATGAACTTAGTGTTATTTTTCTAGACTTTTGGCTTTATATTGCTTTGTTTGGGCGTTTTCTATCTTACCAGCCTTGTGCATGTATAATATAGTCTCCAGTCTTGTGGGTATTTATTTATTTATTTATTTATTTATTTATTTATTTATTTATGTGAGTACACTGTAGGTATACAGATGGTTGTGAGCCTTCATGTGGTTATCATGAATTGAATGGACCTCTGCTTGCTCTGGTCAACCCCACTCACTCTGGCTGGCCCTGCTAGCTCTGGTCAATGCAGCTCACTCAGTCCCTGCTCTCTCCGGCCCAAAGATTTATGTTATTATACATAAGTACACTGTAGCTGTCTTCAGACACACCAGAAGAGGGCATCCGATCCCATTATGTGTGGTTGTAAGCCACCATGTGGTTGCTGGGATTTGAACTCAGGACCTTTGGAAGAGTAGTCAGTGTTCTTACCCTCTGAGCCATCTCATCAGCCCAGTCTTGTATTTTTATGGTGGCTGTGTATATGTGGTGTGTGTGTGTGTGTGTGTGTGTGTGTGTGTGTGTGTGTGTGTGTGTGTGTGTGTGTGACTCTCTTGTGCTTTTATAAAACATTCTAGATGATCTGTTTGTTTTTGCCTATTTGTTTTCTAAAGAGAGTCACAAAAAAGTTGTAGAGTTGGATAAATTTGGAAGAGGGAAGGATCTAGGAGAGAATAAAGGATGTGAAACTGTGATCAGGGTATATTGTGTGAAACAAATTATCTTAAAGTTTAAAAGCAAGCAAACAAACAAACAAAAAACTGAGAAAAGAAACCATAACAGTACAGTACAACCAGAAGTGAAGAATGGATTTGCCATGTGGACAGCTTGACAGTACAGAGCTAGAGCTAGCCAGTGGAGCTGCTGATGGTCAGACCTAGACGTCAGTAGAATAACTTGCAGTACATGTTGCTAACACAGTGGGAAAGAGGGGGAGGCTTGAAACTACATCTAGATAGATGTCCAATTGAGGAAAGGTAGTTAATAAAATGTAAATAGTAATAAAGTAATAAATTACAGATAGAGAGAAAAGAACACACTGAATAAACACATGAAATAATAATATTGTATTGAATTTTATAAAATTCTATAAAATCATCTGGGAGAATTATAATGAAAAGAGAAACAAGGTGTCTTAGTTAAGGTTTCTCTTGATGCAAAGAAACATCATGACTATAGTAATTCTTAAGAAGGAAGACATTTAATTGGGGCTGTCTTTGAGTTCAGATGTTTAGTTCATTATCATCAGGGCAGAAAGCATGGCGGGTGTGGTGGTTTGAATATGCTTGGTGCATAGGGAGTGGTACTTTTAGGAAGGTGTGGCCTTGTTGAAGGAAGTGCGTCACTTTGGGGGTGGGCTTTGAAGCTCCACCCAATGCAGAAGAGTCAGTTTTCTCCTGGCTGCAGTCAGATCAAGATGTAGAACTCTCAGCTCCTCCTGTACCATGCCTGCCTGGAAGTTGCCATTGTCCCACCTTAATGATAATGGACTGAACCTCTGAACCTGTAAGCCAGCTCCAATTAAATGTTGTCCTTCAGAAGAGTTGCCTTGGTCATGGTGTCACTTCACAGCAAATGAAACCCTAACTAAGACAGTGGATATTCAGGCAGACATGATGCTAGAGAGATAGCTGAGAGTTCTACATCTGGATCCACCGTCAGCAGAAGTAGACTGTGAGACACTGGGCCTGACTTGAACATTTGTAACCTCAAAGCCAACCCCCCCCCCCCACACACACACACACTAGCATACTTCCTCCAACAAGGCTACATCTCCCAACTGTATTACTCCCTATGGTCTTTGGTGGCCATTTTCATTCAAACCACCATACAAGATATTGACTATATTGTAGTCTAAGCCAGGAAGCAGTGCAACCACCAAACTAGACCCACTCCATTGGGGGGGGGAGTTTATGTTAAAGAAATCAACCTCTGGGCTGCCCAAAAAGAAGACAGTAACCCACAAGAGCCCTTGCCAGTTTTATTAGAAAGGTAGTAGCAGGAAAGGGTACAAGGTGGAACATTCTTGGGGTGAGTGTGGGGACTTTGATCTGTTGGAGGCTGCGTCAGTTAATCAGGGTACAAATGCCCTTACTTGAGCTACTTTGCTATTGGGGATGGATAAGAGAAGGAGTAGCTTTCCTAGTAAAGAAAAACCCACCTTACATGATATGATTTCTGAGGAATGCTGAGCTAAGGTTTCTAGTTACCCAAAAACAGTCCTTCTGTTTACCAGGTCAGAACCCTGCCTGGGTTGAGCCTAGGCTATCTTTTAGCATATTGTCAGCAGCACTACCATATTGGGGACCTACTTTGGACTAACTTGCCTGACACAGAAAGAAAAGACAAAGTCTGAGATTTCTGTGGGCAGACAGGATATGGATCACAACTGGGTGGGTTACAATATTTTCACTCAGTAAAATCAGTATTTCGTGGGAGGGCCCATTGTCCAAAGTCTCTCCTCAGTCTTCATTCCATGTCCCTAAACGAAAACAAAGATATTGATGTAGGTAAATTACATAAATATAAAGAGATTGATATGCACTATTTAAAAAAATAATAAACTTTTTCATCATGAACTTTTTGAGAAACTATTAATGTAGTACTGTTAATGACACAAATTAGAATATCAAGTGACCACTGCCTTTGGAGAACTTTTTAAGAGCCAAAGTCAACCTGTAAGCCTTTGTAACTTCCTGGAATGCTGGGAGTTGTAGTTCTTGGAAAACAACAAAGTCAAATGGGAAATACAGTGGCTATATAGTTTTTGTCCTTAAAAACTCCTATAATATGTGATTCGTCACTACTCCATGGAATTTCAGAGAGTGGACCTGACCAGAGTATATACTGGTCAGTACTTAATGAAAGCTTGCTTCAACTTTAGCTCAAAATTGTGGCATTAGCTGCTTAATATCCTAGTAAATGAATTATGTTTATAAGACTGGGGCAGAGGCTGTGGAAGATGGGCTTAATGTACTTAAGGCTCTCAGTTCAATGTGGGGGGGGAGGGAAGGAGTGAGGAGGAAGACAGGGAGGGAGGATGGAGGGAGGGAGGGAAGGAGGAGAGAAAAGAGGAAAGAGGGAGAAAGGGAATAATGGAAGGAAGGATTGAGTGAGGAAAAAGAGATGGAGATTGGAAGGAAGAGGGGAGGGCAGAAAATGTTCACAGTGAGACATCTGGTAGGATCTTAAATAAGGTTTAGAAACTTTATATTGGTAAAGAAATAAATCAAAGATAAAAAGGAATTTCTCATCTAGGTGCACATAGCTGCACATGTGAGAAGATGACATACAACCCTTTAAAAGAGTCAGGGGTGGCTAGAGACAGAGAGACGAGGCACAAAGGAACTTTAACGGGTCTGCATGCTACATTAGCTTACATTAACACATTCTCTCACTCCTTCTTTATCAGCCAAACAATAGCCCGAGCACCTACTGCCAGGAGAGCACTTGGTGTCGGTGACATAGGAACAAATTAATTAATTGAACATTAGGTTGAATAGAACCATTAAACCCAAAGTATGACTTGGGAGTTTCCAGATCTCTCTGCTTAATGTACAGTCCTCTGCAAATGAGTTAAATAGCCTATAAGCTGGCAGTGAGTGTCCATATCCCACAACTGACTAGGTTTTAGAATGTAACCTTGGCTACATAGGGAGCTCCCAAATCCACCAGAGGTAAAAAAAAAAAGTAATAACCTAATAACTCCCTAATTAGCAGAGACCTATAAGGGAAAGGAACGAATACATTAAAATAGACCATCAGCAAAAATACTTAAACATTTTCAGACTTCTTTTGGTTAAAAGTGAACCAATGAGAGCCGGGCGTGGTGGCGCACGCCTTTAATCCCAGCACTCGGGAGGCAGAGGCAGGCAGATTTCTGAGTTCGAGGCCAGCCTGGTCTACAGAGTGAGAGTTCCAGGACAGCCAGGGCTACAGAAAAACCCTGTCTCGAAAAACCAAAAAAAAAAAAAAAAAAAAAAAAAAAAGTGAACCAATGAATTAAATGGTTAGTAAATATGTCTAGGATGCAGGGTACCAATGAAATAGCAACCCACTGTTTGTAATTCAAGCTCAACTAAAGTATCTTTGGGCACAATGATAATTTTTTATATAACAAATATCAACAAGGGATTTGTAGAGAAAAATTGCCTAGCAGCATTTTTTTAAAGAATTAATGCATATTCAATATCGATCTTGATTTGTGCATGTTAAACTGTGCCTCCTCAAGTAAAATATTCCTGAGGAAGTCAATAACATACCATAATTTCATATGACACTAATAAAATAACGCAAATGACAATTCATTTTTGTTCACTTGTCTATGACTCTAATGGATGGATAAATTTTGTTAAAAGAGGAAGCGGCCACTTGGTGCATAGTAGGCATATTTGTAAGGAGATTGTGATTGATTTTTTTTTTCTTGGTCACTTTCTTACTAGAGAAAGGGAAACAATCAATCTCTTGGAATTCTTTCCAGAAAAGTGTTTTTATAGTCGTTGAATTATGTTATGAATTCCCGAGGTCCGGAGTCACACGCACTGGTGCTTTGTCTGTTCCCTGAGAAGTAATAGAGTACGAGTGTTGCAAATAAAGTCCAACGAAACTTAAAATGTGCAAAACACATTATAATGACGTTATATGGAACACAACTAATTGTATGTACTCAAAACTATGGACCTGAGCAACACTAGCTCCGCTTTCCTGCACTCAAAGGGCGTTAATAAGGAGGAAAGAATGAGTAAGCAGGAAGATAGTTATAGGAAGTCTTAGATTCCAGGGAAAACACACAGCAAATAAGAACCATGTTCCTTCTAGGCCAGGTTTTTTTGTTTTGTTTTGTTTTGTTTTGTTTTAAATATTTTCTTCATTTACATTTCAAATGCTATCCCCAAAGTCCCCTATACCCTCCCCAACGCCCTGCTCCCCTACCCACTCACTCCCACTTCTTGGCCCTGGCTTTCCCCTGTACTGAGACATATAAAATTTGCTAGACCAAGGGGTCTGGGCCAGTTTTGCTGTTCATTTTTTTATGAGAAGTCGATGAATTAAGAACTTAACATTTCCTTGGTGAGATTTACAGTTGCTGCGTTGTAGAAGGAAACACAAGGAATCTAAAGAAAACTCAACCTAATTGTCTTAAGTGCCTTTTCCCCCTATTTGTCATTCAAATTCTACATGTGCTCTCATTCAGGTCAACTCTTTTTCAATGCTAGGAACCCACTGAGGTCACGGTAGGAACATTAACTTAAGGGGAGCACTTACAATCCAGGACTTCTTGAACAGTAAGGATTCCTCCCTTCGTGGCACACATCCTGGGAAAGTGCTCTGTGACCACTGTGGGGGTTCGGCCATGACCTGTACAGAGAGAAACCACTAAGCAGAGTGGTGGAAGGTTGGTGGCCAAAGAGCTACTTTTAGAATTGTTTGCCAACATCACAGTAGAAATTAAAAGTAAAGAAAAAACAAACAAACAAATAAAAAAAAACCCAACAAGTTCCAGACTCATCTTGCTTTAGTGAGCATTTCTAGAGGAATAACCTTTTTATCTCAAAATGAAACATCTAATCTTAAATAGTCAATAGACCTAAATGGGAAAGTCAGATGTTTTACAACATCCTAAATCGAGTAGAACAAAGTCTTTGTGAGGTTAGCCAGGCGTAGTGGTGCATGACTTTAACCTCAGCTTTCGGGAGGCAGAGGTAAGTGAATTTCTATGGGGTCAAGGCCAGCCTGATCTACATAGTGAATTCCAGGATGGCCAGAGATATACGGCGAAACCCTATCTCAAGGAAGAAAAAAAAAAAGCTAACTCAGAAGAACATCTGTGACTTCAAATCAGACTATATTTGACACTAAAAGCATGGACAATAAAAGAAAAACACAGCAAGTTGGACTTCATCAAAATTAAAATCATTTATCCTTTGAAAAGCAAAGAAAGGCACTGCTAAGTGACAGAAAAGACAAACCATAGACGTGAAGAAAATATTTAGAAAGCACACATTTGATAAAGGGCTTGTGTCTAGCGAGATAAGTCTTAAAACAATAAGAACTTATTTACTTTTTAAACAGAAATTTAAACAATCTTCAAAAAACACACATTCATCACAAGTAAGCATATGAAAAGACATCAACTATTATTCATCATGAAGTACTCAAAAGATAAAACCACAGTGAGCTACTACAGTATATGTACTAGGCTGACTAAAATGTAAGAGACTGACCAGTGCTAGGCATAGGGGTGCTAAGGTGGACTTCCAGCCCTTGGGAGATAAAGATAGGAGAATCAGTTCCAGGGTAGCCTGAGCTACAAAAAAACTTGTTTTATAGAACCAAGTGAATAAATACACACAACGCAAGCATGGGGAATAAACAGACCTTTCGGACACTGATGGAGGAGGAGGAAAATGGTCCAATCACTTCAGAAAACATTCATTTATTTTATTTATTTTTACTCATTCACTTCACATCCCACTCACTGCTCTTCTCCTGGTCATCCCCTCCCACAATCCTTCACCCCCAAGCCCCGCCCTGCTTCCCCTTCTCTTCTGAACAAGTGAGGACCCCCTCTGAGTATCCCCTTACCCTAGTCTATCAAGACTCTGCAAGACCAGGCACATCTTCTCCCACTGAGGCCAGACAATGCAGCCCAGACAGAAGAACATATCCCACCTACAGACAAAAGCTTTTGGAATAATTCTCACTCCAGATGTTCAGGATCAACATCTGCTACATATGTGTAGGGAGGCCTAGGCCCAGCCTGTGTCTCTTCTTTGGTTTGTGGCTCAGACTCTGAGAGAGCCAAAGATCCAGGTTAGTTGACTCTGTTGGTTTTCCTGTGGAGTTCCTATCCCCTTTTAGGGCCCACAGTCCTTCTTCCTATTTTTCTATAAGAGTCCCCAAGCTCCATCCACTGTTTGGCTGTGGGTGTCTGCATCTGTCTGAATCAACTGCTGGGTGGATCCTCTCAGAGGACAGCTATGCTAGACCCCTGTCTGCAAGCATAACAGAATAACATTAATAGTTTCAGGGATTGGTGCTTGCCCATGGGATGGGTCTCAAGTTGGGCCAGTTATTGGTTGCAGTCCCTCAATCTTTGCTCCATCCCCTATCCCTGCATTTCTGGTAGACAGGATATATTTGGGGTCCAATTTTTGTGGGTGGGATGGTATCCCTATCACTCCACTAGGGTTGCTGAACAGGCAGTTTTTTTAACGAGTTATATCATGGCCATATGATCCAGCCATTACATTTGTTTGTTTGTTTTCCTCCTCCTCCTCCTCCTCCTCCTCCTCCTCCTCCTCCTCCTCCTCCTTGTTTTGTTTCATTTTTGTCTCACTATGTAACACTGGCTCTTCTAGAACTCACTATGTAGAGCAGACTGGCCTTGAACTCAAGAGATCTGCCTGCCTCTGCCTACCAAGTGCTGAGACTAAAGGCAAGTGCCACCATACCTACCCCAGCCATTGCATTTCTTGATATCAATCTAAAAGAAAGAAAAGCCTGTGTCTCCAGAAAACCTTGTCTATGACAGTCCTTGGTAGCTTTCCTTATAGAGGCCAAAACTCAAAGTCCTTCAGTTGACTGCCAGTCGAAACAGAAAGACATTCACAACACTTGCAACAAAACAATATCGTTCACACAAATAGGCTTCAAAGATACGAATACTTAGTAAGAGATATACAAGAGAGAGAACAGGGTATTCAATGTATTTATGTGCCTGTAGAAAATTCATCCCATCTTCAGTGACAGCTCAGTGGTAGCTTGGCGGGACAAGGTGGGTGCAGGATGAGAGTCTGAGGAGGAAGAAAGATGGCAAGATTCAGAAAGAGGGCATTCAAATATATGGGCATGACTGATGCAGTCAGTGGTGGAGACTTCCGGGACCAGAACTTTTCAAGCAGTGTAGATTAAACATACATAGTTTTTTCTTATGTCAATCACGCACTTATAAAACTGTGTTTTTATAAAAGGATTTTTATGGCTTGAATAGGAGGTACTCCATTTCAAAAAGATTATGGAATTAAAGCTTAGTTCTCAGCGGGTTATGCTCTTGGGTAACTGGTGTGAGGACATTAACACCCCATTGATGACTTTATTCCTGGGGACCTATAAACAGATGAAGCCTTATTGGAGGTTGGGCGTCATTGAGAGAGTGATATTTGAAAAGTGTATCTTGTTCCTGGACTCTGCCCCTCTACATTTCTCTACTTCTCAGACTCCATGTGATAAACAGGTTTTTATTCTACCACACACTTCCTACCAGGATGTTCTTCAACACAAGTTCACAACCATGGTCAGAAACATCCGCTGAGAAAGCCTCAGGGCAGTAAGACAACAATCTGTAGTAGGGAGCTTGAGAAGCTGATAGCTCTGGCTTTCTGTACAGTGTTCTGATCCTCATAGATTAGCAGGTGACTCAATGTGCACTCAGAGAACAAATCCCTTATTCATCCCATGAATACTAGAGTCCTTTACAATACTCGAGGACTAGTATGAACTGCTGTGGATAGTTGTAAACTGGGAAAAAGGCTGGACTGTCCACTAGGCGTAGTAATGAAATGGACTTTAACAGAGCTTCACATAGAAGGCTATCAGATTCAGAAGGAAAGACAGCACAACGGACCGGAAGTGATACCCAGCAGTTGCTCTTAACTAAGAAAAGACGCTAGTGTGCTGGCACCGGCTTACAATCTCAGCACCCAGAAGACTCAGGATGATCGGAGGACAGACTTGGGCTACATGGTGAGTTCAAGGCCAACCTGAGCTACATGCATGGTAAGATCATTCACTATCTTAAAAGAAGTGAGAGAGACAAAGAGAAAGAAGAAGATAGAGAAGCAAGGGGGTTGAACACGTTGTGAAGCGAGGGAAACAGGGGCTGAGAAGGGAAAGAAGGATGAATGGACTATAGAGCTTACCAGATAAAATTTTGAGAGAACACTTCAAAATGTTCAAATCCATAACGGACACCTTATTCTTCTCCCAAGCCCACTCCTCCGGTAGACTTCTCAGAGCTGCACACGGCAATTGCAATTTTCAGTTTCTCAGAGAACCAAACTTGGGGTTGTTCTTGACTTGGGTCGGGGTGTGGAAGGAGGATATGCAACTCGTGACAACAGGAATGTTTTGGCAGCTAGTGAGGACCATCCTGTTGTCACTGGGTCCCTGGGACAGGCGGTAGAGATACCTGGTTGCTAACAGTTCTCTCTACTGAAACATTTTCTACAAATAACCCACATGGTGAATTCCTTCATTATCTTTCGGTCACAGCCATGCACCACCTATTCCTCCAAACACTCCGCATGAAGCTTCAGCTTGCCTTTTCCCAACACAGGCACCTTGGTCATCCTTGGGCCTCTTTGCCCTGCCCTTTCCTCACACCATTTATCGCTTTCTAACACACACCAAATTATTTATCGGTGACGTCGATAGCTAGCCATCTTTTGCCACCAACACATAAGCTTTAAGAGGGTAGAAATTTTGTTCCTTCCATTGATATATTCCTACATGAAGTTACTGTTTTATCATAAAAATTCACTCTTTTCTTCAGTGAAGAAAAAGCTCATTAGAATGAAATTTACAAAAAGGAGCCACATTAATTGCAAATACCAAGCATTGGTTATCACGGGAACACTCAGAGCATGAAGGTAGGTCATAAAGGTACATTAAGGCCTAAGAGGCCCTTCCAACCTCTGTGAATGAATAAATGAATGAATGTCAGAGAGGGACAAACCACCAATAAGATGATTGTGACTACATAAGATTACTCTCACAGTCTAGACATCCCCAACTTGCAGTGTCCACTAAAATAGAATCTTTTGCACCATCACAAACCCAATCCTTCCCAAAGACAATAGAAAATGGAATTGTGAGCTGGGCAGTGGTGGCACCCACCTTCAATCCCAGCACCTGGGAGGCAGAGGCAGGCAGATTTCTGAGTTCGTGGCCAGGCTAGTCTACAGAGTGAGTTCCAGGACAGCCAGGGCTACACAGAGAAACCCTGTCTCAAAAAACCAAAATGAGGAGGAGGAGGAAGAAGGGGAGGAGGAGGAGGAGGAAGAAGGAAGAAGGAAGGAAAAGGAAGAAGAAGAAGAAGAAGAAGAAGAAGAAGAAGAAGAAGAAGAAGAAGAAGAAGAAGAAGAAGAAGAAGAAGAAGAAGAAGAAGAAGAAGAAAATGAAATTGCTTTAACAGAGACCCAATCAGTTGCCTGGATCTAAATCAATTTCTACCAACAGTTAAAGGACATTGAGCAAATTACTTAGCCTTTGTGTCCTCTGGAATTGAATTCTTTTCAGATTTCAAGAATTCTAATAAGCAAAATTCCCAAACAGCACCTTGGCATAGTAAGGATTGTATAAATGTTTCATAATCTTATTTATTAGGCGGTGATCATCAGCAAAGGTTTTGATTCCTCAACATTTTCTTCCATGAGCAGCATTTAAGTTAATCATGTCTATAATTCTCTCATACATCAGAGGCTTTTTAATACTAAAGAACCTAAATACTTCAAAGATACTGTTACAAAGGTACAATTTCATCTTCCCCAACTAGTTTTAAATTTTATATATAGAGCAAACCTCTATTCCTAAAATATTTGTGGAAATTTTCATTTATTTTAAACTTGTAAAACTTAAAGACATTATCATCAGAATGAACATTTTAAATAATAAATGCTCAATTGTGTTTTACCTTTAATTTCTTCTGTCTCAGGTTTCCAGAAATTCCGATCTAGCTGAGTAATATTCATTAAAGGGCTCACTGCTTGTTTTATTATTTATCGTTTAGATGTCTTTCCATTCAAACAAAGAGGCAGATTGTCTCCAGGCTGAGGCACCTGGTAAGTGCGTGAAGTACAAAGACCATGATTCAAAAGTCTGCAATGCAGTCAACAAGCAATTACTTTTGCGTGTGATAGGAGACTGTCAGCTTCAAACACAAGACGTTCTTTGAGAAGATTAGTCCAAATTACATTTTATTACCTTGGCCCACTTGAATGCCCTAAACTTCATCTACTTCTTATTCTAATGGAATTCCAACTGGGACATTAATATATTGTTTATGACATGTTTGGAGTTCTTGTGCTATCAGCCTGCATTCATTGAAAGAAGCTTCAAACGGTATCAGATAACAGGGGGCTGGATGTTGGATGTTGTACAGCACATGGGATTTTATCATCTTGTTGAACCAGTGGCAGTGATTAAATTAAACTGTCTGAACAAAGCTTTCGAATGTCAGGCTGTTGAACAGCAGGATGAAAGACTGACACACCTCAAAGATCAGAGGACAGGACAGGAGAGAGGGATAGGAAAACACAGAAGGAGGGCTAGCTCACTAACGTGTTATTTACAGCACTCAGAAGGAAAAGCAAAAGTCAGGAGCAAGGGCCATTTTACTGTAGCTTGAAACTTCTTGGCATTATTCTTTTGCACCCACCAAATAGAGCTGCTCATATCGTTTTCTCAGTTATATTCTTATTTTAACCTGGAGCCCTGGTTGAAGGCACAGGTAGCTTTTACTTTTACGTTTCTCGATGTGATAGGCTTTTAAAATTCGTTTAATTCTAATGCTTCTCTAATTATTTCCAAATGGGAAACTTAAAGCAAACTTCCAAGGAAATTAAGGTTTTTCCATAGCTGACAAGTATAATGTTTACTTGGAGGCAAAACACAAAGTTTGGGGATTTTTCTTTTTTTCTTAGTTTGTTTTCTTTTGTTTTGTTTTGTTTTTTCAAGAAAAAAAAACACTTAATGTGGTTGGACAAAACTAAAATTATTTTTATAAATTACAACATTGTTGATATTTGAATTGTCTCAAGTTAACTGAAAGTAGAAAAGTTACCAAAATGTACCCAAGTGCATCAGGGGAGAAATTGAGTTTTATAAGGGTCCATATGTTTCCCATCCATAAGATCTTTAAAGCAATAAACTCCTTCAACATGTATTTATTATTATCTTTGCTAGTAAAAGAAAAAAAAAGAGGTTTTGTTAGCATTAGGAAAAATGTTACTTCCTCTCAAACAAAATAAAACTGGGAATTTCTCCAGAAAAAGCAAACTGAGTTGTAGTGCCATTTCCATCACAAAGTCCACATAGCTCAGTTCCGTGTTATTAGCTAGATTGCTGGTTCCCTTCCTACTTATAACCCCAAGCCAACTGTTCAGAGAGATTTTTAAAACTTTGATCTCTCGTGGCAGTTACGAAGGGTAGGCTTTCAGCTGCCATTGTTCCTTGAAAATTCATCAGTTTCTATTTTCCACTCCAATTTTGATTGGTAGGACTTTTAGAGTTATAAATAATGCATACTTTGAAATAAATGCTACTCTTAATAATGCAGCTTCATAATTTAGCTTTGCATTTTAGTTTATCAAGAAAGATGACAGACTTTCATAGAGATTCAGAGTTCAGTGACAATCACTGTATTTTTTTTTTGTTATGAATGTTTTTGCTGGATATGATGGCTCATGTCTATAATCCCAAACCATGGGAAGTAGAGACAGAAGGAGCAAGAGTTCAAAGCCTTTCATTTCAGTTGACATGCAAGTTCAAAGCTAGCCTATGCCTAGACCTCATCTCCAAAAGGGGATGGGAGGTGGGGGACACAGAAAAAAATAGAAGCAAGGATTGGCCAAGCATGTAGTATATATCTGTCTGTCACTTCAAGCTCAGCACACAGATGTAGGTGAAGCAAGGCAGATTCAAGAACAACCTGTTCTACATAGTGAGTTCCATTAGTCAGGACTAGAGAGTAAGACCCTGACCAAAAAAAAAAAAAAAAGTCAACCCTGGGGGCTAGAGAGATGGTTCAGCGGTTAAGAGCACTGACTGTTCTTCCAGAGGTCCTGAGTTCAATTCCCAGCAACCACGTGGTGTCTCACAGTCATCTATAATAAGATATGATGCCCTCTTCTGGTGTGTCTGAAGACAGCTACAGTGTACTCATATAAAATAAATAAATAAATCTTCTTTTAAAAAAAAGTCAGCCCATTTTCTTAGAATATTACTACTTCTCTGTGAGGACTGGGGAGGTGGTAGTGTGTAGCAATTTCCCAATTTCCTCTCATAAAAAATATTCCATATTTCTTCTTTGGTGGGAACTCATTAAAACCTAGAAGGTTCTAAAAGGAGACAAAAATATTTCATTTTATAAATAACAATCATAATCACCTTAAAGCTCAGGAACAAAAGAACTCAAAAGTTCTAGGAAGTTCTTGAAACTGACCAGATGCACCAGGATGCAACAGGCAACTCACTCTAGAACTATGTATAAACAGTAAAGACTACTGAGACACACACTCAGACCAGACACGCTGCCTGAAGGAAGCTCAGACCAACAGGGTTAAGGGAAAGAGACATAGCCAAGCTTCCTGCACATTGTGTAGAAAGCTCTAGGTCTCCAGACATTCTAAATGTAATGTATGAAACATAAGCTAAACAAATGAGGGTAATCGGGGTTCTCTACAAAGGGACATAGCAACCATGGACTTTGTATCTTCACGGTATGTATTCTTGGTTATATAATTGAGTGATTATTGTAGGACTTTTGGTGGATCCCACCAGTGGGGCCAGTACAACATGGAGACTTTTACATAGTTTAAAGTTAGGTCTCTTGCTGGGACAGTCTCCCAGATGCTCTGTTTGCCACGTGACTAGATAGCTCCATAATTCCCTGCTCTGGTCTGGTCCTTGTCTCTTCCCTCCTTGTCCCTTTTTGATTCTGCTATGGCTGTTGGCTTTACTCTTTCTGCCAAGAAGGTCTGCCCTCATGTTCCTGCCCCAGGGATTGCTTGTCAGCTGTAGCCTCCCTCAGCCTTGAAGCAGGCTGATCCAGACTTTGACCTTGCTGCCACTAAGAAAGAGATTACCTGACCTTGATGGCTATTTGCTCTATTTGCTCTTCTCCAAGACTCTGCTTCCTACTGAAAGGTCTTTGAGACATTCTGGAGACACACCCTGTAGATTACCTCTGGGCTGGCTCCAGGCACCAAGAATGGGCTGACGGAGGATGGGCCTACCCTCTTTATAAGCACAGACTCTCAGTAAACTTCAAGGGCCTTGAACAGAAACCTGTCTTGGCCTCCATTATTTCTCTCGATGTTTCCTTCCATACAGCTCCAGCCTCCCACTCAGAAACCCAGTTAGTGTGGCCTCAGGCAGCTTACAATGAGCTCTTTATTACAACCAACCAGCAATGAGAAAGCACTGAACATCTTACACTGCCTTTAGCAAGTGAGGAATGACAAACATTTACAGTACAGAAAACTCAGTGATGAGCCACAGAAATGACAATACCAAAATCCCACCAGCACTTAGCTCTCTGCTGGTACAGAATTAACCATTGAAAATACAGAGGGTTTCTTTTCTTAGTTATACAGAATCATTTGAGTTCCATGCTTCTTATAATTAGGAAACTCAACCAAGAAGTTGATGTAGGTTTAAATAACACAAGAAATAAGAGTTACATAAATATAAATATTCATATTTCCAAATACAATAAACTTTTTCATTTCTTTCTGTTCATTGTAAAAGTCATTCATAAATTAGTAAATCAAATTTCAGTGAATCCATAAAAGCCAAAAAAAAAAATTACTGTCTTACCTGTTGGCAAAAAGCAAAATAAAATTTAAAATAAATAATCTCTAAACAGAGAAAAGCTCAACTAAATGTATTAACAATTTCACTAAACTTTGAAAATAATTTAATACCAATAGTTCTTAAACTATTCCACAAAATATTAAGAGAAAAAATGTTTCAAAACTCACTCGGGAACCAAATATTATCCCCTAATATAAAGTCTTATAAGAATATAATAAAAAATTAAACTATTTGGTGAGCATAAACAAACATCTTCTGTGAAATATTTTCCAACTGAATTCATTAACACATTCAAAATGCCACACATGGGACCCTGTGGTTGAAAACTCTTTCTACTCTTCCAGAGGATCACAGATCTGATCCTAGAACCAACATTACTTGGCTTACAACTGCTTAATGCCTAAAACTATAGCTCCAGGGATCCTGACACCTATTTCTGGACTCCATTGGCACCTGAGCATATGAGGCATACATGTAAATAAAAATAATTTTTTTCAGGTAATTTCTGAAAGCTTTTAATGTATTCCCTCCCAAACGAACAACTGCAATCAAAGGGGTTGAAAGGTCAAGATTTTATTGTCTTCATAACAAAATCTGCTTAGAACTGGATCACTTGGCCCTTTCTCTTCTTGTCGCCTCCCAATTCAAAATGCTTGCATCTCTTAATAGCCAGCATCCTCTTAGATCTGCAGTTGGGCTCAACGCACTCCAGTCTCAGCACAATCTTCTTTGTAGTTTTAGCCTTTTTGCGGAAAATAGGCTTAGTCTGCCCACCATAGCTACTCTGTTTCCTGTCATAGCGCTGCTTTCCCTGGGCATACAAAGAGTCCTTGCCCTTCTTGTACTGTGTCACCTTGTGGGGTTGGTGCTTCCCACATTTCTTGCAGAATGTCCGGCGAATTTTAGGCACGTTCACCATGTTCGCAGGAGCGCTAGCAGCTCAGAAAGAGAGAGGCTAGAGCCGTAACCAAAAATAATTTTTAAATATAGTTTTTAAAAGAGCATATATCATGGTCAAGTTTTGTTTTACTCAAGAGCTGCAAGTATGGTTCAACATCCAAAATAATCGATGCACTATAGCACAAAAATAGGATCAGTGAAAAACATGATCTTCTCAGTAGATCTGATCAAAGCCTGTGATAAAACTCAACACTGAAACTAGGTATGGTGGCTCAGACCTTTAACCCCTGCACTTAGGAGGCAGAGGCAAGCAGTTCTCTTGAGTTTGAGGCTGACCTGGTCTACAGAGTGAGTTCCAGGAAAGCCAGTGCTACACAGGAAAAGCTTGTCTTAAAAGAAAAAAAAAGAAAAGAAAAGAAGAGAAGAGAAGAGAAGAGAAGAGAAGAGAAGAGAAGAGAAGAGAAGAGAAGAGAAGAGAAGAGAAGAGAAGAGAAGAGAAAAGAAAAGGAGGGAGAGAGAGAGAGAGAGAACTACTCATTGATTTATCCCAATGCACAACTCCAGCAGGCATTCCCTGGGAATCCCCCAGGCAAGCCTGAGAGACGCAGGCAGGTCAGCAAAGCAGGTATGTGAGCTTCAGACCCCCAGTCCCCCTTCTCTCTTCCAAGTCTAAGCCCCTAGTCTCACCACCAGCTCTAAGCAGACCAGCTGCTGTGTTCTCTTCTCACTATCTGCCTCGATTTCCACAGGAATAAGTGGGTCCTGAGAAAGAGTACCCTTCTTTCCTCTCTCCTATGGATTCCCTCAGTCCCCTGACCCTTCACTTTTAGCCCCTTTCCATCACTAAATGTCAGTTCCCAATATCAAGAAACACATTCAAACTCTACTGACTATATCTGTAAAGATCTCAGAAGCATCCCATACCAAGCAACCCATAGTCACCACACTCTCCAAAGAACCAGAAAAGGCAACAGAAGCCAAGGAACATGGCTTATGAACATGTTAGAGGTCCTTAAAGAGGAAATCCTTTAATGAAATCTGGAAAACAAAGATAATGGAATAAATTAGATAAAACAGTTCAAGACATGACTGTGGAAATAGAATCAATAAAGAAAACCCAAACTGGGGGAAATCTGGAAATTAAAAATTTAGGAACGTAAAGAGGAACTTCAGAGGCAAGCCTCACTAGTAGAATACAAGAGATAGAAAAAAAGAATCTGGGGGCTGGTGAAATGGCTCAGTGGGTAAGAGCACCCGACTGCTCTTCCGAAGGTCCGAAGTTCAAATCCCAGCAACCACATGGTGGCTCACAACCATCTGTAACATGACCTGACGCCCTCTTCTGGAGTGTCTGAAGACAGCTACAGTGTACTTACATATAATAAATAAATAAATCTAAAAAAAAAAAAAATTAAAAAAAAAAAGAAAAAAAGAATCTCCGGCATAGAAAACACAATAGAAGAAATGAATACCCTAGTCAAAGAGAAAATGTTAAATCTAAAAATATCCCGACACAAACCTCACATCCAGGAAACCTGAGACACTACAAAAAGACTGAATCTAAGAATAACAAGAATAGAGGAAGGAGAAAAGTATCAAGGTCAAAGGCACAGAAAATATTTTCAACAATATCATAGAAGAAAATTTCTCTAACTTGAGAGGAAATACTTATTTAGGTACAAGAAGCATACAGAATACCAAAAAGACTGGACCAGAAAAGAAAGTCTCCTTGGTACATAATAATCAAAACACTAGATATACAGAATAAAAAAAAATATTAAAAGCTTCAAGGGAAAAAGACCAAGTAACATAGAAAGTCATACTTCTTAGATTAACACCTGACTTCTCAGTGGAGACTCTAAAAGCCAGAAGAGCCTGGACAAATACTATATAGACTCTAAAAGACTACAGATGCCAGCCAAGACTACTAGATCCAGGAAAACTTCCAGTCACCATAGATGGAGAAAAGAAGACATTCCATGATAAAGCCAAATTTAAACACTATCTTTCTACAAATCCAGCCCTAAAGAAGGTGCTGGAAGGAAAACACCAATCTAAAGTTAATGACACCCATGAAAACACAGAAAGTAAATTATCCCACTGTAACAAAACAAAATGAAGGTGAAGTACATCCACCAACAACAACAACAAAATAACAGGGTTCTATTGCTGTGAAGAGACATCACGACAAAGTTAACTCTTCTAAAGGAAAACATTTTCTTGGAGTTGGCTTACAGTGTCAGAGCTGGAGATGAACAGCAATAGGAAGCTTACAATCGCATGGCAACTGAACAGCTCCTCCTGGATGAAGAATGAATCAAGACAGAAACAAACAATGAAATTAATTATTTTCTAGAACTCAATAACAATGAGTACACAATATACTCAAACTTGTGGGACACAGAAAACAGTGTAGAGGGAAGTTCATAGCACTGAGCCTACATGTAGAAAGAAAAATGGAGGAATCCCATACAGCAACTTAACAGCACACCTGAGAGCACCAGAACAAAAAAAAAGTAATCACACCCAAGAGGAGGGGCAGCAAGAAATAGTCAAAGTGGGGGCTAAAAACAATACAATAGAAACAAAGAGCAACACAAAGAACCAATGACACAAGAGGTAGTTCTTTGAGAAAATTAACAAGCTAGATAAACCCTTATCTGAACTAAAAGACAGAGAGAGCATGTCTAAATTAAAAAATAAGAAATGAAAAGAACATATAGCCAATGCAGACAGACACCAATGAAATCCAGAGACTCTTAAGAAAATTCTTTAAAAACCTGTATTCACCAGATTGAAAAAAAAGGCTTTAAAAAAGGATAATTTTCTCAATAGATACCACTTACCAAAGTTAAATTAAAATTAAGATCAGATTAATAGTTTAAATAAACCTATAACCCCTAGTGAAACAAAAATAGTCATTAAAAAGTCTCTATATATCAGGCTGGCCTTGAACTCAGAAACTCCCTTCGGGCTTTTGCCCCTGGCCAGATGGTTTTAGTACAGAATTCTACCAGACTTCCATAAAAGCTAACACCAATACTCCTCAAATTATTCCAAAAATAGAAACAGAAAGAACATTGCCAAACTTATTTTATGAGGCTACAATCACTCTGATACCCAAACCACCTAAAGATTCAACAAAAAAGAGAATTATAGACAAATTTCCCTTATGACCATACATGCAAAAGTAATAAAATATTTGCAAACCAAATCCAAGAATGCACCAAAAAGATCATACACCAAAATCAAGTATCTCAGAGATGCAGGGATGGTTCAATATACAAAAATCAGTAAATCTCATTAATTGAAAAAAAAAAGTCTTTGACAAAATCCAACACCCTTCATTTCACTATTAAAGTCCAGAGATATTAAGAATACAAGGGTGATAACTAAACATTAAAAAAGGCAATTTATACCAAGTCTATAGCCAACATCAACTTAACTTGAGAGAAGTTCAAAACAATTCCACTAAAATCAAGAACAAGACAAGGCTGTCTATTCTTTCCATAGCTACTCAATATAATACTTGAAGTTCTAGCTAGATTAATAAGACAACTGAAGGAGATCAAGGGAATACAAATTGGAAAGGAAGAAGTCAAAGTATTGTTAATTGCAGATAATGTGATAGATATATGTACCCTAAAATTCCACCAGCGAACTGCTACAGCTGATAAACACTTTCAGTGAAGTTGCTGGACACAAGATTAACAAAAAAAACAAAAAAACAAAAAAAAAACAGCATTCATCCTATATACAGATGACAACAAAGATGAGAAAGAAATCAAGAAAACAGCTAGTCACACGCCTTTAATCCCAGCACTTTGGAGGCAGAGGTAGATGAATCTCTGAGTTCAAGGCCAGCCTGATATACAGAGAAAGTTCCATGATAGCCAGAGCTGCATAGGAAAACTGTCTCAAACAAAACATAAATAAGTAAGTAAATAAATAAATAAATATCAAACAAGTAAATAAATAAATCAGGGAAGCGACACCTTTTACAATAGCTTTAAATAATATAAAATATTTTGATATAACTCTAACCAAGCAACCAAAAGAGTTGTGTAATAAAATTTTCAAATCTTTGAAGAAGGAAATTGAGGATGATATCAGACGATGGAAAGCTCTTCCAAGCTCATGGATGAATAGGATTAACATAGTAAAATTGGTCATCCTACCAAAAACAATTTACAGATTCAATTCAATCCCCATCAAAATGCCAACACTATTCTTAACACACCTGGAACCAATGCTCAACTTCCTATGGAAAAACAAAATAAAAAACAAATAAAGCAGAATACTAAAACAATACTGGAAAAAAAAATCTGGTGGAGGTATTGCCATCCCTGACTTCAAATTGTACTCCTTAGATATAGTAATAAAAACAGCATGATATTGGCATACCAATAACTTTTAAAAATCAGAGTATTGGCCCAAAACCAGACACATCAATCAATAGAATGAAATTGAAGACCTCAACATAAATCTCACATCTATGAAAAACTTTTGATAAAGAAGTCTTAAATGCCTACTGTGGAAAAAAGACAGAATCTTCAACAAATGGTGCTACTCAAACTGGACAGCTTCATGCAAAATAATCCAAATAAATCCATACTTATCACCCTGCACAAAACTCAACTTCAAGTGGATCAAAGACCTCAGCATATAACCAGATACACTGGCCAAGACAGAAAAGAAAATGGGGAATCGCCGTGAATGCATTGGCACCAGAGACAATTTCCTGAACAGAACACTTGAAGCTGAGGCACTAAGACCAACAATTAACAAATAGTACTCCATGAATCTGAAAAGCTTCTGTAAGGCAAAGAATGCTGAAATTTAGAAAAAGTAGCAGCCTACAGGATGGAAAAATATCTTCACTAACTACACATCTTATAGAGGGATGATATCCAAAATGTATAAACACCTCAAAAAATAGATATCAAGAAAACAACTAAAAATGAGTTACAGTTCTAAACAGACAATTCTCATGAGGAAACTCAAATGGCTGAGAAACATTTAAAGAAATGTTCGAATCATTAGTCATCAAGGAAATGCAAATTAAAATTACTTTGAGATTACATCTGACATCCATCAGAATAGCTAAGATGATTCAGACAAATGACAGCCCATGCTGATGAGGATGTGGAGTAAGGGGAGCACTCCTCCATTGCTGGTGGGAGTGTAAACTTGTACAGCCACTATGGAAATAAGTGTCGTGCTCCTCAGGAAGATGGGACTTGATCTACCTCAAGATCCAGCTATATCACTTGTACTGGCCAGTTTTATGTCAACTTATACAAGCTAGAGTCATCAGGCACGAGGGGATCTCAACTGACAAAATGCCTTCATAAGATCAGGTTGTAGACAAACTTGTAAGACATTTTTTTAATTGATGATTTGGGGGGAGGTCTGAGCCCCTTAGGGGTGGTTTCATCCATGGGCTAGTGGTCCTGACTTCTATAAGAAAGCAGGTTGGGCAAGCGAAGAGGAATAAGTTAGTAGGCAACACTACTTCATGGCCTCCTGCCTCCAGGTTCCTGCCCTGCTTGAGTACCTGCCCCCACTGCTTTTAATAACGTGCTGTTATGTGGAACTGTGAGGAAAGCAAAGCCTACCTTCCCCAAGTTGCTTTTGGTCATGGTGTTTCATCACAGCAATAGTAACCCTAACTAAGATAGCACTCTTACACATATACCCAAAGGTCACTTCATCTACCAGAGGCAGTCACTTAACAATGTCCATTGCTGTTTTACTCATAATAACCATGAGCTGAAAACAACCTAGATGTCCATCAACAAATGAATGGATAAAGAAAAGGTGGTACATTTAGACAATGGAATGTACCTCTTTCATTTTTTTTAAAAGCGAAATCATGTAAATTACAGGTAAATGGATAGAACTAGAAAGAAAAAAACACCCTGAGCCAGGCAACCCAGACCCAGAAAGACAAATATGATATGTATTTGCTTATATGTGGATATTAGCTGTTAAGTCAATAGTAACCAAGTTACAAACCATAGAACCACAGAGGTTAGGTATAGGGTAAGAGACTGGGTCAGGGGACAGATAGATTTCCCTAGAATCAATAGCGATGGGTGTCCTGAAATGGGACGATCAAGTGGGGTTGAGGAGGGAAGAGGGAATGATGTGGGAATACAGGGAGAGACTGCTAAAATTAAGGGTCATTTGAAGGTAGTATAAAAAACTAACGCAGTACAGTAGAAGCTTCCTAAAATGTATACATATATGAAGATCTAAATGAAATCACCAAAAAAAAGAGAGAGACAGGGCCCATCTGAACATCTCTTGTCACCAAATGAAGCTTCCAGTCTCAGAATTGGGTTACATATATTGAGTTGTTGGTCAAATGGTCCCATGGGAATCCCCAAACAACTCAGGCTGTTGCCAAAACTATATAGAGCTTGCTCTTCACGAACTGAGAGCAGCACACCATTGCTGAAGACAGTCCCTACACAACTTCACTGAACATGGAGAAGTCGAGCTGGTGCCCATATAGAGCCTTCATCCCTATGTGCTAGTGTTTTGGGGAACTGAAAGGTACTCTGCAGCTACCAAAGAAGAAATATAAGCACCAAGCCAGCCACAAACCCTTTGATATATGAGAGTATCCTGCCTGCAAGATATGCTGGTATAATGGTGGCACAAGCCTTGCTTGAGTAACCAAGCAATATCTGATTTGACTTACAGCCCACTCCATGAGTTGGAACCCACACCTGACATTGCTTGGTGACCAAGAACTAGATAGCCCAGGGACCTAGGGTAAAACCAAATACTACTGCTCTAAAATAAAGACTAGATAGCCCAGGGACCTAGGGTAAAACCAAATACTACTGCTCTAAAAAGAGAGAGAGAAAGACACTCGAAAACAGGAAGACCATCATCACCTTGTGGATTAAGAAAATTAAATATTGTAAGAATGATTGTATGTCTAAAATGAACTATGAGTTCAATTCCCATCAAAATACCAATAACCTTATTTGCAGGAAAAAAAAAGTTAATATTGGATGCATAAATACTGCGTCACAATATCTGATCTCAAATTATACTACAGAACCAAAGGAAGAAAACCATCATGGTACTGCCATAAAAACAGACTCAGGGAGCAACGGACTAGAGTAGACAACCCATCTCAAAACCCACACAGATACAGTCCAAAGCATGTATTGGCTAAAAATGGCCTCTTTGACAACTCGTGCTATGGAAACTAGATCTGCATGTGTAACCTTTACCCTGACCACAAACTGCTCTCAGTGGGATAAAGGCCTCAATGTAAAACCTCACCTTTGAAACTGTGAGACGAAAACACCAGGGAAACATTTTAATGTATAGGCACGGGCACTAACTTTGTGAGTAAGATTCCAATAGTTCAAGAAAAAAATAACAAAAGTGACCCCACGGATTGCATCAAACCCAAATGCCAAGGGCAAAGGGAAACACACAGTGACAGCTTTTAGAATGAAATTAAAATCTTTCCCAGGAATTCTCCCAACAAAGGATTAATATGTGGAGTATATAAAACACTTAAAGCTCACACATGCACACACGCACCCACGGACCCACACACCCACGCACCCACGCACCCACAAGTTAGCCAGTCACACGGTAAGTTAACTAAGCAGCCACTTCACAAAGGAAGCACAAGTAGCCAATAAGTATGCAGAAAGAAAAATGTTTGACACCTTTAGCTGCCAGGAAAATGCAAATCCAATCTACATTGATGTTTCATCTCACAGCAGTCAGATAGCGATCAAGAACACGAAGGCAGGGCTGGGGACTTGTCTTAGCTATTAAAGTGCCTGCTGCACATGGATGAAGACTTGGCTTCAGATTCCCAGTACAGACATAAAAGCTGGGCAGAGAAACCTGCATCTCTAAACCCTTGCTGGAATCAGGGGTGGGAGGGAAGCAGAGATAGACAGATCTCAGTGACCTGCTGGCCAGACAACCAGCCCCATTGATAAACATCAGGTACAATGAGAAATCTGTCTCCAAATAGAGGGTGAGAGAGACACCTGATCTTAACCTGCCCTCTTCACACATATGTGTATAGGCATGAACTCTCACACATAAGTTCACACACAGGTATACATCCCCTCTACTCTACCTCTCGCAAAAATAAAATAAACAAAAGCTATCATGTGAATGGAAAGAAAGCCTTACCGACTGTTGGTGGGAATGTAATGTAGTAGTCCACTCACTATGGACATCAGGATGGAGCTCTCTCAAAGGTAGAACTTCTGTATGACCCAGCTATTCCACGCTTCAGGGTATAACCAAAGAAAACAAAGCCGGCACACAATGGGCACACAATAATTAATATTTACTAACAAACGTAATAAAGAAAAGTTGCATGAGTCAGAACTCTTGAGGTACTCTAAAGTTGGAGTTTGAAAACAAAGCCATAGGAATGCCCATGACACTCAAGAAGCGCTTGCTAACAGGAGCCTGGGATAGCTGTCCCCGAGAAGCTCTGCCAAAGCCTGACCAATACAAATCAGATGCATGCAGCCAAACATTGGACTGAGCACAGGAGCCCCCAATGAAGAAGTTGGGGCAAGGACTGAAGGAGCTGAAGGGGTTTGCAGCCCCATAGGAAGAACAACATCAATCAACCAGACAACACCCCCCCAAGAGCTCCCAGGGACCAAGCCACCAACCAAAGAGTGCACATGGAGGGACACATGGGTCCAGCTGCTTATGCAGCAGAGAATGGTCTTATCTGGCATCACTGGGAGGGGGGACCCTTGGTCCTAAGGAGGCTCGATGACTCAGGATAGGGGAATGCTAGGGCACTGAGGCAGGAGTGGGTGGGCAGGTGGGGTAGCACCCTAATAGAGGCAGGGGGAGGGAATAGGGGGGTTGTGGAGGGGAACCTGGGAAGAGAGAAAACCTTGAAATGAAAATAAATAAAATAACCAATAAAAAAATTAAAAAATAAAAATGAACAACTTAAATGAGCATTCAGTCAAAGAACCCATGGAAGATCCAAAAAGGTCTGCGAACGTACAAAGGAATTCAGAGCATAAGTTCAGAAATTTAACAAATAAAACCAGGAAACTTCAGGTAAAGGCCAGAAAACAAGGCAATTTCTTAGCACATTCTTTTCTGTTTTTAAGAATGGGAAAGAATGCACAGTCAGTGACAAGTTATAAAGAAATACTCTTAAGAGAAAATCTAGAAGCCACAGAAGAAAAGAAATGGGAGACAGGGGATGAAGGGAAAGAGGAAAAAAGGGAGGGAGGGAGGGAGGGAGGGAGGGAAGGACAAGAGAGAGATACAAAGCAGGAGAGAGAGAATGACTGAATGATTGCAAATGTACTTACAACTTTTATTTAGTAAAGGCATTTCCGACTAATTTATAAACAAACTATGATCAGAGGAAATATTTATAATATGTATGAAGAAAATAAATTAAACCTAAGGAGAAATAAATACAGTCACATAGCTTTAAATATATAATCTCCCTTTGACTTAGCATTTCTAATTTTTGTGATCCATCCAGTGAGTTTTTCTAAGTATAGTCAGATGGCCATTGTAGCTAATTTATAATATAGGAAAATAGGAAGCAAATTATGTTCTTTGGTGAAAGAAAAATCATGATTTAAATATAATGAGAAATAATATATAACAATTAAAGGTTTAAAACATAAGAAGAAAGAACTTATTGTCTGGGGGGGGGTGTTGGAGAGAGAAGCAGGTTACAAAACAGTGCAGAGAGCATGGCCAAAATTATGGTTTGAGGGCACATTATTTGTGTACAGGATGGCCTGCGGAGACTGCCACTCCGCTGACAGTGGTTGTCTCTGAGGACTGGGGGTATGATCGGGCAGCTTCCATTTCCTTCCACCCAGAGCAGGCTTCTGTATTACCTGTGACTGTAAGAACCTCATGGAATGTCCCACTTCTGGGTCATTTAGTTGCTGGTGGTGAATGACTAACTAATGCCTCAATCCCCTAGGTTTCTTATAACTGAATGTTAAGTCTTGATTAGACATTCAGATGAGACATTTTTGGTAAAATATTACCAGTTTTCTCCAGAGAACAGAGTGTGGTTAGGGAGAATATACTGAAATTTACATTCCGTCATCCAGATTTCAATATTATTTGGGTTTTTACTATAAGACAGATACATAAGCAATCTTTCCTTTAAGAAACAAAGTACTAATTTGAGCTGTTATAGGAATAATTTAATTGTAGACAATCATATAGCTTTGGAGGAAAAGCTAAATCACTAAGATTTTTTCTTTTTATTAAAAAAGGGGTTATTCATGTATGTGTGTGTACACATGTGCACATGTGTATCTATGAAGACATTTGTTAAGAAAGATGACAAATGTTAGCCAGAGGTACCTTGGAGGGCAGGACTATTGATTCGCCAGAATGTCTTAGTTTTTCTTTTGTTTAATTTCTGCACTTTTCCCATGAGTGCTTGAAGCTTTGTAAGGGAGAGGAATTCATGGCCGTGTCATGAAAGTAATTATTAGATGCTGAATCGGTAACTGATCACTGTGAAGAAGAAGAATAGAAAAACGTCGTGCAAGGTCAGCAACATGGGAAGCCATGGCCAGATTCTCTAGGAAAATACCAAGTTCTGATGCTGTACATACAATGTAATTTCAAAGCTGCTCATCTTAGGAAGTGTATCTCAAGTGTGGCCTCATTAAAATGGACAATATTTTGTTCAGTTTCACCACAGCTGTGCTTAAAGAGAGCAGGCAGGGAAGTAAGTTAGTCTCACAGAACTTCACTAAATGAAAAAATATTAACTATAACCATATTTCCTTAAAACTGAAGTGAAAATCATAGCCTGCTATCATGACATAATACAAACAAATTATGTTCTTAGAGGTCAGGTGTAATGGCACATGCCTTGAATCCCAGTACTCAGTAGGCAGATTTCTGCGAGTTCAAGGCCAGCCTAGTCAACATAGCAAGTTCCAGCCCAATCAGGGTTACTTAGCAAGATCTGCCTCAGAGAGGGGGAAAAAAGTGTTCATAGGAAAGACAAAAAAAGAAAGAAACATCTAGAGTGCATAGTGTTCAAGGGCCACAAAAATACTGTAAATGACAGCATGCAAATACGTCAAGTATATATTTTACCCTTTAACTCTTTATTTTGTAGTTTTTGTTAGGAATTATTTAATAAGCAGTTCTCTGAGGCAGAGGTATTCAAAAAATCCCTACCTGGAAATTGTTCCAGCATTGAAAAAGTAAGTTGATGCAATAGACAATACATCTCCTGTGTATTTTCTTTTTTCAATTTGGAGAGCTAGGGTCTTAGAATGGATACATGAATCTTTTCTCTCTTTTTATTTCCTCTCTTTGATTTCCCTTAACAACGGTGCAAGCTTAACTGTGAAGGCTTCACATACAATTCTAAATGCAGAGAAATCCATACTAATGTGAGATTTTACAGTAGGAGTGGTGATATCAGCTAACCTCTATGCATGTGAACTCTAGAGACAGCCATACCTATCTCTGTCTCTCTACGGAGCTCCTGTAGAACCACTAAATAGGTGACATGTGATGTAAAAGATGAGTGTTTGGAAGACACCATCTAAAATTGACCTGTTTGCTGTAGTCATCGTTACTTCCATTACTAAAGATGGAAGGGCAGAACGTCCCACATGTGAGTCAGGCACTCACTCCACCAGGAGTTACATTCAGCCCCGGAGAAGAAATTCTTTACTCTCAAATCCAGATTTAACAATATGCTTAGAGAAAAGTTTACAGAGATCAAGTGCACATCCACCCCTTCTAGGGATTCCTCCGTCCCACAGTGCAACTGAGAAGCACAGAGAATGCGTTGTGCACTGCTGCCTTCTCTGTCCTTCCTGTAGTCGATGGCATAGTGATTATCACAGTCTCTCAGCTGATTGGCTGGCATATCACAGTCTCCCAGCTGATTGGCTGGCATATCACAGTCTCCCAGCTGATTGGCTGGCATATCACAGTCTCCCAGCTGATTGGCTGACATATCACAGTCTCTCAGCTGATTGGCTGGCTGGTAATCAGCTTTGGGATGAAAATGCCTGAGCAGATTGTCACTTGGCATAAAAAGAAATGAACAAGCGAATCTTGAAAATCTTATGTTAAAGGGGGGTAACATTTGAAATGTAAATAAAGGAAATTTCTAAGTAAAAAAGAAAAGGGAAAATCTTATGCTAAGGGAATAAACCAAACACAACATGACAAGTGTCACGCGACTCCACTTACTTGAAGTGTGTACAGTAGGCAAATTCAACACAGAGTAAAAGTTATCAAAAAGTAGGCGTAGGAAAAACTAGTAACTTAATATTTATGGCAATAGAGAGTATGTTGGGATGATAGTTTGGGAATTGCAGTAACTACTGTACAACATTGTGGCCATAATTAGTATCAACAAACTATATAATTAGTATCAACAAACTATATAGCAAAGGGTCAGGTTAGAGGGGCTGGGGATGTGGCACAGTTGGTAGAGTGTTTCTCTGACACTCATGAAGCCCAGGCTTCAGTCATCCACACTGTACAAACTGAGCATAAAGCGTACTCTTGTCAGTCCAGTACCAATGATGCTGAGGAGGAGACAAGAGAATCAGAAGTTCATAGTCATCCTTCGTCACACAGTGAGTTTGCAACCAGTCTGAATCCCCTAGGTCTCTGTCTCATAAACACTTTTAGAGGTTAAATGGAGTAGTTATACTTTTTAATTTCTAAATTTTTAATTAAAAAAGAAAACATAAAATTAAAACACAAGTCATTATCCACAATCACCAAATCTAAAAATCTGCTATTTGTTTTATAGCTCATTTGATGACACAATATGATCTCAAAGATCTGAAGCCATCTGTTAGAAAAGTGTGATCTAAGTTGAAACCAGTCTTCTTTAGGTAGATTCAAAGAAATGAGATTGCTGTGTTCGTTTCAGTAAGAAACTTCCCTATTGTCTTTCAAAATGTTTGTATTACTTCATATTCATGTGTCCATTTTATATGCTTACGAAGGATTTTAAAAATCGGAATATATTTAACTCAAATATTTTGCATAATTCCTAAACATAATGCTAATGTGTTTAGTAAGCAGTTTGCATAACTCTAGGACAAATTGAGATAAATGAACTTCAGAAAGCAATGGATGACGAAAATGCATAAATCAATTCGGAAGAAACTTTTTAATCATTTTAGTTTCAATGAGAAAGTTACAATATTATTAGTAGTCATTATATGAGAGATAACAACACACAAAGACAAATATTTCATCTGAGAATTTAGGAATACTTAATATGTAATTTTACCAGTGTCTACTGGAACTTACTCTTCTTACTTTGTTTTTAATGAATATATTATTTTATCACTATCCTATTCTTTCACATAAGGACCACAAGCTCTAAGACACTATTCTTTCAAATAGTCTGTAATTTGAAAAATTATCTCTTGATAAAGAGTTTGTCAAGTTCAGTGCTTAGGAGTACAAACTTCTCAAGCTGGCTTTGCATGTGTTCTAACGGCAGGTCAGTATTTACCATATTCAAATTACTTGTACACATCGTTTGTGTCTTTCACAATATGTGTATTACTATATTAAACTATGCTACTCTATGGTTTTATAAAGATCACATGGCCTAACACCCAAACAACTTCTAGCTTAGTATCTTGCACATAGTACTCAATTATTGTAGGTCATTTTATTCTAATTCTACCATTAGAGAAAATGGCACCCTTTCTAACCTATGGGAAAGTTTCATGTAAGGAGACTTACCTTGATAGCACGCTACTTACAAATGATCATACATTGTCTCAAAAGGAACAGTATTTCCAGTAGTAAATAGGAAACCAGGGAAGCCCACAGATACCTTTTTACCCTTGATATAGTTGAGATAACACTGATTATTCTTCTAAGCCTTGTATTCTTTAAGTTTCTCTAAGATTTTAATAACAAAGGGAAGTATTAGAAGGATTGTGAGTTCTACCAGAAGAATCGGGCAACACCAAGGAGGGATGGAAAAAAAATCTATGTGGGAATCACAAGAGGACACATTGCTCCTGTGAAAGGAGTGTAGAGACCATTCCCACTGACGCTTGTGAGCATCCAATATCAGCTGCAAGGGAAGGGTCCACGTTGTAAGAGCTGTAGAGTATCTACTGTCTACTTTACTAGACTGTATCTGCAGTATAATTATCTAGATAGAAAACTATGGTCCATTGTGGATAAAAGATGGCTCTCCATGAGCAATGGTGGAAGCAGCTTGTTTTCTCTGGTGTCTACAAAAATCTCGAACTCTGGTTATAAACTGGGAGTAAATAAGAAAGAGGGCAAGTCTAACATGCTTCCATGTTTGACATTTAGTCTTCTTGGATTGTAGGGTCACCTGTGTGTCTTAGGCATTGCCTTCTCTATTTCTCCTTAGTCTTTTGAGGAAGGAGCATGACAGCCCAGAGGGACATAAAATGCAATGTGGACATGAACACGATTCCGAGTCTTCACTCTCACTGTTTTCCTCGACTGCTTCCTCTGCACTATCTATTCTTTAGTTCTTGGCAGTGTCATAGATGATGTGTTATGATCAGATGCACCCCCATTACCCTCTTGTAGCTCCCTTTCTTGCCACTGAACCACATTCTTCTTCCCAACTAGTGACTACACCATTAGAGAAAATGGCAACCCTTCCTCCAGGAACCCTTGGCAGCCATGAGCAACTCAAGAAGGATTGGGATCTCGTGCACTCTCCCCCTCCCGTGATGGGAAGTTGGATGGTCCAGTGTAGTGCAGGTATCTGTAGTGGCTATGTGTTCTTGGCTATGTTAGCAGTGACATATCTGAATGGCAGCATTTCAGAACACACTTCCCTACCCTTTGGTTCTTTAATTCTTTCTGTCGTCTCTCCTGCAACACTCCCTGGGCCTTCTAGGCTGGGTGTTATTAGTGGCACTGATATCCTTAAGGCTGAGCACTCAGTACTCGCTTGTTCTCAGCACCATGACCACATACGAGTCACTTGTAAACAGTAACCCTCTGCACGAAGGAGCTTCATGACCTCCCTGGCTGAGGGCCTCTCAGACACTCTCAGGTGTGTATGAACACATATACTTCGAAGGCAGATTGACAATATGTTCATTTAGGAAAGTATTGGTAGTATGTTTCCTCTTTGGGCCCGGTAATAGGCTTTTGACCAGGGTAGTTAGTACCAGTTACAAATTCCCTCCCATGGAGTAAGCCTCAAATTCAGTGACAAAGTGACTAGTTGTCACGCAAACAATCATGCTGTTGTACTAGTCTTAAAGCCTCTGCAAATATGGGCAATTTGATCTCCAAGTCGTATTGCGAAGGCATTGGCGCCAGAGAAATTTCCAGGTCCCTACGACCTAGAATATGCTACCTCCATTGTGGCTGTTCTGTGCTGATTTGGAATGACTTGCTGCCCTTCATGTATTTTCTAAACTCATCAAGAGCAAATAAAACATCCACTCCCCTTTGTGTCCACAGTGCAACACGCACTCAGTGAATACTGCTCATGTCAACAAAGGAAAGGCAGCCAGCTAAACAGCCATTCTCCATTCCATTCATCACTCTTCCTTATTTTGCTTTGACTTGCAACTGGGCTGTCACCTGATCCCTTGTTCTTTCCGAATAAAGAAACTAATATGGGGTCTACTGTGAAAACACTCAAAGAGGAAAAATGCCTTCAAACAGCCAGTTCGAGGCCCAGTCTGTAAAGAGAACCTTAAGTTTCTACTTACTTGGATAAATTGACAGAATCAAGAAATTAGACACACACTCACACACACACACACACACACACACACACACACACACACACACACACACACACATACACACACGCAATCTGTAGCTGGGAAAAGAACTAAAGTAATGTCAATATCTGTGTTCTATCTAAAAATCCTACAAGCAGAGAACCAAGTAGATGCTATAGACTGAATGTTTGTGCCTACCCCCCACCCCCCAATTTTATGTATTGAATCTCTAGCCCAATGTAATGGCACCGGGAGCTGGGGGACATGATTAAATCTTGAGAGTGAGCCCTCCTCTTAAACAGATGGAGTGTCCTTGAAAATGACCATGAACTTCCTCACTCCTGCTACATGAGGAAGCGCAGAGTAAGCCGGCTGTGTGCAGCCCAGCAAGGAACCTTGCCAGACCTCAATGGTGCTGCCAATCACCCTGGTCCCAAGCTTCCAGACTCTAGAACTGGGAGAAATAAATAACTACGAGAAATAAATGCCTGGGGGAAATAAATATCAGCAAGGCCCCAGCATTCTGTTAGAGCAGATCACATAGGAAATGAAAGCTGGAACTGCAGACATTCAATTCAAGCTCATGTTGACTGAGGAAGAGCTGTTCTTTACTGCCAATACTACACAGGTACAGGGATGAACTGAAACTAAGGAAGGAAAGAGCTTTTGAGCAGAGAGGAAGCTGTGAGCTCTGGGTTAAGTCCTCTCCTCGCCTGCTAAGCAAGCCATCTGTGAGACTCGTCTGTGGAAATGTGTGCGTGAAGTGGCAGAGAAGCTGTCCCCCTTGTTATCGTTGGTACTGTTGTTAAAAATAGCTTTAGGTCATCTAGCATATTTATGGAAGGAGCTGGCCTCAGATTAGAGATAAGCAAATACCACTATATTCCATTTATGGAAATCAGAGCTCAGCAGTTAAATGCCACTAAAGGAGACGATTTTCTAGCTCAGTAGAACTAAGGAATTCTGAGCTTTTAAACTCGCTTGTTATCAGATGGAAGGAAGTAATATTGGAGAATGGGGAGATTAAATGTCAAGACTAAGGTGGTATCTACACAGAGCAATCAAGTCTGCCTAAGTGGTGTGAGCCCAGACTATTGTGTAGCAGCCATGGTGGAGCTGAGTGGTGACCAGTGATGTCAAAGGAGTTGTGATCAGACTCAGTCTCCCAGAAATAAGAGGGTCTGCTCTATGGCAATATAGTAACTTGTTTTAATCTCAACTTGTCTTTAGTATTTTCTTTCTAAAAACACACAATTCTGTCAAAATGGACAGATCGCTGGAAAATTAAAATTTTAGTTAAAATATAGTATTACAGAGGCTATCAGTAACTGCTTACTTAAACATATTTATTATGATGCACATTTTTATTTTAATCACTGCCTTTTCCTATGATGTGCATTTTTTTCAAGTATGTAGTTTTATCATGTTTGCCAAATTGTCTAATAAACAGGATGTTGGTTTTGGCTGAATTTGTTCATTGTTTTATAGCACAACATGCATATAATTCACAACATGGAGTAACAGAAGGAGCAAATGTCTGACAGCTAATAATAATATGTGGGATCCTGATTATGAACTGACTGCTTAATACCGTAAACTATCCCTCCTATGCTATGCCCCACCCCTCTCTTGAGAAAGAGTCCGATCATATAACACAAGATTGCTTTAAACCATCTTCCCTCCTCTTCCTCCTGAGTACCTGCATTAAAGATAAGCACTACAGTGCCTGGGTTCTTCTTCCAGGCTGTATACGAGCTTGCAATTTGAATTAATCTTACTATCTCTGTGTTGATTACTAATTTCTTCTCTCCACCTCATCGTCTTTGTCCAGTTTTCTCTCTCCTTCATGCTCTCAATAGAAATTCGTAGTAAGAGCTGGGATTTTTTTCTCCAAGGCTCCATCTGTCCTTGAAGAACTGTGCCATTTTCTTTATAGATCACATTCATCAGCTTCCCCACCCCCCACCCCCGAGCCCTTACGGTAGCATCGTTTCTATGTTACACGAGAACATTGTTGATGACTGAAATTTAGCTGTGCATTCAAGTTCATATGGCCAAGGTTTAGATGTGCATTCAAGTTCATATGGCCAAGGTAGGTTGTTCAGGCTCTGCTTTCCCCACTTGAAGCAGGGTGACTGATCTGTGGTCCAAACCAGTGCATCCTGAGCAGGGAAGCAAGGCAGGGATGACTGGGGGGAGGGAGACCTCAGGGGTTGTGTGAGCCTAATGACAACAGAGACCATCAGACAGGCTTCATTGAGACAGCTAGTTTTATGGAGGGAACAAAGGCTATTTAAACCCTCGTGGCGGGAATGAGTAGGGGTTATCAGGATAAGTGCACATCATTGGCCAGTGTCAGTGTGCTGAGGATGCTCCATTTGCATATGCATAAGGAGGGAACCCAAGTGCTGCTGAAAGTGACCTCATAAAGGGAGAGGAAGTTTAACCTGGCTACCCACTATGGTCACATCCTGGGGGGGTGGAGGGGGAGGAGGTACAAGCAAAGGCAGGGTCATAGGGCTATGAGCCTGGGAGATGCAGGCCAAGAGCAGAGCTGGGAACAAACCTATTCTTGAAGATCTCAGGGCAAGATTTTCAGGGTTTGGACGTGCCTCAATCCCACTCCTGATCCAGGCCTGTTCCCCACAGCTCCGTGGCTCCCCTAGCCCCACAAAGGCATTGACATGACTGTTCAGCAAATACTCTCTTCCCTTCCCATTGTATATAAAATAGACTTCTCTGGCTTCTTCTTGATATTGAACTTGACCAAAGGATCTACTGGCTTCATAGAATGATAGCATCTATCATGAATCGTCGTCTTAAATATGCTCCATCAATTTGGCTTGTTTCTTACATTTTGGGGGTCTGTTACAAAAAGAACATATTTCAAGTTCGTACTAACTTGAGCCACAGGACTAAGCATGGATTCCAGTGATCACAGCAGGATCAAGACATAAGAATAAACATAAGTTAAACCTGTAGCTTTGATTCGGGAGCCTAGACAAGACAAGCTGCTACCAATGTGCAGATCTGTTAATTTAAAAAAACAAACAAACAAACCATCATTAACATTGTTCCCACTAAATTGGAGGGTTTGCTGTTACTAAGGACTGACTCTGTTTCTCTAAGCCCAAAGCTCATAGGCTGATACCTTAATCCTCAATGTGATGATGACAATGCCTTTGAGAGGCAGTTAGGCTTTGAGTGTGGGACCTTGATGAGTGGCATTAGAGCACTTACATGTCGAGATACAAGAGATTCTTGTCCATGCCCTCTTTCTGTATACAGCCAGAAAGTCTCTACTTGCTAATCAAGAAGGCCCCAAACAGGAACATAATTGGTCTGCACATAATTGGCCTGCACATTAGAACTATGTTTCCCAGCCCTCGGTACTATGAAAAATAAATTCCTATGCTTTAAACTGCAACAGAGTCACTGGTATCTTATTATACCAACCCAAGCTATCCAAACCATTTTAGTGCATCATTATTGTAAATATTATTGCAGAATATAGATAGACCAGGTTGGCCTCAAACTCAGAGATAAACCTGCCTCTGCCTGCCAAAATGGTATTAAAGGGATGTGCCACCATGCCCAGCTAGGAATGTTTAATTTTTTATGGCGCCTGGTATGGAAATGGTGGCAAATAGAAGGTCTGAAGGTGATAGTCTAACTGATTCCAAAGGCCAAGAAAAGGAGTGCCAAGAAAGTAGAGAGGGAAGCCTGGCCCTCAGACACATGTGGGGCAAGGAAATCATCCATTTGACTAGAGGCACTGGTCTCCTCTTTCTCTTCCTCTTCCCCCTCCTCTTCCTCCTTCTCCTCCTCTTCCTCCTCTGCCCCCTTTTCCTCCTCCCCTATCCCTCCTTCCTCTTGCACATCTTTTAATACCACTTTGGGAGGCAGAGGCAGGTTTATCTCTGAGTTTGAGGCCAACCTGGTCTACCTATATTCTGCAATAATATACCAGCAAGGAGAAGGAAGAGAACCAATACATGGGCTGGCCTAGGAAAGTATTCTCCATAACACACACACACACACACACACACACACACACACACACACACACACACACACACACACACACACACACACCAGAGTAGCTGTTTTAGCTCTGTTTGCCTCACCTTTCACTGGAAAGACTAGAAAACACCTCTGCATGCATTTCCAATGGTTGCAATGATCTAGAATCAGCTTGGGGGGTCTGTGAGTTAGTATTTAACATGCAAGTGGATGCTATTTGACGGCAACATCAATTTCTGATGGAACAGGGAGTCAAAATTCACAATACTGGATTTCACTAAAGAGCATTCTTGGCGCTTTTTATGGAAAAAGTTATTAACATCTGTCTTTTGGCAAAATTCCAAGGCAAGCAATTAACTCATACCTGCTCCTGCTCCTCCCATGATTTCAAATGTCATTCTTCTTGCTTTCTTCCTTGCAACAATATGAGGTTACTGTGAAAACCTAATTCAATTGCAGAAGTCAGTGAGCCATGGGCTCCCTCTTCTTAACACCAGAGCTTTGAGGGTTTAATTAACCAATCACTATAAAGCAAGGGCAAGAAGGAAAATACAGTGTGCATAACATTGGTATCAAGTGATTCCGTAATACTTAAAGTCCACAAGATCATTAAAGAAGGTAAACTAGAGTTGTCAATCTTAATGCACATAATGTTTTGGGACCTTGCTCAAAGCAACTCTTATTGCTAAGTCTCTAATTCTGGTTCATTTGATATCAGATCACATTAGAACAAGGATGAATGTGGCCAGATTCTTTTTTTGGCTGGAGATATTTAGTGTATTAAATTAGCCAGCTAGACTTACTAAAATATCTTACATCATGGCCTCCTTCAGGTTGAAAGTGTTTCTGTAATTCATTTTATTAGATGAGAGTCTTCAGAAAAACTGAGGTCGGGGTGGTGAGGGAGATACCAGAGTCTTCAGTGTGATGACCACCCCAAAGGGCAAATTCTTCACTTCACTGTTGTGGGGAAAGGCTTTGTTTCTTTTCAGGCTGATTAGATGAGGCCCACACAAATAAAGAATAATCTGCTTTATCTAGAGGTTTCTCATTCAAAAGAAAAATGCTATAAAATAATACCTAGACTTCTGTTTGATAAAGTATCTGGATGCTAATCCAGCCTAGTCAAGTGATATCTACACTTAAAGACATTTATTTATAAATAAGAGAATGTCAGGACAACAGTTTATTTGGGCAGCCAATGGCTCAGTCAAGTTGATGTAGAAAATCAACCACCATACCGGACAAAAGTAGTGTTTCTCTGTGATCAAGTGAAGGGGCTTTTGACAACTGAAAACAAATACCATGTTGATTTTAATCCAGGGAGATCCGTATGTACAAAAAGCAATCTATTAACAATCTAAAAGTAAGAATACCGTGTTACATTTCAATAAAAATCTCTGCACCATTCTAATGAGATTCAAAAAACTCTAATCATGACTTCCTAAAAGCATTGAATGTCTACAATTACGAGGTAATACATAAGTTATTTTATCTATGGCAGCCCATTCAATCACAAACTAAAGCTAAACAAACGAACATACACACAAATAATAACAAATGACTCTTAAAATTATATCTGTAGAATATTTAGTTGCAAAAGGAAAAATCCATATGTCTTAATCAGGTTTTCTATTCCTGCACAAACATCATGACCAAGAAGCAGTTGGGGAGGAAAGGGTTTATTTGGCTTATACTTCCATACTGCTGTTCATCACCAAAGGAAGTCAGGACTGGAACTCAAGCAGGTCAGGAAGCAGGAGCTGATGCAGAGGCCATGGAGGAATGTTCTTTACTGGCTTGCTTCCCCTGGCTTACTCAGCCTGCTGTCTTATAGAACCAAGACTACCAGCCAAGAGATAGTCCCACCCACAAAGGGCCTTTCCCCCTTGATCACTAATTGAGAAAATGCCTTACAATTGGATCTCATGGAGGCATTTCCTCAACTGAAGCTCCTTTCTCTGTGATAACTCCAGCTGTGTCAAGTTGACACAAAACTAGCCAGTACATCATATTTCTAAAATTATATATATGTGTGTGTGTGTGTGTGTGTGTGTGTGTGTGTGTGTGTGTGTGTGTATCATATCATATATTAAATTCAGTTACAGAGGAAAGTTGAGATACCACAAAATGACTACTAATCACATTGATTTTGGCCCACAGCATATCTCTTCTGGTTAGCGAAGCACTGGGTAAGGCAGGGCCCCAGAGTTCCAAAAGCCATGGAAACAGGAAATGAGAATAATGGGGAGTCTCATTATAATGAGAATAATGGGAGCCATTGGCTGTCCAAATAAACTGTTGTCCTGACATTCTCTTATTTATAAATAAATGTTTTTAAGTGTAGATATCACTTGACTAGGCTGGATTAGCATCCAGATATTTTATCAAACAGAAGTCTAGGTATTGCTTTATAGCATTTTTCTTTTGAATGAGAAACCTCTAGATAAAGCAGATAATGCAAAGACAGCTGGTCTAGCCATACATTATTTCTAGTCAATATGCATATTATTGACCATAGACAAATGTGAACCTGCCTTAGACATAGAAGTATGCAGAACAGGCAGGTTATGGCTGCATCAAGGCAATCCAAAAAGAGAAACAGAGAAGAAGCAAATCCATTGCTGTGGCTTCCCTAAGCACATACGCATCTGTGAATTCCTTTGCTTGAGTTAAGGATTTCTTGAGCTTGTGGTGCAGCTCCATTGGTTGAATGCTAGCCTAGCAGGCCCAAGGTTCTGGGCTTCATCCTCAAAACAAGAGAAACTCCCTAAAGAAATCCTTTTCAAAACAAAAATGGATTTCTTGGTAGAAGTTGGTGCCAGGGACAAGATATTTGTGATCCCTCAAAAAGCAATATGCTAAATTCTTACCCTGGCCAAGGTGATAGTTTTAAGAGGTGGGGTCTCCAGGGGTTCAGTAGGTGAGACAAGATGAGAGCCCAAGGGGAGCCATTCTGTCCTTTCCACCACACTATGAGGACACAGACAACAGAGCCCACTGGTAGCTAAAAATGTAGTCTCCATTTTTATCTCAAAATTCTGATTAAGTAGCCATGAATGGAACTTGGGAATCAGTAGTTTTGACAAATCCTTTACCGCCAAGGTCTTTAGAGCTAGACTTCAGTCAAGAGACTCCAGTGGTTTGATCTGTATTCCTACCTTTAGCTTCTTTCCGCATGAAGATAAGTTGGTTTGCTTTACATTTCAGCTCTAAACCTGCGGTTCTCACCAACTCTTAACCTTCCCTGTTCCTACTTAAATGTCATAAGTACATGGGTTCAGAAACTAACTCCCTTGCAAATCTGTTTCTATTCCAGTTTTTCTTGACTTGTTAATCCCCCTTATGACAATTTATACAGGCACAGAACCTCAGGAAATCTGTCATGGCCACGTTTTTATTAAGCCTAGATTCTCTCATCCTCGGCATTACAATCTCCTGGAAGCTTCCTCTTGACCTTGCCAGTAACCTAAGCCTATTCTAGTCTTTCTTATCTATCCCTCCCCACACATGGCTGTCCTATGAGCCTTCTTTAGAAGCAACTCTGATCCTAAAAAAAACATTGATGACTTTTTTCAGTCGACCCTAGAAGTCTTCTATCTTTCACAAATATGCATTGCACTAATGTCCTACAGGCAGGATAGCAACATTCTGTCAAACATACAAGGTAGGGCTTATGTGTCCACAAACCTAAAGCTTTTACATTGCTCAATTTGTCAATTGTTTATTTACTTTGACTTAAGTTTTTTATTTGCTCGCTTATGATTTTGTTCTTCCGGCTGAAGCCCAGAAAGAATGTGTAGTAGGGCATCAGAGCACACAACCATGTGGATCTATGCTCAGTATACCTCTAATGGCCTCAGCTTGATGACTGTGACAATTCCCTAGATAAGACTGTATAGCAATCAGAGCCTATGGGGTATTCTGTCTCATTGATATTATTAGTTTTAATTATGTGTATGGGAGGGCAAGTGTCCACAGGGGTGACAGATGTAAGCTGCCTGGTATGGTTGCTGGGAATCAGACCCAGGTCTTCAGGAAGAGCAGCATGTGCTCTTGACCACTGAGCATCCCTCCTGTTCCAAGAGCCATGGTTTTTTGTTTGTTTGTTTTGTTTTTGTTTATCGATAACCGTGTTTCTACATGTAGCTTTGGCTGTCCTGGAATTTGCTCTATAGACTAGGCTGGCCTTGAACTCATAGAGATTTGACCACCTCTGTTTCCCAAGCACTGGGATTAAAGACGTTTACTACCAACTCTTATACCTTTATATCTTATACTTCAGATATAAATTCCGTATGACAAGGCTGCCTTCTTGCAGATGTAATGAGTATTATAACTCATACTTACTATGAGCTATTATCAAAAACTGACTTGTTTCATCCTGGTCTTGGACCCCTTACACTGGTGTGAAAAGTAATTTGTCTAACGTTACCAAAATGGTCACCCAAGAAGGTCATACAACTAGGCATCCTGCTGGAGACAGGGTTAAAATTCAGGCGGCTTCATTCCAGAGAACTAACTCAAGGACACTACGTAATATTGTGTGTCTTGGGGGTTCTATTGCTGTGATGAAATGTGCAAACCAAAAGCAACTTGCTTCTCTAGAACCCAGGAGCACAGCCTAGAGACAGTCCCTCCCCTATCACTAATTAAGTAAAGGCCTTATGGGCTTGCCTGCAGCCATATATACGGAGACTCAGTTGACTACACTTTGTGTCAAGTTAACATAAAACTGGCCAGCACATTGGATTATCTTAGCTCGGGAAAGTGCCAGATACTAAAGAAGCACTTGTTGAATAATTTAGTGTACAGGCTAACTGTGATGGTATGCCTGCACCACACATCCATTCTTGGAATGCCACAGGAGAGTTTCAAAGGACACAAGAAATGGCTGGCTGGGTAAAGATAACAGACCACATAAAGAAAACCGATGTTAGAGTACTATTTAGCTCCTCGTATGCAGAAGTCCTTAAGTACCTGGCTGGCTAAAGAGGGAAACCTCCGATGATGAATGAGAGAGGCGCGCACGCACACACACAAAGCGGAATCCAAACCAGCGGGCAGTTTTCCCCGTCATTATAGCAGTATTTTGTAACAATTTCTTTGGCAACTGACAGCAGGCATTTAAATCAACTATTTCCTCCTCAAGAATTCCTCTCCAAAGAATAATAATGGCCTCTGCAACTCTGAAGGAAATGTAGTCCTGCTTCGGATACAATCTTATCTGGGAAATTGCCATGGTATTCGTCACAGCTGTCATCGAGCTGAGCCCATTAGAGGTGTGCTGAGCGTGAGATCCACAGGGTTGTGTGCTCTGACGTCACACTATCTTTTCTTCCTGGGCTTCAGCAGGAAGACCAAACTCATTCATACAGCTGGAGAAAGAGTATCAGAGCTGGATCAGCAGAGAAGAAGCATCCATCCATTCATGCCGCCTAAAGAAACCGTTCAGGTTGTAGAAAGCTTTTACAGAAAGTGCAGATGCCTAGGTCTCTAATGAAGGTTTAGGGAGCGAGCTGCAGGGAGCTGACAGTGCTAGAGGGTGGAGCTCAGGGGTAGTGTGCCTGCCTGCTGTGCAGGAAACAGCCCTGAGTTCCATTCCTTCTCTGAAAGAAAAATAGAAAAGGAGAGAGAAGATGGAGGGAGCTGGGCATAATAGTGCTGCTCCGGCAGAATGAAGAGTGATTTGCTATTGCTTCTACAGAAGTGTGGAGGGAGTTAACTCTCCATGACAAGAGGTCTCAAGAAAGCAAGCCCAGACATGGCAAGTGGCTAACCAGACCCCCACATCTCACAGGCAACAGGCCTTGGAACTCTTTCTAAAATGTGACTCTACAAGCGAATGTCCCAGTAAATCCAATGCAATGTTCCCTGAAGGCTTCACTTTTATTTTGTTTTCTTAACCCCAGTTTCCAATGCAGAGAAACAGATAGGAAACTAGTCTTCTGTCAATATACCAGAGAGGAGAATTTACTCAGAAATCTCATTGTCCTGGCAACTTATTGACTGTAGCATGTGAGCGGATCACTCCCTGAAAAGTGTTGACTCACCTTGGTTCCCAACAAGACAAGAGGGCTTTGCCATACATATATAGCACAAAGCTTTCTAAGCTAGGAACCCTAGGGCTGGATGTAAATTCTTTACTTCACACACAGAGCAAGCCACCGGAGGTCACTCCAGATGTGACTGCCTCCTTCCCTCTCAGACCAGAAGACCCTTCCCAAGCTCCTGAAGACTGAGAATTGCTAGCATGTTCTAGAGTTTGCTTGTTTTGCTGGTCATAAAGCATTGAGGGAGAGGTGCCCTGAAGCAGTATCGAGTGGTCAACCTCATACGCGTTCACAACAACAGCAACATCACCATCATCCTCATCAGCGTTTCTACCTTTTCCCATCCGCTCACCCCAATTTTCTGCTCCCTCATACACTCTCAGTTTACAAGAGGGAGCCACAGCCCCCACTCCCACTACTTTTGCCTGAATTGGAGCAAATAGCAAAAGATTCATGGACTGCATAAGTGATTGGCTGCACTCAATTTTATCACAACTCGTTCTCTTCCTTTCTGTTTTTCTCCTTTCCTTTCCTTTCCTTTCCTTTCCTTTCCTTTCCTTTCCTTTCCTTTCCTTTCCTTTCCTTTCCTTTCCTTTCCTTTCCTTTCCTTCCCTTCCCTTCCCTTCCCTTCCCTTCCCTTCCCTTCCCTTCCCTTCCCTTCCCTTCCCTTCCCTTCCCTTCCCTTCCCTTCCCTTCCCTTCCCTTCCCTTCCCTTCCCTTCCCTTCCCTTCCCTTCCCTTCCCTTCCCTTCCTTTCCCTTCCCTTTCTTCTGCTAGCAGTGCACCTTTTATCTTTTGAAAGTCAATTCTAAGATAGACAGTAAGACAACAGAAATAACAGTCTGGGTGCAGTGTGAAGCTCAGCTGGTTAAGGCCCTTGCTGCCAGCCTAGGAAGTAACTTAAGCTCGTTCTCCAGCACTTACATGAAGGTGGGAGGAGAGAAACAGTCCCACAGGATTCCTCTGTTCTTGGTTTCGTCACCTTGACACAAGCTAGAGTTGCCTGGGAAGAATTGCCTCCATCTGATTGGCCTGAGGAAAAGCCTATGGGGCATTTTCTTAACTGCTAGTTGACAGAGGAGGGCCCAGTCCACTGTGGGTGGTATCATCCCTAGCCAAGTGTGCCTTGAGGAGAGACTAGTAGAGTAGACTAATAGAATAGGTAACTGAGGAAGCCAGATAAACAAGCCAGAGAGTAGCATCCTCTATGGTCTGGGTTTCACATTCTGCCTCCACATTCTTGTCTTGGTGATTCCCTTGGTGATGAACTGTAACCTGTAAGCCAAAATAAACCCTTCCCTCCTACTTGAAATGGGCTTTGGTAATGATGTTTATCACAGTAACCAAAAACAAACTAGAACATCATGTGACCTCCATTTGTATACCATCACACACACACACACACACACACACACACACACACACACACACACAGAGCATTCGCGAACACTTACATAATAATAAATAAAAAATTTCAAATGAGATAAAGCAGGAGACTGCAGTAGTTTCTATTTTATAACCCGAAGGTATGGCATCAAGCTATGCTGATATTTCTCAGCTCTCTCTGATCCGACTCACTTTTTACCATTTTTCTCTTTGCAGGTCTGTACAATAAAATTGTGTCTTTGGCTGTATGTATAACCACAGTGAGGGTAAAACTTCTATGTAACTCAAGGGTTTAGTTAAGTGTTCTTATTATAAGTTTTTTAAAAATAGTGATAAGTTAGAGTAATTCAAAAATGCAGGATTTAAAAGTTAGTATTGTTAATACATTAGAGAAAAGCAGCCTGCCCCAACTGATCTCAGGTAGCATTTGCCCAGCACACATCATTCTTATTCCACTTTTAAAAGAAAAAGGTTATAACTAGTTTTATCACTGCTTTTTTTAAAATCATGATATTATTGTCTATATTGTTATTAATTATTGATGACTGTATTATTAATGCAGTTGCCTGTATGCTTATATATTACAATTGAGTTTAGCTCAATTATGTACCCAATTCTACACATGTGTAATATAAAAACATCTCAAAATGCATTGAAAAGCCCATTTAATTAAGACCTTTTATTAAAAGGTCTACATTAATAGAGAAGATGACACTTTGTCTAAAGCCAATGCCGCTCCTCTTATACCTCAGTTGAGATGTATGGATACACAGATGCTTAAATAAACACAGAGTAATTTAAAATTTTTCTTTTTAATTTGAAGCTTAATGTGATTAAGTTGGTTATAGAATAATCAGTTGTCTTATAATCATATTCTACTGTTCAAACTGAAATAAAATACACCTTCCTTTATTAAAAAAAATGTCTTCAGAGTTGATTAGAGGGCAAAGTGGTCTCTATTACAAGAGCTTTTTCTGCCATCTAGTGGAAAAGTGAAATCTAAGAGGATGCCTAATTTACATTTTAAAATTGTATTGTGTGTGGAAAAGGCACGTTTGAAATGGCGAGAAAGCAAAACAGTGTGCTGTCTCCCGGACTTGTTCTGTGACTAGACAGCATGTGGGCAAACCAACCCTTCCCAGAACAGCAAGACTTAGAGAAAAATGTGCAGGTTGCTTCGGGCTGCCTCTAAAACTCCTCCGGAGCTCCTGCCCGCCCCTTAAGGTATTAGCATCCATCGTTTGACGCAACTGCTTGTCATTCACTGTCAAACTGATCAGGGTCCCAGGTCTCTTCTAGTCCTTTAGATCCCCTTACCCTGTAAACAGCGGCTTGTACGTTTCTGAGGGAGGCGATTTGAGGGCTTCTATCTCAAACTGTGGCTTCTCAACTTTAAAATGGAAGCACAGACAGGCTGTGTGGTGCTGGGCATTTCTTAGGAAGTGTAGGCAGGAAGAGTGCTATTCCAGGTCTGCCTAGGTTACAGAGTAAATACAAAACAACCTGGATGACTTAGTGAGACCCTGTACCCAAATAAAACACAAAGTCGGTGCTGGAGATTGCTCAGTGAAAGGATGTGTCTACCATCTAAGAAGCTCTAATGTGAACCCATAGTCCCGCAAGGGGTGGAGGAGTGAGGGGAGGAGAGAGGAGACAAAAGGAAGGGGAGATGAAGAGAAAAGAAAATTCCTCTAACTCCACTAAAGCATATATTTACTATTACAACACAAGTACACAGCTATTTGTGCATTTGTGGGTGTAAGCGTCAGAATTCCTTGTTCTAAAGAAATGCCAGGGCTGGAGAAGCAGGCTCAGAGGGAAAAGGTGCTTGTGGCCTTCCACACTCGTGCTAAGGGTGTGTGCGTGCACCGACACACACAGACATACAATAAATCAATTAATAAATCAAGTAAAAAGAAATAAGCTCCTCCCAGAAGCCATAGACGATCATAAAGATGACACTGTCAAGAGAGGGTTCCCTCCCTTCAAGTTGTCCATCATGAGGAGTCTGAAGAAACCCCAAAAGTCACCTAGGCTCTTCCTATTGCTCTTGGGTGTTTTCTAGAATATGATGATAAGACCTTATTGCTAAAGATACCAATCACTTTCTCAAAAGACTTGCAGAAATGATGTTTGGTATTCCTGTCTAACAGTTAGCTCTCATAGAGTCAATATGCTAAGAAGGCCACCAAAGGAGAAAAGTTGTCAGCAGTCCTACCCAGCTATAAATCCTGCAGACTACAATAATAACCAACCTAGGAAGATGGTGGTGCCATAGTGGCCCTATCATAGGGGTAAGTAGCTGCTATCTGGTTGGACTTGTAGTGTCTTATCAATAAGACTTGGTACTATAAACCTAGCCAAGAACTTGTGTCTAGAGAGGAACCAGACCCTACAGAAGAAACTATCTCCTATAGTATCCAACTGCCTTTTAAATATTTATTGTTGGGGCTAGAGAGATGGCTCATTGGTTAAGAGCATTCCGTGCGCTTCCAAAGGACCCATGGATTCCAGCACATGACCGGCAGCTTATAACTACAACTCGAAGGGATCTGATGCCTTCTTCTCTGTTGTCACCCCTGCACACATGACACACACTCACACACACGTGGTCACACAAAAATAAAACTTTTTAAAAAATAGATGCTTTCCCCTTATACTTATAAATAGGTACAGCAACTACTCATCAAAGAAGTTTCATTTTGTGGCAGACAGGGACTATTGTAGAGATCTATGGCTAGCCAAAGCACAGGGAATTAGTGACACTAAATGGCCTAGTTTCAAATGGCATTACGTCTATTAAGACAACTTCTGCCCACAAGGCTCACACTATGGAAGAGGGAATAGAACAATTCTAAGAGGGTCAGGAGGATGCCTGCAAAATAGTGTCTTCTGGACATGCAGGGACAACAACACGGTTGCCTGCACAAGACCTGCACAAGACAATACTAGCCAACCTTCCAACACAAAAGGGGGAAGGGCACACAGGCCTTACCCCAAGATGAAAGTAGTTGATGACAACAGAAAGAGAGACAGTGTTCCTAAGGCGTGAGCTTTCTGGGTGCTTGCCTGGGTCCTAGCAGTCAGCAGCATAAAATAATGTAAGTTATACCATGTAAGTTAAATAGGAAAAAAAAAAAGAACAGAATAAAATGAAAAATACAGTAGTGGCCACTTATCTAAATTTATTACTTTTTAAAAATTTATTATTATTATTTTACTTATTCATTTTACATCCTGCTCACTGTCCCCTTTCCACCAGTCACCCCCTCTCACAACCCTTCCCCCATCCCCTCTCCCCTTCTCCTCTGAGCAGGCGGGTTCCCCTGGGTATGCCCCCCCCCCCACAAACCCTGGCACAAGTCTTTGCTAGGCTAGGCCCATCCTCTCCCACTGAGGCCAGGCAAAGCAGCCCAGCTAGAAGAACATATCCCACATACAGGCAATAGTTTGGGGGATATCCACCACTCCAGTTGTTCGGGACCCACATGAAGGTCAAGCTGCACATCTACTACAGCCCATGTATGCTCTTTGGTTGGTGTTTATTGTGACTTTTCCCACTTCTCTAACTCTTTCAGTGACTTCTCTACCACTTCCCTGTCTCTAATTCATGTTCTTTTAAAAAAAATAATTGTTATATACTACATATATATCACATTGTGATTTATTATGTATCATATTGTGATATGTCACACATATATCATTTCATATGATATATGTATACCTATGATATATATTGAGACAATATATTACTATGTATGCCTGGATGGCTTGGAACTTGCTATGTAGACCAGGCTGGCTTGGAATTCACAGAGATCCACCTGCAATTGCTTCCCACGTGCTGGGGTTAAAGGCGTGTGTAACATACCTGAAAAAAAAATATGTGTACACACACACACAGATATATATATATATATATAAACATATTCTCCTACTCAGTCCAACTAATGTTGTCTGGGGTTATAACAAATTAATCTTGCCTTAAATTATAACAAGATTAAAGATTAAAGTTTTCACTAGAGATGGCTTTGCTATGCAAAGCTGTGAGCTCTTCTCCCCCGAGGGTATTTTATACTCTCCGGAGCTGTTTGCTGTTATTAGCCTTCTCTTTTCTCTCCAGAACAGAAGGTTCAGGGTCTGTCACCCACATCAAGCCAGCCACAGAGCTCTGCTGATTTTTCTCTAGCCTCATCTCATGTCTGCGTTCTCTTTGTTCATTTCCATTTCTTTTCTTCCTGTTTATCTTTCCCCCCTGGAACTCTCCCTGACACTATCTTTCCCCTTTTGTCTGTCCTTTCCAGAGCTGCCAAGACCTGAGATTTTTTCCCCCTCCTAGAAACCCCAATCCCATCCTCCCTCCCCCTGCTTCTATGAAGATGTTCCTCCACCCACCCACCCAACCACCCACCCAACCACCCACCCACTCTCGCCTCCCCACCCTCAATTCCCCTACACTGGAACATCTATGGAGCCTTCACAGGACCAAGGACCTTTCCTCTCATTGATGCCTAACAAGACCATCCTTTGCTACATATGCAGCTGGAGCCATGTGTACTCCTTGGTTGGTGACTTAGTCCCTGGGAGCTTTGCGGGGGGTGGGGAGGTTCTATTGGGGACCCCGTGCTCAGTCCAATGGTTGGCTGCGAACATCTGCCTCTGTATTTGTAAGGCTCTGGCAGGGCCTCTCAGGAGACAGCTTTATCAGGCTTCTTTCAGCAAGCACTTTTTCGTATTCACAATAGTGTCTGGGTTTGGTAACTGTTTATGGGGTGGATCTGCATGTGGGGCAGTCTCTGGATGGCCTTTCCTTCAGTCTCTGCTCCACACTGTCTCCATATTTGCTCCCGTGAGTATTTTGTTCCCCTTTCTAAGGACTGAAGCATCCACACTTTGGTCTTCCTTCTTCTTGAGTTTCATGTGGTCTGTGAATTGTATCTTGGGTATTCTGAGCTTTTGCAGCCCTGAGATTTCTGCACTTGTTACAAATAATGTAAGAGCTCAGAACGCCCCAGCTAGGGAAAGCCCACTTCTCCAATGAAGGCTGTGCTGGAGAGTGTCATGTCAATGTGACACAAGCTGGAGTCATCTGGGAGGAAGGACCCTCAATTAAGAAAATGCCTCTAAGATCAGGCTGCAGGCGAGTCAGTGACATCAGTGATTGATGGAAGGGCTGGGCCCATTGTGGGTCACGCCATCCCTGGGTTCTCTATGAAAACAGGCCGAGTGAGCCGTGAGGAATAAGACAGTAAGCAGCATGGCTCCATGGCCTCTGTATCACCTCCTGCCTCACTGTTCCTGCCCTTTTGTCTTATAGTCCTGACTTCCTTTCATGGTGAACAGTGGTGTGGAGGTGTAACCCAAACTTTACTCCCAACTTGCTTTTTGGTCATGCTTCATCACTGCAGTAGAAACCCTCAGACGAGATGGTACCAGAAGTGGGGTATTGATGTGACAAACCCGACCATGTTTCTTTTAAGAGAATTATGGAAGAACTTTGGCCCTTGGGACTAGAATAGCCATCGGGGATTAAGAGAGTAGTGAGTTTTCCATAGAAGCTCGGAAGGTAATAGTGTGGAGGGCAATGAAGACGATGGAGCCGGGTTTGTGGTGCTTTAGAGGGAAGAGTAAAGACCACTTGTTTTTTTTTTTTCCATTTGGTATTTTTGAATTACGATTCTGTTGTTCTGGTTAGCTGTGGCAGAAGAATTAGCCATGATTAACACAAGACCGGCACCATTTGGTTTACTGGGAGAACTGATGCTCGTTAGCTGGAGCTGACACATTAGTGGTGATTAAGAAGAGGCCAGCATCATGTGGGGTGAAATCTGGGAAATGTTTCTTGAGAGTCAGCACATAGAAACTGTGTTCCAGAGGTGGCCAAGGTTGTACCTTGTCCTGGCAGCAGGACTTGGTAGGGTGAAAGTCACCCAGGTGGTTCTGAAGGCAGGAAAGGACTATGGTCAGCAGCTAAGCTTGGCCTTTCAAGAGGCCAGGTGAAGGTACAGCTTCAGCATTGAAGACCCAGAACTGAAGGAAACTTGAGGCTTGGCATCATGAAGAGAACCTGGAAGAAGCTTTTGGTGAAAGTGCAGCCCAGTTGAGGCAGAAGACACCAGTACCATGAGATTTCAGTACCATGAGATGACCACTAAGAAAGGCTGTAGTGGTGGAGTCTGCCAGAACGTAGAAGACAAACTGTGCTGCAGAAAACAGAGCTGGAGAAGTGACCCAAGCCCTTTGAAAGAGCCCAGAAGATCATGAGTGTCTTCCAGAAACTGAACACTGCATTATTTACACTTTTGGTTTTGCTTTAATATGATTATGACTGTGTCCTGGTTCTTCCCTCTTGAAATAAATTAGCTTAATTTTGATTTTTATGGGAGCCCACAGTTGAGAGATTTCGAACGTTTAAAAGAGATAATGTTTTGTTTTTAAGACACTGACTATTTAAGACACTGGGACTGAACTTTTAATGTGTTTAAATTTGTGAAGACTGTGGGACTTTTAAAGTTATTTGTATTTTTTAATGTGAGATCTTGGGGGGGGGATTAATGAGAAGCAAAAGGCTGGGGTTTAATGGTGATGTGTTTGTGTGCCAAGTTCACGAGGGACCAATCATGCTCGACGGTTTGATGTGAACTTGGTACAAGCTAGAATCATCCGAGAGAAGGGAACCTTGATTAAGGAAAGGCTTTCATAAGACTGGGCTGCAGGCAAGCCTGTAGGACATTTTTTAAACTAGTGATTGATTGGCCCTGCCCATTGTGGATGGTGCAAACCTTGGGCTGGTGGTCCTGGGTTCCCTAAGGAAGCAGGCTGAGCAAGTCATGGGGAGCAGGTCAGTAAGCAGCACTCCTCCACGACCTCTGTACTATCTCCTGCCTCCAGGTTCCTTCCCTGTTTGTATTTCAGTCCTGATTTCCTTCCATGATAAACAGTGCTGTGGAAGTGTAAGCTAAATAGACGTTAGCTTTCTTCTCCAACTTGCTTTTCGCTTATGGTGTTTCATTGCAGCAACAGAAACCCTAAAACAGAAGCTGATAGAAAACGTATCCACCTCTGTCATGAAGGAGACATTATCCTTAATGACCAGCTCAGAAAACACTTGCCCAGCGCAGTGGTGGGAGGCTGTTTGCTGCACACACATTAAAATGACTTCTCCAAAACAAATTCCACCAGTTGTGTTCCTCAGAAGAGGGCCAGCGATCATAAGCTGACTGATATTTTTTTTAAACAAGATATTTCAAAACCAGAACTTGTGCATGAGTTATTCTATGACGTTTCTGTTAGTTTATCTGTAAAGTTGTATTATTACTATTTCAGAGGATATAAAAACCATACTGTTAAAACTATTAAAGAGTGGATGTTGGCGTTTACCGTGGTGCCTAATGTGTAGTGAGTGCCAAAGTGTTGCTTATTTCCTTTCCTCCTGAACATATGGACTGTGACCTATGGACTGTCCTGATATAGAAAGAAGATGGAAGAGAAGTGTTCAATCCATGTACACACACACTCTGGACATATATCACGTGGAAGTCACTCAACACCAGTCTTGCCCTCTTGAAGCTTATAACTACTTAATGGAAATGCAGAGGACAAAATCATCTTGTATCCACCATATAAACCTTTAAAATTTTTCAAGTCCATGTGATTAGAAAACTAAAGAGTTACATCAACATAAAGAAGCAAAAACCTAAAATAAACACAGCAACATCAGCTAACAGTGTGTTTGTCCAGATCACATTGAAAACATTATCAATAACAGCAGCAGGAACATTTCATGGGGCCATTATTGCCTCATTTAGTATTGCTAACCACACATTGGATATTATTAAATATTAATACATATTATGCATATGATATGTGCTACAACTTTAAGGATTGAAAACAAAAATTTCTTTGAGGGTAAGTCACCTTTAAGGGACAACGATTGATTTTTCAGAAGTCAGTGTTCCCACTGATCTAAATATAATTGGAACAGTCTCAAGTACCCTAGGCTGATCTTGAACTATATATATAGCCAGAGATAACCCTAAACTTCTGGTCCTTCTGCCTCTACCTTCCAAATATTGGGATTACAGATGTACTCCACCATGCCCAGCTCAATTTTTTTCTTTAGTGGATGAAAGCTATATACAATCGCCTTTGCTTTATTATAGCTTACATATATGCTTTGGTCTTACAGAAATAAATGTGTAATTTTTCTGAGTGACAATAGTTATAAAAATCATCCCTGTTCTGGTGGTGGGACCTGATAATTTAACCACTCTAGCAAATGAGATGCATTAGAATAATATAAGAGAAGACCACTCCAGCTGATTTCTTGGAAGCATTATGGTAATAGCACTTTGTTCCCCCCTGCCTTATTTCCTGTACAGGGTATCTGTCTAGAATCTACTTAACTGGCTACCCTGTAAGAAATGAGTAGCACAAGAGCTGCACGAAGTGGGCTAAACAGAAAGTGACAAGGTTGCAAATGAAGTGGGAAGGTAAGAATAGCTACTTAGATTGTATGAAGATAAGAACAGTGCGCTATCTCGTTTGTATTATTCACAGATCATGAGCCAGGCTGACCAGCCGAGAAGATCCAGCTGGGCTGAGTTCAGTGGAATTGGATGCCCTCTCCCTAGTGAGAAGTGTCTGATGGGAAATATCCAAGTATGGACTGTTGGCTGTGAGCTGCAGATGTAGAACAGGGAAGCTATGAGTGAGTGGGCGAGGCAGGACTTGAGAAATCTCAGATGAGACAGCACCATCTGCCACATACTCTCCCACCTTGGGCTACCCAGGTATCCGTGTTAACTGCTAAAAATTCCACACATATTCTCAAAGCTTACCACACTGAACAAAGTGACAGGTGATGAATGATATCATCACATGTACTCAAGTCATGCTAATGGTTGTTGCCTTGCCGGGCTAGGTCCATAGCAGCTTTTCCTAAGGGGCGGTCCAGAGGGCCTAGTGCAAGAAGTTCAGTGCAAAACAGTCCTGAGCCATCTGGGGGACATTAAAGCACTTTTGTGTGTGAGCCAAAGTCTCTCCCTCCCTTCCTACCTCTTCTTGCTTTCTTAACTTTGTCTTGATTGGCAAAACTCTTCCCATTTCTATTAGGTAAGGCAGATGAAAGAAGAGATGTTTACCCAAGTGCTTAAATGCAGCTTTATAGAGCGCTCTCCCTGGCCACCCTTCCTCTCACGCAACATCCTATCACTAGACTTCCAAGGAAGCTTTCATTTAGCAGCTGTTGGCTCCTCTTTTACATGATGGCTCTCCGTGTTCAACAAGAACAAAGATCACTGATATTCCCGCTGGGTCCATCAGAGGCAACCGAGAACAATGGGCTCTTTTTATGTGGAAAAGAGACTTAAAATTTATTCATAATCTTTATTTTTTTTCTCTCAACACATTCTCATCCCCACGGGCCCCTTCCTCTAATTAGTTATGCGAGCCTCAACAGTAAAATTTAGCTACATATTAATCTTCCGTTTTTATTAGTATGGTGTCTTGGTCTTCACTGTACAAACACAGCATATGCTTATATTTAAATACGTTTTGTGTCTTTGTAAAAAAGATCCTATAAAACTGAAGCTCCAGGAAACAGGTCTGACTGCATGGGGGAAAATGTGCACAGCCTATGCCACTAAGTCACTAGGCCACTCCTGAAACTGAGTTGCTACACTAGTTCCATCCACACGCAACCTAGACTTGCCCATTTACTTCCTATAATGTGTGAGGTGGCATGCTATGGGTTTAACAGATTTATCATCTCAAATTAATTGTTGTAACACTGTGGGCTGTATGGTACCTGCATCCTACAGTCTTGGAAAAAAATACCTATAATTCAATTTTTGGGACCCTAAAACCAGACCGACATAAATGAGACTATCCTTGAGACTTACAAAAATATAGATGGGGCACCAAAGATGGCAGCAAGGGAATGTGGCACTTCTAACGTAAAACAACTTCATAATGAAGTTAACTTGTGTGCAATCCTCTTTTCATCCTTCTGAGGCACTGAGGTACAACCTGGTTCTGCACTGCTCATGTTTTTGTGTATGTGTGAGCACATGTATCCGGGTAGCCTTGCCTGTACACACGGATTTGGAACCAGATGACATCAGATCTTATGAGCCGTGGTCTCCCCCTGGGGAGGGGAGGGCTGGCTGGGCTGGCAGGAGGCTCCCAGTCCCAGCTCACCTCTGTCCCTTACAATGGGGTTATAGGAGTAGTCACCAGCCTGGCTTTTTCATGAGTGCTAAGGGCTCTGAACTCTGTCCTTTCAAAATGTCCTATGGGCTCTTCAGGAGCAAGTCAGTTACCACTACTGCCCTGCCCTTGCTTTTCCTGGAGATAAATCAGATATTTTGATTAACAAATGCAGATTAGAACCAAAGAAATCTGAAATTATATCCTATTGCAGTCAGGTAGCTGTTTCTTGCTGAATGGCATGACAATGAAGTGGACTCCATCTTAGAACAGTGCGATTGGGTGTTTCGATTAAGTCAGATGTTTTCATATATTTATATTGCTTGGACGTCCCAATGAACCATGTTCAGCAAATTCAAGTGTAAGTCATAACTGTGGCACTAAAAAAAGGCCATTTGCTGGTAGGAGAGTAGAAAAGCACACCTGTAAAATATTTAACAGGTCAAAGTTTTCAAGTGTTACTTCCTGATAGGATAATTATCAGAAAAAAAACCTCCATAAAGGCTTCTGATATAAACCTTCAAAGTACATCTGATGTACTGTTTTCAGTGGTTTCACACAATGATATGAACTGCATTCAACACCTGCATTTCCACTTCTCCACTCACAAGTTAACTCAATGCTCCATTCTCATGGACACTGTCATTTAACACAGAGGCTGCCATTTGAGGCTGTGAGCTGCCCCTTTTTTAATCGATGCTTTAAATCTTCTAGTAATATATATATTCAACAGTGCATTTTAGTTTTGTTTTGTCGGTCTTAAGGTCAAGTCATCACTTAATGTTTTTGAGGTCAAGCAGTACAGGTATAAAACCTGGGGCCTGACGGAGGAAATACCAGATGCCTCTTTTCTTTTGAAATTTTGAGGTACAGCCTTGCTCCATTGCTGAGCGAGACTGAAACCTGCCTTCCTCCTGCTTCAGTCTCCTAAGTGGCAGGATACAGGCTTGCACCCCCAGATGCAGCTTTATTTTGTCAACCTAACCAGAAGGCAGAAGTGGGGATGTTCTGAGATGCTGTGGAAACATATCAGGAGACCATCCCAGCAGGTTCACTAGAGGTGCCTTTGAGGTCAGCACCCATGTGGGTGATCTCCTCCCACACCTTACATACACTCAGGCACCTGACCCCGGGCAGCTTTCACTTTCCCATCACTCCTCAGCCACGGGAGGGCTGGTTATTAAGGGAGAGCACCGAGGTCTATGGGCTCTCCAGCCAGCTTCTCTGGGATCCCATCTTGACTCTTCCGTCTATATTTTAGCTACCTGTTCAGCCACACCTTGCCTCATGGAAGTTGTTACTCATCACAAGCTGAAGGTGCTACCTCTTGCAGCTACTGGAAGGCTAACTAAACAACCAGATGTGCTGTAACACCAAGGCTTGTGCTCTGAAGGTAGCAAGTTCTCTGTACATTAAAAAACTTTAAGCATATGGTGGCTGCAGTTTTAGTTATCCAGCTTATCTATTCAGCCTAACGTGTATTTACTGAGTACTTACTGTGTGTTATATACTTCTCAAAATACAACATCTTTGAACAAAATAAAGCAAAATCTACACTACCTACACTTGTATTGTTTTTTCAGAGGCAGATGGGAATTAACAATCACTAAACTATACTTGCAAACAGCTATAAACACGCTACAATGAAAAAGAGACACAGTTGAGGGCCTTCAGAGGGTCAGCAAGAATAAAGCTTAACACATATGCTAGATCTTTCCATGAAAACAGTTTAAGGCAATTTGATTTCCATTTGGTACCCTGCATTCAGAATCCCAGTTGTGTTAGTGACTCCCCCACGGCTCCCCACTAAACTCCATCTCCTTTTCTAATGTTTCTGGGATCTATCATCTTAGGTTGAGCACTTAGGCCTATGTTGCTGTCATAACATCCTCTCTAGTCTGCCCTTCCATGTTGTATATGCAGAGTGCTCAAAAGCAAGACTCTAAAGAGACACTTTCACGCCAGTGTTCATAGCATCCCTCCCAACAGCCCCCGTGCCAATGAGTGAACAAGGAAAACAGCACATTCATTCATTGCACTGGATATTCAGACTTGACAAGTGATGCACTGTGACACGGATGATCCTTAGAGACGTCATGTTGGATGAAGGAAGACAACAATGGACAGATAATATATGGTGCAACTTATAGAAGACGCCTAGGATTAAGTTAATGGTCAGAATGCAGAAAAAATGCCTGGTCAGGGGAAGGGATGGGGAATCACTAATTAGCGTGCTGTTTCAGTCTGAGATGATGACAATGTTGTAAATATGGTAAGAGTCACACAACAATGGCAGGTTCTTCATGTCAGGAAGCTGCTCGATTTAACTCACTAGAACTCATCATACATTTTACATTATATTTCACTACAACATAAAATAGTTAAAGAAACAAGGAACTGAGTTCTTAATTAAATGTTTGAAACATATTTGGTTCACATATTGGGAAATGTTCACATATTTGAACATGCAAATAAATTTTATGACTCTCCACATAAAGATACAGAAAAAAAAACCATTTATCTGAATTGTCAATATTTATCTGAATTGTCAATATTTATCTGAATTGTCAATTTAGTCGTAAAGCCAAATCAATGCTATTATAATAATTTCTGCTATTATAATAATTTCTGCTATTATAATAATTTCTGCTATTATTATAATTTCCCCTCACTATCAGGAAAAAAGAATCCCACCCATACTCAGGGTTAAGATGTAATTATACGATGCATCATAGCCATCTTAACATTTTTATACACAGTAAATTCCTTCAGTTTAGATTACCTTCAAAAACAGAACTGAACCCACAGAAGTATACAGTATATCAAAAGGACAAGGCCAATAACACAAAATGATTTTATTTTTGTCACTGGTGACAAACATGTATCGCTGGTTTCTTAAATATTACTTATGTACTCATTAAAAATATGTTTACATCTAAAAATGTGACACAATTAGGAAGTTCTCTCTAAACATAATCTTTCCTAAATATAATTTCCTAGTTTGTTTCACACATAACTTAATCTACAAAATCAAAAATAAAACTACCAACCAACTCTGTGGTCTAGAAATACATACAAACTGTGAAATCTGAGAAAGTACTTTCTGATTTTAAAAATAATATACAATATATGCATATCACTAATCAAATGGTTCTTACAAGTTCTTACTGTCTCCCAACTTGGAAGAGATGCCTGTAATAGACCTTTCAATTTACTTAGTAAAGATGCCATACATGTAAAAAGTCAAAACAATCACAATCAAGATTTTGTCTGTAGAGATCAGGTCTCACTTTGTTGCCTAAGCAGCGTACGCTGGCCTGCGAGTCACCGTTCCTCGGCCTCAGCCTCTGACAGCAGGGACTACTGACCAGCAGACGAGATGAGTCTCAGAGCAGAGGAAACAGCTACTTCATTACTAAGTGGCTTAAAACCACCTTGGCTTCTCTGAAATAAAAAAGGGTTGGCATGGAATCAAACTTAAAATTTAAGAATCAAGACAGGCGGTGGTGGCGCATGCCTTTACTCCCAGCACTTGGGAGGCAGAGGCAGGTGGATTTCTGAGTTCAAGGCCAGCCTGGTCTACAGAATGAGTTCCAGGACAGCCAGGGCTACACAGAGAAACCCTGTCTTGAAAAACAAAACAAAACAAAACAAAAACAATTTAAGAATCAAAAAATTCAGATTAAATACACACTGAGCTCATGAAAATATCCCACTGAGATTCTGTAACAGGGGCAGAAGCAACTCCATCCAGCTTTTCAAATTTATCTTTGACCATCATTTTAATGAGTTAAAAGCTTTAATGGTAAAAATTACAAACATTTTCTGCAAATAATACTGGTACATATTTCATTAGTTTTTGTTGAACAACTGGAAATCCTACTTCTTTAGAAAACATGAATTAATCTGTTGAAATACACCACCTATGTACTGACTTAATAGCCACTCAAGATTCGCTAGTAAGCTTATTGTTTTTATGCAATAACATTAAAAAGGAATTTTGTATGTTTGCTGTTTTCACTTCATACATTATTTTGTGGACCTTTATGTGGTTATAAGATTTACAGAGAAATGCATTTCAGCTGTTCTTATTAGATTTTAATGGTTCAAACTACAAATAATGCTAAGTCAAGCCCTGGCATTCCTTTTTAAAAATCCAAGTTTCTAAAAGTTCTAAGTTTTCGGCAATATAAAAATGATCTTCTTTACACCTTTAACTGCCAAAAACTGGGTAAAAAACAAAATATTCTGTTAAGGAGATGATTTGAGATGTTTTGGATCCTATTTTTAAAAACAAGATGTGAAACAGAAAACTTCACAAACAGCAGCTCAAATTCCATTAACTTACAGCTCAATGGAACACACAGCCAGTTTTTATGCTTAAACAATTCAAAATTAAGGTTTATATTGGTAATGTCAACAAGTCATAACTACTACACATCACCTCTGATACAACCCACTAACTTCAAACAGGCTCAGCAGCTGTGCATGTCGGGTAGATGCTGTTTAGAAACTCACAGCTAGCAGAGCTATAAATATACATAAATAAGTGTGGCAACACTCTGGAGTTGGGGCCATTACAACAAGACGTGATGTAAACACACGTGCTGATTCTCGCTCAAGCCACTTCCCACTGACATGCTCAGCCATGGTTTTATAATTCTTTGTAAAAGAAAACATTTTCTACTCAGCATGCAGCATTGTCATTTTATATCTTGACTATGATGGAATCTTCAAATTTTCTTGCTAAGCTTGACATATCTCATCAGGAATTCTCTGGAAGTCAGCTTGTGTTTTCAGCAGCCTAGACAAAACAAGAGAGCAAGATCCATTATTTTAAGAAACCATAGTTAAGACAACCATGGAGGTAAATCTACCTATACCATATTTAACAAACAGCTAGTTATTCCACATCACAACTCAATTGGTTTTACTGGAAAAATACAATGATTTTTATTTTTTGTTGTATTATCAGATATTTTAAATTTACTGCCAGATTATAAAAAGAAGGAGTCATTTATATAATAGAGATCATGTAAAATGTACTACTTCTTTAAGAGTTAACACATAACTTGTTTTCCAAGGTCTTCATTAGTTTTTTTTTACTATAGTGTAAAGACAGAATTAATAATGAGAAAGACCTAGTAAGCTACAAATAAAGAATACCAGCAAACAGGGAAGATATTTGTAATTTTTCTTCTTTTTATTTCTTTTTTATTTTTGCTAAAAGGTATTTATGGTATTTTACTTAAAAACAGAAATAATTTTATTGTAATGAACTCAGAAATAGAGAAATCACGCTTGAACTCGCAGTCCCAAGCTGCACATAGTTCACTGACACAGCCAGCCATGCAGCTTCATTCAGTGCTTTACCTTCAGTACCAATTACATTTTATGTTCTGATGCAGACGCACAGACGGAGCGGAGACAGCATGACAGTTAAAACTAGAGAAACAATGAGCTCTGTATTTTCAGGACTCGCTGACATCACCCAGGATCACCCTTCTTGGTCTCTTTTCTGAATGGTATGCAGTATCCTTTACACCTGTCTACACACGTATGTATTACAGAGTAGGATTTGCATGAGTGAGAATGTGCAGTGTGTTTTCTTCCCCAGACTGGGTGACCTCACCTCCCAGGTTTGTCTGATTCACAAATAAAATAAAATAAAATAAAATAAAATAAAATAAAATAAAAAAAATAGAGATGATATGTAGTCTAGGACTTGAAAGAATAAACATCTATCTACCAGTAAGCCCAGCAGAGCTAGAGCTAACCTTGAACTCCATGGGGAAGAAGTCCTGCTTCAAAAAAAAAAAAAAAAAAAAAAGGAACAAAACATAGACTTAATATAATTTCTTAGATGATCAATTTTATCTTAGAAACACATGCTCGATTTTTAATGTACTTCTATTTTTATTTCCTAGTTAAAATGTTCTTTTTAGCTAGTTCAGGAAAATACAATAAAATATTGGGGAAATGATAAATAATTCAAAGAAGCAGCCTAACCGTTTCCTTTGCAGGCAGCAGAACTGACCTTGCTTGCCTTAGACTCATCTGCTCACAACCAGTCTGAATTAGCTTTTTCCTCCTCCAGACTTACTGCCCAAGAGTAAGAACACAGTTTGAAAACTGTTGCCAGTTGTCATGGTTTGAATATGCTTAGCCAAGGGAGTGGCACTATATGGAGGTGTGGCCTTGTTGGAGTAGGTGAGTCACTGTGGGCATAGGCTTTAAGACCCTTATCCTAGCTGCCTGGAAGTCAGTCTTCCACTAGCAGCCTTTAGATCTCTCAGCTCTGCCTGTACCATGCCTGAACCTGGTAAGCTAGCCCCAAATACATGTTGTCCTTATAAGCCTTGCCTTGGTCGTGGTGTCTGTTCCCAACAACCACTCACTAAGGTCTGGTGGCACTCTGAAGACAGAGGCAGGCTGATCTCCATCAGTCTGATTGAGGCCAGCTTTGGATACCCATTGAAATTCTGTCTCAAAAAAGAAACCATTTAAAAAGCTGGCTCACACATTCTTTGTCAGTCGGTGCAAATTAAAACTCCAGTCTACCACTTACTGTCAGTAGCTGGACTGCATTGCCATCAGCTTCAGATTGCTGAGCAGCACCTTGCTGTTACTGTATGACTGGAGGAAGTGATGCCCGCACGGTCTGAGCCTATGGTCTCTCTAGTACAAGGAAGGGTTCACTTCACTGCTTCCTACTAACTTTGCAGTTTTCATCCTGCTGTGAAAGCTATAAACTGAGTTTTTAAAAAGATGACAAAGAAAGCAAGTGAATTTTTAAAAAGGCTGGGCGAACCCCATGAACTGCATTCACTCTTAGGGTTCTCAGAAGTGCAATTTACACAAAGAGGTCCCAAACATGCTCCTTAATGAGAGATGGCTGACCACTGACGAACATGAAGCAGAGGCAAATCATGTGCTGCTGGTGAAATATAAATCAAGACAACTACTCTGGGAAAGAAAGCGCGGCACTGTAATGATCATTAACACACAACCAACAGCCCAGCATTTTATGCCTGGGTACATACCTAGAACAACTGCACATATATAAGCATGAAGAGCTATGAACTACAATAATGCTAAATAAGGCTCAGAGTAGCACAACTCAGTATCTACTCAGCACAGAAAGGGTAAATTGTTGTATATTTGTGGAAGGAAATCTATTTGCATGAAAGGAACACATTACAGTGGCATTCAACATAAATGAAGACGATAGATGTAACAGAAAAGGGGGAAAAACCCAGTGGAAAAAGAAGATTGTATTTAAACAAAGCATAAACTTTTCTAAAGTTAAAGTAATTTCAGACTCCTAGTTCAGTCAGTGAGACTGGTGAATGTCTACTTTAGAACTCAGGATGCTGGAGGGGAAAGCTAGGGTGCTGAGAACAGTGACTATGGAGGGAAGAGAGGTCTCTAAAGTGCTAGTAGTGATAACTGTGGTTCCGTAATTCTCTGTGCAGTGCACAAGTGTCTGCAATCAGCACCAGGTGCCTTCCACAGTCACCTTCCACCTTAGCTTGACCAGGTCTTAAGTCGATTGATTGGTCTGCACTAACTGGCCAGCAGGACCCAGGAACCCTATCTCTACCCTGGCACCCCAGCTCTAGGAAACACATCCCTGAACCCAGACTCCTATTGAACGCTGGGGATCAAAACCATGTTTGTATCTCAAAGGCTTCACTGAGCCATTGTCCCATGTAACCTCCCGCACAAGCCTGAAGCAGGCTGAGCCAGACCTTGACTTTGCTTACCACTAAGGAGATCACCTAGGGTGGAGCCTGCCTCCCTGATTGTTCTATTGTTCTGCCATTGCTGCCGCTGCTGCCTGCTGGGAGTCCGCCTAGCTGTTTCCGAGTCTACATCTGATGCTACACATGGTCACCTGCAGCTGGGCTCCAAGGATGATTTGGTGGGAATGGGCTTCCCCCTCCTTTATAAAGTGTGTCTGCCATTAAAAATTTGAGTCTTGATCAGAATACTGTCTTGGCTCCATTTCTCTCTTCCACCTAGATTCCTTTTCTTTCAGCTCCAGGCTGCCTCCCAGGCTCAAACCCAGACATGAGAGCTGCAGGCCGGCCCCCACAGTCCCAGCCCTTTTTGTACCATTAAATCAATATTTACTCTAAGTACATTTTGTCTACCCTTTGTATTAGGTTTAAAAACTCAGAGATTAAAAAGAAGAAAATAAAAAACCCTTGGGTTGTTTGAAAAACAATTTACATATTTCATATAGTACCATTTTCTCAGAAGAAAAGGGAAGCCATTTTGCTGTTGGACAAGTTTAACTGTAATCACTTACAATTTCAATAGTCACAGTTAATGAGATACCTCACCACCATACAGACTTCTCTCCTATTGTCTTCACACGGTGTTCTTTCTGTTTATCTGTATTCAAATTTCCCTTATCTAATTATGACACCAATTGCTGGATTAGAAGCCACCGTAATTCAGTATGAGCTCATTGTAATCTGTGACAAATACATAAATACTATTTTCAAATATGGTTAGACTCAATTGGTACCAGGGATCAGAACTTGAACCCAACATTTGGCAGGAAGCACGATTCTAGTCAACACAGAAAAATTCTAAAAATAGTAGGAAATTTCTAAGAAATGATATCAAGGTTTATCAATAATTTCTGTGGTCTGAACATTTAGCTTCTGGTCTTGAGACTTTCACCTGATAGCATCAGAAGTTTGCACAACCTGGTTTAGTTAAGATTTTTCATATAACTTGCTAGTTACTTCTAGATGTAGTATTTCTATTTATCACAAACTAACATGCAACCCTAACCTTTAGTGCCTCAGTACCCTTGCGAAGCTCCTTAATAACAGACGATAAGGCTTCTGGGTTGATTCCTTGTTCACAAAGCCGTACACAAATAGACAGCGTTTCCATATCTAAGCCGGTATTCAAAATTCTTGAAATCTCAAGCAGAACTGAAAAAGATATAGACATAATTTTTAAAAGCATAGACACCTAAAAATAAAAATGCATGTGGCACTTCTTTTTTTTAAAGGACTGTACAGGTTTTATTTAGGCATACTTATGTATATACACATGCATGCAATAACAACTATTATACTTACGTATGTACATATGCATGCAATAACAACTAGAAAAGAACGAGAGACCATGAGTTTGGAGGACAGCAAGGAGGGTACACGCCTATGGGGAATATTTGGAAGGAAGAAAGCAAGAGAGAATATAGTAACCAAATTATAATATGAACAGTTATAAAGAGAAGTTAAAGAATTTGTGGAAAACACTTTAGCATGATAACTATAACTTGAAATTCAAGACTTTCACTCATCCTTTAAAAATATCCTTCACTAGATTATTTTTTCCCATACTATATCCTGGTTCCGGTTTCCCCTCCCGCTACTCCTTCCAGATCCTCCCTCCTCTTTCTATGAGCCTTAGAAACAAACAGAAGGAGAAGAGCTCGGGAAAGGAACGAGGAGCCAGAGACCCACTCTGGATTGGATATTCAGAAATCCCACTTAAAAACAAACCAACAAAAACCCACTAAACTGGAAGCCAGAATCTACACAGGCCAGGGGCAGATCCAGGCAGCCCTGTGCCTGCTGCTTCATCTCTGAGTTCAGATCAGTTGTGGTCGTTTGGATTTAGGGGCCTTGTTTTCTTAGTGTCTTCTTCAGCAGGGCTCCCTGAGCTCTAAGGGGGATTTGATAGAGATATCGCATTTGGGTCTGAGATTTCCAAGGGCTCTAACTGCACAATGTCTGGCTGTGGGTCTCTGTAGTTTCTCTCACTTCCTGCAAGAGGAAGCTTCTCTGATGATGGCTGAGTAAGGCACTGATCTATAAAGGAGCCAGCACCTTAGAATTCAGAAGCCAGCATGTGCTTCTCTGGCTCTTTTTTTAAAAAAAAAAAACGCTTACTGACTGACTGATGCATGTGTGTGTGTGTGTGTGGGGGGGGGTGTTCCCCTAGGCCGCAGTGCACAAGCAGAGGTCTGAGAACCACTTTCAGTTCACTCCTTGCACCATGTAGGTCCTAGGGAACTAATCTAGGTTGTCGGGCTTGCTGGCATGGCACCTTTACCTAATAAACCATCTTGCCAGCCTTGTGCCTCAATCTTAAAAAATAGCTGCCTAACACACCTTTTCATGGGAATGCCAACTTCTTAACCTGTGCTCTGCCTTCAGCTGCTCTTGCCATACTGCCGAGGTAACTGTGATACATCTATATATCTACATGCTATGAGAAATCCTCAGCAACATAGGCACAAAAAGCTTTAGAACCTTTCAGAATAATTTGACATAACTGCATCTGTTGGCTTTATTAATAAAAGCGTGTATAATTTAACTTCACTTTTAAACTTTTTATATTTATTTTATGTACATGAGTGTTTTACCTATAGGTACGTACGAGCACCGCATGTGACCCTACCTTCATTTTCTCCAGCACTGCATTTCTTGGTAATTCATTAGAATATCTGTCTTTGACATGAAAAGCAACAGCAGAACCTCTCTACCCAAGCACTTTGCCAGGAATCCCTTTCCTTACAGGACATACACACAGCAGTCACAGTAACTTTGTTAACGGATGGCTGTTCCCAACAGTGTGCATAGAATTCATGCCAACTGATAACATAGCGTCTATTGCATTATGCTTGCATTACGCTTAGGACATAATTTCCCATGCAGAGTGAATGTATCACTATTCTTGTCCAGCACTTGAGAGTTGATTTCTGACTTCCATAAACATTTAAATATTCAATTCCTGTAGTGTAGGTAGAAGAAAAGACCCTTTTCCCAGAAATAAGCCAGTTACCACAATATTATTTACTGGATGATATACCCTTTTATCACTAAACTGCAACTGCTACCTTTACTACATGAATGTTCTCAGAGATCTATATAGCACATTTGTATCATACCTGTATCATTAATTACTAATTTTATACTGCACAGAGTTAAATATTCTATTAAATATTCACTTTCAAGTATATAAGCCTTTTTATTCTCTGGGTAAAGTCAGACATTTTCATGAATTTCCAAAACAAATGTTCTGGGATTCCTGCTTCGGTTGCAGGGAACTGTGGATTATTTTGGGAAAACAGACACGTTAACAATATTTAGTTGTTCACCAATTTAACCCTAAGTACTGAAAACTGTAGTATTCATGTGAGCATCCAACTTTTCCTACTTCTCATGTCTCAAAGTTCAGCATGAGACTTAAAAATATATTTTCCATGTCAGTATTAAAAGTTTTTAATATGGAATACAGTATTGCCTGTGCCTTTTTTTCCATTAATGGTTTGCATTTTTCTCATCACAACTCATATTTTCCTGTTTTATATACCTAGTGATTATAAGCCAAATATTGTAAATTTTACTTGAAAGGACATTGTCTTAGTCAGGGTTTCTATTCCTGCACAAACATCATGACCAAGAAGCAGTTGGGGAGGAAAGGGTTTATTCAGCTTACACTTCCACACTGCTGTTCATCACCAAGGAAGTCAGGACTGGAACTCAGGCAGGTCAGGAAGCAGGAGCTGATGCAGAGGCCATGGAGGGATGTTTCTTACTGGCTTGCTTCCCCTGGCTTGCTCAGCCTTCTCTCTTACAGAACCCAAGACTGCCAGCCCAGAGATGGTCCCACCCACAAGGGGCCTTTCCCCCTTGATCACTAATTGAGAAAATGCCTTATAGCTGGATCTCATGGAGGCATTTCCCCAACTGAAGCTCCTTTCTCTGTGATAACCCCAGCCTGTGTCAAGTTGACACATAAAACCAGCCAGTACAGACATGTTTTATTTTTCTATATTATTGAGCTTATAATAAATATAGTTACACAATAACAGATTCTTTCAGGTCTAACTCTTCAAATGAGTTGGGCAGAATCAAAGCACCTTAGCCAACAACTGATGCTGCTACTAAGGTAAGAACCTCCCACAGACTCTACCCATTGCTTCACAAATTGTGTTTTCCACCCAGGCTGGTAAAATGGCATTGTCCTCCAGCCCTGTGGGAGGGAGCATGGTGTTGTATTCCTCTACTACTGTGGGTGTTTTGTGCCCCTCCCATCTGGGTCTCTGGCTGGTGACTGTGTTAACTCAGGCTCTGTGCACTGTGCTCCACTCCAGTCACTCTCTGTTCTCTTATGTTTTCAGTCTCTCTTACTCTGTGTTTCTCTCTTGCCGTCTCCTTCTCCTTTCCTGTCCTCTGCTACGGCTTCTCTGTCCTCATGGCTCTACTCCCACCTGCGCGCCTGCTTATATGTCCAACTACCCCTTCTCCAGGCCCTCACTCCTCTCCTGTCCCCCAAACAAACCCCCTTTATACCAGATCTGCTGCATGGTGTGATTTCTCAGGGGGACACTTTGGCATGGGCTCACCAGGTATCCTGCCGCCATTAGATTTCATAACCATTACGTATAACGCCTTTCTCTTTTCTCCTTTTGTACTTTGTGACATTTGGATGCAGATGGGAAGCTCTTCCTGGTCACAAGCTCCTTGACACCTCTCAATCCGACCCAAGTTCTCAGGACAAAGGTTAATAGAAGCATCTTAGCTCCCCACACAGCGGGTGCTTCTCCATCCTGGGATGGCAGATGGTGCATTTCTGCAGAGCAATGCGCTTCCTCAAAAGCCTCAAAACCCCACCGTGGTTCCCTCCTGCTCCTGTCGTATAGGGAAAACCTCTCTTCCATCGATAGAGACTTCCTTGTCTTGTTTGTGAGTGTACGGCTGGGAAAAATCATATTCCTCCCACAACATGTGCAAAGTTACATACCTGCTTGCCCTCGAAATTGAAAAGAACACTTTACAGGTGAGTCCCACTAACCTAGCAACCACTGACAGGAAAAGCTTAAAGTCACTGTTAGTAACCTGAAATGAGCAAAATGATAAGGAGAAAAAAATTTGAGCTTCAAGAAAAACTGCTATCAAAGGAAGATCCAAACTGAAAATTTCATGCTGGTTCTTTTACAATGACTTAAATGGGCTAAAACCTCACACATACTCTTACTTCGTTAAAAAAGCAAACAAACTTCTTAAATGTTTTTATACTGTGTACTTTTTACTTTACAACACGTTCTCTCACAAAAGGTTGGGATGCAAAGCCTTAGCCCTCACAGCAGGCCCACCAACTTAACCAGTTCTCTTCAGACACTACTCACAACACACACTGGTGCACCCAGCACCCCATGGACGCTCCAGAGGCAAAAAGAGAAGCTCAGGAACTTGAGGTCACTCTAGGCTACACAGGCAAGAGTCTTATCTCAGAACAACACAACCTAAAAACCACAACGGTACCCTTGTGTACATACATTTATTTTTACAAAACAATAAGCCGTGGAACATCTAAGATGAAAGAAAAAAGAAAAAAAAAAAAGACAGGCTGGAGACAGAAAAAGAACAATGTGGCAAACAATTAGGTGGGGAAAACCACTGCAAAGCGTAAGGTTATCTTTTGAGAAAGATGTTGAGGGGGTAACCTCTGGAAACCATCAAAGCCACTGCCAAAACAGACATGTAGAACCACACGTAGATGGAAACGTGTAAAATTAAGACAAAGAAAGATGCTTGCTAACGCAAAAGAAAAAGCAAATAAAACCGATCACTTGACACACACTTTACCTGGCTGTCTTATTTTAAATACCCGGAGCTACAACTTTATTTTATTGTTTACGAATAATAGTTACTTTCTAAGTGTTGGGTCCGAGAGGGACAAAGCTGCAGAACCATAGCAGAGAGAAGGGAACTCTGAGACTTATTTCTGTACCTCTGGGTGCGCTCTACCTATCAGGCAGCGGGCGCGGACACACCCACAACCGCGGTCACCCGTGTCGCCCGATCTAAGGAGTGGGAGATGGTGACGGGGAGTGGTGCTCAATCACTGGAAACAAATAACCCGTTACTGAAACGCCTGGGCCCCGGAACTGAGCTCACCGCGTGGACAAAAAGGTCCACGACCCCTTTCGCCCCGGGTCCCCAGGCCACGAGCACGCGCCAGACACGAGCAGGCGCCAGACACTTGGCGGGTCGCGTGGCCCCAGGATGGGCTCGCAGGCAGCGGTCGCGAGGCCTGGAACGCCCCGCGCGCGCCAAACTCCGCCGCAGCGGAAGACCGGAGCTCTGGGGCCGCCAGCTTCGAGGTCGCGGCGGGTCCCCTTCCCCGTCCCCTCGCAGGATACCGCCGAGGCCGACGCGGGGACCGTGGGGCCCTCTACGACGCCTCCATCCGGGGGCTCGGCGCCGGGAAGCGCAGGCCCGGTCAGACGAGAACGACGCGCACTCACCGTCCATGGTCTCCCTCACCGCGTTCAGGTTGGCCGAGGCCGCCGCGCCCGGGCCGCTACCGCTCGCCATGGAGAGGAGAGGCCCCCGCCCCGGTGGGAGAAGGCCTGACCCGGAACTGGAGCGCCCGCCGCCGCTCGGCCCCGCCCACACACCGCGCGGCGGCGCTCGCACCGCCCAGGCCACGCCCCCGCCGCCCGGGCCACGCCCCCTCGCGCCGAGCGCCGAGCGCCGACGCCGGACCGCGTTGATTTGAATTTGGAGCCTCGTTCCCTTGCGCGGAACGTAGAGCGAGGAGTTAGCGTTCGAATTCACCCGGCCGCCTCGACGCCATTGGCTGGTTCGCGGACGGCGGTGGGACGCGATTGGCCGGTGACCTCTCCCCGCCCCGCGCCCTGGTTGGCCGGAGAGCACGGAGGGAGTTAAAGAGTCGGCGCCTGGCGTGGGCATCTGCAGGGTGATGCTAGAACTTCCACGTTGCCCACGAGTGTAGGTACGTTCTCCGTGGCCCCAGGCCTGGACTCCTGCTTCGAGGTGGACCGCTCTGGTTTCCTGGCCCCAGACGTACCTGTGAGCTCGCCTAGGTGTGAAGGGGAGCAGAGAGAGAGGGCGCCTGGACACTGAATGGTCGCTGGAAGTGACGTCTCTGCTGTTTCCGAGGGAGCCCGCTCAACTTTGATCTTACAAAAGTAAATTCTTTTCTTTTCTTCTTCTTCACCCCCGCCCCCATCTCCCTTCTGGCTGTAACCCTCTTTGGAAGGAATGCAGCGTGCCTTTGGATCCCGGAGGGGGAGTGCTCTTTAGGAAAAGTAGTTTAAATCCCCACCTGGGTCCAGCCTGTCACTCACCCTGTTCAAGTGAGGACTAACGTGCCAGTAGTAAAAATTGCAGTTCTGTGTGGAATTACTTGGGTATCCGGACGGTGTTCGTACGGTTTTGTCTTGAGATGATGAATAAGGAAAACGATAAATAGAAGTCGTTTGGTTGGAAAGGCACTTATTTTTGGTGTAATCAGATTGGACCAGAGCCCACTCATAACCGGTTGGCTGCTTCATATATGCCGCATAACTTCCGTGCATGCGTTGCTTCCTCTGAAAAAGTGATAGGAGCATTGCCGTACCTTCCCCAGCTCCCAAGGCTCGGCTCCGGATCATCTGAGAAAACGTGCAGGGCTGATTCTCCTTTGTAAACCATAGAAACTTAACCCCAAGAGGATTCGATTTGGAGTGAGATGTTGAATGTATTTTGTCGGGATTAATATCTATGATATTCAGTAATTTTAATATGTGTACTTTTGATTTCTTTCTAGTTTGCTTCCTGGGCTATGGGAGATGTCAGCGAATTAAAAATGCAAATAACACCAGAAACTCCAGGAAGGATCCCTGTTTTAAATCCCTTTGAAAGTCCCAGTGATTATTCTAATCTCCATGAACAAACCCTTGCTAGTCCTTCTATCTTTAAGTCCACAAAACTACCAGTAAGTTTCTCTTGCCTAGTGTTTACAAGTGATTTTAAGTGAAAGTAACTACAAATAATTTTAAGTGTAAATACAAGAAGAAGATGGCACCTAATCTTGTAATGGTTCTTTGAGCAGACATGATCTGAGCGCTCTTATGCAGGAGGTCGACATCCAGGAACTGCCCACACCAGCACAGAAACAGCACACAGGCTTTACAAGTTAGCTGGTCACAGCTGAGCTACTCATATATACCTCAGACCAAAGACAGCAGCCAAGACCAATATGGAGACAAACATGCCACGCTCTAGTAACGAATTATGGACACAGAAATGTGAATTTCTTATTATTTTTCTGTCATAAAATAGTGATACCTTTGTTTCCTTTTGCCCAGCCATTTGAAAACGTTCAGCCCTAATAAAGCTTGTGGTTATTATAAAAGGGAGCAAAGTCCTGCACTGTTGGAAAAAAAAAAAAAAAAAACTCAGCAAAATGAGCAATTTTGAAATTGTAATGCGTAGCCGGGTGTGGTGGCACACTCCTTTAATCCCAGCACTCGGGAGGCAGAGGCAGGCGGATTTCTGAGTTCAAGGCCAGCCTGGTCTACAAAAAGTGAGTTCCAGGACAGCCAGGGCCACACAGAGAAACCCTGTCTCGAAAAACCGGAAGAAAAAAAATTGTAACGCATGTGCTATGAATAATATTAACCAGAAGGAGGGAACATAGGAAGTGTGTTCTTCAGGAAATCAGGGTTGCTTGTTTTTACTTTGCTACACTGGCAAGGCTCTTTTGATTTGTTAAGCACACTTTCCTAGAAAAGCTGTAAAGCAAGGTGCGTTGGCTGCTTTGATGTCAGCTTGACTTTAAGCTCAAGTCTCAGACTCCGTTGAGAAGATGCGCCCATTAGATTGCATTTCAGCCAAACCTGTTGGACATTTTCTTGATTAAAACTTAGTATAGGCGGGCACAGTGTATTGTGGATGGTCCCATTGACAGGCTGGTAGTCCTGGGGTCTGTAAGAAAGCAAGCTGAGCCAAGCCATTAAGTAGCACTCCTGAGGTCCTACTCAGGATGCCTCAGGTCCTCCTTCCAGGTTCCTGTCCTGTTTGAGTTCCTGCCCTGACTTCCTTCAGTGGTGACCAGTAATATGGTTTAAGCCAGATCAGCCCTTTTCTCCCAGAGTTGCTTTTGGTCGTGGTGTTTCATCACAGTCATTGCAACCCTAAGACACCAGATGGCTGTTTCTTCTGCGTTTTATGGCAGCGTAGACAGGAAAGAGTTGTGCGTGAGCCAGATGTAGTTTATATAGTCATTGTGTTAGTTTGGCCTTACGACATTCACTGATTATGATAAGACAGCTTATTTTAAAGTTGTCTAACTTCAAATTATCTTAATCCAAAGTAAATAACAGCAGCTGGGAAGATAGCTTAGTAGGTAGCATGCTTGCCATTTGCAGAGCAAGCACAAGGACATGAGTTAGAGCCTCAGGACCCATCTCACAAAGCCAGGAGTGATGGATGGTTGTCCTCCTAGTGTAGGGGAGGTAATTACAGCCCCATCCTTGGGGCTCCTTGCCCAGCCAGCCTAGATTACAAATTGGATCAATGCCAATGAAGACCATATCTCAAAAAACCAAGAGGGATAATACCCGAGATTGGCCTCCAACCTCCTAGTATGCGTGTGTGCAGATGCACACGCGCGTGTGCACACACACACACACACACACACATCCTCACAAACATGAACATAGATATGCCCACAGTAATAAAAGAATGCTTTCAGTTAAATTGGGTTGGTTTGGTTTTGGTTTGGGGTCTGGTTTGGTTGGGTTTGGTTTTTCCAGACAAGGTTTCTTTGTGTGGCTTTGGCTGTCCTGGAACAAGCTCTCCGGACCAGGCTGGCCAGAAACTCACAAGAGATTGACCTGTCTCTGCCCCTGCCCCTGCTTCTGCAGTGCTGGGAGTAAAGGTGTGTGCCACCACTTGGCATCAGTTAAATTGTGATTAGACTTCAAAGCCAGAAATTATAACATCCTGCCCACCTCCCTCTGAGGATATTTGTAGTTACAGTTTTAGATTTGAGTAAGGTTTGGGACCAGCTGAATAGTTGCATATGGAGAAGCCCTAGATGGTATTAAATATTTTGAGGACAGTTATTTCAGGAGCTGTTGGAGCTACTTGTGTAGTTGAGATTTCATTCTCAATGGCGATTAATGTCTTCTACCTTTGATAAATTAACCACGGGCACCGTTTCTCCCTCATGCATGCTAATCTTATTTCTATAGCTTTGTTGCTCTGGTTTTTAGAGTATTATGCTATTTTTTAAATTGTCTAGAAGATACTGGTGTTTTAAGAGAGAGTGTGCAGCAGGTTGACTTAGTGGGACTTGGTTACATTTGCCATTTAATTTACAGTAATTGAACTCAGAAAATATAAGCCACAAAAGATTTTTATGTTCTAGCCATCTACGGTTTTGAAGGTAATATTGGGTATCATTTTGATGAACTATTTTAGTTTGATCTTATATGTATATTTATTTTATTAAGACTCCAGGGAAATTTAGGTGGTCTATTGATCAGCTGGCCATAATAAACCCTGTAGAGATCGATCCAGAGGAGATCCATCGGCAGGCTTCCTACCTAAGGCTTTCTCGGTAAGTTTGCCTTTCTCCTACTTGAGTATAGTAGCAGACTCTTATGTAAAGAAAAATACGAACTTCTAAAAGCCTGTTATTTATGTGTGTACATATATCAACAAAGAAAAAAATGTGAATTTTTTTTGCCTTTTTCAGTTTAAAGCATTATATATCTGGAACGATCCCTTGACGTAGAATTGCAGTCTGTATAGGAATCCATTTCTTGCACAACTGACACATGTGCACACATGCCACGCCCCCTTCCCCCCCAATTCTCCCACACACACACTCAAACCACGGCTGCCTTCCTAGCGCTTGGTTAGCTAGGGAAGCACATTTGTAACTTTCTCTATAGTTGTCTTTCTGATGTTTGGGTTGGTGACTAAGAATAAAACAAGATACGTTTCCATTGCTGCCTGACCAGGGAAAGCTAAAACCTAACAGCTCACTGAATGCAGCCGCATTTGTTGGCAGTAGAGAGCTCTGAGCATCATTCATCTTTAACACAGGTCATCAAGGAATCGCAATTCCTTTTAATAGATCTGTGAGTGTGCACACACAGTATCTGTGAGCGAGAGAACACATGCCATGGAGCGCAGAGGGCAGCGTTTAATAGTTGGGTCTCTCATTCCACCTTGGAGTCCAGAGGCTGATTTCAGGCAGAGAGCTGTGCATGACAAGTGCCTTACCTGCTGAGCCGTTCCGTGGGCCCGCAAATTCTCTTCCCTTTAATTCTGCATGCCACCTGGGTAGTCTGTACTTCTTTGTTGATGTGTTAGGTTTTTTTCAAACACCAGTGTGCCTCCAGCTTGTGCTGTTCAGTGATGTTCAATGTAGTGAGAGCATGCACTTTGCCAGTGGGCCAGAGCTAGGTTTTTAATTAACAAATTGCTAGGAAGCAATACTTAGAGTTTAAAGAGCCTTCCTTTTACAGTCTGACTTTTTTTCTCTTTTCTTTTATTGCAAGTAGATTTTTTTTCTTCACATAATATATCTTGATTATGGTTTCTCCTCCTTCTGTTCTTCCTAGTTCCTCCCCACCTCCCCTTCCATCTGGATCCCACTCCCTTTCCATTCTCTTTAGAAAATAAACAGGCTTCTAAGGGATGCTAATATGATATAATTAACATAATATAATATAACAGGTAAAACAAAACCTATACATTGGGGTTGGACAAAGCAAACAGAAGGAACAGAGCACAAGAGAAAACATAAGAATCAGACCCACTCCGCCCAGACTGGAAGCCATAATCTGTACACATAGGAGCTGGTGCAGACTCACGCAGGCCGTGCATGCTGCGGCATCCGTGAGTTCAGATGAGTGGTGCTCACGTTGGTGTGGAGGGCCGGGTCTCCACGGTACCCTCCACCACCTCTTGCTCTTACACTCTTTTTGCCTCCTCTTCTGCAGTGTTCCCTGAGCCCTGAGAAAGGGATGTGATGGAGACATCCCATTTATGCTGAATGGTCCAATTTGTCTGCACAGTGTCTGGCGATGGGTATTTGTTCTCATCTACTTCAGGAAGAAGCTTCTTTGATAATGGCTGAGCAATGCTTATAGTCTTTTTTTTTTAATATTTGAAAAAGAATCAAATACATGGCTTTTCAGTATTTAATTTTCTGTCATAAGATAGGTCTATTGATAGTCCAAAGCAATTGGATCTTTTCTTCTTTGGCTTTAGAATTAACTCATAGAAAGATGCATCTGTTGAGATGTCCTTCCGAACGCTTGCCTGCTTTTCTACTCCATTTCTCTCTGCTTGGTGTCCTGATGACCATTCACCCATAATCAATACTCACCTGAAGTCTTAGACAAAAGGGAATGGGATGAAAAGGGTAAAGCTCGAAGGATTTTACATCTTAAGTGGTACCTTCCATAGGGAAGATAAAAATAAGTCAGATGAGTAAGGATTTTTATCTCCTCCCCGCCAAATATATACTCTGTTTTCTGCCTCTTCAGTATGTTGAATTCAGACAACTACAATGTCATCCATGGAGATAAATTCCTGAGCTCTGAGGCACTACACATTCCTCCTGCCCTGAAAAGCTAACTGGACAAGTAGCGCACAGTTGCAATATATTTTACAAAAATAGGGGTGTGTTGTCTGGCTGAGTTTAGAAGGAGAATTTTTGTGTATTCGAGGAGGTGTATTTGTTGTTATAGAAGGAAAGCAGGAATCTATTCTAATGTTAATTTACTGATGTAGTTCATTGAGTGCTTGTACTTCTACCAAAAGAAGTGAACTCACTCCCCTCTGACTGTCAGTTTATGCGTGGAAACCAACAGCAAGCCTCTTCCTAACTCAGGGCCCCAGCCCTTCCCTTGGTATGTGGAGCGCACGCAGCTGTATCAGAATAAAGGAAAACACGAGGAGTCAGAGAACTTGCCGCCTGCGTGCGTATGTGTGTGCAGTAGTGTGCTAGACATGGTACTTTGCCCTATCTGCCACCGTAGAGTTATCAGTTCCAGCAGTCACCTCGTTCCAATAATTAGCTGAATATTTCAGACCTGAGCCCCTCTGGTGAAATTGCAGAAGGGTTGGGCTCAAGCTAGATTAATGCGTACACAGTTACGTTGATATGGTTATCATATGGCCGCGGTAGTGGACGCAGCTGAGTTGTTAGACTCAGGGTCTGTCGCCCATGCTAGGACGCGCGGAGCAGCGTAGTTTGTTTTGTCATAATTCCTTGACATAACCTTATTTTCTGAAATGCACACACCCTCCTAGAGGCTTCCTTTTTATTTTCCTTTCCTTTCCTTTAAAGCTGGAACAGCTATGTACATGAACAGTTACTGAGGAAAATCATTTGGAATTATTTTTTCAATTTTATTTACCAATTTATGGATGGACTGCAGCCATTCTTTGCTGGCATAAGATAAAGAATGGTCTCACAAGGCCAGTTGCCACATCCCTGGCAGTGGTGCCTTGTGCTTGGGACCCGACATTTTATACTAAAGTTTATAGCAGAAAAATTTGTGTTGTAATTCTGTATTTCATTAGAACAAAAAAGGATTTACGTGGACAAAATTTTATATTGTTAGTATATTTTAGAATTAATATTTTTGCTTATCTATTCAAAGCAGTAGGTTCTTAATTTCTTTTTAGAATTATGTTTATCCTAAAATTACCACTATAAAGAAATCGCTGTAAATGAAAAGAAGAGAATTTGGACAGTTGTTAGTTTTCTATCAAATGAAATACTTCATTTCTGTTGCTTAAAAGCACTTTATTTAAATTATGTTATTGGTAGAAACTCGGGTATATCAGTGAAAGCCTTTTAAAAGGACGTTTTCTTCCATTCAGAGTTTGACTAAGAGGGAAGTAAGCATGACAGCTAATGTGAATTTCAGAATACCTCCATGAACTAAATGCTCTTTAATGTTCAATAAGTTGAAATAATGGCCTGGTTATTTTTCTTCTTTATCTCTGTATAGAATAGATAAAGATGTGGAAGACAAAAGACAAAAAGCCATTGAAGAGGTAACTGAACACTGTTATGATCATTAAGCCAGCCAACAATGAATTTTGTATGTGTGCCCTCTCCTTTAGGAAGACTTGAAATCCTTTACTGTCACAACTCCTCTGTGGTCCACAGTGCTCCCCTCTGGTCCCTTGTGCCCCCCTCCCCATTTGTTCCTCCACCACTCCGAGCTCTTTAGTTTTCAGCTGGCTCAATAGTTCCCGTAGTGCTCGTGGAGGTCACTGGCTTCCCTGCCTAGGTTAGTGTGGTTTGGGGCTATTCTCTGCTCATGAGTCGGCTCATGCCTAAGGCCTGACAGGGTTTGTCTGCCCTGGGCGTTCAGAAGCCCGAGGAGCACAACTTGTGAGTCCAGTTGGAGTCATCTAAAGGAAGCTGAGAAGTTTTAGTCATCCACTGTCTAGTTTCCATACATACTAATTTTGTGTTTTGTTGTCAATTCTTAGGGATGTAGAATATAGTCATAAGATGGTTTAGTTTCCTACTGTAGTTTAAAGATGACCCAGTTCTTTCCTCAGCACGGGTTTATGTCAGAGCAGCTCCTTCTGAGCGCTCCAGCTCACCCTCTGGGCTCGACTACACATTCTTTAGCTGGACATTGGCTCATCTGTACCCCAAAAGATTTATATTGACGGCCTGTTCTGGGGTCGGGTGACTGGCTCCTCCTTGATTTTTCTAAAGTACTTTCTGTCCCTTATACTTCAGATTCCAACCTTGGTTTAGAAAATGGTCTAACGCTTATAATGCTTAATCCTGACAAACCTTGTTTCCCTTTGTTCATCTAGTTTTAAATTTCCACTGGGTTTTTTTTTTTTTTTTTTTGGCTTTTCGAGACAGGGTTTCTCTGTATAGCTCTGGCTGTCCTGGACCTCACTCTGTACAGGCTGGCCTCAAACTCAGAAATCCACCTGCCTCTGCCTCCTAAGTGCTGGGATTAAAGGCGTGCGCCACCACTGCCCAGCTCTAAATTTTCCACCGTTACTCTTTCCCAGCTAAATATCTCAAGTATAGTATTCCCACATTTTGGAAAATATCTTCTTTCTTTAGAATCATGGAAGTTGTGTCAAGGAAGGTTCACCAGGTAAAACGGGAATAAAATCAGCGGAAGTCAGACTTAGTGTATCGCATGCAGAGTATATTTTATATATGCATGTCAAAAGCAAACCTGTCAGATATAAAGAGAGAACAGAAGCTGTCTTTATCAGTCTCTGAAGGAAACTGCTGCGGCTTTTCCTGTGCAGTGGGGACTATTGTATATTTACAATACCATCCTCTAAATATGTTAGACCCGTTTATCCTCATTTCGATTTGCATCTTGATTTTATTTTATTTTTCTTGATCTTTCTTAGATTTTTTTTACAAATAATCACCCTACAGATTTTTGTATTTTAGTAAGTGCATAAATAATGCCTTGTTGATAGATGTTAAGTTGTGTTCATTATTACAGTGTGTGGTCTGTGCATGTGTTTCTTGGCAGTGGACTGGTAAGCTGGAGGCTCTGGGTTTTCAGCCCGGGTGGGCGTGGGCGGGCCTCACCTTGTTACCCCCTGAGGCCAGAGCGTTTCCACTCCTTGTCTATGCTGCTGCTGCTGCTGCTTTGCTTTTGTAACACTGATTGTTACCAAACCTCACATGTCTGTGCTCTGCTTGTTATTCTAAATGCATCCTATTTGGGTTCCAGTTAATGTTGAGTTTGTGTGTGTGTGCGACACTTCCTAAGTGCGTTCCTGTACACTGTCCTAGAGAGTTATCTCCTTCGCACGCCCTTTCGTTTCACCTGATTTCCTTATAGACTCATCAGAGCTTTAGTTAAGGAAGTTAGCTTTTGTCCCCTCTGTAACAGTGAAAAGACAATATTCTACCCTGGAAACAGAGGGAAAGGGAAAGTACTTACTGCATTAGGAACAAAAGACGCTCTCTATAGATAGAGAGAAAGAAGATGGATGGGTAAATGGATGGATTGATGGGTGATAGTTAGATAAACGCGTACATAGATAGATACAGATACAGATAGATGGGTTTTGTTCACTTGAGTCGATCAGCTTGTGTGACACAGAGGTACATGAGTACAAGCTGGCTCTCTCTTTGTAAACCTAGTACGTTTCCAGTGATTGCTGGAATATAGCCAGCTTCCAGCTCCTAAAATGATGTCACTGAATGGGCAAAGTGCGCTTGCCATTCAGTACATCACAGTGAGATAGATTCTACCACATATATGTGTATATGTATATATATATATATATATATATATATGTATGTATGTATATATATGTGTATATATATATATATATATACATGTATATATATATATATATATATATATATATATATATATATATATATGTGCCCAAGGTATAATTAACCTCAAAAACATAGATCCTGACAAATTTAAAATGTATAAGGAATACAGTTTGAATGACTGATTGAGTGTAATTTATATAACTGTAAGTTTACATACTTTTACTTACAGTATTGGCTTTAAGAGCAGTTGTCCAAGTTCCTGAGACTTTAGACTCAGTTCTTGAGAGCTAGCGCAAACTCAGTCTCACACAGCATTGCTCACATGTGCACACTTATCTCCATTACAGCACTACTCACATGTGCACACTTACCTCTATTACACCATTACTCACATGTGCACACTTATATCCATTACACCATTACTCACATGTGCACACTTATCTCCATTACGGCACTACTCACATGTGCACACTTATCTCCATTACAGCACTACTCACATGTGCACACTTACCTCCATTACACCATTACTCACATGTGTACACTTATATCCATTACAGCATTACTCACATGTGCACACTTATCTCTGTTACAGCATTGCTCACATGTGCACACTGATCTCCATTTACTGCTTCTAAGCTTAGACTTGTCACCAACCCCCAAACAACTGGGCAAAGAAGGCAAAAGTAACCCCCTGTGAATGATACCCTCGGCTTAGTGTAGGTCTCAGATTTCAGTGGTTGCTTTAAGACTTCTCTCTGTTTGGACTTTACATTTCTTCCCCCTTTACTTTGGTCAGTTGTATTGAATATTGACATTTTACAATCCCTAAGTGAGTATATATGGCACTATGTATATATGGTTATTTGGAAACAATGAAGGTACTCTTCTCCATTTGTGGGGGGATTAAGCCTAATTGTACAACTTGAATTTTCCTAGTTTTTTACTAAAGATGTCATTGTGCCCTCTCCCTGGACTGATCATGATGGAAAACAGCCTTCAGAGCTTCATCCCAGTAAATGTGAGTACTCTGCAGAAACCAGGGGCTAAGTCACTGTGAGGGTTCAGCGTGCATCTCCAAGACCATGCCCGTGGGGAAGCACAGTGATGCCCCCTTCCCAGGCATTGCTTAGGAGGCTGCTTCACATTCGGTCTCTGTGTGATAAGACTATCTCCTTTTCAGGGAAATACCAAAACTTAATGGAAATATGTTTGAGGTTTTTTGTTGTTGTTGTTTGCTATTCTCTTCAGAAAGCTTTTTTTATGACCATTATGAGTACTAGTTCTAAGGATGCCTGTATTGGCTTCATTAAGGGTTAACAGTTGTTTTTGGGGGGTTTTGTTTGTTTGTTTGTTTTTTCGAGACAGGGTTTCTCTGTATAGTCCTGGCTGTCTTGGAACTCACTTTGTAGACCAGGCTGGCCTCGAACTCAGAAATCCGCCTGCCTCTGCCTTCTGAGTGCTGGGATTAAAGTCGTGCACCACCACACCTGGCTTAACAGTTGCTTTTAAATATAGAGTTGAATCATGATTGCCATTTTCAGTGGTTTTTGAAGGTTGGTATATTAAATAAATCCTCAGGTCGCTTGGGTTTTTTTGATGACTTGCCTAGTTCCTACACAGACAGGAAGAGTGGGCACAAGAGGATTTGGGGGCACATAGCACAGCTGTCCATCTGTGAACTGTACGGAGCACGTGCAGGGTAAGCCAGCAATCCCACAGGCAGTGGGTGTCTTATATTTGCTCTCTCGGTCATTTGTTTCTGAACACTGACTGTAGCGTGGGTGTGCTCTTAGTGTGAGGAAGACATTCCTTATGGAACCACTGCGATGGTACACATGGGGATGAGCGAGCACTTTCTCTACAAGGGCAGCACTAAGTGCTTTCAGGCGTTTCTCACAGGAGGAAGTCAGGCAGTCATTGGCCTCTGCTGCTGCTGAGCCCCATCACCAGGTCAGGAAGGTTGGAGCACATATTAAGGCTACTGGGATGGAAAGAGTGATGGGACCTGATTAAAGCCAGCTGTCCCGTATCATAGCATTGTCAGCCATTACAGACTAACAGTGGCGTGGGATATCGAGCGGAGACCTGGATCGTGGCTGCCCAGGTACTGGCCAGGAGAGTGCTTGTCAGTAGTCAGTCTTTCTTGATTCTGATTAAGCTAGAGAATTATCCTCACAGCTTTGAAATTCTGTGTTCATGGTGACATTTTCATAACTACTAGCCTCTCCCCATTCCCATGTTTTAGTATTGGATTTTCTTGCAGATGATTATACCTTCATATAATCTTAGTTTTTAGTAGTAATTTATGTTTTGAGAAAGTTTTTTTCCTGAAGTGAGGCAGTATCAGAAAAACGCAGAAAAGACAGTCTTTATAAAGGGGGCCCAGCTTGTTGTCTCGTACTGTAGCATCAAGAGATACTCTACAGAGCGGTGCTGCATCAGGTAGCGCTATGAGCCAAGCTTTCAGGACAGTCACACTCCTGCACCTGTTGCTGCAAGCAGTTGGATGAAAAGAGTTTGCTCCAAAGTAGCTTTGGAAAGCTGAATTTATGTGTGCGTGTGCATAGGTGAATGTGTGAAGATGTTCTCGTCACCCTCGGGGGACAGAACAGTGTGTCCTCCTGCAAGGAGAGTAGACTTACTCATGTACAGAATAATAGAGGAGGCTTCCCTTTGCAGAATGCCTCCCCTCACCCCTCCTTCTTTCCTTCCTTCTTTTATTTTCTTTCCCTCTTTCCTCCTTCTCTTCCTCTTCTTCTTCCTCTTCCTCTTTTTTCTTTCTTTTTTTTTTTTCCTTGAAATGAGGTCCCCTGTTTAAGTCTTGATCTTTGATCTTCCTGCCTGTACTTGTTGAGTTCTGAGGTTCCTGCTGATAGACCACCATACCTAGGGAGTGCCATGCTGGGGGGGGGGGGGCGGGGGAGGGGGGGACGGACTAAATCCAGAGCCTGTGCATGGTAGGTAAACATGAGCTTTATTTTGGCTCCATTTTGGCGGTTTCAGACCTCATCTGATTGGCCTTTCTGCTCTGGGCCTGTAGCAGCACAGCACAGCACAGCACAGCACAGTGCATCATGGTAGGAGAGCTTGATGGAGCAAACCTGTTCTAATTGTGGCCAGGTATGAAAGAGAGAGAGGAAGGAGAGAGACTGTGGACCCTCTTAAGGCCTTCAAGTGAAGCCCCGCACCTTAAAGCACTAAGCTGAGGGTAAAGCCATTAACACAGAGCCACTGGGAAACATTCTAGATCCAAAAGATAGCATCTGTTGTGTGTCGAGCAAGCATTGTACAGGACAGAGCTGCTCTGTGTTACCTCCATTGGGTTGGTGCAGAACAATGGGAGGAAGCTGTATCATAATGCTTAGCTCCCAGACAGTGCTATCCCAGTTATTTTGGGAGAGTCTGGAAACTTTAGGAGGTGGGTGGGGCCTTAGAGGAAGTGGGTCACTGGGGCAAGTCCTTGGGAGTATCTTGTCCCTCTCCTTCGCCCTGCCCTGTGTTCTGCTGTGGTGAAATGTGCACTAGAGTGAGTCTTCCTTCTCTTGTGAGATTGCTCACTCACCACAGGAGAGCAGCAGTAAAACAGATGGCAGCCGACACTCCAAGGGGTTGGCAGCCTAGCATGAAGGTGTTCGCACTTCATTCTAAAATCAGCTTGTGGGTTTTGGCAGAAGGGAGCATAAAATCCAACATTGTCTTTATTGTGCCCATTCTGACAGTATTTATCCAGCAACGTTGACTCAGGCTTTTGCCCACTCCTTTCCTGTTCTCAGTTACGATTGGTCAACTCTGTAATTCTATATTGGATCTAGTGATTGATAAGTTGTAAAACAGAAGATTTAAAAACCATGAACTTTTTTTTTTTTTTTTCACACAGTGTCTCTGTAGCTCTGGCTGTCCTGGAACTCTCTATGTAGACCAGGCTGTCCTTGAATTTACAGAGATCCTCTTATCTCTGCTTCCCAAATCCTGGGATTAAAGGCGTGTGCCAGCGTGCACTGCAGTGTCATTGTTGACTCTGATGAAATTGAGCATGGTTTTATTCATCACGTGTCAGGGTTTCTTTGTCAAAATAATCTAATATTTTAGTTGAGTTTTTCTAAGCTCATTTTAGGGAAATTAAATGACACAGACTGTTGGAGATATATTGACCGACCGTATGTGCTGATTCAACAGTGTATATACATATCAAAACATTAGTTGTATACCAAAGCCACATATTAAAAACTAAGAATTACATGATACCTTCTTAGTTGTTATGGTAATCTTTTATTTTATTTTTGTTAAATAATCCAACAGAAACACAACAAAATTATAAATTTAGATATTTATCCTTAAATACGAAAGACTGTAGTGTGTAGCATTTAATTCTGGAAAATCTAACCCTGACTTAAATAAGTATAAAATTAGGATTTCTCTATTTAAAATATTTTACAGGCCTAAGTAGCCATGATGACTCTCCTGATGGGAAAAAGCCAAGTCTTCCCTCACAGAAGTGCAACGGTAGGTGTGAGCAGAAGTGCAACGGTAGGTGTGAGCAGAAGTGCAACGGTAGGTGTGAGCAGAAGTGCAACGGTAGGTGTGAGCAGTAGTGCAACGGTAGGTGTGAGCAGAAGTGCAACGGTAGGTGTGAGCAGACTCTGGAGAGGAACGTGCTGCAGGTTAAGCTACAGTTAACGTAAACACAGTCCATTCATTTCCAGTTAAGACACAGTTTTGTCTTGAGAGCTGACTTTTAAAAACTCTCAGGTTAAAACATTATATTCAGCCACGCTTTAGAAAAATAGCAGTCGTGTGTTGCTTCCTTATGTAAAATAGGTGAATTGTGAATTGATTTCTGGCTTGGGAAAGACCTAAAGAAAGCGCAGATGTGTTAATATGAGAGCTCCCTTAGTGTCTGCTGGTGTCTTGGTGACTGGTGCTTGGTTCCGTTCCAAGTACCAGCCTCCCAGCGTCTGTCTGCCTGTCTGCCGTTAGCTCTGATCAGGAAGCTGTGGGAAAAGAAGCAGAGGAGGGTGGCGGGCAGGGCACGGAATGGAGTGCACCAGCGTACTGGTCGTCTTTCCTGCAGCGTGCTGGGGAGAGGGCTGGTTGGCAGGCACATGCGCAGCCGGTGCGATGGGCTGCCACATGCTTTTGTGTGTTTATACTTGCATCTTTGCTTACTTCTAGCTGCCTGCCAGACTCTGCTGTCTCTTCCTGTGGATTTTAATTTGGAAGCCATATTAGGTAAATGCTGTATGACTTGAGTATTTCATAACTTAAATCAGAGGTTTTCATTTTCTTGGCTTTTTGTGAATGGTAGTGTTGTCATTAAACAGTAAACATCTAAATTTTTCTGTTTCTTGAACATTTCCTAAGTTAGTGTTTTTAGCATAGTGAACTTTACTGTGGGCAGCAAAGATTACATTTTAATGGTGCTGGTATAATACAATACTGATAAGTCAGGCATGGTGGCACGCTCTTGGTAATCAGCAGGCTGAGACAGGTGGATTGCCACAAGTTCAAGGCCATCCTGGGTTCCATAGTAAGGCCCTGACTCAAAACAATAACAGCAGCAAATAAATAATGAAAAAAACTCTAAAAATAAAGAATAACACTTTAAACATTATACACACATGTATGAGAAAATTTCAAACATGTTTTAAAAATCAGTGCTACAAGTACACTTTACTTCTTCCAATGACCAGCTTTCTTTTTCTCGCTGGTAAACATAGGAGACTATTTTAGAGAAGAGGACTTTGTGGCCCACACTCCTGGGAACCTCAGTTCTTCATCTCTGAGAAGAAAGCTCTTTTTGGATGGGAATGGAAGCATCTGTGACCCTTTGCCTTCGCCGTCGCCCGGAAGTCCTCCCTGCAGTGCCCGGGGGTCGCTCGAGGTGGTTTAGCCAAAGGATTTGTCTGTTACTGTAGAAGCCCTGTGTAGATACCACGTGCCATAAGGAGTGGATGGCTAGTGTGTCGTAGATACGCTTGGATGGAAATACTCAAATCACATCTAGGGACATCACCCCGGGATTTTCAGTTTCCTGAGAATTTTCTCAGTTTGCATGTGTGATTCCAGCAGATTTCAGTTTTGTACCTAGAGGTAGAGAGGTGTACAGATTGTCTCAAGGAATTGCAGCCTGGGCTAGTTACCTACTGAATTAACAAGATTAGCAGTGTGACAACTGGATTAGCATTGATGGAGTAAATTAGAGATATTTCACAGACAGCTATTTGATATGAAGTGCAATGATTTGTTTAAACCAATTCATTTTATGTTGAAATCTTATTTCAAGAATTTTTAGCAGTCTTATCTCTGTTGCAAGGTGCCTTTTGTTGTTGGTTCTTGTGAACTCCTAGTTTATAAGCATGTCGTGAAGATGACATAGAACATGCAGTATAACCACGACAAAGAGAAATTAGATCTATCACTGATCACTGACTTGATCTTTCCTTTTTAATTTTATTTTTTATCACAGGGACAGTTTTCTTCCAGCCCCATTCAGAACAGTGTGAAAAAATACAGCTTGGGAAGCGTCACCACGAGCCCGTCGGCCATCTCCTCACCTACCTTCTCACCTATCGCACTTCAAGGAGGAAAGACGCCGCTCTCAGGTATTTCTCAGAACAATGTACACAGCTACAATGTGCTGCTAAAAGGCTCTTTTAGCAGTTGGAAATAAACGCTTTGGTATTAACCTGTAGAAACTTTTTTTTTAACAAAAGGAACAAGGTAAATCAAATGTACTAGTGTCTTAGTCAGGGTTTCTTTTTTTTTTTTTTTTTAAGATTTATTTACTTATTTATTATATGTAAGTACACTGTAGCTGTCTTCAGACACTCCAGAAGAGGGAGTCAGATCTTGTGATCGGATGGTTGTGAGCCACCATGTAGTTGCTGGGATTTGAACTCCTGACCTTCGGAAGAGCAGTCGGGTGCTCTTACCCACTGAGCCATCTCACCAGCCCCCTTAGTCAGGGTTTCTATTCCTGCACAAACATCATGACCAAGAAGCAAGTTGGGGAGGAAAGGGTTTATTCGGCTTACACTTCCATGCTGCTGTTCATCACTAAAGGAAGTCAGGACTGGAACTCAAGCAGGTCAGGGAGCAGGAGCTGATGCAGAGGCCATGGAGGGATGTTCTTTACTGGCTTGCCTCTCCTGGCTTACTCAGCCTGCTCTCTTATAGAACCCAAGACTACCAGCCCAGAGATGGCACCACCCACAAGGGGCCTTTCCCCCTTGATCACTAATTGAGAAAATGCCTTAAAGTTGGATCTCATGGAGGCATTTCCTCAACTGAAGCTCCTTTCTCTGTGATAACTACAGCTGTGTCAAGTTGACACAAAACTAGCCAGTACAACTAGCTAATGCTATAAATTCCAGTACTTGAGAGGCAGCGGCTCAAGGCCACCCTGGGGATACTTAGATTCATGGCTAGCTTGAGCTACCTAGTAAGGCTGTTGTGGTTTGAGTAAGAATGTCCCTCATACACTCGTATATTTGAATGCTTAGTCATAGGAAGTGGGATTCTTTGAATGAACCAGGGTTAGGAGTTGCAATCTTGATGGAGGGTAGGCTCAGTCTCTCTCCCTCTTGGCCTGCTGATTGGGATGTAGGCTTACTGCTCCCTCACCATGTGCCATGGTAACAGACTAACCCTCTGAAACTAAGCCAGCCCTAAGAGTCCTGTAATCATGGTGTTTCTTAATAGTAGTAGAACAGTGACTTAAGACAAAGACCCTGTCTCAAACAAAAGGAGGGGGAGTGCCAGAGGAACAGTCTGCTCTAAAAAATGTAAGAAGCAGCAAAAGAAGTGAAAGATCCGTATGATAAGAACTTCAAGTCTCGCCGGGAGTGGTGGCGCATACCTTTAGTCCCAGCACTCCGGAGGCAGAGGCAGGCGGATTTCTGAGTTCGAGGCCAGCCTGGTCTACAAAGTGAGTTCCAGGACAGCCAGGGCTATAAAGAGAAACCCTGTCTCGAAAAAACCAAAAAAAAAAAAAAAAAAAAAAAAAGAATTTCAAGTCTCTGAAGAAAGAAATCAAATTAGATCTCAGAAGGTGGAAAGATCTCCCATGCTCATGGATTGGCAGGATTAATATAGTCAAAATGGCTATCTTGCCGAAAGCAATCTACAGATTCAATGCAATCCCCATCAAAATTCCAACTCAATTCTTCACCGAGTTAGAAAGGGCAATTGGCAAATTCATCTGGAATAACAAAAAACCTAGGATAGCAAAAACTCTTCTCAAGGATAAAAGAACCTCTGGTGGAATCACCATGCCTGACCTAAAGCTGTACTACAGAGCAATTGTGATAAAAACTGCATGGTACTGGTATAGTGACAGACAAGTAGACCAATGGAATAGAATTGAAGACCCAGAAATGAACCCACATACCTATGGTCACTTGATCTTTGACAAGGAAGCTAAAACCATCCAGTGGAAAAAAGACAGCATTTTCAACAAATGGTGCTGGCACAACTGGCAGTTATCATGTAGGAGAATGTGAATTGATCCATTCCTATCTCCTTGTACTAAGGTCAAATCTAAGTGGATCAAGGAACTCCACATAAAACCAGAGACACTGAAACTTATAGAGGAGAAAGTGGGGAAGAGTCTCGAAGATATGGGCACAGGGGAAAACTTCCTGAACAGAACATCATGGCTTATGCTGTAAGATTGGGAATCAAATGGGACCTCATAAAATTGCAAGGCTTTGGAAGGTAAGGCAAAGACACCGTCAATAAGACAAAAAGGCCACCAACAGATTGGGAAAGGATCTTTACCAATCCTAAATCAGATAGGGGACTAATATCCAATATATATAAAGAACTCAAGAAAATGGACTCCAGAAAATCAAATAACCCCATTAAAAAAATGGGGCTCAGAGCTAAACAAAGAATTCTCAACTGAGGAACACCAAATAGCTGAGAAGCACCTGAAAAAATGTTCAAAATCCTTAATCATCAGAGAAATGCAAATCAAAACAACCCTGAGATTCCAACTCACACCAGTCAGAATGGCTAAGATCAAAAATTCAGGTGACAGCAGATGCTGGCGAGGATGTAGAGAAAGAGGGATACTCCTCCATTGTTGGTGGGACTGCAAGCGTGTACAACCACTCTGGAAATAATTCTGGCGGTTCCTCAGAAAATTGGACATAGTATTACTGGAAGATCCAGCAATACCACTCTTGGACACATACCCAGGAGATGTCCCAACTTGTAATAACAACACATGCTCCACTATGTTCATAGCAGCCTTATTTATAATAGCCAGAAGCTGGAAAGAACCCAGATGTTCCTCAACAGAGGAATGGATACAGAAAATGTGGTACATTTACACAATGGAGTACTGCTCAACAATTAAAAACAATGAATTTATGAAATTCTTAGGCAAATGGATGTATCTGGAGAGTATCATCCTGAGTGAGGTAACCCAATCACAAAAGAACTCGCATGATATGCACTCACTGATAAGCAGATATTAACCAAGAAACTACCCAAGGTACAATTTACAAAACACATGAAACTCAAGAAGGAAGACCAAAGTGTGGATACTTCATTCCTCCTTAGAATGGGGAATAAAATACCCATGAAGGGAGTTACAGAGACAAAGTTCGGACCTGAGACGGAAGAAAGGACCATCCAGAGACTGCCCCATTCAGGGATCCATCCCATATACAACCATCAAACCCAGACACATTGCATACGCAAGCAAAATTTAGCTGTCAGGACCCTGATACAGGTATCTCTTGAGAGGCTATGCCAGTGACTGGCAAATACAGAAGTGGATGCTCACAGTCATCTATTGGATGGATCATAGGGCCCCCAATGGAGGAGCTAGAGAAAGCACCCAAGGAGCTAAAGGGGTCTGCAGCCCTATAAGAGGCTAACTAACCAGTACCCCCCCGAGCTGTCTCTAGTTTCATATGTAGCAGAGGATGGCCAAGTTGGCCATCAATGGGAGGAGAGGTCCTTGGTCTTGCAAAGATCATATGCCCCAATACAGGGAAATGCCAGGGCCAGGAAGCTGGAGTGAGTGAGATGGGGAGCAGGGCAGGGGGAGGGTATCAGGGACTTTGGGGATAGCACTTGAAATGTAAATGAAGAAAATATCTAATAAAAAAAGAAAGAAAAAATACACCTGAACACTTAAAAAAGAAAGAAAAGAAAAGTTTGTAAACTCATTAAATAAAGTGTTTTAAGAGATCTTTAAAAAAAAGGGGGTGGGGTTCGTGCCTGAGGAACAGGGAGTCTGCTCTAAAAATGTAAGAAGCAACATCCATGAAGTCTCAGTATCATGGTTGCCTAAACATGTGCTAAACAAGGACAACACCGATAGGCATGCTAACATGGTGAGCCCTAAAACCATAGGTATATGAATAACACGCAGACCGAACAGGATGTACTTAGATATTTAGGAACACACATGAATATAACACAAAGACAAGCTGTGAATTTGAAGCAGTGGAGCGGGCTGTATAGTGGAGGAGTGTTTGTAAAAAGGACTGGGACGGGGGAATTATGTTATTATAATATCAAAAATATACAGAGTATTATAGAAGATAGTATAGAATGTCCGGTTCCTCAAACATATAGAACTACTCTTCATAAACAGTCTACCATTATCAAGTAAAAATGCCATATTACAAAAAAGACTGGTGATATATTTCAGTACAGACTACTTGTCTATGCTGTGCAGTGTGTACGTTCAGTCCCTAGCACTACAAATAAGTGGAGGGTATCTTAGCCTCAGAGTCTAGGATTCTCAGGAAACTTTTCTAATCCAGTTAGTTTGGTAATCAGTATTTCCTTCAGTCCACCAGAGAGATGGCAGTTTTAGAGATAAGGTGTCTTTTATATGCCTTCTTACAGAAACAGATTTTTACAATCAAATATTCAAATCCTGGGAAATATACTCAGGTAAGGTTTCTTGGCTTTTTTGCTGGTGCTGGTGCTGGTGATAGTATTTTGAGGTTTTGTTTGTTTGTTTGTTTGTTTTTCCAGAGTTGAGGATTAAACCCAGGTCTTTGTGCTTACAACCAGCGAGCTAAATCCCCAATGCCATTAAAGGTTTTTAAAAAAATATATGCAGAAATGTATGTGATCTTTGAAAAAAAAATTTACCAATTTCCAAAAGTTATTATTATTTTTTTTCGAGATAGGATTTCTCTGTGTAGCCCTGGCTGTCCTGGGACCAATCAACTCTGTAGATCAGGCTGGCCTCAAACTCAGAAACAGATCTGCCTCTGCTTCCCAAGTGCTGGGATTAAAGGTGTGCACCACCACTGCCTGGCTTAATATTTTTTATTAGGAAACTGATTCATAGTAAACATTGAGAAAATTAAAAACTTGATTTTGTGTATATGGGTGTAAACATAGATATATTGATAAACAGTTGTACATTAATTATGCATGGTTCATTTTTCACACAGAACTTATTATAGTTATTTTCACAAGTCACTCAAATAAATTGTTACCTCGAAACCATGCTCTTGAACAATCCAGACATGTATCACTCGGTTTGTCTGACTTTTGTTTTTGCCTTACTGAAACCGTCCGGGTTCGTTTCCCAGAAGTAAGGTTTCATCAGAAGGGTCAAGTCTTCTGAAGGCTTTGTTGTCCCTCGCTGTCCTCGAGACTGACCTCAGGTGTCAGACACGCTAGGCAAGTGCTCTGCCAGAGCTGTACGGATCCTCTGCCCGGGTTTTTAAGGCTTTGGATGGATTTTACTACGTTTATCATAAAGGTTGTTTCAACTGAATTTTTCATTGTAGACAGTATTAAAGCATTTTTATCATTTTGTGTATTGTTAGGCTTTTTATTATTGTAAATATTACTTTCCAGTTTTTGTTGGCCTTTGGGTATTACTATAAGTATTTTATATAATAACACATTTGCCTAGTACCGTCATTAAGTTGTCCGGAAGCCAACTTGTTAGGGATCTTCTCTGGGTGTGAACAACTTTGGCATGATGCAGTATAATCATGAAGAAATAATTAATAAGAAAACATTTTAGTTAAAATTGGCAAAGAGAAATAGAAACCATTTTTGAGGTTGAATTTATTGAGGTATTCACTGGCCTTTTCCGTTATTATTAACACTAAAATTTCACTCCAGTAAACACAACTGTAACAGGAATCCATCTTTTTTTTCTGCCATTTTCTGTTTTCCGTGGTTTTGTGATCTGATTTTCCCTCTGCCCCTCCAGAACCCAGGAAGCTTACGTTTCATTCTCCCGAAGCTTCGTGTGCAACAGCTTCTACGGGGATCGTTAACCCGAGCATCAGGAGTCCGTACATAGATGGCTGCTCGCCAATCAAAAACTGGTCTCCTCGGAGACTGAGAGGTGGCCCTCAGTGTTTGTCCTCCCTGGTCCGCATACCTTTTACCCTTGAGGCTCACAGTGAAGATGAAGAGGCGGACGTTTCCTGCACAGGCGCGGCTCCACTCAGCACAAATGCTTGTGGTGAGCCTCGAGTTGTCACTGCCATGTCTGTTACACAGAGTCACTCTGGTATTGCTGAGAAAGAGCGAGCAGTGCTGGACGATGCGGAAAGTGAGAGGGAAAATGACACCGTGGATATGGTCGATCCTACAGACACAGTAGCTGAAAGCACGTGGATAAAAGAGCCAGTGGATGATGGGAATTCACCCATGACGGATTCCGCGAGTGGAATTGCCTTCAGTATTGAAAACTCTCATATGTGCATGTCGCCTCTTGCAGAAAGCAGTGTCCTGCCTTATGAAAGCAGTGCTATCCAGGTAAGGCTTTTTCTCTTTCAGAGTCTGTGACTCTGGGTGGGTGTTCCACTGTGAGACTGAAAGAAGGCTAAATGTGATCTCAGTAGTGTTTTAAAGTTACCAGGACTTCTGAGCATGCTGGTGCACACTTTTAAGGCTAGTACTTGGGAGTCAGAGGAAGGCAGATCGTTGTGAACTCAAAGCCAGCAAGTTCCAGGCAACTGTGCAAACCTGTCTTTTTTTTTCTTAAGTCTTCTAAAACAAAATTACTAACTGAAACCCGGATTCAATATTCATATTTCATATTCCTACTAACCACCGTCTACTTGTAGTTGTAAATGATGAGCAGTAATGCAGCAGGCTGTGTGTGCAGATCGTTGTTGAGGCAGCCTCTCGGGAGTCGCTCGGGTCCTGGGGATCGCAGCATAGTGCTGTACCCTGAAACGAATAGTTTTGTTTTTCCCTCATGTAGTTTACAGCACATTTATGTACTTGAAAACAGCTAACATTTTTTTTTCATGGAATCCTACATTTCCAGTTTTCTAAGAACGCTGTGCATCAGAGGCCGATACCTTAATATCACCACCTGTGGGAATCTCCTATCCTATTTGTAGTCATCACATTGCCATCTAATTTCTGCATGGCGACTGCTCTTTCTTTCCACAGTTGTCATACAGTTCCTCCTTAGATGCCTTGAAATGTAAGTCTCAGTCTCATCGGTTGGGCTGTATCATGCGCTCTTTGCAGAGATTCTTTTTTAGAACCACGGAGTTCTTTCAGGCAGACACAACTGCTTCCCCTAACCCTTTGCCTTATTAGTTCACTGCCTCTGTCCATGCTATCTGGCTGGCATCCTATGCTACCGCTGTCCCTGTCCTGTGAATTCCCTTAGCCCCGCCTGTTTTCCGGGCTCTCATTTCACGGTAACCTTTCCTGGTGACTTCCCAAGGGAGAGTGGTTTAAAGAGGTGGGTGCCTGACACTGTGGGGACTGTTCTGAGCTTAGGTGACTATTACCCTTTCGAACTGAAAGAAGCGTCCTTTCATTGACCATCATCTTTTCAGTTATTGGTGGAAAGCAAGCTGAAACTTTAACGAAAGCTGTAACCTCCTGCAAACGATTGCTTCTCCTCCTTGCTTAGTGGGATCCTTTCCTGGTACTCGGTGATTCTGAGCTTTCAGATGGCTGTGAACTGTTATGTGGGTTCTCTGGAAGACAACTGCTGAGCCATCTCTAGGATTATTGGTTGCTTGTTTTTGTCATTTCATCCTTCACCTCAAAAGGCTGCTGTTGCCCCCCCCCCCACACACACACACACACCCCGCAGTACTTGCAGGGAGTGGCAAGATGGTTTGTGTTGTCTGGTTGGCACACCAATGGCTCTGATGTTTTAGTGGCCTGGAGACAATAAGATCAACTACTATCTGCATGGGGCTGTTAATCTTACTATAAAGTAGACAGGTTCCCTGTGCGCCTCGTTCTCTCATGTACTACTGGGTCACTTCTGCATTCATAGTATTATGTGTTAGAACTGAATTATGAGCCAGTTATATGGCAGCGATAAATATTAAAAGGAAGAGTAATTGGCAGACTCTTTGTAAGCAATCAGATATTTATACTTGATCAAATATCTATTGAACGCCCCAGGGCTAGGGATTCCCTTTGGGATATTCTGTTATATTTTCCTCTTTACAAGGGTTTTTCAATAATGAAGTGTGACTCCCGCTAGCCAACAAATGGGTGGTATACAGACATGAAAAGAGGGAATATTTTTCTTGTGATCATGAGTAATATGGGCTTTATGGGCTGCCAAAGGGTACAGACTTCTGTGTGCTCCTAATTTCTAAGCAAAGGTAAAGGACTAGGTCAGTGCAGTGTGTGTGTGTGTGAGAGAGAGAGAGTGAGAGAGAGAGAGTCTGTGAGTGTGTGTGCTAGGTCAGTGCAGTGCGTGTGTGTGTGTGTGTGTGTGTGTGTGTGTGTGTGTGTGCTAGGTCAGTGCAGTGCGTGTGTGTGTGTGTGTGTGTGTGTGTGTGTGTGTGTGTGTGCTAGGTCAGTGCAGTGCGTGTGTGTGTGTGTGTGTGTGTGTGTGTGCTAGGTCAGTGCAGTGTGTGTGTGTGTGTGTGTGTGTGCTAGGTCAGTGCAGTGTGTGTGTGTGTGTGTGTGTGTGCTAGGTCAGTGCAGTGCGTGTGTGTGTGTGTGTGTGTGTGTGTGCACGCTAGGTCAGTGCAGTGTGTGTGTGTGTGCACGCTAGGTCAGTGCAGTGTGTGTGTGTGTGTGTGTGTGTGTGTGTGTGTGTGTGTGCTAGGTTAGTGCAGTGCGTGTGTGTGTGTGTGTGTGTGTGTGTGTGTGCTAGGTCAGTGCAGTGCGTGTGTGTGTGTATGTGTGTGTGCTAGGTCAGTGCAGTGCGTGTGTGTGTGTGCGCTACGTCAGTGCAGTGTGTGTGTGTGTTGGGGGTTGCTTTTGTTTGGTGTTTAGCCTTATGCAGTTAAAGTGAAATAAACTGAGTTGTGAGCCTCTGACCTTCCTCATCTCATTACTGTGTGACACTAAGCTAACCTTTCTGAACCTTAGGCTTTCTCACTTACAAACTAACAGAGATGTTGAAAGGACAGACAAAAATGGCATTGCAGTGCCATTTTCATTCAGTAAATGTTTTTTACAGTACAGTAGATCCCTCAAATAGCTTTGTCTGTGGTTTTAAATACCTGTGGTCCAAAATTATTTAAACACTTTGCTTCAAAATGCTTGCTGTTTTATGATCATAGGTTGGACGGTCCCTCACCAGGATGCCCAGGCTGTGAAAGCGTCCTCTGACTAATGCTCTCCATGTCTGTGCTGCTCACTCACTGTTCACACAGCAGTTATCGGACTGACCACTAGCTCACACGTTACTAACTCAGTGTTCAGTAAAGAGCACTACAATCCTGATTCTGGCCATTCACATATGTCAAAGAGGGGCCAGAGAATTCTTCCTTGAAGTGGAAAAGCAGTCCTAAATTATTTTGAGAACATGCCCTGTAACTTTTTTTTTTTTTTTTAAGATTTATTTATTTATTATATGTAAGTACACTGTAGCTGTCTTCAGACGCACCAGAAGAGGGCATCAGATCTCATTACGGGTGGTTGTGAGCCACCATGTGGTTGCTGGGATTTGAACTTCGGACCTTTGGAAGAGCAGTCGGGTGCTCTTACCCACTGAGCCATCTCACCAGCCCATGCCCTGTAACTTTTATAAGCATTCTTTTAATGTGGACACAGTGGCACATGCCTTCAATCCCAGCACTCTGGAGTCTAAGGCAAAATTTACAGCCAAACAGGATTAGTGTTAAACAAATATGCTATAGCTGGTCTGCTCTTAATCTTGAACTTTTACTGTGTCTAATTTGTAAGCTAAATCTTATCACAGTATGTGTAGGTAAGAAAAACATAATAGACATAGTTTTTGTTTGGTAATATCTGTAGTTTCAGGCAGCCTGGAGTGTCTTTGAAGGGACCCTCCATGGTAAGTGGGAAAAATGTACTAACTTAAAAGCGTACAAATCTCTTCTCCTTTGGGGCAAGGCCGTATGTTTTAAAATATAACAATTTTTTATAATGTACCACTATGAAGAATTCGATGAGTATTATTCAGGCTTCCTTTATTTTTATATGACTTTTGAATACTCCAAACAGTATTTAGAAACGGTACAAGCAAGCCATTAGAGACAAGCTGGGGTGGTAGACCAGCTGGATGGGGAAACTGATGGCAGCGTTTATTGTCGCGTTGGACAAACTCCTGAAGAGCACAAAGGAAGAGCACTTGGTAACTTGTCTGCTGACGCTGGAGAGTTCACAGTTCCTTGCGGGAAATGTTTCGTAAAGTATTAAAGTGAACAGCCTTTATGATTACAATATTAAAGTTATTCACAATGATCACTATTAATTATATTGTTCAGATATAGCGAATTATACTATATGCTCACTTAGCCTTTACGTTTCTTAAACGATTTCATGTAAACCAGAAAAATGAATGTGAGTTTGCAATCGTATGATTAGGTGTTTTGTTTTTCATTTCCTTCCAGATGAATAGTGACTATAACACACAGACTTGTGTAAGTAATATCACTGATATTGTTGGGACAGAAAGATATTGCAAAGAAAATGTCACACATACAAATGTTCCAGTGCCCTTTGAAGTGGAAATGAAATCTCAAGTTAATAACGTAACGGTATGGAAAACACAGCTTGATAAAAATTTATGTAATGTTTACCAAATGAGACCTGGAGGGGGAGAACTAACTAAACCCTAAACGACGTGTCAGGTTATATCCATGGGAAACAGGAAAGGCAGAAACTTTGCTCTCCTGGAAACATTTCAAATAGCTCAAACCTAAACAAAAAATAATTACTGTTAGAGGGGAAACTAATCCAACTGATTATGTAGGTAAAAGCATTTATAAAGATGTTGTTTTTGCGGTTGTACAAAATAATGGTCTTCTAGTATCCGTGTTAGATGCTTATCATGTAGTTTGATAATATTTATCCTCTTCTGTTCTCCTTACCTAATGGATCCCTTATAACTCAGTAGCCCATTGCAGGTTTTCATCATTCTAAGGAAAAGAAACATATATAGATCTGTCAAATATCTGCACTAATACAGCTTACTTCTGATGTAGACATTTCATGTCCTTTGCTCATTCACATTTGAAACCCATCCCTGTAGGACAGGACAGGACAGGACAGTCTCTGCTAAGTCGTTTATATACAGCATAGACATCAACGCTGCAACACAATCTCTCCCACAACGTTCAGTAAGAAATCCACCTTCCTTTTCCTTTTTTTTTTTTTTCTGTTACATGTAGCAAAGTTGATTATGATCATCTATCTCACTTCAGTTATCCCTGTAAACCTAAGGGAGGGATTCTTTTGAAACAGTATATTAAAATACAATCTTTTGTGCTCAGTAAAACACTTGACTAAAAAAGGAAAACAAACAAGCAAACAAACAAAACCACCCCCAAACAAAAGCTTTGTTTACTCTCCCTTTCAAACCAGGAAATGTGCATGCAGATTTAAACAGGTTTTGAATGGCCTAGACTGAAGAGAGGGTGTTTTCTCTTTCACAGCCCGGCCACACAGCGCAGCGGTGCTGGATGAAATCTCCGCGTCCATCTCAGTGCAGCCGCCCGTAGTCTCAAGACCAAAGACGGGTGCTCAGCGAGTTAGTGTGATGCTGATGGGTGCCTGCTTCACGTACTGTGCCTACTTCCCTCAGTAATGTGAAAGGCTGCAAAGGAAATTGGTGCTAGGACCAGAAACTCCAAGTTGTTAAATTATGTTTTTTTTAAATCAATAAATATTTCTATATTTGCTTCAAGTGGCTTGTTTAACAAGTAAATTATGGCAGACCTCATGGCTTTCTCCTGTCCTACAGGGTCAATGAACTGCTTGTTAAGACTTTGAATGGTAGTCTTGAATTTATCAGTTCTAGGAACATGAGAAAAATGTGGAAACGGAATGCACTATGTATTTTTACATGAAACTGTGTGAAAGAAGTCTTGAAATATAAAACTTACAGAGGTAAAAGGAAGTAAAATGGACTCCCTAAAATTTCATTTCTGTGGGGAAATTACTTGGTTCGTGGTATAAGCGCGCTAGTTAATACTCTGAACACTATAAATGTAGAAAGGTGCTACTGGGCACCATCCAAATGCTGCCATCTGTAGGGGCGAACATGGGCTGCCACGATAGCATGTACCTCCATTCCTAGGCTTGGTGGGGAGATGAACAGAACACAGCAGAGTCAGAATCACTGGGAGACCGGGGAATTTCTGTTGAGAACTATGAAGAAACAATTGGGAAAATAGCTAAATAAAATACATTTAAAAACCTGTCTGTATTAGAAAAGAGGTGGATATAATAATGTGTTTGAGAACAAAGACTGTATTTTTGTACTTTCTTAAAAACTACATAACTCAAAATGATTCATTAGTCCTAGAAAATAAAGATTTACTACCGTTATGTCGTTTTCCTTGTTCTGTATGGTACTCCATCCTTGGTATGTTTATTGCTAACTTACACACACTGTGACCGTACCTGGTCCACCAATACTAACCATGTTATGAAATATACAACACTGGAAGTTGACTAGCCAGTTTGTTTATCTGGAAATAGCTATTATCTATGATTTCTGAGTCTTAAGAGGAGTAGCCTCCCTGGCTACCTATCAGTTTTCTAAAATAGTAACTATAACCTAGGCTCAAATGACTTGTCTCCATACTTGATCTAGGCTTTATATGTTAAACAGGAATAGCAGTCCTAAAAGGGCTCTTTGAGTCAGATATTCTCATATTGTAGCCTTAGCTTTCATTCAACTTTTAGTCTTGTTTCAATCCCTAGAATGTGAAGGTCAAGGGTGTTTTCTTATCTGACTGCTCTTTTAGTTTTAGAGCAGTCTAGTCATCCTCAATTCTAAGAGGAACCAGTTCTAGGACCACCCATAGATTAAAATAACAACAACACTGATACTAATGTCCCTAAGTGGCAGTCTTTGCATGTAAGATATTCAAGCTTTCCATATACATCAAATTCCTTCTAATTTCTACAATATAAATACAATGAAAATAGTAGTTATTTGGGTGAATACTGACTAATAAGAGTTGTAACACATTCAGCATAGATGCTGGTTTTTTTCTTTTTTTCTAAAGATTTATTATATGTAAGTACACTGTAGCTGTCTTCAGACACACCAGAAGAGGGCATCAGATCTCATTACAAATGGTTGTGTGCTACCATGTGGTTGCTGGAATTTGAACTCAGGTCCTTCGTTCAGAAGAGCAGCCAGTGTCCTTAACCGCTGAGCCATCTCTCCAGCCCTTGTTATCTTCATCCTTTCAGATCTGGAGATGCACAGCCTGAACACTGAGAGGCTGACCATGAAATCTGTTTAGTTTCATAACTAGCACTAGAGAAAACATTTTACAGCCTCAAGGAAGAGGCTTGGGGTATATAGGTTTTTTATCATAATCTGCTTAACTGAGATTAAAGCCTGGATTATTTTTGTTGCCCTAATATACACAAACACACAGCAAGATAAAAGACATAACTTACTGGCTTTCTATTACCAAGATGGCCTCTACTGCAGGTGTACTACTACAAATGTATTTTAACATTTTAAATTTTATCTTGCCTGTATTTATTCATGGCTGTGTACTACTTGAATGCTGAAGGCCCGACATGGTATTGAAACTCCTGGAAGCAGAATACAGTTGCCTAACAGCCATCATGTCAGTGCCAAGAATCAACCTGAGATCCTCTGGAAGAGTAGCCAGTGCTTGCCTCTTAGCTGCTGAGCCACCTTTCCAGCACCTGGTAAAGAGCAGTCTTGTGTTTTCCAATAGATCAAATCCAAGGTCTTCTACACACTAGGCAAGTTAACCACTAAGCTGTATGCTATATGCCCGATTCCACAGCAAAGAACTGTTATACATAAAATTGAAGCTTGTTTCCTTGGGTGAATGATTTTGTTTTCCAAGAACATAACCATACTTGTTGACATATTGTCTGGATGCTTATAAACTACAATTACAGCAGAGCGGTGCTATGGCTAGAATTCAGCCAACAGTCTGAAATGCTGTGACCTTTACGAACAGGTTTGCAGCCTCCCGCTCTAGTCTCAGTCACTGATCCATTTTAATTGGACCAAACACTTGCTTAGTTCTTCCTTGCCGGGCAGTGGTGGCAACACTTTTAATCCCAGCACTTGAGAGGCAGAGGCAGGCAGATTTCTGAGTTCAAGGACAGCCTGGTCTACAGAGTAAATTCCAGGACAGCCGGGGCTATACAGGTTTTTTTCTTAAAAAAAAAAAACAAAAAGTTCTGCCTTAACATATAGATGTTTTCCACAGTAACAGAAAGCTGAAAAACAAAATCAACAATACCAAATGCCTGTGTATTTGTAAAACCTGTAGCTATATCTACAAATACCTGGGGATTTGTGTAGAACTACTTAACTGGAAATGGAGGAAGCAAAGTTGATAAAATACTCCTAAATACCAATACCAATTAATCAGTCTGGGATTTGTAAGACAGGGGCAATCTGGCACACCAAATGAGACTTCATTTGTTCCTTTTAATCTGTCTTTACCACAGCCCCTCCTCGCCTGTATAACTGGATATAACCACAATTCCTAAGCCACTATCTGTTTTTGTGAGTAAGCAGACATGAGAGTACCCCCTTTCTTCCTCCTCGGTGACGCCTTGCTTGGGAAAACTATTGGCAACCATGACTAGGGCTGCTGACTGAACAACAAAACTCAGGGTTCCAAACCAGATGCGGGTACCCCAGGCTTTGTCTTCCTATAGCCCTGCAACACTCACAACGGAGGACCACGGTAAAGTAGAGAAGTCTTTTCAAAATATATGAACACAATGTAAGTAGGCAAATTAAAATGGCAAAAAGATTAAATGCCAAACGCTGACAGCTGAAGATTTAGAAAGGCTTGTTCTTTGCTTCTAAAATGTTATTTTCCTCAGAAATTGACAGGTTGTTTTCTACTAAAGTACTTAGATAATATTAATCGGCTCTTCTATGAGAAGATGAGTACTCCATTTAAATGATCATCACAGATCTCTGAAGTTGTTATTGTCACCATTTAAGTGATGGATATTCAAATGAATTTTTCTGCATAATTTTTGTTGTTGCAGAAGCACAGTATAAGATAGATTCAGTCAGCAACTCAATAAAAATGCAAATTTGTTAAAATTATTGAAATGTATTTAAAAGTAGCTATCGCACAGGAGTCTGTAAGTATGCTCTCCATTTTGTTGCTGTTGAGTCTTTGGATGTTCTGTTGAACGTAGCTACTTCTCAAGCTTCCTCTTCTTTCCCCCTGGTGCAGTAAGAGCCTTGTCTGCAACATTAGGAGGAATATTTATTCCTGGGATCTAAAAAGTATAAGTGGGGGGAAAAACCACAGGATTAGAAGCATCGGATAAGCAGTAACTTTTACCTCACCTTCCCCTTTACCACCTTCAACAGTACAGATTTTCCAGTGGAGGAGATGACGCTGGAAGGCTGCAGCATCCACACACAATTATACAGCCTAAGTAACCACGGTCTGGAAGTAAGCCAAGGGTCTCCGAAGCTTTTCCCAGTATATGAAAGTACACACCTACAATTTAGCACTCGGAGAACGGGCAGGAAGATCACTGCAAGTTCAAGGCTAGCCTTGTCTACACAGCATGACACCTGAGAAGCTTCAATGTGGGCAGTGTGTTTATAATGTAACAGCTCTTCCAATTTACACCTATGGATTTATAATGCAGCAGACAATAAGCATCAAAAGCTTAAACCAGTATCTTAGGCAGGCTTGGAAGCACACACCTTTAATCCCAGCACTGGGGAAGCAGAGGCAGGCGTACTGAGCTAAAGGTGCATAGCAAGTTCCAGGACAGCGGGCTACACAGAAAGAAACTGCCTCAAAAAAACAAAATAAAACAAGATGAGCAAAAGCACCCATTCTTAACTTGTCTATTCTAAAACTAGAGTAAAGGCATAAGCAAGAGACTGGAAAGTCTCAGGTGTTAGCTTAGGACCTCTAGAATCTGATGCCTGGAGTCCAATAGCACAGGCAATCTGCAAAGTAGGCTTGCTATGCAAATACTTGGAATACTTAGGATCTTAACAACATCACTCACAAATGTTTATTATTCCATACCAGTAAGTTAAACTTGGTCTCACCTGTGGTTCTACAAGGGCCATGCGGATTTTCTGATGTTGAAGATTTGATGAATCTAATGTGATCTTCACTTTAACCTTATCAAACACATGGAACACTGTACCTTCTATTCTCAGGGAAGGGATCTTGGAAAAAAAAAACATTTTTTTCTTAAACTTGCATCTCAATTCTACTTCTGGATTACATTCCACGGTAATTTAAATGCTAAATATTACAAACTCCCCAGTTTAAAAGGACATGGAGTTGGAAGGGAAATGAGTTAGGTTGTAGAGAGAACTGGAGGGAAAAAGTGAGGGGTGGATATGTTCAAGATGTATTGCGTCCGTGTATGAAATTTTCAAAGAATAAAAGAACCCACAATGTAAGCACCTAGTATTCAACTGAAAAACCCATATTAATCTAACAGTCTCAAATGTATTAACGTGCACACTTCATCTTGTCACTAAGGTGGTCCTGATAATGCATTCGTTCACCTTAGTGAATCAGCTGATTGCGGGAAAGGAACAGAGCACACCTTTAAGTATTTTCTTAAGAAATGTAATTCTAGTAAGTTAGTGAAGTAGAGGATGTGTGAGATAAGATACACCGGGGAAACTGAAAAGGAAAAGCAGCCCACTCCCCAGGACAGGGCAGGTACTCCTTCAGCAGTAGAGAGGAAGTAAGGAAGGCGTGCGCATGGAGGAAGGATAACGGGATGGCACTTTCTGAGTGATAGCAAAGTTCAGTGGATGAAATGTGGAGTCTCTGCCGTGTGTTTTTGAGACTTAGGACATAAATACACAAGTTTTAACAACTTATAGCTATGTTTTGCCAATTGGTAAAGAAAATATGCCTTTCTTCCAAAGAAGAAGGTCCAGCAATACAGTACCTCATCATCGTAAGCAAGGCGTGGCTTTGGTTTATCTTTTTCTTCAAAGAAAACTGTACCTTCTAAGCCATACTTTGGAATTAACACCACAATTGCATTTTTCCTTACAAAGAGAATATAGGCTTCTTCACTTACTATTCCTTTGCTTTTGAAAAACAACTGTAAAATAACATACAATCTTGTTAGAAGTCCTCCTCTGAAATTCAGTACAAAATGAACAAAATTTCCCACCCCTAGCACTGCAGACAAAAGACAAATACCTGTGTATGAAAAGCCACCGAAGCACGCTGGGCATACTGAGCCATTTTATGCCGGAAATTGAGGTTTTTACATATATCTGAAAGCTTGTGTTTGTCTGTCAACTCAGGGTAAGTACAGTCAGCCCCAATCGCCACAGCTAATAGCCGATGGACAATTATGTCTGCATATCTACATACAGAAGATGAAATAAGAATGATGGCAAATTAGTTTTAAATTTTTTAATTCAAAATTAGCCTTTTTAAAAATCTGTTTTACTTTTGTATGGAAAAACAATACCTTCTGATAGGAGAGGTGAAATGTGTGTATATGGGGGAGGCTAAGCCATAGTGATGAAAATCATTATCCATCCCAGAGCAGAAGTACACAGCTTGCATCATACAGCGAGTGGCCAGTATCCTTAATAGAGTATTCAGGTATGGGAAATCCGGAGATTCAGCCCGGTCCAAAGAGTCGGCCAAAGATTTGGCTGTATCAGTCTTAATTTGCAAATTCTGTCAATAAAAGGGAGAAGCGCCAAATGAAACAATTCAGAATTAGTAGGACCCTCCTCTCTCTCCCTCCTACCCGCTCTCCCTCTGTGCCTCTCTTAGAGACTTGTCGCACTGTGTAGCCTTGGATGGCCTGGACCTCAGAGACCAGTCTGCCTGTGACCCACCCACGCACTGGGATTAAAGGCATACACCAGCATCCACAGCCAGAATTACTGTCCTATCTTTACTAAGTATGAATAGACAGAATACACAGTGTTTGTGCATAGACAGTATAAACGCATACATTTTATCGGATAACTAGGGGCACTACAATAACCTTAAAATAAATAATGATTGTTTTGTATGGTATTAAAGCTTTAAAAACAGAGTGCATTGGAAAGTATCAAGACTTTAGAAAAGTTCCAAAGGCGAGGACATGCCATTTCTTTCTCACACCCCACCTTACGCTTGCTTCTCTGTAAGCGGGAAAGGAAATAAAGTAGCTGCCGACACTGCAGTGTCCCTGGTGTCTCCTCAGAAAAGGAGAGAGAAGTGAAGACAAGTAACAAGCTGGGCAGTCACAGCGCTGCCCATCAAACTCCGCTGCTGCGCTGTGGCTTACAGGGAAAGCCTCCGCCTCCTGCCTGATCTGACCCAGGTCTTAGTGAGAAAAAGAAGACAAACAAAGAAAAGCCCCAATACACAGGAGCCAGGAGCTGAGGCAGTGTCGATGTGTAAAGATGTCCTAAGTGCACTATAAACCCAGAAACTCATCCCATACTACTCAAGTAATGTCCAGGGAGCCAATGCTATTTGTTACATGCCTGTAATAGGAGAAAATGGCCTATACAAGATCCGAGGAAAACCAAAGCAAGCTAGGTCGTGCCAAGCCTAAGTATGATGAAAGTAAAGAAAGAGAAAGGGAAGAAGAGTGTCCAGTAGTCAGACAAGTGAGCTTAAAGAAAATGCCCTTAAGTCTTGCCGACAGGCCAATTTTATGGAGGCATTTTCTCAATTTGAGGTTCCGACCTCGCAGATGACTCTAGCTTGTGTCAAGTTGCCAAGAAACTAGCCAGGACACCATGTATAGAGATGGAAGAGCACACTTTGTCTAAGATACTGTAAATAACTTAGGTTAAATCATTTGGCTTTAGGACTGGGTACTCCTCATTGGACAGAAAGGATTTTAGATATAGCTCGTGGCAATGTGTATGCAGGAAGAGCTGTCCTTACCCCACATCATTTTTTTTTAATATAAAAAAACTAGTTTATTTTATAGCAGTTGAAATGTTACAAATACCCGAATGTTAATTTTCAGTGTAATGTACAGATTACAATACACATACATACTACTTTTCAATCTTTACCTTGGACTTTGCAGCCTTAACAAGAATGTCATAATTCGAGGGAGGCGGAGCTGGGTGTTTCCGAAGCAGAGCATGTTCAGAAAACTCTTCATGAATTTTTTTTGCGACAGAAATATTAGCAAGTAACATAAATTCTTCCACCATGGAATTTGTTTCTCTGTCAGTCAGGAAAATCAATAAATAAGGAGAAAGCAACTGAGACGCTTCTCACATTATTCACAAGCTGACATTTCTAGTGATGATGAAAACACTTCCTATGTAAAAACAGTAACATCTAACACCTGTCTACTTTAATACCTTAAGATCCTTTAACATCTCAGCTTCTACACTAACAGTCTATGAACTCTGTCTCTCCTGAACAAATCTAGTATGCTAGGATCTTTTCAAACTGAACTCAAAGGGAAAAAAATGGAAGCTTTAGTAACTTATTAACATAAATACAAAGACAACATCTATACCTTCTCTTACAAAAAAGGACTATAAAAATAAACTTTCCTGGGGAGAATTAAAAGCTAGTTCACATGTTACCTCAACTCACCACATTTTTCCCAATAAATCACTAACATATTTTCAATTCTATTATAAATGCATGTATAAATACACAAACACACACAGACAACAGACATGACTGATTTTTAAGTGAGAGATGTGTAACATCATTGTCTTCATAAAGATCATTTTTAGCAGAAGCATGAAAACTTCATTTTGACTTCTCAATTCCTTAAATAATCTGATTCAACCTTTACTCTAAATTCTAAGCTAGTTTAATAAGTGATCTGCAAACTATATCTATGGTTTCCTTTCTCTAGAATCACTCAATACACAGAATTAATTTTCAATTATTTTAATTATTAAAATAAACCATTTCTTGACAATATTTCTAAATCATATTAACTTTAAAGTATTAGGAAACCTTCCATATAGGAAAACCCAATGACTGGTTTCAACTTCTTTAAGTTATATAAACAGTAGCAGTAAAATCAAAGTTATGAATTTAGCTTCATCAAATAATTCAAAGATCAAACCAGGAGCTTATGCATTCCAACTTCAAACAGTTTAATGTCTGTCATTGAGAGTGGGATAAAACAAAACATGAAGAATTGTGAGAGAAAAAAAAGAATTTAGCTTCAAAAACTTTACATTTTCTTAAGACTTTTTTTAAAAATTATGTGCATGTTGCAGGTGTGCATGCTGGGAAACACCCTTAGGTCTCTCAAAAAAGCACCAACTTAATCCTTTCAGATGTACAGCTGTGGTCCCTTCCTATCTCTGTATACTATATTATAAAAAGTAAGTTCATGTTGACTTCCTAGATAGTCTAAGTGTAGCAACTGTTTTAGGCATAAACGCCCTGGTGACTAGGATCTACAGTAGCCGTTCCGTTTAAGTGTAACGTGTACCATCTGCCTGTAAAGGTGCCATACCTCAGCTCTTTCGTCTGCAGGTCGATTGGGTCGTGGGTTTCACTGTCCATGTGGAATCGGATCTCTGGAGAAGACAGAGTCAAAGCCCTGAGTAAAGATGAGAGACACCAGTCAGAGGAGTCAAGGACAAAGAAAAGATTCTACACGTAATTTCTTTAAAACAGAAAATGGGTGTATAAGGATATAAGAGCTTTTCTTAGGAAGGCTTTATGACCATCTACAAAGCTTTATGTTCGATTTTAAAATAAAGCCTAAATCTTTATGTTTTTATTAAGCTACATAAATATGCAACCACTTTTTTAAAAGCAGCTAAAAATGGCAAACTTCCAATATTTCATCTTCTGTGGCAAACCAAGTATTGTGAAGGCAGTGACGGGAGGACCAGAGCAGCTTGCAGGCTAGCCAGAGAAGCTGCATAGGCAACTGCCTGGAAACTGGTGAAACATCTCCCACGACACGTCGTAGGCACTGATGGCTAGTCCCATGAGACTGCTGTAGGTCAGAGAACACACTGTGCTAAGGGTTCTGTGTGGTTCTAATGATGTCCTCCTCCGCCGAGTTCCCGAGGGCTCACACTAAGGTGTCCTCAGAGGTGCTGCTACTTTCACCAAGTTCCAAATCAACCCGAAAGCCTGCTTGTTGGTTGATGGTTTTTGTTATGTTCTTTCAGTTTTTGAGACGGGCTTTTAGCTTTGGTTAGACTTGGACTAGGTATTTAGAGCAGGCTGGCCTAGAATAGAAATCAGACATCCACTCGCCTCTGCTTCCTGAGTGCATAGATTGAAGGCAGGTGTCACTGGGCTAATTAAAGGTTGGAGCATCCATCATAGAGGAGGTAAGAAAGAGCATTAACCTTACACTTTAGTTTGATAACTGTTCTCATTCAAATACCTAATCTGTAAAGTTTTAAATTCCATATTTAATTATTCAAATATGGTCGTCACAGACCACACATGGTTGCTTAGCATTATCTGTGGCTAGGAGTATGTAAAAATGCTCACTTGCTAATATTCAGGAATTTATGTTAGGCACATTGTATGAGCAGTCCAGAGGCAGCATTTACATCACCAGAAAAACCATTTTTCTTAACTGCTGGTGGCAAAACCTCAGGACCAACCTCTGAAAGGCTCTTGTACATGGTTTCCTCTTACAGCAGTCTTTCAAGATCGCAGCCCCTTTTAACTGCCTTCTTTCTAACAGGTTTGTGCTGCCACTCCTGTATGCCTGTTATGGTAAGGCAAATGGCCATGATCAAAGTCTATTACGTAGAGTCTACCAGCTAATTAACCACTGTCCTAACAATATACACTAGAGAAACCAAATGTCAGCTCAACACTGTAACTGATTAAAGCCTGTATTAATATTTTTACAACATACCCCTTTTCAATCCTTCCCTTTTTTAGAATTTTAGCCAGCTGATTGAGTCCACGGAGACTAGTGGTAATATCATCATTCATAGCCGCCGAATCAATTCTCATCTGTGCTTCCGCGTACGTAAGAGAAGCCTAGGAAAGAAACTGGAGGTTAATACAATTCTCATGGCTGATGAGAGCACTTATACCATCTGACCCACACTCGGTGTATGTGTGTGTATTCATGCTAGTCCTGGGCCACACGAGCCACCACACACATACAGTGGTCAGAGGTACGGTTTCTCCCTGTCCTCTTGTTAACTGCTTGGTAAGCCAGGATAGCAGGTCCACTGGTGTCCTTACAGGAGCACACTGGAATTACAGATCTGTACACTATGTCCAGCTTTCTGTGAGCTCTGGAAATCCTACCTTGTGTACTCAGGCTTGCACAGCAAGCTTTTTATATATTCCATACCTCTAAACTATTATTTTATGTCACATTCCCACTACACAAATATCCATGCATACAGAAAGCCTAAAATAAGTAAAAAGAGACATCTATAGCAATACTACATTTCTAGTTTGCTTAACTCAAGCAATCGTTATATAACATGAACAATTTCCATTAAAATAAAGGAAAATGGCAGTTTTTTTTTTTTTTTTTTTTTTTTTTTAGTACTTCCCTATTTAAACCAGTATATTTTTAGGAAATACTAGAATAAAACACAAGGCAGGTTCAGGCTAGTCTCTAACATCCTTTCCAAAGGATTACTACTCCCCTACTCTCTGGCAAACACAAAGAGTCTAAAAGTATTTTACAGGACTAAACAACAAAACAGAACCCAAAATGGGCTAGAAATAATAAAAGTTCAAAGCAATCTCTAGTAACAGATAATCCAAATATGGAAATAGCTGCTTTTGCTCTTATTTCTATCCAGGAGGAAAGCTATTAAAAGATAAAAGTAGCTTTATAATTAAAATTCATAAACCACATAAGGGAGTGACTCAATACAGGCTAAGTCAAGTTCCTCAGAGGACCTCTTTCCAGAAAAATGTCTGTATGTTCATTAATTTTTCATTTTAATTTACTTAAGTTTGTTAAAACAACTATGCCACCAGGTTGGTGGTAGTTAATCCCAGCATTCAGGAGAGAGGGGCAGGCAGATCTCTTTTGGCTACACACATCCAAACCCTGTCTTGATAAAACAACAACAAAAAACTATTGTTCAGAGGATTATTACCTCAAAATACTCTAAAAATATGAATCTCTAAAGGTCGAAATCATTCGCACAGCATTGTGCTGGTAATAGCTAGTCATCAGAACAGAGTGATACTAACTGGGAACTAAAAACCTGACTGTCTGAAAACGTCATTACAAGAAAAGCATGTGGCATACACTGGAGAATTAGTTATTTAGCACAAGATGAGGATGGCTGGAAGAGAATACAGGGAGAGGTGAAAAAATTAAGAACAAAAAAACCGCTCTATTCTGTTGAATATAAATTCAGATGAGTTCTACTGGAATCCAACTATAATTGATGGTATTCATAATGCACATGAAAATTTTCAAACAGTAACATTTTTAACTACAAATAATCTCCATTACTATGATTAATGACTTACAGCCTAAAGTTCTTTAGTTGAGGTGTGTAGGTTCTAAGTTCATAAATACAGGCCAATTACTACGTAAAGTAACCTTTGGATGACATCAATAATTAATCAAATTTTAAATCCTGAAACAAACTAGGGACACTACTATTAACACTGGAAATTTTTAATTTTATAGAATCTAACTTTTTCAAAAGTATCTAAGAAATTGTTAATTAAGAGCACAAAAAATTTGAAATATCAGAAATGAATCATAACACTAACCTTTGAATTAATGACACTTTTGGTAAATCTCGTTTTTAATATTTCAGCATTATGATTCATTTCCCAAATACAGGAAAATGCCAACCTTTAGGGAAAAAGAGATGGTATTGGTTTATGGGAATCAATTAATGTAGTTAACAAGTCACTCTTATCAAAAAACAATGCCAAAATACCTGTCAACGTTGGATCTTAAGGAACAGAGGTTGGAGCTGAGCAACTCTGGAACCATGTCAATCCTCTGGAAGAGAGGGAGGACAACAAACCTCAGTCACTCAGGCACAGTCATAGGTAATTTCCACTTGCAAATAGTACCGGGGAGCAGCAAGGGGCAGGGCCTGATCTGGACATGTTAACTAGAGAATTAAGAAAATAATAAAGATGGCAGGAAAAGACACAAAATTGTTACAGAAGGCAGTAAGGGTGGCATTTGTGCCATCTGATTGAGTTTTCAGTCCCACTACCTGTCCTGTCAAAATCTGAAATTTCTGGTCTTTGTAAGTTGATACCTAGTAACTTACAAACCCTTACCAACAGAGATTTTTCCCACTGCTAAACCACACCTACAGTGTTTTAAATATACTCAAAGTAAAAAATAAACTTTTGAGTTTTACAGTATACTTTGAACATGAATTTATAAAATATTACCCTTTCCTCCTCTCTTCCTATTTCATCATCTGGTCTATATAAATTTATAAAACTAATATTTTAAAAGGCTTTTAATTGTATGTGTATACATGTATACATGCTTGCGCACACACATACACATACACACACACAAACATGTGCATGCCTGGTACCTAACTAAGGAGGCCAGTAAAGGACACTGGATCCCCTGGAAATGTAGGTACACTGTTATAAGCCATCATGTGGGTGGTAGGAATTGATCTCAGTCATCTGGAAAAGAGCCAGGGCTTTTAACTTTTAAGCCACCTCCTCAGTGCCCCCACTCCGCAAATCATACTTAAAGAACATAATTTATATCAACTATATTTAAGTGTTTGGACCACTAAATAGCAAATTACAATTTTTGTGTTTGAGTGTGGCATATGTACATGTCCATGATGCTAATATCAGGCAATTCCTTGATCACATTCCACTATATTTGTTTGAGACAGAGTCTCACTGAAGCTGGACTTCGCTGATTTGCTCTGCTGGCCAATGACCTTCAGTGCTAGGATTACGGTGTGACACCGTTTCTGGGTGGCCGTTGGAAATGGAATTGGCCCTCACGCTTGGGTGGCAGGTGCTTTACCAACAGAGCCACTGCCTCAGGCCATAAAATGCAATATTCTCCGTGACCTAGGACACCTTCATCCATGCATTGCTTTTAGATGAATATATCATGTATTTACTTTAGACTGTGATTGCTCATGAAACCAAAAATTCCTGGCTCAGCCTTCTGGACACTGAGGGAGGAAAATCAAGTTTGAGGCAATCAAGACCCCGTGCCCATCAAAACAAAACACAATGCAAAGTGCCATGATCAGTATAATATTTGAAAGCTAATATATTTACCTTTTCACAAAGATAAACAGTTGTTCCTCTTCTTGCAGATTCTTGATCCAACGCATTTCCTGGCCTGATAAAATGGCTAACATCCGCAATATGAACACCAACCTTAAAAAGATAAAATAAAAAGATGTCACTCAGCATAATTAATAGTTGACTTACAATGGGATTTAGATCAAAAGAAATGTAGCTAAACAGAAAATGGACTTGGTCACACCTACTAATTCAACTCTGACATATGACTACTGGTTTTTACAGCTATACTTTTATAGTCTGTCCCGGATCAAAATGCAATGAACCCTAGAACTGAACCACATTAGCTAAGAGTGTAGAGACAGTAAGTATCAGTACCTCCAAGTTTCCATTGCTGAGCTCTCTACAATGCAGAGCGTCATCTATGTCAGTGCACCCTGGAGGGTCCACACTGCAAACACACAGATGTCTCAGGTCTTCTCGGTTTTTCATGTCCTAGAAAATACAATGTTAAAGAAAACACAACAGAAAACCAGGAGGATACAATCGCAACACTGCTCTTTGGGAAACCAATATTTCCATAAAAATAAGTCGGCTTTCCATGTTGTAGAGACACTCGTTCTATGCTAGCTCCTAATTCTACAGCCTGGAGACATCATCTTTCAATGAAAAGAGCAAATGATTCCTGTAACACCTTAAAAAGAGAATCCTGAGTGCTGACGAGAAAACTCCAGGAAAACAAGAGTCTTTAGAAACATCATTTCTTTAGAAACATGAAACTGCTCTTGGACTATGCTTCCGTGCTCCTAGTTGTAGAGATAGGAGTGAGTTTAGATTATTCATCACAGCTGGCTATTGTTATTTGCTTAAATGCCTCTTTGGAAAAAACATGTTTTTGACACATGTGACTTGTCCATGTAATTGTACCCCTTACTTGATTACCTATATTCAACCCTCAGTATAAATTGTCTGATGCTCTGAATAAAGTTGGCTATTGCAGAGGACTTTAGTCTGCCTCATTTTTAGTCTCCATACTCCCAGGCTCCACTACCTTTAGAACAGTAAACAGCTAATAATGCTGGAACTAACTAACTGTGAAGCAGCAGCCATGGTTTCTACATTATTTAAAGACATATGTAGAAATTAAACTACTTCGTGGTCTGGTTCCTAGATATGCAGGAATCTAAGGCAGGACAAAGATCCAGGGCAAACTGGCTAACATAGTAAAAAACCCAACTGAAAAGAAAAACCAAGATGTAAAATAGGGCCAAGGATTTACTCCAGTGGTTGAGTGTCTGACTGACTTGCATAAGGCCCTAGGTTCAATCACCAATTTAACAACAAAGCAACACACACTGTGGGATAAGCTAGCAATGTGAACGTCACTGCAGAGTGCTCTGACTGACCTCCTCAGTAATGCTCCAGGGCATCCTGGGCAGGAAGCTAAGCACAGCCTGGGAAAAGGGCTGATGAGGAACATCGTGCTCGAGCAGCAACACTTCCGTTTCTGTCTCCTTCTCTCCAACATCGCCTAAATTCTTTACAAAGTGTCCCTGAAATCAAAAAGTGTCATCAGAAAGGCACACTTTACAACTTTACAACTAAGTCATAGTTTATTGTACTCAATCGGCCATCCCTTTATGTATCGCCTCGGCAGTGCTACACTGTTCGCTAACAGTATATTAAAACAGCGTGTTGGGGTGGAGTGGTCAAGAACACTGTTGCTCTAGCAGAGGAGCCAGGTTCACTCCCAGCATCCACGTGATGGCTCACAGTGATCATCAGTTAGCACAGCTGTAGGACTGACTGACAGCACCTGCTGGCCTCCCTGCACAAAGGCCCATTCACATGAAAACAAATAAAATAAGCAAGCAAAAAATCCTTTAGTAAATCAAAAGTGTTTAGGGGAAAAAACAAGACTTTTAACTGTCTTTGAGGGCCTGACTTTTAGACCTCAATGCATACGTTTAGTTCCCCTTAACCTTCAATGCAACATATACTTTAAGATAGCTTCAAAGTTTTATTAAAATTTATTTGACCCACATTCTTCTTCCATAAAGTTTGTCAGTAAAGATTTTATAGCAATTTGAGTAAAAGTAGCCACATGACTTATACTGGAATTAGATAAAATTCATCGATGCTACAAATAGATAATCATGAAATATTTGTGTACATGTAAGTACCGTATTTTAACTAAAAATCAGTATTAGTTATAAATTTTTAATTAAATACACAAAGATAAAATTAATATTTTAAGTTTACATTTGGATATCTAGAATTTCTAGGCCAACCATCAATAGCGACAATAATTCTCCGTCCTTCTAACGCAGAAGCCTGTCTGGTTTCTATCCGAATTCGTGGAATTCTCTTATCAGCGGGTGTAAAGAGATGTCTTCTTGACTAGAGAAAATTAAAAAGAAGAATTACAGTCCTGGGCCAATCACAGGTTCTAGCACATGCTCTTCAAGTGCACTCTCACTGAGTTACAGCCCTCACTGAGGAAAACCAATTTATAGTCACAGCAAAGCTGGAAAAAGGGCAAAGGGAGAGCTGTGGAGTCTAGTCAGACATTATCACTTTTCAACACTGATAGCAAGTGCTTTGCTTACCTCCTTAATATCAGACTTGGAAAGCATGCCACAATACGGTCTCCAGTTCCTTTTTATTATCCCCACAACTCGACCTGTAGGCCGTAACATTTTTTCACTTACAGCAGTCTTAAGCTGAAATATAAAAACAAGAATCTTTAGTTATATGTCTTCTAAGTAAAATGAAGTCATTTTTCTTCCAAATTAGAATATGCATATGGATACTAACACATTCAAGTAGCACACAATGACATGGAATTCAGAACCTTTATGCTTCAAAGTTCTAGACACAAGCAAACCTCTGAACAATGCTAATTGTTCCATGATAATAAAGCACTCTATGAATGATGCCAAGATGCACATAGCTGAGTGAATGTGTCAGAGCTCAGGGCTTTCAAACTTAATGTGATGGTCTACTGACAAAACACACTGTCTAAGAATTATGAGACTAAGATTTAATACCAGTTTAGACTAACTAGATATATGTAGTTAATAATTAGTTCACTATGTAGTTATGGTGAAGAGCATGTTATGTTGTATGAAACCCATTACAAAGTAAATATATCTTTAACAGTTCTATCTTACCCCAAGTTAAAAGTCAAATAAAAAATGTTAACCACTAAAAACAGACCCTATAATATTAGACCTCTAACAATTCCGGAGGATTGTATTATGCAAGAGTAATGTTACAGTCAGACTTCAGGAAACTGACTGTAACTAAAGAGGTACACATGCTAGACCTGTGCTATCCTCATAAAATGGGTAAATAGGTCATCTCTGGAAGACTTAGTAATGCATAAGAAATAACTCACTCTTCCAATAAGTATATTAGTAGAAACAGGTTAACTAAGCATGTCTAAATACAAAGATCCAGAAATACATGTTCTAAAACAATTTTAACACTGCAAAAAATGTTCAGGAATTTCAACATTTCTATTTACTTAAACTGCATTAATTCAGACCATATACAGAATGTAACAGACATCCACTTGATTCACAAATTGAAATACTTAAAACTCATTTAAGTGTAATGTCATTAAAAGAAAACAAGTTTGTGTAGTTAAAACAGAAATCAATTACGTACATAACTTGTAATAAAATTAAAAGTACAGAATTTGGGAGAGATGGCTCAGTAGTTAAGAGTACTGACTGCTTACAACTATCAGGAATTCTAACTCTAGGTGACCTGACATGCTTTTCTGGCTTCTGCAGGCAATGCACACTCATGTTACACAGACACACATGCAGGCAAAAGACCCATACATATAAAAATGAATACAATTGTTAAAAATTTCAGAACTATGGTTTTACTCAATAACTATAAAAACAATGGCATGTTAAACAGTACAACAGGACAAAAACCAAGACTTGCTTTCTCTCATACCAGGAGTTCTCTCTCCTCATCTTTCTCCACATCGTCTTCATTTTGACCTTCATCGTCTAAAACCACGGAAGACGGTGCCACCCACTGGCTCCTGGGCAGTAGCTCCACGGCCACAATGTCTTCATGCACAGCTCTGTTTAGATGCTTAATTCCCTGTATAAGTATCTGTGGAAACCAATAAATGCCATGCCTTGAAATAGATTAAATGAGAATAATGAAAGCTATCTAACAGAAGGTTATAGTCTAACTACTGCATATAATATCTATCTCTCTATGTTTTTTCCTATTTTAAAATCATCATCTGAGTTGGGCTTGTTGGGTAAACGTGAATGCTAAACAAACTTACGTGATCTGAATTTGGTCCCAGAGCCCATGGTGGAGGGAGACCGGAAAATGTCCTTTATTTCACATCATACCCACAACTCACAGTCCACATCAAATATACACAACATTAGTCGTGCAAAATTAAAAAATACTACTCTTCATTTCATAATCTTAATTTTTAAATTTTAATGAGAAAAACAGTTCAGTAAGTATATGGGTTTTGTTTATGACTCCACCATAAACAATGTGTATAAAACATTTGGGAGAACCAAGCTATTTCAATCTCAGTACCTTGGTTGGTAAAAAGGAAAACACCAGAGCTTTCATAGGTTGGGTTGAAGACTAAGTGAAATGCTCCGAGTCAAGTTAGACAAACTTGATGAACAGCACACACTCTAAGGGCTGGCTGCTACCTGCTTTCATGTTTGTGAAGCTCTTTTTGTTATGTAAATACTATTTATTAAAAGTAGATACAGAACACAGAACTATACTTGACGGTTCTCTTTAATAGTGAGTCCCCGAAACTTCTGAAACAACTGGCCTCATGAAGTCATTGCTGCCTGACTGCTTACTCCTCCCTTACCGACTAGAAGCAGCAGGTAAGCCTGAGAAGGAGCTGTGCCATGAAGTGCTGCCTGCATGCATGCAGATCTGAATTTCAGCCCTCAGACCACAGACACTCCTGGACACGGTGCTCCATGCCTGCCATTCAGTCCTAAGCAGGTGGAGACAGCAGCCTCTCTGGAACTGACTGGACAGCCAGTCCAGCCCAACTGATAAGCTCTAGGTCAAAACAAAGCCTGTTTTCCAGGACACTCTAAGGCCACCAACTAAGGCTGTCCTCTGTCCTCTACACTCAAATGTACATACATACACACACGAACTAAAAATAAAAAGTGAAAGCCAGGCGGTGGTGGCAAATATCTTTATCCCAGCACTAGGAAAGCAGAGGCAGACAAATCTCTGTGAGTTCCAGGACAGCCTGGGTTGCACAGAGAAACCCTGTCTTTAGAGACCAAATCAGGGCTGGTGAGATGGCTCAGCAGGTAAGAGCACTGACTGCCCTTCCAAAGGTCCTGAGTTTAAATCCCAGCAACTACAAGGTGGCTCACAACCATCCATGAGACCTGACACCCTCTTCTGGTGCATCTGAAGACAGCTACAGTGTACTTATTTATAATAATTAATAAATCTTTGGGCCAAAGGGAGCGGGGCCGACTGGAGCAAGCAGAGGTCCTAAATTCAATTCACTGGATTCTGGGTAGGACCTCAGCATAGAAAGCAGGGATGTGCTGCACTGGGGAGGATTCTGCCTTTGTTTCAACGGAGGAGAAAATGCTGCCGATTCCATTCACACTGATAAAATGAGATTTAACAGGGACAGACTCCGTGAAGAACCTGACTGCAGGCAAGAAAGAAATCAAGAGCAGACCAGGTCAAGTACGTGCTGGTCCCTTTTCACGGAACAGCTCTGAAACTGGTTGACAGGTGAAAATGTTTCCAGCTAGAAATTCAGCTATGCATAGTCAATAAACCTTGTTGGCTACAGAATCCTCAAGACTTAATATTCCCATCCTTTTAAGTGGCATAGATAAAAAATTTGTTACAGGTTGGTTATTCAATCCAAACTAACATAAAAAAGACAGGCGCCTTCCCATCTCAAGCAGAGAGCCGGGAGCCCTCTTTAGCTGAATGGCGCACACTGCACAGCTCATGCACTGTTCAGTTATTGCAGAGCTGTGCATTACTCATCTGTTTATGTTTACACCAACGAAGTCAACGCAGCCCTGACAAGGTTCACGTTCAGGGATGCTGAGACGCTGAGGGATATTTACTCCAGCATCCTGCCTGATCCTACCTCAAACTGCCTCAATGCTGTTCCCTCAAAATTCTGCATCCAGGACAGCTTTAATGAAAGCTGTTGACCCAATTGGTCCAATATCAGTAAGACTGTTCTAGTCAGGTAGGACGTCAGTTAAGCCCCGAACTTTCTCAGCAGAGACTGGACAGCAAATGCAACAGCTGGCTTTCTTAAGAGCTGGTCACAGCTCTCAAATGGGAAACAATGCTCCCAATCAGCCGGAAGAGATTTTAAGAGAGCCACATCCCATTCCCAAAAGACAGGTAGATGGCTCATCCCAAACGGGGTGAAAAGAAAAGGGGGGGACAGGGACGGGACACATAGGAATAACAGGATAAAAGGGTTGATTATTGAGTCTACTCTTAGACCAAAGAACATCAACAAGCCAAATAGTTGTACATTTGATACAGATCTTTGTACACTGATACAAAATGAAGATTACATTTTATTACAACATACTATGTATATGCTTCAGCTCTTGTTTAAGGTATTATACCTACATAATTCTTAAATCCGCAATGTTAAGTTCTAGTCCTTTTGAAATCTACTATTACAAACTGCCAAGAATTAAGTAAGAAAAGCAAGTTAGTAGTTAGACAATCAAACTCATGGTCATGTTAGATACTATTCTAGTTAATTACAGCAAGATATTTTCAAAGTTGAACAGATAGTAAATAGACAGGCAATTCAGATATATTATAGATACAAACTGTCCATGCTTCAACTGCTGATAGAATACTGTCCAAACCGAACAAACGAGACCAGGGAGGTCGACTGCTTTGCCAAGACAAAGTCATAAGATATTCTGGGACAGAGGGCTGTAGATGCTCCAATGTTACAGAGAAATTTTGGGGAACCAGCCAGGCAGCCAGCTTTCTCTATTTTTCTAGTTTTGGAAGCTGCTTGCCTAAACTTCCTGTACATTCAGGTAATATTTATTCCTTCACAGGGCTCTGAGAGGGTTGAAGACTAGCTAGTCTCAAAATTAAGCTTCAATTTCTTAGGATTATTTTTAGATCTAAGAAGATATTGGGTTTACAAATACAAGTTCCATATAAAATGATCCAGGTATGGAACTCTAGCTCACCAAGACAGTACAGATGTAGAGCACTTTCTTCAAAGTTGCCAAATACAAATGCACTAAACATTGTGAATACAATCTTACCTGATAGTTTTCATAATTATTATTATTGTACATAGTTTATTATTGCATATAGTTTATTACTGTAAAAGAAAAAGCTTTTCATTGAAATAAAAGAGGAAAATGTAGAGAATCTCTTATGCAATATATGTATTTATCACCTGTCAATAATGCTGTGGGTCTATTAGCTTAGACAGGAAATAGGGAGGTGGAAGTTCCAGTTCAGAGAAAGAGGACTTTGGGATAGAGTGAGGCACATGGGAGATTCATCTGGAGACAGTCGCATAAACCTGAGGAGAGCTAACTAACCATGTGAAAGACAGAATAACCTAATTAGGATAAATAAGTTACCATTTAGTGGGGAATAAGAAAAAGGTTATGGCCTAGGAATTAATTAATAAATAATTACTCTCAGAGTTGCTATTGCTGGGAACAAAGAGACTGGGTGGAAAAGCCTGCAGCTATCCACAACAATAAAAATTTTTTAAAAATTTAAAAGGCATTTATTTACATACGTACCTCTTTTTCCTCTTCTTTGTCTCCATGAATCCATACTGTAGCCTCCAAATAATTTTCCCTGCTAGCTCTGAATGTTCCTTGAAGATAGGAACCAGATTTTATGCCTTGTTGGAGCTTGCTTAAGGGAAGATGCTCTGAAAATATTATTTTCCCACTTTCTATTTCATTCTATGAAATAAAGCAAATGGAAAGTCTGTTTATTTAAGACACTGTTTCTACAAGTATTGATACAACTTAAAAATCTGTATTATTAAATATACAATTGAATTTAAAAGAACAGAGCAGGACATTTTCCCAGACCACTTGTATCTAAAATAACTCGCTGTAAAGAAGGTGGTATCTTTTTATCGATGTTCAACACCATACCCACTAAGCACAAATTCTCTTGAATTGTTGAAATGTGTATAATGAGTATTATATTTAAACTACATTTAATCAGGTACATATAACTAGTAACTAATTATTAGAATACTCCAAAATATCCAAAAATATATATTCCAAAAGGCCAGTCCATAAAAGAATGCTTGTATCTTCCAGCATTCTTTTAGTTTTGTAAAGCAACTAAAGACAAACAGGATGGGAGAAACTGTTAAAAGGTACATGTGTGGTGTTCTATTAGATAGCTAGCTGCCTCTGTAACAACAGCTATCACTGTAATCAGGAAAGAAACAGGACAGTCACTTGAGTCATGTTTCTTTATTTTTTTAAAGTGCTTCAAACTCTATTTAAGGATGGTGCTGGCACTGCTTTAATCTGAGTACTCAGGAGGCAGAGGCTGTAGAATCTCTACGATTTTGAGGCCAGCCTGATCTACAGAGCAACTTCCAGGACAGCCATGGCTGCAAAGATAAACCCTGTCTCGAAGACCAAAAGAAGTGCCACAGCTTGAGAGTAGCCACTCTAACTGTACAGAAGTTCACTGGACTCTGGGTCTGACTAACACCACTGCATAGTTTTTGTTTGTGAGATCTTATGATCGATAGTCATCATTTACATTTACCATAGCTACGTGCCAAACAAGACAGAATTTCATGAATGCTTCAGATTGTATTCCATTCACCTCTTAATAATGGTATAGTTACTACTAAATATGTGTGTACATACTTAGTACATATACACACACACACAAAAAAAAAAGTTTAATTTCTCCTGTGGTCTTTTTTCAAACTGTCAGTTATAGTAACTCCGCGCTTATCCCTCAGCCTCCAATCTTCGCACTGATGCAGTATGTCTTATACTGCCATTACAACAGTTTTATGAATAAGTTACCTTTTTGATCACAGCTCTCTGCTCTCCAACCCACTCTTATACAGCCTTTCTGTTAGACTGACATTTAATGGAGAGAACTCAATCTTTACTGTCTCACTTCAGAGTAGACCTTTACTTAGGTCATCACTAAAGACTGCAAACTTCCTGACGCCCAGCATGAATCCCTGCTTCCCACTATAGGGCCTGCTGTAATACTATGTATCTCCTTATGACTCCCCCCACCCCTTAGGCTTCACCTTGTATGCATGGTTAGCCTACCCACAATGGCTAACTTTATATTTTCATCTTTTCAAAACAAATCATGCTGAAACATACCATTTCATCGGACAAGTAAGCAAGACGGTCTATAAGTTCAGGGTTAGCAGTCAGGCTCTTTACGTATTCTTCACCTGAAAAATAAGTTACTATTTTTAAATTCAAGTACCTAGGCACTGTATTGAGGCGTGAGGAAACATGGATGGTTGTCTTTTGACAGGACACCTGCCATTTTTTTTTAAAAGATTTATTTATTATATTTAAGTACACTGTAGCTGTCTTCAGATGCACCAGAAGAGGGCTTCAGATCTCATTACGGATGGTTGTGTGCCACCATGTGGGTGCTGGGATTTGAACTCAGGACCTTCTGAAGAGCAGTCGGTGCTCTTAACCACTGAGCCATCTCTCCAGCCCGTCACCTGCCATTATGAATAAATGGAACAAGACCCATGCCAACTGTGATCCTGACTGAAACAGAGCAATGGGTCTAGCACATGCACATCTTTTACTATGTCAACTGCAAAGAATGAGGAGAAACCTAACAGCCACAATCTACAACTTGCTTCCTTAGCTCACTGAGAAGTTTAAAACGTAAGAGGACTGATGGCTCGGCAGCTAGACACACTTGCTGCTTTACAGAGGGTCTGCTTCCTGTTCCCAGCACCCTCCTGGTAGTTCACCCCTACCCCTTAGCCCAGGGTTTCCAATGCCTACTTCTTACATAAGGGAAGTCACCCACATTAAAAATTGAAAACTATTGTTTCAAATGTAAAAAGGCCACATGAGATCACCCAGGACAACGCAGCTGGGTCATGTGACCGCGCAGCCTGATCCTAATGTTTCTGTACAGCGGGACACAGGCTTGGAAGCACCCACACTCAGACCTACACGTGAAGGCTGGTATCCCCTCTTGCACAGCTTTCTCTTTGTTCTTCCTGTCATTGGTTATCAGGATAACTTGCAGCTGACTGTCTGCTGCCACCCTCTTCAGGTGCTCGTTGTACCACTTCGCTGCGACTCGGATGGCTCTGTCATTCCTGTCATTGGCATTCTCTCCCTGCTCTTGCTCGATGTAGGTTTCTCTAAATGTAAAAGCGACAGGAAACACAAAACAAAAGCTAGCCAGTGGGGTCAAAACTTCTGGGACATAAATGTTCCACAGCCACTGGAGTTTAAGGAGGCACAATGAATGAGCAGCCCACAGGTGGACACACTGACTATCTATCTATCTGTCTGTCTTGTCTGTCTCTCTCCCCCACCCCCTCCTCCTCCTCTCTAGGAGTGTGTATGTTTGTGTGTCTGTGTGTGTGTGTGTGTGTGTGTGTATGTGTGTGTGTGTGTGCATTTAGTTCCTGCGGAACTTAGTTCCAAGTTCCATGTTCCTGAACATTCCGGTTCAGGAAACTTGGAACTGACAGGAGAGTGCTATTTGCACATACTTGGCATAAGCAGGTTGCAAAGCACCTACGATGCATAAGAAAATTTCATACAACAAAATACTCAGTTCAAAATGTTAATAATGTCAAAGCTGAGAAAGTGACTTTAAGCATCATAGATACATATTATCTACTGTTTAATATAACAGGCAGCTCATTATGTTTAGAAATTTAATTTCAATAAATCAGATGTAAGATAAAGCTTATTAATCACAAACTCCCACATTTTTCTCCTATATATTTGTCACTCACATAATATGGGATTACAGGAGTGTAGATGGTTCTTATCGCCAAAGAATCAACCATTCAACTCAATAGACAACTTAAAGGGAGCATTTCAGAAGTAAAAGGACGACTTTAGCGGCTAGATCCTGGTTTAGGGTGTGACCTCACTAACACTGCGACCTTAGATGAGCCTATGTAGGTAGCACTGTCTTCCACACAACCAGGTAACCACCAAGCAGCACAGGAAGCTACAGCCTGTGTTTGATAAATTCCTTTCCAAGAAGTCTGTTAAATTTAGGTAGCCCTGTGGTTTTGTGATACTTACTTATGGTGCTCATTAGTGAAGGTATAGAAATGCTTTTCCTGGTTATTGGTCACATCCCTGATTCGCTTGTAGATGGGGGCGCTCCGGTTTCTCACTTCTTGCATCACTGTTTGTAGCACAATGACATTTCTGATGGCCGGGTGTTCGAGGACATCAATCTTAAAAAACCAAAGCCAAATGTTAACTCCCCCGTTTTCAGTTCTACCTTGAACTCTCTGCCCAGCCTGAATTCTTGTGACAGTTTAAAACACTGACTCTCCGTTAGGCCAAAGTGGTACTTGGCTGCAGAAAAAACTTGACAAAGTCACTAAGGGGGGACCCTGTAGGCCTGAGACGATGACAAGCACCCATAATCGGACCACAGAGTTTGCAATACCAGAGCTATTAATAAGTAAATTATGCTGGCCCACACAATTTTTTGTTCGTAGGCACTTACAAGCTGCCTGGGGGTCGCAATCTGGAGGCCACAGAAGCCCAGGTCCCCGGCTTCCAGGCACTTATAATCTAAAGTAGAAGAGACACCAGGGGTTAGAAAATGTAACGTGTCTAAAAATAAGACTCCAAGAACCGAAAAAAAATATATATATATAAATAAATAAAGTGACATCAGGGAACGGTACCTCAGCCTGGATGGCAGGATGCGAGCGAGGGTAGCCACGGTACTTGCCTCTCTCCATCCAACATCCCAAGACCCGCCTCCCCGGTCCCCAGCGTCCCTGTCTGCCACGCCCCCTCGTCACCACGCGGCCCCGCGTCCACGCACCTGGTGCAGCAGCACATTGGTGTCCGGCAGAAGGTAGTGCGGCCACGGGCAGAGGCTGCTCGCCTGGTCCCGGGGCTGCAGCTCCAGGGCCGGGCCCGCGTGCGCCCCGCCGCAGGCCGAGCAAGCCGGCGCGCCGCAGCCGATGTCATCCCGCAGGTAGTGCTCGCGCACGATCTTCACCACGCCGCCCGCGCGGGTCTTCTTCAAGAACGTCTTGGACCTGAGCATCTCGCCTCGCGGCGTGGGATCCCGGCCGTCAGCTAAGAAACCGAGGCGCGGCCACGCGCATTCCCGCTTTTGCCCGCTGGCTGGTGAGGTCACTCTCGCGAGAAAACACGAAGGCGCGTTCGTTCCCCGACGGTCGCGGTGATTGGGCGAGTGTTGGTTGTTTCCTCCCGCCGGTGGGCGGGGCTTTCCTCTGGACTACAGCTCCCAGCCTGCACCGCTTCCGACTGGCTTCCGGGAAGGAGTGAGCTTGGGTACCTGCGCACCCCAGGTTCTTCCGACTTCTTCTGGGGCACGGCGTGTGGTTGTCTTGGTGACCGATCCTAACGGTCCGGTAGCCCCGAGATACCTGTTGAGGGGTGGCAGCCTGAGCTGCTGACTGAAGACGCCATTGGTTCTTCCAAGAGTCCGGGTGAAGCTGGTGTTATCCTTATATGCGGAGTTACTGACCATTGAGAGGTAGCTTCCAGGAATCCTTTTCCCTTTCTTTCTCACGCGGCGCAGAGATGCTAAAATGTAGGAAGTTTAGAATGTACGGATTTCTTAATCAAAGAGGGAGAAGCCGGTCCCTGGTCCTTGGTAACTCACGCAAGGATTTGTTTTCTTATTTTACTTTTTTTCCCCCCCAATCCTTTCCCTTTAAAAAGGAAAGAGGCGGATTGTACTGAAGCTCTTCCTGTTCCCCCCCACCACACAGACCTCCTTCTTTAGCGTTCCTCTTAGAGAAACTGAAATAGCTAGTTCTATAACTATTTTACTAAATCGTGTCGTATTTAAACAAGGGAGTTACAAAAAGCCTTGTGAAGGCTAAAATGTGCTATTCAGAATATTCGAGTTTGTACCCTTCTAACCTCTTTAGGTTTTTCAAGTTATTTAAAAATGCTTTTGTCGCACTCTGAGCCTGTTTTCAAATTTTTCGGTGATGCCTTAACTGTAAAACTAAACCTGGCATGTAAGTCTTGCTTTATAAACCCTCCACCGACATACCAACATTTTTCTCTCTGTGTCCAGATTTCAATACTACTTCTGTGAGGACCTTCAGTGACAAAAATCAACCTCTCCTTGAGTTTGAAACTTAGTATTATAGGGCTATCCTTTCTATTTTACATGACTTTATTTATCTGTTACCTTCAAGTAAGATTCTTGCCCCGAGACACACACACACACACAGGACAATGGGTGAGTTCATGATAGGATTTAGTGAGTCTGTTTGATTTGAACACTAATCTGGCTTACATTTGGGACCTTCCAATACCTAATGATCTAGGCGATCCTTGGTGTCTCTTTAATGCTCTGTATGCCCTGTAGTAGGTTTTTTTTTTTTTGTATATTTAACTTTATTTCTTTTTATTCTACAGAAGATTGATTCAAATAATAAAATGTCTCGCAAAATTGCCAAGGAACCAAAAAAAGTAAATATCTCTAGTTCTCTGGAGTCTGAAGATATTAGTTTGGAAACAACCATTCATACAGATGATGTCTCATCATCAGAGGAGCGAGAAGGTAAAGTCAAAATCACCAGGCAGTTAATCGAAAGAAAAGAGATACTTCATAATATTCAGTTACTGAAAATCGAGCTATCCCAGAAAAACATGATGATCGACAACTTGAAAATGGATTATCTTACAAAGGTAAGGTCAGATGCAAACTGTTATTCTCTTGAAACTGAAAAGGAAAGATAAGTTGGTGTATAGGCCGGGTGCGGCTGCACATGCCTTTAATCCCAGCCCTTGGAAGCAGAGGCAGGCCCATTGCTCTGAATTCTAGGCCATCCTGATTTACATGGGGAGGTCTAGGATAGCCAGACTATGTGATTTTTCTGTCTCAAAAACGAAAAAACAAAACAAACAAACAAACAAAAATATATATATATTTGGAATTTAAATGCCACACTTCATACTCCTTGTCCAATGTTGCCTTTCTGCAGTTTGCGTATTGAAATGGGGTGTTTTAAGTGTATGAGTGAGTTACCTTTGAAGGCTCAAGTTTTAGAGTGTGACATTAGTGGAATATGTATTTTCTTAAGAATGAAAATGTAGCCAAGTTTTCTGGGACTGACTGGTCTGATAGGAAGAGTGAAGATCATAACTGTATTGCTGAATCTCAATTGTCCTTTCTTTAGAAGTCGGATTTCCTTGTTAACCTTCCTACACAGTTACTCTGTCTGAGAGGTACTGTGTCATAGAAGTCAATTTTAGGTGACCATTGTCTTTAGCAAGTGCGTTATCCTTTAGTGGCGGTGAACTAGTTGTCTTTTTGCCTTGTGTGGTACTTAGTCCCAGGGTAGTTCATGGAATGCCTGGTAGAGGTGAAACGAGCCCTAAGAAATAGTGACTGGCCTCCAGACACATCTCTGCAGTGTTACTTCTTCTGTTCCTAAGACAGTTACTTGTTTCTGACAGTGAACTTTCCCTCTTCACTCTCCATCTCAGCTCTTCCGGCAAAAGCCCGTGTCCAGCAGTTTGTTTACGTTGTTATACTTCTTCTTGTTAACTTGGTCTTTTATTTTAGCTCTATGCTACTTAATATGATATGCATATTAAGATACTCAGCGTTTCTCTACTAGAAGATAATGTATTTCTTTGGGGCCAATGAGATAACTTCATGGGTAAAAATGCTTAACCGTCCAAGCCTGGGGACCTGAGCTCCATCCCTGGGATGTAGAGTGAAAGAGAGCTGACTCATGGCACGCACACACACGCACAGACACGCGCACACACACACACACACGCACACACACTCACACTCACATACACACACGTACACACACACACGCACGCACGCACACACACACACACACACACACACACACACGCACGCACGCACACTCCACGACTTAGTAGGAAGAAGGAGAGGGCGAGAGAGATAGCTAGGCAGTTCACAGAGCTTGCTGCTCTTCCCATTACAACACTGGCTCAGATTTCAGAACCCGCAATTTCAGAGGATTCAGTACTGTTTTCTGGCCACCGAGGGCACCAGACTGAAACATACATATGTGCAAGCAAAACATTCAGACTCATAAAAGTTAAATAAATCATAAAGTATTGGTTTAAAATTTGATTATTTACTTATTTGTGAGCCGCTTGGGATCAAACCCAGGGCTTTCAGCCTGCTAGATACATGCTCTGCCCATGAGGAAAATACATGAGAAAGAAGGAACAATTTCTTAATGGGGCCCCTTCAAGACCTCAAGGTTTTAATGCAGTAAAGAAATAGCACTTCACATTAATGACTGAGCCAGTAGTACACATTAGGCTATAGCTGTTATTCTTGCCTTGCTCTCTCTGAGATGCTGAAACAAAAACCTTAGGAATGGGAATTTGTTTTCACTGTGTGGCAGCCAATATATCCAGGAGTGGGCGCTGGTCATGAGTTCTGTCCATTCAGGGTCTTCTGCCTCTTGCTGAGTCCTCACCTGGCAGAAGGGCGGCTATTTTTCTCCATCAGTCTGTTTCATTAGGGCAGTCACTCCTGTCCTAGGCACACTGCCTGTGCAACCTAAGCATTCCCCAGACGGCCTCCCCTCAACTCCTATCACATTGGTGACTGGTTACCATATAGGGAAGTAGATATGGACCAAATTATACATGTACACACACCCACAAACACATGCAGACTTACTTACTGGTTTTGTTCATTTTATCTCTCTCGCTCTACATTTATTTTGTGTTCTGAGAGCACACATGCTGTAGAGCACATGTAGAGGACTCTTGTAGGACTTGCTCTCCCCTTATTTTTCAATTTAGTTTTTGAAAATTTCAAATCTGACTTCAGTACGTGCATCCTTCCCCCTCCTCTGCCCTCTGTCCAGCTTCGGTGTATTCCCTGGCCCCCTGCACCTGCACCCACACCCCCAAATTCAAGGCTTCTTACTTGGCAAGAAGTTCTAAAATGTAATAGTAATACTTGATCAGGAGGTAACCAACAGCCAACCAACTGGATTCCAGCCCACTTAGTAGAAGGACTTTCACACCTGGTACTATAAGCATAGCCACCTAACCCTTGGCTGGCGAGGCCATGGACCTAGAGGAGGACCTATTGCCACCATGTCCCTAACCACTACAATTCCTAGCTGCATTACAACTTATCCTTGTACCCACAGATGAATAAATGTAGCTTTCACCCCTTGTCAAACAGGCTTTGTTTTGCAGCAGATCACAATGGAGAAAACAACTGACCATGGGGAGTCCGGCTCAACTGATACATCTGTGATGAAACCCCTGTATACCTAAGGCCTAGGGAACATCTTGGAAGAGGAGGGTGGAAATATTTTAAGCCCAGATCTGCTGGTTCTTTCCTTTCACTGTGTGGCCTTCAGGGATCTAACTCAGGTCATCTAGATTGGCAGGAAGCAGTTACCACCAAGCCATCTCACCAGCCCATGTTTGTCAGTGTCTTTTAATAGACTGTAGGGACCCTGAGTGCAAGGACAGACTTGTATTATGTTACTGCTGGATTCCAGTACTGTGAATAGTGTCTCACGTACAGTGCTTAACTGTTTAACCTCATTCTGTCCACTTAGGTGAGCATTACAGACTTTGACAAGAATAGTTCCACTGAGTAGTATGGGACAGATGTATATGGAAGCTTTAATCTGAAAGATAGAAGGGAAATGGTTTATAGCCTAGGAGTAATGTGATCAAGGCAGTGATGTTTGTTGTTTTGTGTGTCGGAGGCTGGGTGTATTTGTTTAGTGGTAAAGGTGATCCAGGAGAGAGGGGTCTTGATGTAAGAGGAATGCTGTTAGACTCATCTGCTTGTTAATGTGGAGACAGGAACTGTCAGGGTTAAAACAAAGGGGAAAGGAATTAGACTCGCACAGGACCAAGTGCATAGGGGTAAACAGAAAGCACAGGCTATTAGGGAACTGGAGAATTTATATGGACTGAGCCATGTGCTGGTTTCAGTTAGTCACAAAGCAACTTGACAAAAATCTCTGGGAGGGTACTCTGCTACAATGAGAATTTTTTACAGAGACAGTGACTTGAAAGTGGTATACTCTTGTTACACATTTTAAAGGCAAGATAAAGGAAGTTGTGGAAGTTTGTGAAATATCAGGAAAGGAAGTTGGTGTGATAGTGCAGACGGGCATGTCAAGAGAGCCCATTTATCTTGTTAATTCAGAGACCATGAGGTTAGTGGATTGAGCACTTAATTGTTTTGTTCTGAATGTTTGTGTTTTCACCTCCATGGCAGTTACTGGAGGATGCACAGTGCTCAGGTTAGCTCGTGACTTACAGTGTGAGCAGAGAGTTTACATGAAGTTCCCATCTCAGTGAGCTCTGTGTGTAAGCTAGGGCGAGAGTCATCATCGTACTCGTAGCCTGGCAGAACATCCATATGACGGTAGCTTAACCCAGAACCTTATAGACCCCTATTCTGGTTCTCTTGAGTGGTTTGTGTTGTTGTTGTTGTTGTTGTTGTTGTTGTTGTTGTTGTTGTTGTTGTTGTGCTCACTGAAAGCTGAACTTAGAACTGACTAGATTCTCTCTGTGCAGATTGAGGAGCTAGAGGAAAAACTTAATGACGCCCTTCACCAGAAGCAGCTGCTAACTTTGCGATTAGACAATCAGTTGACTATTCAACAGAAAGATGCCAAGTAAGACATGCTTTTCACAAAAACCTAACATCTATTTATCAACTAATTTTAATCTTGCTTATGCATTTTGCATTTATTTATAGACTATAATAGAGGAAATTTAAATTAGATATGCTTATCTTCACAGCTAGACCACCAATGGGCAGGTTGCTTTATAACGCTGTACAAAGCACACAGTTAAGATTCAGGATTCATTCCACAGATACTGGCCTGGATAGGCAACCTATAGATTACAAAAGGAGTCTCTAAGTTGACCACAACTTGGTGTGTAGATAAACTTTTCTTCATCCACTCTAGAAACCATCCTGGATTATCCCGGCTATTGGATTTCACTGCTGTTTTTATATACGTAGATATTACAGTGATCAAGAGTTCAAGGTCAGCCTTGGCTACTTGATGAGCTGGAGGCCAACTCTGGCTAGGTGAGGTGTTATCTCAAAGGAGCAGGCAAGAAACAAAATATCGTTGTTTACTTTCAAATGTACCTATGCCAGGTATACTTATGGAATTTATTTGTTTGTTTTTCTGAGACAGGGTTTCTTTATGTAGCCCTGACTATTCAGGAACTAGCTCTATAGACCAGGCTGGCCTAGAACTCGCAGAGATAGGCTTCTCTCTGCCTCCCAAATGCTGGAATTAAAGGCATGCACCACCACTACCCACCATACTCACGTAACTTAACGTGACATAAACAATGATATTTTAGTAGAAAAATATGCATTGTTTCTAGAATAAATTCACAGGAAACACTCAATAAAAGTGAATAACCTTTTATTCCCAGCACTTGGGATGCAAAGACATGCAGATCTCTGTAAGCTAAGTCTGGTCTGTAAAGTGAGTTTCAGCCATTCAGAGCTATTGAGCAAGACTTGTTGGGAAATCAGATAAATAAGTCAATAAAAAAAAAAAATCAGTAGTGCCTGGTGGTGGTGGCGCACGCCTTTAATCCCAGCACTTGGGAGGCAGAGGCAGGTGGATTTCTGAGTTCGAGGCCAGCCTGGTCTACAAAGTGAGTTCCAGGACAGCCAGGGCTACACAGAGAAACCCTGTCTCGAAAAACAAACAAACAAACAAACAAACAAAATCCGTAGAGGCACAATAGGTTTAAAGACTAAGCAAGAACACATCCACAAACAGTTTCTTCTCAGATTTTTGTTGGTGCTGTTTAAGGTCTCTTCTCTAGACTGGGGAAGTGGCTCAGAGGTAAAATGCTTGCCAGAGAACCCGAGTTTGAATGCTGAGTGAAAGCTGAGAGTGGTGGTATTTTTCTAAAAACCCAGCACAGTGAGGGTGAAGGCAAGCAGATCCCAGCAGCTCACTGGCCAGCAATTCTAGGCAAAAGAGCGCTGTTTGGGTTCAGCGCTTGCTCCTGTTTTTAGAAAGCAAGGGGAAGAAACAGCTGAGAAGGACATTCTAGAGTCAGCTTCTAGTCTCCATACCACCAGGATGGCTCAGACTTACCTTATGAGGGAGGCTCAGTGTTACTGTATTAGAGATGCAGTATCAGGATGAAAGAGAAATGGAAATTAGTAACTAGGCCCCAAAGCTGACACAGAAAGCTTTAAAACTTTAGCACAGTAGTTATCAATGTTCCGAATGCTCTGACATTTGATATAGTTCCTCTTATTGTGGTGACTCCCAATCAAAACATTATTTTCCGTTGCTACTTTATAACTGTAATTTTGCTGCTGTTTTGAATTGTAATGTAAAATCTGTATTTTCCAATGGTCTTAGGTGATCCCTGTGAAAGGGTCATTCAAGGCCCCAAAAGTGTCCTGACCCCACAGGCTGAGAACCATTGTGTCAGCAGATTAAATGTATAATTTTGTGATTTGAATTTTTTAAGTTATTACTTAAGAATGTTGATTCTCTAATAATTTGGGTTTTTATATTTACTAATCTGTATGGATTTGCTACTTCATATTTAATTAGATCCATAAGTCAGCATTGTGGTAGCCGAGAATACTATATGGAACTCTGAAAGAAGTCTCAGTGATTTTAATGCTTGCCATAAATTCTCTTAATGTAGAAAATATCAAGAACTAATGAAACAAGAAATGGAAACCATTTTATTGCGACAGAAGCAACTGGAAGAAACAAACCATCAGCTGAGAGAAAAGGCTGGAGATGTTCGCCGAAATCTGCGAGACTTTGAGCTGACAGAAGAGCAGTATGTGAAGCTAAAATCTTTTCCTGAAGATCAACTCTCTATTCCTGAATATGTATCTGTAAGTGTCGTGCATCATCTGGACAAAACTCCAAAGCTCAGGGTAGTAGCACATACTGTAATCTCTGTCCTCAGGACATGGAGATAGGATCTACAGAGTGGGTTAGAAGCCATCCCTGTGTCAGAAACAAACACAGTAAAAAGAAACCCAAAACGGCTACATCTAATCAGACTGAAGTTGGCTTGGCATTTTTATAGAGGCATTCGTTGTGTATTTGTTTTTTCTGTTTGTGTTTTAAGTTGGCATATGAAGTAATTCCTTACCTTTTGTGCATTGTGACATGTGTTGCTCATCCTCCTCTTTGTGCCCACCCCTGCCTCCTGACCTCCTGACCTCCTGACCTCCTTCCAGCTGGTGCCTCCCTCCCATAAGTGGTCCCTCTTCTGCTTCCTAATCAGTCACCCTCTCTAGTTCCCACTCCACCTAAGAATTCTTCCCTCTCACACCCCCTGCCTAGGTTTGGAGTTACATACATTTAATTGTAAATTAAGTTTCACCTAGGAGAGAAAAGGTATTTGTCTGGCTGAATAAAGGCAGGAGGTGGGAAAGGAGATGCATGTAGGATAAGTACACTTAAATAAAAGAAAGGAGAAAGTGGAGGACTTCTATGGGCAAAAACAAGAAAGAGGTTAGAATAGAAAAAAACTTTTCAGGCTGGAGAGATGGCTCAGCAGTTAAGAGCACTGACTGCTCTTCCGAAGGCCCTGAGTTCAAATCCCAGCAACCACATGGTGACTCACAACCATCTGACACCTCTTCTGGTGTGTCTGAAGACAGCTACAGTGTACTTACATATAACAATAAATAAATCTTTAAAGAAAAAAGATCTCAATTATGAAGAAGTTAAAAAAACTAGATAAGCATAAGGGGCTAGAAATAGGAAGATACAAGTATTTTAGCAATGTGTAGTCAGTGGAGCATGACAATAAAAGGAGATATAGAGACAACATGGGGGAACCCTTAAGGGGAAAAAGGGAAATATATATATTTCCCTTTTTACATATATATATATATCCTAATGTAAAAATAGATATTTATTTGTAGAATTCAAAAATAATTTCTAATGCTGGAAAACACAAAAACAAACCAACAACCAACCTGAAAGGTGCACCAAAAAGGGGAGGGGGAATCACAATATACAAAAGATTAAACAAAAAAACCGACGCCCTGCAGTGGTGTCCTTTACTCCCAGCACTCAGGAGGCAGAGGCGGGCAGATTTCTGAGTTTAAGGCCAGCCTGGTCTAAAGATTGAGTTTTAGGACAGCTGGGGCTACACGAGAACTCCTGTCTCAAAGAAACCAGAAACAAACAAAACCCACAACAACAAAAACCAAGCAAAAAGGGTGACATGTCAGAGCAGCTGCCTGGAGGGCCCTCAGCGGTCAGAGACAGCCAGTTCCATCTGTGGAGACACAGTCACTTGCTCGTGTGGACTCTGGGCGTTCCTGTGGTTAATGCTGTGTAGGACACTATAGAGAACACATGACAGGATTCCCCTTCCTTCCTTTCCTGGGTAGAGTTTCCTTTTATGCTGTAGCCAGGCCGTAGGCCTCTCCTGCCCGTGCTTTGCACTTTCTAGGAGGCAGTTTCTTGCAGTCTCCCTAGACACAGCCCATCCTGCCCTCTGGTGTGGCTCAGGTTCTGGTTGGAGATGTCTCCCAAGGGTGTTAGGAATTTGGCCACAGCCGGTCTGTGCAGGTAGAGAACCTGCCTTTGTACTTGCCTGACGTGCAGAGTTTGATCCTGTTGGAGGCATACAGCTATGGGTATCAGCTTCACTACTGGACCTTCAGCATTCCTGGGCTCTAATGGTGAATGGGGCATCAGTGGCTTCGGCAGTTGAGTGATGTATGCAGCGACATAGGGGCCAGAGCTGTTAACTTTAGGATTCTTTTTAGTTGAGATAGGTTGTGGCCACTGAGGGCAAGACTGTGTTTCTCTGTCCACTTCTCTGCCTGAGCGGAGCCCCCAGCTGCCTATCCTCCCCTCTGACCGGTTTCCACTCACCTTGCTCTCCACTACTGCCTGCCCTCTTGGGCTTTTCCCCATCCTGCTATTGCGGCAGTCTAAACTGAGCCTCACTGGCCAGGGTTTTTTTTGTTTTGTTTTGTTTTGTTTTTTTCTAGACAGGGTTTCTCTATGTAGCCCTGGCTGTCCTGGAACTCACTCTGTAGACCAGGCTGGTCTCGAACTCAGAAATCTGCCTGCTTCTGCCTCCCGAGTGCTGGGATTAAAGGTGTGTGCCTGTACGCCACCAAGGCCCCTAGGGTCTTCAGTTTGTTACAGTGGGTCCTGTCTCAAGATGACTGTTACTTCCCACCCACTAAGTCATATAAAAAGTCAACAGTGAGATCTCCCTCCACTGCGAAGCCACTGCTGGAGGGATGCGTGGCCACTAAAACCCTTAATATCACTTGAGGTTCTTGAGGGATTTGGGCTTATCCTGAGGGTAGGACTGCTGGCATTAATTTGGGGTACCATTTGGAAGTCACTTTTGGTCACTCACCCTCTCCTACTAGAGAACTGTTAGTGTAAAGCTATATTTAGCTTATATATGTTATATATGTGTGCTGGTGTATGTGCACATGGGTGTGAATGCAGTAGAGGCCACAGGACAGCCTTCAATGTTACTCAGGCATAACCTTGCTGTTTACTTATTCATTCATTCATTTTTGGGACAGTCTCAATGACCCGGAGCTTGCCATTTAACTAGGATAGTGAAGCCCAGGGATTTGCCTGCCATACCTTCCCAGCACTGGGATAATAACCACGTGCCACCACATCTGGCTTCGTTCTATAGGGTTTGGATATTTTTATTTTTGATCTTTTCGAGACAGGGTTTCTCTGTGTAGTCCTGGCTGTCCTGGAACTCTGTAGACCAGGCTGGCCTTGAACCCAAAAATCTGCCTGCCTCTGCCTCCCAAGAGTTGGGATTAAAGGCGTGAGCCACCATTGCCTGGCTTTTACTTTCTTTCTTTCTTTTTTTTTTTTTTTTCAGCTCACTTCTTAGTAGTCCGTGCGCTGTCTTTTTCTCTGCATTGTTGAAGTATTCTTTTATTTCCTTTGTGGATTTCCAAGCCCCTTCTCTCTCTGGGGTAGCCTTGTTTGTCTTACTCTGACTCTCCTCTGGATCATCCAGGAACAAGTTTAGACTTACCTTACCTAAAGAGTATTGCTTTTGAAACACCCAATTGATAATAGTTTTTGACCCTCATAAAAATGGAAAGTATATTTAAATCCAAAATTCTATTGACTCCATAGTTTGCAAAATGAGTTATTTTATAGTGGTGTATAACATTCTGTAAAGGGAAACTCTGAAGAAAAAAAAAAAGATCCACCAGGTGTGGTGGCACACGCCTTTAATCCCAGCAGAGGCAGGCATATTTCTGAGTTCGAGGCCAGCCTGGTCTACAAAGTGAGTTCCAGGACAGCCAGGGCTACACAGAGAAACCTGACTCGAAAAACTTTAAAAAAAAAAAAGGGGGGGGGGGCTCTGAGGATGAGCCAGATTAGGATTGTCTGGAATTAATTAGGGCTAGTGGGTGAGAGTGGGATGTTTATGGTTAGCAAGGGGTACCAATGGGGGAGAATCTTGGTATACATTAGTTCAGAATCTAGTTTTCTCAAACAAACTTGTACTTAGGCTTAATCTTTGGTTTGAGTCTCAAGTCAGCAATCCCTTCTAGCCTACAGAGCGTTTGTTTTTATGGGCATATCCATTAACACTTGTAGTATTGGAAATTAAACGTTAAGGAAACAGATTAAGCACAAACAAGGCTGGGTGTGCTGGTATTCTAACCGTGCTTGTCCCAGCTACTGAACAGACTGAGGCAGGAGGATCTCTTGAACCCAAACATTCAAGGAGGCAGCTTCAGCAATGAAGCAAGACCTCCACTAAAAACAAATAAAATACACAATTAGATACAACATCTATTTGCTTTAAAAGTCCCAGTGTCGTCATAAATTGTATAGAGAATGAGAGAATGAGAATTAAATTGAACAAGATAATACTTAATATTACTATGCAAATACGTTTTATTTGAGAATTCCCTTAAAGAATTAAGAACAGCGAACGGGGCAAGAGCCAGAAATGCCCAAAGCCCGCACTGACAGCTCTTGCTTTTTTATGTTATGATTTTACCCTGAGAGCTTTTCTGTTGTCCTCATTTATAAAAGCAATAATCTCTCTCTGCTGTAGAGATTAACTGAGTTTGTAAAGCATATGTTAACTGTCTGGCACAGTGCTCTGCCCCTGAGGTTTTGTAAATGCGGAATACCACCTACTGTCTTGCTGGAATGGTAATTGTTCTTGGTTCTCAGTGGACCAAGGTTTCTGGATCAGTGACTTGAAAGAAAATCATATGGGAGCTTTTTGTCCAGGTTTTTATTTAAATGGGTCAGTTAGAGCTTCTCTGCCCAATATCTACTGTCTAAAAGAATTCTTGTAAGTGCCGTCACTGACGCTTCATTCACAGTAGATATAAAGACTATACAGCTTTGCCTTCTGGTTTCTTCGTATTCTTTTACTCTTTTGTGTGAAATATTATTCCAAGTAATTGACTGCTACAGATTTCACTGCCTTAAGGGCCAACTCTATACTTGCTTCTTACTAGACTGGGTATCTCTGCAATGCATTCATGTATTTAGGACCTTTGGGTTATGTGCCTCCGTGATAAGTAATCCCTAATTGCTTGCTCTCGCCTTATGGATGGCATCTTGGTTCTGAGAACCTTGTAGGGTGGGATACCTGGGTTATAACAGGAAAAGGAAGAGTGAGGAGAAAGGCCTGGATTGAGTGGAAGCAGTTTCTCCCATCATTGGGATTCATTCTCAGGACCCCTGACATCTTCAGGGGCAGCCACATGGGGGATGTTGCCAAGATCCTGTAGTTAGAGCAAAGAATAAAATTTATCTCTTAAAGTGATGTTTAGGTTGACAGAGCATTATATAAGCCAGATAAAAATCCCTGCCCTCATAGCACTTACTTTGGTGTAGACCCTAACAAGCAGCAACTTAAAAATGGAGTGTGTGGGATGGACTTAGTCCAGGTGCTTCGGGGAAGATGAGTGGGGATGAAGGATACGGAGCGCAGTTACGTTTGCAGGATAGTTTGTTATTTACATTCAATTAGATTCATTACTGTTAGATCTGTGGGGAATGCATTCCAAGGCTGCTAGTGGGTAGTGCTGAGTGTTTGGCAGTATATTCTGTTTCCTGTATATGTATATCTATGGTGAAGATTATATAAGACATTGCAAAAAGGCGACCAAAAACAATTATAGTAGTATACCTTAATAAAATTATTTGAAAGATTTCCAAAAATTTCCAGTTAATATTTTTACCACAGTTGAATCAGAGAAAGTAAGTGGCAGACAGTGAACCCGTCCAGGACGGCCTGCTGCATGCAAGCAGCAATGCTTAATTCTCATTTCCATGCAGGATTGCTCAGTCGACTTTTTTTTTTTTTAAAGATTCGCTTCTATGAGCTCGTGAACCCATTAAGAAAGGAAGTCTGTGAGCTACAGGTGAAGAAGAGTGAACTCTCTGAAGAACTGAGTACAAGTAAAGGCCAACTGAAGCAGCTGACGGAGGTCTGTAATGTGTCTATTACTCTTGCAAAGACATTGCAGCTTTTCCATAGCAGCTTCTTAACGTCTGTGCAGGGGACATGAAAGTGGCAGAAAATGAGACCAGGGGTGCTGACTGCTCAGTGCTTAGTGAGTCAGAAGGAAGAGGCTATCTTCATCTTTAAAATTAGCATGATAAATATGGTTTAACCTCTAATCCATAGTATAGCATTTGTTATTGTATTGTTTCAGAACCAAATGCTTTTGAGATCACAGAACGAACCATATCTGAATGTTCTTGTGTAATAAATGTGCACACAAGTGTTTATAATTTCTCTAGCTTTCATATGTAAGGGCTCTCTTATGGGTGTAGGACGAAGAGAATGTAGTTGACTTTTCTTATTAGAGTCCTAAGTTGTCAGGACAGTCCTCATTATTGCTGATGTATAAGTATAACAGCACCTCATGTGTTTTTAGAAGAATCCTAATCATATAAGGCTCTCATGCTTACAACTTTTCATTTACAGAAGGCTACACTGGTCATTAGTTTGATTATAATGTTGGCCAAATATCCTAGAATACCATCATGTACTTATAGTTGACTAAATAGGAAATAGTGGTGTGTTGGTGTATTTTCCTCTCTAACAGCTTTTTTAAAAAATGGGATAGCTGTTTCCTCCAAAGAGTTCTTCAGACTAGAATGAAAACAAGTTTACAAGTAGAGTCTACAGCAGTTGTTTCTTTTTATTTATCTATTTTATGTATATGAATACACTGTGGCTGTACAGATGGTTGTGAGCCAATCATGTGGTTGCTGGGAATTGAACTCAGGACCTCCTGCTCGCTCTGGCTGTCTTCAGACACACCAGAAGAGGGTGTCAGATCTCATAACGGATGGCTTTTTACTTTTCTTGAAAGGTTTTCTTCAGCTTAAAGTAGTCTGTATTCCTATGCACCATACAATAGGAGGAGAAGTGTTTTATTTTGTCGTTAACGACATGAAAGTGCATCGGTGGAATCAGGGCCTCACTGAGGCTACTGTCAGGAGAGGGAGGTGCTGCTCTGTTCCACAGGAAACTACATCGCTCTGGTAAATCGTGGGGCAGGGTGTACTGTTAGCAGCTGCAATTAGAATAAACTTACTACGCTCTTAATAAGGTATGGCCCACGTCATTCATGTTACATTATTCGAATGGTCTCTTCGTGCAACAGTTTAGTAAATCAGGCTCCACACACTTAATGTTGGGTGTTTAAAGGGAATGGTGTGGATCACATTAATCTCTACAATTTAAAACCTTGATAAAATGTGAACTTTGAGAAGTGCAGTGACTACCCGTGGCCTAAGAATCTTAAGATATGTCACTGGCAACCATGAAACTTAAATTCATGTGTAACCTCATCATTCATTAATGGAGTAACGAGTGTCGAGCTGACTTTTTAGAGGGCTGTTCAATCGCCTGCTGGAATCTGGAGACCCCGGGAACTGTGGGCTAATGAGCCAAGCCTTGCATGAGCGTCTATAAGGAGTGAGAGTTGGAGTCGGTGACTAGTAGGCAAGTGTATGCCTCTTGGGAGTGCCACCAGCTTTTCAATGTGCATGTGGTATTTCACGTAAGTGGTAACCACTTACCTATGTGTATAAAAATACAGGTATTTCAACATATAAATTTTCAAAAGGCAATCATGACATTCCAAATTTTTGTACTAAAATTTAACACCTTTTAAAAATTATAGTAAGGATACATTTCACATTGACCAAGCATGCTATTTTGAAGTGTTCAGTAATACCTCTAGAATTTTTCTGTCCTGAAACACTGAAGCTCCAAACCCCTTAGACACTAATCTACCTTCCCTCTCCCTGCCTGTAAGAAGCACTTTTCTTCTTTGTCCCTATGGTTTTGACTATTCTAGATACTTTATATGAACGGAATCATGCAGGGTTAACATGTCTTTCTCTTAGTGTAAATAGTGAGATTCATCCCTGTTTTAATGCAGTGTCCTTCTTTTTGAACATTCTCAATATACACCACACTTCTTCTCCATCTACAGCGAGCATCTGGGTGGGTTAAATGTCCTGGCAATATCTGACAGACTTAAGAATTGTTAACTTGGTTTCTGAGAGAATTGCTTTGCTCCTCAGCAGTTGAAGGATAAGAACCAAAATATAAGACAGAAAAGGATCACAATGAAAATATAAACATTCTCTACAGAATGTTTAGTCTAATGTTATGTAATATTAAATACTTTAATTTATTACATTGCTAAAGAAGAATAAATCATGATTTCAAGGTTGCTTTGTCTAGGTTTGTCTGAGTGTGCAGAACCCAACTAGTGAGGCAGTTGAGGAGCAATTTTAGATTTTAATGTAAGTTGTCAGTTTATATATCTGAGTTAGTATGTGCAGAATTTACCACCAGCCGTAGAGATTATAGAGTCACTCTTATTACAGAAATTTTAAAGCATGCATACTATTAGCTGACTTCCAATGCTACAGTGAACACTTGACATAATCAAATTACAAATAGAAATGCTTTGTTTTGGGCCCACAGTTTTTGGGGGTTTCATTCCATGGTTGGTTGGCCTGGATTAAGACTACCTACTATGGTTGGGAGTGCATAGCAGGGTGAAAGAGCTCAGTTCATAGAGAGAGGGGGGGAAGAGAACCAGATCTCACAATCCCCTATGAGAGTGTGAGGATCCTCCCATGAGAGAGACCCTTAAAGGGTTCCCACTACCTCCCTGAGAGCCAAGCCAGAACAATGTATGTACCTCCTAACACATTCACAGTAACTTAAAAAAATGGTATTTACAGTAATTACCAGCATAAGAAGGACATAATTTCTACCATTAACACTGAGGTCTGTCTTATACACATCTGTCCTCCAATTGTATCTTCTGAGAACATTCTAGGCTCTCTTCTTAGAGTATTAGCAGTTTCTTCATCCTCTGCTAAAGACTGTTCTATTGTGTTTTCTCTCCAATGGTCATCTGACATGCTTACATTTTAGAGACTTATAAATAAGGCCGCTACAGTATCTGCACATGGATTTGTATGTGCATACATTCTTTTTTCTTTTAGGGAAATCCTTTTTTTTTTCCTTAAGATTTATTTGTTTGTTTATTTAATGTATGTGAGTACGCTGTAGCTGTTCAGATGGTTGTGAGCCGTCATGTGGTTGTTGCGAATTGAATTTTTAGGACCTCTGCTCACTCCAGTCAACTCTGCTCGCTCAGTCCCAGCTCTCTCCGGCCCAAAGATTTATTAATTATTATAAATAAGTACACTGTAGCTGTCTTCAGATGCACCAGAAGAGGGCATCAGATCTCATTATGGGTGGTTGTGAGCCACCATGTGGTTGCTGGGATTTGAACTCAGGACCTTTGGAAGAGCAGTCAGTCAGTACTCTTACCTGCTGAGCCATCTCACCAGCCCAGGGAAATCCTTAAGCATGTTTTGGTTTGCTCTTTTTTTTTTTAATGTATTTTCCTTTCATTGTTCATTAAATCTTTTATTTTTAGGCTATTTATTATAAGTATGTCATGACTTATGCCTTTGAGGTAGTTTAATAATTGCTTAAAATCATGGCACTAATTTCAATGTCATCTCAGCGTGTCTCTATTGATTGTCTTTCCTTTTAAGCATATCACATGATGCTATTTTTTTCAATTAACTTTGTTTTTTAATACATCAAGGAGTACAGTTAGGTACTATCATGGTGAGCAAGCTGTGTGTTAAGTTCCCTCTGGAAAGTACTGATTTTTTTTTTAGGAAATTAGATTCCATGTGCCCATGTCTGTTTGATAGCACTATGATTTTAATTCTGATATTTTGGCCTTTGTGGTCTGTAGGGAGTCTGTCCTCATATATGTCCTGATCAGGGGCTAAGAGCCTGAGCAGAGAGAAGCAGAGAGCATGCAGTTTCTCTTCTCTGGCTGCCTCTGGCTGCTTCCTCCCTCCTCTGCAGCTGCAGTGGTCTTCTGACCCTGCCAGGTAGGAAGAAAGGCTGAGGGCTTTACAGTCCACCTTTGCTATACAGCTTGACACACAGTGGACTGGCCCTCATTTTAAACAACACTGAAACAAACCAGCAGGCCCGGGAAACCCACGCCAGTGCTCCTCTCTTCCACGCGCTGATGTGCTCAACAGCATCTGTCTGCTTCCATCCTTTTCCTGGGCCTCATCCTTGACTGTGGAGTAGGACTGGTCAGATGGGAGCTTGTTTGGCCATTACCTTGGGCACAGTGGTACTGTCTGTTTACACATGGGACAGAGAACGTTCTGTGTGCTGTGAAGCTCGTGAAGACTCTTTTTGGCCTTGCGATCTCTTACCCTAGGAAGAGTCTTTTTCATTGCAAACTAATTTTCCCATTTGGCATGAATGAATTATGGATGAATGAATGAATGAATGACTTTTTTCACCATTACATATGAAAGAAAATACTGGAATCAAAAGTTTTAAAAACATAATCAGAATTTAAAGAAAACATGTTTTAGAATATTGTCTGTTGATTTAGTTAGTAGTTTGGACTCAAAGGAGAGGTCTCAATAACAACTTGGTAAAATTTACTAAGAAATGCTCAGACGTTTATTAGCTATGTCTCTGAATTTTGAGACTGTTAATACGAAATTAAACTTTCATTTTTGATTTAAAACTATTCAGCAGATCCAAACATCAGCTCCGTGTGTTTTGAGCACATGGTGGCAGTATACACCCATCTATCTTTAAAAGGACAAGCAAACAGCAGGTTGTGTTGGTCACTTGGAACAAGCTTGGTTTTGAACTTGGACTGCACTAATTTGCCTTTTCCATTTCTAACTTTCAGTCAGCTAACGAACACAGCAACTGCTGCTTGTTCCTAGTAACACCCAGGAGTTCCACTGCTGTACAAGATAAGAAAAACAAAAACTTTTCTTCCTTAATAGATGATCTTCAGATAAGAGATTGCTCATTTATTATAATAACTTCATAGTCAGGCCTACCGTAACATTGAGAGATGTTAAAGCCACACGACTGCAGGTAATTTAACCTGCCTGTTTAGACAGTCAGCTCATTCCTGGCTGGTGGAAGGTGAAAAAGCTCCAGACACTTACTAGACTAGGACTCCTGATCTTTAGAAAAGAAATGACCTCCCAAAATGCCATTTTTATATTTGGTTTTAAACACCCAATTACTTCCCTCTGACCTCCTGAGTCCTGCACATACATGTGTACATATATACACACACATACACACACCAATGGAAATTTATAATAAAAGTATCTGTAAGCACTTATACATTAAATATCATAAGCATGTTTATGAGAACACAATATAGCTCAAAGTAAGCTATAATCCTGCTACACTTAGAATTCTCAGACTTGAAATAAAAACAGAACTACATTTTGCCCTGTAGCATCTATATATTCCAAATAATTGGATGTGTGACTAAAGACATCACTTTCAATAAAACTCAGCATCCTAGTGTGACAGGTGCATGGACTCTGAACATGGATCATTTGAAAAAAGACGAGGTTTTGTTTGCTCATTTAATTGATGTTAAAAACAAACTGGACATTTTAAGATTAAATTTCAGTGTTTGATTTTTTATTTTTCACTTTGTCTTTGACATAAAGTAACATAGTTTAAATATTTGACTATGTAACACATTAGAAAGATTGCAATCACACTTTACAGTTTGTTATTACTAAATCTCATTTTCTACATATGCCTTTAAAATCTATTGGCTTTCTAAAACCTGTTGAAATTTTACCTATAATTGCAATGACTGACAGTTAAAGGTGCCCACACAGTGAAACGTATGTGGGGAATCTAATGCTATGAGACCTTTAAGGTTTTCATCAGAATAGAAGCCTAGTTAGTTGGATCATCGTCTCATAGGTGCTGTGTGAGGAAACAGTCTTTAAAAGACTTTCTTATGTCTGTGTGCTCTGTCTGCGTGGACGTCTGCATGCCCGAGGAGCACAGCAGATGCCTTTACAGATGGTCATGAGCCACCATGTGGGTGCTGGGAATTGAACTCAGGACCTCTGGAAGAGCAGCCAGTGTTGTTAACTGCTGAGCAATGTCTCCAGCCCACTGTATTTACAATCTTAAGTAAGCCCTCCAGTGCTTTTCAGTTTTAATTTCAAGGACAGGCTCGGAGTAGTTTTTTGATAGTGAGGTGAATGTTGAAGCCAGTGGCCAAGAGGGTAATCCTCATTTTGTAGCAGGGGAAAGACCCTTCATAGATACCTTTCAAATGCTGTAGATTAACTCCTAAGATGCTATGACCACTTCTTTTTGTTGGTCTTAACTTTCCCACGTGTTTTGATAAGGTAAGAATAATTAATCTTCGCTGTGAGCATTCTGGTTAGTCTGTCTTCCAATGTGGTCTCAGTAGTAAACCTGGAACACGTCACAGAGGGTAACTCTTATCCAGCTTCTGCATAGCTACTCAATTACAAACCCTGCGTTCTTTCACACAGAATACAGTGTTTCTTAGCCCAGGCTCTGAAGGCATATATTTGATCATTAAAAATACTTATTGCATTGTTTATCATGTGTGCATGTATGTACAAGGGTGCATATGTGTATAGGTCAAAGGACATCTCAGGTGTAAGGCTTGGCAGCTAGCCGCTTTACTCTCTGAGCCAGCTCACTGGCCTTTTTTATTGTTGTTAAACTGTATAACACTTAGTGTTTTCAGTAATTAGTAGATGTGTATGTTCAGTGCTATGAATGGATAGTTTGTGAGGTCATTGTCCAGACTGAGACAGGAGCATGGTGATTTTGAGGTCATCCTAGGGCTGCAAAATGAAAGTCTGTCTGCAAAACCCCAAAACCTAAGCAAACCAACCAACAGTGGTCTATATAAGTTGCTTAGTGCAAAAATTGAAAAAAGTTGGAAAAAGAATTATGGAAAATGTTGGCAGGAAGGTAATACTAATGCGAGATAGATGAAATTTAAAATTAAAACCTTAGGACTGAGCACCGGGACCCCAATGGAGTAGTTAGGGTTAGGGATTGAAGGAGCTGAAAGGATTTGCAACCCCATAGGAAGAACAACAATATCAACCAACCAGAGCTTCCAGGGTCTAAAACACCAACCAAGGAGTACACATGGAGGGACCCATGGCTCCACCCTCATACATAGCAGAGGATGGCCCTGTGACCACCAATGGGAGGAGAGGCCCTTAGTTCTGTGAAGGCTCGATGCCCCAGCATGGGGGAATGCCAGAGGTGAGAGTGGGTGGGTGGATGGGTGGGGGACCACTCTCATTAGAAGCAGGGGGGAGGAGGAATGGGATAGGGGGCTTCCAGAGGGAAAATAGGTAAAGGGGATAACATTTGACATGCAACTAAAGAAAATATCCACTAAAAAAAGCTCAGTGGTTAAGAGTGCTGACTGCTCTTCCAAAGGTCCCGAGTTCAAATCCCAGCAACCACATGGTGGCTCACAACCATTCGTAACGAAATCTGATGCCCTCTTCTGGAGTATCTGAAGACAGCTACAGTGTACTTATATATAATAAATGAATAAATAAATAAATAAATAAATAAATAAATAAATAAATAAATACCATATAACAATAACAAAATGTCTTATGGCAAAACCTGATGTTATAGACAGGAACCTTTCCATAGTGAATGGCATAATGTTTATAAAGTAAATTGAGAGCTTAATATAACACAGTAAGCTTGGAAGTTTAATTTGCTTCTTTATCAGAACTGGGGTAGATGAGATAGATAAAATATCTGAGGCCTAGAAGGACTAATTTTATCGATGCTTTGATACAGCTGCTATAAGGAAAGCCTACCAGTCCCTAGCCAGAGACTGGGTCAGTTTAAGCATCACTGGAAAGTTTGCTAGCCCACTGTGTGTACACTTGGTCACATAGGAAGAGACAAATGCATTTTAGGTACACGGTTTATAGTTCCTATCTTATCATAACTTAGTAAAGCAGACAAAGAGGGAATTAAACTTTCTCAACATATTTCTGTTGGCTCAAAGAATTTAAAAAGGAAAGCATTGAAAACAAGAATATTTTATGTCACAGTTCTCAAAGCATATTTAAAATTGTACCAGGAAAAAAAAACTTTGGCCTTAAGTTTTTTTTTATTACTACACAAAAAGATAAAAATAAAGATATGCACTCCTCATCCGTGGCTGCACCAGGCCTGTGAGCCAGCACTTCAGAAGCTCACGCCAGGGGCACCTAGTGCTCGAGGCCAGCTTGGGCTGCCTAGGGAAACAGTTGGGAAAAAAAAGCTATAAAAAACACAAAACCAAAAAATGAATAGAAATAAAGTATTGGAAATTTAGTGGTTGTGTACATGTGTGTATGTGTTTGCATTAACAAACTTGAAACTGAAAGTGAAGTGTAGCTTAGCATGGGAATATTATAAAGGGGAGTGAAAGTGCTCACTAACCTGGTTACTACCGGGTTCAGAAATGGATTAACTCAGGTGAGGTCACAGGGCAGTTCTTAATTCATAGTTAACTAAGAGTAGAAAATTCTGAGGTAGCATAAAAGCAAAACAAAATAAACTTATAAGCTCATTTTATTTAACCCATTGAAACAAAAAAATTCAAAATAAAATGTTTACAAATGAATTCTACCATCATGCATTTATTTTATGTGTATGTGATGTGTGTGTGCCGTGTGTATGCAGATGCCTGTGGCGGTCAGAAGAGTATCAGGTCATCTGGCCATTATATAGCTGCAGTTAGCATGAGCTAACTCTACCAGGGCTGGGAAGCAAACCAGTTCCCTCTGCAAGAGCAATCAATGCTCTGAAAGGCTGAGTCGTCTCTCCAGCCTGAATCCTACCACTATAACAAAGTCATGATACTTTATAGGATTAGTTAAAGTAATGTATCATCAGGTGGGAGAAGAATGGCTGTGTGAATATGTCTGTAGCGCTGAGATTTTTGTACTTGATGAGTCCCCACTTTCTTTTTGAATGCAGTATTTTCCTCATGTGCATCTCTAGCAAGAAAGGTAATGGACTCAATGAAGAAAGCTATAAAATCTGTGCTGGGAAGATTGCTCAACCTTTACAGCATTTGCCTTCTCTGTACACGAAAGAGACAGAGTCCTGATCCCCAGAACCTATGTAAATGCCAGGTGGGTGTGGCAGCCTCTGCAGCTTAATACAGCTTTCCCCAGAAGCTGTCGGAGTCCACTAGTGCTGGGTTTAATTCCCAGCCCAGCCTGCTGCCTCCTTACCTACGTGCATGCGCTCACTCACACGCATCCAGCCATGCACATGCACGTGTGGACACTCATGCGTGCTTATCACACAGACACAGGAAGCAAAAAAACACTACAGAATCACATTTTTAGCATGGAAATAACCATATTTTAGAAAGCTTTCAAGTTTCTAATAGTATTGTTCCATGATTAATATTATTAAGCAAGAGCAGTTAAATTATATGCCAGGGTTTTTTCTTTTTTGTTTGTTTATCATTTGGGAGATTCAGAGGAAAGAAACATAACACAGAATTAAGTGTGAGCAACTCGCTTTAGTTGATGCAAAAAATAAGTGCTCCAGGATCTCCCAGGAAAGTATGAAAGAGAAGATGTGGCTAGGGGGTGTGGAATGTGGGAGACCAAGCAGGAGCTCCATGTAACCTTACCACTTCCACAGGCAGCTAAGTGTGCTGTTGGCTTGAAAACAGATAAACGTCAGTGGAACGACATCTGTCCTTACATTTTGTATATGATAACACAAAACTAACTCCATGTAAGTTAAAAATGTTAGAAGAAAAAAACACACAATTACTCTAACAGTCGCTTGTTGCGATAAGTCTCCAACCCAAATATGCCCCGGCAATGAAAACACAACTCAATTAATATAAATATATGCTGTGCACCTATATTGGGCAGATCTACCACTATACTACCATCTTCTCCATATAAGAGATGGTTTCTCCAGGCTGGGTGCTTCTGCTCCACTTTTCTTTTTCCTCCTTCTCAATTACTTACTTTCTTTCACTCTCTCTCTCTCTCTCTCTCTCTCTCTCTCTCTCTCTCTCTCTCTCTCTCTCTCTCTCCCTCTCTCCCTTTCCCCCTCCCTCTCTCATTTTCTCCCAAAGCCTTCAGCCCCACCTTCCCCTCTTTCTCTGCCCAGTCACTGGCCCTAGCCTTTATTTCATAAATGAAGGTGGGAAGCAGGTTTACAGGAAATCACCTGAGTGCTAACTCATTCCTTATTCAAAGCCCCTCACAGGAGAACAGAATTAACATCAAATATAATTAGCCCCAGGGCTATCTGCTGTAGTCGCTGAGCTTTCAACTTACAGTTAACATATTTTTAGGGAATCTAAGAAAGAAGCTATTTCCATTTATAACTGGAGTTTAGGAATTCATATATATATATATAAAATTCAAAAAGATTAACAGTTCTTGTGACTCTTGATATTTGAAATTAAATCTGTTAAATACTTAAGAGTTTATGCTCATTACTCTTAAATATTATAGTCGTTCTTAGAATTTAGAAATCACTAGGTCCTAACTTTAATGCATTTACAAAGAAGACATTCACAGTTAAAATATTTTGATAGTTTTATTTGTTTTGTAATTTGGTGTGTTTTACACGAGCTGTTAGAAATAGTTCTCTCAAAGCGGTTCACAGATGTCACTAAATTGTGAGTGGAATCCACATTACAAAAAAAACCCTTGAAGAAGCTCTCAATGTATGCTGTTATTAAAGCTCTAAGTGAATGCGAGAATTAGGGAGATCTTGTTGACCTGAAACCTGATACACATATTTTGATAAAACAAAGAAGCTAGGCTAAGATAGATAGCTCATCTGTAGCTAGGGGAATGGGGCATGTGGTAGACCAAGCAAGAACTCAGTATAAACCTCAAAACTAGCTGTTCTAACTGGACCCTAGTTTAGTCCCCAGCGCGCGCGCGTGTGCGCGCGCACACACACACACACACACACGAGGCAGCTCACAAATGTTTGTAACTCCAACTCTGGGGGATCTGACACACTCACACAGAGAAAGATGCAAGCAAAACACCAGGGCTCCTAAAATAAAAATAAATAAATCATTAAAAATATAGTCAGAAAAAGAAATCAAAGATGGCTTATCTTGAACACACACCAGAATATTTGCAGCCCAGTGTATTTGCAGCCCACAGAGCACCTGAGCAGTCTAGCCCTGGAGCTCAGCTGTCAGTATGGCCTTCAACCATTTACATTCAAAATGACTCAGATGCAGGCCGTCTGCCTCACTGAGTACAGCCAGAGTATTGCATGTTACAACAGAGCATCTCTCATTGCAGGGAGGTTAGAGTAAACTGCAGGCCGATAAAGCAAAACTAAAGGTTGTTACTTCCGTTGGTAGGGTAACGTAATGCCTTTCTTTTTCCTACCTATACTTGTTAATACTTTTACTGCTAATCTCAATGGCACAGAAGGCCAGAAATCCATACTTTTGAGACATTGATATACTCACATTCTTTGTTGCTATGTGATATTTTAAACATGATATATTAGGTTCATCTCTCAAATATTAAGATGGAATTTGAGCTGAGTATGGTGGTTTGTGACTGTTATTCTAGCTGTCTGTCAGGAAGCCAAGGGCAGGAGGATTACAAATTCAAGGCCAGCCTTGGCTATATTTTTAGACATTGTCTTGTGGGGAAAAACTTAGATTTGGATCAGTATCTATTGAAAAACTAGTATTTCAGGTTTGTTTCTACTGTATGCCACCTAGCTATAAAATGTGTCACTTAAGGTCTCAGCACAGAGGTTTTGCCATAGGTTCTGCCAGATCTGTGGAGTAGAAAATCATCCAGTAATGAGTGGGCTGTTGATCAGTTCCTATACACTGCTTTTGGTGGTGCTCCGGACATTGTTAGTTTTGGTCTTAGTTCTTTGAGACAGGGCTTCTTTGTTGTGGTGGTGGTGGTTGTTTTTTAAAGCTCTGGCTATCCTAGATCTCATTCTGTAGACCAGGCTGGCCTCAAACTCACAGAGATTTGCCTGCCTCTTCCTCTTGAGTGCTGGGATTAAAGGCATGCACTACCAGCACCCCGTTTCCTGTATACTTTTTGCAGGGCTATGGTTAGTTGACAGAGGTCACAGATTTGAACTCTCATCATAATCCAGTGTCCAGATCTGAGGAGAGTATCCTTTTTTCATCTAGATTATATTTTATTTTAAAAATGTCTTCAACATTAAACTAGTAATGTCTTAAGGAGCTTAACAAGGACAAAGAGTAGACTCTGGCAGCAGAGCTGACCCTTGGCAGAAGGGCAGTCTGTAGCAGTCAAAGGTGAGTTAGGCTCCTGGCTCTTCTCATGAGTTAGCTCCTTGGATGAAAAGTATTGATCAAGTGGAACTTGTAGAGAATTCTGAGGAATGAGTTCTCACTCTTCTAAGACAGTTCAAATGTAAGCTGTCGTTCACAGAGTATCTTTCCAGTGTAAACTGCTTCTGATTGAACTCACTGACCTCCAGGCCCTTTGATGATGCCACCCTCCCAGTGTCCTCAGTGGCTGTTTGGCTATAGTCAGGAGTACTTCATGTGCTAGCCGTCTGCTTTGACACATAGGTTACCACTTTTTGTCTGTTTTATGTGAGAGACTGCAAATTGGCCCAGATGGCTTAGAACCTCATTCCATCCAGGCTAATTGCCACTTGGTTCCATGGCTGCTTTTTTTTTCTTTTCTTTATCTTTTTCTTTTCTTTTTTTTTTGGGGGGGGGGGGCGGGCAGCCTAGGGGGAAGGTTCAAAACAAGGTTTCTCTGTGTAGTCCTGGATGTCCTGGAACTCACTCTGTAGACCAGACTGGTCTTGAACTCGGAAGGAAATCCACCTGCCTCTGCCTCCCAAATGCTGGGATTAAAGGCGAATGCCACCACTGCCCAGCTCCATGGCAGCTTTTAAATGTGCCTGTCTCCTTTCCTCATTGAGTACTCTTTACTTCTCATAGGCGCGTTCAGACTGGATGTCTCGTTACCAATGATGTTCTTTTATTTAGGTTAGCTTTTGAAACTGAATCTGCCGTGCAGTCTAGCCTGCCACACCTCCCTAAGGATGCTGAATGCAGTTTTGCACCACCACAGTAAACTGTCAGATGATATTTTAAAAAATATGTATTCGAGAAATAATTGTAATGATTGTTTTAGGGGAGAGAGGTCAGAATCAACTTTGATTTATGTACATATGATATTTGAAGCCATGAAACCTATAATTAAAGTTGGGTTTGGGCAGCAAGTTAAATTAGCTTCTGTTTAGTGGTTGTATAGTTACTATAAAATAGATTCTTCAGGAAAACAAACTTGAAATTAAGAAACGGACAAACTGTGTGATTTCCAGATCCTAGACTTTAAACCTGGACTCCTATGCAAACCATTCAGCCCTCCAGGCTGCTGGTCCCTTGTTTTGTTTCACTGTTAACTTACTGTTTCTATGTTTCATGGTGATTTTTAATATAGATGTGTCATTACACTGTGTTCTCTTTGGTTCCCTGTCACCATGGTCACTAAGTTAGTACCAGCTCCTGCTTGCTTTCTTACCAGTTTTTCCACTACTCTGCTTCCCACCCTCTTAGACACGTGCGCGCACACACACACACACACACACACACACACACACCCCACATACATAAATACAGACACATACTTTCAACTCTAGATTCTATATATTAAGAAAAACATAATATTTACCTTTCAGTTATAATTTATAATCGATGCTATCTTCCTGCAGATGTCATGATTTCGTAGTTCTTTGCCATTCAAGAAATTCCACTGTGTAAATGTATTACCACATTTTCTCTATCTGTTCATCTGTTGATGGACATCTAAGCTGGCTCCATTTCCTGACTTGTGTAATAGTGCAACAATGGACATGAATCGACATGTATTCCTCTGGTGTTTCATCATGGCCTTATCTTGAAAGGAAGATTGTGATAGATTTTCTCCAGTGTATTTTTCATCTCTGAAATGCTGAGTATCTAAAATAGCTGCTGTTGTTTGGGCTTAAGAGAATTGGAGGGTGGGGCCCCATTCAAGCCTCTTTTTTAAAAGCTTGTGATACGTAGAGAAATTGGAATGGTAGAGCTCAATTTTTTGTGAATCAAAACCTCACTCATTTAACAACAGATCAAGCAATAGAAATTTCTTTCATGCTGCCTCTCCACCACACACACACACACACACACACACACACACACACACACACACACACACACACACACACTACATATAATATTATTGCTTAAGAGGTGATATGTTATTTAATCTTTAATTTTGTCTGGGAAACAATTAGTTGCTAGGCATATACTAATTTTGAAGTAACCCTGTCTATGTTTGACTTACCTATACTAAGCCCTAGGACTCTAGACTCTATCTTTCATAATTAGTTTACTCGTTAAATATTTCTGCTATAATGACTAAGGGTTACTGGGTATACAGAGAAGATAGAACAGGCCTTTAAGGAGCGCAGGGTTATGTGTGGGTATATGGAGAGGGTCATAGATAAGACCATTATAGCATAAAATTATAATTACAGATATAGTATTTTCTACATGGAGATAGCAAACAACTTGAATGTGTGTGTGTGTGTGTGTGTGTGTGTGTGTCTCATTGACCTTGGCAGTCAAAAGTGTGTTGTGTTCCAAGTACACAAAGCTATCAAGCAGTGGCAGTCTCCTTGATACCTCAGATTGCACTTGTTTCCCCTTTGTAATTGCTTTCTCATTTCAAAAGAGAAAACGGTACTTGGCTGTTGATTCACTCAGCTGTTACCTAGAAATTTCCACTTTGAAAGGGGTGCCAAATGCAAACTTTGTGTCTACTTCTTTTTCTATAAAAATATTTATAATTTTTTTGCATCTAATTCTATACATTGTCCTCTCTTGCTTCTTCCATAAATATTACTTACAAAACTTTTATATAAAAGCCACAGTACTAGGTGCTAGGATTATGAGAAACTTAATCTTTTGCTTATCTTGTGGGAGGCAAAGAATGGCTGCTCCTAGCACATGCAATCCACTTTTCAGTGATGAGAGAACGTAAGGTGGACATCTTCCCACAGAACACAGGGGAGAAAGCAGTGGGGAATACAGCAATAGTCTACTGCCTTTTGCCTTATCCACAGAATTGTGTAGCTATAAAATGTGGATCCATTTTGAGGCAGTACACTATTTTCTGTTTTCCAATGCTATGGTAGCGAGGTCTAACTCCATAAACCAGGCTTTGAAGTCCAACTGCCTCACCTCACAAGTATTCAGCTTACAGACATATACCAACATATCCAACTCTTACCTTTAGTTCCTAAGAGTACCCAAAGCAGATCTTCCTACCCCAACGAACAAAAGTTGTAACTCTAAAGAGAGATTTGTTTACACTTATTGGAAAAAAAGTCATACATTATATTGTTCATTGTTTTTCTCCTCCCCAATTCCTCCCAAATCCACCAGCTCCCTACTCACCTTACTTTTAAATTTTTCTTTCTTTCTTTAAAAAAAAAAAATCAAAAAACAAAACAAGAAATAGACATACCATAAATTGGAGCTTGAAATAAACAAGAAAAACAACAATCATTTTTTAAATCCCAAACATGTAAAATGAGATAAAAAGTCTACAAAAATACCACTGGCTTCATTTTTGTTGGCCATCTAGGTATGAAGCATTGTTAATACTTAGTGAGATTCTACTCCATTGGAATAAAGCCGTTGCTTCTTTTCCAGTGGGAATTAATTGCAGACAGTGTCTTGGTCAGGGATATAAACCCATATCATTTTCTCCTCTTATTGCTGTACCAGTTTGAGGTCTTTTCCAGGCTGCCACAGTCTCTGCATCCGTAAGATACTCTTTCCTTAGTCATCCGTCACCTCTGGCTCCTATAAATCGTTCTGTCTCCTCTTCAGCATAGATCTAAAAGGATACTTTTTACTTGAAAGAAATTTTTGATTTAAGAGAAATTCATGATATAAAGTATGTGTTTCTACACTGAACTTCTGGCTGTATTTCCCTATGAGGCATTTATACTGAAGGAAAAATCGTATATATGTGTGTGTACATGTACATGTGTGCAAACTCTTCTCCATGGCATTGTACATGTACATGTGTGCAAACTCTTCTCCATGGCAGGTGCCTGTACTTCCCATATTTCAAAGTCACATGTTGCAGAATATCTGATCATACTATGAACCCTGAGATTGTGTTATTTACTGGGAAAAACAAACCTGTTTCTAGTTGTGGTTTGGCTTGCCCTTTAACCAGTCTGGCTAGAATACAGACACACCCTTAGTACACAATCAATGAAGGTGAGGTTAGTTTGTAGGAGGAAACATCCATGTGTGAAAGTGATGCCTAATTGAGTAGCAGACAAAGTGACAAATCAGAAAAAGACTTGACAGAGTAGGATATCTCCGACTCTCAGGAGAGCAGAGAGGGAAAGGAAGCTCCTTAAGGGGCAGTTTTACCGGGACAGTTGTACAGAGGCAGGCTGCAGAGAGACAAGCTAGACAGAGGTGAAAACAGAACAAGCCAGAGAATGCGAAGCAGCCAGAAGATTAGGACAGATTACTAGAGTTAGTTTGGGGCCAAGCAGAGCAAAAGTCAGAGGCCAAGAGAGATGCCAGATAGAATCAGTCAGCTTGGAGAGTTTTGAGCCAGAACAGCTGAGTTGAGCCAGGTAGCCAGAGATCAGAAAGATCTAGAAAGGGTGAGCTTATTTAGCAGTAAATCTCAGAGGCTGAAACATTCTAGGCTAGATTAGATTGTATGGAGGCCAGAAGCTTCCAGGACTAGCCTAGGTTAGCAGACTGTGGCAAATAAACCTCCAAGACTTACGTCAGGTGACAATTAGGTCAGGTGAATGAAAGTTAAAGATGACGTCACGTTCAGATGTGACTGTCTAAGCGTTTGTGCTTTTATTTCCCTCCCCACTGTGTTTCAGTTCTTTTTCAGTGCTGTGGATGGAGCCCAGAGCTTTGCATGTGCTAGGCATATGCTAGACATGTGCTGTTTTCTGAGCTATATCCCCAGGTCAGGTCTGCAGGTTTGTACACCTTTGCATATCTCCCTTCACATCGGCATCTGCTTCTCTGCTTGTGCACATCATCAGAATACTCAGCCACAGTTCTCAGCTATGTGTTTATAACAAAATTTCTAATTCACATGGTTGAATCAGTCCAAAAGTATGTTTTCTATCCTCTTAACTGCCTTATCCATCTTTAACATCTCTCTTGTTGATGGCCTTTAATTTCAACTTTCTTTTTATCAAAATAGCCCAAGGCACCTCTGTTTGTCTAGCTGAGCATTACTGGGGAGAAAATCCCATTAGCAGCACCAAGTACTTCTAATTCGTTGTTAGCAGCCTCCAGTGGGGCACCGCTGGGCTTTTCCCCCTGATCCTTCCAGTCTCCTGAGAGCTGTTTTAGGCCTTCCCTCCCTTCCTCTGGCTACAAACCTCCAACTCACACTTCTCACTTCTGTCAACTCACTTGATGCTTCACTTGACAAAGAAAATGGGAATTCTCTTTAGAGGATTCCAGCCTGGAAGCCTAAACATATACCTGGACCCATTCTGATTTATTTGTGTTTTTACTGGTTTTGTCGGGAAGTAGCAGAAAACGCATATAGGAACGGTCTCAGGCAGGGCCACTGTTGCTGTGATGACACATGTCGGACAAGAGCAGAGGAAAGGGTTTATTTGCTTACACTTGTACGTCACCTTTCGTCATCACCAAAGGAAGTCAGGAAGTCAAACAGGGCAGGAACTAATGCAGAGCCATGGAGAGGTGCTGATTTGCTGCTTGCTTCTCGTGGCTAACTCAGTTTGATTTCTTTTTGTTTGTTTGCTTGGTTTTTTTATTTGTTTTCTTTTTATTGAATATTTTCTTTATTTACATTTCAAATGTTTTCTCCTTTCCAGGTCTCCCCTTCAGGAACCCCCATCCCATCCTCCCATTCCCCTGCCTCTATGAGGGTGTTCACCCACCCACCCACTCCCTTCCTCCTACCCTGGCATTCCCCGACATTGGGGCATCGAACACCCTCAGGCCCAAGGGTCGCTCCTCACTGATGTCCAACAACACCATCCTCTGCCAATATGCTGCAGGAGCCATGGGTCCCTACAAGTGTACTCTTTGATTGGTGGTCCAGTCCCCTGGAGCTCCAGAGGAGCTCTGGCTGGCTGTTGACACTGTTGCTCCCCCAATGAGGCCGCAAGCCCCTTCAGCCCCTTCTGTCCCTTCCCCAATTCCTCCATCCAGGACCCCATGCTCAGCCCAATGCTTAGCTGTGATCATCCGCCTCTGTATTTGTCAGGCTCGGGCAGGGCCTCTCAGGAGACAGCCATGTAAGGCTCCCTTCAGTAAGCTGCTGTGAACATACTGGAACATGTGTCCTTGTTATATGTTGGAGTAAGAAGGTAGACTGTACTGTAGCAAATGTTTTTAATACATCTGTACACGTACTACAAACAATAACAGAAGACTATCTTTATGTGCATAAACTACCACAAAATTGGTAGAATACTTGCCTCGTATCCAGGAAGCTTTGCATTCAATTCTCATGAGCACAGAATCTGGGTGTCATGGTACCGTGCCTACAATCCAAGCATCGAGAGTGGATTCGGGAGCATCAGAAGTTAAGTTCACTCTTAGCTGAGTAGTGAGCTCCAACCCAGGGATGGAATATACTGAGACCCCATCTTAACAACAGCAGCAGCCGTAATGACAGTGCCTGACCTTAATCCCGGCAGCAGGGATGTAGAAGCTAGTCCGGTCTGCATGTCATATTCCAGTCCAATCAGGACTTCATAATGAGACCATATCGCAAAACAAAAGTTAAAAAAAAATCACAACACAAGGCTCTAAAGTGCCCATGAGTGTTTCGGCCTCCACTTCTCTGTCTTCTGTCCCTACCCTTGGATTCTTACAGAACTTTGCTGGGTGTTTTTTGTTAGGTTGTTTTGTTTTGCTTTGTTTTTCCTTCAGGAACTATACACTGTTTACTGGTTCATCCCTTTAGAGCAATGTTTCTCAACCTGTGGGTCACAACCCCTTTAGGGCTCATTGGACAACACAGCTATTTATATTATGATTCATTACAGTAGCAAAATTATTGTTGTGAAGTAGCAATAAAAATAGTTTTATGATTGAGGTCACCACAAAATGAAGAAGAACTTTATTAAAGTGTCACAGCATTAGCAAGGTTCAGGACCCTGACTTTCCTGCTGTTTCTGTCTCCTAACTCTTGGGGTTACTTGGGTGTTTTATCTTTTGTCCACCCTGTAAGTTTTTGCAAATTTTGTATTGTGTGTATATTTCTCTGAATTGTATCATAGTCTTTATGCAGTTAGTGTACTATATATTTGTCTGGATCCATTAGTCAAAGAAAACAGAAAATATTATAGACATTAATGTGGTATACATTCTGTAAGCTCTTTACATGTATTAGTAATCTTTGCAAGAATTCCGTTAGGTAACACTGAGGCTTAGACAAATGTCATATTGTAAATTACTCAACTTCTAGAAACTAAATTCTGGACTCTACCTCTTAATCACAGAGCTGTCCCCTCTCCTGGCACAGTTAAATGGCCAATAATGTTCAGCTTTGGCAGAACTGATCTTCTCTTAGGATATAGGTATTAAATGATGTACAGCGTGATCCTCTGGGGGGGGAGGGGTAATGAAGCATCCTCAGCTAAATCCTACAACAAGCTCAGTAGCATTCCATTCTCACAAAGTGAGAGCCCTGCCGCAGGAGGCTGCGATGGTCACCCAACGCAAACGGCCCTGTCTTGAGATTTCTCACAGGTGCCTTTCAGGCAGATCTTGGATAGATTCGGAACCTGCTATTCAGTGGTTGCTTTGTTTTGTTTTGTTTTTTTTTTATGTTTTCAAGAGGGAAGAAACTGTCTTACTCATTTTAGTATGTACAATATCTAGCCCAAACCAGACATGTAGAAATTAATATTTTAAATTTAATTTATAAATAATCTTGTGAATTCAAGATGACCTCTCTTTGAGTAACTATTATAACCTATTTAGACATGTTTTATTTTACTTATAAGGACATTTATATGTCCGTGTGTGTGTATGTGTGTGTGTGTCCTTATATATAAGAACATTTATATTTCCTTAGAAAAAATCAGTACAAAATATGATCTATTGTGTTTACTTTGAAATATGAAATTCTTCATTTGATTTACAGACATATGAAGAAGATCGAAGAAACAACGCTGAACTTCTAATTCGATGTCAACGTTTGACCTTAGAATTAGCAGACACAAAACAGTTAGTTCAGCAAGGTGATTACCGTCAAGAGAACTATGACAAAGTGAAGAGGTAAATAGTTAGGGTGGCCGTGGGAATTCTCAATTCTCGTACTCATCACAGTCACCTGCACTCGTACAACGCACACAGTAATGTCCTCCACTTCCTTCTTTGTGTAAGCGCATGCAGCTTGATGGGTAGTGCAGATTTTTAGTTTATGTAGAAATTGCTACCACCCTTTAAAATGTAAGAAAATAGAACCCTGTAAAATGCCTTGAGAATATTTGCTAAGTGTTATTGGCTAGTATGTGGTATGTATTGGTATTTGCCATTATGCCTAAATATAGTAATAATTTGATCTTGAAATCTATGAGAAAGCCGGGCGTGGTGGCGCACGCCTTTAATCCCAGCACTCGGGAGGCAGAGGCAGGTGGATTTCTGAGTTTGAGGCCAGCCTGGTCTACAAGTGAGTTCCAGGACAGCCAGGGCTACACAGAGAAACCCTGTCTCGAAAAACCAAAAAAAAAAAAAAAACAAAAACAAAAAAACGAAATCTATGAGAGCTGTGTTCAGTAGACTCCTTAATAAAGTTGAATTTCAAAAGAAACATTTTATAATTTTTTATTAGCAGCTATTAATAATACATAGTTTCATTATGACACAGACATACATATATATATATGTACATATATAATTTTTCTAATGTGTCCACCCCTTAGTACCTACCCTGTGTCCCTTCCTCTCCTACTGATCCTCTCTTCTTCCAGCTAGTTCCCAAGAAGCAGTTTAAAGTAGTTTGAGATCATATGCTGATACTTACAATTGATATTTTGATATCATATTTTCTTCTCTAAATCTAGCAAGATGATAAATAAGATGAGAAAAGGTAAAATCATCTGAGTAATCCCGAGCTCCCTGACTCATTTCTGGTGGCTGAAACAAGATGAGTCACAGTTGATAATCATCAAGGTTGTGTGATAAAATAATGGGTGTTCACTATAGTATTTTTTATGTTTTTACTTTTATAATAAAAAAATTAAGAAGAAAGCAAAACCTTGATTTAAAAAAATAAGCAAGTCTATCTGTTAAAAATAGGACCGTAAGAAAGAGGAAGGGGTTCCAGCCCAACCTTTGGTTTATGAATGAGGTTTAAAACTATGGACAAGCCACGTATGGTGGCAACAGTCTTGTAATCACAGCACTTGGGAGGCAGAGGTAGGAAGATGATGGCTTCCTGAGGGCAGCATGGGCTACAGCAGAAATCCTGATCCAGGACTCACTGTGGCTCACTGGCCAAGCCCTGGGATCCTGGGTTCACTCAGCAGCACTACAAAGAATAAAAGGAGAAGCCATGAAAATAGAACTTAACCTGAGCACATACCCCTGGGTAAAGTCTCCCGAATGTGCAAAATTAACCAGTATGTAGATATTATGTTATCTCTAGAATTCAAATGCTTCTGAATAAGGAATTTGTTTCTACATAAAATTCTATGTGGCAACTAAAGCCATCAACTTATATCTGAGTCACTTTTGTCTCAGCAGCTCTACAGCCTCTGGCAGAACATAATGTTCTCAGCTTTATTTTTTAATTTAATTCCCTTGACCCAGTGTGTTCTGATTTCTAGTAACAGGAAGTGCTATTTCAAAGTTAATAATTTGGGCTGTGATCATTGCTAGTTCAGCCCATGTTTCTTGGCAAGGACCAGAGAGAGGGAAGGTGGATGAGTGTACTACACTGGACAAAATCACATTGAAAGGTTTAGTTCCAGTTAATACCACAGTGGTCAACTGAAGAACCTCAACCAATCAAATATACTAGAATATAGTATACTCCTATTTATAACCTAAATACAAAAAGAAATACTGATGGGGGCTGGAGAGATGACTCAATGGTTAAGAGTACTGCCTACCCAGAGGTCCTGAGTTCAATTCGCAGCAACCACATGGTGACTCACAGCCACCTATATTAGGATCTGATGCCCTCTTCAGGTGTGTCTGAGGACAGCAATGGTGTACTCACATACATAAAGTAAATTCGTCAAAGAAATATTAAATAATAAATACTAGCCGGGCATGGTGGCGCACACCTTTAATCCCAGCACTCAGGAGGCAGAGGCAGGCGGATTTCTGAGTTCGAGGCCAGCCTGGTCTACAAAGTGAGTGCCAGGACAGCCAGGGCTATACAGAGAAACCCTGTCTCAAAAAACCAAATAAATAAATAAATAAATAAATAAATAAATAAATACTGACAATTATAGTTATAACCCACTGATAGACTATGAACCTATGAGGGGATGCTAGCAGTAAATGGGGAAAGATCTGAATAGTACATTTCAGCTAATGAACATCTGTGTATGGCTGGACGGCTGCTCTGTAGCCTCACTGATCTGATAATATTTGATTCAGAATTGTGACTGGGATCTGCAGCCTCAGGTAAAATACATTAAGAAGTAGGCCACTTGTATCATCTAAAAAGCATGAAGAAAGCAGTTCCCCTGTGGCGGACGGCTGAGCTTGCAGGCCAAGTTCTAACTGGGGAAGGGGGTTAGGAGCAGCTCGTGTGCTCAGTTTTAGAGATGCCGACTGAAGGTTTGGCCGCTGTTCTTAGGCTCACAGTTCTGGGAGACAGCTCATCTGAAAGGAGAGCTTTAAAGTACACAGGTTAATTATAAGCCACGTGGAAGAGAAATAGTGCCCTGCTGCCTGCTGCTTGCCCGTGTGCTGCTCTGCAGTATCAGTTATAAATTCTGACAGGGTTTACCCTGAGAAGGCATGACTCTATCGTTCGGTTCTTTTATTATTTGTTAAGTTTCTTCTAGCTGTTTAAAAGTGTTGGCTTTAAGGGAAGGTTGAAGGTGAGATGGCTATGCTTGTAATTATAGCATGGGAAAACCAGACAGCAGTGTTGCCGTGAGTTCCTGCCTAGTGTAGGCCAAGTGAGGCCATGTCTGAAACAACAGTGGGAGAAATGAACTCGTACCTTAGAGCATATGTAGTTTACTGCTTAGCGTAACTTAGGGATTGACGCTTTAACACTAACGCTCACAGACACACACAGAAGCCCCGAGGCTCGGGTCAGCTTCCTGCCGCTCAGCGCCTGCGAATGTGGAAGAGGTGTCCGTAAGTCACGTGTGTTTGTGATTTTATTTTCATAGTGAACGCGATGCTCTGGAACAGGACGTACTCGAGCTTAGAAGAAAACACGAAGTACTTGAAGCCTCTCACATAGCTCAAGCTAAGGAAAGGAATGAATTATCAAAGGAGGTAAGCTCCCGCTTCAACCCACTCATGCTTTATCACATACTGAGGAGCAAATAGCCCAAGGTAAAATCTTATTTTTCTCCTCTTTATGTAGTTACCAGAAAGAAGGAAAAAGACAGACAGAGACCAGACAGAGAGACAGAGACAGGGAAGAGAAAGACTACTAAGAAGAGACTTAGCAGGCATTTTTTGCATTAACAATTGCCAAGAATTATCTCTTCGTAAATGGAAACTTTCTAGCCGGACTGTGATAATGCACACCTTTAATCCTAGCATCCAAGACAGGCCTATCTCTGAGAGCACGGTCAGCCTGGTCTACAGAGCAAATTCTAGGATAGCAAGGGCTACAGGGCTACACAGAGAAACCATACCTCAACCCCCCCCCAACACACACAGAGGGGTGGTTGGGTACAATGCACATAGTAAACAAGGTAACAGAGGCAGCCTGGAGAAGTAGCACTCACTCTGAACTGATTCCCATAGGTCAGCAGCCTGCAGCAGACAGTCACCCTGCTGCAGAAGGATAAAGACTACCTCAATCGCCAAAACATGGAACTCAGTGTACGCTGTGCCCATGAGGAGGATCGGCTGGAAAGGCTGCAAGTTCAACTGGAAGACACCAAAAAGGCTAGAGAAGAGATGTATGAGAAATATGTCACGTCCAGGCAAGACTCGTTGCTTTCCTAGTAGTCGATGTAAATGAGCACTTTGTGGGTGGGGCAGAAGTGGTCTCTGGGAATACAGTATTTAAGGTCTACACTGAGGAAATCCTTCTCGTTTGTTTCCTTCCTAGGTTTTCTTTTCTACTTGATTTCTTAGAGATACTGCGGTCTTCCAGTAACAACAAAGGCCTGCTTCTTCTGTAGTTAATTTTTTTAGTTAGTATATATTTATTATTGTAAAATTATTCCTATATGACATCATATACTGTGTTCACACTTACCACTTCCCCTTACTCCCTTATTTCTCCTACCAACAGCACCATTGTTACTTTCATCCCTTCTATACATATTTTCATAACATAAATTCTACATGTGAGAGGATTTTTTAAAAAAAAAATCTGCCAGGTGTGGTGGCACACGCCTTTAATGTCAGCACTTGCGAGGCAGAGGCAGGTGGATTTCTGAGTTTGAGACCAGCCTGGTCTACAGAGTGAGTCCCAGGACAGCCAGGACTATATAGAGAAACCATGTCTTGAAAACCAAAACCAAAAACCAAAACAAAACAAAAAAAACCCTGTCTCGAAAAACCAGGAAAAAAAGGGGGGGTGGGGTGGGGCTGGTGGGTAAGAGCACTGACTGCTCTTCTGAAGGTCTGGAGTTGAAATCCCAGCAACCACGTGGTGGCTCACAACCACGCGTAATGAGATCTGACTTCTGGTTCGTCTGAAGTCAGCTACAGTGTGCTTATGTATAATAATAAATAAATCTTTTTTAAAAATCTGCCTTTTTTCACTGAACATGATCTCCAATTTTCTATAGTTCTTTGCAAATGGTATAATGTCATTTTCTTATTTTTCTTCTTTTTTGTTTATATATGTATATTTCTGTATGTCTGCACAACAGAAGAGATCCCATTGTAATGGTTCTGAGCTACCACATGGTGGCTGGGAATTGAACTGGAACCCTAGACGAGCAAACAGTGCTCTTAATCCCTGAGCCATCCCTCCAGCCTCTCATTCCCTTTTTTTGTTTTTTGTTTTTTGTTTTTTAAGACAGGGTTTCTCTATATAGCTCTGGCTGTCCTGGAACTCACTCTGTAGACCAGGCTGGACTCGAACTCAGAAATCCGCCTTCCTCTGCCTCCCGAGTGCTGGGATTAAAGGCTTGCGCCACCACGCCCGGCTCATTCTCTTATTTTTAATGAATTATATATACATATATATATATATATATATACACACATTTGTACAAATATACCACACTTTATTTTATTGTTGCGTGTATGGTATGTGGGATGGGTGGCATGCTTGTGTCACAGAGCATGTGTGGAGGTCTGAGAACAATTTTCAGGAGTTCTCTCCCACCATGGGATCTAAGGATGCACGCCATCAAGCCTGCGCAACAAGCGCATGTAGCTGCCGAGTTGTTTGCTTGACTTCCCTCGTTTTCTTTATCCATTCACCTGTTGACGGATGCGAGGCTGGGTGCACATCTGTGTAATATGCTGTCTTCCTGAGTGGTCGAACTGGAGCTTTTCAGTTTGTTAAGGGAATTCTATACTGATTTCCACAGTGGCCGCATATTTACACTAGCACACCTGTGTAAGGCTTCTTTATCCACCCTACTCAGACCCCAGTTCTTGCTAGGATTTTTATCTGTTTTTCATGATAGCTCTTCTGACGAGAAAGAGGTAGAAACTGATTAGAAAGAGGTAGAAACTTGGTACAGCTTTAATTTCCATTTCCTGATGCTCCAGAGGTTGAGTATCTTTCATATAACTAATGGCCACTTCGACTTCTCTTCTGAAATTGTTAAATTGAAGTGAGTTGGATTTGTTTAGTTTGTATAGTTTTTTAAACAAATTGTCGCTATGAACTCCCTGTCAGCTGTCTGGTGACAAAGCTGTCTCTCACTCTTGGGACTTTCTTATCTCCATTATTTGTTTCCTTGGCCCTGTAGAAGCTTTTTGATTGCATGTGATCCCGATTGTTGATTCTTTTTATTCCCTGAGTTATTGGAACTCTTTTCAAAAATGATGGCACACATCTATATTTTGAAGTGTTTTCCTTTATTTTCTTATAGTAGCTTTAAGGCTCTGTGCCTTACATTCAGATCTTTATCTATTTCCCAGAACTACTTGTAACGATAAGTCTGTTTCTTTTAGGTAGGATATGTGCGTGTGATTTATTTTCTTTCAAGGATTTTGGCTGGCTGGCTGGCTGGTTGGTCGGTCAGTTGGTTGGTTGGTTGGTTGGTTGGTTGGTTGGTTGGTTGGTTGGTTGGTTGGTTGGTTGGATGGTCCTTCAGTTGGTTGGTTGGTTTCGGATTTGAGCTTACTCAGTATTGTGTGAGAACAAATGTTGTTGGGCTTGGGGTCCTCTGAGGAGTCAGTCTCTCCTTCCCTCGTGAGTTCTGGGTGTCACACTCAGGTTATTGGCCTTGTGCAGTAAGCACCGTGACCCGCTACGTCACATTGACTACACAGAACTTACTTCCCATTGCTGGGTGGAGATCATAGTTCAGTGGCTGAGTGCTTCTTAATATACACAAAGTTCCGAGTTTAGTTCTGAGAACTTCAAGCAAAAAAAGTCCCTTGACCATGATGTCTTTTTAGTAGTTTTTGAAAGTCTGTACATATCTCTAGAATACCATTTTAAAGAAAATGTCCGCATACTTAGGCTTGGTATCCTTCTGACTGTGTGCTATGAAAGACGAATGAGACGGCACTCATTGCAACGTTGGTTTTCAGATCCCAGGTCTTGGACTCAGACTGCCTGCATCTCACGTCGACCTTCTCTCTCTTGCTAAATATGTACTGCTATGCTAATAGCCCTCATAATCCTCAGACTATCTCTATTGATCAGCAAAACTAAAATGTCAGCATTTGGTGATGGAGAGATGGCTCAACGGTTAAGAGCTGTTTTTCAACACTGGCTGTTTTTCAGAGAACCTGTATTCAATTTCCAGTACCACACTGGGGCTCACAGGTGACAACGCTGTCACCATCTGTAAATCCAGTCTGGGACTCTGACACCATCTGGCCACCTGAGTACTGCATGCATAGGGTGCACATAGATGCAGGCAAATATCTATGCACATGAAGTAAAAATAAAAGAACAATTTTTAAGTTAAAAATTTTGTCTTTACCTGCTCAACATTTCTGAAACAGTGTTTTTAGGTATTCTAAAATGGCTAAGTTTTCTAAACACACTGTAAAAGCATACTTCATCCAATATATTAAAATCTTACCTGGAGAACAAGAGCTTATTTTTTTTTTCATGAGGGAAAACTGTGACTTTTTCTTTTGTCTTTGCAGAGACCATTATAAAACAGAATATGAAAATAAACTACATGATGAACTGGAACAAATCAAATTGAAAACTAATCTAGAAATTGATCAGCTTCGAAGTGCCTCTAGGGAAATGTATGAACGAGAAAACAGGTAAAAAGGGAGAGAGAGATTGAGCAAGCCTGTTTGGGATTATAATAATTTTACTGAAATTAAATGCTGTTTTTGAGACCTCTTTCTTCATAGTTGTAAATATAAATTTAATGGGAATGTTAACATTCTAAATTCTTTGATGGCTAATTACAACAAGGCTTATCATACTTTAGGTCTTTCCTAATGTGTCTGTTTCCTGTTACCTCAGTTTAAAGACAAGAATAAGAGAAAAATTAGTAAATGCCAAGACACCAAAAGTTATCCCAACCATTTCTCTTGTATACTTGTGAAAATTGAAATAGTAAAATATGCAATGTTATATATTTTATGTATCCTGAAAGATATTATATCAGATAACATTGAGGAATATTTTTATTCCCACAGTTACTTTTGAATTGTTATATGCTAGGTCCCCCTAGTAACTGGGAGCATTGGAAGATTAAATGAATGCACTTATTTCACTGACAGTTGTTCTCATATGCTTACTCTAAAGTTAATCTGGCATTTAAACTACTTCCTGCTTTCTGTCTTCTCTTGTTTCCTTCCTCCTTCCTTCACTTCCTTCTTCCTTTCTTCGCTTCCGTTTTTCCCTTTCCCTGGTGTCCTCATTTTTCCACCTAAACACGTTACCAACTAGGGTATCACTCAGCCTAAATGGGCACAATGATCTGCAGATGGGCCCAGCAAGCCCTAGTGGGTTAGGGGTAAGAGATCAGATCCCATGTTGACCAGCTTAGTGGGTAGTGATTAAACTTGCTAAAACATTAGAAAAATAAAAGGCCTTAGTAGAAACTGAATTTAGTTTCACTGGAAGTATCTGTGGGATATCCAAATAGTAGTGAATTCACAAATCTTACCTTACCAAGAGAAAGGTCTGTGCATGACAGAGAACTCTGGCAAAGATAATATGTATTATATAAATAATTACTATTTAGTTTTGTGGTTCATTCATTTCTCCTAGGCATATTGTAGGCATTTTGTAGGCTTTTGTTTACATAACCTTAAAATTTATGGCATAGTTCTATAGTACAGCATGATTTTCCCTAAACAATAGCCATTACTATATATTATTTTACTATGTACTTATTGTGACAGTTTCGTGATGTTTCAGTTGTCCATCAAAAAACAAGAACAAAGAGAATCATTTCAAATACATCCTAGCATAGCATACGTTTACATGTATTGACTCTCTCCCCGACTAGGAGAGATAGATAGGTAGATAGGTTGGCAAAGCTGACTAGAAAACTGGGCAGCAGGCGAAGTCAGCAGAAGGATAGTCAGAGCCTGCTGTGCTCATCCCCAGGGCTGCTCTGGATCCTCATTCACAGTGAATGGAAACTTTCTGTTTAGGCTTCATTTCTGAAGGGACACAATACCCTGACAAAAAACAGCTTAGGAGAGAAGGGTTCATTTTAGCTCACAAGTCCGTCCTGCTGGGAAGTCAAAGCAAGCCCCATCTGCAGGTGAGAGCACGAGAGTAAATTATGCACTGTGAGTGCTCAGCCTGCACTCTCATTACAGAGTTCTGGGGCCTAAGCTGGGAAATGGGGCCTCCCACATCAATTAATGCAGTCAAGACAGTCCCCTCACGCGCCAACCTGATCTAGACAACAGCTCATGTACACTCTTCCCAAGTGATTCTGGGCTTTGTTGAGTGGGCAATTAAAACTAACCATCATACCGCCTAACCAGAAAATTGATGGGATCGGACCCAGGCGCTTCAACCACAGGGTTTTAGATTGACCTGTAAGGTATTAACACTGTGACACAGTTGCCACCAGATGGCGCCAAAGTGCAGCGCAATGCTGTGCCGGCTCGGGGACACCTTAGTAGCTTTTGAATGTACAAGCTTGCTTTTATTGTTTTTCACTTCACAGGACTCTGTCCCGGTACTTATGTGACTGAATCCTCACTATGGCAGATCTGAAATATATCTATAACTTCTGTCCCTTTAAGTCCTTAACAAGGTGTAAGTTCTTTTGAAACCTTACAACTTAAAATGATTAAAGAAAGACTTTAATATTCCTTATAAAAGAACAAAATTCAAGCCAGGTGTGGTGGCACATGGCTTTAATCTCAGCATTCAGGAGGCAGAAACAGGCCAATCTCTATGAGCATGTGTTCAAAGCCAGCCTGGTCTACAAAGCAAGTTCCAGGACAGCCAGGGCAGTTACACAGAAAAGCTCTATCTTGAAAAACAAACAAACAATTAGTTTTGTTTTGAACAAGGTAAATTAAGCTGGCTGTGTATTACATTATGAGTTAAACTATAGCAAGTCTTTAGTCTTTAGCCTCGCCTCCTTATAGTTGCATTACCTTTTGAAGAGCGTAAGCAGCTAAGAGTAGAGAAATACCTTGGTAGCAGGAGGCAGAATGAGAGAAACTCAGTTCAGTGGTAAGAATTATTATGTAAATAACTTGCTTACTAGGTCTTTGTAAAGGCTACAGTCCCTCTTGCATGTTTTGAAATAAGACATTTTCCACAAATTGAGGTGCATACGTTCAACGCCAGTATTCAAGAGGTTGCCCAACCCCTTTCTTAAAAAGAAAAGACAGTATTCCATGAGTGAAAGATTTTGAGCAAAAAGACTAAACTTAGGTCCTGTCCCTCACAGCACTTGCTAGTGGGGGGAAAGCGACTGCCTAACCGTGAGTTTTCTTTCCTCTTTATAAGAATGAGCTGGTAGAAGGGCCCATGAGGTCTGAATTAGGAAGGAAATGTGAGAAGTGCATTGTAAGTGATAAAATACGTAATGAGTATAGGTATGTTTATGCCTTTTGCCTGTGTATAATAAAAATCATTTATATGATGACAATTTACGTAAAATGGTTATTATATAAAAGCTAACTGGTACATGAGAGTGTTACATTAAAGTCCACTGTTAGGAAATCTAGAAGGTCTACACAATGACTTGTTTCCTAAGCACCTCTGAGAGATAATAAAGGGGCAATAAACTAAGGTGCTTGAATTTTTCCAGAACACACAACTCCCTGGAATGTGAGATGTTCTCATAGCACGGAAAAGAAACTCGTGTAGTCCAGGCTGTGAGTTTCTTAGGCGCATTCACTAGGCTCTGCTTGCTGCAGAGTCTGGAACTGCAGCAGCTCACAGTTGTGTGAAAGGGAGGCCGCAGTGCAGAGGCGACTGAGCGGTGCTTCTAAGTGTGGCCATTAGTGCAGTGTTGCTTCGTGATTGTATTTCCTTCCTGTTAGTGCTGTCTTGATCACAGTGGACTGTCCCAAAGGCCACAAGAAGCCTCAGTGACAAACATGACATTTCCATAGAAAATTGGTGCTATGAAACAGCTTTCTATCTTGAATCTGGATTTATTTACGAGATCAGTTGAATCTATTTAACCTGCCCAGTAGATGAATTTGGAGCTAGATTACAGAGATTCCATCCTACATTTTAAAAGTGAGTCTCCTCGTTAGTGCTTCAACTAGTACTCCTCTTGTTCATATCTTACCAAATAAAATGTATAATTTTGAAATTTCTGTGAAAATATTTAAGTCTTTTTCTCTATTTTATCTTTGAGTTTTTGGTCTTTTTAGCTGGATTATTGGGAGTGAAGGGGTCTGCAGGTAACTTGGTGGACTGTGAGCAGCTGGGATGGCCTTTGTTGCAGCTCTCCTTTGTTATTACCCCATGTGCCTCAGGTGGTTCTTCCTGTCACTAATACTTACTTTGCGATGTGTAGGCTGTCCCACATAGACTGAAGGTGAGTTCCCCGTTGTGCAAGAGTTTACATACACATGCTTTGTGCATAGTTCTGTGCGCAGTGGGGGAGCCTGGGAGAGCAGGATGAGGCTAAGTTGTTACAGGAAAGCCTTCACAGAGGTTTCTAATGGACTGATCAGGGCTGAGCCTCGACACTGATGCAGAAGCTACTCGGCTGACCACCCACCATATTTATTCACTTTCATTTTAATAGTAATTGCTGACCACTGTTTAAACTGCAGCACCTTGATGAATCTTAATGAGTAGTTTTGTTTCGTAAATTTCTCATGCCTATGGACTTCTCTTGTATGTGTGTTTAATTTCATATGAATTGGTTACCTACTTTGAGTTCATAGTCACAGCTAGAAAGTATAAAATTCCATGTAAGCACTATTTTTGCTACATTCAAAGAATACCTGAGGGCTGGCGAGATGGCTCAGAGGGTAAGAGCACTGGCTGCTGTCCCCAGAGGTCCTGAGTTCAATTCCCAACAACCACATGGTAGCCCATAACCATCTGTAATGAGATCTGGCACCCCCTTCTGGCATGCAGAAGGTATACATGCAGACAGAACACTGTATACATAATAAATAAATAAATCGTTAAAGATCGGGTAATTTATAATGAATGGGAATTGATTATCTCGCTGCTCTGGAAGCTGAGACATTCAATATCAAGGTGCTAGCATTTGGCCCGGGCCTGTTTCCTCCATCCTCACATGGCAGAAGGCCAGAGAGCATGTGAGAGAGCAAAAGGCAGGGGACTTGCCCATGTTAACAGCATCAATCCCACTCAGAAAGGCTTCTCCCTCGGAGCCTGCTCACCTCTTGAGTACCTCTTATGATGACTGTTACAGCGGTGATTACATTTAGACACCACTCTGGGAAGGCATGGCCATTCAAATCATAAAACTAATTATAATAGAAGAATAGGAAATTATAGCATTTTCAGTCAATAGTGATCTCAAAACGTTTCTTCTAAAATACATAGCTTTTCTTAAGCAAATTATTAAATGAGAATTTCTTTTAGATACAGTAGCATGTTCCTCTAACACTCGAACTCAAGAGGCTGAGGCAAGAAGATTGCAAAGTTACAGGCCAGTCCTAAGCTAAAGATTTCATTTTCTAATGATGTTTGCACCAGTATAAATTTAGATTCAGTCCGTTGATACTAGGAATTTTATCTCCTCGAAATGAGAAAATATACTCCATTCTGTTCGGCACTCTGTTTTCACATTTTGTGTTGAGGCTTTTATGCTTCTGTTATGAGCAACTTTTGGATGTACTTACATATATTTAATTGTCTACTACACAGATGACATTATAGTACATGTTAAATGTGTATACTTTTTATAATATTAGACCATTGTTGTATAGATAGATTATTAGGAACTTAACGTAAGAGATTCTCATTGAGTATTATGACTTATCTTGTACTTATCCAAGCAACATCTAGTTTATGCTAGTTTCTCTGCTCTCATTATTATAGTACCCTCTTTTGCTTTAAAGAAGTAGTCCAAGATATATATATATATATATATATATATATATATATATATATATATACACATACATATACATATGTACACATATATGTATAGATAGACTCTAGTCACTTTAGCAGGGATGCCCACCCTTTTATTTCCTTTTTTCTATCTTCATTCTTCCTTCCAGTGTACCTTCCCACACTACTCTGAAACAGATAGGAAAATTAGATGTCTACCTAAGAGAAGTTAATAGGCAACAGCATGAAAAAAATCATGAAAAATAGGTTGGCGGTGAAATCTTAGCTATATACATGAACTTTTTGCATACGATTGTTTTTAAAGTTCATTTCCAGCCTCCTTATCTGTGGGATCTCTATCTACTCATTTGACCAAGTGCAGATCAAGTAGACTTGGAACAGGCTGTGTTTGTATGAAAGGTCCCGAGGCTTCCTTGCTATTGCTTCTTAAGCAATACCCTGCAACTTACATAGCGTCCCATTGTATTGAATTGTATTTAACGTTTCGAGTAATTTAAAGTATGCAGGGAGGGGGGTGTCTGTTGTAAATCATATGAAAAAAGATGCCATTTTATTTTCAAGATTTTAGCATTCTTGGGTTTAGGTGCGCTGGGCTCAGGTTGATGGGATAGAGCCATTAGAGGATATTCAAAAACTAAGCTCTTAAAGATACTGAAAGACTTATATTATAAAAACTTTATTATATTAACCAGTTGGCAGCTCCTGACATCTTTCAATGTCTCTAATTACATTTTGTTACATTCAGTTTGGATTTTTATAATCTCAGCCCCATTAGTTTATACATGCTATAGATAGCCTCTGTCAATTTTTCAAGTTTCTCCTTTGAGGAACATTTGAATCCTTGCTATTTGTTCTGTAATTATATTTATTACATCCTCTAATGCATTTAACATTTGGAAATGGATTATTCATTAATTATGTGGAAGTTATTGTTTTATCTGTATCAGGGATGCAGTGCATCTGGTGTTTTGTCAAACCAGTCTAATTTTAAAAGAGCATGGACACTGTGGGCCATAGAAACAAATACAGAATATGTTTGCAATTCTTTTGAGCCTAATTCTGATTTGACATCTGTTTGCATCATGATCTAGTCATGCAGCACAAATCTCGTAATGATAGAATATCCCAAGGGGGAAATGCCTGTGAAAGAAAGGAGTCCTGAGAAAGGCAACAGAATGATTCAGAGCATAGGATCTGGGTACAGATACAGAATAGATTTACACACAGGCTCCACAGTGTACATTAAGGTGTGACCTTGGACTGAGTCTTTGTATTTCAATCCTGAGACATATTTGTGAAATGGAAATGTACAAGTTTTGATGGATAGAGTTGTGACAAGTTACTAGTTACTTTTCTCATCATCCCTGTGACCACATCCCTGACAGGGAGAGAGTTAAGGAAAGCTGTATTCTGGCTCAGTTATTGCTCAAAGGGATTGATCATTCTGTCATCGTTGCAGACATCGCATCAGGCAGGAGATGGACATGGGAATCACTTTTCAATTGTTGTGATAAGGCACCATGAGCAAGACAACTGATAGAGAAAAGAATTTCCTTGGGACTTACAGTGTTAGAGAGTTAGAATCCATGACCACCATAGCAAGGGGAAATGCAGCAGGCATGGCACTGGACAGTTGCTGAGGACTACATCTTGATATGAAAGTAGGAAGCAGACTGACCTAACTGGTTGAAACTTCAAAGCATCCCCCCAGTGACATTCGTCCTCCAACCAGGCTACACCTCCTAAGCCTTCCCAAAGAGCCCGCGGTGGCCTTTCTAATCCAAACCAGCACAGCATGGAAGGCAGCCGCAGAGGCCTGGCTGTTACTGAGGGCCTGCATTGTTCAGGACGCAGGACGCAGGCAGCAGGCAGGAACTAGGGCCCGCTGTAAAACCTGAGGACCTACCTAGGGATCTACTTCCTCCACCAAGCTTCTGCCTCCTAAAGGTTCCACAACCTTCCCACACATTGCAACTAGCTAGCTACCAACTGTTCAAACAAATGAGGATGGGGACATTTCACCTTGAACCACACCAAGTACATATATGAAGTTCCTAGAACATCTCCTAGGATACGGTGAGCACTGTGTGTTTACTGTCGGTGTTCTTGCCAGTCGAAGACTATATTCAATTTATCTCTCTCACACTTCATTTGAAAAATGCTAATTGATAGTACTTAAAGAAGGATAAAGTATGTCGGTTGTAGACTAGTTATGGAAGGTATAACAGCTAAGGAAGAGAACAAAACTACATGGAAATCTTGAAGACACCTAGCGGGAAAGACAAGTGGTAAAAACCCGGGCTTGTGAAACTTTCCCCTACTTACTTTGGTCTTGTCTTTCAGAATGTTTTTTTTTGTTGTTGTTGTTGTTGTTTTTTGGCTATTTGTCCTTTAGGTTCCTTATATGTGTGCCACTTTTTAGAAAATGTCTCCAAAAAAAAAAAAGAGCCGGGCGTGGTGGTACACGCCTTTGATCCCAGCACTTGGGAGGCAGAGGCAGGCAGATTTCTGAGTTCAAGTCCATCCTGGTCTACAAAGTGAGTTCCAGGACAGCTAGGGATACACAGAGAAACCCTGTCTCCAAAAACCAAAAGAAAAAAGAGAGAGAGAGAGAATGTCTCTTTTGTTTCCTTATGCATTTAAGAGTAAATATCTCCTCTTCCATATGGCCTTGGAATTTTGTTTATGTCTTATCATATCACCCAGTTAGCTGGATGATGCAGACTACCATTTGTCCATGACAAAATTGTACTGTTATTCTCTAGTCATAACTCTTTTTATTTGATTCTCTGTGTCTTGCCTTTCTTTCTAACACTCGTTGTGAGTAGAAAAGAAGTGTACTTAGTGAATGGGGCTTCTCCATCTACAACTTAAACATTCCTCTTCTAGTACTGCCAGTGGGACCCACTTGGAATTCTGCTCCTTAAATCACATTTAAAATAATGAGGCTATTTGTAGAAAGGAGAATTGGAACTAATTTGTGATTTACTGGCTAAAATATGTAGGTCATCTTAGATTAAAAATAGATAAATGTTTAAGATACTTAGAGAAATTGTGTTCTCTAAAATTTATTTTTCGTGGTTTTTTTTATTTAATAATGGAATAGTTTTTAAGGTCATTGCAATCATGATGACACCAAAAATAATTTTTTAATTGCTACTTAAGAAAGCAATTCTGTTTACAAAATAACACAAAAAATTGTTACTGTTCTTTTGACAAGAGTGACCTTTAGATCGATGTTTTAAACTACGTTACTTTCGGCTCATAGCTTTGGCTAATGCCTCTCTCTCTAGTAGTTGGTGTGTTTGAAATGTTACATAGTCTCTGAACCGTTGTGCAGAATGGCTGCAGTGAGTATGGGCATGGCAGGTCTCATCACTGGGCGTTGGTATCCAGTGCGCAGCACATGCATGCACTCAAGCCTGGTGAGAAGCGCTGTGCTGTGACGTAAGCAACACGGGCTGCAGAGGAGATAGACACTGTGTGCAAACTATGACAGTTTACAAACTCTATGTCCCAGGGCCACTGTACAAACTGCCTGTCCTTCACTGGACTGCACGTGCAATCATAAGGGTTTGCACATACAGTGAGCACATCAGGCGTGTTAGGTCCTGTATTTCTTTCTCTATGTTACAACTCGATTGAGGAAGGAGAATTTTTTTAGGTTAAGTGACTCAAATAAGCTTAGTTTTTTGTTTTGCTTGTCTGTTTGTTGTTTGACCCCAAGTTTCATCTGTATTAAAACATAAAGAGAAACGCATGCCCAGTCATATTATCTCCTAAGTATTCCCTGTTGTGACCTTCTCCCACTGGAGTAATTTCCTTAGCTGCAACCTTGTCAACAGTTTTAGTTCCTGCTGTCATCATAAGTGGATGACGTATATAATGTGGGCTCATATTCCTTGAGCCATGAATATTAACCATCATCTCAGCAGAACTCCATGTAGCCATTCTTGGAGACACACTGGCTTATGACCAACTAAAATTCTGCCATAGAAAATGTTTTTATGTCTAAGGCCACCCCACGCAGCCTCTGCCCCATGTCACATTGCAGAAGCTGAGCAGGGTTAGGCCAGGTCAGTATTGGATGGAAGCCTGCCATTCTGGTCCCCAAGCCCCGGTCTCCATGGCAATGTCTAGTCTACTGTAGGCATGGCTTACATTTAATCTGTTCTCTGTGGCCCTCTGTCCTTTGGCTCTTGTCCTCCCAATTCATCAACATTCTGTATTAACTTCATTCTTGTACAGCTAAGACTCTAGACCTACTGTGTCAGCTGTTCTTTGCCAGTATTTCAGACTTTATTCTCATCTATGATTTCTGCCATTTATTCTTTACTTAAAGTATTTAAAAAAGCATTTATTACCTGCCATTAACTCGCTTTTCTTGAGGACATTACAGCTACCTCATTGGCTTATGGTAAGACTAAAATAAGATAAATATATACACGCTGTTTAGCCTAGCCCTCGACCCATGAATAAAAGAGCTATGGGGCAAATATTCTAACTGTGGGAGCAGTTATGCTTCCAGCTGGCATTCCCCATAAGTAACTAAAAGTAACCCCCCCCAGCCCAGCTCTGTCTAGAAACGCACTGTTTGACAGTACCTGTACTGCTGCGTGCTGGGACAGTGCTCTCCAAGCCATCCCCAGTCTCTACTGAGTCCTAAGCCAACTTGTGAATCTTTGAAAGATAGATGCTTATGCATTTAAAACAACTGAGATGCATGTTTGAATTGTAGAAATCTCCGTGAAGCAAGGGATAATGCACTCGCTGAAAAGAACCGAGCAGTGGCAGCGGAAAAGGACGCTCTGGGAAAGCATGAGCAGCTCCTAGACAGGTAAGAGGGAGAGAAAATGCTGACGGGCTTCACTGCATAGTCCCATGCGATGTCCTTAAAGCCAGCTATAATAGAGCGTGCCTATAATTCCAGCACTGAAGCAGGAGGATGGCTGGGAGTTCGAGGCCAGGACAATTCCTATCTCAAAAAAATACTATGTAGGGTGTGTGTGTGTGTGTGTGTGTGTGTGTGTGTGTGTGTGTATAATAGAACTATGGTTTTATTTCAGTTGTGAAATAACTTAAAGGCATGTGTTTTCTTAGTGACGTCATACCAGAGAGTTCCTTATACCCTTTCAGTCCATCTTATCTACTACCCTCAAGCGTGGACAACCCTATAATTTCTATCCCTGTTATCAGCCTTGTTCTTGGACCTAACGTCAGTAGAATCATACAGTATTCACTCTTGGATCTGCTTCCTTGACTCAGCGTGTGTGGTGTATCTATTCTGATATAGAGAACTCCTGATTATTTCTGTGTTAACATATTCTCCTGTTGGTAAAAAATCCTAGCACTTGCAAGGCAGAGGCAGGAAGGAAGAGTTCAAGACTGTCCTCAGCTGCATAACAAGTTTGATAAATGGTCCACCTGAGGGACAAAAGGCAATGTCTTAAAAAGTAAAAATAAGGGGGGGGGGGAAGATTTGTGTTTTGAGCATCTAGTTTTAAAACATTTTCTGCTTAAAAGTATTTTCAAAGAACTATTAATTTGAAATGTTCTCAGCCCCACCCCACAACTTCTCTGATAATGGTAGAATTCTTGGCACCATTTGAACTAGTGTAAGATAGAGTGTGCAGGCAAGTTGGTGATCAGAGTAACATTTATACCTTACTGAACTAGTTTAAAAGTTGTTAGTACAGCTAGGCATGTGTGCAGCCCTAGCACATGGAAGACAGAGGCAGCATGGTGAGCTGGAGACCAACCTGGGACCACATGCAATACCTGTTTCAAAAAACAAGCAACTCAAAGTCCACAGTCAGAATGGAAACAACTGCCATGTTTCCAAGAGGAAGATGTTAGGTTTGCTCTCATTTGCCTCATTTCCTTTTCCTGTGTGCTGTAGACTGGAGAAGCCTTTGCCTGTCTGTCTTTTAGTCTGTGCTATAATTCAGCAAGGAGATTTACTGCTAAATAAGCTCACCCTTTCTAGATCTTTCTGATCTCTGGCTACCTGGCTCAACTCAGCTGTTCTGGCTCAAAACTCTCCAAGCTGACTGATTCTATCTGGCATCTCTCTTGGCCTCTGACTTTTGCTCTGCTTGGCCCCAAACTAACTCTAGTAATCTGTCCTAATCTTCTGGCTGCTTCGCATTCTCTGGCTTGTTCTGTTTTCACCTCTGTCTAGCTTGTTTCTCTGCAGCCTGCCTCTGTACAACTGTCCCGGTAAAACTGCCCCTTAAGGAGCTTCCCTTTCCTCTCTGCTCTCCTGAGAGTCGGAGATATCCTACTCTGTCAAGTCTTTCTCTGATTTGTCACTTTGTCTGCCACTCAATTAGGCATCACTTTCACACATGGATGCTTCCTCCTACAAACTAACCTCACCTTCATTGTTTGAGATTGTGTACTAAGGGTGTGTCTGTATTCCAGTCATGGAATTAGAGATAGGTACTACAGGCTGAGCCACACTACAACTACAAATTGGTTTTTCCAGTTAACAACAAAATCTCAGGGTTCACACTGTGACCAAATACTTGCAACATATTAGTGTCTGAATTTCTTGTTTCCTCTTTGATAAGGTTTTTCATTGCTCAGTTCCTTGCATCAGTTCCTGAAGTTTATAAGATTTATTTTTGTTCCTTGATTCTCTTATCCCTTGCAGTCCTTTCTTTTTCTCTCTGAGGTCTGCCATGTTTGTATGGAAAGAGTGTTCATATTTAAGAGACCACCCCATATTTTTTTCCAAAATTTCCTCTACGCTCTTAAGCTGCTAATATATTTGACATATATTGATTTAGATAAAGTTAGGTTTCAGTCTGGATTTATTACTTTGTAAGTTAACACACGTGATTCAATTTCTTCCTAGTAGAGGCTTTAGAATCAGTGGTAATATGGCGAACGTGAAAGCATTAAGAAATGTCAGGACCTGATGGAAGAGTATCTGTTCCTTCTCAGTGGGAGCATAAGGCTATGGGTGGAGCTGATAAGAACTCCCATATTCAGAGTACAGTCTGTGAAGTCTCTTCTTATCCCTCCCCACCCCCACCCCCACCCCATTTGTCCTCTCTCTTCGTTACAAGGCATGAGTCTAAACTTAAATGCCTTGTTCAACCAGAGAGAGTGACCCTGGGAGTCCTCTAACCCTCACAGGTGCTTCTTACCTGTACCTGAGGTCATAAATAAATAGCACTGCTTGGAACTTTCCCTCCCCGCATCCACAGCTAAAAAGAACATGTCTGGAATAATTTTATTTTCTGCCTTGAAAGTCAAAAAATATACATTTGCAAGGATATATATATATATATATATATATATATATATACATACATACATATATATATATATTCACAGCGGTTTGATACCCTTTCTTTTAGTCTTTTTTTTTCTAAAGATCAGTGACGTGATCTGTATAGCATTGTATCAGAATTAGTAATAGCTATCATTGTCACTAGTGTAAAATTTTGTGAAACAATACATACCTGAGCTTTTGTTACATCAACTGCTGTAGAAAATGTTTCCATGCCATTTCACATTAACCAAACGACTGTCACTCTTAGAGGATGCATTTCTACATGCATGCATATATATATATATTAGTAATATAAAAATATCACACCCTAAAATTAACCAAACCTGGTCTATACATAGAAATGGCCTCCTTTGTACATGAAAGAAAATAAAACTTGAGACTTGTGATTCATGTAATTTATGTCAAATAGCCCAAAGGGTTGTTTGTGAGCTTTGAAACCTGGGACTAGAACATAGCAGAACAGGCCAGGACATGCCCGGGCAGGCCCATCGTTAAGACATTCCTGAGGCTGCTTGGCCATAAAGATAAAGAAAATGACATGCTGGACTGTCCTGGCACCTCCCTATCTCCCGCCCTTCTGACCTAAGTTAAATATTATCTGCGTGTACAGTCTGCTGATGTTTGAATGGACCAATCATGTGAAACTGTGCCAATTCCTCCCCCAGCCCCAGCCCCTTTTCTATAAAAACCCCTAGCTTTCAAGCCTCGTGGTCGAATCCACTGTCTCCTGCGTGAGATACGGTTTGACCCGGAGCTCTGCCATTAAACTACCTCGTGTATTTACATCAAGACGGTTCGTGATCCGAATCTGGAGCAGAGTGGGGGTTTCCTCACTAGGTTCCTTCAGTACACAGACTGTTGCACTTCTTAAAATCTCCAGGCGAGTAGATGACTGTAAGAGAAGGTTTGCTTGTTCTTGTTTCTAATCCTGGACAGGAGCAGTGAGTATATCACAATAACTTTCACCGTCTATGAATACATATGGTTATAATAAGAACTGATTACCAGGTTAAGGATGGCCCTTGATAATATCAGGGTGTTGAAAATTCTCTATTTTCTTCAGTATTGTTAGTTATATATGCAGAGGCACACATAAAGACAACCTGCTCAGTCCACCTAGCATTTCTTATATACATGGTATTTAAGGGCTGACACTTTGTGTTGATAACCAATTAGGGGATTGATTCCTGGCAATGACACTTTCTCCCACTCTCTGCATTCTGTAGTTGCCTGCAGTCCTTTGTTTAGGGCTAGGGCACCTTGACATTTCCTTCTGTTAGCATGTCTATTGTCATCCTTGGTCAAGTCTTTAAAATAAGGCCTGTGGGCTAGGGATATAGTCCCCTTGGTAAAACACCTTGTCCCTACACACAAGACGCCCCAGGTTTAACCCAAAGGCCCAGGTGTGTTGGAGCACGCCTGTAATCCGGGCTCTAAGGAAGTGCAGATGAGAAGAGATGCTAAGGGTCATCCTCAGCTAGGGTTCAAGGACAGCCAGGGCTCCAGGATACTTACTTCAAAAGAGGGGGGGGGGGAGAGGGGGGGAGGAGGAGGAGGAGGAGAAAGCATGCATGAATGAGGCCTTTTCTTTTGGCCTATAGTTTTTAGTGCTGTATTTCAGGTAATCATAGCTCTTCCTGGAAGTTATGTAAGTTTTCAGACTTTGCTGCGTTAGCATTCTCTTTCTCCACCTCTTGCTCTCCATCCCCAATGCCTGCCTGGAAACACACACATTCATGTGTTCCTGTGTTTATTACTGAGTCATTTCAAAATAGGCTGCATCGAATGCATTTATCTCTTCAGGGTGTATTTCGTAAGAAAAGAAATGTTCTTACAGAACTCCAAAAACATATTTTAATACAAGAACATTTGATAGCGATGTGCTTACAACAATGCATTATCCCAATAATGTTCTTTCGTAGTACCTTTCAATGATCTTTTAATCACACATAGATCAGAAGATAGCTTCTCGAATTGTTCCTTTCTTCCTCCATGAAGGTTCCTTGCATGATGCTTAGTGTGCTTACCCGCTGAGTCACTCACTGACCTCATGTTACTGTGTGTACGGTATAGGCTGCAGCCCAGGAACTTGTAATTCTCCCCTCCCTCCTTGGCCTGCTTCAATCTCAAACCCTTCTTGATCTTGATTTTTTACCTAACCCATTTTGCTTTCATGGCATTTGGTTCATTTTCATTTAATGTTACAGGTATTTCATTTAAAATACAGGTAATTTTTAATATTAAAGGTATTCAAAAGACATGAAAGAATTATAGATTTCTGTTGGGCTCTTCTACTCACCTTTAATGCTGTAAGGTACAATCAGCAATGGTTAAAACTCAGTGGTACCGTGTTTCCTAGCTGATTTAGCTGCACAGCAAGCATTTTAATCAGAATGCCTATCCGAAACTTTGCGTAGGCACTTGAGGAACACAACTGGTAATTCACAAATGCTGTTTCCCATGCTCACCTTCCATGTCACTGATTAAGACAATAAATCTTTATTGATACCTAATACTGTGACCCAGGTGCTATGCTACGGTATTGAATACTTATGGGTACATTAGCAATATCACCATTTCTAAGAGCTAGTTTAAGGACATAAAAACAGTTATATAATTGTTTGACTATAATTGTTAAGTTTGGTAATTACTCAGAGATAAATTGTATAATAAGAAATTATGGTAGAGGCAAGGAGGTACCATGATTGAGTAGTGAAAGAAAGGCCCTTTCTGACACTTGAGCATAACAGCCATGCCAAGTAAATTCTAATCTTTAAATATATCTAATTGTGTCCTACCTCTTAATCCCAAACAGCACTATGTTAGTTCAGCCTCCATTTTCCTTTTGCCGAACGAATTATATCTTTGAACTATGTCTCTGCTTTTAGCTCAGACCTCTCTGGTCTCATCACTCTACACGGATAACTAAGAATTCTAACTGCTATTGACACCTGTCATTCACACTGCTTAGCTTTTGCAGCCATCCAGGGACTCGGAGCCTTCCAGACTCTGTTTTTGTATGTGCTCCACCTTCCACAGTGCTATCTATTCTGCCTGTTAGGTGTTTCCAAGGAAGGACCTTTTCCCTTATGCCTGTGTCTTGCCATTTATCTACTAGGTAAGTAGACATCCTTTCTTTTATTAAGACTGAACCCAGTGAGAATCTATCATATCTTGAACTTCGTTCAGCAATATTTAAGAGTCCTAGAGGCATTTGTTTTGTTTTCAAGACAGGGTTTCTCTCTATAGTCCTAGCTGTCCCAGAACACTCACTCTATAGACCAGGCTGACCTCGAACTTAGAGACCTGCCTAACTCTAGGGGCTTTTTATGTTTATGTTTCTCTGTGTTTCAGAAGACATTCCTTTGCCTGTCATTCATCGATGTGAGTGAAGAAGACGTCTGTAGGAAGGGTGAGAATCTGTTCCTTTCAGTGTTGTCAGATTCTCCGCTTGCGCTGTGTCCTCCCTCGCACATGCAGCTTGGGAGCGCTGTACCTTAGGTTTTGAGAGGACTCTGATTCTCCTCCTCGGTCATTTGTATCAGAGCCAGTGCCAGTCCTAGTCTCCAAAGTGTAGAAGGATGAATTCTGAAGACCCTTTTAAAATATCTTCTTGTTCTTAATCATGTGTATGAATATGTATGTGTCATTGCCTGTGGAGGCTAGAGAAGTTGTGTCCTTTGGAGTTAGTCACAGGTGACTGTGAGCTCCCTGATGCAGGTACTAGGATTCAAACTCAGGTCCTCTGTAAGAGCAGTGCATGCTCCCAGCACTGAGCCATCTGTCCAACGTCCACCATTCACTAAGTCCTAGCAAACTGTTTCTACTTCCTCTTGAAATATTAGATAGGATGTCCTGGGGACTGTGCTTCAATCCAAATACTGTGTCAGATTAAAGCCGAGTGTGGCACACCTGTGATCCTAACAGTCAAGACACTGAGCTGGAAATAGGCCAGCTTGAATTGCATAATTCAAAGCCAACCTAATGAAATGCTGCCTTCAAAAAATAAGCAAATTTGACACATGGACAATAACATTTTAGATTACAGCAGTAAATGTAAGCTTCCAGAGAAGCTTGGTCAGTAAGTAGATACATGGGGAATGCTACTAGTAGTTCAGCATATTCAGGCATCTTGTTTGATTTTCAGGCAGTCTGTAGTTTAAGTTGAGTGTGCTACATCTTGTTTTCACTGTGCACAGTACATAGTAAAGATAGTTCTTTTTTCCACTTCTCTACATTAGCAAACTTGTTTTCAATAAACTAACTACCATAAATCTTTCTGTAGTCAGTTTTGAGATTCACTGTTAGCATTCCGGGTAACCACCATGGGAATAACTGTGAATATGTGTGGTATATTCATGTATGAGCACATATGCGTTCAGTTTGCTATGTGTGTGTGCCCATGTGGAAACCAAAAGAAGTCTTCAACTCTCTTTTTCACCTAAGTTTGTGAGACAGGTCTCTCGCTGAATCTGAAGTTGACCATCTCAGCTAGGCTGGCTAGCAAACCCCCAGGATGCACCTGTGTAGTCAGCCGCCAAGTGCGAGAGCTCTATGTGTACCATCATGCCTGTCTTTACGTGGTGCTGGGGAGCCAAACTCAGGCTCTTATACTTGCACAGCAGCCTTGTTATCCATTAAGCTATCAACTTTCCCAGCCTCCTAGAACCTCCTAGGACTCCTAGAAATTTGCTAAGACATTTTGTGGCATTTTTTCATATCCATACTATATGGGCCAGGATAACAAAATGTCAGAGTTACTACATCAGAAACTACAGAAACCTTCAGGATGACATCATAAATTTCAAAGATTTTCATCAGACCCCATTGTCGCCAGTTTCAGGATGAAAAGGAGGAATTCTACAGTTTACCCCAGGCTGACCTGAGTCTGGAGGCACTTCTTAGCCTCCAAAATGCTGGGACAACTGATGTGTGCCACCATATCCTATAGAAGAAACTCTTTGTACACGAGTGGAGGGCAGAGGCTGCAGTCACATGTGCACCTCACTTGCTTCTCTACCTTATTTCTGAGGCAGGGTTGGTCTCTCACCGGAGCTCACTGACTCAGGAGACGATCTGGCTAGTGAGTTCCAGGGGTGCTCCTCTTTCTAGCTCCCTGGCACTGAAGTTATAATATACCACTCTGCCCCGTTTGACCTGAGATTGGAAATACAGCTAAGGGGGAGCTTGAACTCCTGAGCCTTCTGCCTCCACTTCCTGAGTGCTAGAATTCTAAGTGTATTCCATCATGGTTAGCAAAAAAAAAAAAAAAAAGAAAGAAAGAAAGAAAAGATTTTTAAGGGGAATTGTGCAGTGTGTGTGTGTGTGTGTGTGTGTCACATGTGTGCACCCACAAATACATACACTGGCACAATGCACATGTGGAAATCAGAGAATAATTGCAGGAACTTGGTTTTCCTTCCACCACATGGGCTCTGTCATGGTTTGTATATTCTTGGACCAGGGAATGGTACCATTTGGAGGTGTGGCTTTGTTAGAATAGGTGTGACCTGGTTGGAGTAGGTGTGTCACTGTGGGTGTGGGCTTAAGACCCTCACCCTAATTGCCTGGAAGTCAGTCTTCCAGTAGCAGTCTTTGGATGAAGATGTAGAACTCTCAGTTGTGCCTGCGCCTTGCCTGCCTGCATGCTGCCATGCTCCTGTCTAGATGATAATGAACTGAACCTCTGAACCTGTAAACCAACCCCAATTGAATGGTGTTTTTTATAAGACTTGCCTTGGTCATGGTGTCTCTTCACCTAGACAGGCTCCAAACATCAAACCTAAGTCATCAGATATGGTAGTAATTCCCTATATCCACATGACCACCTCCCCAGCCCTAGAAGAAGTTCTTAAAGTGTTCCTGTGAAGAAATACTCAGTGGTTCCAAGAACTTGCTGGTCTTCCAGGGTACCTGTGTTTGGTTCCCATACCTGTGTGTATGTCTAACCATATTAGACAGCTTACAATTGCCTGTAACTCCAAATGACCTCTCATGATGCACACATACACACACACACACACACACACACACACACACACACACACACACACACACACTATATGTATATATACGTACACAGAATATACACGTATCAATAAAAGTTTTAAATCGTTAAGGGGGGCAGAGTCCTCCTATGCCTTCTAAATTAACAGTCAGTGTGAGTTTCTGCTCACACTGGAACTTGCAGAGATAATCTCTCTGTGCCTGGCTCATTCCCTCTTGCTGTTTGGAGGTAAGTTTGTACGTGGCTGGAATAGCCTCCATTTAAAGATTAGTGAATGGGGATAGATGTATCAGAGAAAGACAAGTCTAAAAGACAAGTTTCTTTATTAGTATTTGGAAATTGGATATAGATACTCAAACAGTAATTTTTTTAATGAAAAGAATTAACATGGTTAATATAATTATAAGCTATAAAAGATGAGAAGAAATTTTTTAAAGATTTATTTTAGGAACCAAAAAAATAGACTATAATATAGTCACAACTAAAAGTTTTTTAAGAAAGCACAAGATTCGTGAAACTAATAACAGGACAATAGAAAAAGATAGGAAGAAAACCCCTGATGATGTTAAGATAGATAGTATAGAAGGATGATGGTGCAGTTGTAAAAGTAATGGAAGAGAAATAGTGGGTGGGGAGGGCAGGCAACCAAATCGGTAATGGAAAGATGTTATAAACACAAAAGAGCAAATAAGAGGAGCAAGTGAGAAAATCAAGCAGGGGAAAGGCAATAGACATAGGGATTGAACAGGCTATATCCATGTGTAAAAGCCAGAGTATGAAAGGGAAACAAACAGTAAAATGAAAGAGGGGAATCCACTGCCTGGTTCTGCATTGAGAACTCACAGACTCTGGGCAGTGAGGAAAAGACAGGAAACAGTGGTTTGTGTCTCAAGTGTCTCAAGCGTGAGTGTTAGAGAACAGTACTGAAGTACCCGGCTGTGTGTGCCGGTTACTAAGGAAACAAGTCTGGCCATGCGGGCATCCTCCATAGCACTCTTTACTGATTTCGAGCAGTATTGATTGACCATCCAGGCTGAGCCAGGCACTCTTTCTTTTCTTTTTTTTTTTTTAAGGTATTTTCCTCATTTACATTTCCAATGCTATCCCAAATGTCCCCCATACGGTCTCACCCACTCCCCTACCCACCCATTCCCACTTTTTGGCCCTGGCGTTCCCCTGTACTGGGGCATATAAAGTTTGCAAGTCCAATGGGCCTCTCTTTCCAGTGATGGCTGACTAGGCCATCTTTTGATACATATGCAGCTAAAGACAAGAGCTCCGGGATACTGGTTAGTTCATAACGTTGTTCCACCTATAGGATTGCAGATCCCTTTAGCTCCTTGGGTACTTTCTCTAGCTCCTCCATTGGGGGCCCTGTGATCCATCCAATAGCTGACTGTGAGCATCCACTTCTGTGTTTGCTAGGCCCCGGCATAGTCTCACAAGAGACAGCTATATCAGAGTCCTTTCAGCAAACGCTTGCTAGTGTGTGCAATGGTGTCAGGCACTGTTTCTAGACACTAGGATGTTGGGTTCAAAACTGGAAAGTCCTTTGTCTTCATAACAGCATTCATATGACACAAATCAGAAAATATACAAATCAGCAGTATGTAAACACCAACATTGCAAACAGACTGTAATTCAGAAAGCTTGTGCTCTGAATGGTGGGAGGGGACCAGGCAGTGAGGACCTAGGATTACCCTGAAAATTGTAATTCACCAATCAGAGCAAGTGTTGTAGAACTCATAAATCAAAATGGCAAGCGTGTAAGAACAGGCAGTGAACTTTTAGTATAAAATTCAACCCTAACTACCATTATTATGTTGCTTATAAAAGGTAATCTTAATTGATAAGGATAATGTATAATGTCAGCATATTAATTCAATGTAAGTAGAGACAATATAAATTGTAACTAAACTTAGGGGCTCGATAGCAAGAGGAAATAATGGTTGTAGTAACATGTATAGTATTATATCCCAAATAGTTACAATTATAATTATGTCTTTAGTATATCATAGTCTGGTGGTTAGTCTAAGCAGCTTGATACAGTCTGGAATCATCCAAGAGACTCTCAGGGAAAACCTGTCTCGGTCAGGTTCCCTGTGAGCATGTCTGTAGGAGATCAGCAGAGCTGTACTAATTGGCTTGAGAAAACATCCCTGTCTGGTGGCAAAATTGCCTAAGTGAGGGAGGGATCCTGAGGTGTGTCAGAGTGGAGAAAGAGCTGAGGGCGAGCATGCGTGTCGTGACCTCTTGACTGTAACCTGCTGTATTTCCAACCTGGGCTGCCTCGACCTTTTTTCTTTTTCTGGCAGTCTGATGGTTTCCTTCTCCCGGGAGGTCACTTTATTGATGTCAGACTTTGTGTGGACACCTCATCTTTGTAGCCCACAACAGCCTAGAACTCTTAGACCCAAGGAATCTTCCTGCCTTGTCCCACCCAAACTGGATGCTCTTGACCATGGGCCTACTTTGACACCTTGACTGCTTTGCAGTGATAGACTAACCTAAATATTTAGCATATAACCAAAAGAGAATGGGGGAAAAGCGAGGCCAGATCTTATAATAAATGACAGCTAGTAAAGCATGCAGAAAGACTGAACATAACTCTTCTAACAATTATAAATGTGACACACTTACTAGGTATCTGTGGGAAAGGAATACGGCCTGAGTAAGAAACGATTCTTTCATGGCCATAAGCGACATGAGATCATTAATAATGACATAGTTTAGGAGGCAAAAACCGTGCAGGTTGTAAAGCTATTCTAAAACTGCTTAATAATATTTGTTTTAAAGTAATTATTTGGAGAATTAGAATTTCTAGTAACAATGTGTATGCAGTAAAATATGCTCAAGCACGTGAGGCCTAAACAGCATTCTCAGTGGTAGAACACTTGCCTACGGAAAGACTATAGGTTAGAGGCCCAGCACTAACTGCCAAAAGGCAGGCAGGCAGGCAAGTGGGCCCTTACGTGCCTGATATCCAAGAAAGAAGGAGTTCACCATCCTAGCTTGGGTCTCAGATGTGCCAGGATATCTTGGTTGTTTCCAGAGAAGATGATCACACTTGAAAAACAAGACTTGAAGCTGGACATGGTGTACGTATCTGTCACTCAGAAGGCAAGCATAGGGCTGAGATGGTAGGGTAGTGAGTTCAAGGCCAGTGTGGGCTACTCTCAAATCAAACACAAACTATAAAAATGGTTTAGAGAAAGGAAATCATTTAGATTATGGAGGTACTCAACTCCATAACTTCACAAACTGTTTTACAGTTCCTGCTCAATTCAAAATTGATAAACCAAGGAATAATAACTCAGAAAGCTCAAACAGTCTGGGCTGGTGCTGTTAATCAGTACTTTTTTATTGAATACAGCTTAACAGCAGCACATGTAATTTAGGGCTGTACGTATAGATTTAGGTGTGTCTCACCAGTTAGCTTAAGAATGTGTTGGTAGTACAACCCAGATTTCTGGTTCCTTCCTCCATAGTCTCTATTTAAGGGGGAACCATGTTTTGGCCTAAGCCCAGGCCAACTCCTTAGAGGCAGTGTATGAATCAGTGGAGAGGGCGAGTTAGAGCAGGTGAATGCACGAGTGGTGAGAAGGAAGCCAGCCATGTGCTCTTCTGAGGACTTCTTAGGAGCAACATCGTGTTTGAAAGTTATAGATGATACACAGTTTAGTATACACATTTTGGGATGTTTTTAGAGTCGTGACTGCTCAGTATGAATGTGAACTAAAGCAGAGAGGACAAACATGTACTTATACAGCTCGCCTTATAAATGCTACTGCCCCATTGCTTTGGAGAAATTTTCATAGGTTTACATTTGATAAACATACCGTAGACTCCCAAATAGTGTATAAAAAATTGAAATGCAGCTAACGAAATCAACTCATAAAAACTAAAGTTAAAAGTAAGATATTTTCCACAATTATTTTCAAATATGTTATTTACTGGAAGGCAAGTCCAGAGAATTAGCCGGGATGAGGTGTGAGTGGGTTTCTCCCACTTGTAAATGAGCTCTTATTTCCTACAGTGTATATTTTGGTCTACAATGACTCATTTTCAACATGGTTCCATTTAACTCCTAATACATTTTTAAACTTGGCAGGCATATTTAGATGAACATTATTTCCAATTTTAGACACAGCTTCTAAATTATATTCAAGTTTTGCAGTCATCATGAAGAGTTCTTTCAGTAAAAAGGAAGTAGAATTGATTGGAACTGTGTGTTTTCAAGAAGGAAAAAATACCATCTTTAAATTTCATTATATATAAACGCTAAGTGATATCTGAAAAAGCTGTAGTTGTGACTTGTGTAGTAGTGTTTAGTGAAAGAAGGAATCGAAAAGAAGTCATAACTTACCTTGGATAGAACGCGTTGAAGTCTTCACCATGCCTAGCACTGTGGAAATGTTATACATGGATAATTTTTTCTGATGCTGACATTGGAGGTAATATTTACATTTTTATTCAGACTCTATTTTGGTTACAAAACACAGAACCTATTCTTGCTGAGCAGAGAGCTACAGGAGTATACAAGCTATGACTGAGCCCACCACTCAGGCAGAGTAGAGGCAGGCAGATCTCTGTGAGCATGAGGCCAGTGAGTCTCTGTCTTTGTCTCTCTCTGTCTCTCTCACACAAACACACACTCACACACACACACACACACACACACTTACACACAAAGTAAATGGGTGTGTGGAGGATTTTTATCTTTTTACTAAGGATGTATTTTATATTTACCATTTATTAGAGCAGTATAAATTTCTAACATACTTAATTTGGCTGACCTATTTAGTATTCATTTTTAATAATATACTTTTTGACATTGTGACCTTTCCATTCTGCCTTGCTATATTTAATACTTTAAAGTTGATAAAACATTGGAGTTGAAAAAAATCATATCATTGACAATAGATTAAAACTCACATAAACTCACAGAGACTGAGACAGCATGCACAGGGTCTGCATGGGGCTGCACAAGTCCTGTGCCTGTGCATATATACTATGGCTTCCAGTTTAGTATTGTACAGGGCTCCTGAGTGTGTGGATGATGGATCTCAGCGCCTAAGTCTGCTTCTTGAGCCTTTCCTCGAGCTCTTTTCCTACTAATTATTTGTTTAATCCCGTTCCAATGTGTTAGTTTTGGTTTTATCTTATTATATTATATTTTATTATCTATTTGCTGATGACCTGAAAAGGGGATGGACCTGGACAGGAGGGGAAGGGAGGAGCAGAGGGAGGGAAACTATCATCAGGATGTATTAGGTGATAAAAAGATCCATTTTAAACAAATGAAGGAAAGAACATATTGTACTCGGGCAAGACAGTGAAGACGCTCAAAAGACAGTGAAGAGTCACACAGTCACACGAAGCGGAGCCAGGGTTAAGAAAGACATCTGACCGTTGTTCCTGTTGTTGTTTGGTTTTATTTGTTTGAGATAGTGCTTCATGTAGCACAGGCTAGCCTCAAACTTGCTTGTAGCCAGTGCTTGAACTCCTGATCTCTCTGCTTGAGCCACCCAGGTTGTAGGATTACAGTTTTATACCGCTGCCTCTAGATTAAAGAAGTATTCTCTCTGTTTCTAGTTCAATTCTACTGCCTGCCGTGAATTACATTAAGCTTATGAAACAGAGTGTGAAGCATAACTATGTATGATGTCATACAGTACCAGTAAATAAATGTGTACTCTCAGCTATACTAAGTCCTCAAATACTCTCAACACAGCAAAACTGGAAACCAAGCTTTGTGCCAGCTTGCTCCTTCCAAACACTCTAGGGAAGTCCTCTTCTTAGTTTTTCCCACATCTGGTACTCCAGATGTTCCTTGGACTCATTGGCTTGTGGCCACATCTCCACTCCAGTCTCTGCTCTTGCCTTCCTGTGCTTCATATATGATCCATGTGATGCCATTTATTACCTACTCAGATAATGCAGGTCAGGCTCCTCATCTTCACCTACTTCATCACACTGAAGAAAAAAAAAATCGCTTTTCCTAATAAGAAGGTATCCCCATATTCCGGGACTAGAACCTGGGCAGGTCCTGTGGGAAGCTGCCACTCAGCTCACACATGGACCTTTTAATCCTCATGAAGTCTAGTTAGATGAGTCCATTAATTGAAATGAGATTTTATTTTTAAATTTAACCAGAATTTTTATCAGCTAAGTTTAGAACTTATTAAAATTCTATATGTGTATAAATTATCTTCTGAACTTTAATGACATACTATTTAACAAATTATTTACTAATTGTTGAACAAAATGCCACCTCAGATACTTGACTCCAGTTTGTGTGACTTATGACATATATTTATTGGAAGTTAAAAGTTACCTTCCATCTGATTTTTTATGTCATTTTTTGAGGTGTCTCATGCATCCTAGACTGACCCTGAAATTGCTGTAGAGCTGGGGGTAAACTTAGATTTCTAATCCTATTGCCTCTGTCTCCACGTGCTGTGATGCCAGGCACGTACCATCTGCTAAGACAATTTTATGCAGTGCTTGAGATATAACAAGGGCTTTTTACACGCTAGCTATTTATGCTAGCTACATTCCTAGCCCAACCTCCCATAACTTTTAATGCATTTGTTACAAAGAGTTGAACCTTTTTAACAGACATAATGCTAAAATAAATTTTGAGGCAAGCTATATTGACTTCATTGGTTTTACAGTGGTAAGGATAGAACCCAGGGCTTGGGACATGCTGGGAAAATCTTCTTCTATTGAGCATCATCCCAGCCTTTGATATTTTCACACAGAATAGTATTCCTCTGTCTTGGTTAGAGTGAGAAGAGACGCCATGACCAAAACAACTCTTTCAAAGGAAAGCATACTAAGGGATGGCTCACAGCCTCGCAGATTTAGTCCGTTATGGTGGTGAGAAAGAAGCATGGCAGCCTACTGCAGACCTGGGGATGGAGGAACTGAGAGTTCTACATCTTGACCCAAAGGCAGCCAAGAGGAGGTTGTCTTTTGCAGGCAGCCAGGAGGGATCTGAAATTCTGCACTGGGTGGGGGGTGAGCATGAAGATCTCACCCCACAGTGGCACACTTCCTCCAACAAGACCATACCTCCTAATTGTGCCTGTGGGCCAAGCATTCAAACACATGAGTCCGTTTTTGTCATCGTGGGAACCATGTCTGCAGCATACAGGCAGACCTGGTGCTGGAGATGTGGATGAGAGGTCTGCATCCAGATTAGCAGGAGCAGGAAGTGAGCTGAAAGTCACCCCTGGTAACACACTTCCTCCAGCAAAGCCACACCTACTCCCAAAAGGCCATAGCTCCTAATAGTGCCACAGTTCCACATGTCTGTAATCCCCACATTCAGAAGGCTGAGAGACAGGATATTGAAATTGGGTCCATCTGATAGAGTACATAGTTCAGGCCAGCTTGAGCTACATAGCAAGACACCATCTCAAAAGTTAATTAGTATATTGCTGTAAATGAAGAAAGAGAGTCAGTATATAATTTTGTACTTCATACAATTACTAGAATTAAATGGAATTTATTATGCAATTTGAAGTTCTCAATGATTACTCTTTATCATTATCATCCAATTAGTTGATTTTAAAGTAAGATATGTAGGTATTATTTTTACAACCATAAAAGTTATGGAGGTTAGAATAAGAATGGTCCTCATAAACTCATATATTTGAATGCTTGGTCATTAGGGAGTGATTCCACCCGTCAGGGATAGGGGACGTGTGGCCTTATCAAGGTTGGTATGGCCTTGTGGAGAGAGTGTGTCACAGAGAGAGTGGGCTTTGGGTTTTCAAATGCTCAACCCAGGCTCTTTAGCTCCCTGTCTCTTCCTGCTGCCTGTGGATCTAGGTGTAGAACTCTCAGCTCCTTCTCCAGCACCATGTCTTCCTGCATGCTGCCATGCTGCCACCATGCCAGTAATGGACTAAGCCTCTAAGCTGTCAGCCAGCCCCAATGAAATGTTTTCCTTTATACAAAGCCACCATGGTCATGGTGTCTTCACAGTAGTGGATCACAGGGTAAGGCAGAAGTAGATGACCTTCTACCTAGCTCTGGTCAAGGCTGCTTCATGCAGCTGAATAGGTAACTCCCCATTCTAATGCTTTCTAAAGAAGTGTCTTTCATAAAGCTTACCGCATACTCTAGCTGCTAGCAATTCAAGATATTATAGGTTTCGTGAATTTTCACACTTAAAAAATATATACCCATGTCTTAGGGTTTCCATTGCTACGAAGAGACAATATGACCACAACAGTTCTTTAAAAAGAAAACATGTAATTGGGCTGGCTCACAGTTTTAGGGGTTTAGTCTGTATCATCATGGTCAAAAGCATAGCCGTATGGAGGCAGAAATGGTGCTTGAGGAGCCCAAAGTTCTACAACTTTGTCTGCAGGCAGCAGAAGGGAACAGTGGTTCATAATGGGCAGAGCTTGAGGATAGGAGAACTTAAAGCCTGCCTCCACAGTGACACACTAACTCCAACAAGACCACACCTCCTAAGAGTGCCACTCTCTATTGGTCAAGCATTCAAACACATGAGTTTAGGGGGTCCATACCTATTGAAACCACCACAATCCATGTGTTTTTTTTGTTTGGGGAGGGGGGGGTTGGTTTGGTTTGGTTTTGTTTGTTTTTTGGTTTTTAGAGACAGGGTTTCTCTGTGTAGACCTGGCTGTCCTGATGTCCTGGAACTCACTCTGTAGACCAGGCTGGCCTCGAACTCAGAAATCCGCCTGCCTCTGTCTCCCAAGTGCTGGGATTAAAGGCGTGCGACACCACCGCCTGGCTCAATCCATGTGTTTTTAAATTGATGTTTATTAAAATTTTCATGAAAATTGCACTTCATTTTACAAATGGAAACCTTACCTTACTTGCAAATAATTCATACACATATGAAGCACAATGAAATGTGAGCCTTGAGATAGCTTACAGAAGCAGCTTACAGGAAAATTAAACTAGAGTGAGTAGTCTCGCACTTGCGAGAATGGATTGTTCTGTGCAGTAGTGTGTGCCACAAACCATGCTCTTCCTTACTTGCCTTCTACCATTGGTTTAATCATATACTTGACTACAAGTAAAGAGATGTTAAATGAGAAATACATGTAGTAAAACTCCCTGATTTCTATATTGATCCTAAAGAAATGACTCTTAATAAAGCTATATTTCAACATAAACCACCAAATCTTTAATTTCTGAAAAACTGAAGCTATGAAACAAATGCTCTTAAAAGAAATCAGTGTGTCGCCGGGCAGTGGTGGCACACACCTTTAATGCCAGCACTTGGGAGGCAGAGGCAGGTGGATTTCTGAGTTCCAGGCCAGCCTGGTCTACAAAGTGAGTTCCAGGACAGCCTGGTCTACAAAGTGAGTTCCAGGACAGTCAGGGCTACACAGAGAAACCCTGTCTCAAAAAAAAAAAAAAGAAAAGAAAAAGAAAAAACGAAATCAGTGTGTCAGCCAGCTTTCCGTTTGGTTAGTTCCTGTGTTCTTTAGAGTCCAGTTAACCAGTAATGCCTCTCTCATCCGTAGCAAGTATCCCCCATCTCTAGGCCTCTCAAATGTTAAGTGTCTTAGTGTTTTATTGCAGTGAACAGGTGCTGGAGAAGTAGCTGAGAATTCTTTTTTTTTTTTAAATTTGGTATTTTCCTCATTTACATTTCCAATGCTATCCCAAAAGTCCCCCGTACCCTACCCCCCCCACCCACCCACTCCACTTCTTGGCCCTGGCGTTCCCCTGTACTGGGGCATAAAAAGTTTGCAAGTCCAGTGGGCCTCTCTTTGCACTGATGGCTGACTAGGCCATCTTCTGATATTTATGCAGCTAGAGACACCACCAGCTCCTGGGTACTGGTTAGTTCATATTGTTGTTCCACCTATAGGGTTGCAGATCCCTTTAGCTCCTTGGGTACTTTCTCTAGCTCCTCCATTGGGAGCCCTGTGATCCATCCATTAGCTGACTGTGAGCATCCACTTCTGTGTTTGCCAGGTCCTCGCATAGTCTCACAAGAGACAGCTGTATTAGGGTCCTTTCAGCAAAATCTTGCTAGTGTATGCAATGGTGTCAGCGTTTGGAGGCTGATTATGGGATGGATCCCCGGATGTGGCAGTCTCTAGATGGTCCATCCTTTTGTCTCCTAGCTGAGAATTCTATAAGAAAGAGGTCTGAGCCAGCCATGGGGAGCAAGCCAGCAAGCAGCACTGTTTCCGGTGTTGTGCAGCAGCTCCTGCCTTCAGGCTCCTGCAGTGATGTGGAAGGGTAATCCAGATCAGCCTTTCCCTCCCTTCCCACGTTGTTATTGGTTGCCGTGTTTCACCACCACCATAGGGACCCTAAGACAGCCCTTATTGTGTTGGTGTGCCTGTCCTTAGTTACCAGTTTCAGATGGTACAACACTTACAGCTTATATATTATGCCATGGTAAAGCTACACGTTATGACTTCTTAACCATATATTTTTAGGGATAGAAAACATTAGAGTAGTATTGAATTGAATTGCTCAAATGTTTTATAAACTTTCAATGGAATGATAGCTATAGTTAATTCTTGGAATTCATTTGTGTACAATTATGAAAAAGTCATGAATTGTGGAAAAGTTTTGACTTATGTCCTTTTTATGAATTTTATTTGTAAAAATTTAATTTGTATTTAAAATATTTTGATAATATTTACAGGTATATCTTCACAAACCCAGACATGATGGTGCATGTTTGTAAGCGCAAGGCCTGCAGGGCAGAGGCAGGCATGTCCCCAGGGCCTCAGTAGCCAGCTGTATTGTCTGATGGGGAGCTCAGGGTTAAGTTAGAGACCCTGTGTCAAGAAATCAGGCTGACAGCCACAAAGGAAGATAGCCTAACTCAACCTGTCTTCCATATGCACATGGACAGGCAAAGCAGCTGCACCTAGATAGACAGCTATACATACAACACACGCACACATCTTTCTCACTATTTTATGAGCACTTTTTATTTTTGTTTGGTTTTGGTGGGGATGGAGCTTAGAGTTTTCTCTCTGCTAGACAAGCAAACTGAGCTACATCCCCAGCTGCATCCTTTAACTGTGCATCTACCACAGCCGGGGGTACTAACCTCTGTGATGGCCTCTTCCCTGTTCGACGGAAGTCTTTGTGCCTTGACTCTGTCTCTGCTGCCTTCACTCATCAATGTGTGATGAACCTAAAGTTCCTTTCCTGTTGACTCCAGATATTACATTGCTCGTTGTCTCTACATTCCATGAAAGTCACCATTATGAAGTCTGCACCTTACTGAGCACATCAACAGTAAAAAGCAGCATCTCTCCCATGATGTCAGAGGGGAAGGTAGAGGCGACTGTGGTACACTCAGATTTCTCTTTGTTGGTGGCAAAATTAGAGGTTTTTATGTTCTTGTGAGTAGGCCAGTGACTCAATTAGGCTATTAAAATTGTCTAGATTTTTGTACTGATTTTAACTCAACAGAGCATAGATTCTAGCACATTGTTTGTTCTTCTGTTTTTCATTTGTTTTTTAAGTGTTTCTAGAATATTGTCATGTCTGTTTGTACCACCATTATCATTATCCAAACTGTACATTTTTAGAAACATTAATCTTTTTTATAGCTCCGTCATACCTAACCTGTAATCATTTCTGGTTTCTCTTTTCTTCTTTCCCTATAATTTGCTTTTATCTTATACTGACACCTAGCCCTGGAAATGATCATCTTAGCTGACTCGCTTTAAGGATTGCCTTTTATCAGATCCGCTTTTGCGTTGTAGCCTGCTATTTACCTAGTTAGCAATTTAATTTTACAACACCTGAAATCATTAGGTAATATGACTGCTTTTTTTTTTCCTCAGTAAAAATTCATTATGAATTTCCAGTATGCCCACTGATACACTGGATGCTAGGAGTCCAGATATGAGCTAGACAAGATCTCTATACTCCAAAAACAAGCATTTTAATTGTACTGGACAGCATTGCCACCATTTTCCTTGTCCTAGCTCACTTAATTGCCCCTAACTTGAACTTGACTAGTATTATGTTTTGTTGTTGTTGTTGTTGTTGTTGTTGTTGTTGTTGTTGTTGTTTTATTTTGTCCCTTGAGATTTTATTTGGTCTAAGGCAGAGCCATTAAGGTCAATTCTTAGAAATTCTACAGATAGTTGAGGTGGTCTTCCCAGGCTAGACTAGATGAGACAAAGCTCAGGGGTCATTCTTTCTATTTGGAAAGAAATCTTGGGCTGGTGAGATGGCTCAGTGGGTTAGAGCACCCGACTGCTCTTCCGAAGGTCCAGAGTTCAAATCCCAGCAACCACATGGTGGCTCACAACCATCCGTAAAGAGATCTGACTCCCTCTTCTGGAGTGTCTGAAGACAGCTACAATGTACTTACATATAATAAATAAATAAATCTTTAAAAAAAAAAAAAAAAAAAAAAAAAAGAAATCTTGTGAATGCTCCAGGTTACCAAACCCTAGGACTCTCATTTCTAAATCCCCAGTGAGGAATTAACCAGTTCTCCTGCACTTCCGGGCCATTTCTTGCCTAATTAAGATTTATAGGGCATGTCTTTTCTCCAGAAGTCATCGTGACTCCTTTAGTCGCTCTTAAGTTTTTCCACACCTTGAACTAGGATTTCCCTCCACCCTGCCATTGATAGTGCTTCATCATAAAAGCAGCCTTTAGCATGCTTCTGTTTTCTTTTTCTTTTGATGGGGGAGTACTAAGGACTGAACCTAAGACACAGTGTTTATTTGGTCAGCAAGAAAGCACCAAGCTATACCCCCCACCCGTTGTGTTTTGTTTCCCTTTGCTAAGTCTCACTCACTAAGTTGTCCATGCTGACTTCAGACCTGTAGTCCTCCTGCCTCCTGAGTACCTGGGGCAGCTGGGATACCAGCAAGTCTAGTGGTGGTTTTAGATCAGTCCCTCTGTTGGTGTAGCCCGGTCTAAACACACAGTGAAAGGACTGTGGGATGTAGCTGAGTGTGAGGCACAGATACAGTAAATGCTCTTGGCTCAAAGGAGCGTTCAGGCTGAAATGGTCAGTGTTGTCATGTTTCCCAAAAAGACAGACTAGACAGCAGCACACCATTCAAATACTGTTATAAATGTTTTACCTTAAAAGTTTTGTCCTTCATGCTCTGGTTTATTTTAAAACAGCATTCCTTTCTTGTATTTCTTTCAGTTAAGTACTTTTATCTTCACATACCCGGAAAACCTCTTTTTCTTTGCCTCAACTTTACTAAGTTATTACCAATATTACTACATAGTGTTTATTTTATTAATGCCCTTACAATTTTATTTGATCATGATATGATAGATGCATCGAATTACTCTAAATGCGTGCTTGAAATTCTCATAAGTCCATGGTACAGTTGTTAAACATACTCAGCGTTTTTTAACTCGGCAAAAACCATCTCTCACATTCATTTAAGAATTAGTTTGTAAGCCAAAAATGACAGATGTAGTATTACAGCTGGGAAGCTAACTGGTTGAAGAAATGTAAATGACAGAAACATTTGCACAAATATGCAACCGCCTTTCAAATGCTTTTCTTGTACCCTGTAGCAGTCATTGTTGCCACGTTGACGGGAGTTTTTCTTACCTGATTGCTTTTCAGTTGGAAAATTCCATAGTGCAGCAGGGAAGACCTATGTGACCAGAGCTTTGTGTTTGTGCTTAAGCTCCTGTCATTGCTCCTGCAATTCTCAATAAAATGCTTGACCTGCTTTCTAGGTAGGTTTAGAGGAAAGTACAATATCACATAGTGTTTTCTATTTTAACATCAGCATGAAGTGAATCCCTATAAACAGTAATTATTTTTTAGTCTTAGTTTGAGTTTTTTGAGACAGTATTTCAAATACCTCAGGCTAGCCTTGAACTCACTATGTAACTAAGGATAACCCTAAACTCCTGACCTCCCTGCCTCTACCTGCCAAATGCTGTGATTATAGGTGTATACCACCAGGGCTGGCTATATATAAAGTCAAAACAGATCATTTAAATAAAAATACTTAATATCTATTTTTAAAATTTGCCTTATCAAAAATTGAGTTGCTTTTTATAAAATTACCTCTAAATCAAGCCGTATGAGGTAAATTTTCCTTCTGCCCTCCTTTACCAAGATATCCTTTTACAATCCTATTATATTTTAGGATATGTTCCTCTTTCTCATAACTTAAGTTGTTGTGAGGATAGTGACCTCCACGCCTAGTATCTTACTGTGTGTGAAGATATGAATCGGTCTTCTCCTTTGAAAAGAAGTATCTCAGAGCATGAGGAAACAAATGAGGATATTCTCTACTAAAGTTAGAGCATTAGTGGCTCACAAGCTTTAATCTGTGCCGACGCTGCTTGGTGGGGTCCATGGAGCAGCCTGGTTTCTTAAGACATGTATTTTGGTTTGGGGAATGTTGAGATGATTCAGAAGGAAGCTCATCATTTTAGGCAAATAAACCAGGGCTGTTTGGTAAGAGGGAACTAGGCGAGAAATGGGGGGTGGGGGGCTAAAGGTCTGATGTAGAGGATCTTCTTCTAATACAGGCGAAAATCATAACACAGATGAAAATACCACTGGGAAAAGGACTCACTGTGGAAGGTTTTGTTTTGCTGTGCGGGGTGTGCATGCATGCATATATGCATGCCTGCGTGTGTTTTCCTGAGGACTGAGTGAACACTAGGCAAGTCCTCCACTACTAAGTAGATGTCTTCAACACATAAAAATACTTTTGTAATTTACATCAAAGGGAAAGCTGGCAGGCACTATTTGAAGGTTTAATTCATAAAATATACATAGCAAGTATTTTATAGGTACATTTTATATGAAAATATTTGTGAAGATATGGGGAAGCTATAATTTATATGCTTCTAGTAGCATTTTAAGTTGATATAGCTATTAAGTTAAGTTGTACAGTATACCAAAGGGTTCTTTTGTTTGTTTGGGGGGCGTTGTTTGTTTCTTTTTGAGACAGGGTTTCTCCATGTCGCCCTGTATGTCCTGGAACTGTGTAGGCAAGGCTGGCCTTGACTCAGAGATATGCCTATTCTGCCTTCTAAGTGCTAGGATTAAAGGTGTGTGCCACCACACCCAGCTAGTGTACCAACATCTCTGTGACCCGGCAGAGCTACTTGAGGATTGGAGCATTGACTTGTGCTTAGCAGGCAGTTACTGCAGTGTTCTCTGGAGCAGTGCAAACATCCACAGCATGTCTGTCAACAGCACTCTGTAAATGTTTCTCAGCTTAGAATTAGCAAATGAGATGAAATGAATCATGACTGTATTCACATTGTAAACTAATGTAAAAGGAATGAGCTTCAGACATAAAGTAGTCCAAGGCACATAAACTGGAAAGGGGGTTGTAGATAAAGAAGAGTAATGCAGTATGATGCCATCTGTTTAACAAAGGAGACTGGAGTCCGTCCTATACGTGACACATGCATGTTTGGGGAGGAGGGAGTGGTTAGAAAGTTACAAAGAAAGCTGGTAACTGATGGTTTCTACAAGGAGAAATGGATTTGAAAGTAGTGGTAAAGATGTCTGTAATGTTTCAAGTTTTTATCCTAAGAATTGATTTAGTTACTTACAGAGTTCAAGAGAAATTTGGTAAATTGCTTGTGCTGTGAAGAAGGCCAATAATGGAAATACAAGCAGCAGTCATCCTGTGAATGAGAGCTGACTCTCATTGTATTAGACAGGTTAGCATCTGCCCTCATCAGCCCATTTCCTACAGTAAATCCACTGAAGGCTGGAGACCCAGGGACACTGGCATGTTGAAGCACAGCCTTCAAGAACAGAATGGTTTTCAGAAGGCTTTGACCCCAATTGCTTGTAGCATTAGAACTAAAATCCCTAGTCAGGATTTCCCAGCCCTCGCCAAGACTGTGAGGCACAGGATTCTTTCTGCTGGCCCATCCATGAAGCCCTGGAAGGCCACCCTCTGCCCTGAGACTGCCTGCCTCATGCTGCCACTGTGCTTAGCTTTGCCAGCCTGCCTGGGCTCAGTAGCTCGCTCCAGCCCTTTCTTTATACTCAGTTGTCCTGCTGTGTACAGACAGATGCTCTATCTCAGCTATCTTATGGCCTGCTTCCAAACAAGACCAGCTGGGAAAGGTCCTACTGTGTGGTCATTTCCTGGTTCTGGTGATTGCATGACTATTACCACTGAATAAAATATATTTTGGGTACTTTGTTGTATACTGCTTGTCTACAAAATGAGATTAGGTCATTGTGCTTCAAATCCATGTCCAGTTTTAATGTAGTATAAGCCATGAATATTTTGTAGACAACGTTTAAAAACCAGTTATTTCTGCTATTTGTCATTTGTTTGAAAAACTGAGATTAAATAAAAGATTCATAATAGGGAGAACGAGGTTCATTAGCAGGGTCCTCAAGTCAGTATTCACTTCCATTCCGTACGGAAGGGAAGGTTGGGAGGTAGACGACAAAGCCCATGCTTCCTGGTACAGTGGCCCTGTGTAATCTCAGCACTAGGGAGACAGAAGAGGAGGATCCCGTTTTCCTACACGGTGAGTTCCAGGGCCAGCCAAACCTAGAAAAGCTCCTCTCTCAAAGAGCTGGAGAGGTGAAAGGTAAAGCAAAACAGGGAAAGGTCTCAGTAAATGTTCCTAGGAATTATGACCTTATTGCAAGATTTTTTTTCCTTTTCTTAATTTGTGCTGGGTATGCTGTGTGCACAATTGTAGGCAGGTAAAAGAGGTTAAGGGACAAATTCAAGAGTTGTTCTTCTGGTGCTATCTATGGGGTTTGTTCTGTTCCGTTGACACACGGTTTTTTAGCTAGCGTGCTAGGTTGCCTGACCAGGGAGCCTCAAAGATCTGCCTTTGTTGGCCTCTCCAGTGCTGGGATTTCCAGCATAGGCCACCCCACCCTGCTCTGTTACATGGGTTCTAGGGATGGCACTTGGGTCGTCATGCTTTGCAGGGCAAACACTATTGTCTGGGCTCTCCCCATAGGCCCAACTTAAGATCAAGATTCCTGCCGTTTAACTTCCTGGCAACCTTCTGCATAATACTGTATTTTCGCTTCTCTTTCCCTTTGTTCTTCTAGCTCTTACATTTCTGTTAAACAGCCTTTCTTTGACTTTTTGTTATTGTTTTAAAGTAGTGTGTAATGGATAGGTGGCGCTTATGAAAACTAAAGAGCTGATTATAAGTATATCATAAGGACAAATGCAGCCAGGTTCCAGGCCCAGATAGCTGTGAGGACAGGTAAGCATTCTGATTCCACTGCTGTGAGGACAGGTAAGCATTCTGATTCCACTGCTGTGAGGACAGGTAGGCATTCTGATTCCACTGCTGTGAGGACAGGTAGGCATTCTGATTCCACTGCTGTGAGGACAGGTAAGCATTCTGATTCCACTGCTGTGAGGACAGGTAAGCATTCTGATTCCACTGCAGAGTAGACTTGATCTCTTCAGGTTGCTTTGCTGAAGTAGAACAGCAAACACAAAGGTGTTGAGATGTGGACAGTACCGGCTTGGTTCAAGTAAGTGTACAGATTAAGAGGACGAGATGAGAGGTCTGAGTCGACAGAGAAGAATGCAGCAGGTTGCGTGAGCAGAACAGGTTAAGTGGGCGTTCCCTGAAACTGCAGGCTGAGCTCTGGCCTCATCCGCCCCGCCCCTCAGTTAGACCGGCTTGTGTAGCTGCTGTGCTGATGTAGCGCTTCCCAGTTCCACTTAGCAAATTAAAGGCATCAAGACTATTTTAAGGACATAATGACTGAAGGCAAATTCTTTCCCTAGTTAAACACCATGAAGATAAATTGATGCTGAGGATTATCATTTGGTTTTAGAGAAGCTCCGTTAACTAAAGTAGAATCAGATTTTTCGGAGACATTTATCATTTTTTGTTGGATAGTTGTTTAACCTTTGTTAAGTTATATTCTAATGTTCCAATGGAGTCTACTACTTTGGTTTTACTATAGGAAGAGAACATTCGAGCTGCAATGAGTGTTCAGGTTCTGGTTGTAATGCATAAGCGCTCGGCTGATTGCCTGTTTGAAGCTGCCACTGGTATCAAAACCACCCAGTGTTCTCAGCCCAGGAAAGGCACATTTTTCAGCTTAACCTTCTAAAACAAATTACCCTAAAGGCCAATATCTCATAGCCTCAATGACTTCTCCATATCTCCTTTAGTTGTATAGTTTATATATGCTCTGAAGTTAGCATACAGAGACCCTATGGACATTATGTGCTTGCTGTGGGGTTGGGCTTTTTTTTTTTTTGGAGACAGTTTTGTGTAACTTAGGCTGTCCTTGAACTTGCTATGGCGGCTGGGGTGACCTTCCGTTCCCTCCCCTCATGCTCCCGCCTCCCCAGTAGGGCATTACAGGTGTAATGCATACAGACGTCATGCATACGATTTCATGTGTTTTAAGGATTTCACTCTGAATACAGTTTAACTTAAGGAGTGAAGAAGCGTCTCCATTTCAGTAAAATACTGAATGAATAAAATTTTGAGCATGATATATGTGCATCACTCCACACCCACTGTAATGTCAGTAATAAATCAGACATTGATAAGAGTTCACAGAAATGTGGTGAAGGTGTCCTGCTCTTCACTGCTACTGGGATATAAAATGGTACAACTATATTGTAAAACAAGTTAGCAACTCCTCAAATAGTTAATAGGGTTTCATTTTTTTAATTAGATATTTTCTTTATTTACATTTCAAATGTTATCCCCTTTCCTAGTTTCCTCTCCGAAAATCCCCTATCGCCTCTCCCCAACCCACCCACTCCCACTTCCTGGCCCTGGCATCCCCTACACTGGGGCTTCGAGCCTTCACAGGACCACGGGCCTCTCCTCCTATTGATGACCGACTAGGCCATCCTCTGCTAGAAATATAGATAGAGCCACAAGTTCCACCATGTGTTTTCTTTGATTGATGGTATAGTTCCAAGGAGCTCTGAGGGTACTGGTTAGTTCATATTGATGTTACTTCTGTGGGGCTTCAGTCCCCTTCAGCTCAATAGGGTTTCATTTTAACTACAAGAAATTGAAAGCATGTTTATTAAAACTTTCATACAAATGTTCATACCCAAGAGCAGAAACAGCTCAAGTGTTCAGCTGTTAAATGTGAGATATCCATAGAGTGGCATGTTACTCAGCCGTGAGTATTTGGATTCATTTAGCTGAGACAGTCACAGAAGGCAAATCCATTGCAGCAAGCACTTTACCTGGTGAGCTGTCCCTCCAACCTCTAAAACAGTATTCTTAATAAAATCATAAGAATATTTTAAATACCTTTTAAATATATTATGTTAGAGCTTTCTAAAATAGCATAAAAGCTGACTTTTCCTTAAAGCCTTACTGTTGCAGGATATATATGTACTGCCTAGAACTTTCTCTAGCATATATGCAGCATGCTATTACCAAAGATAAGTGTGCTAGAAGTGAAGTGGGCTTGAGCATGGACATTAAGGCCCGTGTTCTTAGATTACACACACTCAGAGAGAGTCCTGGTTGCTCTCTTTTCTGTGTGTCCTGTTTGACCTGGAGAATGTCCTTACCACTCATACTGCTTGGGTTTTCACATTTGCTCCCGTCTTCCCCCGAAATTATCAGTTCCTTAAGAAACAAAGAACAACCACTGGTCTAGTGGATTTCCATTATCTCTTACAGTTATAGCTCAATATTTGAATAAATGAATTTTAATAATGTACATAACATAGTGCTATATTCATAGTGTCTGTGAAAAAACACAGTATGTCTGCTTCTCTTTCTCTTAGGACACAATCAATACAGAATATTTTCACACTTAGAATATGTGGTGATTTGAATGTTAATTATAAAAATTTTTATTATAGTTATACTTATAAAATGAAGAGAATATTCCTATCTGGGTTGTTAAATATACCATTTAATGATTGGTACATCATTTTCTTATAATATTCAAATGTATATTTTAGTATGTGTTTCCATACTATGCATAACTAAATTATAAAAGCTTTTCTGAATAACTGTAAATTATTCATCATGCAATCGTAACATGATGGGGTAGAAAGTGGGACTGAGGTTTGGCTTCCATCAGCCGTCACTGCTATGCGGGAGGCCTCACCCCTCTCACCCCTCTCACCCCTCTCACCCCTCTCACCCCTCTGCCTCTTTCAGGTACAGAGAACTCCAGCTCAGTACAGAGAGCAAGGTATCTGAGTTTCTCCATCAGAGCAAGTTGAAGTCCTTTGAAAGTGAGCGTGTTCAACTCCTGCAAGAGGAAACTGCAAGAAATCTCACGCAGTGCCAGTTGGAGTGTGAAAAATATCAGAAGAAATTGGAGGTACCTTTATGTAACTTTCCCTGGACATAAGCATAGAGTATAAACTTTGTAAGGATGATAGTTGTGTAGACCTTGTTTCTCCTAGAGGACCATACCTCGTCCTCACAAGAAAATAAGGAACTAAAGCTAGGTCCAGTGGATGGGATCCCAAGCACTCTGAAGGCTGAGACAGGAGATCACGTGTTTGAGGCTCATGTAGCCAGCCAGAACTAAGTAATAAGTCCCTGTTTTAAAAACAGAGAAGTGAAAGAAAACATAGATGAATAGCAGCAGTATGTGCATCAAAAATGACTAAAATTTTATTTAAAAAATTGGAAAAGGTTTCATTCACACTAACAAAGAGCATATAATTATTGAGAATACTTATGTGAGAAAAGTGAAATTGGCATGAAGAAAACTGTAGAACTATAATGATGAATATAAAAAACCCACCATCTTTCTGGGATGGAATAGTTGGTATTTTATGTTTTCCAGTTTTCATCAAGAAAACTGTTTCTAATGTTTTACCATTTAAAATGTTACAATTGTTTGCTTTTGCCCCTGTGAGTGTGCATGCTTGTGTGCATGGTAGAAGGCATTTGGAAGTCAGAGGACAACTTACAGCTTATGGTAGTCAGGCCTTTCCTTCCACAGTGTGGAACTTGGGAAGCAGAGCTGTTTCATTGGCCCAATTTTCAGCATACATTTTTTTTACCCAACAAAGTAGTTCTGTAGTACAAGTGGAAGAATGTGTAGGTAAAATTCAATATTTTTACATCTTTTTCTGAAGAAATGAGAGGAAATATTTATTACATTTTAAAATAGATGGTATTTTGTTGTTAGCTTAACTTAAGCACTTCATGTTTTTAGTTTTCCTCACTACATATGAACGTTCCTAGTTATGAAAACATATAATTATAGGCAAATACAAAAATGGGAGATAATGAAACTGAAAATTAATCAATTAAACGCCTTTCCTGAAAAAAAATAAAAATAAAAATAAAAGCCTTTCCTGGGGCTAAAGAGATGGCTCTTCCAGAGGACCCAGGTTCTATTCCCGGCACCCACGAGGTGGCTCACAGCCAATTATAACTCTAGTTCCAGGTCCTCTGAAAGAGCAGCCAGTGAGTGCTCTTAGCCACTGAGCCATTTGTTTCTCCAGCCCCTGTTAAGATGTATTTTCAGTATGTAAGCTCCTTTGTTCTCAGATGCTCACTGAAGTGTTATTTATAGTAGTGAACAACTTAACACTCTAGCATATTACTGTAATCACATTAAAATCATTTGTGTGTGATAGCATCAATTGATATTTTAAGGGTATAAATACATGAAATATACTTAGTTCATAGTAGATGGATGGATAGAGCCTCTCATACAACTCTATTCATTGACTCTTTTTAAAATGTTCTTATTCGGTTGGTGGCATAGTTCACTGGCAAAGCTATTACCTAGTATTCACAACACCAATCCCCAACACCATAAAGGAAATAGGTTAATTTTTTTTAACTTATTATGATTGTGTGTGTGAATGATGTGTATATGTGTGGACATTTTGCCACTGCACATTTGTAAAGGTGGGAGGACAACTTTGAAGAGTTGATTCTTTCCCATCTTTACATGGATTATAGGAAATTACCTCAGGTCTCCAGATTTAATACAGCAAGTGCCTTTAGATGCCACGCTGTCTCAAGCCCCATGTTAGCTTTTTTAAAAACAAAGGAGGTATATAGGATTCAGGCGGTTGTACATGTAATAATAATCAAAGAAAATATGCCTCTTTTTAAATTCTTTTTAAAGGATTTTTTTTTTAAGAAACTCTTTCTTTGAACATAGTGGAACATGTGTCCTGTTATATGTTGGAGTGACTTTTGGGTATATGCCCAGGAATGGTATAGCTGGATCTTCAGGTAGAACTATTTCCAATTTTCTGAAGAGCTACCAGACTGGTTTCCAGCTTGCAATCCCACCAGCAGTGGAGGAGTGTTCTTTCTCTACATCTGTGCCAACATCTGTTGTCTCCTAAGTTTTGATCTTTCATTCTGACTGGTGTAAGGTGGAATCTCAGGGTTGTATTGATTTGCATTTTCTTGATGACTAAGGATGTTGAACATTTCTTTAGGTGCTTCTCAGCCATTCACGATTCCTCAGTTGAGAATTCTCTGTTTAACTCTGTACGCCATTTTTTTAAACTTGGTTATTTTTGTTTTTGGAGGTTAGCTTCTTGAGTTCTTAATATATTTGGATATTAGCCCTCTATCAGATGTGGAGTTGATGAAGATTTTTTTTTCCCAATCTGTTGGTTGCCAATTTGTCCCATTGACTGTGTCTTTTGCCTTACAGAAGCTTTTCAGTTTCATAGGGCCCCATTTACTGATTCTTGATCTTAGAAGCTGAACCATTAGAGCTCTGTTTAGGAAATTTCCCCCAGTGCCAATGCGTTTGAGGCTCTTTCCAGCTTTCTCTTCTATTTGATTCAATGTATCTGGTTTTATGTTGAGTCCTTGATCCACTTAGACTTGAGCCTTGTGCAAGGTGATTAAAATATAGATCTATTTTTATTTTTCTACATGCAGACCAACAAGTTAGACCAGCAAAATTTATTGAAAGTGCCTTCTTTCTTCCATTGTATGTTTTTGGCTGCTGTATCAAAATTCAAGTGTCCTTAAGTGAGTGGTTTTATTTCTGGGTCTTCAATTCCATTCCATTGATCAACGTATCTGTCTCTGTACCAATACCATGTGGTCTCTGTAGTAAAGCTTGAGGTCAGGTATGGTAATTCAACCAGAAGTTCTTTTATTGTTGAGAATTGTTTTGGCTATCTTGGGTTTTTTGTTTTTCCATGTGAAATTGAGATTTGCTTTTGCAGTCTGTGAAGAATCGTGTTGGAAACTCAATGGTGATTGCGTTGAATCTGTAGATTGCTTTTGGTAGGATGGCCATTTTTATTATGTTAATCTTACCCAATCCATGAGCATGGGAGATCCTTCCATCTTCTGAGGAAGATGGAATTTCAATTCCATCAATTGAATTTCATATTCAATTTCTTTTTTTTTTTTCAGGGAGTGGAAGTTCTTGTTATACAGATCTTTCACTTGCTTGGTATGAGTTACCCCAAGATATTTTATACTATTTGTGGTATTGTGAAGGGTGTTGTTTCACTAATTTCTTTCTTAGCCCGTTTATCATTTGTATAAAGGATGGTTACTGATTTGTTTGAGTTAATTTTATATCCAGTCACTTTGCTAAAGTTTTTCATTATCTGTAGAAGTTCTCTGGTAGATTTTTTGGGGTCTCTTATGTATACTACCATATCACCTGCAAATACCTTGGCTTCTTCTTTTCCAGTTTGTATTTCATTGATCTCCTTTTTGTTTTCTTATTGATCTAGCTAGAACTTCGAATACTATATTGAATAGATATGGAGTAGGCAGCCTTGTCTTGACCCCGATTTTAGTGGGATTGCTTCATGTATCTCTCCATTTAGTTTGATATTGGCTGATGGTTTGCTATGTATTGCTTTTATTGTGTTTAGGTAAAGGCCTTGAATTCATGATATGTCCAATACTTTTAACATGAACGGGTGATATACTTTGTCAAAGGTTTTTTCAGCATCTAATGAGATGATCATGTTTTTTCTTTGAATTTGTTTATGTAGTGGATTACATTAATGGATGTTTATATATTGAACCATCCCTGCATCCCTGGGAGGAAATCTACTTGATTGTGATGAATGATGGTTTTGATGTTTTTTTGAATTTGGTTTGTGAGAATTTTATTGATTATTTTTCATCGATATTCATAAGTGAGATTGGTCTGAAGTTCTCTTTTTTGTTGGTCTGTGTGGTTTAGGTATCAGAGTAATTGTGGCTTCATAGAATATTAGGTAGTGTTCCCTCTATTTCTATTGGAATAATTTGAGGAGTTTTTTTATTAGCTCTTCTTTAAAGGTCTGGTAGAATTCTGCACGAGAACCATCTGATCCTGGGGTTTTTTTAATGGCTTCTATTTCCTTAGAAGATTTGGGACTGTTTATCTGATCTTTTAAAAAAAGATTTATTCATTTTATATATATGAGTACACTGTAGCTGTACAGATGGTTGTGAGTTATCATGTGGTTGCTAGGAATTGAACTCAGGACCTCTACTCACTCTGGCCCCGCTGGCTCCAGCCCATATATTTATTATTATATGTAAGTACATTGTAGCTGTCTTCAGAAACACCAGAAGAGGGCATTAAATCTCACTATGGATGGTTGTGAGCCACCATGTGTTGCTGGGAATTGAACCCAGGACCTTTGGAAGAGCAATACAATGCTCTTAACCACCGAGCCATCTCTCCAGCCCAGTTTTGTTGATTCTTTGTATCATCCTCTTTGTTTCTAATTGGTTGATTTCCATCCCTGAGTTTGATTATTTCCCACAGTCTACTCCTATTGGGTGCATTTGCTTCTTTTTGTTCTAGGGTTTTCAGGTGTGCTGTTAAGTTGCTAGTGTAGGATCTTTTCAGTTTCCTTCCCAGGGCACTTACTGCTGTGAGTTTTCCTTTTAGCACTGCTTTCATTGTGTCCCATAAGTTTGGGTATGCTGTGTCTTCATATTCATTGAATTCTAGAAAGTCTTTAATATCTTTTCTTATTTCTGCCCTGACCAGGCTATCATTGAGTAGAGAGTTGTTCCATTTACGTGGGTCTGTGGGCTTTCTGTTGTTTTTATTGTTATTGAAGTCAAGCCTTAGGCCATGGTGATCTGATAGGGTACATGGGATTATGTTGATCTTCTTGGATTTGTTGAGGCTTGTTTGGTACCCATGGGTTCCACTACATATGTAGCACAGGATTGCCTTATCTGGCATCAGTGGGAGGGGAGGCGCTTGGTCTGTGGAGGCTTGTTGCCCCAGCGAAGGGGGATGCTAGAGAGGTGAGATGGGAGTGGGTGGGTTAGTATGGGAGTATGCTCTTAGAGGCAAAGGGAAGGGGGAATGGGATGGGAGGTCTTCCCAGAGGGGAGACTGAGAAGTGGGGACAACATCTGAAATGTAAAAAAATAAAATAATTTAAAAATGTGGCAGTGAGAGAGAGATAAAAAATTCAGGTGACAACAGATGCTGGCAAGGATGTGGAGAAAGAGGAACACTCCTCCATTGTTGGTGGGATTGCAAGCTTGTATAACCACTCTGGAAATCAGTCTGACGGTTCCTCAGAAAATTGGACATATTACAACTGGAAGATCCAGCAATACCTCTCCTGGGCATATATCCAGAAGATGTTCCAACCGGTAAGAAGGACACATGCTCCACTATGTTCATAGCAGCCTTATTTATAATAGCCAGAAGCTGGAAAGAACCCAGATGCCCCTCAACAGAGGGACACAGAAAATGTGGTACATTTACACAATGGAGCACTACTCAGCTATTAAAAAGAATGAATTTATGAAATTCCTAGGCAAATGGATGGACCTGGAGGGCATCATCCTGAGTGAGGTAACCCAATCACAAAGGAACTCACACAATATGTACTCACTGATAAGTGGATATTAGCCCAGAAACTTAGGATACCCAAGATATAAGATACAATTTGCTAAACGCATGAAACTCAAGAAGAACAAAGACCAAAGTGTGGACACTTTGCCCCTTCTCAGAATTGGGAACAAAACACCCATGGAAGGAGTTACAGAGACAAAGTTTGGAGCTGTGACGAAAGGATGGACCATCTAGAGACTGCCATATCCGGGGATCCATCCCATAATCAGCTTCCAAACGCTGACACCATTGCATACACTAGCAAATTTTTATCAAAAGGACCCAGATGTAGCTGTCTCTTGTGAGACTATGCCGGGGCCTAGCAAACACAGAAGTGGATGCTCACAATCAGCTATTGGATGGATCACAGGGCTCCCAATGGAGGAGCTAGAGAAAGTACCCAAGGAGCTAAAGGGATCTGCAACCCTATAGGTGGAACAACATTATGAACTAACCAGTACCCCGGAGCTCTTGACTCTAGCTGCATATATATCAAAAGATGGCCTAATCGGCCATCACTGGAAAGAGAGGCCCATTGGACATGCAAACTTTATATGCCCCAGTACAGGGGAACGCCAGGGCCAAAAAGTGGGAGTCGGGGGGTAAGGGGAGTGGGGGTGGGTGGGTATGGGGGACTTTTGGGATAGCATTGGAAATGTAAATGAAGAAAATACCTAATAAAAAAAAGATAGAAAAAAGAAAAAATGTTGCAGAGAGAGAAAAGAAGAAAGAAAAGAAAAGAAAAGAAAAGAAAAGAAAAGAAAAGAAAAGAAAAGAAAAGAAAAGAAAAGAAAAGAAAAGCATGCTAAAAGCATGAACAAGGCAGGTTGAGCAGCGCTGATGGAGCACTGCAGAGCTCCCTCCACTGTCTTTGTACAGTTTTGTGCTGACTGCCTAGAACCTGACCCCGAGTAAGTCTCTCACTGCTGCCTCCATCTGAACCCTTAACAAGCAAAGGTTCATTTTATTCGGCATATGTGATTACCGAGAGAGTATTGCATAAGTTCAGTTAACGCAACTTGGAAATCAGCGTGTATTCTTTCCTCTGTTGTCCTCGGCTGAGCTGTGTCTTCACATTTCTGTGGTTGAAAGAGAAAAGACATGAGCAGAGATCTCCGCACCACCGTGTGTGTGTGTGTGTGTGTGTGTGTGTGTGTGTGTGTGTGTGTGTGTGTGTGTGTGTGTGCGCGCGCGCGCGCGCGCGCCTTTAGCTGTGGACCTGAGGAAATCTGAATCCTTTCAGAGATCTCCGCACCACCGTGTGTGTGTGTGTGTGTGTGTGTGTGTGTGTGTGTGTGTGTGTGTGTGTGTGTGTGTGTGCCTTTAGCTGTGGACCTGAGGAAATCTGAATCCTTTCAGAGATCTCCGCACCACCGTGTGTGTGTGTGTGTGTGTGTGTGTGTGTGTGTGTGTGTGTGTGTGTGTGTGTGTGTGTGCCTTTAGCTGTGGACCTGAGGAAATCTGAATCCTTTCAACTTCTGTCATTCTCTTCTTCCACTGCTAGGTTTTAACTAAAGAATTTTATAGTCTCCAAACTTCTTCTGAAAAACGCATTACCGAACTCGAGGCACAGAACTCAGAGCATCAGGCAAGGTTAGACATTTACGAGAAGTTGGAAAAGGAGCTTGATGAGATAATAATGCAAACAGCAGAAAGTAAGTCTGTGTGCCCTCCCCCACCCACCCAGGGAGAGTCTTTTTTTTCTTTTCTTTTCTTCTCCCCCCCCACCCCCCTGCCCAGACAGGGTTTCTCTGTGTAGCTCTGGCTGTCCTGGAACTCACTCTGTAGACCAGGCTGGCCTCAGAAATTCGTCTGCCTCTGCTTCCCAAGTGCTGGGATTAAAGGCGTGCGGCACCACGCCGGCCTAGTCCTTTTTTTTTGGCTACAAAGGAAAGGTGGAATCATTGCTAAAATTTCTTGGTATATATTTATTAAAAATGTAAGTGATTTAAAGAATATTCTGTTTTTAATATTACTTGATGTAAATTTTCAGTAGCTAGACTCAAAAAACAGATAAAGTATTAAACATTTACTTTTGTCAGGAACTAATCCAAAGCCTTAGCAAAATGTTTTGCCTCAGGACTAGCCTCGTAGCTCACTGGTGGGGTGCTCTGCCTACTCTGTGCAAGCTCTGGATTCAGGCCCTCACACAGCAGTGAAAACCAAAACAGAAACACCAAAAGCCAATAGTGAGTGTGGTGACACCTCCTATAATCCTCCCCTCAGGGGAAGGAAGCAGGAAGGTCTCCAGGTCTGAGCCAGCATGGGCTCTGGTGTGTGTTTCTGGGATCTCAGAACTCAGAAAGTGGGGGCTGGAGCATCAGGAGCTCGGGGTCACCCTCCACATCCTTAAGTTCAAGGGAAGGAAGCCAAGGCCACGTGAGAGCTTGGCACACAGACAAAACAGAACTCACCTTTGTCAAATGACTCTATAACTTAGTCATTTTATAATATATAGTCCATATTAAAAGTCTTTGAATCTTTCAGAATAACATACCTGAATTACTTGCTCTATAAGAAAGTGTGGCTTATCAGGTGATGTAATCCCTTAACATCTTCTAAAAATAAATCAACAAATACAACCACAGTGTACTTTAATATGCTTCACCTCTCTCAATGTGCACTAGTCCTTCGGAATGTTCTTGGAATTCTTAATTCATTGTTGTATCTTTTATTTTGACTTCTGCTATGCTTTTTAAAGAGAAGAGTTATTTCACATCATACCTTTTACTACTTTTCAGTTGAAAATGAAGATGAGGCTGAAAGAATTCTTTATTCCTATGGTTATGGTGCTAATGTTCCCACAACAGCTAAAAGACGACTAAAGCAAAGGTAAAATCGATATGGATTTATCTTATCTACTCAAGCTAACTGTAATTATATAGTACATTCTGATAATGTGCTGAGTTGAATGATAAAGCTACTTGTTCTTAATATTCATAAATATTAAAGTGCTCACAAAGTAGGACATGGTAATAACCATGAACTTCATCTATATTTAAGTGAATTTAATGGTTAGTAGATGTGTACATTAGAATGTTCATGGTTTTAGATGCAATAACTTTGAAAGCCATTTTATTTTCACATTAATTTCAGATAAGTACAAATGCTTTGTAGCAATAATTTTCAGGCTAGAACTAATTGAACTACCTTCAATTTCTATATCCCTTGTTTATTATTTATGTGCCTATATTTCTTGATGTGTATCTTAACATGTAATATATTATTGTATATAATACATACTAAGAAATATGGAGAAAGCATATACATCGCAGTTGAAACTGCACAGAAGTGTTAGTTCCATGTCTTATGGCTGTGACCAAACACTTGAAAAAGAGCAGCATGAGGAAGGAAGGAGTGCTTGGCTCACAGTTTGGGGACAGTTCCTCAAGGGGTCATGGCAGCAGGATGATTAGGGAGCTGCTCACATAAATCGGCAGGAAGGAAGCAGAGTGGGATGAATGGTGCCGCCCACATTTAGGGTGTGTTACCCACCTCAGTTCATCTAATCTGGAGATTCTCTTATGGACTTGCTAAGCCTTGTCTCCCAGGTGTTTCACGATCCTCTGAAATTACTAATTAATATAAAAAATAAATCACAGAGGCTAGCCCCAAGTGATGGTGCACACTAGCTCCCCACCACCAGGCTGGCTGATCTTAGAACTTGACTCCTGAGTTCTACCTAAGCTAGGTAATGGATTCTAGACCATCCTATGGTCAACAGAGAAAGAAGGAAAAGAAATAGGGAAAGAAGAGAAAGGGATGAAAGACAGGTGACAGGAGAGGAGGAAGGGAAGTAGAAGGAGAAAAAGGAAAGAAGAGCACTTTGGGCTTGCCGGAGAATTGGTTAGAGGATGTCCTAAGCAGGGGTGTGGTTCCCTGGCATTTCCACTCCACCAGCAGGCACCTGCACTGATCTTGCTCCCTAGATTCATCCAGCCTTACAGCAGACCCTGATTGCTCTGCTTGCTACCACCTCCACTCCTAGTGTTTCTAACAGACTTGCAAACCCCTCCACAATGTACCCCACATCAGCATCCTCACTTGCCTCTGTACTCCATGTGACAGTTTAGGACTCACCTCCACTTGTAAATATCTATTTTCTCTACGGCACAGTAAAGTGTTTTGGTTTTTTTCAGCCATCATTTCCCATCTAATTTTCTCACCTAGACAGAAGCTCTTCATGTCAGCAGCGTCATCTTATTCTCTGACCTTCCCAGCTCAGAGTAATATACCTAGTGATTTTTTTTTTATTTACCTGAATACTCAAGGTTTCAAAACTGGTATTATTTTATGGGGGTTAATTTAGAAATTCAGAAATGTACAAAAGAAGAAAGTCCACGTTTTGATACTTTTATAGATATTTTCAATGATTTTTTTAAAAAGGCTTTTGTTGTTGTTCTTGTTTTGTTTGTTTTTGTCTATTCCAGACAGGGTTTCTCTGAATTTGCACGGTAGACCGCACTGGCCTTGAACTCAGATATCTGCCTGCATCTACCTCCCATATGCTGGGATTAAAGGTGTGCACCACCACCACCCTGCTAAGGTTTTTAGTGTGTGTGTGTGTGTGTGTGTGTGTGTGTGTGTGTGTGTGTGTATCTGTGTCTGTGTGTACATTTTCATTTATGCATATGTCTTTGCAAATGTGAGCTCAGGTGCCTGTGGAGTAGAAAAGCGTGCATCAGATCTCTGAGTGCAGCTATGTGCACATCAGTCTGAAAGAGTATGAGCTCTCCTGCCGCTGGACTTGCATCCTGGGAGGTGGGAACAAAACTTAGGTCTTTGCAGAGCAGTGTATGTATGTTCTTAACCACTGAGCCGCCTCTCTGGTTCCTTTTGTAGATAGTTTGGAAGTGATCGATACAATAACATGAAGAGATAATTTATCTTTATGAATATCTAAAACAGTATAGGTTATCATTTTAAAAGAAGTTTAAAAATACTTATGTTGTTTATTGATTAAATATTTGAAAAATCTAGATCATAAATAGATAACTAGAAAGGATCAGTTTACAGCTAGAATGATTAATTATGAATAATTAAATATTTTTGCTATTATAAGCTTCCTTTCCAATGTTGAACATTGAAATTAAATGTGATTGTTGCTTACTTTTTAAAGCAGTTCAGGTAACCAGAGCTAGCTGTGCGTTGTTTGTTTGATGGGGTTGGTTGGTTGGTGTTTGTTATTGGGGATGTTTTGTTTTGTTTTGTTTCGATGCCCAAAGATTTAAAGAGCCACAAGTGATTCATAGTGCAAATGATCTTGACTGTCCAAATATTTCTGAAGATTCTATCACTGAGCTATCTGTGTGCCCTGAACAAGTGCCTAATGGGTGTGCTATTAATACCCTTGCCAGCTGGTGCCAGGCATTCTTCTCATGGTGAGCCCAAGGCTATTTTGAGGAAGTGCTTCTCAGGTCATCTAAACTGAGGGAAGAGAGTGTAAGTCTAGACATCCAAAGAGGACATGTGTGCATCCCTACACTTAGTCATTCAACAGGTTTTATTGAGTACCTACTACGTGCAGCTTGAGTAGTAGCGCCTAATCCACTTTAGAATCTGATGCACTTTTGAAGATTGCAAAATCAACACTTGGTTTCTTAAGGGCTATTTGTACAGAAAGCAGTTACCTTGTGCCCTCTTGAAACTTATTTACTTAAGACAAGAAAGAACGATGTAGCCTTTAGAGAATCTGTACTTATTATTTTTTCGCATTTGAAATTAAAGCACTGCAGATTTAAAGGGAGTTATAGAAATAACTCACAGTCATAAGTGGAATGCTTTATAACAAAGTCATCATCATACATCATTGTGAGGACATGTATTACAAAGTGTATACCAAGGAACCTATTTCTCAACTGCTATGTATCTACTGCATTCTTACTTTGATTTAAAACTTTATGTATTCAACAGCAAATATTAAATATGGAATATTACTATTTAACTGATTATAAGTATTTATTTTATTTTTAAAATTGAGTAAATTGATGGTAATCCCATTATTCAAAATATCCAATCAGAAATTTATACAAATACATGATTTTCCTTGTATTTTTTTGGACATTATATAGTTTTAGTAGTTTAGTTTTTACCTTAGTATCCTATTGTGAACATTTCTTATGTATGAATATTCTTCAAAATATACTACCTAAGGGACTAAGGGCAACAGTTGGAATGCAAAAGATAACCAAGGGCACTAGAAGGGGTGGTCAGTAGGAGAATTAAACATGAGAACAAAGACTAGGGGCACACATGCCTGACACAAACTGAAGCCTGTCACATTGTATGCTAACCTTAAAACTGAGGTTCAAAGTCATTTTCAGTAGCTACCAAAAACTTTGATTTTTAGGCTTTCTGTCAATTTGTGATAAAGCCCATGAAAAGGACTAAGAATTGGCTCTTGCTGCCAAAAGAATATTTTAAGAATTAAATTGAAAAAAATCTATCTGGACAGTGGTGGCGCACGGCTTTAATCCCACCACTTGGGAGGCAGAGTCAGGTGGATATCTGAGTTTGAGGCCAGCTTGGTCTACAGGACAGCCAGGGCTACACAGAGAAACCCTGTCTTGAAAAACCAAGAGAAAGAGGGGGAGGGAGGGAGGGAGGGAGGGAGGGAGGGAGGGAGGGAGGGAGGGAGGGAGGGAGGGAGGGAGGGAGAGGGAGTGGGAGAGAGAGAAAGAGAGAGAGAGAGAGAGAGAGAGAATGAGTGAATGAATGAATGAATGAATGAATGAATGAACATGAGAATATTTGGCATAATGTAAATGCTAGGTGGTTATATCAGTTAAGGTGTTCTTAAGTCAGTTGCACAGTTAGAAAAATCAAGATTCTAAAACTTCTCCCTAGGCACCAAATGAAGTAATTGAATTAAAATATTTTTGTTTTAAATTTTTTAAAAGATTTATAAGTACATTGTATAAGTATATAAGTACATTGTAGCTGACTTTAGACACACCAGAAGAGGGCATCAGATCTCATTACAGATTGTTATGAGCCACCATGTGGTTGCTGGGATTTGAACCCAGGATCTTTGGAAGAGCAGTCAATGCCCTTAACCGCTAAGCCATCTCACCAGCCCTGTTTTAAAATTTTAATGAAGCCTTTAAAATACCTGAAACATGGACATTTGGGGTGGGTTGGTTTGTTTATCTGAGTCCATTTCTGGGCACTGCACTGCTGATTTCCTGTGAGCTGATAGCAGCAGATTATGTTTCTCACTTGATGTAGAATTCTAAAGTTTCTGATAAATGTGTAAGCATACAGTAAAGTATCTTGCGCTTTGAGGTCTCCTGCAAGCATAAATAATTGCAGACCTTCTTAAAACACTTTCTGGTACACAATGTGGAAAGCCAAAAGGGCTTATATAATTGAAGTAGATTAAAATGAGATTAACTTTGGGACATGATAAAACTTGAAAATGTGAAGTGTTTTTGTTTGAGTAGCAACTGTGTGAAAGTAGCAAACCCGGCTTTCTGGTCGTGTGCTGTTTGTGCTCCTGCACTGCACGGTGACACTAGACACTCTGTTTTCGGAGTGGATCACTCTTCCTTTGTGCTGATCCAGAGGATGGGAGATAGTGTAGAACAGTTTTCATTTGTAAAGTTTTCTGCCTGTTGGATTTGTCTGATTCTTTCCTATATTTTTTATTTTACTTTTATGTGTATAAGAGTTTTGCCTGTGCATATGTCTATGCTCTACATGTGCCTGGTGCCTGTGTAGATCTGAAGAGGTGTGAGATCCACCACCATTTCATTCCCAAACTCTAACACCTTTCATCAGCCTTGAATGGGATTTCTCTCTCAGGATGCCTGAACTAAAACCAGGCGCATTCTTATTAGGACACTGCCCTTGGGCTAACACTAAAACACTGGCATACAGTTCCTTCCTTCAGTGTTTACATCATCTGACTTTGTCACTATATCTGCATAAGAGCAGTTTGCTAAACAAGTTGCCCAAACCAGTGAGCAGTGTACTGTACTTCACTTCCTATCACCAAGTCACTGTCCTCTCAGAATGCTGTTAAACAGGTGACTGGTAACATGGCATTGTTTTTAGCATCTCTCATTCCTTAATAGAAAACAGAGGTTTTATTTGCATAAAAATTTCCTCTCATCTATACTTCTTTGTAAATGAATTTGACTGTGTTCTTTGTTTTATAAGCATTATTACACAAATGTTGTCAATACCTCCAGCATACATTTGTTGATAAATTGTTATTTAGAATGACCCTAAAGAGTATGTTCTGTGAGTAACAAAAATATAGAAACTACACCCAATATGTATATGTGTATATATATGTATATATATATATATACAATATATATGTGTATGTGTGTGTATATGTGTGTATATATGTGTGTGTGTGTGTGTGTATATATATATATATATATATATATATATATATATATATATATATATATATGTATGTATGAAAGGTAAGGAAGAAGATAAAAGTGTGATTGATAATAACCAGGGTTTTTAATTAGACAAAATTGGAGCTAGTAATGTAAAATATGGAGTTCACAGGCATAGTTAAAACCAACAGATTTAATCCAAAAGCAACATTAAGATATGTGACTACACTTGGGAGGCAGAGGCAGGCGGACTTCTTAGTTCGAGGCCAGTCTGGTCTACAGAGTGAGCTCCAGGGCAGCCAGGGCTACACAGAAAAACCCTGTCTCAGAAAACAAAATAAATTAATAAATAAATAAAGATATGTGATATGTGACTAAAGCCACTTGTGATGGCACACACCTTTAGTCCCAGCACTCAGTAGGCAGAGGTCAGTGGATCTCTGGGTTCAAGGCCAGTCGGTAAACAAAGAAAATTCCAAGACAGCAAGGAAACAAGGAGAAACCCCAAACTATACAGTTGTTATATTAACTAACAAAGAAAACATGATCCCCTCCCTACCCCTGAAGGGAGAGGTTTTGTAACCTGAATTGTTTTCTGTATAAAACTATGTCAAATTCTATAACAGGGTTAATATGTAAATTTTATTGTTGATATATAAAGTATTGTTTTTAGAGTAAAAAAATAATAAAATGTAAACTATGAATTCATTTATAAGAAGAAAGTTGTTTAGAGGTTCTCTAAACTGGAGTGGAGGGTTAAGAGGCATTTAATAAAGAATGGAAAAAGACAAAGGATGGCTGTTCTTGGGGGTGGTAGAAATGGTCTCAAGTTCTGAGGTTCTGAGAGCTGCACAACTCTACACTTTAACTTGGTGTTTATTGTGCTACTTGCATATTATTATATATTTTAGTACATAATTTTTTAGAGAATTGTTGTCAATAAATGAAGACTACTTCGTTGTCATCTGTAATGTCAACTACTTGGCAGATACCATGCCAGACCAATGAATATTAGATATAGGCATACTGTTGAGATCACTCTATAAACATTTATGAAAACTTGTATGTTTTACTTTGAATGAACAGTCCGCAGGCATTAATGTGTTAGATGATATTTAGCAGAGTCTTACATGAATTCTTCATTTTGTTCTGTACAGTTATTTGGTTGAAAAAAATTTTTTTTGTTTTGTTTTTTTTGTTTTTCGAGACAGGGTTTCTCTGTTTAACAATGGCTGTCCTGGAACTCACTCTGTAGACCAGGCTGGCCTCGAACTCAGAAATCCACCTGCCTCTGCCTCCCAAGTGCTGGGATTAAAGGCATACGCCACTGCTGCCCGGCTATTTGGTGAAAATTTTAAAAACAAACAAACAAACAAAAAAAAAACCTCTTGTTGGACTCTGCCATAGTGCCTGGGTTTGGTGGTTGTCTATGGGATGGATCCCCAGATGGGACAGTTTTTTGATGGTCATTCCTTCAGTCTCTGCTCTGAACTTTGTCTCTGTAACAACCACCAAACCCAGACACTATGGCAGATTCCATCAAGAGCTTGCTGACAAGAGCCTGATATAGCTGTCTCCCGAGAGGCTCTGGCAGTGCTGACAAATACCGAAGTGGATGCTCACCATCATCCATTAGACAGAGCACAGGGTCCCCAATGAAGGAGCTAGAGAAAGTACCCAAGGAGCTAAAGGGGTTTGCAGCCCCTATGAGGAACAGCAATATAAACTAATCAGTAACCCCCCAGAGCTCCCTGGGACTAAATCACCAATCAAACAAAACACACAGAGAGACTCATAGCTCTAGCTGCATATGTAGCAGAGGATGGCCTAGTCGGTCATCAATGAGAGGAGAAGCTCTTGGTCCTGTGAAGGTTCTATGTCCCAGTATAAGGGAATGCCTGGGCCAGGGAGCAGGAGTGGGTGGGTTGGGGAGCAGCGGGAGGGAGGAGAGGATAGGGGGTTTTCGGAGGGGAAACTAGGAAAGGGGATAACACTTGAAATGTAAATAAAGAAAATATCTAATAAAAAAAAAAAACTCAACATTGTGAGAAGTTGAATTCTGTGAATTCTCCATTCATAGGTTAAATTGATAGGCTAACTAATATAGAACATGAAAATACAGTGCAGGTCTTGAGAACAGCATGATTTCTCGGCATTACTGGTACTTCTTAAAAAAACATTGTTTCCTTTCAGTCCTTGGAATTGTTTACCTAGAGAGCAAAGGCTACACAGAGAAACCCTGTCTTGAAAAACCATAACCAACCAAACAAACCAAGGGCAGTTATAGAGTGCACAGCACGGTGGGCTGTGGGTATGTGCCTGTTATCCTAACACTTGGACTAATGTACGGGGAGCAGGGATTGAGGCCAGCCTAGGATACAGACTTAAGACCCTGCCAGGGATGGGGACATAAAACACTGGCAGGAAGGGGGTTCCTTTAGTACAGACTCTGCCTGTACTGTGGTCATTCTCCGCATGTTATTACACGCCTCTTCCACCTCCACATGCAGTAGGAAACCTGTTGGATTATGTTTTGTATTACAAAATTCATAATATTGACTAGGATAAACACTTTCCAAAATGTAAGCTTTTGCACATAATATTCAAGTAATTTCAAATAATAATTTTAATAATTCAAATAATTTTTGCACACAGTATTCAAATAATTCCAGGTAATAATTTTAAGTAATTTGTAATTTGGAAACTTTTGTTAAAATGAGAAAGCTATAAATGGCTCTCTTTTCTGGCAAGCTAGTAACATAATGTAATTCTGCCTCAATGGGCAGAGCTAAAAACCATAGTCAAGTAATCAGTATACCACACTTACCATATGGAAATGTCAGGGTTGCTAAAGTCTTGCTCGTGTGGCGTTCTTTGCTTTGTATTGCCATTGCCTTCTGTTACTATGTGTGTTGCTAGGAAAGGATGGGTCCACCTTCTAGCATACAAATACCTGTTGTGTGTTTAGGCAGCATTCTACTTTGGTGTACATAAGTGCTTTTCATTTTATTTACCTAGTGTCCACTTGGCAAGAAGAGTTCTTCAGTTAGAAAAACAAAATTCATTAATTTTAAAAGATCTGGACCATCAAAAGAACCAAGTAAGACAGCTTTCACAAGAGGTGAGTAGCTGGGTCGGAAGACCCAGAAGCAAGGCGCTCGCTTGCCTCTGCATGCCCTGTTACCACCGACAGTTATTTGCTGAGCACTGTGAAAATAAGCTGGTTGCAAAATGATTTCAAACTTGTAAACTTCACTGAATGTTGAGACTCCTAAACAGCTTAGCGTGTATGGCAAAGCAGAACAGGAGACTGAAGAATGCCCAGCACGAGGAAGGGTAAAGTAGGCGAGCCCAGAGCCTCAGCCTCTGAGAATATCCACTAGCGAAACAACTTTGGCTGATTTGTTGACATGTTTCTCACTGACATATGATTTTTTTAAATACTTGAAATTTCTAAAGTTTCTGTTTAATTGAAAAGACTAATCCTTTTTAATTTTTTTTTTGAGAAAAGTTTTTCATATACTATATTTTGATCATGTTTTCCCCTACCCGGATTCCTCCCAGATCTCCCTACTCACCCAACCTTGTTTTCTGTCTGTCTCCAAAAAAGTTAAAAACAGAGACAAAAGCAAAGCAAAGCAAATCAAAAAAATCAAAACAAAACAAATCAAAATGAAACAAATAGTCCACAAAAATACCCTTGAGTTAGTTTGCTTTGTGTTGGCCAACTACTACTGGCACGGGGCTGCACTGAGTGTGGTTGGTATAGCCAGTGAGATTCTATTTTTTGGAGTTGTATCAGTTGCAGGTAGTTTCTTGGTTACGACTGGAAGCTTGTCTTAGTTGGTCTTAATATTGCTGTTTTGGCTTACACTTCCATATTGCTGTTCATCATCAAAGGAAGTTAGGACAGGAACCTGGAAGCAGGAACAAATGCAGGCATCATGGAGACGTGCTGTTCCTCGTAACTATTTCAATCTGATTCCCTATGGAACCCAGTACCGCCAGTCCAGTGGTGACCTCACCCACAATAGGCTGGGCCTTCCCACAATAGTCACTAACTAAGAAAATGTTCTTGGAAGGGCTGGAGAGATGACTCAGTGCTCAAGGGCACTGACTGCTCTTCCAGAGGTCCTGAGTTCAATTCCCAGCCACATGGTGGCTCACAACCATCTGTCATGGGATCTGATGCCATCTTCTGGTGTGTGTAAAGAGAATGACCTTGTACATTGTACTCACATATATAAAATAAATAAATCTTTTCTTTAAAAATGTTCTAAGCCTATCAAGAACAGACCACATGTTCACCTTGCCCACTCAGTGTTGACCCACTGGCTGGAACCTGTGCAGGTCTTGGGCATGCTGCCACAGTGTCTAAGTGCTATATGCATCATCATGCTTGGCTTCTTTGTTTTCTTCGGAGCCTGTTCCTTTGTCCATATAGTATCTACTGATAAGGCACCTTTAATGGTAAGAGGATCTCTACACTAAACTTTGAAATGAGAGTGAGAATCACCAGAGATTAAGGTGGACACAATGGAATGTGGACAGCCGCCAACAGTGATGATAGCAGGAGGCGAGGAGGGGCTCTGTTGCCTGTGCTCACTCGCATCTGTGGCATAGGACGAACCGTAGGCTGCCTTTATGAGTAACCGCCAAGCCTTATGAGGAAAGGTTTTCAGCAAACACTGTTATGAGACTTAGACTGTCTAGGTTTAGTTACACCTGTGAACTTGCACAGTGTAAAGTAACATTTCGTGGACATTTGACTACATGTTTCTTTGCCTTTAATAGAATTGACCTTTGTATACAGTTATGTAAATTTTAATTTTGATTGCATTTAACAACGACCTCACAAAATTCTACAAATTTACTGTTGGTACAAGTCAGGTCTAGCATATTCCTAGGTACAAACAGGAATAAAGTAATCAAAGGAAACCAAGCACTAAGGCTCACATATAACCCTAGCACTCAATAGGCAAAGGGAGAAAGAGTATCATTAGGAATCCATGGAGAACCTAGGACACAAAAAGAAACCAATCTCAAAAAAAAAAAAAATCAAACAAGGAAAGAAAGAAACTGCGGCCCTTGGGAGGGGCTGAGGCAAGGGCATTTCTGTGAGTTTGAGACCAACATAACTTGCATACCAAGTGCCAGGGCTCCTGTTGTGGTTTCCTTCCTGTTGGGGTAATAAACACCATGGTGGAGAAAGCTACCTGAGGCAAGGACGGGCTTATTTGGCTTACAGTTTACAGTCTTTCATTGAGGAAAACCAAAGCAGAAACCTGGAGATAGAAAGTGGAGCAGAGACCACAGAGGAGTGCTGCTCAATGGTTTGCTCCCAGACTTGTGCTTAGCTACTTTTGTCATCCAACCTGAGCCCAGCTGTCTGCAGAAGGAACCTCCCACACTAGGCTGTTCTGGTCCAAACTCCTCTCCAAGCTGACTGATTGAAACTGGCTTCTCTCAGCTTCTCACTGAATTGCTCTGCTTGGCCCCAAACTAACTCTGGCAATCTGTTCTAATCTCCTGGCTCCTCCTTATTCTCTGGCTAGTTCTGTCTTCACCTGCAACCCTGTCTCTGTAAAGCGATCCCAGTAAAACTGTCTCCTCTTTCTATCCCCATCTCTCTTTGTACCTCTTAAGTCACCTCTCTTTCCTGTCTGTCCTTTGTGAGTTGGGCATCTCCTATCTCTGACTCATTCCTTCAATCTTTCTCTTACTCATCATTTTTTATGCCCCACAATTAGACACTTTCAAACATGTCTGTTTCCTTCTACAAATCAATTTTACCTTCATTGGATTAAGGTGTTTTCTAAAGGTGTGTCTAAATTCTAGCCAGGGAGATGAAAGGTGTGTGATTCCACCTGGATCACACAAGACCTGGAAGGTCTTTCAATGTGGTCCCTTGTCAGAGCAATCATGTTGCTAGATTAAAATCCCTCTACAAGGCACTCTACCTTGGAGGTCTCAACCCCTCTTAAATTTCACCCCTTGGTGTTTATGTTGTTGTTATTCACGTATTTGTTACTAAGCTGAGGATGGAACCCAGTATAAAGTTCAGAGACAGAGCTATATCCCTAACCCAGATACCACCTATCTTAATACAGTCACAGTGACAACTTAATTGAAATATGAATTAATGAGGGCCTCTCAACCATAGGCATATGTTTTCAACTCATTTCCTCTGATTTTTAGTTGTATCTTTTGGCTTGATATTGTTGATTGGCAGGAGTTCTCTGTATTCTGGGTTGCAGTCCTTTAGGGCATAAGTGATTGCAAATACATTCTCCCAGGTTTTGTGTTGTCTTGCATCCTCTTGTGACTGTTCCTTGATGTATGAACTTCTTTTAATTTTGATAAAGTCTAATTTCCCATTTTTATGTTTTATGATTCATCATTGGTTTTTAATTCCCAGGTGAAACTTACATGTCATAAAATTAATCATTGTAAAGTAAACCATCTTACAGTCATTCAGAAGATGGTGCAATCACTTCTAACTAGTTCTAAGACATTTCTTTTACTAGGTAATAAAGCCTGTGCCCACTAAGCAATCACTCACTCTTACCCACCCCCAGCCTCTGACTTCCATCTGTCTAAACAGACAGACCAACTGGCTTCTCTGTGTGTTTACCTACTCAGCAGTGTTGGATAAACAGAATCATACAGGTTCTGACCTTGTGCATCTAACTTCTTTTATTGAGCTTACTGTTTTCTAGGTTCATCTACATTGTATGTAGCATATACCTTATACTTTGTGACATTTTACTAATAAATAATATTCTGTTCCATGTATTTGTACATTTACCATAGATTTATAGTTCATTCCTTCTCTGGTAAACATTCAGGCTCTTCCTACCTTTCTGCTATTGTGAATTATGTTTCAGGAACAATTAAATGTTTGAATCACGTTTTCAGTTAAGTGGACATGGGATTGCTGGGCTCAGTTTTGTTTCTGGAATAACTTTTTGTCCAGGTAAAATTTGAAGTTAGCTGGGCCTGGCAGTTCAGGCCTATAGTTTTCTTACTCAGGAAAGGATTTTAAGTTAAAGACCTACTTGGGTTATCAAATGAGTATATGGCTAGCCTCAGCAACTTAGTAAGGCTTTGTCTAAAAAATTCAAGGAATTCATAAGAGGACTGGGAATACAATTCAGAGACAGAGCATGTTCCTAACATTAACAAGGCCCCAAGTTCAGTTCCTATCCAGGAAAGGCAGAAGGGAGGGAGGGGAAGAGAGGGAGGGGTGTGTGAGGCTGACTTCCTTCTGTGTCTCATTCTTACCTAATTTTGGGGATTTGAAAGATGTTTTTTTAGTTTTTAGTTTAACACTGCTTCTGACAAAATGCTGTTCTCATGACCTTTGTCCCTCACTGAAATATGTTTTCATGACTTTTGTCTCTGTGGTGGTTTTGATATACTTGGTCCAGGGAGTTAGTGGCCTTGTCAGAGTAGGTTTGACCTTGTAAGAGGAAGTGTGTCACTGGGGGTGGGGAAAGGGGGGTCGGTTTGAGACCCTCCTCCTAGTTGCCTGCAAGCCAGGCTTCTGTTTGCCTTTGGAACAAGATGTAAAACTCTCAGCTCCTCCTGCTCCAAGCCTGCCTGGACTCTGCCATGCTCCCACTTGATAGCAATGGACTGAACCTCAGAACCTGTAAGGCAACCTCAGTTAAATGCTGTCCTTTATAAACGTTGCCTTGGTCATGGTGTCTCTTCACAGCAACAGAAACCCTAACCTAAAGTCTCTCACTAGAACATGTTCTCCTGATCTTTCTTTGTCCTCACTAGAATGTGTTATCCTGACTCGTCTCTCAGTAGAACATGTTCTTTGACCTTAGTCCCTCTAGGAGATGTTCTCTTGACCTTTGCCCTCACTAGGATATGTTCTTCTGACCTTTGCCCCTCGGTAGGATGTGTTCTCTTGACCTCTATCTCTCGCTAGGATGCATTTCTTTTTGTTTTGTTTTGTTTTGTTTTGTTTTTGAGACAGGGTTTCTCTGTATAGCCCTGGCTGTCCTGGAACTCACTTTGTAGACCGTGCTGGCCTTGAACTCAGAAATCCGCCTGCCTCTGCCTCCCGAGTGCTGGGTTTCTTTAGCTGCTTTGCTGATTGTTCTTTCCAAGTTGGCCTGAGACAATTTGATGATGATGGGCCTGCTATGGTTTCTTTATTGCTATGCTTGGGTTTTGTTGGATTTTTTTACATGTGAGTTCAGTAAATTTACCTTTTTATTTCCCACTGTCCTCTGGTTTTTTTTTTTTTTTTGTTTTTTGTTTTTGTAACTCCAAGGTGACATATATGATTGCTTAAAGTTATCCAGAGTCGAGCTAATGGTGTACAATATATTTTCAGTCTATGTTCTGCTTTTGATTTTATGTAATTTCTCCCCCCCCCCAACTTTTTTTCTCTCCCCTTTTTTAAGGCAGAGCTTCTCTGTGTAGCCTTGGCTGACCTGTCAGTTGCTCTGTAGACCAGACAGACCTCAAACTCAGAGATCCTGAGTCTCTTGCCTCAGCCTCCCGAGTGCTGGGATTAAAGGCATGTGCCACCGCCACCACCCCCCCAGCTGATTTTATGTAATTTCTTTTGTGGCATCACGTCCTAATGTTTCTTCACCAGCATATAAACTGCCATTAATTTCACCTACCACCTCCTTCATCTCAAATAGTAGGTTAGTTGTCCCTTCATGGAGCTTGTAATTCCCTTTATTAAAATTCTCAAACAAACCCTTTCAGGGGAGTGAAGACGATAAGTTTTTCACTTTGATTTTTAAAAGATTTATTAAAATACAGTTTCTCACTATTTGACAATTCTATACATCTATATAATTTATTCAAATCTGTCATAAGCAAGAAGGTAGATACATGTAGTTAGTATAACAAAAGTTACATTATGCTGAGTGTCATCACACAAGGTTCACACTCTAAATTCCTAACTCTGGTCTTAAGCCTAGCTCCCCAAGGCTGATCACCTGTGCACCCTGGCTGAAGGTCAGATCTAGGCTCTAACAAAAGCTTCTGATTGCAGGGTCAGGATCCTAGGGGAGTCTCCCCAGCAGGGCAAATCAAGGTGCTGTCTCTCTCCAGATTGGTCTCTGCCTCAAGCCTGGCAGTGGTGGTGCATGTCTTTAATCCCAGCACTTGGGAGGCAGAGGCATGAGGATTTCTGAGTTCGAGGCCAGCCTGATCTACAGAGTGAGTTCCAGGACAGCCAGGGCTACACAGAGAAACCCTGTCTCAAACCACCACCACTTTACCCCCCCCCCCCCAAAAAAAAACAAAAACAAAACCAGATTGGTCTCTGCTGAAAAAGAAATCTTGATTATGGTTCATCCTTGAAAAATATCAGTTATTCTAAATCTAGGACAATATACTAAGAGCCATTTGCAAAACGCTATACAAATCTCACATGTAATCTGACATTGCTATACAGCTGAGTCATTTTAAAAAGAATTTCTTAGCCAGTCAGTGGTAGAGAGTGCTTTAATCCAAGCACTCTGGAGTCAGAGATAGGAGGATCTCTGAATCTGAGACCAGCCTGCTCTATGGAGTGAGTTCCAGGACAGCCAAGGCTACACAGAGAAACTCTGTCTCTTAATTCATTTCTTAGAGATAGAGATATGGAGAGCACCTGCTGCTTTGCAGGGGACCCAGACTTCTTCCAGGCCTTTCATTACAATAGTACTTTGTCTGAACTCTAAAGGCACAGTATCATAAATATCCTCTATTTTTCTCTCAACCCTCTCCTGGCTTTTCCATGCTGAGTCTTGAACCTTATTGATCACCTTCATGGTGGTGCTCACTAGCACTCTGCATTGCCTGGCTGCCAAGTGTATCTACCGGGTCTCTTAGTGTCTCTAGTTTATAGTCTATTAAGTATTCTATAAAGACGTATCAGAAGAGAGCAAGAGAAGTCTTTGGCCTTATGAAACTGTGCTAAAATTTTGTTAAGGAAAGCTGTTATTTTCCTAGCAGTTTGGAAGCATGGCGAATCCGTGTTGTTGACTGTTGACTGGGCTCCACCTGCTGCTACCTGGTGCCTTCGCTCTCCATAGCTGACTCCTCCCTCATCACACCGTGGAGCATCAGCAGCTCATAGCTGACTCCCCTGAGCTGATCTTCACTGAGTCCCTTTAGCAGAGGACTTTTTAGCATCTTTTTTATTCTCATCCTCCGTCAGTATGCCCTTTCCTCATAGTTAAATAACGCCCTAATGACTAGTGTGCTCAGTGCCCATCAAATTTGATCTACCTGAGGTGTAACATTCTATATATTCTAGAAATCATTTCATTTTGCCTTACAAAGAGGCCACTGTAGCCCTGCTCTGCCATTCAGATGCTGCTGTAGTTGTGTGTGTGCTGTTAGGACTATGCTTGTGCATGTGCTGAGCATGTGTGATAGTCCTAGAACAACTAGCAGGGTCTGTTTTACTGTGCAGCCTATGGGATCAGACCCAGGTCATCCTGCTGTGTGGGAATTCTCGTTACTGAGCCTTCTTCACCTTCTCCTCCTCCTGCCTCTTATGGAGTTGGTCCTCTCATATCTGCCCGTGGCTCAGTTCTCATACCTCAACAGTAATTCTAAACTATTAATAAAGTCAGTTCCCAAGCCGGGCGTGGTGGCGCACGCCTTTAATCCCAGCACTCGGGAGGCAGAGGCAGAGGCAGGCTGATTTCTGAGTTCGAGGCCAGCCTGGTCTACAGAGTGAGGTCCAGGACAGCCAGGGCTACACAGAGAAACCCTGTCTCGAAAAAACAAAAACAAAACAAAACAAAAGTTAGTTCCCATCTATAATCTCAGAATTTGGGTGACTGAGGCATGGCTAAGTTGTGAGTTCCAGGCCAGCCTAGGCTATGGTGAGAGACCCTTTCTGAAGTAAGCAGACAGACATTAGTGAGTATAACGATCATCCAAGGTCCTAATTTAAGATACAGGTGTGTAATCCTGCCCTCGAGGATTGTGATCAAGGAGGTGGGGATGAAGCTGAAGCATCGTTATTTGTAACAACTCCTAATGGACATTATGCAGGACCACACTTTGAATGGAGACTGCTTACAGTCTTGTTCACTTCAGTAAATCCAATACACTTGTCTCCTCCATGCCAGTAATTCAAACGCTTTGCCCTCTTCCTCTTATGACTGATCTCCTTCATGCCAACATTTTGAGGTTGGGGCTAGACCATGCCTTGTGCAGTGCATCCTTATAATCCAGACACTTGGATCATGGAAGAGTCAATGGACTACACATAGAGACTCTCTTTTTTTTTTTTTTTTTTTAAGAATCTCAAAACCAGGGCTGGAGAGATGGCTCAGCGGTTAAGAGCACTGACTGCTCTTCCAGAGGTCATGAGTTCAAATCCCAGCAACCACATGGTGGCTCACAACCATCCATAGTGAGATCTGACACCCTCTTCTGGAGTGTCTGAAGATAGCTACAGTATACAGTTATGTATAATAATAAATAAATCTTTGGGCTAGAGCGAGCAGGGTTGGAACAAACAGAGGTCCTGAGTCCAATTCCCAGCAACCACATAATGGCTCACAACCATCTGTACAGCTACAGTAAATAAATAAATAAATCTTTTTTTAAAAAACAAACAAACAAACAAACAAACAAAACAAGAATCTCAAAACCAGAGCCATAGCTGATAGTCAATTAACACATAATTGCTTTTGATTATTAACGTACAGGAAAACATGCAGAAACAATGGTGAACAGCTGCTGTTCTAAACCCCACGTTGTTGTCTCGCCTGTCTCCACTCTCCCTACCCTGGGACTCTCCAGGCCTTCCTACAGTCCAGCCTCCAGCGGAGCACACTAGACACAACACTTTGGCCCTTTCTCCCGGATCCTAACAACTGAATCTTAAACTTCTTGGAGCTGATGATGTCGATAATGCACAAAATAGAACTGGCTTTAGTGTACTCAGCTCAAGTTATACCATGGCTAACTCACAAAAATAGTTGACTGAAGCAGCCCAAAGCAAGTGCAAGACTGATAGCTGCCCATTCGCCAGGCCTAGCTGTTTCTCAGAGCCAGAGCCCTGTCGAAGTTTAGTTTAGTCCTGGTCAGGATGAGACTCATTGTTTTGTAACATTTTCCCAAGTGATTGAGAGCACAGCTTTTGCCTAGTGTTGAACATCTAGTAGACATTTTATATTCCTAGCATGATCTGAAAGAGTAACCAAAGATGTGTAAGCAGCTATTATAATCCACCTCTACTTATATCATATATGTGTAAGTCCACTTCATAGAAGACAGTGCAACTCTGTCCCTGATAACAAAGGGCCTATTTCCACAAGTTCCTATGAAAGGAAACTCCACAAGAAAAAAATTCTACATTTACGAAAAAACACACAGGCAGACTAGGCAGTGGTGGCACACATCTTTTATCCCAGCACTGCGTGGGCAGAGGCAGGTAGATTTCTGAGTTTGAAGCCAGTCTGATCTGCAAAGTGACTTCCAGAACAGCCAGGGCTGCACAAGAGACCCTGTCTCAAAAAAAGGGAAAGGAGTGAGGGAGAAAGAGTGAAAATTATATATCTGGATTATCATCCGAGTATAATTTGACTTAATATTTGAATGTAAAATATACATATCATTCAGGTACTGATTTCCTCTGAATCATATGTACAAATGTTTGAAACAAAGGAGGAATAACAATTCTATAAACTGATGTATCATGGGTTTAGTCATGAGTCATGTATTGTATAGTGCCTTAGTCATTCATTACTAACGCCTTTCTATAAGGAAAAGATTACTAATAAAAGGCAATAACTGATTGTGAAACTTTTTGACTATGTATTACTGTAAGTAGGAAAAGCCTTTTAAAGCCATATTGGAGAAAATTTTTAATCAGAGGAATTAGATTTGTTCAATTAACTTTTTCAAAAATAGCAAAAATAACACCACTTTTTAGTCTTTTTTTCCCCTCGAGAGGCTGAAGTTATATCTCAGTTGTAGAGCACTTGCTTGCTGTGTTCACCAGGTGGTACACACAAGGCCCTAGAGAGCTGGGGGGGGGGAGTGCACAAATATTTGGAAGATTACACAAAGTTATAATGACATATGTCCTTAAAACAGTAATGTTGTGGTTTTCATGAGCGTGAGCAAGTCCCGACAGGTATATTTGATACCTTAAAAGTAAGGCTTTTGGCTCGTTTTACTATTTAAAAATGAAAGACATGCAATTGCCGTTGTGAAAAAAAAAATAAAAATTGAACTAAAGCGGGTAGGATGGCAACTGTTACACTTTGTTGTTGTTGTTGTTGTTGTTGTTGTTGTTTGTTTTTTCAAGACAGGGTTTCTCTGTATAGCCCTGGCTGTCCTGGAACTCACTTTGTAGACCAGGCTGACAACTCTTTATGCAGTTAAAATTGGATTGCTAAGTCTTAGACTGCTCACTCTAGACCAAAGTCTACGACAGTCTATAGCTGCCCGCCAGCCCACCCGCCCTTCCCTCCACCTTTGCCCGGGACACCTCAGGCACAGGCAGAAGACTGCACTTTGAAACACAAAGCGACTTGTCAGTTGAATTTATTCAGCCTGGGTCAGTTCTGTGGAAACAAAGTCAAGGCAATTGTTTGATATAATTGACTAAGGAAACTGGTTTTACAGGATAGTAGAACTAACTTAGTTGGTTTCTAAAGCAATTTAATAGAGTAAGATTCCAGTGACGTCACAGCAGATTCTAAAGAATGACTATCTAGACAAAAGAAAAACACACCAGCATCTGCTGTCACCTGAATTTTTGATCTTAGACATTCTGACTGGTGTGAGGTGGAATCAAGGAACACTCCTCCATTGTTGGTGGGATTGCAGGCTTGTACAACCACTCTGGAAATCCGTCTGGCGGTTCCTCAGAAAATTGGACATAGTACTACCGGAGGATCCAGCAATACCTCTCCTGGGCATATATCCAGAAGATGCCCCAACTGGTAAGAAGGACACATGCTCCACTATGTTCATAGCAGCATTATTTATAATAGCCAGAAGCTGGAAAGAACCCAGATGCCCCTCAACAGAGGAATGGATACAGAAAATGTGGTACATCTACACAATGGAGTACTACTCAGCTATTAAAAAGAATGAATTTATGAAATTCCTAGCCAAATGGATGGACCTGGAGGGCATCATCCTGAGTGAGGTAACACATTCACAAAGGAACTCACACAATATGTACTCACTGATAAGTGGATATTAGCCCAAAACCTAGGATACCCAAGATATAAGATACAATTTCCTAAACACATGAAACTCAAGAAAAATGAAGACTGAAGTGTGGACACTATGCCCCTCCTTAGAAGTGGGAACAAAACACCCTTGGAAGGAGTTACAGAGACAAAGTTTGGAGCTGAGATTAAAGGGTGGACCATGTAGAGACTGCCTTATCCAGGGATCCACCCCATAATCAGCAGCCAAACGCTGACACCATTGCATACACTAGCAAGATTTTATCGAAAGGACCCAGATGTAGCTGTCTCTTGTGAGACTATGCCGGGGCCTAGCAAACACAGAAGTGGATGCCCACAGTCAGCTAATGGATGGATCACAGGGCTCCCAATGGAGGAGCTAGAGAAAGTACCCAAGGAGCTAAAGGGATCTGCAACCCTATAGGTGGATCAACATTATGAACTAACCAGTACCCCGGAGCTCTTGACTCTAGCTGCATATGTATCAAAAGATGGCCTAGTCGGCCATCACTGGAAAGAGAGGCCCATTGGACACACAAACTTTATATGCCCCAGAACAGGGGAACGCCAGGGCCAAAAAGGGGGAGTGGGCGGGTAGGGGAGTGGGGGTGGGTGGGTATGGGGGACTTTTGGTATAGCATTGGAAATGTAAATGAGCTAAATACCTAATAAAAAATGGAAAGAAAAAAAAAAAAAAAAAAAAGAAAAACACACCAAACCCCCACCTAGGGAGGAAAAAGTCGTCCTTCCCAGACGTTTTCTTTTCACAAAGCTCCTACATTTTCCTCTCCCCATCTACTTTTCTGTCTACTGCCACTCTGTTCATTCTTTCCACATTCCACAGGAAACATCCCTTCTCCATCTCCCCCCACCCTTCCCTCTGTGTGTGTGTGTGTGTGTGTGTGTGTGTGTGTGTGTGTGTGTGTGTGTGTGTACATAGACAAGCATGGTGTAGCAGAGGTCAGAAAACAAATTTTTCTCCCTTTACATGGAGTCATGATCCTGCACTCTGGTCACAACCCTTTCTCTGCTAGGGTCTATACTGGCTGAGCCCACGAACTGTTGACGTTTTTTGGTTGGTTGGTTGATTGGTTTTCCCACACTAGGGACTCACTGTGTAGCTTTCTAGCTCTGGCTGTCCTAGAACTTTCTATGTAGACCAGGCTGGTCCGGAACTCAGAGAGATCCACCTGCCGCTGCCTTCCAAGTATTGGGATTCAAAGCATAGAACATTACACCCAGCTTCTCCTACTGTGTTCGTAAAATTAATGAAATTTCCACCCCCCCCAAAATGAACTAATAAGTTGTATATAGAGCTTAAAGTTTACAAGTATGTTAACAAGTATGTTAAAGTTTACAAGTATGTTACAAGTATGTTAAAATGGACTTACAAAAAGAAATGTAAACAGATGTTTTATTATATGCCTACAATCTCCCAATCATGAGGCTGCAGCAAAGCCATGACTCAGTCTTGAAAAACAGGTAGTCCAGCTAGTTCTTTGAGTTTGGAACATAATTAGTTGACATGTATGTGACATGTATGTGACATCTAGTTTCTATGCATATGACCCTGGCTTCCATTCCTAACACTGAAATAAAACATAAGTACAATGGTTCTAAAACATTGTGAGCATAATTAAAGCCACTGAATTGTACACTTAAAAATTGTTTAATGCACTAGTGACCCTTGTCTAAGACGACTTAAGAATCAAGGGACCATTGCTTTGTTACAGATCTTTTTAGATATCCTTGCTTCTTTAATGGGTTACTAAAAATTTCACTATATGTGGTTCAGTTATCTGTCTGCTCATAGTGTCCGTCCTTCAGCTGGCCTGTCAGCCCATGCGCCCTGGAACTTGAGCAGAGTTCATAAACGTAGCTCCTAGGGTGTCTTGCCTCTCCACACTTAGCGTCTGATTTACTTTGTTTTTACTGATTGTGTCTTAAGTCTTTTAAAATAAATGTAAGAATAAACAATGAAAGACAGTTTTAGTACCAGGAAAAAAAATTTTTTTAATGTGCTGGACAAGGTGGCACAGGGTTTTAGCCCCCACCCCACTCCCCAAAAAATGGAAATGGTTAAAAAAAATTGTTTAACCATGATTTTTAATTTTTTTTTAATTATATAAAATGATTAAGGAACATAACTATATATTTTAAAAACTAAAGGGAATATGAAGAGATAAAAGCTGTTGAATGATGATATATGTACATATGTATGTGTGTTTGTTTGGAGTTTTGTTTTTGTTTTACACAAGGTTTCTCTGTGTAATAGCCGTAGTTGTCTTGGAATTCACTTTGTAGAGTAGGCTGGCCTTGGGAACTCACCAAATCTGCTCCCCTCTGCTGCTGAGCGCTGGGATTAGTTCATGTCCTACCATGCCTGGTGCAATTCAAAGCTAGCCTAGGCCACAGAGTTATGTATTTTCAGAAATAAAGTCAAAATGAAAGATTTTGTTTTTATCTAGTGAGTTTTTATTAGAAGGAATTATTTATGTATAAGTGTGTGTGTGTGTGTGTGTGTGTGTGTCCCCTATGGTTGTTGAGGTGTACAAACAGAAAATGTGGGTCTCTGAGATTGCTATCTATTAGCATTTTACATTTTCTTGTATTGTGTACAATCATATTCTCATTATTAATAATAACTATATTGATTAGTCCCTTTTTTTTTTTTTTTTTTTTTGGTTTTTGCTTTTCAAGACAGGGTTTCTCTGTGTAGTCCTGACTGTCCTGGAACTCACTTTGTAGACCAGGCTGGACTCAAACTCAGAAATCCACCTGCCTCTGCCTCCCAAGAGCTGGGATTAAAGGCGTGTGCCACCACACCCAGCAGATTTATTTATTATTGTACATAAGTACACTGTAGCTGACTTCAGACACACCAGAAGAGGGTGTCAGATCTCATTATGGGTGGTTGTGAGCCACCATGTGGTTGCTGGGATTTGAACTCAGGACCTTCTGAAAAGCAGTCAGTGCTCTTACCCGCTGAGCCATCTCGCCAGCCCCCCCTTTTTTTTTCCAGACGTTTTTGGTTGGTTTTTTGTGACAGGGTTTCTCTGTGTGTCACTGACTGTCCTAAACTCACTTTGTAGGCAAGTCTGTTGTCAAACTCAGATCCAGCTGCCTCTGCCTCCCAACTGCTCCTAGGATTAAAGGCGTGCATCACCCACTCAGCAATTAGTCATTTTTTTAAACTCCCAAATGTATACAAATTTATTTAGCCTTTCAGAATAGAATAGAATTTGGTGCAAAAGATTGTGGTACATAGCTCAGTGCAGGCCTGAGGCCCTGGGTCCAGTCGCCAGTGTCAGAAAAGTCATGTCAGGGGGTTAATGTGCACTAATGCTAGAGCATTTGGCATGGTTTCAGTGTGTTGTCAAGTTTTCTGCAGTTTAATGAAATGTGTGGTTTTTCTAGCTTGACAGAGCCAATTCACTGTTGAATCAGACTCAGCAGCCCTACAGATACCTCATAGAGTCTGTGCGACAGAGAGATGCCAAGATTGACTCACTGATGAAGTCTACAGCTCAACTTGAGAAAGATGTCAGGTAAGCCATCTACACGTCTTCTATTTAAATAGGAGAGACATTGTTAATATGCTGCTGTTTCAGAACTCAGATTGTACTTTCTAAATAGTTTAATTATGAGCATAGTCTTAAACATGGACTCAAGGATTCGAACTAAAAAGAAGTGTGGAGCTGGCTCACTGGGAAAGTGCCTGCTGTGTGAGGACAGGAGTTTAGATCTCCAGAACTTAGGTGTAGCCGGACTCAGCAGTGCAGGTCTGTGCTTCCAAAACAGGAGCGGGAAGGAGATGGGAGGACCTGGAAACTGACGGAGCAGCTATCATGGCAGAAGCAACAGCAAACCAACAACAAACAAACATGTCTGAAACAAGGGGGAAGGCAGTGATTCTTGACCTCCATCATCCATACACTGAGTGCATGTGCACACCTGTACTCCCGTGTTATCTTCATGGGAAGTGTCCATCTTTACCTTATGACCAGAAGTCTGAGCATGGAAATCAGGCGGTACTCACTAGCACAACACTCCATACCACAGCAAAGAGCCAGCTTGCTCTTGTCCTCTTAGAGTCTTTACCTAGACGCGGGCAGCCAGGAAGGAAGGATAGAAGCAGATAGCATTTGTAGAGTCAAAACGGCTTTTGAAACAGATCAAGTTTACACAGTTACAATCTTATCTGCCTCTCACCCTTTATGTGAAATAACCCAAGAATTACCTTAGTTTCAGTAAATAAATTTCTTTTTTAACACCTTTGTTTAAAACTGGTTCTATGCTAGAAACAAAAAATCTTATGCAAAAAAATTGCTTCACTTACTGGTCACTCGCATTCTTTCTAGAATGGCTGTCTTTGTTTCTTTTTTTGGTTTTTCATGACAGGGTTTCTCTCTGTGGCCCTGGCTCTCTTGAAATAGCTCAATAGAACAGGATGGCTTCAATATGAGAGAATTTCCTGTCTCTGCCTCCCAAGTGCTGGGGTTAAAGTGCACCAACTCAGTCACTAGTCACGTCCTTTAATCTGTTCATTTACAAGTCTGGGGCATTGGGGGGGGGGGGTGCCTGTGTTTGTGTGTGTGTGTGTGTGAGTGTGTATGGTGTGTGTGTGTTTATGTGTGGTGTGTGTGTGGTGTGTGTGTGTGCCTGTGTGTGGTGTGTGTGTGGTCTGTATGAGTGTGTATCTGTGTATGTGTGTGCCTCTGTGTGTGTGGTGTGTGAGTGTGTGTGCCTGTGTGTGGTGTGTGTGGTCTGTATGTGTATGTGTGGTGTGTATGAGTGTGTGTGTGTGTGTGTGTGTGTGTGTGTGTTTATGTGTGATGTGTGTATGTGTTTATGTGTGGTGTGTGTGCCAGTGTGTATCGTGTGTGTATGTGGGGGGTCATTGTGCAAGCCCCCTCACCTGCTGAGCCCTCCTGCTGGCACCTATTTTTAGTTTTTTTATTGTTTTGTTTTGTTTTAAGATTGGGGGATTTATTTTATGTATATTTTTACACTGTAGCTGTCTTCAGACGCACCAGAAGACAGGGTCAGATCCCATTACGGATGGTTGTGAGCCACCATGTGATTGCTGGGAATTGAACGCGGGCTCTTTGGAAGAGTAGTCAGTGCTCTTAACCACTGAGCCATCTCTACAGCCCTATATTTAGTTTTTTTAACAGGAAAAAAAAATGATAGTACACGTTAAGAACAAGGTTTTGACTCATGAGAAGTTGTTTATTTAATCTTAGTTATTAAACTTAAGATTGATATAAAAATTTCATTTTCTGAATAACCATTAAATATGAAACCAAAAAAAAAATTACAGGTTTCCTAAGATGTGCAACCAAAAAAAGTGTTCTTTCAATACAAATCTTCTTCATCTCTCATCATTCCTACCAAAATAATTGTCCCAGAATTTTATTTGTGTTCTTAATATTTGCTCATGTAATAAAATAAAGTCAGATATATACAGTAAACATCAAAGTGAATAAAAGTTTATTTCTAAAATTACTGGTTAAAGTTTAAAGTATTTCTAACAAAGTAATTCAACTAGTTAATGAATTTCACCATAAATATGTCTTCCAAACAAATTAGGTCTTTCTTTCTTTTTTTTAAATGTTTTAAATTAATTTTTTTGCATTTCATATTTTATGTAGTAGTATATTCCTACTGTTCCATATCTGATACCTCCCCCCCACCCCCTGTCTTCACATGGATGCCACCACCACCTACCACCCACCCTACCTGACCTCTAAACTCCCTGGGGCCTCCAGTCTCTTGAGGGTTTGGTGCATCATCTCTGAATGAACAAATACCCAGAAGTCCTCTACTGCATGTGTGTTGGAGGGCTCATATCAGCTGGTGTATGCTGCCTATTTGATGGTCCAGTGTTTGAGAGATCTCGGGGGTCCAGACTAATTGAGACTGCTGGTCCTTCTACGGGATCGCCTTCTCAGCTTCTTACAGCCTTTCCTAATTCAACAACAGAGGTCAGCTGCTTCTGTCCATTGGTTGGGTGCAAATATCTTCATCTGACTCTTTCAGCTGCGTGTTGGGTCTTTTAGAGGGCAGTTATGATAGGTTCTTTTTTGTGAATATTTTATAACCTCCATAATAATGTCAGGTCTTGGGACCTCCCCTTGAGCTGGATTCCACTTTGGGCTGGACCTTCTTTTCCTCAGACTCCTCTCCATTTCCATCCCTGTAATTCTTTCAGACGGGAACAATTATGAGTCAGAGATGTGTCTGTGGGATGGCAACCCTCTCCCTTATTTGATGTAGATGCTGCTGGATGTGGGCTCTATAAGTTCCCTCTCTCTACTGTTAGCCATTTCATCTAATTAAGGTCCCTTCCTTTGAGTCCTGAGAGACTCTCACCTTCCAGGTCTCTGATGCATTCAGGGTTCCCCCAACCTCCTACCTCCCTAGGTTGCCTGTTTCCATTCTTTCTGCTGGCCCCCAAGGCTTCAGTCCTTTTCCCTCACCCAATACCAGATCATGTTTACCTTTCCCCCCAAGTCCTCCTCCCTCCCCACTTTGATTGCTTTCTTCTCTCTCCCAGGTGGGACTGACGCATCCTCACTTGGGCACTATAGTTTATTGAGCTTTTGAGTTCTGTAGACTGTATCTTGGGTATTCTGTACTTTTTTTTGTTTTTTTGTTTTTGTTTGTTTCTTTGTTTTGGGTTTTTTTGTGTGGCTAACATACACTTATTAGTGAGTACATACTATGCATGTCCTTTTGGGTCTAAGTTACCTCAATCAGGATGATATTTTCTAGTTCCATCCATTTGTCTGTAAAACTCAAGATGTCCTCATTCTTATAGCTGAGTAGTATTTCATTGTGTAAATGAACCACATTTTTTTATCCATTCTTCTGTTGTGGGGCATCTAGATTGTTTCCAGCTTCTGGCTATTACAAATAAAGCTGCTATGAACATAGTAGAACACATGCCCCCATGGCCAGGGGTGTGTGTATCTTTTGGGTATATTCCCAAGAGTGATATAGCTGGGTCTTCAGGTAGATCTATTTCCAATTTTCTGAGGAACCTCCAGATTGATTTCCAGAGTGGTTGTACCAGTTTGCAATTCCACCAGCAATGGAGACCTCCTCTTTCTCGACATCTTCTACAACATGTGTTGTCACCTGAGGTTTTGATCTTAGCCATTCTGATTGGTATAAGGTGAAATCTCAGAGTCATTTTAGTTTGCATTTCTCTGATCACTAAGGACTTTGAACATTTCTTTAGGTTCTTCTCATCCATTCAAGATTCCTCAGTTGTGAATTCTTGGTTTAGTTCTATATCCCATTTTTTGATTGGGTTGGTTTTTTTGGTGATTAGCTCCTTGAGTTCTTTATATATTTTGGATATTAGTCCTCTCTCAGATGTGGGGTAAGTGAAGATTTTTTTCCCAATCTGTAGGTTGCTGATTTGTCTTATTGACTATGTCCTTTGCCTTACAGAAGCTTTCCAGTTTCAGGAGGTCCCATTTATCAATTCTTGATCTGAGAGCATGAGCCTCATGGAGTTCTGTCTAGGAAATTTCCCCCCTGTGCCAATGAGTTCAAGGCGTTTTCCCACTTTCTCTTCTAATTTTCCCACTTTCTCTTCTAATTTTCCCACTTTCTCTTCTATTAGATTCAATGTATCTGGTTTTATGTTGAGGTCCTTGATCCACTTGGACTTGAGTTTTGTACAAGGTAAAAAATAAGGGTCTATCTTCATTCTTCTACATAGAGACAGCCAGTTAGACCAGCACCATTTACTGGAGATGCTTTCTGTTTCCCATTGTATATCTTTGGTGTCTTTGTCAAAGACCAAGTGACCAGAAGTGTCTGGTTTTATTTCTGGGTCTTCGATTCTATTCCATCGATCAACCTGTCTGTCTCTGCACCAGCACCATGCAGTTTTTATTGCTCTGTAGTAAAGCTTGAGGTCAGGGATGGGGATTCTCCCAGCTCTTCTTTTTATTCTTAAGAATTGTTTTTGATCTTCTGGGTTTTTGGCTTTCCAGATGAATCCTAAGCATGTAGTTATTTTAGGGAAACTGAGGACGAAACTAAAGATGAAACTTTTTGTCAGAGTGTTATATATTTATTACAGATTTTATAATACTTTCATTCTACCTTTATAATCTTGGAGAATGGATATGTAAAAACCTAGAGCAAAATGCCTCCTACACTTTGCCTTGGAATAATTTTTAAGTACTATATTGCTAAGAATCAGAGTAACTGGAAATGTTTAATTAATTTGTTTAATTTAATTAAAATGTTTCATTAATCTGTTAGAAAAGATTTCGTAGATAAATTCATCTCTTGAGAAAGTAAGTAGCTTATCTTCTGAAACATATAGTGTGTCTACAGAACCAAACACATAGTGTGTCTGTAGATCCAAACATATAGTGTGTCTGTAGAGCCAAACTTTGACTCCCTGTCTCCCTACCTGGTAATTCTGTGGTCCTGCCATTATGTTATACTACCTCCCTATGCTCTGCCCTGAATAATGGGTAACTTCTTAAATAGCCTTGCTAAGGAAGACCCATGAAATACAGCAGGGTATTTATTAAAAGGAAGGCTTCGAGCTGATGATGTGACAGATAGATATGGTTATAGTTGTTCTCATTTCAAATATTCCATAATAAATGAACTTTTTTTTTAATCCTAAGGGCATACTGGACAGGTTAGGGAGGTGGCTTAGTAGTTGAGAGTGTGTGCTGCTCTTGCAGAGAGCACGGGACCCACAAGGGTTCACTCCCAGGTGCCCCAGCCCTAGGGGGATCCTACACTCTCTTCTAGTCTCTACAGTGCCTGCACTCACATGCACACAGACGCACACGCAGACTCATGCATGCATGCATAATTAAAAAATAAGATGAGGGGCTGGAGAGATGGCTCAGTGGTTAAGAGCACTGACTGCCGTTCCAGAGGTCCTGAGTTCAATTCCCAGCAACCACATGGTGGCTCACAACCATCTGTAATGGGATCTTATGCCCTTTGCTGATGTGTCTGAAGACAGCTACAATGTACTCAGATACATGCATTAAATAAATAATTAAAAAAAATAAGATGAGTAAGATCTCTTTATAAGGTTGGGGGATACATCATGCTGACTCTTTACATGGGTTACATGAGGTACAATGTAGCCCAGGGCTTCTCTTTGAGTTGGGCAAAGTTAGTAAAGCTCTCTGTCTTATTATCCTTTTTTTGGGTTGGTTTTGTTTGTTTGTTTTGTTTTGTTTTGTTGGTTTTTCGAGACAGGGTTTTTCCGTGTAGCCCTGGCTGTCCTGGAACTCACTTTGTAGACCAGGCTGGCCTCGAACTCAGAAATCTGCCTGCCTCTGCCTCCCGAGTGCTGGGATTAAAGGCATGTGCCACCATGCTCAGCTTCTGTCTTATTATCTTAACAAACTTTCTGTAACAATAAAAAAATTCCATATCCATTCCATATCCAATATGATAGCCACTTCCCACATGTTACAAATTTCTTAGTTCTATTTAAAGTAAATTAATGTTTATTTTAATTGTCACAGTGGCTATGGTATTGAACTATACAGCCAGCTTTTTCATCTGTGAAAGTGGTGTTAACATACCTAATTCATATGGTTATTCTGAGGATTAAGATATTTTATTTATTTATTTATTTTAAAGATTTATTTATTTTATTCATATGAATACACTGTAGCTGTCTTCAAATACACCAGAAGAGGGCATCAGAGCTCATTACAGATGGTTGTAAGCCACCATGTGGTTGCTGGGAATTGAACTCAGGACCTCTGGAAGAGCAGTCAGTGCTCTTAACTTCTGAGCCATCTCTCCAGCCCAAGATATAATTTTTATAATACACATAGCATAATATCTAGTTATCATAAGTGATTGCCATTATTGGTATTTATCTAACTTTTGACAACTCAGAGTGTTGATAATTATCTTAAAAATGAAAAATGAGAATGGTGGATTTAGATAAAAATGTATAATTATAGCAACATTAATTATCAAGCTAAGTCGATGGTGAGATTAGCCTCCAGAGTCTCACTGTGTAGCCTTGGCTGTCCTAGAACCCGGTACCTAAACCAGGTTGTTCTTGGGCTCACATGTCCACCTGCCTTGGCTTCCTGGTGTTGGGGTTAAAGGAGAACACCACTGTGCTCAGATTACCAAAGTAGTGTTTCATAAATCCACAATATATGTTAACAGGTTCTGAAGTAGTATTTGATGGGATATGATATCTGGCTCCCAGGTGAAGCACGTGCCTTCCATTGTGAAAAATCTAAGTAGTGTGATTGTGGTATTGGACAGCCTGCCTCTGTGCATGTCTAAATGCTAAGATGTGGTTCAACCGTCAGAAGCCAGGCACAGTGCTAGACACATGGCTCAGGGGGAAGAATGCTCGCTGTGCAAACACAGAGACTTGAGTTCAGATCCCAGTGAGCATCTTAACAACTAAAATAACCTACAGTGCCTGCAGTCACTGCTGTGGGGATGCAGTAAGGAGGGTCACTGGGGCTTGCAGGCTGCCTCTAGCTCCGGGCTTAGGAGACCATCCAAGGGAATAAGGCAGAATGAGAGAAAACCTTATCTATCTCCTCCACATAGGCACGGATGCTGGCCCATCTCTCTCTCTCTCTCTCTCTCTCTCTCTCTCTCTCTCTCTCTCTCACACACACACACACACACACACACTAATAAGTTCACGGTTACCCTCAGTTATGTAGGAGCTTGAGGCTCACCTGGGATTCATGAGACCTTGTCTTAACCAATGAAAAACTGAGTAACTTCATTATTTTCTTTGAAAATTAAATACCATACTACCCTGAACCCTTACAAGTTTAAATATTTACAATTTATTCACGCAAGCATTCTACCACTGTGCCATACCACCAGACCTATTACATACAGTGTATTTAGTATCCAGAAGGTTTAGGGTAACTATGTACTGAAATAAAACCATCAGAAGCTTGTCAGAAAGCTCACAGTAAGATGTTGCTAGTGCCTCCTTTGAGCTCCCGTGTCATTAAAGGAGTAAGTATTCTAAGAGTAGCATGTCAACTCTTCAGCACAGCACCAGAGACGGTCAGTCTGGAGAATACAGTGTGATCTGCCTTTGGATCTGAGAGGGCCGTGGACAGAGAATGATTTGCATAGGTTTTCTTTCCCTGCTGGCGGTCAGCTCTCGGTTTATTCTTAACTAAGTAGTTAGAGAAGAAAGACTACATTGTCAACTTCTCTTACAAGGCTAAGCCACACTATATTGATCCAGGAAGTCAAGGTACAATATATCAGAAATATGTTTTCATATAGCAGGTGAGACAGAGCCATAAACATGAATTTCTAAGTAATAATTAACAGTGAAATGAACAATTACAACTGTAATATACCGTTCCAGATAGATGTGCTCGTAAGGAGATTTGTTTTGTAGCTTTATGAGTCACACATGCAAGCTTTATATTTTTAAAAGTAAGTTTCCATTGTTAGAAACTATGACTTTTGAAGACTAAAATTCTTCTTTTTATATAAAAGATTTATTTATTGTTATATGTAAGTACACTGTAGCTGTCTTCAGACACACCAGAAGAGGGCATCATATCTCATTACGGATGGTTGTGAGCCACCATGTGGTTGCTGGGATTTGAACTCAGGACCTTCCGAAGAGCAGTTGGTGCTCTTAACCTCTGAGCCATCTCGCCAGCCCCAAAGACTAAAATTCTATGTGCTCAGTGCTGTCAGGACAGTGGATCATGTGAATTTTAGAAATACCCATGTTAAAGGTAAATATGCTATAGCGAGGATATTCCCAGATCTTCCAGTCACAGAAATGTGGTCTGAAGCCTTCATGTTGCTTGTAACAAACTGCTGTCTTTGAGATGCAGCACAAATACTGTGTGTTATCCCCACCCCACCCAGCTTGGGGTCCACAGTGGGGCTGTTCTGCTGTTTAATTGTGGAATACTTGCTTTATTCTTGAAAAGTTAAGTTAGTATCCTTCAAGTACTTCAACACCCATTCCCATCGTACTGTACTTTATTTAATGGGCTTATTAGTGTTTGGGGCGGGGGGCGGGGGAGAGCAGAGGAAGAGAGAGAACAAAACTGCACATAAGCAAGTGTTTAAGCACTGTGTGTATGTATAAGAATGTAACACTCCTTGAAAAAGCCTAGTTCTTTTTACTGAATTATTTTACATTCGTTTTGAGGAGTATATATCTTCAGATAAAATATAAATAGCTTCGAATCTGAGCATTTCAGAAATATCAGTTGCTTACCATGCCTTAGAGCCTGGCGGCACACCACTTAATTCTTTTCAGTGCTTTGCTCAGTAGGCTCCCTGGCGCCTACCTCTGCTTGTCAGTTTGTTTTTCTGCCGAGCTGCTTGCCTTTATTGGCATTTAATTACTGTTTTCCTCTGATGCCTGTTTTTCATCTAAGTTAGTAATAGTGTACAGCATTTATGTGGAGTTTTATGTGTTCTGCGCTTTATGTAATCATTCACTAGGTAATTCGCATATCCCTTTGACAGCCCTGAGCAGTTTACACTCTTACAGAAGTGCAGATGAGTTTCTGTGGAGCTCTGCCTTTGCATGGCTCCGCTGAGGGAATGGCACAGTAGGAAGCCGGTCCGAACTGCCTCCAGCCTCTGCTCCCGAGGCTACTGAGTCCTCTCTGAGTCCCCTCGGGAAGTTGACTTATTCCAGAGTTTGTGGGAGTGGGTTTTTTGTTTTTGTTTTTTAAATCCTTTGATTTACCAATTTTTCCACAATGCTCATTATCTTTCTTTAAGTTCGGAAAGGCCCTCCTATTATTTTGATAATTGATAACTTTTAATTAAATATAACCTGAGATGTCTTACAGCAAAACGCATCTCGTTAGCTTCATTTCACCCTTGCAGATTTTTGTCTCGACATTTGAGGAACTGTGCTACTTTGATTAATTATTGCTTTTCTCAATTCTTATAGAACTGGTCACATAGATTGTTTTTTAGTAATGTTATTATATAGACTTTCATTTGATTCTTCCCACTAATTTCTGTACATCAAACAGTAATTACAGATAGTATAAAGCAGTGCTCAGTCATTTCTTAGAATATTAATATGACCTTATAATGGGCACTGCCATAAATTAGGATTTATCAGAGAAAAATCACAATGAAGACACAGAAATTGAAGAGGAAACTAAGAATTTGGAGACACAAATTATTTTCACAGAGTTTACAGTTGACTGATTTATTTAAATTATATATTTCACAATTTACTATGTTACAAATTATAAAATTTCTAGGGATAAATGTTTCAGTTTTACTTCTGAAATATATCTTAAATTTTTTGTTGTTTTGGTTTTTTTTTGTTTTGTTTTGTTTTTTCGAGACAGGGTTTCTCTGTATCTCTGGCTGTCCTGGAACTCAGTCTGTAAACCAGGCTGGCCTCAAACTCAGAAATCCTCCTGCCTCTGCCTCCCAAGTGCTGGGATTAAAGGTGTGCACCACCACGCCTGGCCAACTTCTAATATCTTGTTTCAATATTTGTCTATGCATGTGTACTTGCTCTTTACTTCAGCATTTCAGAAGTAAGCAGTCAATGAAAGAGTGGTGATGGGGCTGGAGAGATGGCTCAGTGGGTAAGAGCAATGACTGCTCTTCCCAAGGTCTGGAGTTCAAATCCCAGCAACCACGTGGTGGCTCACAACCATCCGTAAAGAGATCTGACTCCCTCTTCTGGGGTGTCTGAAGACAGCAACAGTGTAAATAAATAAATAAATAAATAAATAAATAAATAAATAAATAAATAAATAAATAAATAAATAAATAGAGTGGTGATGTGCCCACCAGGCAGAGTAGTCCAACTGTCAAAAAAACTCCTCTTGCGCAAACTCCTCTTAGCAATAGCTAAGCCACTCATCAACTAAGTATAACAGTGCCTGCTCTGCTGTCTTTATTGATTACAAACTCGATTTATCTTTAGTTCAAGCCATCAGATTCATGTTTATTCTTTTTATTTTTCTCTTAACTCTCACAACATGATCACTTTTTTAAACTTGGGTTTTTAACAGCAACTTAAATAAAGAGAAGTCAGCCCTGCTGCAGACGAAGAACCAGATGGCACTGGATCTGGAGCAGCTCCTCAGTCACCGCGAGGTACTCGTCCCACCTGCAATCCATGTCTGTCTGCTTCGGCCTGGCCTTCAAATGCAGCTTTGGGTTAAGATAACACCGGGATCCTGGTGTCCAGTGGTCTCAGTGACTTCTGTTTGTAGCTCACTGCGATCGCTCCATTGTTATAACATTTGATTTGTGATATACTTTATTTTAGAGCTAACTCACTTCTGGAGGGTGTTTCTTGTTGACCGGTATGATTTGTTCTATCTCAGTCACGGATTTGCACATTATTTAATCACTACCTGCTTTCTTTCTTTCTACCGTAACTTTCCTCAGTGTTGCTCTCTGTCTTACATCACAGTCTGCCTAGCTGTAGTACACAGTACTAAAGTTCAAGGGCTTCTTTTTTGGCTTTTTCTTTTTGCGTTGTTGTTGCTGCTGTTGCTGTTGTTGAGAGGGGTGGTGTGATGACTCTGAGGCCAGCCTCCAGCTCCCTAGCCAACTGTAATGATGCACTTCTGACCCTCCCTCTTCCTAAATGTTGCTCACCAAATGTTTTTACTTCTTTGAGAAACTGAATTTTTTCTAAAGATTTATTTATTTATTTTATGTATGTGAGTACACTGTTGCTGTCTTCAGAACAGGGCATGGGATCCCATTACGGATGGTTGTGAGCCACCATGTTGTTGCTGGCATTTGAACTCAGGACCTCTGGAAGAGCAGTCAGTGCTCTTAACCACTGAGCCATCCCTCCAGCCCCGAAACTATGTTTTTAATTTATAAACGTTATTGTTGAATATTAAAGTGCAGTGTATTTTGGTCACACTCACACAGTCTCTCAGATTCTGACCTACTTCCTACTCACTTAGCCTTGGACTCCTTTCCTCCCGTCTGGCTTACCTCTCCCTTCCAGCCTTCCTGTCTCTTTAAATCCATTCAGTCCATTTCTCCATTTTATACTGGCCTAATTTTTTGTGGTTTTCTTGAGATTTATTAGAAAATATAAACGGGACAGGTATATAGCACGATTGGTAAACTGCTTGTCTGGTATGCACAAGGGCCTAGGTTTCATCCCTAGCAGCAGATAAAGCTGAGCATGGTGACACCTATAATTCCAGCACTCAGGTGACAGAGGAAAGATGGACAGAAATTCAGGGTCATCCTTAGCCACATAGGAAGTTTGACGTTGGCCTGAGGTACATGAGACCACACACGCACAAATCCATAGTGTGACGTGACTTTGGGGGTGTTGATGCCCCTGTTTCTTTTGGCAAATAAATGTAGTTGTTAACTACTCCCAGTGTCAATATGTAAAATAGTCTCACCACCCCAAAAACTCCCTCATGCCCCCTTTGAGGAGACTTCCTTTCTTTTCCCCTGTCCTGTGCCTTAATGTCAGCCTGCTTTCTTCATCTGCAGTTTCACCTTCTATAGAAAGTTTTATGAATGTCATTAGCAACGTAGCGTTTTCACCTGGCTGTTCTCATTCACTGAGATCTGTGCCACATTACCCGGCTGCAGCGCGGTGCACTGGTCCATTCACTGCTTGATGGCTGGCTACTTGGGTCATGTTATGGTACATTTAAATGTTTAATTTACTCTTACATTAATATGACAATTTAATATACTAGTTATAATTTTATATCTAGATTATGATTGCATATTTATGTTATTTATTCATGTGTTTCATTTTAAAATACAGTACCAAATCTACAGATAAAAACCCCTCTAAAAAGTTGTTTGCAGGTACTTGTGCAAGCCATGGGCCTCTCTTTCCCTTGGATGCATGCTAGAGCACAAACTCGGGGTGAGCATATGTTGGTAAGAAACTGCCAAACATCTCTAGGGTCAGTATGCTCTTGCACTTTCTATCACAATAATACGAGTTCCAGTATCTCTGTATCCTTACCAACATATTGCTAAATGTAATGATTTTGCCTAAAGTATTTTTCCAGTGAATTATCTTAAGCATTGCTTCTTCTCAATAATGTTTTTATCAATTTTATTTTTCTACAACAAAAAGTTTAAAAAGAAATCACTGTTTTTCGAGGTTAATAAAGTTGCTTTCTGGTGTAGAAAAAGTCTGTCAACTCTGTGGGAAGAAATCACTGAAAGAATATCATCAAGAGGGCTGGAGAGATGGCTCAGTGGTTAAAAGCACTGACTGCTCTTCCAAAGGTCCTTAGTTCAAATCCCAGCAACCACATGGTGGCTCATAGCCATCTGTAATGGGATCTGATGTACTCTTCTGGTGTGTCTGAACACAGCTACAATGTACTTACATGTAATAAAAAATATACATATATATATTGTCAAGAGAGAGTAACTGGAGACAGTTGCTGGAAACAGTTTCAAGGTGCTGTCCCAGAAGTGGTGTTGAAGGAGTTGGGGGGTTGTCTTTGCTAGAGATGAGGACGGGGCTGGAGCTGGCTCAGTGGAGGGCACCTGCTGCTTGGACATGTGACTTGGTTCCTGGCACGCCCATGCCATACAATTCCCATTCACAGCTGCATACAGCTCCAGCTGTAGGAGGTGTGACATCTTACGGCCCCTGTGGGCAGTTGCGTGTCCGTGGTGCATATACAGCCAAGCAGGCACACACATACACATAAACAAATGGCTTTTGGAATAAGATCTCTTAGATAATAGGCACAAGAGTAAAGTGACCATGGCAACCATGGCCTGTGCTGCAGCTCTCTGGGTGCTGAGGGGGAAGATGAAGAATTTGAGGCAGACTGGCCTAAATAGTGAAAGTCTTACAAACTTAACACCAACAAAGCAAGGGACCAGAAGGTAGTCCCGAAGTGATTTGGTTGTTTGGTTGGTTGGTTTTCTTGCTTTTTGATACAGGCTCATGTACCCCAGGTTAGCCTCAAATTCACTTTGTAGCCAAATGTTGAACTTATGATCCTCCTGCCTCTACCTACTAAGTGCTAAGATTTTATGTGCTGCTATTTTATATGCTGCTATGTTATTGGGCTGCTGGGACCAAACATGGGACTTCATGTGTGCTAGGCATGCTTTCAGCTGAGCTCCATCTCAGCCTCTGAATTTGATGTACGGAAAGAAGTCCATTAGTGAGAGATGGCAGAGCCAGGAAGCTGCCTTGCTCTTCTTCTGGCTTCGGGCATTCTAGGCCTTCTCCATCAGTACCGCCATCACTTATTTCCCGGAATTCTGCCTCCGGGGAATTATTTCTTCCCTATGGAAGCCTGAGTTAGTCAGTGTGTGTTTTTAAATCTGAATGTGTAAAAGATCATATCCAAAGGTTTTTGATCTGTCATATATCTCTATCTGACTTTCCTTTCAGAATGGTCAGTCTCAATTCTGCCTCAAGAATTAAAATTCTTTAATGCTAAAGAATTATGCCAGACTTTGAAAATTATAGAAACAATTTACTTCTACATTTTATATCTCAAACTCGAAGCCACATTTTTCATGAGTTCAAATAATAGCTAAAAAGCCGTGAGCCAGGATAATCCATCTTCCCTTCAGTTAAGTTTTCTCAGGCATTTGGTCACAAGGACAAAAACCTGATTAACAGCACCCAAGGTATTGGCTTCCTTCACACTGGTGAGGGCCCTGGGGAGATCATTTAACATTATGTCATGACTTTAATCAGCTAAATTTCAAAAGTTTAAATTAACGATTCAGATAGAAAACAAATAAAGACTTTCAAGTTCATCAGAGTTAGGGCTCCAGCTCCACCTTTAAGGCAGACCACTGTCTTAAAGTTCTTGTGTGCCTCTGCATGTTCACGTACCCTGAGTTCCATCAAACCTGTCAGTCAAACGCTGACAGGTGCTGGGAATGGGAAAGGCATTTGGAGTCTGACCGCACAAAGTTCCCATTTTCTAAGTTAGTGTTACCACAGAACAGCACCTGTTCAGAAGTAGGTGTGCTATAGAGCTGGAGTATGGCTCAATTGATACAGTGCTTTCCTATCATGCCTGAGGCTCCATATTTAATATCCAAAACTTCATAAAAAACCAAGTGTGGTGGCACTTGGGAAGAGGAGGCAGGAAGATTAGAAGTTCAAGGCCATTATTTGCTATATAGCAGGTTCAAGGCCAGTCTAGGCTACATGAGATTCTGACCCAAAAGCAACCACAAGAAAAAGTATGTCCTCTCATCTTACACGAATTCATAAAATTATATATTGGCCTCATATGATAACAATATTTTAGTATTTACATTCATAAATAGTTGTGTATATTAGAGTTATATGTTAGATAATTTTTAGTCTTGACTTCTTTACGGAAAATCTATATGTAAAATCTATATGTGCCAGGCCACTCCTCTTCATTCTGTGTTCCCCACATTTGTTTCTGTATTCAGTGAGACTAAAATGCAATAAAAGACAGGTTGGCTCAGAAAATTCCTTCCATCAGAGCAAAATTTATTATCATGATCTCAGCTTTTATGATGAGCATCATAAAAGCATAAAGTCCAATACAACCTCTCCATTTTAGAAAACTACCCTAGGAACCTATTAAGCCCTGCCGCGTAGATCCCGCAGTCCAGCCCTCTCTGCACCCCACCTCTGCCATGGGCCCTGGTGGCACAGATGAGGCTGCTTATGAGACTGACGCAGATGTGCCTACCATACAGACAGCTCACATGATGCTGAAAGTAAGAAAATGCATTTTTTTTCTTAAAAACAAAAAGGCAAGTCAACTTGTTTTTTTATGCTTAGTACCATTTAGGCAAAACAAAAACAAAACAGAAAATATGAATTATTGTTTGCATTACTTCCAGGAAAGTTTTGCCTCTGTAGCTGAAGTTGTAGCTACTTCCTTCTTTCTTTCTTCAGGAAATGAAAACTTCATTTTTCCCCAATTGCCAGGAAAGCTCATAGCTGAACATCTCAGCCGACATTACCATCTTTTTCCCTCTTCTACTTTTGAGGCTCTACAATGACCTTTTCTGTCTCCTTCCCAGCAGTTATAATCTGTTTTACTCTTTTGGGTTTTTTTTGGGGGGGGGGGTTGGTTTTTTTCAAGACAGGGTTTCTCTATGTAGCCCTGGCTGTCCTGGAACTCACTCTGTAGACCAGGCTGGCCTCAAACTCAGAAATCTGCCTGCCTCTGCCTCCCGAGTGCTGGGATTGGATTAAATGCATGCACCACCACGCCCGGCCTCTGTTTCCCTCTTATATGTCTGCACTTGCCCTGGGATTGACACGGGATGGCACAGATAAAATAGAAACCTTAAGCAGTTGGGTTTAGAAAGAAACCGGGAAAAGGAAACATGGGCCATGGGCTGTGCTTCTTAGCAGTAGCAGGACTGAAAAACTGGAGGTGGGAAGCACTGAGTGAAGGAACTGTGACCTCTTGGACCAGCTATTCCCCAGCTTGTCCCCTGAGAGTCACCAAAAGTCACGTACTGTCCACCACTTCCTTCAGTTCATATTGCCTTAAGAGAAGGAGAAATATGATCATGCCTGAAAATTCTGTTTCTGCTTTTCTTTATTATTAGAGTGTTTGTCTGTCTGTCTGTTGTAATGCTAAGAGTTAAGCTCAGGGCCTCACTTCTGGGAAGGTGCTGTTTCGTTGAGCTAAGTTACACCCCTAAGCCTTCAATGCTGCTTTTCTTTCTCCCTCTCCCTTCATATATACATATTCATTCATATATACATATATGTGTATATGTGTGTATATGTATATATGTGTGTATACGTATATATATACATATATGTGTGTGTGTGTGTGTGTATGTATGTATGTATGTGTATATGTGTGTGTGTGTGTGTGTGTGTGTGTGTGTATGGCAGATCATAGGTCCTAATAAACTCTTGAGAGTTGGAAGAATGTCTTTAATTGACCAAATGTGTATTTTGATACTATCCAAGACTTATTAAGCTCTGGTGTAAAAGCCTTTTTCCCACAGCCTTTAGAGTTATAGTAAGGGCAGTGGTAAGATCTCCACTTAAGAAGCTATTCCAGAATTTTCCTGAACTAGATTGCTGGTGATGGCCTGAGTCAAAGGTAGACTGATTTAAAGCACATCACAGCACTTAGGAATTGGATTTAGGTGCTGATGCAGAGGGAGAAATGAGAGCTGATTGCCAGCCTTTGGCTTGATCCTAGGTCTGTGGTGGGAGAAGGAAGAATAAACTTGGGAAAGAAAGGTAAATATCTACGTGGATATACCACTTCAGGGTTAAAAGATGAGTTTTTAAGCCCAAGAGAGAATTCATGTAGAAATAAAGATGTGAGTCACAGCATAATTTTTTTATGTGGAAACAGATTAACTCGTGAGAATACATAGATTGAGAACAAAAGAGGTGCACAGCAGGATCCCCAGAAACACTAACATGGAAGGGCACTGCCACAACACAGTGAAGAGCCACTGACATCATGAAGAGCAGCAGGAGGAAAGGCAAGCCGAGAAAGCACAGGTAATGCCACTAAGAGCAGAGGATGCTGTTAGCACCAGCGCATACTGCAAAGAGGTCAGGCCAGGCTCTCAGAGGCTTCTGTCTACTATGATGTCATGTTCCATCACATCTATCCTAACATGGAAACTTCTGAAATGACCATTCAATCAGTAGTTGTGAGGTACAGTGGATTAGCTGGCCATAGTGGCACAGACCATGGTGGCACAGTCCTAGTTCTTAGGAGTCTGAGGCAGGAGGATGGAACAGTTCACAACAAGCATAGGATACATACTAAGTTTGAGACCAGCATAAAGTACATGGACAATCCTGTCTGAGATGGGGAGGGGGGGAAGGGGAGGGGAAAAGAGGAGAGGAGAAGAGAGGCAGAGGCAGGCTATGACCGACTATGATTTCGGTCCATCCTCCTCTGCATAGTGATTTCTATATATTGAGACCCTATCTTAAAGAAAAAACCAAAACAAAACAAAAAGAAAGGTTCTCCCTTCTAAAGGCAGCTGGAGTGGAAGCGACAGTGTGCTTTAGAGGATATCTTAGTGCAACAGCCGATGACAGCAACCCACTCAGCTCACCAGAGCGCTGGGAATAAACTGGAGGACTCGTGAATCCATTAACATCTCCACAATAAAGAGGACTCAGGGAAAAGCTGCCAAAGCAATACAAAGACAACACTATCCCTCTTAACCTTTCCAGGACATGCACACACACACACAAAGACCACCGCTTAGTCTAACCTGGCATCCTCCCTATCCCCACATCCTTAGCTCTCCCCATTTGCAGTGGCCTGACCGACCACCTCTGCTCCCAAAGATAACCCCTTAGAAAGAAACAGTACTACTCATATTTGTAAACTGGCAAGGCAGCTCTCTACAGTTCTGGTTCTGTTGATTTGTATTTTTTGGGTATCTTAAGACTTTTATTCTATAGCCCAAGCTGGCCTCGCAGTCACTATATAGCTAGCCCAGGATGACCTCAAATTTGGAACAATCCTCCTGACCAAGTATCCCAAGAACTAGAATTACAAACATCTGCGTTTGTTAAGACTTGATCTTAGAATTTCTTATGCAGTCTTAAACTCTTTTAGTAGTAATCATACTAACTGCTATCAGATAGCTTTAGAAACCAGCATTTAATATGATTCTCATTTCCTCCCCCTCCAAAATTGTTTCTTTCTGATTACTGATAGCGTTTTAACTGGAAAAGTACAGAAACTGATATATTCCAGAATAATTTCAGAGAACTGTCTGAAAGTAGCCAATAGAAAGTCATGTCTGGAAGGTTTGTCTAGTGCAGGGCTACTACTAAAACCCAAGACCTGATAACTGTAGCCGCAGCAGCCTCTGCTTATCAAGTGTCTGCGGAATACAAGCGTTTGTAGAACATCTAAGACCTAGCACGTCTGCAGTCCCATTTATGTGTTTCTGACAGTAAAGTTTCTGGGACCCCATGATCACGTCAACTAGTATATAACCCAAATTAATCACTCACTCCTTACTAATCCCCTAAAGTGTACAAAGCCACACTGAGTTGAGAGAGGAGCTGACTTCCATTGCCCTAGATAACCACTTGTGGTGCAGTGCATGCCACCTAGCAGAAGGAAACAAACCCTACAGTTAGGCAGCTTTCCTAAAAGTGAAGTCACGGTATAATTATCATTCTTTGACGGCATGTTTATGTTCCCGGAGTCTAACTCATATGTTCTTTGTGATTTCTCGGAAGATGTCAGGGGCATTTCACATCCCACGTGCCCCTTGGGCACTCCACTTCATAAAGGGTCCCCACAAATTGCATATTTCTGTTTGTGTGTCACCCTTTTTGGTTCATACTTCACTGTGGAAAGTTCCTTAGCAATACCTTGTTACATTGTTTCCTCTTATACACCTATTCAGTTACATTTTTACATTCAGCATGACTGAAATAAAAAAAAGCCACCAAGTAGGTAAGCTAATATTCCCTTAAATGAAACCATAATTGCTCTTCAGGCTTGTTCATTTCTAATCAACAGTGATTGTGCTTGTTACAAGTTAAATATTAAGTCAAATATTAAGTCAGTAGTAAAACATATGCAAAACATTAAAATTAAACAAGTATAAGTGAGTGGGAAAGAAGGCTACACTGAAAACTTAGAAAACTCGCACATACAGTACCTAATAGTTGCCCGTAAGGTTGCTTTGGTTGGTTTGGTTTTGTTCTGGTTTTGTCTTGTTTTTTGTTCTTCTTTCTTGGAGGAGAGGCGCGGGAGGGGTATCTTTTTGCAGGTCAGGGTGGGGCTCTGAACAGGGTTCTGGCACTGCCCCAGAGATACATCCGCAGGCCCACACAGAGTTCAGAGTTTTTTCCCGTGTAAAGGTCTGTGAATTCATGACAGAGGATACTCAAGGGATAAATATATCTTGAGCAGTTATAAATTCTTCTTTTAAGCTCTTTTAAATGTTTTCAAGTCAAGGATATTGTACTGAGTACCCTATTAGAGAGCAGTTACAGAATGTTCCAACCAAGTGTACCTGGAATACAGAGACAGCTCAAAGTCAGGCTCTAAGTTACCCCTCCATGCCTCTTGCTTATTCCATCTAAAACTCAAAAGAAGAATCTTTTTGTTTACAGCGGTGACATGGGCCTGTAACCCTCGCTACTCAGACAAGAGGGTTGCATGGATTGCAGCCTGAGCAACTTTGTTAAAGCTTACACCGCAATGCAGAGTACTTGTCTAGTGTGCACAAAGCCCTCATTCAACCCCTAGCACACCGCAAAAGCATAATGTAAAACCAACTGGAGATTAAAGGGAGGCAGAGGCAGGTGATTTCTGAGTTTAAGGCCAGCCTGGTCTACAGAGTGAGTTCCAGGACAGCCAGGGCTACACAGAGAAACCCTGTCTCGGAAAAAAACAAAAAACAAAAACAAACACCTGAAAAAGATCCCTCCCCGCCCCCAATAGCCATCTTTTCTAAAGAGTAGTTGATATTTAGGGGCTAGGAAGCTGGTTTCATCAGTAAAATGCTTCCTTCTGAGAATGAGGGTGTGAGTTCAGTCGCTCGCACCTGACTAGAAAGCCAAGTGGTTGCTCGCCGTCCTGCCTGGCTGGATACAGCATGTTTCTGTTTCTGTCTTACCATACAGTCCCTGCGCCTTCACTCACTGCATGTGGGCCTCCTAGAGCTGTGTGGTGCTAATTCCCACTTCACAGGAGCAGCGCTTCTCCATTTCCAGTCTGTGCAGGGTTAACTCACCTTGAGATTGAATTCACTGTGTATTCCAGACAGGCATCAAACTTGGTGTCCTGCCTCGGTCTCAGCAGTGCTGGGATTACAGAGGGCCCCAGCATGCCCAGCCTCCTGAGTGTCTCTGGAGAAGTAGGTCCCAACTGCTCTGTTCTGCTTTGGCCACACTCTTTCAACACCGTCTTTACAGTCTTTAAGACCTTTCTTGCTTCCTGCACGTAGAGCTTTGTCTTATATGAAGCAATAGAATATCTCATCATAAAAATATTTTATCTGTGTATAAATACCATTTTGGCTTTCTGTTACACTTTCATATCTGTTAAGTGCTGTAGAAACTTGTCAACTTTGGAGTATCTTTTGTTTTGTTTTTAAAGAACAAAATATGTATTTTAGGAGTTTATTGAGTTTATTGAATATATTTTAAAAGAATAGGTATACTTGTCTGGATTTTTTTAAGGTTTGTGTGGAGGTTGGGGGACATGCATGACATGTGCACATATGGAAGTTGAAGGACAGTTTGGGGGAGTCTGTTTTACTTTCCACCTGATATAGTCTTTTGTATCTGCTGTGCTAGCAGTTGCTCTGGCTGCCCCTCCCTTCTTGCCATCGAGGTGCTGGCTGTGCACATGCGCACTCCCACATCCAGCGCTTCCACACTGGTGATGCAGATCAAACTCAGGTTGTCACACTTGCATCGCAGACAGTTCTACACACTGACGGGTTTTGCCAGCCCTGATCTTTGTTAATAAGAAATGAGTGAATGACCTGTTTCCATCATTTTTAACCCTCTGTTTCTATGATGCCCTTTGAATGATAGATAGTAGCTTATGACAAAAGATACACATACACACACATTCTCTCTCACACACACCTACACACACATACCACACCTAAAAAGCTACAAGTCTTTTGAAATATACAATAGCAAAGAGAAAATACTAGCAGTGATAGTAGGTTATGGTCAGAATTAACAATATTGGTGATATTTTGATGTAAACCTAATAGGTGATTGAACATATCATTAACATATCAAGAAGCTAAAACTGAGACAAGAATGGAATGCTTTGAATACAGGTCAAAGAGTATATACCCTGAAGTAAGCTACATTCCAAACTGTAGTGTTCACAATGGAGGATCAGGATTAAAAGCTAAAACTGATGCTGAAGGTGAATCACAGAGGGAAAAAACATCAAAGAACTTTTAGATTCTGCCAAACCGATAAAGACCAGAAGTAGAGAGCAACTGAATGAATGTGTAAGGACGGGCCAAGCAAAGTCAGCAGCCATAGCAGAGTTCATCAGAAGCTTCTACAGTGGGCCCGCACTTCTACAGTGGGCCCGCACTTCTACAGTGGGCCTGCAGTTCTACAGTGGGCCCGCACTTCTACAGTGGGCCCGCAGTTCTACAGTGTGCCCATAATTCTGCAGTGTGAATTCTGCAAATTCATATTTTGGTGAGTTCACACCAGTTGTCCATAGTTCAGTATACATGTATTTATATACATTTATGCTTTGGTTGTCCATGCTTCAGGATGGACATGCTTCAGTATAGTCATACTTCCATGTGTTCTTACTTAAATGTGTTCTTAGTGTGTTCACACTTTACTGTGTCCATACTGTGTCTTTGATTGTCTTCATACCTCACTGTTCACACTTCTTCAAAGTGTTCACACCTCAGTTTGTTCACTTTAGCCTTCTCTCCCACCATCATTGATGGAAGTGATCCATTCACCTCACATTGCTGTCACTCTGTCATGTACGGAGCACAGCACCACACATCATTGCGTCATCACAAAACACTGGGATGAGGAGCTAGAACCTGATCAACAGAGGCTGAAACATATTACACGATGATCTGAAGCACACAATGAAGACGATTAAACACTCCTGCTCTCTCCTCAGAGGGATGGATGGATGGACTGGGTGTTTAGGAAAGATAGGACAGAAAGAAAAGCAAGCAGCTCTAAGGAGGACTCATCCAAGGCTGGAGACGCCTTCCATGTTTGACTTGGTTTTGCTTTTATTGGCAGATGGGGTGGGGGCAGAATTGATTTTGGTTTGTTTTTGTAGCTCAGTAGAGAAAAGCTAAGTTGATAAATTTGTCTTTTTTTTTCTAGCTTGAGCTAGTAGCCATATGGTCAAAGGAGATGTCTTTTTTAATTGATTCATAATAAGTGTATTTGTGGAATACAGTGTGAAGACTGAATACATATAAATGGGTGTGTAGAGGGAGTATTTAATTGTGTGTGGGTCTGGGTTAAATCATGTGAGCTACCTTTCAAACCTGGCATTATGTATCAAAGGCCTTAACAGAAGCCCTTATACATAATCTACACTTTGAACCCAGAAAAAAACCTGCATTTGGATACTGTTTTCTCTTCTTAGTAACAAAATGAATTTGGGTAGACTTCTCCGGCCTACTAATTCTCATTTTAAAAACTGAGATGGTATCCACTTCTTATATAATAGACAACATGAAGCCTGGCACATTGGAAAGATTCAGTGGACACTAGTCCCTGTCTTCATTTCCTCCTCCCCCACTCTGTACACTGTGTGGCACAGCCAGTGGTGAGGCGAGGTTGCCCTGCAAATGAGATGGCCCACTGAAAAGTCAGGCTGGAGAATTCTGAAGCATATGCTGATACTGTTTTCTGACACTTTGCCATATAAAAGCTATTTGCCTATTGTTTCCCTTTGTAACTGAAGTCTTAGAATATGGAAAGAGTAACTTTTAGAGCTGGGGTTTCTCTATTATACAGCCCCAGCTGCCCTGAAACTCAGAGATCATCTGCCTCTACCTCCACCTCCCAAGTGCTGGGGTTAAAGATGTTTGCCACAACCCACCTGGAATAAGTAACTTTTAATTAAATTTACATGGGCAGGGAGGGGGACCCAGAGCTTTGCACATGCTAGGCCGGTGGCACTGAGCTCTGGAACCAAGAATTACCTTGAACCCTCATCCTCCTGTCTCCACTTCCTCAGGACTATACAAGAGTAATGGTACCTGTAAATACAGATACTCCTAGACTTAGAGTGGGTTATGTTTCAGTAGATTCACCATATTTTTAAATATGCTAAACGAAAATACATTTAAAACAATTTACCAAACATTCAAGGTGGCAAACTTTGAATGTTCTAAGAATACTTATACAAAATTATCAAACATAAAGCCTGTTCTCTATTACAGTATTGATTATCTCATGCCAGGTGTGTGTGTGTGTGTGTGTGTGTGTGTGTGTGTGTGTGTGTGTGTGTGTGTGTGTGTGTGTGTGTGTGCGCGCGCGCGCGCGCGCGCGTGCACTGGCACTTAGCAGGCATGCATGTGGAAATCAGCAGGCAGGTTGTGGAAATCCGTTCTCTCCTCCCACCATGTGGACCCCAGATTAAAATCAAGCTGTTAAGTTCCATGGCAAGCAGCACCTGTCCCCACTGAGCCATCTCACCGGCCACTCCAGTAATTAGGTTAATATTATGCTGACAGTGCAAGGCAGGTGACTGTGAGTTCTCCCCATGAACACTGACAACACTTCGGGCTGAGGACTGTAAATCACAGAGCCCAGCTGCACAGCTGGCTCCGAGTTGCCGCTCACAACCAGAGCGCACTATCACCGAAGTGCCTGTCAGCAGGCATGGTGCGGGTACCTGTCATCCCAGCACTCAGGAGGCAGCGGTGCTAAGAGGATTGTAAGTTCTAGGCCAGGCTGGACCACTTAGCTAATTCCAGGCTAGCCTTGTCTACAGGGAGTTGGGGAGAGAGGGAAAGGTGATGGAGAGAAGGAGAAGGAGGCTATGTCACATGTCAGATTCAGAATTGTACATAGTGTACTGAAATCTTAGCACTTGCACACCTTTGTCAAGCTGAAAACCCTAGGTCAGCCTTTGTAGGGATGTCTATGTCCTAAAAACTTCTGAACATTTTAAATAAAAGAATTATGTAGCATATGAAATCTGGTTCAATAAAGCTTTGAAAAAATAGTTTTGAAATCTGGCCCTGATAGCATCACATTCAAATGTCTGAAGCAGGAGTCTTCACCGCAAGTTCTCACCAGCCTGGAGCATACAGTGAGTAGCAAAGCCATTAAGGCTACAATGTGAAGTCCTGTCTTGAAAAGAAAAAAAAAAAAAAAAAAAAGTTGCGGCTGCAGGGATGGCTCAGTGGGTACAGCATATGTTGCTTTAGCATAAGGACCTGAGTTGAAGCCCCCAAACCTGTGAAAGTTTGTCATCCCAGGGCTCCTGCTGCAGGGTAGAGGCAGAGACGGGGAACAACTCCAGAAGCTTGCAGGCCTCCTACCTAGCCTGGCACATGCAGGTAAAGAAACCTATCTCAAGGTGTAAAGCAAGGACCAGCACCGAGGTCTCACACATGCGCACGCCCATGCATGGTCCCCCACAATATGTGAATAAATTAGTCAGTAACTGACTAACAAAATGATAAGCGGTGTACACTAGTGTACAAGTTAAGTAGTGAACAGAGCATTCAGTGTGCTAAATGTGTTAGATACTTTTCTGGTACTCTAATTTAAACTCCATACCCAAAAGCAACTTGAGGAAGAAAGGGTTGACTTCAGCTTGCAACTCTCAGGTCGCACTCTATCTATCATCAAGGAACTCTGAACAGGAATCTGGTGGCAGGAACTGGGTACAGAGAATGGAAGAAGGTCACTTACTGCATTGCTCACCCTGCTTCTTTATAGAGCCTATGAATATTGTGCCCTGACTTTGGCTCCACTAATAATGGACTGGGCCCGCTCACAGCAATCGCTAACTTTTAAAAACAATGACCAGCAGGGTTGTCAGATAGATACAGGCATTTTCCCAACTCTTCAGTAATGGATCATATCAATAACAGAATCATAGTGATTCTAGCTTGTGTCAAGTTGACCAATAAAAGCAAAACAAAACAACCCAGCTAGCCAAACATGCTGCACTCTTCACTTCCTTTTCAAATGTTTATGTGTATGGGTGCTTGGCCTGCATGTATGTCTGGGCACTACTTGCTGTCTCATGTCCATGCAGGTCAGAAGAGGGAGTCAAACCTCCTGGGACTGGAGTTACAGATCATCATGAGCCACCATGTGGGTGCTGGGAATTGAATCTGGATCCTCTAGAAGAACAGCTGGAAATCTTAATCGTTGAGCCATTTCTCCAGCCCCCTCTTAATTGTTTTGTAATTCTGTATTTATTTTGTGTGGGGAAGTAGGTGGATACCACAATCTCTGTGTGGAGGTCAGAGGACAAGTTGTGGGTGTTGGTTATCTCCTTCCACCTTGTGGGTCTTTCAAATCAAAGCTAGGACCTCAGGTTTAGCAGCAAGTGCCTTTACCCACTGAGCCATCTTTCTAGACCAATTTCTACTTTTTATTTCCTTTTTGTTGCTTCCTTGATTGTTGATAGGTTCCTTGGTTGGTGTTTTGGTGGTTTGGTTTGGTTTTTGGTTTTGAGACAGGGTCTCACTACATAGCTCTAGCTCTCTGGAACTCACTGTGTAGACCAGTCTAGCCTTGAACTCACAGAGATCCACCTGCTTCTGCCTCTCAGGTGCTTAGATTAAGAGCACGCACCACTATGGCCAGCTGGCCCACCTTCCTGTCTTTGACATTTTCTAAAGCAAAATGCTTTCTTTTTAAAAGAAGGCATGATGGTTCACAGGTATAATCCCAGCACTGGAGATAATGAAGCCGAGGCAGACTGATTGCCACGAGTTTAAAGTTAGCCTGGGCTACACTGTGAGTTTGAGATCCTCTACGGTTACGTAGAAAGACCATGCCTCAAAAATCCAAGTAAATGAAAATGTACAATATAAGTTAAAATATACCTTTAAATGAAATCTATTCAAAGTGTGTTCTTGACTTAAAGCCAGTTGATTTCTACCCTGTATAACCTAAAGCCAAAGATGTACAGAATTGTCTAGCCTGTTGGTCCTGACATGTCGTTGCTCATATATAAAAGCACTTCCTTGTACTCCAGGGCAGCACATAGTTTGTATTATACTTGTCAGAGCTATTTTCATCGAGAAATGCTATCTATGTGTCCCCTTGCCAACATCTTTGCAGAGTTTACAACTTTGAGCAATTTATTGGCATCAGCTATGCAATACCATTAAGCAGCTGCTCGGCTCGGCAGTTGAGCTGTGCTAACATGCCACCACTCTGTGTGGATCCTTAAGAGTAAGTGACCAAGATGTGTGCTTTAGGATTCAAGAGAGCAGTTTCTCAGAGATTGGGCAGTAACAGTCACCAGCATCAGTAATGTCATAAGCAGCTCTTCAGCGTTCACTCTGCCATTCTATAGTGCTGTGCTGCAGGGGGTGCTCTGGGGGGAAGGAGGGGTCTCCAAAGGTGACTCAGGCTGGGCTTCAATTCTCAGTCTTCCTTCCTTAGCGTCTTCAGTGGTCAGGATTGATGCCATACGTAGCTTACTAGATGGGTTTTTTGTTTTGGTTTATCTTTGATTTAGCCTTAGTTTCATTTGAGTAATCAAATAGTTCTTCATTTGTTAATGTAGTGAATGCCCCACTCATTCTCCTAATTATAATCATTGTGTGTACTTTACATACCAGAAAAACAAGGTTTTTTTTTTTTATTTTCAGAAATGCCTTTCTAAATTAATCATCAGCCAAGAATAAGCTAGAGTTAGACAGAATGAAGGGACACTCACTCTTTGGGAAGAGTTCAGCCCTAGAGTGAGATGTGCTAGAAAGATCATCGTGCCCACACAAATGGTGATACTGATTTTTTTTTTCAACCATCTTTTTCAGATGAACCTTGTCCTGTCATTCTGGCAAACAACCCCTAAGACCCAAAAGAAACCATGTAAACTTTACTTCATTCATAAATTAGAAATCGAAATTAGAAACTATAAGGACAAGAGGAAAAGTTACAGCACCAAGCACATCTTCACAGCTGACAGACACAACCCCTCCCTAATGTGGGGGGTGATGAGCCACTGGGACAGGAAAAAGAGTGCAAACTACTAACATTCACTTCTTCAGAGAGACTGTAGAAAGGAATCTTTCCAGAACATAAGCAATGAACACAGCTTTGTGATGGTTTCCAGAGATGCTAAAACCAAGTCATGATGCTTGGCTAGCATGGTGCACACCCATCAGATGCCTCATAGTCTTCATAAACTTGATTTATATGACATAGAAGTTATACTGTGAAAGCACAATACTTTTTCCCCTGACACTGAGAAAATTAATAAAGTAAACCAGATGAGGTTATATACACCAGTAATTCCAGCATCAGGGAGGCAGAGACAGGAGGATCAAGAGTTTCATACCAGCCTGGACTACACAGAGACTCCACATCCAGTCTGGGCTACATAATAGAATAGGACTTAAAAAGATTAGAAAGATCAGGGTTAGGGAATGAATATGTGTCTATTGACACATGAGAGAGAAATGATTCCACGAAAGAATAAAATTGGGCTGGTGGGATGATTCAGTGGGCCAAAACTCCTGCTGCCAAGCTCTGGAGTCCTGAAGCCTACACAGTAGAGACAGCTGACTCTGACTTAGTCAGAGTCATGTTATCCTCTGGCTGAGGTGTGTGTGTGTGTGTGTGTGTGTGTGTGTGTGTGTGTGTGTGTGTGTGTGTGCACGCGCACACAGAGCAAAAAAAGACTTAAAAGAGAGGATACAACAGCCAGTCGGTGGTGGTGGTTTGCACACGCCTTTAATCCCAGTACTTGGGAGGCAGAGGAAGGGGGATCTCTGAGTTCAAGTTCCATGACAACAAGGGCTACACAGAGAAACCCTGTCTTGGGGTGGGAAGGGCAGAAGAAAGGAACGGAAAGAGGGAGGGGGAGAGAGGGGGGAGGAGAGAGGGAAGGAGGGGAGGAAAAGATAGAAGATAAAACTTGCCAATATACCCAATAAAATAAGTTTCAGAATAACAGTAACGAGTCAGTTCTAAGAGTAGTCAGTAGAAAATCTGTCCCATTAGCTAATGTTAGTGTGTAAACCTAGAATCCCAGCCCTCAGAAAACTAAAGCAAAAGATCCTGAGCCCAGTCTGGGTTATGCAGAACCTTCTCATTTACCCTGAACCACGCCATAAACCATGTTCAAAAAGACAAGGAAAGGGCTGGAGAGATGGCCCAGTGCTTAAGAGCTCTAACTGCTCCTCCAGAGGTCTCCCAGCAACCACATGGTGGCTCACAACCATCTGTAATGGGATCTGATGCCCCCTTCTGGTGTGTCTGAAGAAAGCTACAGTGTACTCACATACATAAAATAAATCTTTCTTAAAAAACTAATATTTAAAAAAAAAGAAAAAATCTCAAAAAACAGCATAATTATAAACTAGGCACTGTAGAATATGCTTTTAATCTCTGTGTTTGTGAGAGAGAGGCAGGAGGGTCAGAGAAGTTTAAAACCAGCCTTATATTCACAGTTGAATTTGAGGCAGGGAAACCTAGGCTTATATTAGACCCTGTCCAAAACAAAAACAAAAACAGCTAACAACAAGAAGGCACTGCTTAGCACTTTCCATCTGTGAGACAAGAAAACTGCAGAAAGTATGAAAAGAAAAACTTTTTATTAAAAAAAAAATCAAGTACAAGTAGACATTTAAAGCCCGGTGTACTCAACAGAGCGGAAGAATCTCGACAAGTCAGAGGCCGTGTTTGTCTACATAGCGAGTTCCACATCAGCCTGGCTAGCCCTGAGGTACTTGATACAGAGTAAGACCTGGTCTCTAAAAAGTGAGCCTAAATAACTGCCATGGCTTTGAGTATTGATAAAGTATTAGAGAAAGAATCCAGGGGCCAGCGAGATGGCTCAGCATGTAAAGGCACTTGCTGCCAAGCCTACGAACCTAACTCATTGTCAGGACCTCCACACACAAACCATAGCCCCAGTATGGCCTCTAGTGTGTGCGTACACACAAATAATAAGTAATTAATTAATTTGTTGATTTTTTTAGTGCAGAGTCAGAGAGCTGTGAGTTAAAGGTCAGCCTGTTGTACATAGCAAGTTCCAGGCCCACCAAGGTTATACAATGAGCCACTATTTGAAATAAACATCATATGTTATATGTATATGTGTAAGTAGTAAAAAAAATTATGTTGCTATATGCTAATATGTTAAGGACTCAGCATATATGCCAAAAATGAGAGAGCTGAGAAATGTCTTGTAAGCATTATTCTGGTGTGTACAGTAACAATGTGATCCTAATAGGAATTTTACCAAATCTGGCTGCTTTTAAAGTGTTCTTTCTGGATTTCAGAGACCATGTTACTACTGTTTATGCTCTCAGATGAAAGTGGCACTGTTATCTTAGCTTTCCAAATTGTGCTAATCATAGTCTAGGTGAAACAAAGACATTAATCTCCCTTCTAATCGTCTGATCAACATCAAGGAAAATCTGTTTCTTGAGCCTGCTTCTATATACACCAGCAAACGCAAAAGAGAGACTGCGGTTTGGACTGACCAGGAAAATGCCCTTTTCCCTTTCCCATTGAGTAGCGCAAAAGCTCAGCTGTCCGTGAGGCTGAGGCTGAGGCTGTAGCTCAGTCGGTAAAAAGCCTGCCTGGCTACACAAAGCACTGGGTGCTGTCCATAAACACATAACCACAGAAGCAGGTGGTACACGCCTGTAGTTCCAGCATTCGGGGGATCAAAAGTCCAAAATCATCCTCGCCTACAACGAAAACTAGAGGCCAGCCTGGGCTATCAGAGACCTTGTCAAAGGAAAACAAAAATAAGAAAGTAAAATCTGTTGCGATTGAATAAGCTCCACATCAAATCAGTGCTGCATTCTTTACCATAAATTAAGTAAGATGGTCTTGGAAGTAAGACGGTTCCAGAGCGGCCCTGATCATTGTGGTTGTGTTTGCGCTGTCTTGTGTGTTTTGGACACTGCAGAGAGGAGAAAGGAAGGATTCCAGCTCCTCCCCTGGCCCTAGAGTTAGGAAGGCAGCGTGGCTCAAACCCCACAGTCTGTTTTAAAATATCTGCTCCAGCTAGGTGGTTCTAAATAGAACTAATGACAGCCAGAAAAGAGAGGCCTGTAGGGACTTGCTCTGACACAGCGCTGACGTCTGTAAACAGATCAGTAGCAGGGAGCAAGGCATCCTTCTATTGCCCTAAGTTTTATGTGTTGGCATGAAGGAAAGAATTGCCTAGAGCAGAGCCCACCATTATTCTACAGCTAAATGAGGTAGCTCGCCATTTCTCCAGGTATTTGGGTGTGATGTATAGGTTTTAGTAAACATAAGCATCCACTAGCCAAAGACTGTCTGTGAGGAAAGTCCACTCTAAATTCTTCAGAGTTCAACATAATTAATTTTTCACTCAAAAGGCAAACGAAAATCCAAGTGACGTGTGCTTAAAATCCCAGCAGTGCAGCCGGGTGTGGTGGCACACACCTTTAATCCCAGCACTCGGGAGGCAGAGGCAGGCGGATTTCTGAGTTTGAGTCCAGCCTGGTCTACAGAGTGAGTTTCAGAACAGCCAGGGCTACACAGAGAAACCCTGTCTCGAAACACCCCCCCCCCCAAAAATCCCAACACTGTGAAGCACTGGGACTGTCTTGAGGCCATCCTGGGCTACAAAGTAATGACAATATAGCATAGCACTGTCTCAAATAAGTAAAGAAATACATATTTTGGAAAGGCAACTTGGCAGGATGAGGTGTGGCTTAGTGGTGAAGTACATGGGGCTGGTATGCACCAAGACCTGGACTCAATCCCCAGGACTGGAAAAATGAGAAATGGCAACTCCAGCCACCTCCATTTACCATGTGTAAAAGACTCCAGGAAACATACAGCTAAAGAAGTGCTAAAGCTGTGTTAAACTGACTGACTGAATCCGCGGTCACAGAACTCTTCTGTGTTCTTTCTCTACCTCCTTCAGTTCCGACTTCACAAGGTAGTAGTATGTATGGATGGCCTAAGATGGAGGGGAACCTCATCAGGCTAAGACTACCTGCCATGTACAAGGCCTGGGTTCCATTTCTAGCAATTAAAGAATAATTAACCCATCTACTCAACAAAAATGAGCAGAACACTGCAGTAGAACAGCAATTGTGTCACTGTCTATACCTGTGACACACACCCATCATGGGGTATTTGTTGAAGCTTCGTGTTTGACTCTAATATACAGAAGAACTAGCAACCACTAGCAGAGTACAGGTCACTCTGAGTTCAAGACCAGCCTGGTTTACAGAGTAAGTTCCAGAACGCCCAGGCCTGTTATACAGAGAAATCCTGTCTCAAAACAAACAAAAAAGTTAGTTGTAATGCTAAAAGTAATGTCATATTTACTATTTTAGGAATCCTGAGCCGGGCGTGGTGGCGCACGCCTTTAATCCCAGCACTCGGGAGGCAGAGGCAGGTGGATTTCTGAGTTTGAGGACAGCCTGGTCTACAAAGTGAGTTCCAGGACAGCCAGGGTTACACAGAGAAACCCTGTCTTGAAAAACCAAAAAAAAAAAAAAAAAAAAGAATCCTGTGCGTTACTGTTATACATTAATGTTTTACTTTCACAACTTTCCTTATATATGGTATAATTATTCAAATATTTCATGCACTTAAAGTAATGCTTTAATGTCAATCATTATTAGTCTGTCTGCCAAAATCATACTTACTGCTTTCTTGTTTTCATATATCAACAGGAATTTGCAGCTATGAAGCAGATCATCATTAATATGTGTAGTAAACATTCTGAGAACAACTTATTTCTTACGAAAATGGAATCAAAAAGTGTGACAGAAAATCAAGCAAAGACTTTGAATATGCCAAGAGAACATGAAGAGAATATATTTATACCCAAGCCAACGCTCTTTGTAAGTACAGCTAAAAATATTTAGAATTGTAATCTCTGCTTCTCACTAAATATATTTTTTCCTTCTCAATCATATTTGTTTTAAACTAATTTGGATAGTATTATGAAAAGGTCTAGCAATGTCTATACTAATGTATTTTCTAAATGTGTACATTAGATGAGAGTTGGATTTTATGTTTCTAATTAGCATATTGAACTTGCTTAGAAATTATCCTAAGTCTACATTTTTCCTCCTCCCACCTATAGGAACAAATTACAAGGGACTCAGAAAATTATTCTGCCTGATTTTTGCATTTTGGGTATGAACTCGATGTGGCTGTGCCTGTGCATGTTCACTGGAGTCACGTGAGCCACATACACATGAGAGGGGTTGGAAGACAACGTTGGGGCTCTTGTTGATTGCTCCAGGCCCTCAAGCGTCCCGGGGTTTTTCAGTCTCCACCTTCCATCTCATGCCAAGACTCTGAGCTTCTAGACTTGTACCACTGCATCCAACTGTAGTGGATGCTAGGAGTCCAAACTCAGGTCATCGTGTGCGTGTGCGTGTGTGTGTGAGTGTGTGAGAGAGACAGACAGACAGACAGACAGACAGACAGACAAGCACTTTACCCAATGAGTGGCCTTCCCAGAGAATCATTTTAATTTGCATAACAGTAAAAAGAATAGAAAATAGCACTGCTCCTGTTGATTATAAAATGTTGTCTTCTGAGTCTCTCCTACAGAATAAGAACAGCCCATGCTAACCAGTACGTGCTTGCCTTCTCAGACACTTGGGAGGCTTGCGCAGGGGAATTGTAGGTTCTAAACCAGTGACTCAACTTTGATGAAGATAATTTTTAAAATAAAATTTAAAGGGGTTGGATAGCCAAAAAACAAAAGGGACGCTGGAGAGTACACCTGTCTTCCCAGATGTGGCAGGCAGAATAAGGTCACTCAGGAACTCAAGGCCAGCCTTATCCACAGAGTGAACTGGAGGCCAGCCTGAAGTATGGAGTAAAAGCCCTGACTTGAAGAAAGGGATGGAGACATGTATAGAAAGCACTTTAGGAAATATTGAAATTTATGTGTCTCAGCAAATAATACAAAAAGAAGTCAAAAGGCAACAGACAGGGCAATTACTTCAAGATGGTTGCCCAAGGGGCTGGAGAGATGGCTCAGCAGGTAAGAGCACCAACTGCTCTTCCAGAGGTCCTGAGTTCAAATACCAGCAACCACATGGTGGCTCACAACCATCTGTAATGAGATCAGATGCCCTATTCTGGTGTGTCTGAAGACAGCAACAGTGTACTCACATTCATAAAATTAATCTTTAAAAAAAGGAAAAAAAAGGGGGCTGGTGAGATGGCTCAGTGGGTAAGAGCACCCGACTGCTCTTCCAAAGGTCCAGAGTTCAAATCCCAGCAACCACATGGTGGCTCACAACCATCCGTAACAAGATCTGACTCCCTCTTCTGGTGTGTCTGAAGACAGCTACAGTGTACTTACATATAATAATAAATAAATCTTTAAAAAAAAAAAAAAAAGAACACCATTTTAAAAAAGGAAAAAAAAAAAAGGATAGCAAGTTGATATTCCAGTTCAGTGAGCCCTTGAACTTTAAAAAGAAAATTAAGTCCTCTAGATGCTTATAAAAACGAGTTGAGCACAGGAGTTGTGACCCCAGCCTTCTCCTTACACACTCAGACCTGGCCTCTCAAGATCAGTGGTATGGAAGCTATTTTGTGATTATGTAATCTAAGCTCCGTTTTCCTCCTGTGCTAGGGCCTGAATCTCCTTTCAATTGTGTGTGGTAAGGATTCCACTGTTGAGAAAGGTCGCATAGATAGGCTTTGCTGGACTGGCCTCCAGCCCCATGCCTGTCTGCCTGCAGATGCTGGGCTTACAGATGCATGCTACCCCCAAGCTTTAGCTTCCCATTGACGATGACGGAGACCTTCAGTCTGCAGCAGACAAATGAGCCCTACTATAAGGGTCCATGTCGCAGAAATGTGGGTCAAGGAGAACAGCAAGTCATCTGAGCACTCTCCTTAAGGGGCAGCTGGGGGAGGTCAGCAGCCGTGGCCACTGTGCGCCACCCCCCCCCCAAATCCATTGAGCATGCTCATGGCTCCTTCCTGCCTCTGACGTCACCATGGCCCTTTGTCTCAAGACACCTTCTGTACATTCTTTGCACATCCACTGCGTCAGCACACACTTGCTGTCGGGGAAGAAATCAGTTCTTTATCTCTCCAGTTTGGTTGTCCCAGAAGCTCCTAAAACAGCGTTCTTTACTTAGTAGGGAACTAAACTCTGGGAAGTGAGGCATCTGCAACAGAGTCAGCAGCGCCTGTGCAGCTAGCGACACCCATGGGAGTCTCTCACTCAGAAACCCGCAGCTCAGCTGGGCGTGGTAGCTCTCACCTGTGTTCTCAGCATGCGGGAGGCTGAGGCAGGAGACTAGCCTTAAGTTTGAGGCCAGCATGAATTACATAGTGAGTTTCAGTCCAGCCTGGACTATACAATGATAGAACCTACCTGAAAAAAAAGAACGACTTAATTTTTATTTCTAAAGTTAGAAATACTACTCTAGGCTCTTCCATATATAGTTTAGTCTTAAGCCCTTTGAAATAGATTTCTGAGTGAGCTTGGGATGAGGGAATAAGGGACAAATGATCCCAGACAGTCTCGTGTTCTGTCCGTATAAACCCAGACCAACTGGAACTCCTTGAAGTTGGGCTCTACCTGTGAAGCCTTAGAAACCCGTAATTGCGTCCTAGCCTGTAGCGTTGGCAAACAGACTCATTATGTCTACTGAGCACAGTCTTCCCTTCCTTAGAAGTTGTGCTGGTTAAACACTAATAGAGCCTTAATCTCCAGCTCTTTTTCTGGATGCCAGCAGTAATCCAGCAGGCTTACTTTGTCTGCTTTTATCAGTCACTCTTCCTTCTCATTTTAACAAACTTTCTCACTGTGTTAGAATCCCTGAGTTACAGATTAATGCCTTAGCTGGCTACATCTGGATGACACAAAGGTTTTTGTCTTATCAGTTGATCGTCTCCAACCCCCCCTGGGACTAATGAGTTACTTCTGGTAGCCCCAGTTAATCTGGTCTGTTTCTACAGCAGCTCTCTGGTTGCCTTACAGAATGTGGAGTAGTTTACTTGGGGACCTGTTAACATTGTACCAATTAAAGTATTTTTATTAATTTGTACTGTTTCTCTATAAAATTATAAATATAATTAGCTTAAGCAAGCACAAGTACATAATAATTAAGGCAATGTTCACAGTAATAAAAGATAATCATTAAGTATGTCTCAGTAATGCTACATACATAAATAAATGGAAATTGGCTTCATCTGAAAGAACTTATGTGAGTGGTGAATTTAAAATAAGGCCTCCCTGCCAGGCAATGATGGCACACGCCTTTAATCCCAGCACTCAGGCGCCAGGAGCGGTGGATCTCAGAAACCTCTCTTTGGGCAGGGTCCAGGGATTCTTCTTGCTTAAAAGGTTAATTGTGTTAATAACTGAAGGAGGCATATCAAACTTAGTTGCACATAGCACCATTGTATGGGTTGAAGGGCCAAAAACTGTTAGGATGGTAGAATAAAAGAGATTCCACTGTTTATCTAAAGATGGAAAATAAAGAATAGCTACTTGTATATCTGAATCATTATGCCCAAAAATGTTATTCATGGTCTGTTCAGAGTTAGAAAAGTTTTTAGAGGGTCCATCAGTGAATAATTTGCCTCTGTGAGCCACACCCATTCTCTAGTATATTGCATTTATATTTCTTTATATTGTTTATTTCTCTTAAAATATCTAATTTGGTATCTAACCCATATACAAACAGACCATGGGCACACCTGTTAACCCATGGTTCATATTATACTAATCACTTCATGCTAATCAAAAGTTGGTAATAGATTAGAAACTTATAATCAACTCTAATAGAATTTTCTAGAAGTTCAAGCTTCACTAGTGTACTAGTAATAGCACATCACTAGCTGAACTATCTGGAAATGAAGACTTCGTCATTTCATGAGTCAGATCAACCTATCAAAGCTACCGTTACTCACTTGGCACTTGTTCACATTTTGGTAGTAACAAATGAGAATAAGATGCTAGGTAGATAAGAAATCATGTGTTCAATCCTAATGAAGTACAAGGTAGCATAAATTATAATTAATATGTGAGCAAAGGCAGACATTTCCCAATAGCAGACATGATGATACACACCTGTCATTGCAGCAGGGGTGCCTGATCACAAGTTCAAGGCCAGCTTAGGTGATACACACATAATCAGAAGAAAACAGTTCACCCATGGAAGGCCCCACATGCACATCTTTGGGTGATAACTGAGATTGAATACAGTGTAATCCCACATTTTTATGCTAGCAGTTGGGAGGTAAGGGCAAAAGGATTTTCAAAAATTCCAGGCTGGCCAGGGAGGGCTACATAGGGTCTAAATAAAAATGAGTGTCATTTCACACAACTGAATGTGGTACTTCTGTGCGCTCCTGATTGGACTGTTGCTTAGAACTTTACATTGTCTTTCTGGTAAAGAAGCATGCTTCCTGGTTTAGCTCCAGCCGTGACCTAGCCCAATTGTCCTGTATGCTCTTTCATATGACCTAGGAGAGACACTGTGTAGCAACGCTCAAACCTCGCGCCCAGACTCACGTAGAACTGAGCAGTGTCTGCTGTGGCAGATCCAAGCCACATCCCTTCATCTCCTTTGTGCTAAGTAATAGTATAGGCCAGTGGGTTAGAAAATCCCTGTTTGCACTCCAGATGGAGATAAACTAGAAGTCAACATACAAAAATAGACTGAAGTTTCTTCTTTTCACCATAAGCATTATAAGGGATTCACTCTGATTTGAACATTGTACAGTTACATACTGAGACATTACACAGGAACTCCTTACATTTATGCAGCTTTTATGTGTCTCACACAGGCGGGGATGGAGCTCCGTGGCAGAGCATTAACCCAGCATACACCAGGCCCTGGGTTTGCCTGAAATCCAGAGCAGTGGTAAAGAGCTAGGCCTGATGTGCTGAGGTCCCAGCACTCAGAAGGCAGAGGTAGGAGGCTTGCCAGTTCGAGGAGTCTAGGCTCCATAGTGAGACCCTTCCTGCAAGACACATCGAACTAACTATACAGGGTGTAAAAGCATGCTATATTCTGTAGGAAGGACGGAGGGTTGAGAAGGTCTAGCCTCTTGCAAAGGCCATGCTTGAGCCTGCCCAAGATCTGTGGGAATGGGCTCTCACCATCCTGCCCTGTGTATAGTACTGAGGAAGGCTTAGTTTGGTTTGGCTTGGTTTGGTTTGGTATTTTGGTTTTTAAGATAGGGTGTCATTGTAAATGAGGAAAATACCTAATTAAAAAAAAAGATAGGGTGTCATTTTATAGTCAGCTTTAAACTCACTGTGAAGAGCAGGCTGGCCTCAAACTCTTAGCAGAACCCCTGCCTCAGTGCTGGGATGACAGACATGAGCTACCGTACTCACCACATGGAGGGATTCTGTTTCCTTCTTTTCCAGACAGGGCTTCTCTCTGTATAGCCCTGTCCTGAATTTACTCTCTAGACCAGGCTGGCCTCGAACTCAGAGATCCACCTGACATGAAGACGTAAAGATGTAAGCCGCCACCATCCAGGCCTTGGGGGAATTTTTAAAGGGCAGTATTCCAAGTAAAAACACCTTTGCTGTTAAGTATAGAAGACTATAAAATAAAAAATATATAGCAAAACATATGAATGATATAACAATTCGAGTAGCTATCAGGAAATAATACATTTTCTAATATGTATGTTTCTCACCCATCTCCAAGGTCCAAGGATGACGTGACACTTGTGTAGAGCACAGCCTCGGGTCTCTGTGTCAGCCAAGTGCTGAGGCTGCAGGTGCACTGCCACTCCCGATGTACCTGGTTGGTGCTGGGGACCACACAAGGCTTTGTTAGTGTCAGGCAAGCACTCTACAGGCAGCCCCTAGCCTTGAGCTCTCCTTGATCCTCCTGCCTCAGCCTCCTAATGCTGGCATTGCGCATAGTGTCCCCAAGGCCATCTCAAGGTGTTTTTGTTTAAAACTTCCACTTTCCTTTTTTCTCTATTGTAATACAAAATGTGTGTTCTGCCATCTTAACCATTTTACATGTATAGCTTAGTAGTGTTAAATATATGCAATCTTATAAGATAAATCTCTGGATTTTTTTCCATCCTGTAGAACTAAATTCTTACCATGAAATCCCCTTTCCTTCTCCTCCAGCCATTGGTAACCATCATTCTACTCTCTGCTCACAGGAATTTATCTAATTTAGAGTTATCTTTCTGTTTATTTTACTCAGTGTAGTGTCTTCAAGATTCATTCATGTATGTTATATCTCTAAAAAAAAATAGTTTCACCTGGGTATGGTGGTTCATGGTTGTAATTTCAGCCCTCGGGAAGCAGAAATAGAGTTATCTGTTTCACAGTTCAACAGAAATTCACAATATATTGAAGGAGGAGAATTGACAGGTATAGGAACAGACTGGATGACAGACCGCCCCCATGAGGAAAGATAGGAAATGTGGGATAATGCGTTCCAGTCTGTTAGAAGTGGAATTTTAAGAACTACAGGGAGCTGGGAGGGTGCTGGAGGCTGGCTGGTGACTAGCTTGCTTTTATTTTTTTATTTTTTTTTTCGCCCTTTTAAGACTGGATCTCTTGGGCTGGTGAGATGGCTCAGTGGGTAAGAGCACCCGACTGTTCTTCCGAAGGTCCGAAGTTCAAATCCCAGCAACCACATGGTGGCTCACAACCACCCGTAATGAGATCTGATGCCCTCTTCTGGTGCGTCTGAAGACAGCTACAGTGTACTTACATATAATAAATAAATAAATAAATAAATAAATCTTTAAAAAAAAAAAAAAGACTGGATCTCTCTTTGTAGATTTTGCTGGCCTGGAAATCTGTGTAGATCACCAAGCCTGGAACTCCTAGAGATCCACCTGTCTCCGCCTTTCAATTGCTGGGATTAAAGAAATGCACCACTAGCCCTGTCTCAAAAAACAAACAAACAGAAACAAGATATGGAGAAAATGTATAGAAAAGATTTCAAGCTGGGCATGGTGGTGCATACCTTTGATCACAGACAGGACTCTGGAGGCACAGTGAATCTCTGGGAGTTCGAAGCCAGCCTGGTCTCTAAAGTGAGTCCAGGACAGCCAGGGTTCTCTTTGACATGGAGAAACCCTGTCTCGAAAAACTTGGGGGGAAAAAAGCTTACAAGAAATAAGTTTAAAATTAAGTTCTTTCTAATACTTAGAAATGCCAACAATCCACAGAAAGTATTTTACTATGTACTCTTTAAAGCTTGACTTGAATCCTAATCAGAAAAGTTTCAAAACAATCTGCTTCACCTTTAAAAGGTTTTTTAAAGAAATATTAATTGGATATCCAAAATTTTAATCCAATTAATATCCAATTTTAACCAGTCTCAAAACTTGGTCTTACATAGAGGCCTGCTGCCAAATACTCTCACTAATATAGATCACATTTAGATTAAAAGTTAACAGTAGAGATATGTGTGTTCATTAAACCACCCTTTATTGAACATCATTTTATGACTTCCCACAGCGAGTGCACAGCTTATTAAGTAGATGATTCAAGTAACCACCTGTAATGACTGAGTCAGGCCCAGGGCTGGGGCTGGGTGTGCGGCTCAGTTGGTAGAGCACTTGCCTCTCAGGCATGAAGCCCTGGAATCAGTCCTTAAAACCAGGCCTGCTGGCTGCTCTGTGATCCTAGAACTTAGGAAATGAGGGCATGAGGATCAGCATCTCCGAAACAGCCTCAGCTACATGGCTGCTCTTGTTACACTTCCTTTGGGAGGAAGGTACAGTCTGGTGTGGCACAGGCTGGCCTTGAACTCACTATGTGTCCATTCTGGCTCTCGGTCTTCCTCTGCTTTCCAAGTGCTGGGTGCATCACAGGTCCAACAACATAACTAATTTGAGACCTGCACAGGCTATGTGAAACTCTGTCTCAATAGCAGTAACCCTTGAAGAGGCTTCCATGAGCGCCAAAAGAAGTCCTGAAGTTCAGAGCAGGGCAGGTAGAGTAGGGATAACTTTGAACTGAGGCCTGAGGCAGGATGACCACCAGTTACAGACCAGTCTCATCTTAGCAGCCAACTCTGTCTCAGGAAAGCAGAGGGGAAGGGCAAAGGGGACGATGGAGGACCTAGCTTGAGGTTTAAGTGATATCATGCATGGTGCCATTTATTCTCCTAACAACCCTATAAGGCATACTACAATCAAGGACCCTTAAGGGGGTATGACACAGTCGGAGAGAATTGCTGCTCACAAGCACATGGAAACCAAGTGATACAACAGACAGGAACTGTGCAAAGCTATAGCCATTCCCAGGACTCAAAAGGACCTAAGGAATGATACTCTTTCTTTCTATGGAAACTCTAGTGTTGAGGTCAGAGACTTTAGCTATTATCAAACTATAACCAGACAAAAAGAGAAGGGAATTAAATACCCAGCTTCTCCCTCTCTGCACCTGCAAGCCCTGTCTGCTTCCTATTAATAAACCTAGTCAGAAACTAGCAGAAGAGATGGCTCAGCATAAGAACCAAGATCAGGTGGCTCACATGACCCTAGTGAGGTGGCTCACAACCATCTCTACCTCCTACACCTCTGACCTGCACAGCACCTACACTCAAGTGCACATATCTACACATAGACAAACATATACAAAATAAGTCTTTTTAAATGTGAATTGAGACTTCTATCTATCAAAACAATAAGGCAAGGCAGTGGTAGCACACACCTTTAAGCCCATTTGGGAGGCAGAGGCAGGTGGATCTCTGAATTTAAGACTAGCATGGTTGGAGCTGGAGAGATGGCTCAGAGGGTAAGAGCACTGGCTGCTCTTCCAGAGGTCTTGAGTTCAATTCCCAGCAACAACATGGTGGTGGCTCACAACATCTGTGATGGAACCCAATGCCCTCTTCTGGTGTGTCTGAAGACAGTAATGCTGCATTCATTCACAAAATAAATAAATAAATCTAAGGCTCGCATGCTCTACAGAGTAAGTTCCAGGACAGCCAAGACTATATTAGAGAAACCCTGTCTTTAAACAAAAAGCAAAAACAAAAACTAGAATCAAAAGCCGGGCAGTGGTGGCACACACCTTTGATCCCAGCACTTGGGAGGCAGAGGCAGGTAGATTTCTGAGTTTGAGGCCAGCCTGGTCTACAGAGTGAGTTCCAGGACAGCCAGGACTGCACAGAGTAACCCTGTTACAAACCACACATCCCCCCCCCCAAAAAAAAAGCAAAACAAAACAAAACTAGAATCAAATTATTTAACTGGTAAATTCGACCAAACCTTTTTTTTTTAAGATTTATTTATTTTATGTATGTGACTATACTATAGCTGTACAGATGGTTGTGAGCCTTCATGTGATTGTTGGGAATTGAATTTTTAGGTCAAACCCACTTGCTCCAGCCCAAAGATTTATTTATTATTATAAATAAATACACTGTAGCTGTCTTTAGACACACCAGAAGAGGGGGTCAGATCTCATTTCAGGTGGTTGTGAGCCACCATGTGGTTGCTGGGATTTCAACTCAGAACCTTCGGAAGAGCAGTCAGTGCTCTTACCCACTGAGCCATCTCACCAGCCCCTACCAAATGTTTAAGAATGAAATTATAACAGTTCTCCATCATCTCTTTGAAAACTTCGAAACAATTCCCAGTTTGGGGGTTGGGAGTGTAACTCACTTGATAGATTTAGTAAGAGTGCTTACCTAGCATGCAGGAAGCCCTGGGTTCTACCTCCACGTAAATCGGATAAGAGAAAGCAAGCCCCATCTTCAGCACTGGGGAAATGGAGGCAGGTGTATCAGAAGTTCAGGGCCATTTGGGGCTTGCTGGTATAAAGCCCATCGAGATATATGAGACCCAGTCCCAACGGAAGAAGTAAGGGAGGGAGAGCATTCACAGCCCACTTTACAAAGCCAGTCCTAATAATGCTAAGCACCAGAAACATTATAAGAAAAACATAGTCCATTCTCTCCCATGAGCATGTCTTATAGACACTGAAATTGTTCTGTATAATACTGTAAAGACATATCTTTAAATATTTGCCCAAAACCTAAGAATTTGTATCAGCAGTGACTCTAGCATGCACTCTGGCCTTCAGCAGCGATAACAGATGTGCCTTCACTGTGGAGAAGGATGCGGGTATGGAGAAGAGGCAGCTCAGTGGGAGAGTGCTTGCCGAGTGCTCAAGAAGTCCTGGGTTTGAGCATTGCTCATGTGGATAATCCAAACAGTTAGGAGATGGAAGTAGGATCAGAAGTTTAATGCCATCTTTGGCTAGAGTTCAAGACCAGCATGTGTTGCAATTGGGACCATATCTATGCCTGCCCTTTGGTTCTGCTGTGTACTAAAACCTGCCCTAAACAAAGTCTAAATAACAGAAATCAGATTGGAAGGACTGACTCGAGTTCCCAGTAATCCCAGCACTCAGGAAACTGATGCAAGATCGTGATTTTAAGATCATCCTTAGAAATATGTGTTCAAAGCCAGCCCTGGTGTACCTGGACAGTGGCTCTTCCCCTGAAATAAACTGTTAACTTTCCTATTGAGTCAGGGGAATTTATACAGGCCTGTGGTCTCCTCACCAGCTCAGCCTCATCTCACCCAAGCTCAATAAAGATGACCTCAGTTTCTCTCCACTTCCAGAGCCTTCCATAGAGGCCCTCAGCAAAGACAGTGCAATCAATGACAGCCCTCCCTGAAGCTCTCCCCACTCTCAAGTTCTCTCTCACTCTTCCTGCCTGAGTTTCCCTGTATTGCCTGGGCTTGAGGCAAGGAGCTGGGAAGCCAGGGGCTGGGCTGGCATAGGTGGCCATGAATTGCCTGGTGCCCTGCCACCTGAAGGTGAAAGTGTGAAAAGACCCCACATCAACCAAGTAGGAGCTCATTTCTTACATAGGACTCAGCAAGCCCTAACCTAACCGTGCTGTGTCAATGCGTGCTGTTGCATGAATTAAAGAGACTGGGGTTTTGTCTAGCTTACACAAGATACCCCAGGTGGGTGTGCCGTCCTCTGCATCACCTCCTCCTTGGAATCACTTATTTAATATGCTTTTTTTTTTCTTCTTTTTCAGACTAAAAAGGAAGCACAAGAGTGGCCCAAGAGTCAGAAGATGAAGACCTAGTGTTTGGTGTTGAAGAAAGCTGGAGCCTAACCCAGCCAGGCCCTCGGCTCTCCATTGGAACAGGCCTGTGTTATCATGTACTCCTGAAGTGCAATGTCTGTTGGGGAGAAAGGCTCACTTCAATCATGTACTTGATATTTTCAAATATAAGTAACTTAATGTTTATTTTAACTAATGTTAAATTAACAAATTTTAGTATAGTCAGCATATAAGGTACAAATAGTCATACTTTATATGTGGTTTTATGTATTTTGTTATAAAATAAATTACTCTCATCTCCTGAGTAGACTGTAGAGTTTTTATAAATATGGCTTTCCCTCCCTCCATCTGCCTGCTACACCATTTAATCTCCCCTTCTAAGAGAGATCCGAGCATCCTCACTGTGCCTTCCTTCTTGTTTCACCTCCTTGGTCTGTGGAGTGTGGCATGGTACCTGCACTTTATGGCTAATATCACTTGTCAGTGAGTACATACCACGCATGTCCTTTGGGGTCTGGGTTACCTCGCTTGGCATGATATTCCTAAGTTCCAACCATTTTTCTGAAAAATTCATGATGTCTGTGTTTTTAATAGCAGAATAGTATTCCATTGTGGAGATATTCCACATTTTGTTATCCCTTCTTCAGTTGAGGGACATGTAGGTTGTTTCTAGTCTCTGGCTATTATGAATAAAGCTGCTATGAGCATAGGTGAGCATGTGTCCTTGTGGTATGGGGAGCATTTATTGGGTATATGCCCAGGAGTGGTACAGCTGGGTCTCGAAGTAGAACTATTCCCAGTTTTCTGAGAAAATGCCACGTGGGTTCAGTTCTGGTGTTTTGTGGGGTTTTCTCTTTTTTCTTATATCTCATATTCTCATTAGCCAGTAAAATCTGGAAGAAGTCTGCTTTTCCACTGGTGTTTGTTCAGTTTGCTGTCAAGTCGTAACATTGTTTGTCATGGTGCAGTGGCAACCACATAGCTGTTCAGTGGGAAGGTAAGTAATATGATTTGTTCTGACTTCTCATACATGTTCCCCTAGGTATGGGAGCATGCCTAAAATCCCAGCCCCAAAAAATACAGATCAGTCTTACTTGGGCGCTGGAAGTGTATCTCAGTGAGGCAGTGCAAGGCTCTGCACCAAAGTCTAGTGCCACTGCACAAGGATGATGGATGTTCTGCTTAGGAAATTTTTAATTTTGTAACTCTTCCAATTTCCTGTCAGCTCAGATAGCAACATAATGTCACATTGGATACCTAGAATGTTGATAAGGACTAAACTAGCACATGTCAGCACCATTTGAGGTGTGTGTGTGTGTGTGTGTGTGTGTGACAGACACAGAGACAGAGACAGGCATGCAGGCAGGCAGGCAAGGTAACTCATAGCCCAGGTTGGCCTCAAACCCGAGGCTGTCCTGGAGTTTCTCTGCCCCTCTTTCCTCTCCTGAGTGCTGGATTACGAGTGTGCCCCATCACACTTGATTTATGAGTGCTGGGGACTGAACACAGGGTTTCTTTTCATTCACGTTGGGCAAGCATTCTGCAACTGAGCCACACCCCAGACCATGCACCATTTAGTGGAGGACAGAGGGGGGCCAGTATTGGTAGGTTGGTTGGTTTTTTTGGGAGGCTTTTAAAGCAGCTTGACCTAAAATGACTTACTTCCTCTTGGATAGTGCCATGACCTGTGACCTCTTAACCCTTACCTCCTCTCCCACTGGTGAATGTTTTATAAAATATTGCCTAAATGTAAGAAGGGTCCCTACCGCCGGGCAGTGGTGGTGAATGCCTTTAATCCCAGCATTTCGGAGGCAGAGGCAGGTGGATTTCTGAGTTTGAGGCCAGCCTGGTCTACTGAGTGAGTTCCAGGACAGCCAGGGCTACACAGAGAAACCCTGTCTCAAAAAACCAAAAAAAAAAAAAAAAAAAGAGTCCTTACCATTCTGAAGATGGTCCCACCAGCGAGGGCACTGTGTTCTGTAGTTCCGGCTCCTTTGAGTATTAATACTTAATTTTCACAGTATCTCTAATTAGACAGTGGTTCTCAGCCTTTCTTTTGCTTTGTTTTGGTTTGGTTTTTGGTTTTTGGTTTTTCGAGACAGGGTTTCTCTGTATAGCCCTGGCTGTCCTGGAACTCACTCTGTAGACCAGGCTGGCCTTAAACAGAGAAATCTGCCTGCCTCTGCCCCTCTGCCAAGTGCTGGGATTAAAGGTGTGCACCATCACGCCCGGCGTTCTCAACCTTTCTAATGCAGACCCTTTAATGCAGTTCCTCATCACGTGGTGACCCCAGAGCCATCGAATTATTTTTCCTGCTGTATAACTGTAATTTAGCTAGTGTTGTGAAAGGTAATGTAGATATCTGTTTTCCGAAGGTCTGAGGCGATCCCTGTGAAAGGATTGGTCAACCTCTCCCCTCAAAGGGGTCACAACCCAAAGGTTGAAAATCACTGGGTTAGGGGGTTGGTTTTGGGGACTTTGGGTTGATTGGCTTTGGTTTTTGCCTCTGTGAGACAAAGTTTCCTGTGTCCCAAGCTGGCCTCAAACTCTATGGAATGAGAAATGGAAATAGCCGTGAAATTCTGATGTTCCTATCTCTACCTCCATACTTTTGGGATTACTAGTGCTCACCACCAAAGCTTGTTTGGTGGCAGTAGGGCTGGAACCCAAAGCTCCATGAATGTTACCAGCTGAGCTCTGTCTCTACCCCATCTTGAGTTTTTCTTCTGTGTTTAGTTGGTTTGCTTTGAGGAGCTTAATAACGATATCGTAGTATAGATTTTAGCCTAAGAGATTTAAGAGAGCAACAGAGCCTGGAGAGTTGTCCTGGCAGTTAAGAGCACATGTTGCTCTTGCAGAGGATCCAGATGGGATTTGCAGCACCCACATGGCAGCTCACAGCCATCCTGGCGATCCAGTGCTTCCTTGGGCCTCTGGCATGTGGGGCAGACAAGTGAGCCAAACACGATGAGCAAATCTGAAAAGAGAAAACAGGACTCGCAGAAAGAACAACACTGTCAGCAGCATGGTTGTGGGCTGCAGAGATTGCTCTGCAGTTAAGAGCACTAACTGCTCTTCCAAGGGTCCTCAGTTCTATTCCCAGCAACCACGTGATGGCTCACAACCATCTCTAATGGGATCTGATGCCCTCTTTCTGGAGTGTCTGAAGACAGCTACAGTGTACATACATACATACATACATACATACATACATACATACATACATACAATAAAAGAGCATGCCTGCATGCTCTCTGGGAGACAGTGGGCACATTAGAGTAAATTAATGGCCCAAGATCAAAAAGAGTTGAGGTTCAGAGAGATGTTCAGCAGTAAAGTTGCCTGCTGCCCAGTCTGAGTTTGGTCCCTGGAACACACACGGTCAAAGTAGGGAACCTACTGATCTACTGTCCTCTGACCTTCACACGTGTGCTGTGGCATATACACACACTAATAAAGAAAGAAATAGATGTAAAAACATAGAAGGTGGAAACTAGACCAGGGTCTGAACTGAGTGCAAGAATGACCACGCTGCTCCGTGTAGTGCAGGGCTCCCTATGACTTCCTTCCAGGTCTCCCACTCCCGAGAAAGGCCTTGTTCTTTGAGTCCTTTTTAGTTGTTTGCTTTTTAAGATAGTTTTCACTTTGTAACCCAGGCTGGCCTCCAGCTAGTGATTCTCCTGCCTTGTGCTAGGACGATGGGCTTGAACCATCAGGTACAGACACTGTTAAACTTGAAATCCCCCTGTCTCCATCCCCAAAGTGCTAGGATTATAAGTATGCACCACCAAGCCCAGTTAAAAAACCATCTTGATCACCCTTTGGGGGCTTAGGAGGACAGATGGGACCATGCGCAGTAGTGTATTAGGTCACCAGGACAGATTCCTGGGTAGCAGGCAGATCTAGTCCTGCAGATTTGAAAGATGGGCTGTGGATGTAGCTTAGTTGTGTGCCTGCCTAGCATGCAGGCAGCATTGGCTTCCCAGTACCACATAAGCCAGTCATGGTGCAGGTCTATAATCCAAGCGCCTGGGAGGTGCGGCATGAAGATCATGTTCAAGGTCAGCCTACACTACAATTAGGGAGTTCCAGCCCACTCTGGGGCTACACTCTGAGTCTGAGGCCAGCCTCACCTTGTACCAATTAGGGCTACCCTTTTCTCAAAACACTGAGAAATTACTCCACAAACCTGGTATAGCAGTACATGCCTTTAATCTCAGCTACTAGGGAAGCCTAGAAATGATAGTCTTTGACCTAGCTAGTTCTAGATGTGCCTAGCCAACCTAGCAAGACCCTCATCTCAAAAAACAAAACAAAACAAAACAAAGAACAGGGATGTCTCAAACCCTGGAAGGAGTTCATTCTTAATAATTTTCTTTTTCTTTTTTCTTTTTCTTTTTCCCAGCCCCGCTCACTCCCTTCGGCCATATTTATTTCATGTATGTGAACACACTGTCACTGTCTTCAGACACACCAGAAGAGGGCATCAGATCCTATAACAGATGGTTGTGAACCACCATGTGGTTGCTGGGAATTGAACTCAGGACATTCAGAAGAGCAGTCGATGCTCTTAACCACTGAGCCATCTCTCCAGCCCCTTAATCATTTATAAAATGGTATTTAAAAAAAAAAAAAAAAAAAAGAACCATCTTCTAGTGACCCCAAAATGTTCTAAATTCAGTGTTTCTACTAGTCAGGAGTGTTTTAAATTATTTGTTTATATTATATACATGGTATTTTTTTATGTCTGTGAATCATATATACCTAGTGTCCAAGGAGAGCAAAAAGGGACAGTCAACCCTGGAGTGACAGACAGCAGGAAGAGAGAGGCCAAGTGATCAGTTCTAAAACTTGTGTTGTCTGAGAGGAAAATACTGAAGAGGTAGCAAAATTACCTGTTAGGGAAAAAAACTTGTTATTAGAGATTCTTACAATAATAATAAAAATAATGTCAACAGGTGGTCATCACACATGCCTATTATCCAAGGTGGATGAATCTCTGAGTTCAAGGCCATCCTGGTCTACAGATAAGTTCAAGGACAGTCAGAGTTACACAAGAAACACACAAAGGAGGAGGAGGAGGAGGAGGAAGAGGAGGAGGAGGAAGAGGAGGACGAGGATGACTGAACAACTGAAGCAGGATGATTGCTTGAGGCCAGATTCTCTTGGCAGCATAGTGAGGCCTTGTCTATTTAAAGTATTTTACTTTCAAGGGGCTAAGCATGGTGGTGATGGACCCCTATAATCCCAGAACATTGCAATTAGAGACCAGCCTGATTCACACAGTGAATTCCAGGTCTCCAGGCCAGAGGCTATACAATGAGACCCTGTGTCCCAGAGGAAAACAACAAACAGAACCAAATCAAAAGCTGCTTGTTTCTGATGATAATAATGTGTGTTATTGTCCAACTTAGGAAGCTGAGACAGGCAAGACGATGTCTCAAAAAAAAAAAAAAGTAGCTATAACTTTCTATTGATATTGGATAGGGTAGCCATTTGTACAAAGGAAAAATAGCTTAATAGTACTTTGTTTTAATTTAATGAATAACTAGAGCTTCCGAGAAAGGTGTCCTGAGGCTTAGAAATCGCTGGACACTTGCAGTCAGGTAGCCAGCAGGAGTCCTCAGGGGGCAGCTTTTGTTTGGGTTGAGTCCATAGGCCAATCTTCAGGTGTAAACTCAGAAATGCCATCCTCTGTGCAGGTGCAACGTCTTCGTTTGTTTCTTCCTTTGATGTAGGACTGGCTTTAGCTTCATGGCCCTGCGGGGCTTGGAAATCCCTCTTGTCTATAAGGATTGCCAAACTTTGCAACAATCCTGCTCCCTCTGCCTCTGGAGTGCTGGGATTGCAAAGTACACCTCATGCATGGTGGTTTCCCTCTCCTCTCTTTCCATTCTGTAATTAATATATAGTTTCTGCCCGGATCCAAGCTGTTCCTTTTAACACCTGCCTATTTGGCACTTCTGCTTCTGTGTCCACTGCCCCTTAAACTTACACAGGTTCAAAATGAACTCTCCAAGTTTGTCCTTTAGTGTTCCCCCTTTCAAGAAGCAATACAACCTACCTGTCGCTGTGACTAATGACTAATGGTCATTCCTGATCCTTCCCCATACTTCCCTCACCAAACCAGACCCTCAGGGCCCAAGTCCGAAGCCTCATTGCTCTACCTCCCAAAATGTTTTTGTTGTTGTTGTTAACATTTGATTATTATTGTTGTTGTTATTTGTTTTTTTCAAGACAGGGTTTCTCTGTATAGCCCTGGCTGTCCTGGAACTCACTTTGTAGACCAGGCGGGCCCTGAACTCAGAAATCTGCCTGCCTCTTCCTCCCAAGTGCTGGGATTAAAGGCATGCGCCACCACTGCCCGTCTCATTTGATTATTTTTATTTTCTATGTGTTAGTGGTTTGCCTCGATGCAGGCATGGGTACCACACACATGCTCTCTAATCATAGAGTTCAAAAGAAGGTGTAGCATCCCCTAGAAATGGAGTTAGAAAAATTGTGACCTGCGAACCAAACCTCGGCCCCCTGCAAGAGCAGTAAGTGTTCATGACTGCTAAGCAAGCCATTGCTCCAACCACAATCCTGACTTCTTTGTGGATTTTTTTAAACAATGAATGAATGAATGAATACTTCCAAATATATAAAAGACTAAAGGGATATCTTGGAGAGACAGAATCACTATCTTGATTATGGTGATGGTTTTGTGGGTATTAAGTAATCAGTGCTCATTACATGGTACCTGTTTGATGTGGAAGCCACAGGATGAATAGGGTTTGGCACAGGTAGGCAAGCCCTGCACCTCTGGGTCACATTCCCAGCCCTTAAACTATACCCCCCCCCTTTTTTTTCCAACAGAGTCTCACGTAACCCAGGCTGGCTTAGCCAAGGCTAGCCTTGAATTCCTTCCATGTTCCCCTCCCAGTTGCTGGAATTACAGGCATGTGCCACCGTGGCTTAAATTACACCTCTTTAGAATGTGCAGTTAACTGTTTTACTCCTCAAGGATGCCTTTCAAAAAGAGGAGAAAGTCCTGGAGGTGATCACAATCGAAAAGTAAATGATCTGGGTCACTATCACTAGGAATGCTAACGCAATGCGATAAACGGCAGCAAGGAATTTGTGTCACCTGACTCCCAATCAGTCTTATTACCGTCACTAAAACAGATACAACCCGAAATGACGCGCTTCTTAGGGTGATATAATTGAACCAGAAAGCAATACCTTTGCAGAGTAAAAATTTTAAATTAGCCCAAATCAAATCTTCAGGTCAGATGTAATGTCCAATCTTTAGACAGAAAAACAAAAACAAAAACACAAAAAAAAAAAAACCCAGAAATGCCAAGCTAGTTGTAGGTAGCTCAGTGGTCTCCTAGCATGCACAAAGCCCTGAGTTCTAGCCCCTCCGTGCGTAAATCAGGCTTGGCAAGACTGCCTGTTTCCCAGAGCTCTGGAGGTGGAGGAAAGGGGATCGGGAGGCCAAAGTCATCGTCAGCTACATAATAAATTCACAGACAGCCTGGGGTATATATATATATCACACAAAAAAAGAAAGAAAGGACGAGAGGAAAAGGAAATGGAAAGACGAAGGAAATAAAATCCAGCTAAAGGATGGACACTGCGAGGATGCAGCCTATGAAATCTTGAACATGGAGCATTCTGAGTGTTAATAACACTGCTTTGGAGTAGGCAGGACTATGGAAGAATAGGGTTCGTTGTTATTTAGTGGAGGGGGAGAATCACAAGTTCCTGGTGATGTCTAGTTGGAAATGAAAGCCTTCAGCTCTGGAGTTTTATACACGCATTTCATTCCCTCCGCGTGAATTCCGATCACCAGCTCAGGTCACCCCGGCACACGCTCCTCGCTAAACTACTCCAGCAGTTTCTGTCACACGCTTACTGTGACAAAATACCTAAGGACCTACATTTCTTAGAGGAAGGAAGACTTGCTTGGGCAGGCAGGTTCAGTTGGCACCATTGTCTTTGAGCCTGCGGTAGAGCCAAGCCCTCTGCTGGCGGCGGTCACGTGACAGAGCAAGCTGGCTCATCTGGCCATGGCCAGGACTCAGAGAGCTTCAGTAGGGTCTGTAGCCCATCAAGGCCTCCCTCAGTGATGCCGCTTGCTTCTACCAGACCCCAGATCTTAAGGTTCCGTTATCCCCTAAAGCTGCTTGCTGCCCCAGGGTGGTCGTCACACTTTCTCACATGCTGTTGGGGGACCCGAGTCTCATGATACTGGAGTGCTGCTACTCACTGTATGCGTGGAGCACCTAGGACTTAAAATGTAAGCCAAAATTATCCCCAAGTGTTGTCTCTAGGCCTATACATTCCCGAAGCCTAGAAGTCCTTTCTCTGTTTCCTGTTATACTTTTTGTTTGCTTGCTTGAGAACTGTTCTCGCGTAGCTCCTCCTGGCCTTGAAAACTCTATACCCAAAGTGGGCCTTGAATTCCCGATCCCGCACCTTCATTGCAAGTGCTGGGATTGCCACCACTGTGTCACCATACCTAGTTTTTTGGGGTTTTGTTTTTTTTCTTTTTTGTAAGTCTGAACAATTTTCAACTAATATTTTCAGGGAGGAGATGGGACAGGTGTTAAAAGGAACAGCTTGGATCCGTGCAGAAACTATATATTAATTACAGAATGGAAAGAGAGGAGAGAGAGGGAAGCGACCATGCATGCGTGCATATAATACATTCTGAATGTATTATATGTAAAAAAAAATCTTCAGTAAAATATTTTTATTTAATCTTTGAAAATTATATATAAACATATATGTATGTACCTTAAAGATAATTACTCCTACTCCACCTCCCAGGACCCTTGAAGCTTCATCTCATGTACTCACGATGAATATTGCCCCACATTGTAAGAAATAGATTTGAAAAATAGAAAAAAATACAATTTAAGTAATTATAGCCTGAAAGCCAGTAGGTCATGTTTTAACAAAAAAACAAAACAAAACAACAACAACAAAAATCAAACCTTTTTAGCCAGGTACAGTGGGGCACTCCTATAATCTCAGCATTTGCGAGGCAGAGGAAAAGATCACAAGTTCAACACCAGCCTGGGCTTACATGGTGAAGACTTTAAAAAACAAAACAAAACAAAACTCTGTAACTGGCCAGACAGATAGATGACAGTTGCCCTTTACCAGGGCTGTTTTTATCATTGCTGTAATTGATTTGATCTCATCAAGAAATTGCATATCGGTGACACATTTTTTTAAATGGTTTACTAGTGGGCCAATGAACTTTTTTTTTTTTCTGAAACATTGCAGAAAACATTTCTCCCCTTCCAGACCAGAAGTGCCCATTGCCTTAAAGGCTGGTGTACCATCCTTGTATATGAGATTGACGATGTCGCCTTATCCTTGGCTACAAAGTGAGAGTCTGTCTCATAAAACAAACAAATGGGGGTGATGAGGAACCCACTAATATCAAGAATTTTCTTTTGTTTTTAAAAACACTGCAGACCGCTCCCCCAACACACACACACACACACACACACACACACTCGCTCGCGCCCTTTGAAATACTTGCTTGGCCTAACTTTGCTAAGTACACTTCCGCTCGGACTCCCTTAAAGCGCTCTGTCGTATGGACTAAACAGGTGAAAGGCACACACATAGCCAAAGAACTTCGCAGGGAACTGAGTCTTGTTTTAGGCCATGCTGACCCCAAACCTGTGATCTTTCTTCCTCTTTTCTGAGGGCAGAATTAGTAGGCACTGGGCTACTGCACTCAACAAAAGAATTCTATACACTCACCCCTATACTTGAGGTTGAAGCCAGGCTCCAGAGCACGCAAGATAAGAGTTCTATCTTTGGGCTATAGCACACCGCACCCCCTCTTTGAATTGAAAAAGAACATTAGAAATTTGTTGGCAAAACCAGAACATGGGCTTATCAGTAGCGGAACAGTTGCCTAGCCTAGCACGTAGGAGTCCTGACTTGCCATTCTCTGCCCCTCGGGCTCCACCAGAAGAAGGCAAAGTGAACCCTGAGCCTTGCCATTGTTACAGAAATACAGCAGTACACCTCAGTCCACACAGTTTCATTCAAGTTGAAACTAAAGACAGGACAGTAAAGAGCTCCAAAAATATTCATATTTATAAAACCCTTTTCACGTGTTTCTTTTAATTTTTGAGGGAGAGGACAAGGCCCCATGTAACCGGGATTGTACCAAACTCTACAAAGCCAAGGATGACCTTGAACAACGGATTCCCTAGCGTCTACTTCCCAAACTAGAGATTACAAGTTTGCCAAACCCACTGGCATCCTTGACTCTGCAGTCTAGGCTCAGTCTCCTAGGGGCTAGAATTACTAGTGTGTGCAGTCACACATTTTTTTTTTCCAAACAAATTTTCACACATTCTTTGGGGGCAGAGTATGAGGGGAAAGAAATCATATTATGGATAAAATATGTCTAGCTCTCCAAGATAACAGGGGCATTTTTCAGCTCAAATATGGCTGGGTGACAATGGTTGTGATATCTCCTTTGTGTGCGTTCCCGCTTACATACAATGCCTGTGGCCTGGCTGATACTTGCTTCTCCAGCCTTATTGCACATCTGGTCTCTACCGGCATTGTCTCTGGGTCAGCTAGTATCACTTTTTCTGTGACTGACTCACAGAGGCCTGGAGGTCTCCAAAGGGAGGGATAGGGTCTCGTGACCACAGAACCCCAGGAAAGGGAAGGACCTGGGGGCCTTTCTAAGACTAAAGTGTAAAGTAGATGCTTTTGTTCTTCCTGGAACCTTTGTTGGTAGCTATCATTGTTTGTCTGGGAGCCAGAATTAACAAAAATTTTAGACCAGGAGACATTCTTCTCATATTTCTAGTTTCTATTTTGAAGCAATGGTTAGTATTCCTAAAGAAAAGCCACAACGAACTGATATTAAGTGCCTGCCTCTCTTAGAAAGCAAGGGGAATACTAGGCAGTGGTGGCGCACGCCTTTGATCCCAGCACTTAGGAGGCAGAGCCAGGTGATTTCTGAGTTCGAGGCCAGCCTGGTCTACAGAGTGAGTTCCAGGACATCCAGGGCTACACAGAGAAACCCTGTCTTGAAAAACCAAAAGAGAGAGAGAGAGAGAGGGAGGGAGAGAGAGAGAGAGAGAGAGAAAGAAAAGGAAGCACAGGGAAACATAAGGAGTCTGTTTTTGTTTTTTGCGGGGGGGTGGGGGTGGGTTAGTTGGTAGGTGTAGTTTCTAAACCTAACAGAAAGTCCTATCAACCCTAAAAACACGTGTTTGTGAATGCTTCATAGCCACCTTCCCACGAGAATGGGTGCTAGTTTCATGAGATGGGGAACCCAGGATTTCGAAGTAAGACTTAATAAAAGCTTTTACAATGACCAGCCTCCCTCCACCCAGGCTGACTCCAAGAGATGGCCTGCTTTTCAAAACCTAAACCTTTGGAGGTCAGCCAATCAGCATCATTCCTTCCTTCCACTCTTCAGTTTCTGTTTTCCAGGGGTCCCTCGGACTTTCTGCCGCCTGGGTCTAAGGCTTCCACCGCACACACGGTGACGAGAAAATAGGCTGGAGATATAACATGGTAGTCAAAATCTAGCTTTACCAAGCACTCTCTCCAGGGTATATTTTTGCCAAGGCAACTTTTTCATTTCATAGGGTTCGGGTGGACAGCCCCGCCCCTGCCCACGGTCACCACACCATCTCACTTGTTTCTTCCTCTCCGGTCACACGCGGGTCTTCGCCTGGAACCTAGGAAGCTTCACTCAGTGACATCACACGTCTCTACTCTAATCCAGCATATTTGTTACTTTCTTTACTGGTGTGAAAACCACCCGACACATGCTGACACAGGCAATTTAAGGAAGGGCTAATTTTAGCTCCAGGTTTGAGTTCGTCCTTCACTTGTGGTGGAAAGCGGGGCTGCGTCCACAGTCAGGAAGCAGATGTCTATGAATGTTGGCGTTCATTCTCTCCTTTTGCTGCGGCCAAGGACTTAACCCTGGTTACCCACATGTAAGGTGGGGGTGTTTTCTCACCTCAAGGAACCCAGTTCAGAAGCTTCCTCAAAGACATGCCCAGAGATTTGTTTCCCTGTCAAATATATCAAGTCTCAAGCCATCAATCGAGATGATGCACCGTCTCATCCGGTAAAGGATTTAGACTTACAACCACTTTCTCGATACTTGGTTGTTCTTGTTTTGTTTTGCTTTGTGTTTTGAAACTGGGTCGCTCCAATTCTAGGCTGACCTCTGCTTCCCTGTGTGGCCAAAGATGACCTTGGACAGAACATTCCAGCCTTCATCTCCCGAGGGCTGAGATAACACAAGTCAGATACCATTTTGGCTGGATTCGGATATTTTACTATCCCTCTCTAAGAAGAATATATTGCTAAGTGTGACATAACCCACAATCCTGGTACCGGAGAGACTGAACCAGTAGAACCGTGAGTTTGAAATCAGCTTGGGCGATGGAATAAATTGAAGGTCAACATGAACTGTATACTGAAACCAACCCCCCCTTAATAATAACAATTATTCAATCATTTCAATTTAAGTATTAACAACAAATCGGATCAATTCAATTCAGTTATTAACAACAATTAGTCAGCCATTTCAATCCCTAATTTAATTACTTCAGTCATGCAAATTAGCAGAATGTTTACTTAGCAAATAAAAAAAAACTGTTTTTTCCCCCCTCTTTGGTCTGGTTGCTATGTATTGTAATGCTAAATACCAGCCAAATTACCGCAGGGATGGACGAGGAGATCCGCACGTGCTCCAAGTGACCTTGCCCTACAAGTTATCCCTGATTGGTCAGTAAAGATGCCTATAGCTGGACAGAAGAGAGGGGGATGGAGCTTCAGTTACTGGGCTTGGTGCTGGAGGCAGAGACCACGAGGGAGAGAGAGAGAGAGAGAGAGAGAGAGAGAGAGAGAGAGAGAGAGAGAGAGAGAGAGAGAGAGAGAGAGAGAGAGAGAGAGAGAGAGAGAGAGAGAGAGAGAGAGAAAGTGGAAAGAGAAGATGCCATGGGATGGGTGAATCATGAAGATATGGCCATGAGGGCTGACCAATTGGGATAAGAGCAGCCAAGGCAGAATTTAGCAAGTTATAGCTTGGGGTTATTGATAGTGAAGTCGATGTCAATAGCTTGGAGGGTAGATATCTGCCCATCCCTTGTGCTTCAAAGGCTTGATAGAAATATAAAAGTTTTATGTCTTTTATCTGCGAAGTAAATAATCTCAGGTTGGGTTAAAAAAAAACCAATTAATATTAAATACCACAACAATGTGGCAAATGAATACTAGCTTTCCTTTTGATTTATTTTGCAGGTTTTGGTTGTTATTGATGTTATGGGAAGGGAACCAGGGCCTCCTATACGCTAAGTAAAACTATCTCTAAGCTACATCCACAGCAACAAAAGTACATCTGTAAACTGCCTCTAGGTCTCAAAAGGCAAGTGTGGAGGCTCACCCCTGCAGTCCCAGCACTCCAGAGCTGAGGAAGGAGATCACAGCAAGTTTGAAGTGAGCTGGCCTACATAGCGACTTTCAGTCCAGTCAGGACTGCTTAACAAAACCCTGTCTCAAACCTAACAAAAGCACGTTAACTAATTTTAAAATAGAATTCTTAGAATTCTTTATACCACTTATGTCTGCTTTCACTACACAATTTTTAAAAATTCTATGGCATTCTCAAAGGCCAATGCATTCTCTCTCTCTCTTTCTCTCTCTCTCTCTCTCCCTCCCTCCCTTCTCCCTCCCTCCCTCCTCTCTGTGCCTCTCTCTTCTTCTCTCCTCGATTGTAGCAGTTAATTTTCATTGCTGTGATAAAATACTACGACCAAAGGCCCAAAGGCAAAGGAAGACAGAAAGCGTTGACTTTGCCTTATGGTTCCAGAGACTTGGCAAGAAGGCATGTCGTCAACAAAGGGGTGAGCAGGGAGCAGAGAGCACCTGTGCATCTCAATCCGCACACCGGAAGGAGAGAATGGGAACCGGAAGTAGGAGATGGATGTAAATTCTCAAACCTACTCCTGGTGACATACTGTCTTCAACAATCCACCTCTGAAAGGTTCCTTACTTAACCTTCTCAAACTGTACCAACCAGACGCCTGGTGCTCAAATACTAAGCCTGTTAGGAGATATTCTATGTACACCCCAGCTGTATCCCCCCCCCCCGCCCCCTCTTTGCCTTTGTAATGTTCAAAAAAAATTCTTTTGATTAATATATAATTGCCTTTTGTGTTTGTTTGTTTTGTTTTTGTTTTTGGAGACAGAGTTTCTCTGTATAGCCCTGGCTGTCCTGGAACACACTCTGTAAACCAGGCTGGCCTCGAACTCAGAAATCCACCTGCCTCTGCCTCCCGAGTGCCGGGATTAAAGGCGTGCTCCACCACGCCCGGATCGCCTTTTTTTTTTTTTTTTTTTTTTTTTTTGAGATGGGGGTCTCTCTATTGTGTAGCCCTGGCTGTTCTAGAAGTCCATATGTAGACCAGGCTGACCTTGAATTCACAGAGCTCCACCTGCCTCTGCTTCCTAGTTAATGGAATTTAAGACACATGTCATCACACTCAGAATAGTCACTTTAATCTTTATTATTATTATTATTATTATTGTATGTGTGCGCGCACACACGCGTGCATGTGCACATATAGAGATTAGAAGACACCTTAGCATGAGTTGGTTCTCTTTCCACCATACAGTTCCCCCAAATCTAAGTCAGGTCACCAGACTTGGTGACATGTGCCTTTACCAAGGGATCCATCTCACTAGCCAGAATACATGATTACTTTAATCAAAAGAGTGGGCCTCCACTTCTGCTTCTCTTATGCCAGATGTTTATTATTATTTTTTTTTTATATTTAATCATGCTTACCCTCTTGAACAATTATAAAACTTTCAACATATTTACTGAGACGCTAAAGTTAAATTCCTGGCCCCTATGTTTTGTAAGTTCACAGTATGCTTTCTTTGCTGGATGCTATGTGGTAGTACTTTGTTAAGAAATTCATTATGTAGCAAACTTGTGGCACGAATGTCACTAAACACACGGAAATGTGCTCCCAAATGGGACTGAAACTGTTAGAATACACGCTTAGTCTGTACAGTGGGCTGAGTTTGGCTCTAAACTCTGTGCAGATATTTTCAACTACTGGTGTGGGTAGAAGAGATGCCAGCAGAGTGGTAAAGAGTAATTGTTGCTCTCACAGAGGAACTGAGTTCAGTTTCCAATATCCACAGAACGCTCCCAACTGTCTATAATTCCTGTTCCAGGAGATCCAATGCCCTTTTCTGACATCCAAGGCCACTGGGCACACAAGCAGTACACAGACATACGTGCAGGCACAGCATCTGTATAGATAAAGTAAAAGGGGTTTGTTTGTTTGTTTGTTTGTTTGTTTGTTTAAGGAACTCTATAGAGCCTCAGGGAATGTAGCTTAGTTCGCAGAGTGTTTGGTGAGCACGCAGGAAGCCTTGAACTAGGTCACCTGCAGTCATAAAACGGGCGTAGCCACACATCCCTATAATACAACACTTGGTCAGTGGAGGCAGGAGGATCAGAAATTCCAGGTCATTCTCAGCCAGGATCTCATCTTCATCCATGAGACCTTGTCTCTGAAATTAATTTTAAAAGTTTATACAGCCTATTATCCCAGGCATCATGGCTGTAGCGTTTGGAAAGCTGACAGAAGTCAGGAGCTTTCCGGGGCACCCAGGCTCCAGGCTGGATAGAGCTACATAGCAAGACCCTGTCTCAAAAAAAAACCATGAAAGGCTGATATTGCAGGGTGTGTTGATGTGTATGCCTGTCATATAAAAAATTGGGAGATGAAGGGTCAAAGATCAGGATTTCAAGGATGCCTTCCGGTACAGAGCAAGTTTGGGTTCCACCTGTGCCTCCGTAAGATCCTGACTCAGAAAAACAACAAAGAAACCCAGACAACAAATTATTTCCACTTGACCAAGACTTAGATGAAATAATTAAACTATTCATATAAATCCTATTACTTTAGCGACTAAAAAGCAAATTCTATGTCTATTAGATCAAACCCCAGGAGGGAGAAGACTCAGTTAGGAATTGTTGGGTCAGGTGAACGGGTGCCGAAGGGGGCGACTGCCGGGTCACAGGAGGGAGAGCTGAAGGCCAGATTGCTGGGTCAGGTGAGCTGGAGGGAGCAACAGTCATGTTCTGAGGGGCACTTCTGCAGAATAGTTCTCATAGCTGTGTATTTTAATTGATTGTAAAACAGGGCTAGCGATTTGGAAGCTCATTGGAAGAGAGTGTGCCTACTACGTATGTACAAGACTCTTGGTGGGTCTATCTCCAGCGCCACTCACTCACTAGCAGGGGGAAAAAAAAAAGCAGAGTTAATTTCTGTGTTCAAGCAGCTGATCAAATCAGCCGTGTAACCAGAATATACAAGATTTTATTATATAAGTTCTTTAGTCATCATTTGTTAATGTACCTGTTGTTTCAAAAGAAAAAATAAAAAAAATAAAAGACCGAAGTAAAAATGTATCATGTCGTTGTTGGGGCAATCATTTATGCAAACACTTAACATGACTGAGTGCTTTGTAGTAATGCTTTTGTTTGCTTTCTTTTATTTTGAAGATGGAGTCTCACTTGCCTAGCTCTGGCTGGCTTGGAACTTGCTCTGTAGACGGGACAGCCCTGCACACCTGCAGAGCCACCTGCCTTTGCCTCCTGCTTGCTGACAATAAAGATATTATTTGCTGTTGTGCTGTGCCTGGCCATTTTCAGGAAGTCTGTTGTTGTACAGGATGAGGGGCCATTGGTTTGGGCAGAAGTAAACAGAATTGCAAATCATTATGCTTTCACCAACCTCATATATTGTCTTTAGTTAATTGATACATATCAATTTGTTAATTAGCTATCAATGCTAATTACGTAACTTTTCTTTAGATAAGGTTTTATATAGCCCAAGCTAGCCTCAAATTCACCATGTAAGCAAGGTCTTATGAGTGAGAGGATTGTAAGTTTGCACAGCATGCCTGCTTTGAAGCGACACTAGGGATCCATTTAACCAGCTGGGCTGCATTCATAGCACATGTTGTATCTATCTATCTATCTATCTATCTATCTATCTATCTATCTATCTATCTATCTATCTATCTATCTATCTGGGTGCTTTGGTGTGTCTGTGTGTGTATGAGGCGTAGGCACAAGTGTGTACATAGAATACAGAAGAGGGTGTCCAGTACCCAGCTCAGACTCATTCTTCCTTTTTTTTATCCCTTGAGCCCTCCCCTCAGCCCATTTTGTTTTCCTGAGATAGGTTTTCAAGAAGCTCAGGCTGACCTCGGATTCTCTGACCTCGGATTCTCTGAAGCTGATGGTGACCTTGGATTCTCTGAAGCTGAGGGTGACCTCGGATTCTCTGTAGCTGAAGGGTGACCTTGAACTCCTTATCCTCTTGCTTCTACTTGGAGTTGGAGGCAGGTTTTGTTTGTTTGTTTGGTTTGGTTTTTTCAAGACAGGGTTTCTCTGTGTAGCCCTGGCTGTCCTGGAACTCACTCTGCAGACTAGACTGGCTTCTAATTTACAGAGATCCACCTGCCTCTGCCTCCCAAGTGTTAGGATTAAAGGCATGCGCCACCACCACTCAGCAATTTTTATTTATTTATTTGTAGTTTTTAAATGTTTATTATTTTGTGCCTTTGGATGCTTGACCTGAGTGGATGCACTACATGTGGTTCCGACTCCCAGAGGCCAGAAAAATGTCAGGTTCCCTGGGACTATGAGCCACCATGTGAGTGCTGGGAACAGAAGCCAGTTTCTACAGTAGAGAAGCCAGTGCTCTTACCTGCTGAACCACCTCTTCAGCCCATAAATTTGTTTGTTTTCTAAGGATGTTTTTATAATTTTTCTCTTGTTTTGTCTTTTTAGATAGGATCTTGCTGTGTAGCTCTGACTGTCTTGGAACTCACTTTATAGACCAGGCTGGCCTTGAACTCACAGAGATCGACCTGACTCTATCTCCTTTTCCCAGTGCTGGGATGGATGAGTGTACACCCTCATGCCTAGCCAAGACTGATTTGTTTTTATCCTCTGTGTGTGGGTCTTCTGCTGGCATGTACGCCTGTGTACCATATGCATGGAGTGGTTATGGAAGCCAGAGAGGGTGTTGGTTCCCTGGAACTGGTTACAGCAGGTTGTCAGCAGCCCTGTAAATGCCCGATACAGAACCCCATTCTCTACAGGAGCAGCCTTGGTACCTCCCCACTTTCTGATCTCTTGCTCTTTTCTCCCCAGCCTCTTAGAAAAACCCTTCTTCAGTGTCCTGTCCTGTAGCTTCTTCATCTTCTTTCTTCTTCTTCTTCTTCTTCTTCTTCTTCTTCTTCTTCTTCTTCTTCTTCTTCTTCTTCTTCTTCTTCTTCTTCCTCTTCTTCTTCTTCTTCTTCTTCTTCTTCTTCTTTCTTTTCTTCTTCTTTCTTTTCTTCTTCTTCTTCTTCTTCTTTTTCTTTCTTTTCTTCTTCTTCTTTCTTTTCTTCTTCTTCTTTCTCTTCTTCTTCTTTCTCTTCTTCTTCTTCTTTCTCTTCTTCTTCTTCTTTCTCTTCTTCTTCTTTCTCTTCTTCTTCTTCTTCTTCTTCTTCTTCTTCTTCTTCTTCTTCTTCTTCTTCTTCTTCTTCTTCTTCTTCTTCTTCTTCTTCTTCTTCTTCTTCTTCTTCTTCTTCTTCTTCTTCTTTCTTTTCTTCTTCTTCTTCTTCCTGATGACTGTTTTGTAGAAAGGAACTCTGAAGAGTTCCCCCACCTTTCTGTCCATCTCTTCTTTCACAAAAGAACCAGGCAAATATGTCTGTATGTGTGTGTGTGTGTATACATAGCAGATGGATCTGACAGGAAGTTAGGGGGTAATATGGAGGCTCTCAACAGAATTTATCAAATTAATTAATTAATTAATTAAAAAAAGAACGAGAGCCAAGCCCCAAGTGTCAGCGCAGGTCTACAAAGCCAGCACTCGGGAAGCCAAGCCAGGAGGATTTTAGGTCTGAGGTCAGCTTCAACTACGTGGAGGAACCTCATCTTAAAAATAAAATAAGCCGGGCGTGGTGGCACACGCCTTTAATCCCAGCACTTGGGAGGCAGAGGCAGGTGGATTTCTGAGTTCGAGGCCAGCCTGGTCTACAAAGTGAGTGCCAGGACAGCCAGGGCTACACAGAGAAACCCTGTTTCGAAAAAACCAAAATAATAATAATAATAATAATAATAATAATAATAATAATAATAAAATAAAATAAAGTGGAGGTGGGGGAAAAAAAGAAAATAAGAAAATAAAGTAAAACGATGTGTGCAGCTCAGTTGTTAAGAGTGCTCGCCTAACGCGCAAAAAGCCCTTGGCACCCTGTGATGGCACATAACTGTCACCCCACTTCAGGAGGCTCAGCAGCCCAGGACAGATCTCTTCTCAACGAGTAATTCATTTAAAATCATGTAAAAAGCATATATGGCCTGTAATCCCAGTGCTTCAAAGCAGACTCAGGATTGAGGTCATTTTAAGGTTAGTTTTGCCTACTTGTCAAGATGAAAAAGGAAGGAGAGAGAGACAGACAGACATACGGACATATTCTATTCCTGGGAAATCCCCCTGCTCCTGTGACAACTTACCACCTTGTGACTAAGTAGGTAAGTCTAGGACCCTGGGGGCAGGGACGGGAGCAGGATTAAGGTCCATCTGACCTTCACACAAAACTGTGTCCTCCAACATAACACTCCCTACTAAGAAAGGTGGCATTTGAATCTGTTCTCTCCTCCCTTCCTTATCTGTGTGTCTGGCTTCTTCCAAAAGAGAGCAAAGGGATGTATTGAGCCCCTCCCCCTCATGTGTCCATCACTGTAAATGCTATACCTTGTGTATGTGTGTGTGTGTGGTAAATGAGATCTATGTGTATTTTGACATCTTTATATATAATAAAATGCCTCCTTTATTTTTCCTGGTCCTGTGGTTTTTCTCCAGTTTTGTTCAGTCACATAGAGCTTGGTTCTCTCAGGGGATGCTGAAGACTCACTCATTTGAGCAGAAAGTCCTTGTCACTTTTAGAAAGGGGAACGTGCTGGCCAGCTCCAACAGAGCAACTGTCTTTTTTTTTTTTTTTTTTAAGTTCCAGGTATTTTTCTCAACAAATAGGTGAAAGAAATATCTTCTCCAGTTATTTCCCCTTTCTGTTTTGTGTTTGTTTGGCTTTGGGCCATTTGAGACAAGATCATACATAATTTCGTAAAATTATTTTGATCTAATTTCATATTTTGTAAAATATGAAAAAAAAAAGTGCCACACAGGCAATGCTCATGTAGTTTTACAGTGGTTCTCTGGAAGTCAACAGCAGCATCTCTGGGGTTTGCTGTCCTTGCTCTCTCTCTCTCTCTCTCTCTCTTCTTTTTATTAGATATTTACTTTATTTACATTTCAAATGTTATCCCCTTTCCTGGTTCCCCTTCTGAAAGCCCCATCCCCTATCCCCTCCCCCTGCTCACCAACCCACCCATTCCCGATTCCCTGCCCTGCCATTCCCCTACATTGGTACATCAAGCCTTCAGAGGACCAAGGGTCTCTCCTACCACTGATGACCGACTAGGCCATCCTCTGCTACATATGCAGCTGAGCCGTGGGTCCCTCCATGTGTACTCTTTGGTTGGTGGTTTAGTCCCTGGGAGCTCTGGGGGTGCTGATTAGTTCATATTGTTGTTCCTCCTATGGGGCTGCAAACCCCTTCAGCTCTTTGGGTCTTCTCTAGCTCCTTCATTGGGGACCTTGTGCTCAGTCCAATGGTTGGCTGAGAGCATCCTCCTCTGAATTTGTCAGGCACGGACAGAGCCTCCCAGGAGACAGCCATATCAGGCTCCTGTCAGCAAGCTCTTGTTCTTGCCCAGTCTCTTGTTCACTTTACACATACATTTCTCTTTGCTGCCAAAGGTTTCTACGTTTCTAGTTCACTGGGTTTTTCTGTATGGGGGGTGTGGAGTACACACCATGATGCATGTGTGGAGGTCAGAGGACAGCTCTGGAATGGCTTCCCTCCTTCCACTTTGCCCCGGGTTCCAGGAGCGGAGTGAGGTCATCAGGATTGCATCCAGGAGTGGCAAATGCCTTTATCCGGGGAGCAATCTCCGGAACCCTGTTGCTGAGGGGGTTCTAAAGAACATTTCCTAAAAGGGACATTTTCTTACACAGGTGCACAGGTGCTGGACATCAGAAAATTAGCATCAGTACAATACTATTATCTAATCAAGATGGTCTTCAGATCTCTCCATTGTCCTAGGGATGCCCTCTGTTTCCCCCCAAAAATCTCTAGATTGTCCAGGAAACCACCTGCTAAGTCCTTCCAATCTCCTCTAATCTAGGACAGTTCAGTTCCTGGCCTTCCATTATCTTTCACAGCTTGTTTTGTAGAGCACATATCAGTTATTTTGTAAACTTTCTCTCAGTCAGATATCCCTTTGATCGGTGTCCTCCAGCGTTCAGTTCGCTTGTCTCCTGGAGCCCCGTGAATAAAGTCATCCCTTTTTTCTGCCTTCATCTTCTAGCACCACTTCTGTAGAGATGTGAGCACGCAACCACTCTGAGCCTTCATTCATCCTTGAAGTCAGGCTAATTATACCTACATCACAGGCTACGGAGAAGATGAAAGCAAGCGACATATTTTAAAAGACTTCACGCAACCTGTAGCAAGGCCACTTGTTCTTCATGGGCTTCAGTTTCTCAGTTCTTTGTTACCACTGGGTCACACTTACATAAAAGGTGCTGTCCCACGTGGCTCTAAAAACCTAGGCTCCAGAACTAAAGAGACTCAGGTCAGTGATTGATGGCCCCATCAAACTGCTCACTACTGCTAACCCTGTGGTTAGTTAAAGCAGCTGAGACATTTCCTGCTGAACCTTTACCCCCGTCGTGATTCTCAGCAGCCTTATTATTGATGCTGCCCTCACTCCACACCAGGCATCACTTGCATTGTTTCTCCCCATCTGCATCTCTGGATGAGAGGAGTCAAGACACTGGGCTTAAAATGTAAGAGAGCTGGAATCAAATCCCAGGTTGATTTTATAGATTAATAAAAATTCCCTTTTCTTCTCCCTTACTGTGGTTCATAGTTTTGAATCCGGTTTCACTGTGTATCTCTGGCTGTCCTGGAACTCAATTTGAAGACCAGGCTGGTCTCGAACTCACAGAAAGCCACCCACCACTGGCCTCTCATATTCTGGGATTAAAGACACACACCATTACACACCAGATACCCATGGTGTTCCTAATTTTGCTTTCCCATCAAGCTAGCTTTTCTTTCTAGACAGAATCTTGGGTGGAGCCAGACTCAGTAGCACATACCTATCTATAATCATGGCTCTCTGGGATGAAGCACTAGGATTGGAAATTCAAGACGAACCTTTTCTGTGTGGTCAGATTGAGGCCAAGCTGAGCTACATGAAACCAGGTCTCAGAAACACCAAAACAATCATTTAATTGACAAAACTAAGAAAACAGACTGTATGAGCCTCCCACTGCTATGGAATCACAAATACAAGAGAATATTAACCAGAATGAGCCTGGGGTGGGAGAGATACATGCTGAAGACTTCTTGTAGTTCAAACCAATCACTACTTGAAAATACTTTTCAAAGTCACTATACATAAACTTCATTGTGGACTTGTGGACTAATTCATAGGTTGCCATCTTATTCTCAAAAGAAAATAACGTGGCCTCATCGCACTAAGACCTCTGCTGTTCCTCCCTTAGGCTACAAGTCTAATAGCACCATGACAGAAGGGGAGGGAGGAGTGACAGGAAGGAGAAGATGCCAGGAACTTGCCATTCAGCCCAACTTGGTTTCCATTGTTGTTACCTTTCTTCTTCCAAATGAACTCTTGAGACAAAGAAAATAGCTTCCTGATAGTGGCTGCCTGGTAGGAGCAATTTCAGAGCCCAGGGTTCAATTCTCTGTACCACACATAAACGAAAACCAACTCCTTAGTTGTCTATTCTAGTGCTTGATACAGATGGACTCCAACCATCGTGAGCAGCTTGCAGAAATCTGGTCCCTTCCAGACAACGTCACTGAGTTGCTGCCTGACATCGGGGAAATTATGCTTTTAATATAGGTATTCCTTGTGGGGGGGGGACACAGAGAAATTAAATCTACCATTTATTCACTACTGTAGTAGCTACATAATTGGACGTTTGCCAAACTCTATACAGAGAAGATCCTCTGTGTCTCACAGATTAAAATACCGTGGTTTGGAAAAATTTAAACTTGAAGCATATCGGGGCAGAAAACTCTCATCGATTTCTACCCCTGAAGTGGGAGGATCAGAAGGTGAAGGCCAGCCTTGGTTGGTTCCAGATTGAGAACAAGGTAGAGAGCACGTGAGGAGGAGGAGAAGGAGGAGGAGGAGGAGGAGGAGGAGGAGGAGGAGGAGGAGGAAGTGCGTGAGAGGGGGAGGGGAAAGGTGCTTTAACCGAATGTTTGCAAACTCCTTCTGCTGTAACATTTTAGGACATCCTCACTGTGCTTGGCTGTCATTTGTACCAAATGGGTAGAGGACAAAGGCAACTGGTTTGGCCATCTAAAGTGTGCACTGTCTAACCAGAAGGGAACATTCCAGGAGTGTTTTCAAAGCAAACTCGTCCCTCTATTAGCCTCAGGACAATGCAAACTCCTGTTGGGTGTTTGACATACATTACCTACTGTAGCTTGAGTCTCTTTGAGATCCAAAGGACGTGGACAGTGGAAAAAAACTGTTTTAACTTCCTTGAGCCATAAAATTAGTTTCATGATGCATAATTGGGATAGGCCATTTAAAAGGTATTCAACGGTTTTGGAGGCAGGTTGTTGGTTTGTTTGTTTCTTGGTAGTTTTTGTTTGTTTGTTTGTTTGTTTGTTCCTCTTGGCTGTTTGGCAGTTTAGTCTGGTCCAAGGATAAGCATTCCATTGTAAATGCACACATGACCTGCTAGTGCTGGAGTGAAAGCAAAGGCCTCCTCCTGTCCTGGGGTGTCATTAGGAAGTGCTGCTAAGCTTCTGGGGGGGGGGCGTGGGGGAAGCTCCAAAACTCTTAGGAATCTGCCCACAGTACACTATTCCTAGAAAACCTCCAAATGAAATACAAACTCTGCTTTTCTCTTCGGGGGTTTGCCTTTTATCGGTTCAAACCACTGGCAAACAAGCAGCTTTGGGTCAAAGGACAAATTTCTATGAGAAATATAGGCTGACCTTTTGCTTGCAACACTTTGCTTCCTAAAAAACCACGTTGGTAAATTTTCCCCTTCTGAAAAAGCTGTCCCTTCGCCTTGACACAGAGGTTTGAAGTGGACCTCAGGGTTAGGTCTGGGCCCTTTAGGAAACCGTCTGATACAGCGAATTAGCCCACTGCTGCAGCTGCTTACGTAGACATGGTCGGTTTGTTCTGTTTGAAGATACTTCAAAAATAACAATTGTAAACGAGATTGCAGCTTTGATCAGGGAATCCGGCCCTCTTTTGTTTGACCATGAATAATTGGTCTTTGTAATGTTAATGTCTCTTTTAAGGAATACCTATCAGATCTGTAAATGCAACTTAATTACAGGCAAGAAGTCTCAGAAGGAAATCCGTGAAGGCATTTTATGGAAGGTCTTCTTTACTTTTCCTTTAAATCTAATTAGAGTAGAAAGATATTTTAGTGCAAGCAAGGAGGAAAAAAAAACTATAATTATTCCCATTGTTAGAGATGCTCACGGAGTTCAGGAGTCCTCATACTCAAGGCTAGGATTAAAATCGTTAGTCTGTCGGACTTGTCTCAGAACACAGGATGGTTCAAGCTGTACTGCTGGGCCATCTGCTTGCTCACCTGCCCGCTTTAATTAGGCTGGCAACTTGGAGACTCAGCCTTCCCAAGACTTCACATTGGAAGTTCCATGGAAGATTTAAGCAGTCACTTGTTGTAAAGATTGAAACCAACTAAATAATCTAAACCCACAGTGTGTGGGTATGATGGAAAGAGAGATGGTTTGCAAACCCTCCTCCTTGGATTTGGTATGAGACTGGCTTTTCCCACAGACGCTATGAGCTGGGTATCAGCGTAGGCCAGAGAGAGGCTGCTGAGGATGTGAGGAAACGCCATTGCCACACTGCAGATAGGGCAATGCAGATACGGGGAAGAGTTTCTCAATAACACCCGGGGAGGTGCTATTTTATGAAATGCGGTGTGGGGAAGCCAGGGCACAGTGTGAGGCCGCTTCTGAGAGGACAAACTTCCGACTGGTCACATTTGGTCTTTTCTATCTCTAAGGTCCTTCTTGGATGCCAATTGCCCCTCCCACCTGGTACTTACTCAGGCCTGTCCATACCCAACAGGGTTTCTTTCAATATCTGTTCACATTTCAACTCATCATTCCGAAGCTACCCACGGGGAAACTGGTATCTCTGAGATTTAGATTGCAGCTCTCCTGACTAACTCATCCACTCAAGTTTGTTTTTTTTTTCCCCCTTTTCCTACTTATGGAAGCAATTAGCTTTACAGCTCTGCCTTCATCCCACCAAGCGAAGATGGGGGAACAATCACCTGTTTACCTAGAGCGAGAGAGTGTGTGTGCCTAGCTTTGTTCGTCTCCACGGAGTTCTCTGGAAGCTCTGCTAGGTGTCATCCCACACATTGGTGTGACTGATCCGTCTCCAAAACCCCCTCTCACGGAGCTAATTCGGTTAGCGTAGGAAACCTACATTCTACGGAGATCAAGGCAAACGTTGAAATAAGCCATTTTATACTTAACAAGGTGGGATATTTCATTTACGTTTAGCGAGAGGATAGAATCTTCTTACATATGAATGATTTTTTTTTTAAAATCTGTTCATTTATTCTCACAAAGGCAATCTGGAAAACTCCTTTGGCTTCTCCTTGCCAATTAGTAGGGGGAGAGGTGACTGTTAAAAGTTGTTCTTTCACGGTAATGGAGAAAAACAAATTATGAAATGGACAAGTTATTTACGTTTGAAAATAAACTGCATCTCACCATGGGAAATTAGGTTGCAGGCAATTTTGCATTGCAACATGAACCTGCCATTAGTTTTAATTTTCCACAACACAGATTTTAGGGTAATTTGCTTTCATTAGAATATAGCATTTTCTCCTCTGCTACAACATTACCGTTCAACTCCGCCTCTCCCCTCCACTATAGGGTTGCTTTCTTTGTTTTTTAACTTCCTCTTAGTCTGTAAGAATAGCCTTGATTTTCCTAAAGATGCAAATATTATGGTAATATTGTCTTTGCATCCCTCAGGAACCAAAGCTGCCTGGACACAGGAGGCAAAGGTATCAAAGCCATTCTACAGCCCAAACATTCTGCTACCACGAAGGCAAAAAATGCAGTTGCTGTACAGGGAGAGCCCTGATCGGTTACACATTAACTATCCGCCTCATTTCTTGCAGAAATGCAAGGTCTATTGATCAAGTCCTAATTCTGTCAAGTCAGTGGAACCCAAGTCTCACTACCCAGGAAGCTCTTTGAGGATCTGAGAAGACGTTGCATCTTGGGGTGCAGTGACCTGTCTAAAGCCATCCATTTGTTTAGCATGGTGTGGATATCATCAGATGTTGATCTCCATTTTCGAGTAATTACTGACTTTTTAGCTGTTTCTACATCTCTGTGAACCCCAATGTACATCTAGAATTAATCAGTTGCCCCATGCTCACTGTGAGATAGGGACATTATTAAACAAAAATGAAGGACACAGCCCCCCATGGTACAAAAGTGCCTATAAACTAGGTTCCCAGCATGTCCTGCGGTTTCTTTTCAAACTTAAATAACTTTTCTATGTACCCTTATCTTCTGGGTACTTCCTGTAAGTTTCACGTCTTATGCAATCGAGCCCATAAATATAGGTAGAAGTTAACTTGAGTGGCTCCAGTGGACTTAACTGCACACATGTAGTTAAAGCTTTATTACCATGTCTGCCATAAACCTCTCCCTTTTCTTAAAGAGATTGACCATGCTATCATAAAAATGTATTATTGCCTGTATCTTTGCGAAACTTGGGTTTCTAAGAAGTGACTTGCCTCCTTAAACATACTGGACTTTGGCTCAGAGTCCCAACACATTGCAGTGAACATGTTGTTACACATCAGGATGGTGTCTGAGTGTTATAGGGCTGAGATTGAAGCTCTGTTAATTAATACTCCACCCCTCGTTTTTGTTTTGTTTTGTGGTTTTGAGTCAGGCTCCCAAGTAGCATAGACCAGTCTTGAACTTGGTTTGTAGCTAGAGATGACCTTGAGCCATGGTCCTCCGGGTGCTACCTCTGAACGCTGTGATTACAGGTACTCACCATCAACACCTGCCTTCGGTCCTTTTTGTTTAAAAAAATAATTATTCTGAACCATTAACACAGTAGAACTCCATTAATGATGTATAGTGGAGGCAGACACAAAAATATGCAAACACTTTACTAAGTAAACAAGGAAATGGAAAATAAGTTTTCATGGGCCTCACACAACTCCTGAACCAAGAGTTGCCTGCCTGTGGTTTTGAGACATGGGTTCCAGGAAACCAACTGGAGTCCTCTGCAAGAGCTGTGTACCCTCTAAACCCCTGAGACACCCCTCTGTCCTGAAGTTATGCATTAATTTTTATATTTATGTGTTTATTTATTCGTGTGTGTGTGTGTGTGTGTGTGTGTGTGTGTGTGTGTGTGTGTGTGTGTGTGCATGCACATACATGGGTATCCACCCATGGGGGAGGATCAGAGAACAACTTTTAGGAGTTGATTCTCTTCTTCCAAGATATGGGTCCCGGATATTGAACTCAAGTCACACAGCGTGGTACCGAGTGTCTCTACACACTGAGGCGTCTCACCAGCCTTGAGAGTATGCATTTTCGTTAGATCACGGAAGCGACACATGATTTTTCTCAGGATCTCTATGATGTTGATGTTTCATTTTATGATGTTCACCTCACTGCTCTGTTAAAGTGATGGCTGCTGTCTTTTTTCACCGAAAATTATTATTTTCCTTTTGTAGTAACTGGGCCGTATAGGGAAATGTTGAGTGTATGGCTTCAGTCAGCTTTGGTTTTAGGTATATAGCTGACTTCCAAGCTCCAACCAAGGTAGTTTGCCATTGGCTTGGGAAGTGTTTTGTTCGAGAGAAGGAGTTGGTCTAAGACTGGGCGTGTTTCTAAGCTCCTACATGCTGGGGATTGGGTTTTAAGGCCCCAGCAAAGTTTCTTTGGGGGAGGCTTGGTTCCTAGCTCCCAATGTGCTTTAGACAGTGATTAGAAGTTTGGGGGCTGGCGAGATGGCAGCTCTGCTCTCCCGAAGGTCCTGAGTTCGAATCCCAGCAAGCACATGGTGGCACACAACCACCCGTAATGAGATCTGATCACCCTCTTCTGGTACATCTGAAGACAGCAACAGTGTACTTATTATATAATAATAAATAAATCTTTTTTAAAAAAAGAATTTGGGAAGGTAGAGCACAGAGAAGTAGATAATTGAGGCCTTATCTATTGGCATCTAGGTATCAGAGCTGCAGATCGGCTCCAAACCCAGTGACATCAAACATGGTGACAGGGAATCGCACATCTGTTGCTAAGGCAACCGCCACACATTCCCAGAATCCACTAGGCTCACCTCCCACCTTTACCTGCAAGCAGCTATGTCACTACTCAAATGAAAGGCAGACCCCTCAAACCTCTCTCTCTCTCTCTCTTCCCTCTGCTCCCCTCTTCTTTGCTGCCACCTATGTCCCTTTCCCCTACGATAAACCTCAAGTGGAACTGTTTTGGCCTGCTGTGGTCTGTCATGAGCTACCTGAGCCACTCTTCTGAGACAACACCACCCCCAAAGGGTCTACTGAGACCCTGGCCCTTGCTCTTTCCTCTTCTTTCCTGATGCCCTAACATGAGTGGATGTTTCTGCTACACACCATATGTTTTGACTCACCACAGGCCAAAAGGCATGGGCTAAACCTTCTTTAGGGGAACGAGGGGAGGTGTTGAGACAAGGTCTTTTTATTTATTTATTTATTCATTCATTCATTCATTCATTCATTTATTTAATTTTGTAGTTCTGACGGACCTGAACCTGAGTGAATGGTGATCCTCTTGTCTCTGCTTCCAGAGTGCTGGCCATTCAGGCCGGGGTCACAGTGCTTGCTCTGGAAGCCCCTAAACCCTGAGCCAAACCACCCCCACTTGTCATCTGTTTATCTCAGGTGTCTGGGCTCAAACCCAAAGCTAGTTTAATTTTCATTTCACCTTCCTTAAATCGCCATTGCCTTCCCCCACCCTAGGTTTCTTCCCCTGCCCTCTCCTTTTTACCCCCTTCCCTCCTTTTCCCTCCCTCTTTTTCCCACTTTTTTTTTTGGAGGGGCAGGGATTTTGAGACAGGGTTTCTCTGTGTAGGCCTGGCTGTCCTGGAACTCACTTTGTAGACCAGGCTGGCCTCGAACTCAGAAATCCACCTGCCTCTGCCTCCCAAGTGCTGGGATTAAAGAAGTACACCATCACCGCCCAGCATCTCCCCACTTTTTTTTTTTTTTTTTTTTTTTGTTTGTTTGTTTTTTGAGACAGGGTTTCTCTGTATAGCCCTGGCTGTCCTGGAGCTCACTTTGTAGACCAGGCTGGCCTCGAACTCAGAAATCCACCTGCCTCTGCCTCCCGAGTGCTGGGATTAAAGGCGTGCGCCACCACGCCCGGCTGGAATCGCACATCTGTTGCTAAGGCAACCGCCACACATTCCCAGAATCCACTAGGCTCACCTCCCACCTTTACCTGCAAGCAGCTATGTCACTACTCAAATGAAAGGCAGACCCCTCAAACCTCTCTCTCTCTCTCTCTTCCCTCTGCTCCCCTCTTCTTTGCTGCCACCTATGTCCCTTTCCCCTACGATAAACCTCAAGTGGAACTGTTTTGGCCTGCTGTGGTCTGTCATGAGCTACCTGAGCCACTCTTCTGAGACAACACCACCCCCAAAGGGTCTACTGAGACCCTGGCCCTTGCTCTTTCCTCTTCTTTCCTGATGCCCTAACATGAGTGGATGTTTCTGCTACACACCATATGTTTTGACTCACCACAGGCCAAAAGGCATGGGCTAAACCTTCTTTAGGGGAACGAGGGGAGGTGTTGAGACAAGGTCTTTTTATTTATTTATTTATTCATTCATTCATTCATTCATTCATTTATTTAATTTTGTAGTTCTGACGGACCTGAACCTGAGTGAATGGTGATCCTCTTGTCTCTGCTTCCAGAGTGCTGGCCATTCAGGCCGGGGTCACAGTGCTTGCTCTGGAAGCCCCTAAACCCTGAGCCAAACCACCCCCACTTGTCATCTGTTTATCTCAGGTGTCTGGGCTCAAACCCAAAGCTAGTTTAATTTTCATTTCACCTTCCTTAAATCGCCATTGCCTTCCCCCACCCTAGGTTTCTTCCCCTGCCCTCTCCTTTTTACCCCCTTCCCTCCTTTTCCCTCCCTCTTTTTCCCACTTTTTTTTTGGAGGGGCAGGGATTTTGAGACAGGGTTTCTCTGTGTAGGCCTGGCTGTCCTGGAACTCACTTTGTAGACCAGGCTGGCCTCGAACTCAGAAATCCACCTGCCTCTGCCTCCCAAGTGCTGGGATTAAAGAAGTACACCATCACCGCCCAGCATCTCCCCACTTTTTAAGATGGAAACTTTAATTAGTTTTTAAATGAACACATCATAAGCTCATTTTATTAGGCTTCTCCTTTTCCCTCCTTTTTGTGCTGGGCTTCATACATACAGGCTCTCACTGCATAGCACTCACTGGCCTGGAACTCACAGTGATCCACCTGCCTCTCCCCCACCCCCAAATGCTGAGATTAAAAGACTGTGTCACTATGCCCTGCTAGATTATTTTAAGATTAATTTTTATTTGTGCTTTTGTGTGTGTATGTATGTGTGTGTGTGTGTGTGTGTGTGTGTGTGTGTGTGTGTGTGTGTGAGAGAGAGAGAGAGAGAGAGAGAGAGAGAGAGAGAGACCAGAGGGAACTTCTGAGAGTCAGTTCCGTCTCCAGACTCAAACTCAAGTCTTCAGGCTTGCTGGGAAAGCACTTTTGCCAGACTGAGCCATCTGATGAATCCCCTCTACTGTGTTAGAAACATCCTAAAATTGACTTTAACGCATCAATTCTTTTCGAGGCATGTACAAATCATGTCTAATTAAGGCAAGAGTGAATAACTGCACTCCACAGTTTTGGTTTGCCCCCCCATCCCCCCCTCCCCCCCCCCCAGTCCCCAGTTTCTGAGTCAGTTGCCTTACATGGTGCTGAGTGCTACTTCAGTTTACAGAGTCTTGTTTCTCTCCTCAGGGCCAAAGCAAGAATCAAAGTCCATCACCGGTGGCTTGCCCCATGATAGCTATTTTGTAGTGTGTGTGTGTGTGTGTGTGTGTGTGTGTGTGTGTGTGTGTGTGTGTGTGTGGTGTTGTAACTTCAATGAGACCAGACACTGTTTCTGAAAGAGACTTGAACATCAGAGCTACTCACAAGGAAATATCTTATCTCCAGTGTCTCTCACTGCATACACAACATTGCTGAGTCACACTGCATTTGTTTAATCATCTTGGTGTGTCAGTCTTCTGTTGGCAATTGTCATTGCCCCCCACCTTCCAAACCTCACTGTGTCTGGGGGCTCTAAGTGTCAACCATAAGGCTTTGATCAGAGCGACCCATCTAATTGTTTGGCGCAGGCGTGGTGGCTCATGCTTGAAATCCTAACCATCTGGAAGCTGAGGCAGGGCGATTACCAAGAGTTACAGACCAGTCTGTACAAATGGCAAGAGCTCATGTTTAAAAAAAAACAAAAAAACAAAAAACAACAACCAAACACAGAGAGAGAGAGAGAGAGAGAGAGAGAGAGAGAGAGAGGAAGAAGAAGAAGAAGAAGAAGAAGAAGAAGAAGAAGAAGAAGAAGAAGAAGAAGAAGAAGAAGAAGAAGAAGAAGAAGGAGAAGGAGAAGGAGAAGGAGAAGGAGAAGGAGAAGGAGAAGGAGAAGGAGAAGGAGAAGGAGAAGGAGAAGGAGAAAAAGAAGGAGAAGAAGAAGGGGAGGGGAGGAGAGAGGAGAGGAGAGGAGCAGAAAAGAAAAGAAAAAAGAAGAGAAGAGAAGAGAAGAGAAGAGAAAAGAAAAGAAAAGAAAAGAAAAGAAAAGAAAAGAAAAGAAAAGAAAAGAAAAGAAAAGAAAAGAAAAGAAAAGAAAAGAAAAGGAGAGAAAAGAAAAAGAGGAAAAAGGTTACTTTTCCTGAAAATTCTCCAGGGACACAAGAAGGATGTTTAACATTTTCGAATTGGAAAGGCCAACTGAAACTCAGTGCCCTGGGCTACACCTATGTTCCTTGACCCTTGGTTTGGTCTCCGCACCATAATCAAGACATTGGACTGTAACTGAGGAATCCTGGCTCTACCGTGGCAGGGGTCTGGGATTACTTTCTGCTTGTGTTTTGAAATTAAAGTTTCATAATGAAAACTACATTAAGTCTGGAGATGGTGCCATCTATTATCCAGGTCAGGAACAAGTCCACTTTGCAAGTTCAAGTGTGCAAGATCTAGGTTACATGTAGTAAACTCAGGGCAGGTCAGGCTACATGCGAGAGAGACCCTGCCTCAAATATTTCCTAATGCTTTTAAAAGACAAGAGTGGCTGTGGTGCATGCGTTTAATCCCAGCACTTGGGAGGCAGAGGCAGGCAGATTTCCGAGTTCGAGGCCAGCCTGGTCTACAAAGTGAGTTCCAGGACAGCCAGAGCTATACAGAGAAACCCTGTCTCAAAAACTAACTAACTAACTAAATAAATAAATAAAAAGACAAGAGTACCAGAAATTTCTTTCTGACATTTAATTTAGTGCTCTCTCTCCTCTCTCCTCTCTCTCTCTCCTCTCTCTCTCTCTCTCTCTCTCTCTCTCTCTCTCTCTCTCTCTCTCTGTGTGTGTGTGTGCGCGTGCGTGCATGCGTGCATGCATGCGTGTGTGTGTGCGTGCACACGGGTGCTTGCGGAAACATATACGCACCTGGTCTTTATTCAGACATGCATGGCACAGACTGAGCTGGGTGCTGACCACAGCTGCAAGCATGGCCAACGCAGATTCATTATTCTACGGTGGCTGATTGTGGTTCTTCAGATAGCAACATGTTCACCATAGAGAAATGAAGGTCTAGACCACTGGAGGAAAATGATGCTTTTTAGCTGAGGTGCAGTTGTTTTTGTGGGTTTCTGGTGGTTCTCTTCAACTGAACAGTGGCAAATACAAACTTAAGAATTCCAATTGCAGACAGCGGGTTCCGAGGCGTGAAGTAAACTAGCAAAGGCCCCTCAGGTTTATTCTTGTTGTTCTTTTCCATTTTCATTCAAAATGGGTTTAAGCCTATAGAAAAAAAATCAACACTGTTAAAATTCTCATCCACGTTCACTAGTTCATACAAATTCACCTCACTGATTCTGTTTCCTTGTCTTAGTCTATACAGTGAACACACATGCACACACACACACACACACACATACACACACACACACACACACACTCCTACTTAATTTGCAAGTTAGTTGCAGATTCCATACCTTTTACCTGTAAATATTTAAGGGTCATATCCTTAAAATAACAGAATATTCCTTTACATATCCAGTTGCATTATCAAGTTCAAATGCATAGGATTGCAGCATTGCATGTTACACTTAAACTTTTATTTCTACCTCAATGATATTTATTTTTGGCCCTCTTCCATCCAAACTCAGGATTGACCATTCCCCATTCCGTTAAGAAGAAACGTTTCAGAGGCATGCTTTATCTTTCAACACATTTACATTGCAGTCCATGTGTACATGTTTATGTGAACATGCAGTGCAGGTGTGTGCACACGCACACGGAGGCCGGAGTTGGACATCAGGTCTTTCTCTAGTCATTGTTTATCTTTTTTTTTTTTTTGAAACAGAGTCTCTTACCAAATGTGGAGATTGCCAGTTTGGCAAGGCTAACGCTAGTCAGTGCCCCAAGCCTAGTTTTTCATGTTTGCATCTATAAATGTGTGTGTGTGTGTGTGTGTGTGTGTGTGTGTGTGGTGTATGTGTGTGTGTGTGTGTGTGTGTGTGTGTGTGTGTGTGTGTGTGTGTGTGGTGCATGTGTGTGTGTGTGGTGTATGTGTGTGTGTGTGGTGTATGTGTGTGTGCGTGTGTGGTGTGTGTGTGTGTGTGTGTGTGTGTGTGTGTGTGTGTGTGTGTGAATGTAGATGTGGATGCTAAAGCAAAAGGCATCACTATCCCCCTTTGTCTTAGTCAGGGTTTCTATTCCTGCACAAACATCATGACCAAGAAGCAAGTTGGGGAGGAAAGGGTTTATTCAGCTTACATTTCCACATTGCTGTTCATCACCAAAGGAAGTCAGGACTGGAACTCAAGCAGGGCAGGAAGCAGGAACTAATGCAGAGGCCATGGAGGAATGTTTCTTACTGGCTTGCTCCCCCCACCCGCACTTGCTCTCTTATAGAACCCAAGACTACCAGCCCAGAGATGGTCCCACCCACAAGGGGCCTTTCCTCCTTGATCACTAATTGAGAAAATGCCTTACAGTTGGATCTTATGATGGCATTTCCCCAACTGAAGCTCCTTTCTCTGTGATAACTTCAGCCTGTGTCAAGTTGACACACAAAAACAGCCAGTACACCCTTACACTGGGGCAAGGTCTCTAGCTGACCATGTTCCTCACTGTTTTACCATCTGGCCAGCTAACGTGTTCTGGCATCCTGACACCTTTGGAGTCTGGAATTACAAGTGACCTGCCACATGCTCCTAGCTTTTACGTGGGCTTAGAACTTCTGAACTCTGGGCCTAACACTTGGGCAGCAAGCACTCTACTCAGAAAGTTATCTCTCTAACCATGGTCATGCCTGGCTTCTTAACATAAGTTCTGGAAATCTGACTTCTTGTGTGTGGCTTTACCAACTACACTGTCTCCCCATACACCCCACCCCCACCCCCAGCCTCCCCAAATCCTCACATTAACATTCTTCAAGACTTCAGCCAGTTCACTATAGTTTGAGCCATGTGCTCATGCCTCATGATTAAGTCCAGATTATGATTTAAAAAAAAATTTATATATTGTTATGTGCATTGGTGTTTTGCCTGCATGTGTGCCAAACAGAAGGTGCCAGATCCCAGAGGAATGGGGGTTATAGACAATTGTGAGCTGGCACACTTGGGTGCTGGGAAGTGAACATGGGTCCTCTGGAAGAACAGCCAATACTCTTAATTTCTAAGTTATCTCCCCAGCCCCATATTATAAATCTTTGGTAAATAAAATAAAATGTAATTGATGCTGTACCCTTGTCAGTTCCCACCAAAACGGGCATGTTGTTTGTTCTTCCGGTTGATGATACAGCTGTTTCTGATCCTGTAAAGTATTTTCTGTCAGGAGTTTTCAGAGTTAGATTGTCATTTTCTATTATAAGTAATACTCTAATCTATATGGGATTCTGTAAATCAGCTTCTTTCCCCTGTTACTTGAATCCATCAATCCTAAGAGGGTCTCAGCATGGTGCCTTTGTAATTTGTGTCTGCTACATTTGGTGTGCTGTGTTAGTCCATTTTCTGTCCCTATAATAAGATACTCCAGCTGGGTTTTTCTGCCTATGCTGCTACTGTAGCACCCATGAAAAATTTTATGACAAAGTGGGGCAGGAAAAGAAAGTGCCTACAGGGCCATGGTGGCTTGAGCCTTTAATCCCAGCACCCAGGAGGCTAAGGAAGGTGGATCTTTGAGGTCCAGGCCAGCTTGGTCTACAGAAGAGTTCTAGGATGGCCTCGGCTACACAGAGAAACCTTGTGAAGAGAAAACCAAAAGGAAAAAGGAGAGGAGAAAGCAGAAGAGGAGGGAGAAGATGAGGAGGAGGGGGAGGAGGGAGAGGAGGAAGAAGATGAGGAGGAAGTGGAAGAGGAGGAGGAAGGAAAGAGAAGGAGGAGGAAGAAGAGGAGGAGGAGGGGAGGAGGGAGAGGAGGAAGAAGATGAGGAAGAGGTGGAAGAGGAGGAAGAAGAGGAGAAGGAGGGGGAGGAGGGGGAGGAGGAAGAAGATGAGGAGGCGGTGGAAGAGGAGGAGGAAGGAAAGAGAAAGAGGAGGAAGAAGAGGAGGAGGAGGGGGAGGAGGGAGAGGAGGAAGAAGATGAGGAGGAGGTGGAAGAGGAGGAGGAAGGAAAGAGAAAGAGGAGGAAGAAGAGGAGGAGGAGGGGAGGAGGGAGAGGAGGAAGAAGTTGAGGAGGAGGTGGAAGAGGAGGAAGAAGAGGAAGAGGAGGAAGGAGAGAAAGAGGAAGAGGAGGAAGGAGAGGAAGAGGAGGGGAGGAGGAAGGATGCTGCAGTTCACCCTTAACTGCTGCCACCACCCTGGAGAAGGTGAATTCTGCCCATTTCTAGGAATTTCTCCAGGAGAAAGTACAGACGAATGGAAAAGCTGGGATATGGGTAGAGGGTTGGAACTCTGGGGAGGAACACAAGTAAGATCTTTGTAACTTCTGAGATGGCTTTCCCCACAACAGATGAGATATTACCAAAAAATATTGAAAGAAAAATAAGCAACAAGGTTGGTTCCATGTAGTTTCCTAACAGCGAAGACAGTTATGATTACATTATGTATGAGATAGAAACTCAAACTCATTCCAGCTCATTGACATGCAACATTCCGTGCAAATGTATGAATATGATTTGGGAGCAGCAACAAAAGTACCTGTGCTGGCAATTTTATAAAGAAAGCATCTGGAAAGTTGGAAAAGTTTCTCAGTGGCCAGTGGAGGCCGTGAGGATGGAGCGGGGCTCCTCAGAAAATAGTTCTATATTACATTCTTTTTTGTTTGGTTGGTTTTTGTTTTTGTTTTTCTTTTGTTGTTGGTTTTTTTTTTTTGGTTTTGTTTTTTTTGGGAGGGGTTTGGGTTTTTGGAGGGTTTGTTTGTTTGTTTTTTGTTTTTTGTTTTTGTTTTTGTTTTTTTTTCGATTCTATGAATGCAAGCTTTATTATTAATGTACCTTCTGCCATAGACAGACGCCTGCCCCCACAAAGAAGTTGAAAAGTCAGAAATCTTGTGACATGCCATCTCTGCTTTGGTACCCAGAAGAGAGCTTGAGCCTCTTCATGGCTTCCAACGCTTCGGGGAGTCCAGTGTCATTCTGAGAGCACTCCTTGGAGTTCTTCTGCCTGGCGATCGATCCTTCTTGTTGTAGAGTACTCACAGCACGTTATCCAATCCCTGTAGTAGCGCATCAAAAACCGTCTGTGCCCCATCATTCTTTGACGCTGAGTGATGAACCAGGATCTGATGACTTCTTTCTGTAGTTTGAGTTCCTCAGCCAAGGCCTGCAGAGTTTCCTCATTAGGGTAACGGTCTGTCTCGAAGTGCTTTCTTAACTTCTGGAACTGCACATCGGTCAACTTCATCTTTGTAATTTCTACAGTTCTTCTATCCTTTAAGCGCATTTGAATTATCGTCATGTCAATTTCTTCCATCATGAGGCTGCTGCTCACTTGAGTTCCCTCCTTCTTGTTTTTGTTTTTTTCGAGACAGGGTTTCTCTGTATAGCCCTGGCTGTCCTGGAACACACTCTGTAGACCAGGCTGGCCTCCAACTCTGAAATCCCCCTCCCTCTGCCTCCCAAGTGCTGGGATTAAAGCACTGCCGGGCCTATATTACATTCTTTAAAATGGAAAGTGTTGTCGGCCTATATTACATTCTTTAAAATGGAAAGTGTTGTCATGTTTAGTGTCTACAATGTATCTATCATCACAATTGGCCCAACTGAATTCTTTTTTTTTTAAGAGTTTGTGTCTATTATTTTTAGAAATATTTATTTATTTATTTATTTTTATGTATATGAGTACACTGTAGCTGTCTTCATACACACCAGAAGAGGGCATTGGATCCCATTACAGATGGTTGTGAGCCACCATGTGGTTGCTGGGAATTGAACTCGGGACCTCTGGAAGAGCAGTCAGTGCTCTTAACTGCTGAGTCATCTCTCCAACCCCCAACTGAATTCTTTAAAAAAAAAAAAATTTTTTTTTTTTTTTTAAATTAGATACTGGGAAAGAGAACAGCGTCTTAGAAGACTGTGAGTATATGCCATTAATGATGCGACTCTTTTAGAATTTAATACATCTCTTTAAAGATTAGGTCCATTCTACCTAGCTCTAGCAGCCTAAGCATTTTGTCAAAACACTGATGGGGGAGGGACAGAGACCCAGGCTGCCTTCAAACTGACCATATAAGGATATAAGGAGTTGCGGGCTATCTGAGCTATCTTTGAGCTGTGAAGGAACTAACCTGGAACTAACTCCTCACCTGTGGGCCTCTGCTCCCAAGTGCTGAGATTACGTGTGCTCACCCACACATTTCTTTTCTCTCTCTCTCTCTCTTTTTTTGGTTTTTGGTTTTTCGAGACAGGGTTTCTCTGTGTAGCCCTGGCTGTCCTGGAACTCACTCTGTAGACCAGGCTGGCCTCGAACCTAGAAATCTGCCTGCTTCTGCTCCCCAAGTGCTGGGATTAAAGGCCTGCACCATCATGCCCAGCATGATAGATATTTCTAATTGTCAAAAATGTAGCTGTGTGGGCTGGAGAGATGGCTCAGTAGTTAAGAGCACCGACTGCTCTTCTCAAGGTCCCGAGTTCAATTCCCATCAACCACGTGGTGGCTCACAACCATCTGTAATGGCATCCGAATACCTCTTCTGGTGTGTCTGAAGAGAGCAATGGTGTATTCATATACATTAAATAAATAAATAGATAGGTAAATCTTTTTTTAAAAATGTAGCTGTGTGGTAGTAGCACACGTTGTATTTAATCCCAGCACTGTGTGGCAGAGACAGGCAAATCTCTGAGTTCAAGGTCAGCCTGTTGGCCAAAGCTATACAGAGAAACCAGTGTGATTTGTTTTCATTTTGTTGCTTTGAAGACAGGATCTCATGCAGACCGAGCTGGATTTGAATTCACTACATAGCCAAGGATGTCCCTGAACTCCTGATCCTCCTGTCTCCACTTCCTAAGTGCTAGGATTACAAATCTGTGTCAGCTTTGAGTGGTGTTGGGGAACACAAAGTGCTGGCAAACAAGCCAACTAAATTGAGCTATATCCCTAGCCTTCATCTACTTAGGACCCCCACCCCTATTCCCTCCAAAGAAAAGAAAGAAAGAGGAAGAAAAAAAAAAGAAAAATTACTCAATAATTTTACCATCTAATCTTAGATGTCAAAATATGGGTCATTCGTTCCTTTGTTTGTGTGTTTTCAGTTTGAGGCTGGGTGGGTGCTATGTAGCCCAGGCTGGTCTCAGTTTCCTGTAATCCTCTAGCCTCTGGCTTATGGGTGCAGAACTATACTGTAGGAACGATGACAGCCAGCAGCAGGTTAGTTTGAGACGGTGTAGCTAAGTAGCCACAGCTAGCCTGGAACTCATTTTGTAATCTAGATGGCTCCCATTCACTGGTTCCCCTGCCCCAGTCTCTCTAGAGCTGTAGCCAGGTGCCCTGGAGCCTGGCTTCAAAAGCCATAACTTTGTGCTATCTTTTCACTTCTGTGGGTCCATGTGTGTAAAAACCTCTACCTCTTATTTCCCTCTCTTGAAAACTTCTTTTACTTCCCATGTCAAAAACCTTACCCCTCTCTTCTCTCTACTTTCTTTCTTTCTTTCTTTCTTTCTTTCTTTCTTTCTTTCTTTCTTTCTTTCTTTCTTTCTTTCTTTCTTTCTTTCTTTCTTTCTCTTTCTTTCTTTCTTTCTTTCTTTCTCTCTCTCTCTCTTTCTTTCTTTCTTTCTTTTTCTCTCTCTTTCTTTTTTTCTTCTCTCTCTTTCTCTCTCTTCTTTTCTTCCTTTCTTTTTTCAAAAGAAATTTTTATTATAGTTTCAATTTAAGTGTGTGTGCAGATGTGCATGTCTATGGAAGTCGGTGGCATTAAATTCTCTGGAGATGGAATTCCAGGAGATGGTGTAAGTGACACCTGTGTAAGTGCTTGGGAATAAAGTCAGGTCTTCTACAAGAGCCATGAGTGCTTTTCCGTACTGTGTGTGTGTGTGTATAATGTCACTGTCCTATTGTTGGATACCTGTTATTTCCATATATATATATATATATGTTTATTTTCCAGGCAGAGAGTTATCTATCTCTTAGACAGGTCTCTCTATGTCACGCTGAATGAGTCCAGGTTGGCCCTGAATTTGTAACTACTATTCTGACTGCATCTGAGTGCTGGGGTTGCAGCAGAGTCCCGGTAGGCCTGGCTAATCTCCCTTGAGCCCATCCACATCTTCTGCCTTCTTCATACCTGTTGACACTGTCCTTCCCCAAACTAGTCCCCACTTCCCTGACGGCAGCAGCACTTGAAGCCGTGACCTTAGTCCTATCACTATAGTCTACCTTTCATCTAGGAATCTATGCCTACAAGGAAGTTTCCCCATTGCGGACCTGCCTGGGGCACTGCCGCCTGTACTCCACAGCCCGGGGCCATGATTGCTGTTGTCATAAGATGGCTAGCCATTGGCTCATTGTGACGCTGATGAGGTGGCATCCCTGATGTTCTAAAAGATTGTTTGGTGTAACCGCTTCAGGCCAGGAATTGTGGCTTCCCCTTTCCTAGAATATTTTGAGTCGGAATTCAAATACTGTCCAGTTGAAGCTGCAGTATGCCTGGCCTATAACTTGTTCAAAGGCATTCATATTTGCCATTTTCATCTGCTTAGTATACTAACAAGGTGGAAAAAGCAAGCCCAGTCCCTCCTAAAGGTAAACCTCTACTTTTCTTTAAAAAAAAAAAAGTACTGCTAGTGTTTTCAAAGCTGGGTGGGTGAGCTGCGCTGTGTAAGTATCACAGAGAATGTACTGAAATCCAAAATTAAATAAAACGTATTTCTTGTGAACCAGGGGCAGGAGACAGTGCAACCAGGATATTAAATTGTTTTCTTAGGAATACATCGTTTGAAAGTATACAAAAATGAAATCGTTAAAGTATTGAAGTTACATATCTGTCAGCTCAAAAGAAACGAAGGAGTCCTCTGTTGTGTTTCTAAAGTTCTTGCATCAAAGTGATCGGCACGCTTTCTAGTCTCCTTAAGAACTTATTTACTGTGTTACTGTCTGAGTAACTTTTTAGAATGTGTGGCTTCGAGTTGGAATGAAAAACTTAAAAAAAAAAAAAGATTAAAGATACGAAGTGTTCTACGGGACAAATATCTTCTGGGTTTCCATTGATCCAAATTCCAACAGGGATACACACTGAATATAAAAGTCACTTTTAATTAAACAAGCTTACCCTCGGGCACTGTGTGCTCACTTACCACAAGTTCCTTTTGCTCTTTCTGGTATCTTCTCTTACAATCCAGTATCATTTGATAGGTCTGAGTATAGAAATGGAACATCCTGTGGATATTCTCCCAAACTGAGTGTGTTTTGGAGGACTTTTCTGTGTTCAACTGACCAGAGGTGTCTCTGCTGTCGTGTTTTCTTGAAGCACTGCCCTGCAGATTGCTCCTGGCTTTCATCGGCTCATTCAGAAACCATTTATCTATTTTTTTTTCCACTGTCTCTTGCAAGCCCCCGCCCCCGTAGCTGGATGCCGCCGGCTCAGCCCCCACACATTCAGTCTTATTTATTCCCGTAAAGATAGTGACACTTGGGGTTTATTCTAAGACTAAATCCTCTGCCCCGTGACTAAGGACCTAAGCATGCACACTGCCTCTATGCTTACCCTCCTAGCCAGCCTGACTACTCAACAATTTTCTTTCTTTTCCTCAGAATCAAACTCCCCCCCCCCCCACCGTTTTGGCACACTTCAGTTCAAACACAACTACTGCCAGGCCACTAATTGATTTCTGAAACCTGACATTTGTCTTTTGTTGTTGTTGTTTTTTGTTTTCTCCCATCTTCCCTAATGGTACAGGACTACTCAGCTGGGAGGAATGCAAAGAACTAGAAAGTTCAAAGTCATTGAGGCTCTGTCCATTCACACTGGCTGGCTGCACGCCAGAGTAGAACCTGGAAAAATCTGAAAAATATTTATCGAGTTTTAACCCTTTTTTGGAAGTCGTGTGGACACGTTGTCAACAGCGGTGTTTGTCTTGGTTAAACATGGTCTCTGTGTGCTTAGGACAGCAATGGTACACACCTCAGAAAGAGGATTGCAGCCCAGCTTCCCTACGATCACACACAGCTCAGCTGGTTGTTTTCTGTCAGTCTGAGGAGCTTCAGAGAAACTATTACTTACTTAAAAGCAGTGGCCCCATTGCCCCATCTCTATGCCAGAAATTACATGTAAATAAATGCCGCCACCCCCAGCAAAAAGTAGATATTCAAGTATTTTTAAAACTGGAAATGGATCAGCTATGTGAACCAGGCCCAGGCAGGTTCACATACACATTCTTTAAAAGATAGGAAAATAATAAAAGAGTGACAAGGTAATAAAAATACGTTCTTCAGTGTTTGTCACGCAGCTTGGTGGGGTCTCAATTGGCTGCAGTGAAATGTTTGTAAGAGAAGCATATTGAAAAGCTATTGTGTAAGTTAGAAAGATTTCCATTAAAATAAACGGGTCTTATTGCAGTAAAATGGCATGCCCCACTGACGCTCTGGTTTAGAGAGGCTTAAAAGCCAATCAGAATAAAGAGAAATTCAAAGAGTTAAAGGAAGGAACCATCCTGTTAAGAGCTATCAACACTCCACACTTGGTTTGGTTATACTATCAGCATTAAGTACCCAGAGGTCTTCTAAAAAAATGACCCCTTTTTAAAAAGTTAAAATCTGACAACAATTCTATGACCCGTCTCAGAGTTATTTGAGCACGTGATTGGCTTTAATAACAGAGAAAAATGAGGCCAAGTTTTTAAAGATGAAGGTTGGCAACATGGGGTTGTCGACGTAAAACGTCAGTACACACACACTTATTAAATAACACCCTGGTATCATGAAAGTTGTCATCACCCATCCTCTGAAAGTGGCAACCACAACTGTAAAGATGGATCATTGCTGACAGGAAGGAAAAGGGAGAAAAGAAACTGAGTTCACAATATGATTTTATCTTTGCTACAATAAATAAATAAATAAATAAATAAATAAATAAATAAATAAATAAATAAACGACACGTGAGACTTTGGAAATTTCATTGGAAATGAGACTTATACCTGTGATACACTCTTTCAGGTGCACTTTTTTTTTTTCCTAAGAACTTTTTAAAAAGATGCTTCACTGTAAAGGAGCGAGTGTGCTCTAGGTAGGTATTATAGTATAGTGTGCTGCCAACAGACGTAAATAGATAGCAATATTACAGGCGTCTTTTTAAGTCGCAGTTTATTGTTTCAGCTTCTCAATAAGCCAGATAAAATCATAGACAAGAACATTGAGGATTAAGGAAAGGCGTTTCCTTTGGTGTGATTACTGGCAAAAATTAAGAACAAAACCAAACCAAACCACTCACCTTCCATTAAAACAACGCAGTAAAAAGGTAGTAATATAGTTGACTGTTGCTTTCCTACCAGTTTGGATACCCAGTTTTCAGGGCTGTTGAATGTCTGTGAATGTTTGTGCCTTCTTTGGTTCCCGTTTCGTAGGAAAAGGTGACACTGTATTAGGTAGATGGGACCCATACTTCTGAATATATTAAAACTCCATTCCCCGCCCCTCCGAACACTACAGTGCTAGCAAAAATAAGCCAAAGATGTAATGTCTATTTAAATACCCGGTTGAGCTGGCTGTTAGTTCTCAAATTAGATTCCATGCTCGGGCTAGAATCAACATGGTTTAAATATTAAAAACTTCATAATTCATATGGCCCACCCCACCTTTTCCCCACATTCGGCGAAGGAGAGTAGACATGTCTGTGAAAACTTGTAGCTCCTTAAATACTGTAGGGGAAAATGTGCCCAGGTTGGTATGCAAGGACTTGAAAAAAAATGCTTGACATTTACAGATTTTATTCAGGCCACAAGGAATCTGCGAAAAGATAGATAGATCTACGGCTGAAAACACAGAAAGGAGGGCTGTTTTACGTTTGTTTTCGCACCGCCCCTTGTTTTCCTCTAAAGTACATTTTGTATACTTAAAAAAAAAAATACACTCATTGGTTAAGACTGGAAACCTCAGCTCCCCCCACCTAGCTGCCTTCTGTCTTCGGTTTTCGAGTTTCAGGTCCTTGCACAACACCTAAGACGTGCAATACTTTTTTTTCGCCCTAATCCTGGCAGAGAACAGTTCGGAGAGATCTCCCTCCGCGTCTCCACCCTGATTTCCCCCTCTTCCTAGATTCCACCCGCTCCTCTCCTTCCCTCCGCCCGCCCCGTGCTCCGCCGGCCCAATCTGTCAGAGAAGTTGTGTACAAACTGCGCCGCAGCCCTGCGCGCGAAGCTCCTGGCCCGCGAGGGGTGCGGTCGGCCCGTCGGAGGCGGGACCTCGTGGGCCTTCTTTCCTACTGGCTACCCTCTGGCCCTGGGGCCTTGCCATTGGCCACAACGCTGCCAGTCCGGTGAGCTGGCCCTGCCTCCCCGGAGTTGGGTGAAATAGAGGCGGGCGTCAAGTGTCAGTAGTCGCGGGGCAGGTACGCGCTCTCTTAGGTTGCTGGTGGAGCTTGGGGGTGGCGGGAGCGGGTTCCGGCGAGAGGGTGAGCGAGCGCTGGGGCGGGGCGGGAGAAAGTGGCTGCCCGAGGACCTCGGCGGTGACGCGTGGCCGAGCCCAGGAGCCCCGATCTCCGTGCCCGCCTTCGTGAGCGTCTGGCTGCCGGCCCAGGGGTCCCCCGCCGCGGCCCCCCGCCGAGTCCGCCGTCCCGTGCCAGCCCGAGCGAGGTGGGATCGCGATCGCTCCGTGTCCCGCTCCCGTAATCCCCAGACCGTCCATGCCCACGCGGGTGCTGACCATGAGCGCCCGCCTGGGACCACTGCCCCAGCCGCCGGCCGCGCAGGACGAGCCCGTGTTCGCGCAGCTCAAGCCGGTGCTGGGCGCTGCGAACCCGGCCCGCGACGCGGCGCTCTTCTCCGGAGACGATCTGAAACACGCGCACCACCACCCGCCTGCGCCGCCGCCAGCCGCTGGCCCGCGACTGCCCTCGGAGGAGCTGGTCCAGGTAAGCAGAGCGGCCGGCCTCCCTTCCCCGGCTCGGGCGTGTCCCGCCGCTACGAGGCGCGGGCGACAGGGGCCGCTCCAGACTGGGACGCGCGGGAACGGGTGCCCGGGTGGACAGCCCCGCCCTGCGCTCCCAGACGGGGCGCCGGGGAGTGGATGGGGGAGCAGGGCGGGGGCCCACCCGGATCTGTCCAGAGGAGCTAAAGAGAGCCGCGCGCTCGCGTGCACCTTCTCTTTGCTTGCGTGGGGATGAAAGCTTGTGCCCACGCTCAACTTGGCTTAAAATGCTTCTTGACCGCTCTCTCCCGATGGCCCTGGCCTTGGAAGTCCACCTGCCTGCGTCCTCTGGGGTGAAATAGAAATGCAAATTGGAGTACTGGGGTTTCATATACCCCCGTGGAGGCTCACCCTAGAATGTATTGTAGGGCCCCGTTTGGAAAACTAGAATCTTAAGGTTGTATTGGAACACCGCTTTTCCCTTAAAAAGAAACACGGACAAAAAAGGCCAGGGGTGTTGTTTTTCTTAGTGTGCGCGTAAATTTCCTCTCGGAGTCGCGTTGAAAGCTGGCAGTTGGCTTTTACACTTGCCCAGCAGCCGAATTAGAGCAAGCGCCTGTTTCTTTCGCCCACGCACGGGAGTCATATAGCCTAGAAAAAACTTCCCGGGACTTTTAGCTAGTCCCAAGGAAAAAAAAAATTGGAAACAGACCCACATGCAAACAGCTGGAAGAGCTAAAATCAGAAACCACTAACCGCCACGGGAGCGCAGTGCACGAAAGGGTTTAAGATCGGTTTATTTCAAGACGCTTAGTTTAATAGCCTCTTGCTGTATTGTGTATTTGCACTGAGCGCCTATTTCTTGGGGTCTGCCAGTGTCGTGGTGCTTTGAGAAGACAGTGGCATTTTGTCAGATGTGACTCACATGGCTACAGCATGAATCTTTATTTTTAAGTCCTGCATATCCGGGAAATCCCGTCCGTCCTCGTCCACATCCAGATCTTGATGATCTGAGGTCCGAGGTGACATTTCTTTGGAAAATTAAAAGCAAAATATACGACTCCTATTCACTGACTGAGGTGAATGGTTCTATGAACCATTTCATTTACCTGGGGCTTGATCTTTTTCTGACTTCCTTTTTTTTCAATGTCAAAAAAAAAATCAAGAGAAAGCGTTCGTTATATTAGAGAAGAGAGCTGGGGGAAAGATAGGCGTCTGGTCAGTAGCTGGATTGATTATGTATGTTCTTAAACAATCAGGGCCTGGAAGATATTTGGTTATTTTATTCTGGTAGTTTTCGCTCAGGAGATAGCAAGATGACTGCGCTTTTTACAGAGGAAGGGGGAATGTAGCATTGGCCCACGGAGAGGACATGATAAATGTTTTGCTGATGACTGTGCCTGCGATGCAGCAGCCTCTCCCCACCCACGGGAGTCTTAGCACCCGTCTACCAAGGGAGTGATTTTTCTCCTTGATAATTAAAGATCTGTTTTAGATAGGGATATGAATAGGTCCATTTCATTATGATAGTGACCCATTACCGAATCTACTGGTTCAAGTGAACATTTGGACCAAACGTTGAGGGTGCAATTGTTTTGTATCAGTGGATACAATACAGGCTTCTGCTCCACAGGTTCAAGTTTCTATTCAAAAAGTATTGAAATGGCCAGAGAACATTTTATATTAGGCCTGATAAAATAACCTAGTCCACACACAAAAGCCCTTTGGAATAATTATTTTTAAGATTTGCACAGGTTTTAGTTTTCAAGTGTAATGGATGTGAACAGATTTGAGGCAGTTTGGCAAAACTGTGATACCATAGTTTAACTGAAGATATACCCTAATTTGACTGTGTGTGCGCGTGTGCGCGCGCGTGTGTGTGACTTGATTGCATCAGAAAATGTTTTGACCTCCACCCCCCACCCCATTTGCCTTTCACTTTTGTCTGGGGATGATTTGCGGGAGTGACTTTAGTGAAGACATGTCGTAGAGTCTTGGTTAACCGATAATTACACAATTGACAAAATAAACTTGTGTGTTCATAAGCAACACTTAGGAGTTGGCCCCTGTACTCCTGTCGAGTTTTTAAGTAAACCATATTATTTATTTATCCTTCCTGACTGAGTCGGGTAGATTACGTGTATTCGTCTTTTCTTTTTTAGACAAGATGTGAAATGGAGAAGTATCTGACCCCTCAGCTCCCTCCAGTTCCGATAATTTCAGAGCATAAAAAGTATAGACGAGACAGTGCCTCAGTGGTAGACCAGTTCTTCACTGACACTGAAGGCATACCTTACAGCATCAACATGAACGTCTTCCTCCCTGACATCACTCACCTGAGAACTGGCCTCTACAAATCCCAGAGACCATGCGTAACACAGATCAAGACAGAACCTGTTACCATTTTCAGCCACCAGAGCGAGTCGACGGCCCCTCCTCCTCCTCCGGCCCCCACCCAGGCTCTCCCCGAGTTCACTAGTATCTTCAGCTCCCACCAGACCACAGCGCCACCACAGGAGGTGAACAATATCTTCATCAAACAAGAACTTCCTATACCAGATCTTCATCTCTCTGTCCCTTCCCAGCAGGGCCACCTGTACCAGCTGTTGAATACACCGGATCTAGACATGCCCAGTTCGACAAACCAGACGGCAGTAATGGACACCCTTAATGTTTCTATGGCAGGCCTTAACCCACACCCCTCTGCTGTTCCACAGACGTCAATGAAACAGTTCCAGGGCATGCCCCCTTGCACGTACACCATGCCAAGTCAGTTTCTTCCACAGCAGGCCACCTACTTTCCCCCGTCACCACCAAGCTCAGAGCCTGGAAGTCCCGATAGACAAGCTGAGATGCTGCAGAATCTCACCCCACCTCCGTCCTATGCCGCTACAATTGCTTCCAAACTGGCGATTCACAACCCAAATTTACCTGCCACTCTGCCAGTTAATTCGCCAACTCTCCCACCTGTCAGATACAACAGAAGGAGTAACCCGGATCTGGAGAAGCGACGTATCCACTTCTGCGATTATAATGGTATGTGGTCTGTGTGCTCAGGGCATCAGGAGGGTTTCATGTTCCAGAGTGCCAATAGGTAGGGTATACCTGACAGTTAAAGAAATCACCTATTCGTAATATTTCTGTGTTTTATGCTGATGTATAATGGCATAAAACACCAGCCATGGCAATTCATGCCTTTAATCTTAGCAATGAGGCCGAGACAGGAAGATTACACGTTCAAACTAACCTGGGCTACATAGTGAGATCCTTTTATTATTTACTTATTATTTCTGTTTTGGTTTTTCGAGACAGGGTTTCTCTGTATATACCCCTGGCTGTCCTGGAACTCACTTTGTAGCCCAGGCTGGCCTCAAACTCAGAAATCCGCCTGCCTCTGCTTCCCAAGTGCTGGAATTAAAGGCATGTGCCACCACACCTTTAATTAAAAAAAATATTATTTTTATTTAACGGTTAGACCATTCTAGGAAATAATCTAATTTAGATTTCTTTCTTTTTAGTAGTAAATGACAACTTGGGGTTCATTTAATCTAATAGATTATAGCACCAAATGGATTTAAGAATGGTTGTTTCCGATAGTGTATGCTCATTCTTGAATGAGATACGTGACCCAAAATATAATTGGATGGTAATAAATATATTTCCAAGTTGCAGGCATAAGCAAGTTTATGATTAATGCAGGGCATAATTTATTGACTGCACGATGTGGCATGACATGCTAAATGAGAAAAACAAAGTAGGATTATAGAAAATGATAGTCATCTCCGATAATGACTTAACACTGTTAGTTCTGCATCCATTACATTAAATATACATACATATATACATACATAACACACACACACACACACACACACGCACACACACGTCCCACGATTGCTCTCCATTTACTGAAAAAGCACCTACTGGAGCATAAACACAGAATTTCCATTTATTGGTTGGCTGGGTTAACCTGTGTTCTTTGCTCCCAAAAATGATACATAGAGCAGATCACCTCTGCCTTCTAATAAGGTCAGGAGGGCACCTTGAAACTTCTTAGCCAAAGCTTCGAGTGTGACCCTCTAGCACAAGCTAGTTCATCTTTAGAGCCAGGTTTTAAACAGTGAATCATCGAATGTAAAGATTTCAAAAGGCCCTGGAGATGACAAGCTGTTCTTCCTCTGTTCCCTTTCTTCTTCTAGGTTGCACAAAAGTTTATACAAAGTCGTCTCACTTAAAAGCTCACCTGAGGACTCATACGGGTAGGTGATCTTCTTGCTAATTCTGCGAGTTCTGTAAACAGTGTAAGCGGCATTCATCCTTTTAAAAAGCCAATACGTGTTTGATCTCTTCTTTCTTCTGTCAACTTTTATTTTTTAATGGCCTACCTTTTCAGCAAGGGCTTGCTTGGCTCAAAATTCCGTTCCCCAAGAAAGTCTGGTTCCGGGAAGGCTGAGGTTTCCCCAGTGAGACCTTGCCCTGTCACCCTCACGTAGAATTAATGACCCTCAAAACGTAAACGGCAGTGTTTACTAATGGATTTTAAAACTTTAATGGCAATGCTATTCCTGTCTTGAAAGAAGGAAGAAAACCCTCCTTGGTAAATCGTCGTTGCTTCAATAAGGCCCCTTTTTAAGCTAAAAACTTTTCCCGTCACCATGTTAGGCACCGGTGCTTAGCACATTATCTTCAGTTTCACCAGTGGCTTCAAATATTTGTGTTTTCACCTTTTTGCCATGTCTGAGAAGTAGGCCTAAGATCTGCAGAGGGTGAAAGAGCTCGGCCAGGGTGAGGGCAGGATTTGAAGCATTCCTCTCCAGCCAACCCCGGGCCTTGGCTTGTCTGAGAGGCCTAGTCCATCCTTAAGTCTTCCATTTCATTTTCTTCTGCAGCTTGCTTTTAAGTTCAGTCTCTAATTATATTTTGATGTGTTTTGTTAAATTCACAGCAACCCCCTTGTAGGAGCTATTCATTTTGAAGCCGCCCTTGTATCAGAAACACGTTTACAATGACGTTCAGTAGCCTACTTTATTAGAGGGATCCACCTACCCATAATATCTTCAAGTGTCTGGATGGTTACTATTATAATTTTCTTAAAGAATAGCCCTGAAGGAAAAGACAGATATAAAAGTGACTGCATTCCCCCCCTCAATAAATACACCCTCCTTACCTAAAGTTCAAAGAATAAGTTTGCTAATAAAAGCAGTGACCTAGCAAAATGTATTATTCCATCATTGCTATGGAAACCAGAGTATTCAACAGCTCCTTTGAATGGGTTGTTGGATTAGTGTGAGGACTTGCCTCTCCCTAGGCTGGAGGTTACTATGGAAATTGAGTTTTGATAAATGAAGTAGTTATCTCTAACCACTGCATTAAAAAGTAAAAGCTTTTGGACAAAGGTCAGTGGCGAAGCAGAGCTCTGTGAGAGTATGGTTTCAGACATTGTGTATGCGTGTTAGGAGGGAGCAGTGCTTGGTTATCTGAATGCCTAACACTTCCTAAAACCCGGGTGGTAGCTGTGAGCTTTCCAAGAATGGCTTTTGAAAGAAAAGGCATCTCTCAGTTTATCTGTGATAGGAGTGAAATTATTTGGGCCTGAGGTTGGGTTGGGTTTTTTGTGGGCAGGTAAGCATGAACAGAATAAATCCAAAGATGATTCAAACTCCAGTCTAAAACCTCCCAAATAGAGTTGACAGGTGCCAGAAGAGTCCATATAGAAACACTAAAGCAACCTACTAAAATGTCCTTTTGTAGACTAGTGTTAGGGAAACACTGAACATGGGGTTTTGAGCTTTGGATCAAGAGGAGAAACAGAAGTAGTTTAGGAACATTTGAGCTGTTGTTTCTTCTCTCTCATCAGAAGTCCTTGAAACTGGAGATAGGAAAGAGGAAAGGTATTTTTTGAGGTTAAAGTCCCCATAATAAAAGAAGTGTGCAATTGCATATACCGACGTAATCAAGTGCTTATTGCAGGCACATCGTCAGGCTATATCTAAATAGCCTTTCCACCCTGTCAGGGTTTACTGCTCTGAATGCTTGTACCTGGGATCCTGGAACTTGACCTGCTGGCAGAGAAATTTAATAGTGGGTCGTCTGAACAATGCCCACACTAATAAAAATAAAAAATAAAAAAAAAGACTACGATGAAGGATCCAGGCCTAGTCAGGGTCCCATGGAGCAACTTTGTCACATGATCGTAAATATTGTGGCCTTAAAACATCTAATGAGTAAGGCCGTGTAATGCAGTTTAATGAAGTTGTTTGATAGTCTTTCAGATGCCTTGAAGGGGGGGGGGTGTAACAGACTCGCTCATCTGGCTAAACCCGTTCTTAGGTAATCATGGTGCATGGAGGCTTTCTCCTCATTTCTGGTTTCTAGACAATGCCTTTTAAAATCACCTGTGTGCTGGCTACCATTGTCTCCGCCCTCCGCTCCTGCCCCCTGAATGTGCAGGAAGCCAGGAGAGGCTTGTGGCTTGTTTCTTTCTTTCTTTTTTTTTTTTCCTTTCTCCTTCGACTGCCCAGGTAGATGAAACAGTTTTTTGTTTTTCCTTTCTGAATAGTACCTCTGACTTAATAGCTTGTCCTGTTTTTCTTTCTGTCCCATTTCCTCGCACTTGGAAAACTTGTTAGGGGACTCTTAAAAAAAAAAAAAAAACTACATGGCAATATTGACTGTGTATTTGATGATATTAAAAGAAATGTTTTTGTACTGATTGCAGGTAGAGCGTGAAACACCCCAGCCTTTCTGTAATTGTAGTAATTGTAGCTGCTTTTTTAAAAAAATGTATACTTACCATATGCCACAGTAGATTTAAGCATATAAAAGAACCCTCATTTGTGTTCTGTTTAATGACTTATTCTGGGGATTTTTAGATAACTTGAGTTACAGAGGGAGTCTAAGCAAGCCGCCAGTCTACTGCACAACTAACGCATTCTTCCTGAGCTGAGACAGAAGTGTAAAACATCAGTCTGCCTTTCGAATCACAAGTATAGCATTCGAGTTTTCTAAGTTTGTGGACTTCAGATTTCTTTATAGAGAACACATACAAAAAAAAAAAACCCTTAAGCTCTTCCATGTCTGGTCAGACGTAGCTGTGTCTGTATTTATCTGTATGTAACACAGCACACTTGGCTACATATAGGCACCCTTTATGTGGGTGAGAGGGTGTTTGTGTATGTTATTTGAGATACGTGAACATTAATATGCTTCTGTTTAGAAATGGTTAGGACCGCTTGTAGGCAACCGTGTCAGTAAGTGGTCTCTTCTTCCCAAATCAAATCATTTGTACTTTCTATGGCATTTGAAAGAACATGTCGTTGGAGCTCTTCCAGCTTGTGACGGTACACTTTACCATCAATCTGCAATTTCTTATCAGCACCTTTCAAAAAACAACCCAACTCTGGTATCGTAAGTCACCATAACTGATAAGCTCTCTTCTGCTGTCCGTTAAAGACAGAACTTTATGCATTCTAGGCTACCTCAGACAGACTCCTTCCCTAAATTCCATTATGAATATGTATCAGCCTTGGCTTTCTGGTCAAGGTAGCGTTAGCAGCTGTATATACAAGTATTTAGAAGCAACACTCAAAAGAGTCTGCACCACTGTGTCTCAAATGAACATAAATAGCAGACACTTGAGTTCTGTGCTCAAGATTCCCTGATGAAGAGGGACTGTAGTCTGTCTGTCAGTGTGAAGAGTCTCTACCTTCACCCCTTCCCCTGCTGTGGGAACCACATTATTCAGTGACATTTATCTGTGAGTTGTTAGCATGTGTGCCTGTAAGTACATAATTTTGGATTCTGCTTTAGTTTCTAAGCTCGACTTGGGCACTATGCAAGCATCCTGCATCCTGTGTACAAATGTCTCGAGCCAGGTGCTCACTGAGAACTCCTCTTTCCATCGGCTCTCTGAGACACAGTTTTGATAACGTTGGCTGCTGAGATTAGGACGGACATTTCCACTGAAAGAACCCCTTTCCAACTAACCTATGCAGAGGGGGGAAGGAGAACCAGGAGGGATTTCATTTCAGGCCATAATGGACGATGGCGCTCATATGATTTGAATCTAGAATAGATAGATATCAGTTAGCTGCATAACCTGTGTATCAGAATAAGCAAGCATCCCATCTTAGAGATATTCTGTACGTATAATATCTAGTGGAATATGGCACTGATAAGCATCACCATTCGGGAACTGGTGAAACGCACTCGTGTTCTTTGTATTGGATCTCACTTGTAGCTTTGAGTTAAAGAGTAGTGGCTTAAGCAACTTGTTAGCTTAGACCCCAGGAAAAAGGTACTTACGAACGGGAAAGCTTAGACAACAGTTTCTTTTTAATGACTCACCAGTGAGACTAACCTGCTTCGGGGAGTGGAGTCCTTCCATCAGCAAAACATTTACATAGGAAATTAATCAAACATTGTTGATAAAGCTTACTAAGGTTAAGAAGGATAACTGAACTCAGCTGATTGGTTTCATGAAGAATCCAAAGAATTGATCTCGTCTTACTTACCCTTCAGTTTTTAAGCTCACGGGAGGAGAGGGCTCCTATGTAGATAAAGTAGAATTGCTGGAACTGAGCTGGAAGCAGTCGTGCATGTGAGGTGGAAAGCAGTATTTAAAAATATACATTTTAATTACCCGGGAATTTTCCCTAGCTAGGTATTTTTAGTTCTATCTGATGGCCTACATCTTTTCTGGTGAAAGATAAGAAACAGAGTCCTGTCCTACATGAGGGGAAGTGACTCTTTGCCTGCCTGTGACAATTCATAGTCCGAGACTTTTAGCAGGCCTGTTTAAAGAGACCAGGCAATGCTTTAGAGGCTCACAGTGGCTGGCTTTTGCCTAAAAACCATCTGTATAGAATGAGTTGTCCCTTTGGCTGTTCCTAAAGAGGCATGTCAGCTGCTGGGCGGGGTGGGGGGCGGGGCGCAGGTGAAGGTTAGGTAGAGGGGAGGGGGCTTCAAATTGATGATCCATTTCCACTGTTACTGCTTGTTGAGGCTGGGAATTAGCCAAGTGTATAGGAAGGAGCAAGGGACCACTCCTGTCACCCGTCCCTTCAGCCTCCACAGCAAGGGCATGTCTCTCCATTCTACTCTCCAGCAGATGAGCAAGCTCTGGCTCCCCATAGGAGCCCCGTGGAGCTTGTGTCCAGCCTCCAGGCCTTTCAGAACTACTCCAGTTCTATAGAAGTTCAGGTTACAGAGAATCTCCATCCTGTGCCCTTTTGGGATAAGGGATTCTAGAATTTAATCCTGAAGACACTCAAAGCAAGGTTCTCGTCTAAATATATTCACATTAATTACCCCAGTCATCCCAAGCCTCAGCCAAGCCTTCCCTCGTTTTCATTATGAGAATAACTGCTCAGATTTGGCCTATCCAGTTTTCAGAGGCAGAAAATGGGGAACTCGGAACAGAGGGATAGTCAGGAATACAAAATACAGCCCACCAAGACCCAATCCTTTCCCCTCCTCGCCCAGGGCTTCATTGAACAACTGATTGGCTCAAGTGCATTTGATCTGGGGATAAAACCCATCACCCTGTGCATGAAAACGACGGCTGCTAGCACTGAGCCACATCCCCAGCCCCAGTCAAAGTCGCGCAGGTGGTGAGGACACAGTGCAGTGGCCACTCGTGGTCTGTCAGGTTTTTTTTTCTAGAGGGAGGGAGAAAGAGGAATTGGATTTAAAAGGATGCAATGAGTTGAGAAACAAGATGAAGAGAAGGGGTCCCGTAATCCCCTTTACATTAGTTCCCTTGAATGGGCCACTACTGGCATCCAGGAAGCCTTAGCTTACAAAGTGAACCTTCCTGTTCCAAGGAGGCTACTGCTGCTACACACACACAATCTCTTCATGGAAAAGTACTAGCATGGTTGTATAAAGAAACAAAGACAGTGAGCCCAAATCACTATCACTCTTCTCAGATATGTAAATCCTACTTTCCTTCCCATAATTCCTTAATTGTATTCTGTTTTCCCCTTTTGAGTATTAGCAGATCTGGTATTGAGTGTTCCAGGAACACCCACGAGACAAGGTGATGTGAGGGAGGGAGACAGGTATCGGTCAGTCACCATCTTCCCACACTAAGCACCCCAGTGCAGGCTGTGCCCTCTTCAGCTCTGGTTTGAGGGCTTTTAATATATTGATTGAGATATCTTTTCGCCATTGAAGGAGACATAACTATTCACTGTAAAACAGACCTCAGAGTTACCTCATTTCCTTTGTTAGAACAGTCTATGTGGAACTTTCTAGAAAAGGGCCTTGCTGTCGGACTATTGAGTATGTTCAACAGAGCAGAGAAACCTCCATTCTATTGTATAGTTGGCTCAGAAAAAGAAATTTTAAATCTGTTCAGAGAAAAATAGATGTTTCTTATTGAGGATTTTTTTTTAAAAATACTTGGCAAAACAAGCATTCTAACACAGAGAAGGGACCCTCTACAGGGTAGCATTAGAGATGGCATGAGGCTTTGTAACGGACCGGTCCAGCCACAGTGTGCCTCAAGCCTCTCACAACAGGCTTCTACAGGCCTCCCGAGTCCTTCAGAGTCCCGTTCCCTTCACGAGAGGCTGTAGAGTCCAAGTAAATTTGAACAATATGTATGCGCTCGTTCCTAGAGTCAGAGAGTGTGGTAATGTTTACCAATGGAAGACTTAAGTGTGACATTGAGAAAGCAGCAGACTAGGCAGTCATCTTCAAAGTTCTGGAGCTGGCTTTTTTTGAGGGTTGAATGAAGAGAACGACCTAGCTTTAGAGCGGACTTCTGGAGACCTGATGGTGGCTTGCCTCTTTCTTCTGGTAGTTTCTGCTGTGGTTTTTATACAGAGTATACTAATGAGCTTTACCAGCAAGGGGAGTGAGTGTGTTTAACTTGGGCCTATTCTTCGGAGACCAGGGCTTCTTCAGCCATCTCTGTCTCTAACTGTGAGGCAGAGACAGCAAAGGCACGCTGTGCGAGCGAGCGAGCGATAAGGCACAAGCCAGGGGTGCCACGGCACACAAGCCTGCCACTGTGTTCCCTTTGCCCTGCCGTACGTAGCTTGACGCTAGCAGCAAGACTTAAAAATAAATACAGTGGATGTCGAAAGAGCTTAACCGAGTATTTCAAATTGGTGGTATTGGAAAGAGATTCTTTAAAAATCCAATTAAACTTTTGAAAGCTCTATCCTGTTGAAATATAACTTGGAGGAAGTCAGTTTGCTTTCCCAGAAGTACTGGCCGTAGTGTTTCTGGCTGAGGAAAAAAGGTTTGAGCCTTCTCCTCAGCCAGAAATGGGGTCCCGGCTTCCTCTGCGGTGTTTGGCTTGAACAGTGTTGACACTTGAACAAATCCCATAGAAACTGCCCCAAGTGGGGGATAGTCGTCCCTGCTTTTATAGTAAGCCTTGGCCCCGGTTCCTGCCCTTCCAGACACTGGCGGTATTCTTGGCTGAATAAGCTATAGATGCACATAAATTGAGAGCAAAACCCCAAATGTTTTAGGAACGTTAATGGCTACTGTATGTCAACCAATCAGTAAAGTCAACTTGACAAAATATTGGTGCAGTTTATGGCTTTGCAGCCAATAAAAACAGTGAACAAAAAAGTTCAGTGTCCCCTGCTTCTAACATAGACCCTGAAAACTTCATTCTGAGCCATGTAATTATTAAATTCAAAAGGGCTTGAATGATCCTTCTTAAATTGGGACTCTGAGGAAGTGTTTTTTTTTTTCTTTTTTTCTTTTTTGATTTAAACACCAGAATTAGACCTCTCTCCTCCATGGAATGACAGGAAAGCCATGCTTGTTACTGTAATTTTTTTTTCACTAGACTTTTCTGTGTGAGGCTTTCTTCTGTGTGATTGACACCCCTGATCCAGAAAGTAACCGTTACCACTACCATTAAAGTCTTTCTGTGAATCCAGCATTGTGTGTGAATGGAAGAGAAATGACTTTCTGATTACTTAAAAGCCTGGAGTGTTAGTGTAACTTTCTAGATCGAGTTTTCTGCGAGAGAGTGAAAGCACAAACCTTTAAATTCACCAGACAGGACTACATGGTGAAATACACACATGATGATTCAGCACACACACACAACACACACACACACACCCCACAGAACACACACCTGTGATGGACGAGAAATTTAGAATCGAGGTGTTGTTCATTTGACTTTTTTTTTTTTGTTGAGGTAGCATGTTATATGTAGTGTAGGGTGGTTTCAAAATCATCCCCCTGCCTTAGCCCTGCCAGTACTGGGATTACAGGAATTTACCTTCATGTCTCTCGGAGATGTGCATTTTGAGAAATGGGATGATGATAGGAGCTTTGCATCAGAGGCAGAAGCAGGGCCACAGAGGGACGGTCAGGGTGAATCGCTACAAGGGAAGGACCAGGCATGGGACTACCCCCGAGTGATTCATTCTGGCTGTTGCTTCTTTGCCCTGTTAGACTGTAGGGTCACACTAGTTATCAGGATAATGAAAGTACAGCCTTTGTGGACACTCACATTCACCCAGGTAGTCACCAGCATCCAGAAGATGACACTGCTAAACTGAGTTAAAACAAGAAAGGTTGTGCAGTTGCTCTGCTTAGAGCTCCCCTTTCACCCCTAAGCTGGCTTTTAGCAGCAATCTTCCTGCCTCAGGCCAGCCAGAAGAAAACCTTTTTTTTTTTTGAAAGGAAGTTGGGAGAAATGTCTCTTGAAAAACCCCAGCAAAACAAATAACAAATGAAGTCATGACAAGTTGGGAGTGCTCAGAGACATGAAATTTGGAGAATTTGGCGTAGAAAAAAAAATTTACATGATCCTAAATAGCAAATTGCAATTGTATTATAAATATTAAGTGATTTTTGGAAGTGGCTGGCACATTTGGGAGAACATTAGTGATCATAAACATTGTACAGTGGGATTGGCTCGGGTATCCGCTCACTGTTAAAAGCAGATGACTGGGGATAAAAACCAGAAAGATTAGGCAGAAATCCGCCTGCCTCTGCCTCCTGAGTGCTGGGATTAAAGGTGTGCGCCACCACGCCCGGCTTCAAATTTTCTTTTTCTTTTTCTTTTTTTTTTTGTTTTAGGCCAGGCTTTTAGGGGTCACCAGTGTAAGTGCCCCCAGGCCTGGTCTTCTTGTTTTGTTTATTGTATTCCTCGCCTGGACAATTGCCAAATTGTTTGTTGACTGTCTTGGAACTCAATATGTAGACCAGGCTAGCCAAGAATTCACAGTTTAAGCCGAGCAGTGGTGGCTCACACATTTAATCCCAGCATTTGGGAAGCAGAGGCAGGCAGATTTCTTGAGTTTAAGGACAGCCAGGGCTACACAGAGAAACCTTGTCTCAACACCCCCCCACCCCCACCCAAAAAAAAAAGAGCTCAGATCAACCAACTTCTCCCAAATGCTAGGATTAAAGGTGTGCACCACCATGTCCACCAAGTCCAACATCATAGAAATTTGATAGCGTCTGGAGTGGCCCTCATCATAGAAAATGTTCGATACACTTGTGCAACCAGCTGATGCTAAGATTCTGGGTTGGAGACAAGGGCTCAGAGTAGCCCTTGCCTAACAAGCTGAAGGACACAGGTTTAATATCCTTAGCACTTAAAAGAAGAGAGAGCCTCTTGCCTTCCTTATTAGTGTGAATCAGAGTAACCAGACTCTAGATTACTTAGGGAATTTTAAAAAAAATATCAAATGCAAAATGTTTACATAAAGCAATTAAATTTTCTGGTTTGTATGGTTGGCCTTGAGTAGTGGTGTGGAAGGCCGGGTGGACTGATTCCCAACATACCATGTACATTATCCTCGCCGCTACTTGTATATCATCCTCGCCGCTACTTGGGGGGGGAGGGATGGGGGGCGCACTGCACGGTTCACCATGGGGATGGGGTGTGGGCTGTGCCGCTGGTCTTGCAGCAGACCACCTCACCCTGTCTCTTCCTTGTCACAGGCGAGAAGCCCTACAAGTGCACCTGGGAGGGCTGCGACTGGAGGTTTGCCCGGTCGGATGAGCTGACCCGCCACTACAGGAAGCACACGGGCGCCAAGCCGTTCCAGTGCATGGTGTGCCAACGCAGCTTCTCCCGCTCCGACCACCTCGCGCTGCACATGAAGCGCCACCAGAACTGAGCGAGCGAGCGCTGCGCCCACCCGCCTGACGCCTTGCAGTCCGCTCTGCCATCCTTTAAACCGCAGACCTAACTTCATAAAAAGAAAAAAAAAGGAAAAAAAAAGGAAAAAAAAAAAAAGCAAAGGAACTGGAAATGTATATTTTGTACATTTGAGGCCACAGGGAATACATTGTATCAATACCAAAGTGTTTGGTCATTTTGAGAAGCTGGAAGCTTGCTCTCATGCTCACCACTAGCTTTATCCCAGCAAACTTCCTCTCCAGACAGGCAGCCGCATCTCAGCATGGGGAACCGGTGGGGGTGCACGGGGTGCGTATGCTGTTTCTATAAAGACTGCACACACGCAATCGTGTGTGCCATTTTTTAGGGTAAACAAACCGATTGGCAGGCACCCAGGCACATTGTCAAGATTTTACTTGACGTGGACTCGTTTTTTTTCTGAAGATTTGATTATTTCCAGAGATGGGAGGTACACGGTTGTGTGTACCTGGCAGTTCACAAATAGCCATTGAACAAAAATTTTGTTTTTGTTTTTGTTTTGTTTTGTTTTTATATGAGTTGCCTATATTTGCTATTCCGAATTTTGTAAATATGCAAATCAGCTTTATAGATTTATCACAAGTTTTTAAGGATTGTTGGGGGGGGGGGAAGAAATCGTACTTTTGAAAATAATTATGAATACATTTCCAATTAGAATTTGTGGTGAGATACCTCTCAGAAAAATTACCAAATCCATTTCTTTGGGGAGGGGATAATCATTCAAATGAGAGTAAAATGCAAATTTCACTCACTGATTGAAATGAGATTTTATTTTAAATATGAGAGTTTTTTTTATGTGAATTTAAACTGAAATGCTTAAAGATAGCTACCATACACAGACGCTAATGGTCTTTACCATAAGTTAAACAGTATCTTTTTTTTTTGTTTTGTTTTCTTTTTTTTTTGTTTTTTAAGTGGAGGAGGACTGTTGTGGCTGTGTTCCTTGTTGAACTTAAGACTCTGTTTTCACTCGTGGAAGCATTGAATTTCCAGGATTTCTAGGATGTTTGCTCATGCAGTGCTGTTGGCGAAATGACAATTTATGCGGATTTTTGCATGTACTATCCAGTGAGACAGTAATTTTATTGAAATTACAGTGCCACGTAGTAGGTAGCCTGTTGTTAATACTGACTCGTCTGCCTTTGATATCAGTGATGTGTTGAAAACTTAACCAATATGCAACATGGCTATGAATGTGACATGGATGCTGTTAACCAAAGGACAGAAACCACAAGCAAAATGCCAAAAGCGATCTTAATTAGAAATCTTAATTTTGTTTTTAAGATATTGTTTTATCATTATTTATTTTGTGGTAATATAGTAAGGTTTTTTTTCTTTTCTTCTTTTTTTTTTTTTAGGAAACAACTTTCGTAACTTGATAAATTATAGTTTTGTTTGTTAGAAAAGTTGCTTCTCAACGTGTAAATAGGCGACAAATGGTGTAAATAGTTTTGTAAGGCTCCAAGATGTTTATACGTGGACACACCTACATCAGAAGCATAACTCGGCTGCTGTTCTGCCGCCTCCTCCCTTATTTTTGTATTGTGGTAATTTCCTATGCAAATATCAGAGCAAGCAGCTGTCGAGCTGTAGAATTTTTTGAGAGAATGAGATGTTTATATATTAACTTTTTTTTTTTTGAAAATAAAAAGTGCCTAAAAGATGTATGTGGTGCCTTCTTGACCCTCCATCCATATCACGAGCATATTATAGTCCTAAATCAAGTTTCTTTGCGTGGGTAGCATCAGGAGGGTGAACCGGGTGTGGGGTTACAGGCTTTGTAATCCCAGCCACGGAAAGGCTGGATTTAAGGACGTGGACAACACTTTGAATCATAACTCCTGGAGGACACAAAGCTGAAATCGGGCTGGCTGTGTGTCTCTGTTGGGAAGTGGATTGCCCAGCCTGCACACCTTACAAGAAGCCGGCAGTGGAGGTGCGCTGCCGTAGTCCCGGCCCACACAGGCAGGAAGGAGTGGAGTTCAAGGGTTACCCTATTCCACAAAGTTTGAGGCTCGTCTTAACTATGAAAATAGAAACAAGAGGTGTATAGAGAGGGAATTCACAAATGCTGAGGTTTTTGTGACCTCTGGAACTTTTTAGCCTGGTCAGCTGGAGGCAGCGACTTGTATTACTCTGGGAAATTGTCGAAGATGCACAGAAATTGGATTTATTTCTGTTCCTTTATTTTAGGCTGTATCTATGTAGCCCTTACTGGCCTGGAGCTTGCTATCTAGACCAGGCTGGCCTTGAACTCAGATCATCTGACTCCCGGGTACTGGGATTAAAGGCGTATGTGCTATGGCATCCAGGCCGACCTGGAATTTTTCAAATTTTGGAAGATTTTCTTTCTTTCTTTCTTTCTTTTTTTTCTTCAAGTTCTGAGTCTCAAAATTACAGGGTTGCGCATACCTGTATGAGTGACAGCCAGGCAAGGCTCATTCCTCTAGAAGCCTTTTACCCAACAGCAGCGCTGGAGTCTTAATGCCTAATTGTTCAGCAGAGTGAACCCTTGGGACTAGAGAAGTTAATTCTAAGCCTGTGGTGGGAAATAGTTGGGTCTGCAGCATTTTAAGAGTTTCAAAAAGCAAGGTTATGGGTGAAAGCTCCCCCTACCTCAAGCACAGGCTGTGTCAGGATAAGAAACACCTGCTTGGGGCTGGTGAGATGGCTCAGTGGGTAAGAGCACCCGACTGCTCTTCCAGAGGTCCAGAGTTCAAATCCCAGCAACCACATGGTGGCTCACAACCATCTGTAATGAGATCTGATGCCCTCTTCTGGTGTGTCTGAAGACAGCTACAGTGTACTTACATATAATAAATAAATAAATAAATCTTTAAAAAAAAAAAAAAAAAAAAAAAAAGAAACACCTGCTTGTAACCCCAAGAGGAAAACCTCCATCAGAGAGGAGAGAACGCAGAATAGTTAACTGTATAGTCCTTTCATCTTGAAGGGAATCCAATGCTCACAACTGTAGCTTGCAAGACCACTTGACTCCAGTAAGAAAAGGAGGGCACCGGGTGGCTACAGGATAGAAATGGGTTGACACTGTTCTGGCCAAGGGACACCAACAGGAATGGGTCATGTTGACAGTGTGTCCCCTTCATGTGACCTGACAACATCCATAGTCTGTTGTGAGAGGTAACAGCACTTGGGCATCCTATAAAATACTTCGAAGGCCAGGATAATACTCTAGAGCTCCTAATGCGGCATGCTAACCAAAGCCATGGAGGAGAGAAAAGGACTGGGGGCTGGGCATGGTGGCCACAAACCTGACTCAAAAAGCAGGAAGTGGGAAGGACAGAGGAAACACACATCGAGGATGGAATTAGTGTGCCAATGTTGGTTTATCTGTTGGGATAATTGTCTTAATATTAATGTATGCTTTCTATTGTTATTTTTGTGTTAGTAATTTATATTTTTTTGTTTTGTTTTGTTTTGTATTTTTGAGACAGGGTTTCTCTGTATAATCCTGGCTGTCCTGGAACTCACTCTGTAGACCAGGCTGGCCTTGAACTCAGAAATCTGCCTGCCTCTGCCTCCCAAGTGCTGGGATTAAAGGTGTGTGCCACCACCACCCGGCTTATATTTCTTTTTTTTTTTTTTTTTTTTTTGTTATTTTTGTTTGTTTTGAGATGGGGTTTCTCTGTATACTTTTGGCTGTCCTGGAACTCTTTGTAAACCAGGCTGGCCTCGAACTCATAGAAATCCACCCGCCTATGCTGGGATTAAAAGGCATGCACCACAATGCCTAGCTAGTAACTTATATTTCAAATAAGATAAAATAAGGGCTGGGATTAGAGGAATTTTATTACTATTGTTATCTTTTTTTTTCTTTAATGCCAGAGTCTCACTATATATAGCTCTTGGCTATCATAGAAATCACTGTGTAGAACCGGCTGGCCCAAAACTCACAGAGATTTCTTCCTGCCTCTGTCTTTCAAGTGCTGCAATTAAAGGTGTGCACCGCCATGCCGGGCTTGTTATAATTCTTTCTGGGGAGTCGAAGGGGATATAGGATTGTACTGTGTAGCTCAGGTTGGCTTGGAACTTGCTATGTATCCCACGTTTGCCTCATGGGAAAGATCCCATGACCTTTCTTCCATGCCTGGCTACATAAAAACCATAAAATAAAAGCTTCATTTTTAGATAACGTGAAGATGCCATCACTTTAGTAAGTCACCATAAATTGTGGTGGGAATCCTTAGTGTTCTCAGATTTTAAAGTGGAAATTGCTGTTGCGTTATTCGGCCTTAGCCATTCTATTCCTCCCTACTGTTTCCAGCTGTCTAGTGAGCAGGTAACTCAGAGTTTGTTCTTACTGGCTTCTCATCCTTCCTTCCATGGGGAAAAAATAATTTCTCTGTCTTAAATTTACTTCTAGAGCTTAAAATGAGAAAATTAAACCATAGCCTGCCTGCCTGCTTTCCTTCCTTCCTTCCTTCCTTCCTTCCTTCCTTCCTTCCTTCCTTCCTTCCTTCCTTCCTTCCCTTCCTTCCTTTTCTTTTCCTTTTTTCCAAACATGATCTCTAGCCCAGTTTCCCTTGAATTTGAGTGCTGGATTACTGGCACACACCACTATGCCTACTGTAGGAGGTGCTGGATCAAACCCAGGCCTGGAGCATTCTAGGGAAATGGTAGACTAACTAAGATACATCCTCAAGCCCTGACCACAGGCTTCTTGGAGCAAAGGCATGCATATTCTATTCAGTAGTAATTTATAATTGTATGGAATAACCACAGCCTTGCCGCTGGGAACCTTCTTCACTCTTGAGTTGGTTCCCAGACCTCAGTGACACTGAGGTTCCTAACACTGATAAAACTTGACTCTGGGTGACAGAACAGGCTGTTTCTTCTTCTTGCCGCTTATCCCTTCCTTTCTCCTCTTCCTGGGCTGCCTTTGAGGCCCCTGCTTCCATCTCTTCGGTGCTAAAATTTTATGTGTTGCCTCCACACCGACCCTTCTCTTTGGCAGCTACCTGCTTGAATTCTTGTCTGTCGTCGTTGGCCGTGTGAATTGGTTTAAGCCACTGCAGCAATTGAATAAATCTACTGCTGGCCAATTTTCTTCTTTGTGTTGTGTTGTTGATATAGCCTTTGGTGTTGGATTTTTGATAAGGTGGGTGAATGTGAAACTGGGATTATAACACAAGCAAACAGGTAATGGCTTGTAGATATTTAAACATTATTAGTCTTCAAGGAAAACACTATTTGCAAAAGACAACTTGTTCAATGTATTTTCAAAGCCACTAAGACTTTAATTGCTGGTCACTTTTGGGTCTACTCAGTGATCATCTGGGCTCCAACATGTCCCCAGTGTTTCTTTGTAAACAGAACACAGCAGTTTGACATGGCCAAAATAACACATCAGGTTCCAGTTGGCCAGGATGCCGCTCTGTGACTTGACTTCAGATCCATCAGCCCCCAAGATTTAACAGTGTGTGGTTCATTTTCCCTCCCCGGGATGCAAAGATGAGTTAGGTTATCTTCACTGGTCATTGCGTTCTTTCCTTACAGCTTATAAATAGGGCACCGCTTCATGGTCCCCATTAGAGACTTCTTAGATAAGCAGGCCCTACTTGCCTCTGCAGAGATGGTTCACTCCAGCGAGAGCATGCTTCCTCTGGCTCTAGCTAAACCCGATGGAACTTTTTGGATTAAGTCAGGAACTGTCCCTCAATGAGGGCATTTCTTTACCACTAATTAGTCTGTTCTCTACTTTAAAGTTAGCCAGATTCCATCTTTGGTTAAATTCAGTGCTCCAGTGTAAAAATTAATCAGTGGGAGCCATGTTTCCCCTTTCCTTTCTATTCCTCAGGGCCATACATAGGTGGCAAACCATGGGACTTATTTAATAAGCATTTCAACAGTGAGTATTACGGGAAAATAGAAGTCTGTGCACATTGGTGGGACCCATGATGCCAGAACACAGGCAGCAGAGGCAGGAGGACTGGAAGGTTTTCACATTTCATTTCTTTGCTTTTGTGTGTATTTGTGTGTCTGAGCTGGGGATACTGTGCCGTGGCGGGGTCAGAGGGAACTTGCTGGACGAGGTTTTATCCTTCCTCAGTGGAGACCCCACATTCATGTCTGTCCTCCATTTTCCATAAGAGTTATGGAGGTTGACCTTCATTTCACGGGGCCAATTCCTTCATGTATGAGGCCAACCTTCTGTCTCTGTCTGTCTGTCTATCTATCTATCTATCTATCTATCTATCTATCTATCTATCTATCTGTGCTTTGTGGACCACATAGAGTTTCTAGTAAGCATTATGTTTGTTAGTTTCCAACACACGTGTAGGTAAGTATAAATAAAACATTGTAACTATTTAAAAGGGGGAGATGATATCCGAGGGATACCTCCTAGGGTTGACATCTCTCCTCTACTTATATCTACCCACACTTATATGTGCACCTGCATGCACACACATGCACACATGCACACACACACACACACATACAGAGGAAAGAAACCAAAAAAAGCTGAATGGTGCCTTTAATCCCAGCACTTGGAGGCAGAGGCAGGTAGATTTCTGAGTTTTAGCCCAGTCTGGTCTACAGAGCAAGCTCCAGGACAGCCAGGGCGACACAGAGAAATCCTATCTTGAAAAACAAACGGGGGTGGGGGGTGGGGGTGGGGTGAGGAGGAAGAGAGAAAACCATTAAAAACAGTCTTCTGTCTCTGCATCACTTGCTGGGGATGGATCCCAAGGGTGTATGCATACTGGCTAAGCATCCTCCAGACGCGGCTGCATGGTTTCCCTCTAGGGTCGCTATGGAATGCTAGCATCCTTGGAAATACACTCAGAATGTCTTCAGTTTTCCTTTGGTTGTTGTGAAAACATCCACCAAATGAGTTTTTTTTTTTTTTATAAAATTGAAATAACCAGTGGAGCACTGAAGACAATCTCCTGATCGGCATTCAAACTATTTTTTTGTTGAAAATGCTAAGTTTTCTGCCCTGATATTGTGATGGCTTTGAAATTGTTTTGTTTCAAAAAAAAAAAAAAGAAAAAAAAAAGAAAAAGAAATGAATGTTTTGTTTTTAGTTTCTTTTTTAAAAAAAAACCACTTCTGATCCCACGATGGTGTCAAATACATTGAGTCTAAAGGAGTAAATATTAAAAATAATGCAAGTTAACCAAGCTCTTTGTCGACAACAGGAAAAGAAAAGGACTGTGAAGGTTAACTGTGAATGATCAGGCCTGTTTGATATTTTATGAAGATTTGATATATTTAATTTCCCCTGAGAAATTAGAGCTATTTAGCTCTGGTAGCTTTTTCTGTTAGATTCTTTAGACTTTCTGAGTGTCTAAAGCAAACATGACCACACCATCTGTGGGGGTCTCTAAACACAACAATGAGCAGGAAGATGGTGACTGTGACTGCAGACTTTCCACAGTTTACAAGAAGCAGAATGGATAGTGTGGACGTGGCTCGCAGGTGACCCCAGGAGTCACAGTAAAGTGCTGTCTCCAATAACATGATGCCAAGAGCTCACGGAATGGGAGTGGCGGGTGTGGCCTATTGGGGGGTAGGTAGGGTGTGTGGCCTATTGGGAGGTAGGGGGTGTGGCCTATTAGGAGGTAGTTAGGAGGGTGTGGCCTATTGGGGAGGTAGTTAGGCTGCTGGAAGCACAGCCTAAAAAAGTGACTGATGTAGAGTCAGTTCAAGAAAGTATAAATGGTTGCACCTAGTTCCTCCCAGTCTGTGGCTCCTCCGGCATCTTAATGCCTTCAGCCATGATTCCCATGGCAGCCAAAGAGAAGGTGGCTCTTGGACTTCCAGAACTGTGAACTAAACACACACACGCACACGCACACGCACACGCACACGCACACGCACACACACACACACATACATTCGTGCGTGTGTAGTCTCACATAACCCAGGCTAGCTTTAAACTTCCTGTGAAGCTAAGGATAATGGAACTTTTGATTCTCCTCATGGGTGCACACCGTTATGCCTGCTGTCATGGGTTGCTGGGAATAGAACTCAGGGCTTCGTGTATGGTGGGTAAGCACTCTACCCATTAAGCTATACCCCCACCCCCTTGGCCGCCCTGTCAAATAAACCTCTTTACAACTTACCCAACCCGAAGTATTTTATTGTAGCAACTGAAAATGAACAAATACCACAGTTAAAGTAGAAAAAGAACAACATATATTATTTTAAATATTGAATTCTATTTGTAGCACAAAACCAAAATAAAACAAAGCAAAAACAGCCAAAACAGATAGACAACACGGCTAAAGACCAGGAGACAAATTTAATGGATTATTATTATTATTTTATCTAGACAGGTTTTATGTGGTCCTGGTTGTGCTGGTACTCAGTATATAGACTAGGCTGGCTCCAAACTCATAGAGATCTGTCTACCTTTGTCTCCTGAGGATTAAAGACATGTGTCACCACATCCAGCTTCAACAGAGAAATGTAAATAGAATTCTGAAGAGGAAAAAAAAAAAGTCAACTTAAAGAAGTCAGTAAAGTGAGGACAAAGAGAAAACAGCAAAAAAACGAGAGTTCTAAATCTCCTGGAAACAATTGTTACATTAAATGGCAATGAACAGATGAGCCACAAGTAGATGTTTTCACTGGAAAAATATTTAAGATTCATTTTTATTTTCACTCCTGTGTGAGTATGCATGTGTGTGTGCACGTGTGCACATGCATCCATGGCATTGCTTACAAGTAAACATTGGGGGGGGGGGACAGCTTGCAGGAGTTGGGTTCCTTCCACCGTGTGTTGGTCTTCTCCACCCATGGTGTGAGTCAGGCTTAGGAGTAATCACCTTAAAGGGCCAAGCGGTCCCCGTCCCCCCCATACACACACACACTAGCTTTTTGTGTATTCTCTAACGCCCCCTCTCTGAGTACCTATTAGCTGTTCCTCAGCGATGGGTAGTGTCCCACAAGGTCTTCCCTCACGCAGATAAAGTGGCGAGTGGGTAGGCAGCTCTTGTGCAGATTTACTGAGAACAATCTCAGCTGAAGTGAGCTCACTGGCCCAGTGGCTGCTGTGTCCAGAGGATGCAGTTTTCCTGCTGTCCTCTGAGACTGTTGTCCTCCGAGACTCTGCTCCTCCGGGGGGGACGCTTGTTGAAACTTGGTGGGGTGATATCGATGGGGTGATATCGATGTCTTATTTAGGCCATCCACTCCACAGTTTCGCAGCCTTTCTACTTCACCCGGTTGGGAAACTCTACATTAGCTGCGCATGACTTCAAAGAGTAGCTGCTATGATAAAGGCTGGGAGCATCACTAATCTATGAACATCCACATAAAGTCAGTTCACCTGTGAGGCTGGAGGGACCCTGTCTTTGTGGGGAGACCCTCCTCTGGATAGCACGTTTAATTGCATAGCTATACCCATGGTTCTAGAGGGTGATGTTGGATGTAATGACCCTAGCACAGGGACAGGGTCTTCGTCATAGCTGTGGGTCAATAAAGTGGAGGAGCTGGGATGTGGCATCCCTGTCTCAGCTCTTGTACTGATGGTGAACAGAGTTCAAAGGGATGGAAACGTACGTACCTCTTTGGAAAATCCAACACTGGCTTCCTTAAATTCTATCCCTATAAAAACGTCACGAAGTATAGCCAATACCCAATGACCATAGCCAACAGGACAACACACAACTACCATAAACAACACCGTTCTAAAGATCACACTGCAAACTGTGATAGAGGAAAGTAAGAGTCGTTAAGACTAACAGAAAAGAGGCATTTCTGCCGAAAGTGCTGCTCAAAATAAATCAGACACCAGTCAGTGAGGTACAATCTTGTTGGTTTGCTGGTCCCGATTTTTCAGATCTAACAATAATAGCATGTGCTCTGAGAGCCACCTAGTCATTTACAGTGTAAGGCCTGCTCTCCTGTAATCCTGCAACAGCACCTGTGAGGACAATGTCGGTGGCGATTCTTTTACATTTCAGACCCAGTCTCACCATATACCTCAGGCTGGTCTTGAACTTGCAGTTAGGGATGCTGGGATTACAAGTATGTGCCGCCGCCGCACCTTACTATAGAAGGCTGTGTTGTCTTCTTCGATGTTTCGTTTTGTGAATGTCCTGTGTTGTGCAGGAGTGTGGAAATGCATGCTTTGCACGTGCATGAGTGCACATGTGTGAGAGTTCATTTGCTGGGGTTCCTACGCTCGTCTTGCTTGTTAGCTTGAGGATCCTCTGCATTTCCCTTCCTGGGCTGTCATTGCGGCTGGTTGCTATGCCTACCTAGCATTTACATGTTCTAGAGGAGTGGAACTCCAGTCCTGATGTTTGTGCATCAAGCCGTTTAACCACTGAATCATCTCTCAAGCCCAATGTGCTTATTATTGTATTAACCTGACAGAGGAAGAAAATACTAACCAGGAAGTTGAAGTGGCTTGTCTTTCCTAGTTGAAGTGTAGCAATAGAAAGCCAATGTTTGGGAGAGAGGGGTGTCAGAGGCCTTGGATACCACTATTCTGGAAGCAGAGACAGATAGATCCTGAGATTTGAGGCTAGTCTGGTCTACAGAGTGAGTTCCAGGACAGCCAGGGCTATACAAAGAAAATCTGTCTCAAAAGAAAGAAAAGGAAGGGAGGGAGACAGGTGGGAGGGAAGGAGAGAGGGAAGAAGGAAGGAAGGAAGGAAGGAAGGAAGGAAGGAAGGAAGGAAGGAAGGAAGGAAGAGGAAGGAAGGAAGGAAGGAAGGAAGGGAGGGAGACAGGTGGGAGGAAAGGAGAGAGGGAAGAAGGAAGGAAGGAAGGAAGGAAGGAAGGAAGGAAGGAAGGAAGGAAGGATGGAGAGAGAGAGAGAGAGAGAGAGAGAGAGAGAGAGAGAGAGAGAGAGAGAGAGATCGGTGTTCCAAATTCAGGCCCACACCTCTTCCATGTGTGCGTGACCCCCTACTTCCGATCCGTGTAGGTCATCCTATCATAACCAAGAAGCTAAGGAGGCTGGACCCCAAGACAGCTTTCAGTTTATGCACAGGCTTTCCCAGGCTCCTTTGCCGTTCAGCAAACCTTGGCCAGCCTATAGATGTTAGCCTGGAGAAGACGATGTAAGTGGGTCTATCTGCTTGGAGAAGGAACTACAGATCCCACCTATCCCTAGAGGACCCAGGGAGGACTTGAGCTGTCGGGCAGAGGACCAGACTCCAGAGCTGGAGAAGCCACCCAGGAAGTGCTCTGTCCACCAACTGAAAAAAAAGCTCTGTGCCACCGAATGGCATGTCTGCTGCTCGGACTTAGAGAGGAAGGGAGAAAAGTGCCCAGGCCTTTGATCTGATCTATGGGCCACCAGCCCTCCTCCCCCACCTGAGACTTCCTGAGGCAGGAAGTGGTGACATCACCTGGGTCTGTCAGCGCTCTTGGGTACTGACTCATCACCATTGCTGGCATACTGATCCCTCAGATTTCCAAGCACATTTCCAGGCCTCAACAATGACCACCTCACTTGCAACTTTAATTGGCCTGTTCTTCCGCTGGCTTCCTGCTTCCTACCCTTTTATTATTCAAAAGTGTGTCTCAAACACTTTATTCTTCCATTCCTAAGTATTTCAGTAGGAATTCCTTTAGTACACACCACTTGTGACTCCTCCTGCGGAGCTGTCTACCTCCCCCTACTCCCTGCCTCTCTGTGGGCCACCACTCTTCCAGGGCAAGACTTCCTGTTGGACTGTCCTTCAGAGTCCTTGTAGGACCTGCTAAGCTTTGTTAAGATTATCCTGCTGCTCTTAGTTCTAAGGTGGAGGCGGTCAGGTCATAAGAATGGTTAAGTGAATGACAGTCCCCTTGACCCATGGCCTCAGCGTTGGATAGGACTGTGGTTTCCAACCATCGGCTCTCTCAGTGCTTTAGGAAAATCCCCTCCACTTAGTTGCATCTGCGTGGGCTTGAGGGTTTCTGAATATAGATCATTAGATATGGAACCAAGGTGGCAAGGGTTATAGACATTTATGATTTTACATTTACATATTTAAAACATTTTTTTCTCATGGAAATTCTCATACAAATATAAAAGGAGCCAGGCATAATGAACAATCACTCTCTGTATTCAGCTTTAACAAGGGGCCAACTCACATCTGACTTAAATTTCCCGGGCCTTCTACCTGCCCGTGCTTGTTACTCCTTTATTATCTAAAAGCACACCTCAAACTCGTTATTATTCCATTTGTAACTATTTAGGTGGAGATGACAAGCATTACTTTTAAAATGTCACTACAACATACGCCCACTTCTGCACTGCAACAGTGAACCACCTCTGCACACAGGAAGTAATTATTTGTGTGTGTGTGTGTGTGTGTGTATATATATATATATATATTGGTTTGCTTTCTTGTTTTGTTGTAAGATCTCAAGTAGCCCAGGCTGGCCCCAAACACGCGGTGTAGGCGAGGATGACCTTGAACTCTCGATTCCCTGCCTACCTCGTGGGACTATAGACATGCGCCACAGTGCCTGATTGTGCTCACAGCTAGGGATCAAACCCAGGGCCTCGCTCATGCTGGACTAGCTCTGCACCTTGTGGGCTTAGCCTAAAATAATCCGGCTGACTGCAAAACAAGGTGGTGCACTCCTGTCATCTCAATGCTTAGAGGCTGAGGCAGCTAGGACTACATGGTGAGACCCTGTCTTGAACAGACAATCATTAATTGTAACGCCATTTTAAGTTTGAATGGGTTCTGGGAACTGACTGAAGAAAAGCACTGAGCTATCCTTCTGAGAACGGAGCTGCTCTTGAGAGTAGCACTCTGGAGAAAAAGGCAAAGCTCACAAGAAGAACACAGCCAAAACTGAGCAGAATTGTCACTGGAAGTGGCAGGCCCAGCCTTGGCTGGCTGGCTGGCTTGCTTGCTTGCTTGCTTTGAACCCTGCTATAGCACAGTCATGAATACCAGAGGACATCAAAAGGCAGCTGTGCCCGGCTCAGAATAAAACAGCTGAGCTAAACAACCAAATCCAAACAGCTGTACTGTCTTTGGACTCAGCATTGCGTTTAGACTTAGTGTTACATTAAAATTAGATGTTTTCTATCTCCAGACCTTTTTTTTTTTTTTTTTTTTGTTCTGGCAGGAAAAAAAAACAAAAAAAAAAAACAAAAAAACCAAAAAACCAAAAACAAAACAAAAAAAAACAAACCCCAAAAACCCCAACAAAACAACTGAAGCATTTTCCTTCACCTATAACTGTTCCTTTCAGTCATTTGCACAGAGCCTGAAGGAAAACGTTAGTTGTTGTGGAAGCTGACTGGTGGTCACTTCTGAGCTGAGCTAACCCTATTCTCATCATTTCATGACCTAGGATTTGCCCGCGTTTCTCTGACTACCCTTTATGACCCCGGGGAGGAAGCTCAGTAGCAACTATTCTGAAATTTTGTTTGTAAAGATTTACTTTGTCTTTTTGCTGAACGGTTGGACATTAGATCTGCGGCCCTAAGGTGTCAGGTAAGGGCTCCACTTTGGAACACTATCCTCAGTCCTTTGTGACTCATATTTTACTTTGAGACTGAATCTCACAAAATAAGCAAGTTTGGCTTTTTACTCAAGATCCCCCAGGTTCTGCCTCTGGATCAGCTAAGGTCACAGATATGTGTCACTATAACCTCTGCACGGGACATTGTAGCCTCATAAGGAAGAATTACAATGCATTTCAGTCTATTTTTTTCTAAGACAAGATTTCACTGTGCCGAACAGGCTGGTCCAAGACTTGCGATGTAGACTAGGCTGGACTTGAACACATGACCTTCTTCTTGCTTTAGTGTTCCAATGCTGAAATTGCAAGTATGTGACCCTGTACGTGGCTAGTATTTTATTCCTTTTTGCTTGCTTTATTCCGTTTTGATTACTAGATAGTTATCAAGCCCGGAATGGTGGCACACACCTTTAATCCCAGCACTGGCTGAGAGACAGAGGCAGGGTGGTTTCTGGAGGTTTCAGGTTGAACTGTACCCAGAACCTCAGGCAAGCCAGACAAGTGTTACACCTCCGACCCATTTAAAAGTTACTATTATTCTTTTGAGATGGTGCCTTGCTATTTAGCCGTGGCTGGCCTGGTACTTGCTTTGTATTTGTAGTCCTGAAGGGTCTTGAGCCTGTGGCAATCCCGTGGCCTCTGCCTCTTGGCTACTTGGATTATGGTGTATGTCCCCTTGCTGTGGTTTTTGTTGTTGTTATTGTTGTTGTTTTTAATTGAAGCCAGGTTCTCGCTAAATCGCCCAAGCTAGCATCGAACTTGGGATCTCCTTGTATCCTCCACAGTAGTAAGAACTCCAGGGTCAGTCTGTCCTTTTTAGAGAACAGTTAATTATAAAGCTGAGGGTTGTGGCACACACTTGTGATGGGAACACCTAAGGAGGTGGAGGTAGGGGGTCTTCAGGAATATTAGGTTGGTCTAGTCAATTTATCCTGTCTCAAAGAAAGTTTACATCATATGCTAACTTTTTTTTTTTTTTTTTACCGTTGTGAGATACTGTGTGCATGCTATACAAAAGACAGTTCAGCCGAGTGAAACAAGGAAGGATCCTAACGGTCTTCTCCCACGTTGTCAGGTGTCAACCTGCTACTCTTTGGCAGGATCTCCTAGGAAAAACAATATCCAGAGGCCAGGCTGCTCTATAGAGAGAATTCTAGGACAGCTGGTGCTACACAGAGAAACCAACCAACCAACCAAACAACCAAACAACAACAACAGCAAAAACCATAACACCCTGTCCTGCCAATCATTTTTGCAGATTCACTGTTATCTGACACATACATTCTTAATCCATCTTGTTTTCCATTTACATCATAATAACTTTCCTATGTCATTAAATAGTCTCCCTCCACCTTGGCACTCTCCTGGACCAGAGTGTTGTTTGTCCTGTCCCTGTCCTGTAGGACATTTGGCAGCATTCTTGGCCTCAGCCACTAGAGGCTTGCCCCTGGATGTCACTGAGAGCTCTTGGTCTATATAACAGCTTTGTTTTGTTTTTTTGTTGCCCCAAATAAGCTAGTAATGGTGGTGGGGCCCTGTAATCTCAGCACTTGTGTGGCGGAGGCAGGAGGATTACAAATTGAAGTCCACCCTTGCTTGCACAGAGAGTATAAGGTCGCATGGGGCTACAGAATGAATGATGTCTGTCTCAGGAGCCTTCACTGCCCACTGGACTATTTTCACAAAGTCTTGCTTGTATAACAATGAACTCGATGTCCTTTCTGTCCTGCACATTTCCGGTTCTGTCCCTTCTCTCTAGGACCTGTCCATGCGGGCTAGTGACTAAATCCACTAGTTAAGAAGAATTGGTGTAATCTAAAAAGCCAAGAAGTGACAGGGGCAAGAATTATTGACACTAAGTTGTTCCAAGCCGCTGGGAATAACTTGGTTCAATTATTTTCAGACTGTGTTTTCACCTTCCATTGGAATAGTTATTTAATAACTCATTGAAGAATTTGTTTTGTTTTGTTTTGAGACAGGGTTTCTCTGCCAACTGTTCAGGAATGCTCTCTATAGACCAGGCTGGCCTCAAACTTACACAGATCCCCCCTGCCTTTGCCTCCTGAGTGTTGAACAGTGATGGAAGGAAGGAGTACCTTACCAAACAGCAAACACACTGAACAGCAGTATTTTTCTTTCAGGATTGTTGGGACATTTTAAAGAGATAATTCACATTAAGACCAAGAACAGAGCTCAGCAATGAGAAAGGGTCCCAGAGCATCATCTGTTGCTACCTACCCATCAAATAGAAAATGAATTCTGGCTTTGACAGAAGCACTGTGCCAAAGAGGATGTGGCCAAGTCAAAGGTGGCAAAGGCAGCTATTCTGAAAACAGTATTGGGAATTCCTGCTGCTGCGGTATTAATAGTTACCATTTACTGTACCTGGCACAGCTACATGCTAGGGGCCAGATCTTCCCTGTCTCCTGGGTCCTTCCTTCATACAGTTCTTGCACAACTAGACCTTCCGAGTCTCATTTCATCAATGAGGAGACAGACAGCTCCTGAGGTAAGCAGTGGAAATCCTCCATAGACCTTCACACATCAAGTTTCTCCTTCTCTTTTGTCCTCTGGGAGAATTCCATATCATTCTTTAGAAATAAAGCCATTTCCGTGGAGGGTGCTCTAGAAAGTCTACACTCCAGGCCCCAGATGAGCTTGGTCATTCCTTTATATGCCTAATACTAGAGTACGTGATTCTTCAATGTCTATGGCGAGTATGATACTCATATGCTATTTTTCATTTATTAGGCAATTTTTAATCTTTTTGAAGGCAGGAGTTCTACCCTTTTTCTCCCTTTATTCTTAAAACTCATAGCATTGAAAGAATCCAACGAATATCTTTTTTTTTTTTCTTTTTTGGTTTTTCGAGACAGGGTTTCTCTGCATAGCCTTGGCTGTCCTGGAACTCACTCTCTAGACCAGGCTGGCCTTGAACTCAGAAATTCACCTGCCTCTGCTTACCAAGTGGTGGGAATAAAGGCGTGTGCCACCATGCCCTGCAACCAATGAATATCTTAAAACAGCAACAGCAACAACAAAACTTTCTGTGGCCCTAGTCATTGAAGCCAGGGTCTTGTTTGTGCTAACCAAACATTCTACATCCTATATCTCTAGCCCTCGAAGTATCTCTTGACGACGTGGACACAAGTAGGAAGGGACACCAGGACTGCCTTGGCACGTGATGCCAGGGCCCTATCTCAAAGGGAATTTAGACACCAAGTTTGAGTAAATTGGCTACGTTATTTCTTTGGTCTATAGTTGCTAGCCAGGGTCTATTTTTGACTATGAGCGACTAGTCTTGGATTCCGGGCTTAGAGGAAGAATCAAGCTTGAGGATGCCAGAAAGCTGCTGCAGAAACATGGAGAAAGATGGTGAAGACCTAAGTTGGGTGATATCAGAAAAATGGTACAGTTTACCTCTGTAACCGTGGGAAGCTTTAGGGGGAAGCTAAATGAATTTATTTTAATTTGTGACACCACCTTTCCCCCCAACCCCCACTGAAATCTAGAGCTCAAATAAAAAACGACCAAGTTCTAGGTTCTTTGTGGTCTTCCATCAAAACAAAAGAAAACAAAAACCAAAAACAACTTTTCCATTGTTCCTGGCCGGTAGCAGGTGTTTTCAGGATGCTCTGATCCTTCCTGGGAGAGAGAAGACACCTGGAACCAATGGACCAAGAACGGAGCTCAGCAGGTAAGTGCGTGCTGAAAGTGCCAAGCGTTGAAAGTTCCTCTCAGTTTTGCAGTGCTCAGTTGAATGTCTGTCTGTAATTACACTTGTGTTCTTAAAATGCACCGAACAATTCTCATTCAGAAAACAAACACCCACCCACCCCAACACACACACACACACACACACACCAAACAACTCAACGCTTCTCTTTCTGGTCCTTAAACTTGGATGACGTCACTTTATCTCACCAAATGATACTGTAATTTAACCTAAATTTATTTATTTCTTTCTTTATTTATTTTGCCTCACCTGAGATGTGACTTATTTATTTTTATTTCTTTGGTTTTCTTCCCCTGTGATCTCATGTAGTTCTGGCCGTGCTGAACTTACAATGTGGATAAGGGTTATCATGAATTCCTGATCCTGCTGTGTCCACCTTCCAGAGCTAGGATTACGAGCCTGAGCCAACAAGTCGGATTCCCGGCTAAATTCAGTTTCCTACACTCTCCTCATAGGTGCTTCTGACACCTCTTACAAACGGCATTAATGAAGCCTAAAGTTAAAGCTATTCCGTTGTACTGGGCTTGCACATCGATCTGTGACAGAGTCCTCAGAGCAAGACAGTCTTTGTTTATTAGACAGTCTAAATGGTTCCGGCTAATCTTGAACTCCAGTGTGGCCCACAATGACCTCTTCCAGTAAGCATAACTCAGTCTGCTGAGAGCTAAGGTTTTATTTAGACTGTATCACCATGTCACCATGGCCAGCTTGGTCTTGGCTTTTTAAATATCATGTTGAGGCTGAGGCGGGGTGTTGGCTGCTTGTTCGAGGACATGGTGAGCTACAATATAAGACCCTGTTTCAAAAAAAAAAAAAAAAAAAAGATTCCAAGTCTATGTCCCTCATCTTACATCTTAAATGTGGTGGGTGAGATAGCTGACTTCGTTCCAGCTGGACTAAATTTGGGGACATCAAAGGCCTTAGGAATTTGAACTTCACAAGTCTTCTAGTCAGATCTCTTGGTTACCCTTTGCAGTAAATCTAGGTGAAGACCACATTCTTTGTCCTATTCTGTCCTTGAGGCTTATCTATGCAAGACCTTCCCTATCTAGCAGTTTTTGGGGCTTACTCACTGACGGACTCTGGTAGGCTAAGATTTCTACTATCATCTGTATCAGAGGCAGCAAGAATTTCCAATTCCAATTCCTTTATCTTCCAATCTTGGAATTGTGATCAGTTGCAGAGGCCATTCCAGGGGGCCCGTAAAAAGTGAAGACTATCTTCCTGCTCCAAAGGACAAGCAAGGATATCAAGATTAGCAGTGCTCCAACAGAACCGGAACCAGCAAAGGTCACATGTGCCCGGGAGATACCAGAGGTGGAGGAGAAGGCTGGAGGAGACGAATGTGGGGGCCTGCAGGGAGTGAAGACTTAGTTCAGAAACCGTGTAGGATGTGGGAGGACCACACAGCACCCTGTCCCCAAACAAGAGGAGTCCGTTTTCCCCTTGAACAGGAGGCATCCTTTTGGAGTCCCCACCAGAAAGAATCACAGTCCTGCTCTCACATGACCCTCAAGCCCTTGGCACAGTCAGATACACCTTACAATAGAGAGTGATAAATCTAACAATGGAGGGAAGCTCCGATATATACTAAAATATGCTACCACCAACGGCCATGTGGACAATGATCCGAGGGTTGCTTAGTGAAGCCCTACACGGTTTTTGAACTTAATTTTTTAAAATCACATGTATTTATGTGTTTGTTTATGTGTGGAGCTGGGGAAGGGTATGCGAGTGTTGCATGATGAAGAAATGGAGGTCAAAGGACACCTTTTAGGAGTTGGTTCTTTGCCTACTACCAAGTGGCTATAGGGATCTAACTTAGGTGGCTGAGTTTGTCAGCAGGAGCTTTACCTGCTGAGCCACCTCACATGCCCTCCTTTGTTTTGTTTTGTTTTTGTTTTTAATAGCACAAAACATAACTAGTAAGTGACGATCCATGATCTAAGCAGAGAGACAATCACATCCAGGCCTTTCTGTAGTGATCTGGCTAGTGCCAAGTCGACGTTTTTCATTAGTTGCTGCGAAGGATGTAATCAAGAGAGAGAAGCTGGGTGTGGGTACATGTGCCTGTAATCCCAGCACTCAGGGATAGAGGCAGGAGGAGGATCAGCAGTTCCAAGTCGTCCCCAACCATAGACGACGTCCCACACCAACCTGGGCTAGATGAGATCCTATTCTAACATCCCTGCAAAAGAAACCAGAGTTTTGTGTTGAAGGAGAAGCCTTCCACGGGCTGATTTATTGAATAAGTACGTAAAAATTATTACGGCCGATCAAAATTACTTTACAAATATCTAAGGAAAGAGAAACACTAAGTACCTTGTGATCATCATATACTCTATTTGCTGAGTTATGACAGGTCCCATATAATCATGTCTATAAAGTTAAAAATAAAGTTTAAAGTTTACAGGCCAGGGAAACCGCTCATCTGGTAAAGGTGCTTGCTGCAGAGAAGCCTGGCCACCCGAGTTTGACCCACTGAGGCTGTGCCAAAGATGGAAGGCACGAACCCATAGCACAGAGTTGTTCTCAGATCTCCAAATGTGTATGTGCTGGGACACATGAACGCACATGAGAGAGAGAGAGAGAGAGAGAGAGAGAGAGAGAGAGAGAGAGAGAGAGAGAGAGAGAGAATGAGGAATGAGAATGAATTGCTTACAGGAGGCCAAACAGGATCGTCAAGGTGGTGATTCATGATGCCAGGAATCCCAGCTCTTGGGAGGCAGAGGCAGGAAGAGCATTACAAGTTCCAGGCAAGTCTGGTCTAGACCACCTAAGTGGGGCTTGACACCTAAGATGGTGAGATTTTGTCTCCAAGACAAAGTAAAATACATAGGGAAAAACATCTCTCCTATTACCTTGGGCTAAAATGATATCCGGTCAGACTTCTCCTACTCTTTTTTTTTTTTCCTTCCCTTTTTGTTGGGCTGGGGATATAGTTCAGCTGGTTTAGTGCATGCTGGACACTCGGACCCTTCTCCTCTGAACCCATGTAAAAAGCATGACAATAGGGGAACATAAACCCTTGTCTCAGGGGGAAGTACAGAAACAGGCAGAGATCCCTGAAGCCCACTAGCCAGCCAGCCTGGCCAAACTGATAAATTGCAGGTTTGGTGAGCGAGGTTGTTTTTAAAAATATGGTGACAGGGTTGGGGATTTAGCTCAGTGGTAGAGGTCTTGCCTAGCAAGCACAAGACGCTGGGTTTGGTCCTCAGCTCTGGATGTGTGTGTGTGTCAGGACAAAATAAGAAATATGCAGGCTGGTGGTGCACATCTTTAACCCCAGCATAGGGAGGTAGAGGCAGGTGGATCTCTGTGAATTCCAGGAGAGCCTGGTCTACAAATCCAGTTTTGGGCCAGCCAGGGCTACACAGTAAGACTTGGTCTCAGAAAAACCAACCAACCAAATCAGCAATATGAAACAAACAAACAAACAAACAAACAAACAAACAAAGAGAAACAGGTCTGATGGCGCCCAGTCTGGATCCTCCTGGCAGGGACTGGTTCAGACAAGGAAAGATGGAATGGACTGGCATCAGAAAAACAAAACATTCTTAGTACAGAAAAAACTGCCGTCAGCAGCTCCCATACAGTTTAAACCTAGTGTGAAGAAAATGCGCCTGCCTGCGAGGTGTTACTGGCAGTGCTGGAGGGTAGCTGCTGGGAAACCAGAGACACTAAACTTCTAGAATGATGCAATCTGTGAATAACAGTTAACTTAATGGAAAGCGAAGGGAGTTTTATGTAGTCAATAATGAAGCTCACCTGAACGGTACCCAGTGCTTAAAATCACCACCTTTCTGTTACGTGCAACGCCCACTCCACAGTAGCTTCAGATACAATGTTAACAACAGTCCCAGTTTCCCCCACTAAGGTGCTTATTGCCGTGGGAGCCTGTCATTTGTATCTTTTCATTGCTCTATTTATTTTGTCTTTCTTGGGTCTAGACACAGAACTTTCTTGCCATCTCAACATGTAGAGTGTATGTGTAGGGAGGGATGTGTGTGTGTGTGTGTGTGTGTGTGTGTGTGTGTGTGTGTGTGTGTGTGTGTGTGTGTGAATCAGGGTCTCCTGTGTTTGAGCTAGCCTTAGTTCCCTATGAAGCTGAGGCTAGCCTGGAACTAAGACTCTCCGGTTTCCACCTACGGACTACAGGTTTGTACCATCATCATGCCCAGCTCAGTGGTTTCTCCTATTTAACAATTAGGTTGTATCTGTGCAGGACAGATTCAATCATTAACGGACATCTAGTAACAGACTTCTGTGACACCAGTCTTTTTCCCTCATTTCTTCCTGTTCCCAGTGAAAGCAAGAAAGCAAGGCAAACCTTAGGCATTCATCAAGTAGTTGTTGACTGATGACCAGGGGGTCTCAGGGTACATAATCAAGCAAATAATTTCATGTCTTGTAGAAAATAATTTTAAAAGGTGATTCAACGACACCTCGTTATTTCTATTTATCACACACACACACGTATATATATATATATATGGATAAACATCTTCTGGACAGATTTTTTTTTCTTTGGTAAAATCAAGATCCAAATTCAAATTTATTTAGAGCTCAGGCGTCATCCTTAGATCATTGGAGGGGATACATGGAAGCTCTCAGTTCAGGTGGCTGAAGAGTGGGTCCTGCCATTGTCTGTCTCTGGAATGAGTGAGGGGACCCTTGAGTCTAGGTGTTTCAGCCTGTGCAGACTCGAGAGCTAGGGCCACTTTGTAGGCAAATGATAGCCCCCGTGACGTTGACTATTCGTATTGAAAATTCAATTGCAGGTGTATTTGCAAATTGGATTTTGAGGGGGAAGTTTAAGTAAATCCTTTTGAAAATGAATCCCTCCAAGGAGTGAGAAATAAAGCAACAAGAAGAAAGGTGACAATCAAAAACCTGTTAAAATTTAATTTTCAGAGAGGAACCTGAGTGCTTAATGACATCTCTGCTTTCATAGCAAGGTGTTTAAAAGTCATCTCTTGTCAGTTGCTTCCTTGGTAAATGTCAGAGGCAGAAGCTTCAGTTCCCTGTACTTCAGAGATCTCAATCGCAACCATTCTGAAATGCTTGCAATGAGCTGGTGGTGCAGTTGGGAAGTGGGTAGGTTCAGCTCCGGCCCATCCACGTTTCTCTGGAGGAACGTGCAATGAAAGACTGGCCTCATGATGTCCGCCGCCTCTGTCTGCCCCTCCCATGCTTCTTCGTGTCCACATAACTTTTATTTGCTTTTCAAAGTCCTCAAAATGATGGCCAAGAAAAGGCTAAGCCAGCCAGCCATCTTAAAGCCTTAGAAGCTGGCATGGCCATGAAGTTGTGTGTCTAAACTAAAGAAAGACATTACTCTTACTTAAGTCACTCTTTGGCTCACATTCCTAGATGCCTCTCTGAGCGGGGTGTGTGTGTGTGTGCGCGTGTGTGTGTGTGTGTGTGTGTGCGTGTGTGTGTGTGTGTGTGTGTGTATGTGTGAGTGTGTGTGTCTGTGTGTGTGTGTGTGCGTGTGTGTGTGTGTATGTGTGAGTGTGTGTATGTGTGTGTCTGTGTGTGTGTGTGTGTCTGTGTGTGTGTGTGTGTATGTGTGAGTGTGTGTGTCTGTGTGTGTGTGTCTGTGTGTGTGTGTGTGTGTGTGTGTGTGTGTGTGTGTGTGTGTGTACCGGTCCTTGTTTTGACTTTTACTTCCACTGCCTTCTTTCTCTAAAGCTCTTTACCGTAACTCTTCTGTTTCATGCTGAACCTCCTTTATTCCCTCTTCACGTCTCCACTGTCACAGCTAGACAAGAGAGCAGTGCAGATAAAGACCCAGGGGCGGCAGGAACCTAGATAGAATGTTTTGGTGCGACTGTGAACGCAAGGAGAGCCACGGTTGATGGGCTCCACGGTCTTAGCCTTCTGCTCTGCAGTTGACCTTGTTCATAGGTCTGGTGGCTCAGGATCCAGGACTTCTGTCACCTCCAGGATGAATGGCGCAACTTAAATTGGGAAAGCATGAAATTACCCAGCTTGAACATATCAACTGCTTTATAAAATAATCTGCAGTGCTCTCTTTTACCGCTGGGTTTGACCAGCGAGGTTGTGATCTTATTTGATTTCTGCCGGATTCTCTGAATTGTGGTGGCTGAACCTGTTTAAAAAAAAAAAAAAAAACATGCCACATGGAGATATGTTTTCTGAAAGCACCACTTAATGTTTGTAGACTTGTAGACTCATGGGTTTCTGACTGGGTGTGTACACAGAGACCCCTCCTATGTAAACACATACATTCTAAATATACCTGAGAGCTTCAAGCAGCTCTTAACATCATATGACAAGAGGAACATTTGTTAATCAGAAACATTACAACCTATTCATACTTACTGTTTGATTATTCCTTTACTGACCTCTGAGGTCCCATTGTTGATTGAATTAGTTATAGTAACTTATATTTATTTTAGCAACCAGCTATTATAAATGCAAACCCTTCTTATCTCCAGGTGATTGATAGGCACATTAAGAAGTTGTTCAACAGGTTAGTTTGAAGAAAATGCCTAAATCCTGAAAGCTCAACCCCCCCCCTTTTCTTTTATCAGTTAAGAGTGAGAGTTAAGCTCACATAAGCCCATAGTAACAAAAAATTGTATTTCCAGGGTAGAGCATTGTCACTTCTTTCAATTTGATTCTACTGAGAGCAGAATATATCAGATTTTAGGAGTATCCTATTGGAGATTTAAATGTCTTTTGGAAAGTTGAAACCAATTGCTTTCTGGGTGTTGGCCAAAGAAGATACAGTGGGAGGGTTGTTATGAAGCCAGTGACAGTCATGAAGCTATTTGCTGGAAGGACTCAACAGGATCTGTGTGTGTGGTGTGTGTGTGTTTCTCCTTCCTAATTTGTTGTTTTTGCATAAAGCCTCCATTTTGCAAAGGCTCTCAGCTGAGCAAAATGGCATAATTTAGCATCACAAACGCCTGACATTTTCCTCCTGGTGTAAGTACTCTTTAGGTTTGTTTTTTGTTTTTTGTTTTTTTTCCTTAAACAAAACATAAGCACAGTAGAGTTAGGTGAATTGCCCATGATAGGTGAGCGACAGGGTTCAAAGCATCTTTGTCGCAATCTAGTTTTTGGTACACAGTCCCATTAGGACTCCTCAGCCAGACCTGGCAGTCATTTTGCTTTGTTAATGGTTCTTCCTGAGTACACAGGTATTGCAGCAGGTGCACAGGAACGTCCAAATAGCATCGCAATGAGTAAGCAAAAACAAGTGACTGAAACGGTCTGAAAAGACTCGGAATAATCTTGCTAGAAAATTCTGTTGTGTAACCCTTCGGCTTCCAAAGGCTGTCTGGTGGTGGGTAAGGGAATTTCCAAACACCTCAGTTTCTGAGAGTGACTTTTTGTATAGAGTGATCCTTCTGCCTCAGCCTCCCAAGTGCTAGGATTATCGTCCCTGGCTTTTTTAGAGAAGGAAAGAATCTCAAATGAAAAAGAAATTGTTTTGGGGCAGAGACTGAAGGAATGACCATCCAGAGACTGCCCCACCTGTGGATCCATCTCATAAACAACCACCAAACCCAGACACTATTGTAGATGCCAACAAGAGCTTGCTGACAGGTGGCTGATAAAGCTGTCTCCTGAGAGGCAGAAGTGGATGCCCACAGCCATCCATTAAACTGAGCACAGAGTCCCCAATGAAGGAGCTAGAGAAAGTACCCAAGGAGCTGAAGGGGTTTGCAACCCATAGGGGGAACAACAATACGAACTAACCAGTACCCCCAGAGCTCCCTGGGACGAAACCACCAATCAAAGAAAACATATGGTAGAACTTGTGGCTCTAGCTGCATATGTAGCAGAGGATGGCCTAGTTGGTCATCAATGGGAGGAGAGGCTCTTGGTCCTGTTAAGGTTCTATGCCCCAGTGTAGGGGAATGCCAGGGCCAGGAAGCAGGAGTGGGTGGGTTGGGGAACAGGTTGAAGCAGGGAGGGGATAGGGGGGTTTTCGGAGGGGAAACTAGGAAACGGGATAACATCTGAAATGTAAATAAAGAAGATATCTAGAAAGAAAGAAGAAAGAAAGAAAGAAAGAAAGGAAGGAAGGAAGGAAGGAAGAAAGAGAGAGAGAAAGAAAAAAAAGAAATTGTTGCTGGGCAGTGGTGGCACACACCTTTTAATCCCAGCACTTGGGAGGCAGAGGCAGGCAGATTTCTGAGTTCGAGGCCAGCCTGGTCTACAGAGTGAGTTCCAGGACAGCCAGGGCTACACAGAGAAACCCTGTCTCCAAAAACCAACCAACCAAACAAACAAACAAAAAAATTGTTATTATTGTATGTACATGTATGTGTGTGTATGATGTGTGTGCACACAAGAATGCATGTATGAACAAGGCTTTGCACACATGTGGATTTCAGATAACCTTGTGAAGTTGTTTCTGAAACTCTGCTGCCTTTCCTGGCTTCTGGAGGTGGAATTCAGATCATCAGACTTGCCTAGAAGGACCCAGTGAGCCATCTTAGTGGCCCCAAATGGTACTGTCTCATGCACATTTAAAAAGGGCAAATTAACCACCCCCCACCCCACCCCCACCCGACGAGACAATGATATGTAAGGCAGTTTCGGAATTAAAAGGAGCATGAGGGATGACAACTTCCAGATCCCAAGGATGCAACAGGCAGGGAATCTTCTCGGCTCTTCTGTGGACACTCTACGCCCTTCCTCTGTAGGTACACTGATGGATGGGCGGTGTGGCTAGCGACAAAATGGCAGAGTGTCTAATTATTAATTGAGTCACAGGCTTCGAATTCTTCCCCCCCTTGCCTGTTTCCTTGGAGACAGTTCCCTGTCATTTTCTTGAATTACATTAATATTAAACTGCATGTTTGAATCAGAAAGAATGCAAAGTGTCTGAAGAGTAATATTTATATCTTCCATGTGACATTTTCATCACATGGATAAATGCTTAAAAGGTCCCTGAGAATGGAAAAATAAGGAAGCGAGGAGTTCAGAAATAAAGTATAGAACTCGTTCGACTGGTTTCTGTGTAAAACTCAGTGGATTATAGCTCTTTGTTTTAAATCGTCAGAACAGCAATGATTCAATATCAGATTCCTTCGAGTCCCAGGTTCCTGCAGGAAAGTTTTGATGAGAGCATTGTGTTTATGAAGGGGTGCTTCCCACACAGTCTTCCTTCAATCTGTTGTTTGCTTCGCGTCTGCTTTTCTTATTACCTGACAGTTATTGAAAGGTTAGATGGCATTGACTTTCTCGGAAGAGTTATTTTTTTATATTGTAAATCAACCTTTTCTTTTTCTCTTAACATCACAAAGAAGCAGGAACAGTGTGGTTCCTTCAAAGCTGGTGTCAGGGGATGTGGCTTGCATTTTGACTCTGACATGTGACTTTGGGTAAATCGAGGAACCCAAGTGTCTCAGTCTCCCCTGCTGCATAATGGGGATAATAATGTCTCTCCTTCCACCTACTTCAACTTCACAGGGTGGTGCGTTTTCAGTTTAAAGAACTAATTAGTTAATGTTTGTGAACCTCTTTGATAAAACACAAAGCGCCATTATTTATGACAGTAATAATAGTGTCTTGGATAAGTAGGTTTCCTTTCATCCGAAGATTCCAAAGTACTTTACTACTGGGATTGCAACTTTACAGAGGGTTACTGTGCTGTGGCTGGCTCTGGGTTTTCTCGGGGAGAGTAATTAAGTCTCCTACCTACTTCTTTCATCATTTGCATAAACTTCACAAGACAAAAGAGTAGCTCCCTACCGAGATCTGGGAAAAGCTTAGCAGGGGTTCTGTGTCCCTTATCTTTACTTCCAACAGGTCTCAGGGTGAGGAATGTGGAAGGTCAGTATTTTCAATCCCCCCCCCCCCTTGACCAGAACAAGTCCCAGTGACTTTGAGATGTCATTGTTTCCAATTCCCTGAACTTCTCTGTGGTAGTTGGGTGGTGCTTGGAATATTGAGACAACAGGCAAATTAGATTCAACTAAATATGTTCCGAGTGTGGGTTACTGGAGTGTATCTGTCACATACAACTTCTGTGATCTCTCTTGGCAATCTGGTTAGGTTTGCAGTTACTAGGAAGAGAGAGGACCTAAGTGGCTATGTCACAGGCGTATCTATTAAGAAGGAAAGTGCATTATATGGTACCCCTACCCTCAGGTTATTTACCATCTATTTGAGGAGACAAAACTCAGCCACAGGAACCAGTAACAGAGGATGGAAGGCAACATTTAATTAAAGGCAAATTGTGATCAGACCCCAGGACATTGAAAGAAGAGCGATGGTTATGGGTCCAGATGGTTCAGAAAGCTTCATCCAAAGGGTCAAGAGAATGTTTCCTGAAGGAACATTCCAGAGGACCATGTGCTCATGTTAGGATGTGGGGTGGGGGAAAACTCAGCAGAAAGAGGGGAGCTTTGGTGATCCAGGCAGAGATGAGGAAGTTCCTACAGCATAGGGACTTTTGTAAGCAGCCTGAGGAGTTTAGACTTAATTTAATTAGCTTTAAAAAAAGAAATCATTATTATGAAGTCTTAAGTACCCAGGGACATAATGGAAGCAGTACTCTGAAATCAGTCCTTGGCAATTACACACAGGAATCTCCGAAGCAGGAAGGAGGCCTGGCTGGAATCGGATCCAGTAATCCAGAGGTAGTGGAGATCTCTCCAGAAGGCTTGTGGTGGAAATAGTAAGGATGGAGGTTTTTTTGTTTTTTGTTTTTTTTTTTTGACAGGGTTTCTCTGTCAAGTCCTGGCTGTCCTGGAACTCACTCTGTAGACTAGGCTGGCCTCGAACTCAGAAATCCCCCTGCCACTGCCTCCCAAGTGCTGGAATTAAAAGGCATGTGCTACCACTGCCCGGCAAGAATAGAGCTCTTACTGTGTGTTGGAACTTATTTCATCAGGCATCTACACAGGCGATATCAACCTCAGCTTGTGTGAAGGCCGATTTTCTCCTGTGCAAACTGGCTGAGGCTGCTGTTCCTGTTTTGTTTGTTTCTTTTTTCTTTTTAAATAAGATTTATTTATTTATTTTATGTATTTACCATTGCTCTTTTCAGACACACCAGAAGAGAGCATCAGACTCCATTCCAGATGGTTGTGAGCCACCATGTGGTTGCTGGGAATTGAACTCAGGACCTCTGGAAGAGCAGTCAGTGCTCTTAACCACTGAGCCATCTCTACAGACCTCATTTTTGGTTTTTTGAGATAGGGTGTCTTTGTGTAGCCTTGGTTGTCTTAGAACTAGCTCTACAGACCAGGCTGGCCTCAACTCACAGATATCTGCCTGCCTCTGCCTCCCCACGTACTGGGTTTAGCCAACAGAGATGGCATGTTAGAGTCAGGTCTGAGCAGTAGAAATCTTAAGCTACCATTTAAATTTGATTTTTTTTTTTTTTTGAGACAAGTCTTACTATGTAGCCCAGGCCAGCCCAGGACACATGATCCTTCTGCCTCAGTCTCCTAAGCACTGATAGATGCTTATCATGATGACATTCAGCTAAATTATATTAATTTTTTATTAGATTTACTATGATTATGGGTGTGTCATGCATGATATATGTAGGAAGACTGTATTTGTGTGGAGGTCAGAGGGCACATTTGTGGAGTCAGTTCTCTGGGGATTCAACTCAGGTCTCTAGGCCTTCTGAGCAATTACGTGCTGACTTATCTCATTGAACCTGATTCTTCTCTCTCTCTCTCTCTCTCTCTCTCTCTCTCTCTCTCTCTCTCTCTCTCTCTCTCTCTTCTTTGAGACATGGGTCCTTGTATCTCTGGTCTCACATTCCCTTTGTGTGGTCAATGACACTGAACTGATCCTTCTGTTTCCACTTTCCAAGGGCTGCGATTGCAAATGTGTGTGTCCATGCCTGACTAGATCCTTGATTAATACAGGTGATCAGAGGACAGCTCTGCTGTCCAGTTAGGGTGATGCCACGTTCACTGGAGTGAGTTAGAGCAGGTCACTCCCCTCTGTTTGTTCCTTAGGACTTTCCCCAGTCCCTCTGTGCTCCTGGACACCAGGAACCTGCAGAATGCAGTCTGAGGAGTGCATGCTCCCCAGTGGTGTGGCGATATAGAAAACATTTGCAAGACGCCTGTTGGGAGCCCCTTTTCCATCACCACAGCAAGGTCCAGGACTGGGGTTGGAAGGCAGCCAGAGTGAGAGCAAGTAGTCCATTTTCTAACAGAGATCACAAGTTAGGATTGGGTTAAGCAAGAGCAGGATATAAGGACACAGCCATGGCCAGGTGGTGGTGGCTCATGCCTTTGGCAGAGGTAGGCAGATCTCTGTAAGCTGAAGACCAGCCTGGTCTACAAAGTGAGTTCTAGGACAGCAGGGCGATACAGAGAGACCGTGTCTTGAAAAACCAAACCAAACCAAACCAACAACAAAAAAATCACAGACATGAGAAGCTATCTTCACTCTGCCAGTCCAGGTTTAGAAATTGAGCAATCAAATGGGCTGGTTTAGGCTATAGGCAATTAGTTACAGAGAGGACAGGGAACATTGCTCCCTGCTCTCCCCCAGATACCCCACTGCCTCATCTGAGCTGACTGTTGGTTCACCCTGTCCCTAATTGAGTTTCTCAGTGTGCCAATACTGAGCCAGGCATAGTGGCTCACCCCTAGGACCTCCAAGAATTCTGGAGGTTTGGAAAGGAGGATTCTTGGGAATTTAAGGCTAGCCTGGTCTACATTGCTGCATGATGAGTTCCAGGCTAGTCTGTGTTACTGGTTGAGAGGTGCTGCAAAACCAACCCAAAGCAAACCAACAAAACAGCCAAGACTATGTATCTTACGCTCTTGGTGTGAATGTTTTTGTTTTATTTTGTTTTGTTTTGTTTTGGTTTGTTTTGGTTTGGTTTGGTTTGGTTTGGTTTGGTTTTTTGTGACAGGGTTTCTCTCTATAGCCCTGGCTGTCCTGAAACTCACTTTGTAGACCAGGCTGGCCTCGAATTCAGAAATCCGCCTGCCTCTGCCTCCCGAGTGCTGGGATTAAAGGTGTGTGCCACCACACCCGGCTTTGATGAGGATTTTAAAGAGAGAAAGTTTTCTGTTGAGAAGGTGGTACAAAGTTAGAGTCCAGGCTGGGGGAAATTCATTGTTCCTCTGGAAATTTAGGGTTGCAAAATTTGCTTGGACTCAAGATAAATTTGGGATTGATTTTAATGAGAAAACAGGGGCTGGGGAAAAAGGATACTCGTTGCCTGTTCCTGAGGCTTTGCAAAGGGATGAGGTTTGAACCAAACTCCAGCTGAGGTGAAAAGCTAGGGACTCCTTAAATGTTGGCTGGCTTAAAAACTCTGCTGCGCATGATCAGAGCGTTAGGCACCAGTGCTAAAACTTTCAATTTGACTCGGGAACCTCCATCCTGATTACATTTTGGAAGCCTTCAGCAGCCAGAGTGGAACAGGAAATCATTACTGGATAAAAAGGGCCACACAGGAGGAAGTTTTTATTGGCAAATAGCAACTTACGTGCTCAGAATCCTATCATCATAGTACTAGAGACAGCTAACCCGGCCTTACAGAGGCTTCTCCCAAAAGGTGTCCAGAGAGATGACAGTCTTATCTTTTAAAGGCTGCCCTTGAAAATGTATTCCAAATGCCATTGCTGCTATCTTATTAGTGTAAATCCATTTTTTTTCTTGTTATCTCCTCTGTGAACATGGAAAACAGTTATCATCTTTTTTTCTTTTCCTATTCTAGAAGGCTGTAATTATACCTCCCACAATTTTCTCAGCTTCGAATGGAACCAGGCACAAGTGTATTTCTGACATTTGTTGACTCTCTAGGACACTCTCTGTCTTCTTTGTAATCTCATGTACCTACACACAGTTTATATCCATACATATGTATAGAGAGAGATCAAGAGAGAAAAACTGCTGAACATGATCAGAGAGCACTAGACACCATTGCTAAAGCTTGCAGTTTGACTCAGGAACCCACATACCAATTGCATTTTGGAAGTGTTCAGTAGTCAGAATGGTCTTAAACTCATGGCAATCCTCCTGCTGTAGCCTCCTGAAGAGTAGGATTATGGACATGAGCCAGTACATCCAGCATTTGTTGTCTCAGCCTCTGCTTCATCACCACTGTCCTCTGCTCTCAGCCCAGCATCTCCCCTACTTCTATCCTAACCCTGTGCCTTCGTGCACATGGGTGAGAGTGTTCATCTCTCACTCTTGTTTGAAATGGTTTGGTGGGGAGTTCCTCTTGCAGTGTCTTCCCAAGTGGTCTTCGACGGGGACCAACACCTCAGAACATCTCCAAACCTTTGCATGGTAGCACATGCATCTTTCTTCTTGTCTTTTGAGAGAGTGGCTGTTCTCCACTGGGTCTGGGGTGCTCAGTCCAGAGACTCAGCATCTTTCTCTTCACGAGGGAAAATTGTCACTGCTCCCCGCCCCCCCCCCCCCCATTCCCTGGGAATGGTGATGCAGGAAAAGCAGCATCTTGGCTGGGGAAGCAAGGGACATCTTCTGGAGGGTGGTGTTGATTTCTTTTAATGGGTTTCATTTTTATCTTTGTCCTTCCGTTCTCCGCACCACCTACCCTCATGCCAAGGATAAACCCAATACAGCTCCCAGGCGCTTGCTCGCTTTGGAAGATGAACGGGAATACTACAGCTCTGCTACCCAGAGTGAAGCCACATCAGCTGGGCTGCTTCAGTTGTCAGTCTTGGACACAGCTTTCTTGGAGTTCTTTCTTCATAATTAGCAGTTGTCCCTTTTATACTATTTCTATTCTTTAACTACCCCCCCCCCACTACTCTTCTATTCAGTTCATAGCTCATATTGCTTTGGAAATAGTCATCTTTACAAAACTCTTACTACTGAAATTTTAGGCAATTTCAAGAGCAAAGGAAAACCAAAACAAGTTTTTAGTGAACCATAATTAATAACACATTCTCTTCAATTCACTCTGACTTGACATGGTGGTACACTGTTGTAATCCTAGCACTGGGAGGGCAGAGGCAGGAAGGTTGACTTGAGTCTGGAGGACTTATTGAGTAACAGACTAACCAATGCTATAAACTCAAGGCCCTGTCTCAACAACACATAACAAAACTCAGCTGGTAGACTGGTCCATGCCTTTAACCTCACTCAGGCCTCCGGAAGCTGAGGCAGGAGAGTTCTGGAAGTTCAAGGCCAGCTTGATCTACAAAGTGAGTTCCAGACCAGCCAGCACTATATAGAAAGACCCTGTCTCAAAACAAATAGAAGAAGAAAAGAAAAAAAAAAACAAAAAAAAAACCAAAAGACAATTCACTAATTTGATTTCTATTTCTTACTTCTGTCTCCAAAGTTCTCTGAAGTGCATTTCATAGTCTATGGCATCTGGAACTCAACTGACATGGACTTGGTTGTCTTTCCAAAGTTGACTAATCTGGAACGTCTCATCCCAAGGACACGTACATCTTGATGTATAATCTTAGAGTGTTCTGGATGAAAATGAGAACTTTCTTTCTTATCTCGTTTCTGGTATTTCTCATGACTTGGGGATCATCTGCACCATTCTTATTTTCCTCTGTCTGAAGGCGTAATTCAGTCCACACAAAACAGTCCTGCTTCAGAGCTGACTGGTCAGTGACTGAAGCAAGCAGCACACACGACGCTCTTAGGCAAACGCCAGGCCTGAGCTGTGTCTCTGACCCAATGCACTTTATAGTAATATTTGAGAGGTTCCACTTGTATCAGACTTTTGACTTGAATACTTCCTTTCGTATAGAGGCAAAGAAGATGAAAAAAACCCATTCTGACAATGTAGGCTTTATTTGTTTCTTGCTCTCTAAACTCCCCAACAGCTAACTGTGCTTAGATAACTGATGGAATTAATGTCTGGGATATTGAAGGAATTACATGCCAGCGAAGGGGCTAGCTAGTTGGTAGAGTATTTATCTAGCACGAATGAGGCGATGGGCTCAGTCTCTAGCCCAGCATAAAGTTGAGTGTGATCCTTAACTGGAATCTCAACACTGGGGAGGTGGAGGCATGGGGGTCAGAAACTCAAGGTCATCCTTAGATTGTATAGTGATCTCGAGTCTGCATGAAACCAAGTCTGAAAATGGAGTGAGATAAAAAGATTGTAATAGGGCTGGTGAGATGGCTCAGTGGGTAAGAGCACCCGACTGCTCTTCCAAAGGTCAGGAGTTCAAATCCCAGCAACCACATGGTGGCTCACAACCATCTGTAACAAGATCTGACTCCCTCTTCCGGAGTGTCTGAAGATAGCTACAGTGTACTTACATATAATAAATAAATAAATAAATCTTAAAAAAAAAGATTGTAATAATAGAGCATGTTTGTAGAAGCAGCACTCTGAGCTTGAAGAATTCTGCGAAGAGCCTCACTTCTGAGGATGCTGGAATACACAGGACATGACACGTAGACTTAACTTTAGCTCCTTTGCTAACGAGAACGCCTTGCACAAGATACTTAATCTTTAGAAACTCCTGTCCCTCCCTTGCAAAGCAGAAGTAATACCTGCCCTGCAGCTTATTGTGAAGATTAAGTGTGATAATGTATGGAAAACTTTGAGGCTCATGACTGGCCTTGAGAGTGCTCATCCACCAGTTACTGCTTGGTATTTATGGTGTCCTTTTCTTTCAAGATAATAAAACACCTGGCATCATCTGCATTCCCGAAGTTCAACTATTTTCTAGCTGTTGATATTGGATAGTGAAAGAATTTTGATATGCACCTTAAGTCTATATCCAGCAGCCTGTAAAGATTCGTTCACGATACAGACTTTTTATCTAGCTCTTTGGTTTTGTTTTTTTGAGATAGAAGTGGGGGAAGGAAAGGCTTACTCTGTAGCCCAGGCTGGCCCAAGTACCCAGCCTGGTCTCCAACTTCTGCCAGTTCTACTACTTCAGTTCGCCAACTCCCAAGTGCTTGGATTACCGGTCACTAGAAACAGCTACAACCTAGGAACATCATAGGATAAAAAGCTGAGCAGGTGGTAAGATGGATATAAATATGTCAGCCAGTATCTTTCCTCATCCCAAATGCATCCCTTCTCAAGAGTCACCTGATCCTTAAAAATAGATAACTTTCAGCAGTCAGGAGGTAGGAACAAGAAGCCTGAGGCTCCAAAGGCAGCCCTGACTACTTAGAATTTGAGGCCAGTGTGGGATACCTATTTAGAAAAAAATACGAGAAAAAGTTCTGTCAATTTTTCTCTTTAAGGACCATTAAGAGAAAACGAGGAAAAAAACGACATTTTAGAAAAGAAAACATCTTCGTACAAAAGCTCTCTCAGTTCAGCTTTGTTATTCCAGTGTTGTCGGGTGTGGGTATTTTTATGAAATATCACATGCTGAAATGCTGAGCAGGTGCTGGGATGGAGATAAATACACAAGCTGGCATCTTTCCTTTGAGACAGAGAAGTGGCCAGTACAATTCCATTAAGTTGTTTTTGCTTCCAATACCCCCTCCTCCCCATCCCGAGCCTGGGATGGGACAGAAGACTTTAAATGGCTAAATTAGGTAAGGCAGAAAAAGTGCGCTGGCCTCGTTAGCTTCAAACTTCCCTATATGACTCGACTGTGCAGCAAGGACCTAGAAATACCTGTCCCGTCACTAACCTGCCATTTAACACAGCCACAAACAGTTTACTGTGATTTTAATCACTCATTCCTCCTCCTAACAGCCGAATACGGCTTCCTATCAATATGAGACACCAATAAATACTTCCCACTCCCTGGGGTTTGGGACACTCCCGGCATCTAGCTGCCTGAGGCCTGAATCCACTCCCTAGAGGTGACAGGCGCTGGGTGGTCTAGCTGACCACCATCACGGGATGTCTTGTGCTCAAGTCTTCTGGGAACTTGAAGTTCCCTCAGATCCAGTCTGGGCGGTAGGAGATGCAAGGACGACATCTTTGTCCTCTGGTCAGCAGCAGTGACTGTGTGCAAGGCACAGTGTACAGTAAAACCCCTCTCTCCTTCTAGGCCTTCATCCTGGCCCCAAGAAGAAACACAGGGCACTGGATAGCCAACCTGAGATTGCCACTGACTCTGATCATGACTTGCATGTCAATTATACCCTGTGACGTCGCTTTGCGTATCAGTCTAGAACAAACTGGATGGTTTCCCAAATGCTTAAATTAGAAGCAAAAGGCCAACATTATAAAATACAGACGTCTCCTTTTTTTCTTCTGCCTCACAGAGAACGTTAGCATCTGATGTGCTGGTGACTAAAACAAAAAGATACCGAATCCGGGGGAATTTATTCTTTTGTATGTGTGTCTGCCACTTTGTCCAGACGAACACTTCTGTTTGGAAAGAGCTGTTTTTCAAAAAACAAACAAACAAACACACAAACAAAGAAACAAAAACCAAGCCACTCCCTAGCTGGAGCGTCAAAACCTGCCTGACTGTAGTTTTTCTGCAATGCTGCTGTATAGGAAGGCTTTGGCCTTTTCTTTCTTTTTTCCTTTCAATCACAATTCCTAGGAGTCAACCTCTACCCTGGTTTGGGATCTCTTGGTTTCATTCCTTCAGCTGTTTGACCTGATTATCAATGAAAGCACTCTGGGATCTGGGGACAACACCCTTTCCCTTTTAAATGTGCCCAGAGTCAGCGGGCTCCTCCAGCTCAGAATTTAATTTGAGGGCTGCAAGAGCGGTTCAGTCCCCCCCACCCTGTTTTGAAATTTGATTCCCCCCTTCAGGTCACTGTCTGTCCCCTCTCTCAGGAGTCCTCCCTGAATCTCCCATAACATGAAAAGGAGCCCAGCTTTGAGAGGGACAAAAAAATCACAGTCACAGGACACTCTGTCAACATTTTAAGTTCAAACGGGATTCTCTTTTATAAGACCATTTCTTATTTTCTGTTTTTCTTAGAACCCAGCCCATTACTGAATTATAACAAGTGGGAAAAAAAAATGCTAAGAAGACATTTGTTAGCTATGGAACCAGAAAACGCTCAGGAAAAGACTGATTGTAACTGTGGCCTGTGTCGTTGTTTCCAGTCATCTTGTTTTGACGATAGTGATTTTTCTACTCAGTTTTTAAAAATAGGATTTATAACGTATGAAGAAATGATCAATCAAAAACCAAAAATGACTGAACTGCATTTAAGAACTGTTATTTTGTTTTTGTTGTTGTTGTTTGTTTCTTTTGTTTTGCTTTGTTTTGTTTTCCTTCTGTCTCTTCTTGTTTGTTTTTCAAGAGCCCTGGCTGTCTTACACTTTTTCTAGGCTGGCCTTGAATTCAGAGATCGGCCAGCCTCGGCCTCTGGAGTGCTGGGATTAAAGACGAGCGCCACCTGTTTCTGTTACAAGCTGGTGCTTTAAGCAAGACACATAGATTGACATAAACATATTCTGGCTGAACAAAGAGACAGCTATTAGGAAGAGAAGAAAATAATTTCCATTGAAAATGGTCGAAAGGGCATAAACTAGGGGCTTTGAAGAGGAGAAATCGGGAACACATGGAAGGTGAGCTGAGGTATTGGTTTCACCTTTCCTAAGTTTGCCCTTTGTGAGTTAGTGTGGTAAATAGAAAATTGTGGCCTAGGGTCCTGCCCCAGCAGGGTGTTCAAATGGCCTGTTGTGTCTTGGGAAGAGTTTCCTTGTTCCTGTGGTCCTCAGTTTTCTCATTCCTTTTTTTTTTTTTTTTTTTTTTTTTTTGTGGTTTTTCGAGACAGGGTTTCTCTGTGTAGCTCTGGCTGTCCTGGAACTCACTTTGTAGACCAGGCTGGCCCTGAACTCAGAAATCTGCCTGCCTCTGCCTCCCGAGTGCTGGGATAAAAGGCATGCGCCACCGCACCCGGCTAGTTTTCTCATTCCTTAAGAGAGTGATAAATTGTCTGTCTGGCCTCTTTTTGCGAATCTCCTCATGTTTGCTTTCGGGAGGATAACAAAGAAAATGTGTTAAACACTACAGTGTACTCATATAGGTAAAATAAAATAAATAAACCTTTTAAAAAGTATATTTCATATTTTTCTTTGAATATGATCTTGTCTAGTGAGTGTTGTTTTTGTGTGTTTTTTCTCTTCTTCTGTCCTTCCTTCAATCCATACTTCCTTCCCTTGTTCTCCTCCCGCCTTTTCTTCCTCCACCTCCCTTCCTTCTCCTCTCCCTCCTCATCCCCTCCTCTTCTTCTTCCTCCTCTTCCTCCTCCTCCTCCTCCTCTTCCTCCTCTTCTTCTTTTCTGAGACACAGCCTCCCTGGCTTGGAAGTCTTACCTCAGCTTCTGAATGTTGAACCCACAGCCACGTGCCACCATGCCTGCCACAAACACCAGGGTTGTTTATCTGTTTCTAAATTCTGCAAGTGTGTGTATTGAAGGACTTGTGTTCCTAAATTCTGCAAGTGTGTGTATTGAAGGACTCTGTTGAGCAAAATGTTTGAAGGAAATAATATACACTTTGTGCTTTTTAATTTTGTTTCTGTCTTTCCCTCCCTCCCTCCCTCCCTCCCTCCCTCCCTCCCTCCCTCCCTCCCTCCCTCCCTCCCTCCCTCCCTTCTTTTCTCCCTCCCTTTCTTCTGTCTCAGAATTTCTCACCCTGGTCTCATGCTCTCTCTGCAGCAAATGAAGCCCTGGACCTGCCATCACTTTCCATGTGCTAGGATCTCAGGCTTCAGCCACCATACCTGGTTTGATGTGATCGGGGCTCAATCGCAGGGCCTAGCACATACTAGGAAGGCACTCTTCACAACTGAACTGCACACCAATCCTTTATCTTGTTTATAATAATAAAAATGTTTCATATTTTTGGCTTCCCCTTTATGTGGAAATAACTCCAAAATTTGAAATAAAAGCCATCTGATACTAAGACAAGAGTCTTGATTTTCTTGGATAATGTTTGTTGGTTCTGAGAGTTGGCAAGCTTTTTGAGGCAGACGTCTTGTAGGCCTCACCCGTCTTGTAGGCCTCGCGCTGTATTGCTGAGCACTTTGTGTGGTATTTGCCTTAGACTTGCTTGGTTACTGATCAGGTCTAGATTTTTTTTCCCTGTAAAAATATGCATTATGTTCTTTTTGTTTGTTTTGTTGTTTTTCTAGACAGGGTTTCTCTGGGTAGCTCTGGCTGCCCTGTAACTCGTTCTGTAGGCCAGGCTGCCCTCGAACTCAGAGATCTGCCTCCTAAATTCTGGGATTAAAGGCAGGCACCATCGCCAGCCAGCTGTGCGTTGTCTTCTCTGGTGTAGTGGTTGGAGATTGCTATGGATCACAATTGTTTGAGCTGCATCTTCTACTGTTATGCCTTATTGGAAATATTTTCTTTCAGGTTTATATTCACATTTGGGCACGAGTACTGTTGTTTATCTTGTGAACCAGGGTAACTTCTTCACATGACACTGGGAAGGTGACAGCCAATGTCGTGCTGCTAAACTAACTACAGGAACGGAAGAGAAAAAGTGGACCTTGTAGTTAAGAACTGATAAGTAACAAATGTGCAAGGGTTGATCATTTAGTGAGCAATGGGTACAGGGCATTACTGGGATAACTTAATTACATGGTTGTTGTTTTGTTTTATTTTATTTTATTTTATTTTATTTTTCCTAACTCCAAAAATCCATTTAATATATTGTCCTCGGATAGAGGACGTGTCAGACATTAAACTGATAAGAACAGATACTATACTTGATCTTAGCCAAAAGGCCCAGAAGTGATTTATTTTATTTTTGAGTCAGGGTGTGTGTGTGTGTGTAGCTTTGGTTGTCCTAGAACCCATTCTGTACACCAGGGTGGCCTTAAATGGACAGAGATATGCCTGCCTCTGCCTCCCAAGTGCTGGAAATAAAGATGTGTTATCTACTGCCTGGTTTAATTATCTGTGTTTTTAAACCATAGAACATATTTGAAATGACATGGTTTAGTTACATAGAAATAAAAAGAGTTGCTAAAATGCTCCTGTGTGTGTAGGGTATCGTGAAAAGCTGTCTTCTGGGAGTAATTACCATTATACTCATGATCCACTGAGCCTGTGGCTCCTGGCACCAGATCTAGGGAGCACCAGCCAACATTCAAGAAGGCAGCATTAACTGGACTCAGTAGGATTCGTTAACTGGAGTCTCTCTCTCTCTCTCTCTCTCACACACACACACACACACACACACACACACACACACACACACACACACACAGAGAGAGAGAGAGAGAGAGAGAGAGAGAAAGAGAGAGAGAGAGAGAACATGGAACATTGAACCATGGATGTGAGCAGGGGGTTGGAGGGGCTTGAGAAGAGTTGGGTAGGGTAAGACAAGACTAGGATATATTCCATACATGTATGGAATTGCCAAAGAATACAGAAAAGATGGCTTAGAAGGGTAAACACATGGAATGTTCTCAAAATGCTTTTGTGTTTCTAGAGAAGGTGCAGAGGTGATTTAGCATGGGTCCTCTGGGTTTCAGTCGGCAGACATTTGCCAGGTTCCTGTTATTGAATCCGTCAATATCTTTTCATTGAGCCAAGGAGAGTCTTACTCTGATTCATGTGGCTTACAACACCCCCCACCCCGAGAGCTCCCCCCCCCCCAGCTTCTGAGGTGAATGACCAAATTACCAGAGACTTCAGCTGAGCGGATGGACAGTGCCCCACAACATGCCATCACAGCCAGGCTGGTCTGGTCCTGCCTTCCTCGTGCAGCACCTCAGTGTGTTCTTCATACATGTATGTACCTGGATGGCTGGCTGGGACTCCTGCAACGGCAGGCAGTCTGTTTCTATACCAAACAATCAGACCCTAACCATACCTACAAGTAAATGAGCAGGCTTTACTGTTGTGTTTAGAAATGCAAATGTATATGCATAGAACACTTAGTGAAAAAGGAGGCCATGCATTTGAAAAGAGAGCAAGGAGGGGTGTATGGGAGGGTTTCAAGAGAGAAACAATGTAACTGTAACTACATTACAATCTCAAAATTTAAAATTAATAATAATAATAATAGTAACAATAATAATAAATACAGCATGCTGTTTAGCCAGATGGTGACTGTAAAGTTACTTTAGGTAAACTCAGTTTGAATAGTTTTACATATATCCAAACAATTAATCAAGTCCAAAATGTTCCAAGAAACAGCAGACAAAACTATAATCTAGTAAACTATATAATCTAGTATAACTATAAACTAGATTATAGTTCTGTCTGCTATTAATCCCATAATGTGGGCTTTGGTCATTAAAATTACTCACTGCTGTGAGCACCCCCTTTTACCTGGTTAGGAAAAAATGCCGGTTGGTACAGATTTAGTTCCTGCTTTTTTAACTGCCACGTTTTTTTTTTTTCTCCATGCACTTAATTTCTCATGCAAAAGAGAACATGTTCTTCTTGTAAAATTCCACCTTACAAAGCAGTGTGTGACACACATGAATTTGTCTTCTTTTGAAATGTCACATCAGACATTCTCAGCCCTTTTGTTCTTGATAAATACAAATAATTTCACCCATTTTAAATTTTATGAGGGAACGAATCACACATCGTGTTCTGTAATTTGATCGTCTTGCCTGGTTCTTTTTCTCATCAGTGCTGAGAAGTTTTTTTTATTTATTTTTATTTTTATGGGCTTAGGGGTTGACCCCGGAGTCTTGTCCATCTATGCTGGGTCAGTGCTATACCTCCAAAACCTGCAAAAGAGAGCATTCAGGAGCACTGTGCTAAACCTTTTGGTTTAAATCATTCTTCTCTCCTGAGTTTCGGTCTACTTCCCCAAATTACCATCACAATGAACCTCTTGGCCCAGTTTCAGTAAGTGCTTCCATTTCCCCTACTGAAGAGCCTCAGGCTTCTCCAGGTCTTGTGTATTAACTGCAAATGTCAGCAGGTGCCAGGTTGAGGTCTTCTCCTTCTTCTTCAAGGATTTATTTATTTTATATATGTGAGTACACTGTCACTGTCTTCAGACATACCAGAAGAGGGCATCAGATGTCATTACAGATGGTTGTGAACCACCATGTGGTTGCTGGGAATTGAACTCAGGACCTCTGGAAAAGCAGAGGGTGCTCTTAACCACTGAGCCATATCTCCAGTCCCCAGTCCCGAGGTTTTCTTCTCGACTCTTCTCCCATTTGCAGAAAGTCCTGGAGTTGAACTGCAAAACTTTCTCCATTGAGATTCCCTATGGATTAGGGGGCAGGACAAGGTGATGACCGCAAGAAACTTGGACACCTGCCAGCTCACTAGCTCTCATCCTCAGAAGCAATACCTACGCTCTGTACTCTCCTATAGCTATGGCCTCTCATTCCTCTTGGCACAATAATCTAGCTTTGCCAAAGAGCAACAGCAGCCCAATGTTCACTTCCCATTCATTTTCCTACCCCTGCGTGTGGGCTGGGCCCCACCATAGCTACAACTTGAAAACAGCTTCTTCAAGCCTTGAGGTGGTCACCTTTGGGGTGGATCTATCACGCCCTTCTTTCGTCATCTGCCTTCCAGGAACCTATCAAGACACCTCATCTATTTCTGTTCCATCTTCGCCCACCCTCAGGTATCAGCAGCTCTTCTCTACCAGTAAGCTCTGCGTGGGAAGAATCAAAACACAGCCCAATCAGTTCCAGCTTTGAGACTTTGGGATGGCTCTAAGTCCTCCTATTTCTGCCATTTTCCTGGCTTGCTTTCCTCTTGTGTGGGCTTCCTTCTCAGGCTGCAGTAAGGGAAGGCTGGAGTTATAGATTATTCAGACGCCATTAGAACGAAGATAAAATTTTATTTCTAAGAGTTACTTGGAAAAGATGGTTAAGGGTTTAACCTGGCTTCCTGCAATACTGCGTTTCCCTTTCTTTTTTGACATGAAACGTCACTGTACATCCTTGGCTGTCCTTGAACTTGAAAAGATTTACAGGAGACTGAGTGCTAAGATTGCTAAATTCAAGTGCCAGGAAACCTTGGCTTCCTCTTTGAAGTCACTGGTTTGAAGATAGGGTTATGGGAACAAACCAGTGCTTCTGGGATTTTTTGTTTTGTTTTGTTTGTTTGTTTACTTTTTTTTTTTAAATTCTGTTTTGAGACTGAGTCTCACACAGCAACCCTGGCCTGAATTTGCATCATAAACCTGCCTACCAGCCTGGGTCTCCTTGGTGCTCACGCTATGCCACCACACCCAGCTTTTATAAATTGCTTGTCTTTAAATATTTTAATTTCAGGGTTACTCCTTTAATCACAGCCCTCCCTCGGGAGGCAAGGTAGGCAGATCTCTGAGTTCAAGGCCAGCTAGGTCTACAAAGTTCCTTGACAGTCAGGACTAAACACAATAACTCTTATCCCAGCACTTGGGAGGTAGGAGGTTGAGGAGCTCTGTGAGCCTGGTACCACCCAGGTCTATAGAGTGAGTTCCAGCAGCCAGGGCCACATAGAAAGACAACCAACCAACCAACCAAAACCCCACCCAAACTCAAAACTTTTAATTTATGCCTAGCTCTGTATGACTCTGGAACATTGTTCTACACCTAGGAAATGCGTGTACGGCAAACAGTAAGGACAAAATAGTGAGTCAATTAAAAGTCACACAGCCAATTATTTTATAGAAAACTTATTTTTAAAAAACTTTATGACTGCCCCTCATCAAAGAAATTTCTCCTTGCAACCTAGGCCATTACAGAAAACCACAACTTAATCAAAATGAAGATCTGTGGCGCCCAGGCTCAGCTGATACAACAACACAACTTCTACCTCTGTGGCTCAGGGATCACCGTCATCATGGAAGAAGAGGAGGAAAGATCGAAGAGCTAGAGAGACTGCAAGTGTGCTGTGAGATTGGGTCTCCTAGAAATGTCAGAGAAGAGCCGGGCGTGGTGGCTCACGCCTTTAATCCCAGCATCTGGGAGGCAGAGGCAGGTGGATTTCTGAGTTCGAGGCCAGCCTGGTTTACAGAGTGAGTTCCAGGACAGCCAGGGCTACACAGAGAAACCCTGTCTTGAAAAACCAAAAAAAAAAAAAAAAAAAGAAAAAGAAGAAAGAAATGTCAGAGAAGCAGCAACAAGGAAACTTCAGTAATCTGGCTGCCTAACAAAATCCAAACAATTACAACAGAGATGCTGATGTGGAAGGGGAAGTCTCTCTAGGCCTCAACCCCAGACAGAGTTACTGCCAGGAAAAAAACACTGAGAGTGGGAGAAATAGTTTCCCTAGGGAAGAACACACCAACTGGCAATCTAAAACTAAGTGGTCAGCTATCAAATTATCATATACATACAGGTAACACTATATAGATTGTATTTTGTGTGTGTGTGTTAATAAGAATTAAAGAAAAAGAAGCCAGGAATTTGAAAGAGATTAAGGTGGGAGGTACACAGCAGGGTTGAAAAGAAGGAAAGGGAGAAATAATACGAGTATATTATGATCTTAAAAAAAGAAGAGCTGGAGAGATGGCTCAGCGGTTAAGAGCACTGACAGCTCTTTCAGAGGTCCTGAGTTCAGTTCCCAGCAACCACATGGTGGCTCACAACTATCTGTAATGGGAATCTGATGCCCTCTTCTGGTGTGTTTGAAGACGGTAACAGTGTGCTCATATCAATAAAATAAATAAATCTTAAAAAAGAGAAGAAGGCTGGGCGTGGTGGCGCACACCTTTAATCCCAGCACTTGGGAGGCAGAGGCAGGTGGATTTCTGAGTTCAAGGCCAGCCTGGTCTACAGCGTGAGTTCCAGGACAGCCAGAGCTACACAGAGAAACCCTGTCTCGAAAAATCAAAAAAATAAAAAAAACAAAAAAAAGAAACAAAACCAAACCAAAACAAACCAAACCAAAACAAACAAACAAACAAACAAAGAAATGAAAAGCATTATTAAAAAAAAGAGGGGGCTGGCAAGATGGCTCAGAGGTTAAGAGCGCCGACTGCTCTTCTGAAGGCCCTGCGTTCAAATCCCAGCAACCACATGGTGGCTCATTACTAGCATAATGAGATCTGATACCCACCTCTGGTGTGTTTGAAAGACAGTTACAGTGTACATATATGTAATAAATAAATAAATCTTTACAAAAAAAAAGCTGGCAGTCGTGGCACACGCCTTTAATCCCAGCACTTGGGAGGCAGAGGCAGGCGGATTTCTGAGTTCGAGGCCAGCCTGGTTTACAGAGTGAGTTCCAGGACAGCCAGGGCTACACAGAGAAACCCGTCTCAAAAAACAAACAAACAAAAATTAGCCACAAGGCGAGCCGATCCCTGTGTGTTTGCAGCCAGTTTGCTATGCATAGCAAGGTTCAGGATAGCCAGGGCTATATAGACATCCCTACATTAAACATCACACACAAACACAGTCGTGACTGGTTATTTGAGAAATCTTTCCACGGAAACAGAACTTTCTATCTCAGACGGGGTGTCCACAGAGCAGCAAACAGAGAGGCTCCTGTTTCCAGTGCTGCCCTTTCTCCTGAAGATGTGATTTGCAGAGCTTTACAGGTGAATCTCTGGGGCTTGGACCTCCAGCTCCATCTTCACTTTCATGTAGAAAGTGAAAAAAAAAAAAAAAACAAAAAACGCCCAGTCTTTAGGGGAAACCATTTTCCTTTGCGCACAGCCGTCTTACACCATCCAAGTTCTTTCTGTTAACGTTCTTGCCACGCTGAGATTCTTCATATTTGTATTTCAGATTTTTGTTTTTGTTTTTGTTTTTTTGGTTTTTCGAGACAGGGTTTCTCTGTGTAGCTCTGGCTGTCCTGGAACTCACTCTGTAGACCAGGCTGGCCTCGAACTCAGAAATTCGCCTGCCTCTGCCTCCCCGAGTGCTGGGATCAAAGGCATGTGTCACCACGCGAGGCTTCTATTTCAGATTTTTAAAAAAGAGTTATTAATTTTCACTGTCACTGTCTCCAGACACAACAGAAGAGGGCATCAGAACCCATTATAGATGGTTGTGAGTCACCATGTGGTCGCTGGGAATTGAACTCAGGACCTCTGGAAGAGCAGTCAGTGCTCTTAACCACTGAACCATCTCTCCAGTCCCTTAGGATGTTTTTTTTTTTTTTTTTTTAAATCTTTCCCCTCTTGATCCACATGGTTACTGCTTTCTTCAGATAGAATGGAGGTCCCCAGACTGTTTTCACACTCCCCAGCAAAGCCGTAGCTGTCTGCTTGCTGAGCGGGACTCTCAGGGTCAGGTTCCCAGTGGAAGGAGAAAACGAATGCCCACAAGTTGTCTGACAGCCCCCCTCCCCCCTCCCCTGACCTTGCACACCATGGCACTCATGCTCACACGCCCACCCCAACACTGACACCCCTCCCCAAATAAAACAAATGTAATGCCTTTTTTTTTTTTTTTCCAATTTTAGTGATCTCTGGGAGTTTTCCTTGGGCCCCTCTTCTTTTCTTTTTCTCAGTACTCTGGAACTAAAATTGTCTGGCTTTCCTCCCCCTCACTGGTCATGTTATCCTGGACCAATTCTTCCACTTTAAACTTGTGTGTGCTGCCGACCCTCCATCCCACAAGTCTGGTTCATGGTGGTTGGGGCTGTCCTCTCTCATCTAGTCACGTTGGGCATGTCTACCTCATATCGCAGGTGCATCTCAGCCTTCTTATTGCCCAAACTGAATTTGCCTACACAATCAAAAGACACATCTTTTGTTTATCCCAATCTCAGGAAATGGCATTATCGGATATTAGTCTCTGTACTGGCTGGTTTTATGTGTCAACTTGACACAGGCTGGGGTTATCACAGAGAAAGGAGCTTCAGTTGGGGAAATGCCTCCATGAGATCCAGCTATGGGGTATTTTCTCAATTAGTGATCAAGGGGGAGGGCCCCTTGTGGGTGGGACCATCTCTGGGCTGATAGTCTTGGGTTCTATAAGAGAGCAGGCTGAGCAAGCCAGGGGAAGCCAGCCAGTAAAGAACAGCCCTCCATGGCCTCTGCATCAGCTCCTGCTTCCTGACCTGCTTGAGTTCCAGTCCTGACTTCCTTGGTGATGAACAGCAGTATGGAAGTGTAAGCTGAATAAACCCTTTCCTCCCCAACTGCTTCTTGGTCATGGTGTTGTGTGACTATGACAGTCTCCAAATCCATTTTTCTCCTTTTAAGATCTATCTATTTTGTTTTATGTGTCTGAGTGTTTTGCTTGCATGTTTATGTGCACCATAGGCATACCTCATATTTATTTATTTATTTATTTATTTATTTATTTATTTATTTATTTATTTATTTATTTCTTTCTTTCTTCTGAGACAGGGTTTCTCTATGTAGCCCTGGCTATCCTGGATCTCACTCTGTAGACCAGGCTGGCCTCGAACTTATTTTTGTTAAAAACCTTCCTTTTAGTCAGGAGGCAGAGACAGGTGGATCTCTGAGTTGCAGGACAGCCTGGTCTACAGAGTGAGTTCTGGGAGGGCCAGAATTACAAGAGAGAAATCCTATCTCTAAAAACCAAAACCCAAAGCCCCCACAACACCCTTACCCGCACCCCTTTCAGTGGAGGACGTTGAACACAAAGTTCAGGAGGTGTTAGATGGTTATTGGGGAGTCTTTGAAGCCTGAGCACTAAGTAAGCCCGAATCATTTCCAATCACTCTCCGTAACCCTGAGGTCTAATGCTCTTCCTTGAAAGATTTTGTCTGCAGTTCTGGTAGGTGGAGCCTGTGGGAAAATGCCAAAAATTGTGCCCTGGGGCTGTGAGTGCCCGTCCAGGGCCAGTGTAAACAGTTGGAAAGAGGACTGGGTAAATCTAGGAAGTTAGAGCTTACTCAGTTGGGTTAGTATTGTGTTTGTGAAGAACCTGTTGGGGAGAAACACGTTAGGGTTATATAGCAAGTATTTGGGAGGGGACTGTAAAGACAAAGGTGCTTCCAGTAATGGAAGGCGAGTTTTGTTGGTTTGTTTGAGGGACAGAACCTCAAATTTGGCATATATTTCTACAGATATCCTCAAAGACAAGCCACTCCCTCAGATAAATAGATAGAAGTTGCTTGCTTTCTCTGTTCTAAAGGCTTCCATGATTTCCCCCAGGGCTCAACAGGATTGGCTGGCTCTCTCAAAACAGTTTTGGTAACAGAGCGCCAAATTGTGACTACCAGGTGGCTTCCTTTCTCGTATATGTTTTTTCTGTGATATTTATTTTTTTATTTTATGTAGGGGTGTGCATGCCACGGAAAGCCTGTGGAGGTCAGAGGACACTAACTCATCTCGTGGGCTTTTTTTCTTTTCTCTTTTTCCTTGAGTGACTTTTTTTTCCTGCCCCCAGCCCCCAAGGTGAAAGTGTGAATGAAATCCTCCACTACCACTAATGCAGTTGAGTGTCCCACATTTGGGGACATTGCGGGGGTCAGCACATCTGGTGTTAATGGGTAAGCTTTACCCTGCAGAAACCACCTCTGAGATTATGGTTTCTCCTCTGCTTTGTAAGTGTGAGAGTGACTTTTATACAGAGAAAGTTTATTCAGGATTTAGTTTAAGTACATTAAAATTAATCTCAACATATTAGAATTAAAATCATTATATATTTAAGTTATAAGGTATCAATTCCTAGTTTTGATGAAAACTTTTAATTGTTGATCTTTTTTTTTAAAAAGATTTGTTTATTTATTTTATTGTATATGAATACACTGTAGCTGTCTTCAAACACACCAGAAGAGGGCATCAGAACCCATTCCAGATGGTTGTGAGCCACCATGTGGTTGCTGGGAATTGAACTCAGGATCTCTGGAAGAGCAGTCAGTGCCCTTAATCAATGAGCCATCTCTCTAGCCCAAGGCAACTCTTATTATAGAAAATATTTAATTGGGGCTGAGAGAAACCAGTTTGAATCAGTCTGCTTGGAGAGGAGTTTGGGCCAGAACAGTTGAATTGAACCAAAAGGACAGAGTTCAGAAAGAATTAGAAAAGGTGAGTTTATTCATCAGTAAGCCTTAGAGATGACAGTTACATCTCGTGAATAAAAAATACAGTTGTATTCTTTTTTTTTTTTTTTTAAAGATTTATTTATTTATTACATGTAAGTACACCATAGCTGTCTTCAGACACACCAGAAGAGGGCATCAGATCTCGTTACGGGTGGTTGTGAGCCACCATATGGTTGCTGGGATTTGAACTCTGGACCTTCGGAAGAGCAGTCGGGTGCTCTTACCCACTGAGCCATCTCACCAGCCCCCAGTTGTATTCTTCTTCTTAAGTAATCATCATTATTATTGTTTAATAAAAGTTTCACTTATAAGGGAAAAACCATGATATTTTCCCTTTTGAGTCTGACACTTTTGCTTAATATGATAAGTCACAGTACTATTTACTTTTCTTAAAATTTCTATAACTTCTTGTTTTGTGGCTGAAAAAATCTACTATACACACACACACACACACACACACACATACACACACACCATTTTTTTCTTTATCTGGTCATCAATTGATCTATAAGTTGGCTACTGTGAATAATACAGTGGTAAATACAGGTGTATAGGTATTTCTGGTATGCCGAGTTATGATTTGTCTTAGTCAGGGTTTCTATTCCTGCACAAACATCATGACCAAGAACCAAATTGGGAAGGAAAGGATTTATTTAGCTTACACTTCCACACTGCTGTTCATCACCAAAGGAAGTCAGGACTGGAACTCAAGCAGGTCAGGAAGCAGGAGCTGATGCAGAGGCCATGGAGGGATGTTCCTTACTGGCTTGCTTCCCCTGGTTTGTTCAGCTTGCTTTCTTATAGAACCCAGGACTTCCAGTTTAGGAATGGCACCACCCACACTGGGCCCTCCCCTCCTGATCACTAATTAAGAAACTGCCTTAGAGCTGGATCTCATGGAGGCATTTCCTCAACTGAAGTTCCTCTCCCTGTGATAACTCCAGCTTGTGTCAAGTTGACACACAAAACCAGCCAGCACATGATTCTTTTGCATTATACACAGCATGGTAGAATCATACTGATATTTAATTTAATATTTTTTTTTGAGACAGGGTCTTTCATCCCAGCATTTGGTATTAAAGAGAGGCCAGCAGATTTCTGTTAGTTTGAGGCCAATCTGGTCTACAGAGTGGCTTCTAAGACAGCCAGCACTAAGCTGAGAAGCCCTGCCTCAAAATATCAACCAACGGACCAACTAATCAAACTACCGAATCAACAGAGGAGTTCTTGAAACAAATAAAACAATCTGCAATGCTTTTGTCGGTTTCTCTCTCCTGCCAGAGCATAGTGCAAGCTCCAGGAAAATGAAGGCTGGTGTATTTCATTCATTACATACTTTATTTTGAAATAATTTCAAAGCAAATGGTGGTATGGTACTTCTGTAACCCCAACAACTAAGGAATTTGAGGCTGGCAGGTCATGAGCTTGAGGTTAGTCTGAGCTACATAGTTAGACCATTTTTTTTTTAAATGAGAAAGTTTAGGGTCATAAGAAGTACAACAGTAGAAACAAATCTGTGTACTTTGTATTCAGTTTTGTATTCTGCCATTAGTAACACTTTCACATAAGGATCAAATCTCATTAAGCCCAGTGAATTACTACTGATAGAATATCGTGCCTGTACCAGACCTTCCTGGACTTTCCCCAGATTGCATATATGCATGGCTGTGCAGGAGTGTGGTTCCAGGAACTTTTGCCCAATGGGAGACTCCATGTAACGACTGTTAAGGTGAACACGGTGTTTCCTCAAGCTGCCTCTGCACGCACTTTAAGGTTGACCTAATGTTTCCATGTACAGGGAGTTATAATCTAATAATGAACAGACTGCGTCCCCAAATCATATGATATCAGGAGAGCCTCATTCATCCACAGCCAACCACTGCTCCTTGTTCTTGGCACATACTAGGCATCACCCAGTGCAAATGCCCTGGACTGCTGTAAAGACATTCAAAAATAGATTCGTTGTAATTTCCTGTTTTAATCCTGCCTCAAGGATCCAGGACTGCTCCATCAGTACAAGCTCACCCCTTTTGCCATCTGATTGTGAGGACTTCTCTGCTCTGTCCTCTGTCCTCTCTTACCAACTCACCCTCATGCCCACTACACAGTACCAACTAAGTTGTTGAATGTACTTGCCTGAGACAAGCTATTACAGGGGGGAAGTCCTAATTAGTTTGAAGACAGGAGTATTACTCTGTTTACTGGATTTCAGTTATGAAAAGATACTCGAAGGAAGGATAACCATACAATTTCATCTTATAATGATGGATTTTCAGAAAACACAAAAAATCTTCAGCTGCTAAAACTCATAGCATACACCATGAATTATTTGAACCCTATGATAGAACTTTGACCATATACAAAGCTTCAAAAACTTGAGAAGAATCCTTAATACATATTCTCTCTCTCTCTCTCTCTCTCTCTCTCTCTCTCTCTCTCTCTCTCTCTCTCTCTCTCTCTCTCTCTCTCTCTCTGTAAAAGTATACATGCATGTTTCAAAACTTGTGTGAAATGGCATTTTGACACTCTCTGGAATCCAAACTGGCAAATGAATACTGTGTGTTTGAGACCACTTGACCTGGCTCTGCCTGGTTCTGTTCCTGGTTCCGTTTCTGGTTCCGATTACTAATACTGTCCCAGGGTAAACAGAAACATTACCCTCCATAAACTCACTTTCAACTGACTACAATAAAAACCTCCACTAATGGTACCAGGGGGAAATCGACTACTCCTGAAAGATATTTGCACATTGTTAGAGTTTCGTGACCTTAAGATATCTTTTTTGGAAGCATTTAAAGAACTAAAGAAAAGAAATTGCCCTTTAAGTAGACCTTGTGACAGAAGTAGGCGGGAAAGTAATTACACCACATTCCAAACCTTTGCACAGGATAACTCCATGACAAACACTAAAGCAAACACGCAGGAAAAATACCATGATATTCCTTCATCTTCTTGCTGATAAGAAAGGCTTATGAATTTTTATACTTTGAAAAAAACCTTTGTCTTGCAGGGTTTGTTTGAGCATGTTACTTCTTACTGTGTGTGCGAGGAAACAGAATCGTTTTAGAATCTGTTTGCACGGGGTTTCTTGAGGCCTAGCAGTTAGTGTGTTTCGTGTTAGAAACCACTGGCAGGGCCTGTTTCGGTAAATGATTTATTTCCATGGATCTCTTCCTTTAATTGATTTGATATTTACTTAAGAAAGTTCTTTCTTTGCTTGCCCCGTCATCTCTCTGAAAGCTCCTCTAAAGTGTGAGGCCCCAGCAGGAACTGCCAGGTTCCTCTCAGACATGGCAATTCTGAGGTGCATGAGTCGTTACACAGACCTGGGCACCATTTCTGAAGGATCTTTCTTTAATGTTTCCGTTTTTTCTTTTTCTTTCCTTCTTTCTTTTCTTTAGTGTGTGTGTGTGTGTGTTTGGTTTGGAGGTTGGTGGTTGCAAATGGTACCAGGACTGAACCCAGGACCTTATGCACTGTAGGCAAGTACTGTATTTCTGAGGCCAAAGATTTTAATTTCTCTTTGTTTTGGGGGCATAGACTGTGTCTTAGGACTGTGTTAACACGTACCTAGTCACTAGTCATAACACCTTGATTTTATATGTTATAAATAAAAGCACATTCAGAAAGCTTTGCCAGTTAACTTACAAATTTATCTGTATGAAGACAATGATTATATGAAATTTTATCTTTAGCCCAACCACCCAACCACCCTCTAGTCCTCAGTTGTCTGTAAGACCAGACACAGACTGTGTGCCAGAGGTAAACCCTGGGCACCTGCTTCTCCCAGTGAGTGACAGGAAGCCCAAATGCTTTGTTTAAACTCAGTTCAGATTGTGGGAGAGAGGCAAGGGCAGAACATACTCTTCGGGTCCAAGTTAGAGTTCCATGGAGGACCCCAGCTCCAGGGACTGCCAGGTTCATTCTCAGACAGGGCAATTCTGAGGTACATGAGTCTTTACAGAGACCTGGGTGCTATTTCAGAAGGATTTTTTTTCTTTAAAAGAATCAACCTGCAAAGAGGAAGTCTCTTGACCCCTTTTCTCAGCAGCAGTGGGGTCCTCTGTGATCCTTCCTTCATAATCCCTTTTTACATAATACACACAAAGATATCTATATATCTATACATCTATCTATCTATCTATCTATCTATCTATCTATCTATCTATCTATCTATCTATCTATCTATCTATCATCTACATACACATACATACATGTGTATATGTATGTATGTATACATATATATTAAGATATATATGTATATATGGCATTTATGCGCATAACAAGACTTCACGAAGCTTTTTTTTTTTTCTTTTTTACAAGAGCACAAATCTACTTTTATTTATTTACTCTCCATTAGTTTAAATCCAGGATGGATACAGCATCACACGGATTCTATGACCAATGGCCTTCGCAGGAAGGTTGCTTCGAATTTGGCACGAACCATGCCACTGTTTCCGTAGGCCCGAGTTACTTTTCCCCAGATTGCTCTGGTTGTGTTTGGTTTGCCTCCAGGAGTCACTGTATTGTGTTTTGCTTTATACACATAAGCACATCCATCTCTTGCTTAAGTAGAACTCCGTTTCATCTCGGGCATAAACGCCTTCAATTTTAAGAAGAGCCGTGTGTTCTCTTTGGTTCCGGAGACCTCGCTTGCAGCCAGCAAAAGTGGCCTTGCACCACAGCCTTCCAGACATACTTGATGTTAGAAGTCCTGTTCCCGTCAGGCCTCCACAGACACCAAGATGGCGGAAAGAGCTCCTGAAGCTTAATTAATTAATTAAAAAAGGAACTGTTATTTTTATATGGAGAAGAAGCTACAAGCTCTAGGTCACCAACCAGCTCAGAAAACAGCTGAGGAGAAGTAATTTCATGGCTCCTCCTGGCTGGATTGGATTTGAGTTGAGAGCTCTGCAGTGCAAGCAACCCCTGCACAGACCTCCTGGCTTTAGTCTTCCGGTTTGCCTTGAGAATCATGGAATCCCACACTTGCCTAGGGAAAACCACACTGCGCGCGGGGAAAGCCTGTTTGGTGTCCAGGGGACTTCCTGGGCTGTTGCCTGTAGGCTGCCTGTATCCCTTGGCCGATGAGGCGTGGCTTCCAGACGGGTACTCTGTTTTGCCCTTATCAGCCTGCCTGTTTGCCCGCACTTTGCTTTCAGCCGGTGAGAGGCGAGTATTGTTCGTGGGGGAGGGCCGCGCTCATTTTCCTGCATCATGGAAAAATATATGTGCAGGAAACGTAGCCTTTCAACTGGCTTAAGCCTGTCTGCGAGGCTCATTTCAAGGCGCTCTATTGTGCTCAGTCCTTATTGGAGCAAGATAAAAATAGCGCTCTGAGGAGGGCTATGTCTATAGACCCAGAGTGAAAGGGAGAGTTGAGGCAATTGTCCAGATAATCCAAGCAAAAAAACAAAACCAAACAAAATAAAACCATCCACCGTTGAGAAAAACACAGGCTTAGGAGCCTGAATGGTCCGGCCTGGTTTTCTGCATTGTTCAAATTCATCAGCGCTGCATGTATTTACTTTCTTGACATAGACGGGGCTTAAGCTGTCCCGTCTTTCTCCTCCAGTTTTTCTCCTCCAGTATTATCTCAAGGGCTAACTCAAAAAAAAAAAAAAAAATGCCTGTGCTTTAAATTTCCCCTCACTGCCCTACTTCCCAGAAACAAAGCAGATTTTATCATAGATTTATGCATGCAAAAATTAGAAGGCAGGTGTATCAATGGAGAAGAGATGGCTCAGAAGTCGAGAGGGGGATTTCGTTCTTCTTTTGGCTTTGTGTGTGAATTCATTCCCTTTAGCAGGGAGCTGAGGGCTGGAGACCGTTTATCTGTCCACTCCTGTGTTGTAGCCCTGTGTGTGGCTTTATGCTTGGCTAAGTGCCTGTCATGTGTGTTGGTTGCCGGTACAACAGCTTGGCTCATTTAGTAAAGTAAGGAGCCCGGTTTTTCTTTGAGATAGCAGCCGGTAATATTCCACTGGAGCCCGCAGAGCTGCGGACCTTCAGATGTGCTCTGTCCAGGGTCCCCTGCACTGGTTTTCCAGCTTGGGGTCATGACTTGTCCCTTGCTTTGGTTCCTTTGTCATTTGCTTGGGGTTCCACTGTGTAGCTGAGGTGGGCTTCAAACTTGCCATCTTCCAGCCTCTGTCTCCTCGGTGTTGTGGTTACAAGTCCCCTGTCGTGTTTGGTGACCCAGTTCAGAAAACGGTTACTTCTTTCTCCATCCTTCTCCGCACATCCGATTCTTCCTCTTACCTCTGTCACAACACATGCAGTCACCAAGAACTATGACTTTCTCTTTTCTGAGGTTTTTTTTTTTTCTTCCCAGCCTTGATTTTCCTCAAGTTTGAATTCCTGTTCCCGTATCCCTGACAATAACCCCCCTGCTTTTCTCAGTCCTGCTCCTCTCTAATCCATCTTAAGTAAACGCCAGAGCAGGCTTCCCTGACGCTTTGCCTAATTGAATTGTATTTCCTTGCACAAACATCTCCAATAACTCCCCGTGGCCTGAAAGATCTCACTCAAATTCCACAGGCTGGCATTTGAAAGCTTTTGTCAATTTGGTTCTGGTGACTTCCTGGCCTTGAGTGAGCTTTTAGATCTGTCAACCCCGCAGGAAAGACTCTTTCTCCTCTCGCTCTGCGCCGCGCATCCCAGGTGCCTTCTAGTGCTCCGGTGGACAAGCACTTTCTCCCACGAACACGTAAAAACTCATTTTCGACAAAGAGTGACTGTCTTTAAAATGGAATAAAAGAATCACGGAGTGAAAAATGCCATGGGGTTGGAGAGACAAGTCAGTGGTTAGGAGCACACGCTGCTCTGGCAGAGAGCTGTGCTGGATTCCTGACGCCCGTGTTGGGCCCCTCACAACTGTCTGTAACTCCAGCTGTGGAATCCAAGGGCAGCTGCCCTCATGTGCAGAGACTGTCCCTTCTGTACATACACATAATGAAACAAACAAATATATATATTTTTAAATGGCACCTCCGAAGATGACAAAGACAACTCTTTACCCTGTAGGGCATCTTTCCCGTCTGGCTGATCATGGATAAGATGGAGAACACACAGGGGAGCTCCTTGCTCTTTTTAACAGTTATTGACAAGAATGGACACCTGCCACGAGAGAGTCTCTTAATAGCCCCAAGTATTTGATGGTTACCCTGATAGGTATCTTGCTCTATCTATGGTTCTAATTTAAGAGTCATAGATTCTTGAATCCATTCTTTTGTTTTTTTTTTTTAATAATTTAAACTTTTAATTCTATTTTACACATATTCCTGTTTTGCCTGAATGTATGTTTACATACAACTTTTTCATTTGGTGCCCTTGGAGGCCGGGAGGTCCCTGGAACTGGAGTTATAATTACCTGTGAGCCACCATGTAGCTGTTAGGAATAGAACCCAAGTCCTCTGGAAGAACAACTGATGATCTTAGCTATGTAGCCCATCTCCCCAATGTCTTGAATTATTTTGTGTATTAAAATATTATCTGAGTCGGGCAGCGGTGGCACATGCCTTTAATCCTAGCACTTGGGAGGCAGAGGCAGGCGGATTTCTGAGTTCGAGGCCAGCCTGGTCTACAGAGTGAGTTCTAGGACATACAGGGCTACACTGAAAGTGAGAGCCACAGTCTTACCACTTGGTAGGCTGAGACAGGAGGACTCCACAATGGAGGTTAGTCTGGGCCACACAAAGGAAAGCTTTGTCTTAGGAGGTTATGTTTATACTCCCAGAGTGAAATGGAAAGTTTGAGGCAATTATTCATATAATCCAAGCAAAAAGAAGAACCAAACAAAATTAAACCACAAACTAAATAATGGCAAGCGTGATCGGAGGCAGGAGGATTACCTTGAGTTCAAGGTCAGACTGGGTAATATAACAAATTTCAGGCTGTAGAGCAAAGCTCTGTCTAAAAGCCAAAAACTACCACCACCAAAATAAACCAAAACAATGTTTCTAAGTAAGTCTCTGGCTTGGCCTTTTGTTCATGAGTCTTCTAAGGTGTAACCAGGACCTTAAAATGTAGACCCCCAGCAAAGCGTGCCTTTCAGAGCCACACACAGTATTCATTTCAGAAAACTTGAGATACTTGTATCACCTAACAGCTCATTATGCACTGTAGTATTTATTATAGTGGGGTTTTCTGTTTTGTTTTGCTTGGTCAGTGTGGAAGGAGGGACGATTTTCTGGGCTTTTGTGTTTTGCTGATAAACATGGTAGCTTAGTCCCTAGAAAGCCAGGTGTGTGACCCACAGCCTCCTAGCCCTTCAAAGCAAGTCATGCGCCTCCTGGCAACATGTCACCCGATTTTGGAAAAGGTAATCTCAGGCTGTGACCGTGCTCAGTGTGACATTGACTTCTCAGCTCTTACGTGATTTGATCTGCTGCCAGTGTGGATGCTGCTGAGTGCTTTCTTCTGGAAACTCTTCCTCTGGTTTCCAAGAGAGTTTCCTCTGAAGGCTTTTTGACCCAACATTTCCCATTTCTACAAGTTCTTTGTTTTTTGGGTACCAAAGATCTAACACATTGTTCCTGTATACTAGACAAGACCGAGGCACACCCCAGCCCAGTCTTAATGTAATTTCTCTTTGACATTGGTTTCCTACTGGATTATTTTTAATATAGTCCCTTCTCTCTCTTTTTTCTATCTGACCCACTCCCTGGGTATTAATTTTTGTGCTCTCAGTACCATCAACTAACGTATGATATCACTCTCATGTGTCTCCATTTGGATGCCCAAGGCACTCAAATAATTTTTTTAAAAGATTTATTTATTTATTATATGTAAATATACTGTGGCTGTCTTCAGACACACCAGGAGAAGGCGTCAGATCTTGTTACGGGTGGTTGTGAGCCACCATGTGGTTGCTGGGATTTGAACTCATGACCTTCAGAAGAGCAGTCGGTGCTTTTACCTGTTGAGCCATCTCACCAGCCCGGCACTCAAATAAATAACATGCTCAAAAGCTCGTCCTAGTTCCTGCTGTCTTCCTGGAATCACATTCCTTCTCCTGGTAGCCCCACCAGTTGGGGAGAAGTGCAAACCCCACAGGTGGGTCTCCCCATTCTCTTTTTACCTTCTGTCTCCTCTGACTGAAAGGGATTTCAGCCAGTAACCAGGCACTTTCAGCTATATTTCCGGTGTTCATTCATTTCTCCTTATCTCTGCTGCTGAGTTTTTCTGCATCCCACCATCCAGGGCACAGGTTGCTCTGTTCTCCTGCAGCCCAATGCTGGGATGGTGGAGTGCTTAAAAGCCAGTTGTGAATTCTTTTCCCAGGGGAAAAAAGACAACAGAGGAGCTTGAGAAAGATTTAAGAAGTAGAACCGAATGAATGGAGTGACATTGGACTCTTTACTAAGAGTTGTGTAAAGGAGAGTGTGTGTGTGTGGGGGTCAGAGCTAATGGAGAGATTTCAGGGAGTAGGTGGTTGGTGTACCTGGAGAAAATCGTACTCATGATGGCTCTCCGTGACTCGGGGTCTTCTACGTTCATCTACACTGTAGCTTCTAGCAGGACAGACACTTGCCTTGCACAGGGCATGGAATGTTAAAAGTGCTCAATATAAAATTGTCAAATGAATGGATGTATCATTATCATTTATTGTGATATGCTTCAAGATATGTTTTCAGGCTAATGTTTTCAGGAGGATGCTATTAGGAAACCGTAATCTTATTTTACTACATAGAATTGGAGCTACAAAGCAGTGGGAAACAGCAACAACCCCCTAAAACTGAACAACAAAAGAATGAAACTTAACTACAGTGGGTATTAACTAAACATCAGGAATAGGACACAGGCATGCAGAGCCAAACGATGATGTAATATTTATTGAGCATCTATTATGGACAAGGCTCTGTTTGTTAGGGATGTATTGCTCCTGTATCCCTGTTTTTAAAGGAAGGATTGGCTTAAGCCTATTATTCCAGTGTGCTCTGGTTTGCACAATGTATTAAGTAATCAGCTACCTCTGGGTGATGAAAAAGATTCCAACTTAATTCAAGAAAAAGAAAAGGTTGCTCTTGACACTGTGTTAGGTGTGAGTCGGAGACAGCTGTCATCTGTAGGCCAACTTGGGCTTTTTATGAGGAAATAAAGTCATGGAAACTGCCAAGAAAAAGAAGGAAACAAATCTAACACCTTCTCTCACAATAATTTCCAGAAATTTGTAAAAGGAAGGCCTGGTGGCTGACAGGAGTCTAACACGAAATTATCTTCAAGATGTCTCTGTGGTGTGTCTTTGTGGCATGAGATCTAGATGGTGGGAAGCATGCTTGGAGCCAGCACTGCAGTGTCTACCTGTAATTCCAGCACTCGGGATGCTGAGACAGAGGATTCCAAGTTCAAGGCCATCCTGAGATACACAGTTAGGTTCTGGTTGATTTAACCATCCTGTGGTGTTCAGCAAAAGAAGCTAGGTTAGGAGCACGTCTTTATAGGTTTTCTTCCTTCCTTCTTTTCCTTCCTTCTTTTCCTTCCTTCCTTCCTTCCTTCCTTCCTTCCTTCCTTCCTTCCTTCCTTCCTTCCTTCCTTCCTTCCTTCCTTTCTTCCTTCCTAGTACTGGACAGATATTGTTCTCTCTCTCTGTCTCTCTGTCTCTCTGTCTCTGTCTCTCTGTCTCTGTCTCTCTGTCTCTCTGTCTCTCTGTCTCTCTGTCTCTCTCTGTCTCTCTCTGTCTCTCTCTGTCTCTGTCTCTCTCTCTCTCTCTCTCTCTCTCTCTCTCTCACACACACACACACACACACACACACACACACACACACACACACACACTTTTTTTTTCTCTGTGTAGCCCTCACTATCCAGGAACTTGCTCTGTAGGCCAGCTGGCCTCAAACTCAATGAGATCCACCTGTCTCCCTTCTCCAAGTGCTGGGTGCTGGGGTTTAAGGCATGTGCCAGCACTATCTGGATATGTGTGTGTGTGTAAATTAGTCTCCACTTGTGATTAAATAAAAAAGAAGGTGCCATGATAATGAGCAGGTGACCAGAGGGGAGCCGTAAATCAGATATCCGGGAGAGTTTTCCCACAGGGTTGAATGAGAAATCGGAGGAGAGTGAGAAAGAGGCTGGAAAACAGTTTCTAGAGACGTTGGTTATGCCTGACACAGAACCACCTTTGCTAATCGGTGCATGTGGCCCAGATGTATCAAAACTGTGGGTTGGGGAAGAACTTGGAGATCTCTATATACCTGCATGGTTTTCTCACATTAAGTTTTTGAGACAGAGTCTCATGTAACCCAGACTTGAACTTATAGAGCCAAGGACAACCGTGAACTTCTGATCCTCCCATCTCCCAAAGGCTGATATTACAAGTGCACCACTATGCCTACATACACACATATATGTGTATAGATGTATGTATATATATATACATATGTGCATATATGTATATATATATATATGTGTGTGTGTATGTATGTATGTGTATGAATATGTATATATGTGTTCATATATATCCTATATAATACATAGATTCACACATACATATATGGTTATGATTATGAATGGTATTAATAAAGTACAGATTATTAAAGCATGACCGAAGTCACAGTACACACATACATGCAGCCGCATACACGCAGGCACACACCTATCATTAGAAGATAAGAGACAGAGACAGTTCTGTGTGTGAGTGTGAATGAAGAGTCCTTAAAGGTCTCAGGAGAAGCTGGACGTGGTGGCGTATGCCTACAGTGCCAGCACAGGAGCTGGAGTCAGAAGAACCTCGAGTCTCGTGCCAGCCTGGCCTACGCAGTTCTTAACTGTGTCCCCATTTTGAGAAGTTTCAGGAGCAGAAGGGTGAGGACACAGGTTCAGGGATGTCCTTAGTTCTGTGTTAATTTTCCTGTGTCTTTGCTGCTTTAAACATTTGTGTTAAATGTTGAATGTTCCTGTAGAAACAACACATGCTTTTCATTTTTCCCAGATTTATTAAGATAAAATTGACAAATATATTTATGAGGCACATAATTCAATGGCTAAATAGACAATTTTCTCTTTAAAAAAAAAAAAAGAATTCCGAAGTGACTGTAGTTTTTTTTTTTTTTTTTTTTTGAGACAGGGTTTCTCTGTATAGCCTTGGCTGTCCTAGAACTCACGTTGTAGGCCAGGCTGGCCTCGAACTCAGACTTCTGCCTGCCTCTACCTCCCAAGTGCTGGGATTAAAGGCATGCACCACCACACCCAGCTACAAAACATCGTTGTTAACTACAGACGGAAGTTTGAGTTCGAGGCCAGCCTGGTCTACAGAGTGAGTTCCAGGTCAGCCAGGGCTAAAAGAGAAACCCTGTCTCGAAAAACCAAAATCAAACTGAAACAAAACAAAACAATGCAGTTCTGTACTGGACTCTGGGCATCTGCTAAGAGAGGTCATAACCTAAACAAAATCAAAGACAAAAGGCAAAACGCAAAGGCTATTTTAAGATCAGAGTTTGAAGAGTTTACACGTATTTGGTCTTAGAAGATGAGAAAGCAAGCAGCAGACACGGAGGGCATGTTCTGCATGCTTGCTTTGATGAGGTGGACATAGGCACGCTGACTCACCTCTGAGTGCACTGTGACTTGATTCCCATGACTAATAATGTACCTATGTTCTGCCTCATGGGTGGCTTGTTTTCCTCTCCTTTCTGGCTTAGCATGACTTTTGTCCACTCTTAGGATTTAAGGATTTCACTGTATATGTGTATATATGTGTGTGTGTGTGTGTGTGTGTGTGTGTGTGTGTGTTTGTGTATTTCAGCTTCTTTCACTTATATTGCTGATTTTGCACTATTTAAAATTCAGTTTAAACCACCTTTTCCCTATATCCCCATATGTTCAGTGATTATCAACTTATCTTCTATCAATGATCTGTCTGTCTGCCTGTCCTATCATCTATCTATCTATCTATCTATCATCTATCTGTATTCTATTATCTAGCTATCCATTGTCCATCTTCTTCCTTTGTGGGCAATTTTTGAATTTTCACCTTTGGAAGGGATTCTGTGACCTACAGTTCCGTGAGGCACTCGATTCCCCTGTTCCAAGAATTACTTTTCTGACAACAGATGTCTGAGTATCTCTGGGTGACAGATTCCCTTGCCCTCAGCCATGGGCTCAGGAGTTGAGCTTATGACCTGTCCCTCAGCCACAAGAATAGGCTCAGTGGTGGGCTTGTGATCCATACAGACCCAAGGACATGCCAGAGTTGTTGCCCTAAAGCTGTACTTCTGAGAGACTTGCACTTTGTCTTTGAAGGATTTAAAAAAATAAGTTATAAAGGTAATGCTGGGAAAACCATCTTGTCCCCACAGGGTGCCCCAGAATGAGCCACATAAGGAAATCAGAATGGAACCAAAAGACAGAAGCAATAGAAAAGCAAAGTTGAGTTTGGGCAAGCTCATTGAAACTCTACTCCTGCCTGTTCTGCATCTGTTTTTTTTTTTTTTTTTCATTTCAATTCTGCACCACCCCATATATGCACATGCGAACATACACACATGCACCATTCATTCTAGTTACCTAGTGAGGGAGCCTGCTGCTTTCTGCTTGCATGAATCCCATGGGTTCTTGGGATAATAAGAGCCTACACGAATGGAGAGAGCATTCACTTGTGCAGGGCCCCATGCTGGAGGTTTTACATAGGTGTCAAGACTTTCAGTGGTCAGTGGAGCGCTTCTGTTTTAACCTTCAGTTTTCTGTGGCACCAAACTACAGAATGACAAGAACAAAACTCTTCTGTGACTGCTAAACAGAAGACTCAGGGCTTAGTCTTTGTTTTCAGAGTCAAGGCTGTATTACTAACATTCTTTTTTGTGACTATCTATCTGTTTGTCATATCTATTTATAATTTATTTGTTTATAGTTTTGCAGTGTGTACTGTGTATGACACACGTGTGTGACTCACACTTGTGAATGTGCAGGTGTGCACTTGGAAGGCAGAGCAAGCTCTCAGGAGTTCTCCTGCCCTCCCCCCACCTTATTGCCTTGAGATAGGGACTCTCACTGAATTGGAGTTCACTGCTTCAGCTAAACTGTTTCAGTGAGCTCTTCAGATCTGCGTGTCTCTGCCCCTGCTCCCCAATCCCCTGGGCTGGGCTTCCAAGCCTGCAGAGCCACACCCAGTTCTGTTTGATGTGGAGATTCAGACTCGGAGTCTCATTTTTGAACACTGAGCTCTCCATGACTGAGCCATCTCCTCAGACTCCCCTTTTTGTGACTCTTTATTCCCTTCACTTATTCTCCACGTGCAGAATGTTGTTGGTGGGGAATCGGAAACCCTGAGTAACTGATGTCTTTCAAGAGTCAGGTAGCTCAAGGTTTGGATCTGAGAGCTGGCTACAAAGAAATTGAAGACTGAGTGCTAGATCGAGGCTGTGTGGAGAAGGAACAAGGGTTAGGGGTGCAGTTCAGTTTGTAGAGCACTTGCCTAGCTTGTTTAAAAGTCTGGATTTGATCTCCAGCACCGCACACAACCTGGCCTGGTGCCTGGCACATGTGTGCTGTCCCATCTCGGAGCAGGTTGTAGTGGGAGACCAAGCCATCCCTGGCTGTTTAGGAAGTTTGGAATACGTGAGATGCTAATTTGAGAGCCAACAAAAGAACATAAAAGGGTTCTAAAAAAAAGTCCTATGGGGGACTGAGGTGTGATGTGGTGTGTGTGTGTGTGTGTGTGTGTGTGTGTGTGTGTGTGTGTGTGTGTAAGCATGCACATATACATGTGAGCATATGAATATCCTAGGTGAATCTGAAAGTTCTTTCGAATCAGAGTCTGGTTTTAGGAAGCCTTGTCTACCCATTCCTGGGAGCTCACGTGGCAAGGGGAGTGACAACAGAAACAGGCAGAATCGCAGCTTAAATCTCTTCATATGATATTGACAGGAAGCAGACAGCCTTTAAAAATTCCTTCAGCTATGATGTACTGTCATTCTGGTGGTCAGGATAAAATGTGCCTCTTACTGTTTCTCCTCCTGGGCTCTTTCCTCTCATACTCGTGTCAGAGTGGTCATTTAACAGACATCCATCAAAAGCAGTAGAAAACGTGCGATTATGGGTATTCATATGCCTACTTGTATGTACACATGCACACAAACACACACTCACACACACAAACACATACACACACACGCACACACACACAAACACACACACATGCACACACACACACACTCACACACACATGCACACACACAAACACAAACACACACACATGCACACACACACATGCACACACACAAACACACACATGCACACACACACAAACACACATACATGAACACACATGCACACACACACTCACACAGACACACACGCACGCACACACAAACACACATACATGCACACACACACCCACACCCACAAACACACACGCACGCACACACACACACACACCTCCGTCCCCCATAGGGCTTTTCTTAGAACCTGTTTATGTTCTTTTTTGGCTCTCAAATTAGCATCTCACGTATTCCAAGCTTCCTAAAGAGTCAGGCCCCCAGCACTGCATGAACCAGGCATTCTGACACATGCTTGTAATCTCAGAGGCATACACTTTGGAGATGGGAGCAGGATCAGAAGTTTAAAGCCATTTTTTTTACCTACATAGTGAGTTTGAAGCCATTCTGAGCTGTATGACACCCAGTGTCAAAAAAATGTATTTTCAAAGAAGAATTCTTTTTTTTTTTTTTTTTTTTTTAAATTTCAAAATCTCAGCATATGGGAAGCAGAGGCAGATAGCTGTGCTCGCTGGAAGTCATCCCGGACTGCATGGTGAGTTCCAGATCAGTCAGGTCTATATAAGACTCTGTCTCAAAACCCTCATCTGCCTAAACCAAAATGGAAAACAAACAAACAAACAAACAAGCAGTTTTCTCCCTCTCCATCCTTCTCCATCTTGGCTTACAGTATTGCTGAATCTTCAGTTATCTAAGTTGGAAACATCAGGCACAACGTTCAGTTCTTCCTTCTTTCTCCCCCGCCATGTGGACGCTGCTCACAGCTTCTCCTGTCACCTTGAAGCTGCCAGCCTGGTGCTGGGTGCATGGGAGAGGGAGGGCTTACTGCTCAGCTGTCACTGAGGTGCTAACCCCAGGGGACCCTGCAGCCGAGATGCTGACCTCTCCTGGAAAATAAGGAGCTGGGTGGCCAACAGCTACGGGACACATTTGTTTTGGCAGTTTGTCTTCTGAGACCAACAGACATACATTTCTGTCCTTTCATCTCACATGTGGTCTTAGATATAGGACCAATCACAACATGGCTGGTTGAGATCTCCAGTTATGAAGGAGACAATTATGAAGGAGACAGTAACTATTCTTATTGTCGTCACCACCACCACCACCACCACCACCACCACCACCATCACCACCACCACCATCACCACCACCACCACCACCACCATCATCATCATCATCACCACTCTTGGGATTGAGCCAGCATCCTAGAACATGGTACTACACCACTGAGTTACACTCCTGAATTCCCTATTTTGGTTTTTGATGCATGATCTTACTATATAAGATCCAGGAAGCCCTTGAGTTCACTACATACCCCAGGCTGGCCCTGATATCAAGTGATCCTTCTGTTTCTGTTTCCTGAGTGCAGGCATCAAAGGTGCCTGTACTACAATGCCTGGCCTGGGTTTGAGAGAGAGTCTCCATTAAGTTGCCCAGGCTGGCCTTGAACTCATGGTCTTTGTGCCTCAGTCTCAGCTAGTGCTATAGGCATGTGTTATTGTGCCCAGTCCATTTGTACTTCTTGAGGAGTTATTTTGTCATCTTCCTACGTGCAAAACCATCTTTAAAAAAGTATTTAAAACATTCAAAATGGTGCAGGCCTGTTCTTCAGTACTAGGTCATTGGGAACTGAGGTAAAAGCTTTGGCTGGCTTGGGCTACTGAGTAGGCTTTAGGCCAGCTTGGGGCAATTCAATAAGACCCTGTCTCAAAAACAAACAAACAAACAAACAAACAAAGAAAATGAAAACAAGAAGAAAGAGGACACAGAGCATAGCTCAGAGGTGGAGCTCTCACTGAGCATGTACAAGGCCTTGGGTTGAATTTCCAGCACTGAAAAATAAAAAGATTTTTAAGTGGAGATTTGAATCTGCTAGACTACATGACGAACATGTCACATGGTCACATACGAGTATCCTGGAACTTTTTAGCCTGGAAATCAGGCTCATTAGCTTCTGTTTGGTATACACTGTATACCACAGAAGTTGGAAACCACAAAACATTCTTAAGTTTTTCTTTTACCGTGTTTCAAAGACAACTTATCAATCCTGCTCAGTCACAGGAAAGGAGCCAAGAGACTTGAGCTTCAAAGCTGCTTTGGTCTTTGGTCTTGCAGACCTCTCTGGGGATGAAAGATACTCTTTTCCCCATAACCAGAACCGGGTGGATCATAGGCCAGTGGATTCCACCTGAGCAGACAGACAGACACCTTGTCTGGGGAAGTGCAGGGTAGATTTCAATTTCTGCTTGCTCCTTGGGTCAAGTGCCTTTGTACAGTACAGAACATGTCTGTCAACTTTGCTATTTCTTCTGGGTTTTAGATACTGTCCTGCCATCAGTAAGTTGAATGACTTGGTCTCTGTCCCTCAACATGGTAGATAATCCTGCTTCCAAAGCCATGATAACTTCGGGGTAGTTTTACCTTTGCCTCAATTGCACTATGACCTTGAGCAAATCTCTGTAGGTCCTTCTTTTCTAAGACCCTTTCTTCTGGATTGAGTACACTTGGCTGCTAATGTGCTTGAGAAAGCCAGAGAAACAGGATCTTAAGGCTTTACAGTGGGGCTTGTTTTTAACAGTCTGCTTCTGTCTTCCCCCACTTATTGAAACCCAGTCAATTAGTCAATTTCTCTGCTTCTTCGTTTTTTTGCTCTCTTTGTCAAATGGAGATAATAAGAGAGGCCTCAGAGGGATCCGGGAGCATAAACTAATTAATGATCATAAAGTCCCAGTGGCTGTGTGCCTGCTAAGTGGTCATGATTCTAAACAGATCTTTGTGGCTTCTTGGTCACTATTTCCCGAGCATCAAACAACATCTCAGCATCATTTATAATCTTACTTTCTCCTTCCTTCTCTTTCTTTTATCAAATAGAACATCTAGAGTCAATGGGATGGTGCATTTCAGCATTAAGGGTCTGAACCCTGGCTAGGAAGTGACTGGAGACAGACAGAAAGTGCGAGCCAAGGAGGAAGCCACTGCATAGGAAGGGACATTTAGGGAATAGAGATCTTGGAGTGCAGAGCTCCTGGGAGTTGGTAGGATTAGGCAGTGGCTAAAGTTTAGCCAAGGCTATTGTAGGCACACGTCAGCTCTGTGCCTGTTGTGATCCTCCTGGTCTAGCTGTCCTTGTTCTCCTGCTTACTCGTGTGAAGGAAAGATAAGATCACAGCTGCCAAGATGGCAGAATGCACTTTCTTCAAGGTTCTAGCTGAAGATGGGGCTGAAGATCCCAACCATCTCATACTGATTTAGTAGAATGCTTCTTAATCTAAGTTTGTGCTCTGGGTAGCTCAATCCAGATATTGGATAACATATTCCAAAACAGAACATAGGGTGGTTGAGACCATGGCTCACAGGATTACATGCTTGTTGCCCATGCACGAGGACTTGAGGTTCAACTCCCAGATCCCATAAATTAAAAGCTGTCTATGGCTTCTCATGCCTGTAACTCTAATGGTGAAGGGCAGGACAGGTAGAAGGAGATCCTGGAACCTGTGGGTAGGCCATCTGCTGGCTTTGGGTTCAGGGAGAGACCCTGTCTCAAGAGAATAGGGCCGGGTAGTGGTGGCATACGGCTTTAATCCCAGAACTCCGTAGGCAGAGGCAGGCAGATTTCTAAGTTCGAGATCAGCCTGGTCTTCAAAGTGAGTTCCAGGACAGCCAGGGCTATACAGAAAAACCCTGTCTCGAAAAAGCAAGAGAGAGAGAGAGAGAGAGAGAGAGAGAGAGAGAGAGAGAGAGAGAGAGAGAGAGAGAGAGAGAGAGAGAGAGAGAGAGAGAGAATATGGGAAGAGTCATGGGGCAGGACACTCAAAATCCTCCTCTGTCTTCCCTTTGTGTGAGCAATGGTGGACATCCCCTTCCCCAACATGATGAAAACAAAAATCTGAGATGCTGGCCATGTTCGGGTTTGGATTCTTTCTGGCAGCCTTTTTAGGTCTTTTCAGTAGAATTTAACTACTTCCTGATACCTCTGCAGACCATCATCATTCTAGGCTGCCCTACATTAGACACTGGAACTTTCCAGACTGTCCGTTGTTTTCTGAGCAGGAGTGGACAGGGGTAGAGTTTCTGTCCAGGATTAGGGCGTCTAGGCAGAATGGCTCAACTTCTACCCATTTCGAGGAAGATATAGAATATAGGAGTTCTCATGGGTCATGTGTTCCTCCATGTGGCAAGAACCTGGTTCCTGTGCCTGACAAATACAGAGGTGGATGCTCACAGCCATCCATTAGACAGAGCACAGGGTCCCCTATGGAGGAGCTAGAAGTACCCAAGGAGCTGAAGAGGTTTGCAGCTGCATAGGAAGAACACCAATATGAACTAACCAGTATCCCCAGAGCTCCCTGGGACTAAACCACCAATCATCATCATCATCAACAACAACAACAACAGCACCCAAAAATCAAACAAACAAACAAAAAAAATCAACAAAACACATAGTGGGACCCATGGCTCTAGCTGCATATGTAACAGAGGATGGCCTAGTCGGTCATCAACGAGAGGAGAAACCCTTGGTCCTGTGAAGGTTCTATGCCCCAGTGTAGGGCAATGCCAGGGCCAGGAAGCAGGAGTGGGTGGGTTGGGGAGCAGGGGGAGGGGGTGAGGGGATAGGGGATTTTCAGCGGGACAACTAGGAAAGGAGATAACATTTGAAATGTAAATAAAGAAAATATCTAGTTAAAAAAAAAAAGAAAAGAAAAGAGCCTGGTTCCTACCATCCTGGTTAGAGCCTTTGTGTAATCTAAATCTACCACGTGTACCTATGGCAGCTTCTCGTACAGTGATCTGTGCATGGGCTTCAGGCAGCAGAGGGGGCGGCGTTCCTGTGGGTCCCACCCTTCTAGGCTGCCCAGCCAGTGCCCCCTACACCATCTTGGGAGCTCCTTCCATGTGTTCCACACTTAAGTCTCAAGTGGGGATGTTTCCTTTGAAGATCACTGCCTACTTCACCAAGCCTCTGGAACAGGTCCTGCTGATAAGCCAGTGTTTCCTGGAACTTCAGGCTGGGCGCCCACTGCCTGGACTCCCTGAGACATGTTCTGTAGAAAGCATTTCGTTTGAGCTCCTCACAGGCAGACATCGTTCATCTGCAAAGCTCTTTACGTGTCTAAATAATCTTGAGCGTATAAAGTTTTCAGTAGCTACTTAGAAAATGGAATAGGGAGAATTTCAGGGTTTTTTTTTTTTAATTCTTTTGCATTTATTATCTAGGCAAATACTACTGTACTCTCTTGATTTAGCACTCTCTATGAAGCCGAGTTTCTCTTTTGAGGTGTGAGATTAGCTTATTTTGTAACTTAGCTGTGCCACCAGAGAAAGCAGATGGTAATGACTAAGAGGAAAAAATTAAATTAATTTTGTTTGGCACAAGGGAGGGCTAGGTCCATTTAGAATGGAAGGCAGCTTGACAGGACAATATGCTATGTGAGTTGACCCTTGGGTAGATTCTATTCTGTTCTTGCCCTCAAATGGATCTTCTCTGAGAAGCTCTTGTTGTGGAATCCTAGGCTGCCTTATCTCACTAAGAATACTAAGTACGGTAAGCAGTGATCTGTCCTCTGATTTGCTTGAACTTTGGCTAATGATGTAGGCGTCAGCAGATCCTTCAGTTGCAATTCTTACCATGTAATTTGCTAAGGAATATTTACCTTTGTACTCCATACATCCAGACAGAAGAGACACAAGGCTATATTTTCAGGCTCTTTATGAGCAAAGGAAAGTGTGCTGACCCCTGAGTCATGGATTTTTACCTTATCATGGGGAAACGTGGTTTCAAAGAGCTGAAGTTGAAGTGTGTGTCATATGGCTATAATCCTAGCAAGCAAGAGGTGGAAGGAGGAATATCCTGAAGCCAAGCGTCAGTTACATAGCAAGTTCAAGGCCCACTGCGGCTTCATGAGACACTGCCTCAAGGAAAAAAAAAAGAAAGAAAGAAAAAAAAAACCAAGGGCCCACACCTTTAATCCCAGCACCTGGGAGGCAGAGGCAGGCGGATTTCTGAGTTTGAGGCCAGCCTGGTCTACAGAGTGAGTTCCAGGACAGCCAGGGCTATACATACAGAGAAACCCTGTCTTGAAAAACCAAAAAAAAAAAAAAAAAGAAGAAAAGAAAAGAAAAAGAAACCGAAGAAGAAGAAAGAAGATGAGGAGGAGGCGGCGGCGGTGGCTGTCAGACCAGCCCTCTTAGCTTGCTTATGAAAACATGGTGGCTGTGAAGTTGGGGTAATATGACAAGACAGGTCTTTTTTTTTTTTTTTTTTTTTTTTTTTAGGGTTCATAGACTTTATTGGTTCAATAATGAACAGCAAAGAAAAGTGTTAACTATCACTCCGGAGGCATTAATGTAGACGTTGAAAGCCACCCTTGGAAAAACGAGACAGGTTTCATTATTAGCTCAGGGTAATCTCGGACTGTCCACGGTCTTGCCTCAGCCTCCTACGGCTGGGGCCATCACGTCCTGTCCCACCAGAAGGGAGCATTTTGGCCTCAACCTACACTTTGCTTCATTCTGTGCATCAAATCCATTAGATTAAGTTAAATTTGTTACAGTTGCAGCCAGCCTGGGCTGATTCCTGGATTCGTCCTCATGTGGCACCCACAGTGGCGATGTTGGCCTCTTCCTATGCTAGAACCCATAGGACCACTCCCATGGAGTTTATCTTGGTACAGGAGAGGATTTCTTAGAATGGTTGAATCCAAACATTATGAGCTAGCCGACCCTCAGTGCTACTGTTGTATCAGGAAGGAATGTTTTGCTTTGTGTTGCAAGTGTGCTGACTAACCGCCTTAAGCAATAATTACAATGATCTCACATATAAGTGGATGAGCAAAGGTTCAACCATCTCCTTCGAGTTCAAGACGCTTCCTAGCTTTCTGCTCTGTCACCCTCCGCGTGTTAGCATGCAGATCTACTGTCTCATGATGGCTGTTTTGTTCCTAGGCAACCAAGGGTGAATGGCTCAGAACTCATTCTTTTATTTGCTTATTTATTTTTCTTTTTGAAGGAAATAAGTTGCTTTAAAAGCCTCTTTACCCCTTCCCTCCAATTGTTCCCAATTTGCTTCTACATATTTTCTTTCAGTCATAAAGTTATACTTGTCTGAAAGATGACCAGGAAAAGGCTTATATAGAGTTTTAAACTCTCAGATGAAAATGGACAACCAAAGTTCATTATAATGATGTTTCTGGATATATATATGTGTATATGTATATGTATATGTATATGTATATGTATATGTATATGTATATGTATATGTATATGTATATGTATATGTATATGTATATGTATATGTATATGTATATGTATATGTATATGTATATGTATATGTATATGTATATGTATATGTATATGTATATGTATATGTATATGTATATGTATATGTATATGTATATGTATATATATATATATAATCACCACTCTCACTGTTATTCTGTTCTAATGTTCAATTTAATGTTCAATTTAGTATTCATGGCCTTGTCTATCTTCCCAAGTTACAAGGTAAGTTTCCCAGGGTCAAAGTCAAGAGAATTCATTAGTTGTGGCAAATGCAGCCACAATGAGAGGAAACTGTAAAATTATAGGCTAAGTAGGCCAGTTTGCTTTGTAATATTAATGAAACTTTGTTCTTTGAGGAAGAAAGTACACCAGGGTGGTTAAGATCTTGTGACTTTGGAGCCAGGTTGTCTCAGGCTTAAGTTTGGGCTCTGTCATTTCCTAACTATGTAGCTTTACCAAGTTACATAAGTTCTCCACGTCTGTTTCCTTATGAGTTAATGAAGATAATAATACCTTATCCATTGAGTTGTTGTTTATGGAGTTACAGTTCTAAGTCCCCAACCTAAGTCTCTGGCTCACAGCAAGGATTCAGTGTTATTGTCATCATCAGTGCCATCAGCAGCAGCAGCTGCACCATCATCAATACCATCTCCATTCTCACCATGGTCATGTCACAGTCATCATCAAAATGGAAGGTATTTGAACACAGATCTTAGGAGTCTGAGTTATCGTGTAAAGGAACAGCGGAGCCTGAGACGTGGACGTAGGTTTAATAGGAAACATGAGCGTGAATTAGGCAACACACGATCCTTATCTGGAAGGTGGTGTTCTTTCTATCGCTATGAGAAGCATCAGGACCAAAGCAACCTAAGGAGGAAAGGGCCTGTTTTAGCTTACAACTTATAGAACATCATGAAGGGACTCCAGGCTAGGAATTCGAGGGAGGGACCTGGTGGAAAGAGTGGAATGAAGCTGAGGTCGTGGAATGATGTCACTTTCTGGCTTGCTCTCTCCATGGCTCGCTCAGCTTGCTTTTCTATATAACCTAGGGCCACCTGCCCAGGGGTGCTGATATCAGCTCACAGTAGGCTGGGCTCTCTCACATCAGTCATTAACCAAGAAAGGGCTCCACAGAGTTGACTACCACAGGCCAATTTAAATTTTTTTTCCTATTTAAATTAAAATACAATTCTATCATTTTCTCGCCTTCCCTTTCTTTCTTCCCTTGCTCTTCTCTCTTCTTAGTTCCTATCAAATTCATTGCCTCTTGTTAATTGCTGTTACCATACACACACAGACACACACACACAGACACACAGAGAGAGAAACACACAGAAACACACACACAGAAACATACAGAAACACACACACAGAAACACACACACACACACACACACACACACACACACACACACACACAAATACAATCCACTGAGTACGTTCAGTGATGTGTGGATATATGTGCTTTCAGGACTGACCATTTGATATTGGATAACAATTTAGGGCGCTTGTCTGAAGAAAACTAATTCTGATTTCAGCATTCCATAAGTGCTCTACAGGCAAATCTGACTGAGGTTTCTTTTTCTTTTCTTTTCTTTTTTTTTTTTTTTCAATTGAGTTTCCTTCCTTCCAGAGGATCCTAGCTTGTATCAAGTTGACAAAACAAACAAACAAACAAACAAAGAAACAAAACATCAAACTAACGAGTAGCACAGAGAGCTAACTAGTACAATGGACTACCTCAATTACAGAGCCTACCATTCATAGTTAATAGGGTGAATGACTCATAAGTAGAGACGGATTTCTTAACTTGTGCCTTAAACATATCTCCTGGCAGGCATATTGATTCTGGGATAAGGAGACAGAATGGCAGAGGGGAGAAATGAATGGGGATAGGAGTCTTTTGGTTGTGCATCTGGTGGCCAGAGTCCCACAGATCCCTCAGAATCACTCACTATAAAAGCCTGCAGAACACTGGCTTCTCACTTTGATCTTCCCTGACCTGCTTTGATTGAGTCTGTGGCGTGATGTGGATAGGTGTGTGTGTGTGTGTTCTGTGAGTCACTGGGGATGCCCATTAGCAGGGCTCATTTATATATTGGCAGCTCTCTCGGTTGGGTGGCCATTTGGGTTCACTAGCCTGTGTGAGCCTTAGTCCACGACGAGCTGGAATTTCCGATGTCATATGGATGCAGAACAAATGCAGATGCTTTTCACTTCTGTAGGCTGAGCAACGGCTAACTACCACATCGGACACAGCTAGTTATCAGCTATATGGATATCTCTTTCCCCAGGGAAGACATCACATGGTGGTAGCATTTGACACGTAGGCCAGATGCTGTCAGTGATACTAAAACTCATTCCCAAAACAACCTAAGGGGTGGTTTACAATGGCCATTCCCATTTTTTTTTTTCCCAGAAGATACAACTGAGGTCAAATAACTTTTAACATCATAAAGATGACTACTTTTGGGAAGAAGTCGCTTGGTCTAAACCTATGAGTCTGGAGAGAGCTAAGATCTGGGATTTCAGAAAGGCCAGGGCAGTTGATTTCCTGGAATTGTTCTTACAGACTACCTCATTCTAATTTTCTGGTAAAGAAATAGAATTTAATGAAGTGATAACCTAAAACCTCTGCCCTAAGATGGACACCTGGAGGAAAAGATGAACCATACCCAGGCGTTTTCCCCACATGTTAGCTGACAGCTTGTGCAAGGTTTGGCTTTGTTCTGACCATACATGCAGTGCAAAGAGATTTTTCTTTTTCGAGACAGGGTTTCTCTGTTTAGCCCTGGCTGTCCTGGATCTCACTCTGTAGACCAGGCTGGCCTCGAACTCAGAAATTCCCAAGTGCTGGGATTAAAGGCACGCACCACCACGCCCAGCCCTGATGGAGGGATTTTAACCAAAGGGAGATTCTTGAGAAAGAAAAGCTTTGGGCTGGCAAGATGGCTCAGTGGTTAAGAGCGCCGACTGCTCTTCCGAAGGTCCTGAGTTCAAATCCCAGCAACCACATGGTGGCTCACAACCATCCATAACGAAATCTGATGCTCTCTTCTGGAGTGTCTGATAACAGCTACAGTGTACTTACATATAATAAATAAATAAATCTTTAAAAAAAAAGAAAAGCTTTAAACATGGAGTTTGAGCTCCTGAAGAATAATGGTGGGACAGGAAATTCTCAGCACTGGTCAAACTATGGGAGCACAAGAGACTGGCAGGATTCCCATCAAGAGCCAGTCAGCCTGAATGGAATATAGCAGAGACAGCTGGGAGTATAGGTTCAGAAGACCTTAGACGGCACCCAAGGAGGGTGGGTTCTGGTCAGTTAAAACAAAATCAAGTAAGATCCAGGACCTGTGGGAGAACAACTTCTATTTCAATTGTATACAGTTCCACGAAAACTCAGTCGAGGCAACTTAAACATTTAATTTTTTGTGGGTATGAAGAGATATTTCAGCAGTTAACACTTGCTGCGAGTGTTGCATCTGTGGCGGTGCAGGAAAGCAAGTAAGTATGCGCGTGTGCATAGCGTGCGTGGGTGTTTTGTGGGTTATCTTTGCATATGGGCTTCGAAGCCTAGCAAGGAAGGGGGTCTCCACCGAGCGCCTGACCCTGACGTATGGCAGCCATCCCTTCCAGAGGCTCACTCCTGGCTACCCATGACTACTATCCCTGGGCTCCTCGTTCAGCAATAGCTCTGGTGGAAGTGCCGAGTACCCAGGGGACGCTGTACCCCATTCCCCGGGTCTTCCCAAAGCCGACCCTGCCACTGGTGGGCCAACTTCTTTTTTCGGGAAATCCACCCTCCCATTCATGACTACAGTGTTGGAGTCTCCAGAGCGCTCGGCAGAATCCCACCAGGTCTCCAGAAGCCCCGTCACCTTTGGTCTGGCTCCTGAAACCATGAAGAAGCAGCAGTCATCCATCCTGGCCAGACCAACCCCAGGGCCCCTTCCTGACCTATCAGAATCAGCAGCCTGCCCAAGCTTAAGTTGTGCTAGGTCAGAGCCTACCCTCTCAAGCGTCCCTGTAAACTAGGAAGGCGGAACAACAGACACCAGCAGTACTAGAGGGAGCCCCCTCTTGGTTCACAGCACTGAGTTTTCCTGACCCCATAACTGTGTCTTGCACAAAGCAGAAAATAAACTCACAGCAACCACCCTCCAAAAAAACCCAAAACCAAACCAAACCAAACCAAAAACCCACTTGCTGCTCTTGCAGAGGGCTCAGACTCGATTCTGTGTAAGTATAGTTTCAGGGATCTAATGCCCTCTTCTGACATCGCAGGTACCAGGCCTGAATGTGGTTCATAGACATCCATACAAACACTCATACACATAAAATACTCATACACATAAAATGAAAAAACATTTTTTTATTTATAATTATGTGTGTGGCACACGCGCGCACGCCGCCCCCCCCCCCCCAATTAATGCTTGTGTACAAGTCCAAGGAGGTCAGAGATGGTGGCTTCTGCCCAAGAGCTGGACTTACAAGCAGTTGTGCGCTGCTCAAAATTGGTGCTGGGAAACAAACGAGAGTCCTCTGCAGGAGTGTCACGTGCTGGTAACCACTGAGCCAATTCTTCAACCACAATCAGGACTTCAAGTAATGGCCAGGTATTCATATCCGCATCATTATCTTTTGGACCTTCACTTGACCTCGGAAGTTCACAGAGGCAGACAGCTAAGGTGGCTTTCTGCTGATGTTAAAGTAGAGACTTAAGATGGCGCCAACTAGGGAGAAGGTATAGCCATGCTGGAGCCTGGGAGAGCATTCCAAGTAGTGAATCCACGAGAGTGACGTTGCAGGGGCAGGCCCAAGAGGCCAGTGAATATGGTGGAGCAGGGGACAGGCACGTGGCAACTGTATGGAGCTGGTATTTCTGACTCAGGTCGAGCTGGCTCATTTGAAAAACATTTAGAGCAACAGCCGTTGGGAGCACAGCTTTAGGGAAAAGTCATTCTCGAGTTTACTTCACTGGGAAGCTGGAGAGATGGCTCAGTGGTAAAAAGCACTTGTTCTTCCAAAAGGCCTGGGTTGGGTTCCTAGCACCTATATGGTGGTTTATAACCATCTGTAAGTCCAGTTTCAGGGCGCTCAGTGCCTTCTTCTGACCTCCAATGGGCCTGACGCGCTCAAGTGATTTATGTGTGTACTATATAGGCAAACTACTTAAAATAAAAAGTCCTTTAAACATTTTACAAATCTGACTTCACTGTATTCTTTTTATTTTCAGAGTCTTGCTATGTAGCTCACCCTTTAAAAAGAAAGTAATTTCTCAAAACTTAATATAATCTGTCTACCAATCTGTCTTTTTTAGTTATCACTTCTCCCGTTGTTGTTTTTTTGTTTGTTTGTTTTTTGAGGTAGGGTCTCACTATTATAGACCATGCTGATTTTGAACTGGAAACCAGAAACCTAACAGAATAATAAATAATAAATAAACAGAAACCAGCTGCCTCTACCTCCCAAGTGCTGAGACGAAAGGTGTGCACTGTCACACTTAGTCAGCTTTTGCAACTCCTGAAGAAACAACATTCATTTCACGTGTACTGACGGCAGTATGCAAGTGCGGGGGCTCACGGCTGAGTTTTCAGTTCCTTGGCGGCAGTGAATAGCTTTTCTCTGGTTGTTAGTAATTAAAACAAACAAGCTGAAAGACTTATATTATTCTATCTTACTGCCAAATTGGATATTGCTCAACTCAAAATTAAATGTACACACACCCATAAAACTAGCCAAACTGGCTATTACAACTACATCAAGTTCCTTGTGTTCATTAGCAGACTGCCTTTCATGGTTTTATCCTGTTTGGCCTATACATCAAAGTAACAGTCAGAAAGACTCCTAAAATATTTGGAGCATGTGAGATGGAAACATTTTTAAGATTTTTGTTTCCTTTTGTTTTGTTCCCAGTTTCATTGGAAGAAGTATATAGTGTTGTTATTGTGATATAATGCTTAAAGGACAGAACATACATTTTGGTTATATTGTCCAAACTTGGTATTGTTAGATCCAAGTTACCTAAAGATGGCAGATATGATTCAGCCTGTGAATCTTAGGAATTGTGTCAGAATAGCAGCCTTGATCTCTTTGGCAACTGATTCATTCTTTATTGCGATTAACAATCTGAGAGGCAGCCATGTTGGCCATTAATACAGACTTTAAGAAGTTTCTTAGGTTCATGGCTGTGTGGATATTTGTACTCAGGAAGGTGGCAATCCTCAATCTTCTCTTCTTATTTTTCAGTTTTGCTTTAGCTATGAGAATGAATTTATTAGGATGCCCACAGCATAGCGTTCCATCTTTTTTTGAGTTGTCTCTTTGCCCAAGAGAATACAGTAACAGATAGGTTAGGAGATTGAGATACAAATGAATGACAGAGCCTCACCAAGAAGACATGCAGCTTAAGTTCGTAGATCTTTCAAGAATATGTGAGGTAAAAAATATTTAGCTTGTATTCACTGATCAAAGGCATGCCTCTGAAATTGCCCTCTCTGTCTCTTATTCCCTCTCTCTTTCCTTTCCTTTCCTTTCCTTTCCTTTCCTTTCCTTTCCTTTCCTTTCCTTTCCTTTCCTTTCCTTTCCTTTCCTTTCCTTTCCTTTCCTTTCCTTTCCTTTCCTTTCCTTTCCTTTCCTTTCCTTTCCTCTCCTCTCCTCTCCTCTCCTCTCCTCTCCTCTCCTCTCCTCTCCTCTCCTCTCCTCTCCTCTCCTCTCCTCTCCTCTCCTCTCCTCTCCTCTCCTCTCCTCTCCTCTCCTGTCCTCTCCTCTCCTCTCCTCTCCTCTCCTCTCCTCTCCTCTCCTCTCCTCTCCTCTCCTCTCCTCTCCTCTCCCCTGCCCCCCCTCCCCTCCCCTCCCCTCCCCTTCTTTCTTTTTTCTTTTTTTTTCTCTCTTTCTTAGGCAGGGTGTCCTGTAGCCCAGGCTGGTCTCGAATTCATCAGGTAGACAAGGATGACTTTGAACTCTTGATTCCCTTACCTCCTGAGTGCTGGGGTTACAGACATGGAGCACTACCATGTTTTAGTGAAGATGAGAAAATCAAATCTGGGTTCTTTTTAAGCTAGATATCGAGCTACATCTGTAGTCTAAAACACCGTTGTTTTCGAAGCAGGGTTTCCTGTAGTCCCAGCTGGCCTTAAACTCACTACGGGGCAGAGGCTGCTCTCTATCTCCTGATCCCCCTGCCTTCACCTCCCAGGTGCTGGAATTACAGGCTTGCACTCCCATAGCCATTCTGGAACATTTTATGTATGGAATTTAAAAAATTAAGGCAGGAATTCAGACTTATTGTCTGATTTACATTCTGTCACTAAGAGTGGACTGTGGGCTCCTTGGATGGTAGCCTTCCTTCTTCATCTTTCTGCCCTGTTGTGTAAGTGGTAGAAGCGTTGTTAGCTTATTCAATTCTTACAGAGATCTGCTAGGATGGTTGCAGTGTATTTTGGGATGACACTGAGACACTAAGACGTTGGTGGACATGCTGGTTAATGGCTACCAGCGACTGAGCAGTTGAAGCAGTTGGAAATGTCTCCGTTCTAAATCTGTAGCAAAAGTCACTATGCTAGCAAGAACCGCCTTCCCCGTGTACTGATGAGCCAGGGAAGACCTGGAATATGATCCACAGAAATGGACAGTGGGTGTGCCCTACAACTGACCAGCTGGGTTCCGCAGCCAGTGAGAGAAGAGAAAGTTTCCGTGCCTTTAAGAAACGGAGGAGTTACCTTTGCCAAATTTGCTCCTAAAGGAAGCAGCCTTCAGGGAGAGCCAGGCAGAGAAAGTGCACAGTTAACTGTCTCCAGAGGTGGTTAGTTTTATACCCAGAAGCTTCAGGGTGATTGATGTCTCTCACCCCACCTTTTGTTGGGATTCCTGCTTCAATGTACAAAACAAAACCACAAAGGGAAAGGTCTGGGCTTGCCTCTGTAGAGGGAGCTGCCCTCCCCATGCCACCCCCCCCCCGCACCCTCCCCCTCTTTCTTGGTACTTCGGAGGCACAGGGGTGGAAAGTTTTGCCCACTTTGGCTTCCCTTCCTCTTTCACGTGGGTGTGCATTGTGTGCCCAGCTCTGTCATGAGGAGTGCAGGTCACCATGCCTAATGTTGAGTCTCTACATGGTGAGACATGCTGGTTGTAGGCCTGTCCCAGGAAAACCTGTCCTACTGGATGTGGATATGGAAATTGTTCAAGCAAAGTGGGAGGCCCGGACGGTCTCATTTTCATGCGGACACTTGGGTTGCTTTCCTGGTGGAGAGTTGACCGCATAGAAACCATTTGCATGTGTCTCTCACTTGGAAGCTCTGGAGACCTCAGTCAAGAGCATCGTCTTTATAGACAAAAAAGGCACATCTTTGTCAAAAACCAACCAACCAACCAACCAACCAACCAACCAACCAACCAAACAAACAAACAAAAAAAACACGAGGGGAGAGGGAGGCAGTAGCCAGGTTTCCCAGTACCATCTTGGAGTCACCTACTCCATTGCTCCATTATAGATGACTCCCCAGCCTTTGAGACCAATTTTGTTCAGATTTTCTCCTTTGTTCCTTAGTAGTTCTTTCCCTCTCTTTCCTTCTGTCCCTTGCCCCTTCTTCATCCCACTCCCTAAATTTTTATTTATTTATTTTTGAGACAAGGTCTCATTATGTGGCTCTGGTTGGCCTGGAATTTTCTAGGTAGATGAGGCTAGCCTCAAGCTGGCAGATTCACCTGCTGGGATTAAAGGTGTGTGCCTCAGTCCCTTTTATTCTCTATCAGGATGGTGGTCTGACTTATCCTTGATCCATGGTCTTTGAAGAGCTTACTTATTTAAGCCACGGCACTGGTGTGAGACAAACCTGCTGTAGGAAAAGGTAACTGACTGTCCTCAAGCCCACATCTGCGCCTGCCAATGGAAGGTGTTTTCCCCTGGTGTAATTACACAAGGCTTAATGATGGGTAAACGTCAATGTTAAGAGATTTAATTTGGCTAAACATTATACAGCATGTCTACTTAATTGGAGGGGTTTATCTGATCTCCCTGTTTTCTCTTTCTTTTCCTTGTGCTACGAAATTTCCAAGAACAGGTAGCTGTGTTCTCATCTGCTGATTTCCTTGTTCTGGGCCCATAGAACATTGTGAGGCCAGCATTCTTGTGATACTTTGGTAACTTCCACTTCAGGGGAAACGAAGAGGAACCAGATGCATGCAAATATAAAACCAAACCAGACATTCACAGGGCTGACTTCACACCTGCCCTCTCCCTGCAAAGAACCTTCTAGCTCTTAGTTTGTTCTTTCCCAGCACTTAGCAGAGGGCTCATTACAGCTCTTTGTTTTTGAGAGCTTCTACCCAGAGGACAGTCTAATGTGTCTCTTTCCCCCTTGGACCTCTCAGGCCTGTGGGAATCCATTTTTGATTTTTGAAATGTACATGACACACACCTATAGCATATGTAATGTCTTTCAATCTTCTCAAAGAGTATGGCATAGTCAGCAAGGAAAAAGAGTCATCATTTCTAGGCTCCCAGGATGATTTTTAGTTTATATGACAGAGTCTCACTTCTCACTTCTTCACGCTGACTTGGTGGCAACCAGCATCCTGTGTTCTGTTTCTGCATCTTACGGTTTTTATCTACAGACAGGCTCATCCTGCTGCCCCATAAACACCAGAGAATAGGCTTGGGGGAGCGAAAATTGTTTTGTGGAAATCATTATTTTGTGTGATGATGAATGAATTCTCTTAAGAGAGTACGTTCCCGGCTGGGAACGACAGTTACGTGCATTTTATGCTTTTTGCTTTTTGCCTATTTTCTCTATTCAAAAAAGAAAATAAGAAGAAGGCTCTCTCCCGGAGCCCATCTGCTGTTACAGTTCACGGGAATTACACGCACTCGAAAATACAGCTAACCACATTTCCTTCACCTTTGGACTGATACCAATCATAAAACCCCATCTTGTATAGACAATCTGTTAAAATAAGTTACTAACCAACCCAGACGGGTGTAAAGGTCACTGTGAGTGTGAGTGGGCTCCAGTTTTGCTGTGGTTATAACCAAACCCGGAGTGGCTGAACTGGTGGTTTATAGTCCATGCTTCACTTTATGTGACTGTGTGACCCTGCTGGCAGGATCCCGTTTCCTGCTTTGGAACTCTCAAGAGATGTGGTCCACACATATGAGCACTTGCAACCGTTCCCATTTTGCTGAGAACCTCAGAGTGTGCGGACAGGTTGCTTCACATCATTTTAAATGCATCCTCGCTCCCAAGATGAGACGAGATGAACCAGGAAAGGGAAGCCAAGGTGACCATGAGATGGAGCAAGCTCAAAGGGACTGGGTTTCTGGAGAACCTGAGCACATGTTATCCAAAGACAGGAGGCATGCACGTTGAAAGGCAGAGCAAGTGCACATGAGGGGAGTGGCTGCTCTCCTCTCATTTTCTGGGCACCATTCACACACCATTCACACACCGTGCCTGTTGTTATTCTTCACAGACATCCCATTTAACCCTTGATGGGTTTCGGTGAAACAACAAGACCTTGGCATGGCCAAAGCCCATGACTTGTCTAACTCAAACAAGAAGGAATTAGCTGATGTAGAATTCTAGTTGAGTGACATTTGACTATTAGGATAGCTTGTGTCTGAAGTCACCTTTTCTATCCCTGCTCCCCTAAGTGTTATGTCATAATGACAGGCAACTAGGGGTACCTGCTTGGATTTAGTTTGCATTTTCAGTGAGAAGTTAAGGGTGCAGAATACTTTGATGTTCTCCGTGGACACAGTCAAGCCAAAGAGCTGCTGTTCTTACCTAGGTAGAAAATGTCTGAATGCTCCTCTGGCTTCTTTCTGATGCTGCGCAAAGGTGACTCATCACTTTTGTTAATGTCAGAGCTGACTGCTTCCCATTTACAGAAACACCCATTATTCATCCTCATAACCTACTCTTTATATTTAAAAAAATGTGCCTTTTTTTCTTTTAATTACATTGTGTGTGTGTGTGTATGTGTGTGTGTCTGTGTGTGTGTACTTGCCACTGCACACACGTGGAAATCAGAGAGGATTCTCTTTTTCCATCATCATGTGGGTCATGGGGATTGAACTCAGGTCCTCTGGCTTAGCAGCAAGCATCTTTGCTCTTGATCCAACTAACAAGGCTTTCACCTACTCCATTCAAAAGGAGCCACAGTCTTGCTGGTATTGGAAATAAGACTTCATTCACATGTTTTTACCTTTTCTCTTCCAATCTTAAACCTGAAGACAAAGAATTCTTTCAGAACTTGACATGTGAAATTGCTTTCGCTGTTTTTTTTCTTAAAGTTCCTCTATTTAAACATATCTCCAACACTATTTCGTCTAAGATGTCATCTCACTTTCCTGAAGTCTTTTGGGCTATGTGACTTTGTACTTCTCAGTCAAGTACGATTGAAAATAAATGATTGTTTTCTAATTAGAAATTGGTAGCAGGTGGAGACAGTTCAGTTGGCAAGGTGCTAGCTTCCCACGTGTGAGGGCCTGAGTCGGGCGTGGGGTGTCCTCCTCTTATCCTCGGTGATAATGAGGTGGAAAGCAGGGATCCCTGGGAACTTAGGGACATGGACTATGTGACAGAGTTCTGTCTCCAGATGAATGATACCCAAGGCTGTCACATGATTCCATCACACGTGTTTCCCTTCTCCATGGAAACACTCGTAGATGAACGCACGAGCTCCCCTCCCCTAAACAAATTGTACCTGTAGGAGCACATGGTTTAGCTGGGGATCATGTGAAGTCATATGCTCCTAGTTATTGACCGTGGAGGAACAGAATGACCACACATAGGAGTGTGCTTTGGTGGGGGTGGGGCAGCACGGCAGCTCATCACCACAACACGGAAGAGCTAGAGTGAGCGGATTAATCACCAGTTGAACTAGATCTTGGCGGAAGCAAGTGAATTCAGTTAGGTAAAATCAGGGTGAGGAAGAAATTACAGTGCGTCGAAGAGAATATAAGGGTGGAGGGAAAGTCAGAAAACAGGACTGAAGCTAGCACATGGAAGGAACGTCAGGGAACTCTGGGAAAGATGAATGTTTGCTGCGCAGTTATTGGCTCAGACTCTTGCTTCCTCTGAAGGAGTTTTTTTGTTTTTTTGTTTTTTGTTTTTGTTGGGGGGGGGGCTTGATTGGCAAGAGAAAGGGATCCTGGGAAGACCACCAGCTGGCTCCCAGCAAGCTGTGAAAGGAGTCACATTTCCTTTCTCTCCCACTTTCCATGTCTTAATGAACAAGAGGCATGAACTATGCCCTAGGCTAGGATGAAGGGGGCAAATGAAGTTGTATATTCTGGAAAGATAAAATGGATAAGATGAAGACGTTTTAGAACAAGGGTCTCAAGGTAAGAAACTACTGCCGGTTTGCACTGAGTCTTTCTTTATAGTAGGTTCGAGGACTGTCCTGTACAACGTAGGATGAATTGTAACATCCCTGACTACCTACTGTGTGCTAGGAGCATCCTCCACCTCCAGGAAACTGCCTCCAATTGGGAAAACCAAACGTGTTTCCAGATTTTGCCCAGTAGTCCCCTGAGTGATGGGGCAATATCATCTCCAGGTGAGACCCACAGCTTCAGAGCAGAAAGAATGACCTGTGTGGTTGCTCTTCCTGGAAACTTGTTTGGTTAAGGTAAACATTTACGACCCGAGAAAAGGTGTGGGACTTGAGAAAGGACACCGATATGCGTTTTTCTTTGAATCTTCTCCTTAAGGCCTAGTTTCCCAAACCTAGAAAATGGTTGATAAATGGGATTTCACCCCCCCCCCCAGAGTCTCAGCTGCCTCTTATCCTTAGAGAAGGCATCATATGGAGCAGTGGCTACTTACTTGTAGCTGTGCCCTCTCACTGGCTGATTGTGTTCTATTTGAGAGTCACTTGAATATTGCAGAGGTAACCAAGGATACCGGTATGATCACATGAGCAGACATATGGGGAAAGAATAGAGCAGCCAATGTCACAAGGTCTGTTTTTCAGGTTTATTACAAGAGAGTAGGGTTGGGGAGAGTGCAAAGAAAAAGGGCAGAGCCTCCCTCATACTGAGTATTATCTATAGCATTCATCCTTGCTAATTATCAGGCTAACAGTGTCTCTTGGCTTGGAATGTGGTATTTTGCCGTAGCCAGGTGCAGGGTTATTCCTCTATTTAATTTGGGACAGGGCCTCCCTTTGTAGCCTCAAACTTGAAACCCTCCTGCCTCAACTTCTCCAGTGCTGGGATTCCAAGCGCTTGCCACTATATTCTATCAAACTCCTGGATTTTTTGGTGAAGGCCTTGGCTAGTGGGTTGTGATGATAAGCATGAGGCTGAGAGGTTTGGGTGACAAGGGTACAGGTGACTGTCCTCGACCTGTCTGTATGAAGACAAAGTAAAAGATAAAATCGAGGGGCCGGGCTGGTGAGATGGCTCAGTGGGTAAGAGCACCCGACTGTTCTTCCGAAGGTCCAGAGTTCAAATCCCAGCAACCACATGGTGGCTCACAGCCATCTGTAACAAGATCTGACGCCCTCTTCTGGAGTGTCTGAAGACAGCTACAGTGTATTTACATATAATAAATAAATAAATCTTAAAAAAAAACATATCTAAAAAAAATCGAGGGGCCTTGATCTTTTTCCTCTCAGGGCTCTTTTGTTTCCCTTATCTTTTGAAACTTTTCCTTTGTAAGCAGCACAATAAATTGTATTTAGCATATGCCCTATGATTGATGATGAGACAAATTCTAGCCTGAGGACTTGAGGGAAGTTCATATTGAAAGCTTTTATGGAAAAGATCTCGAAGGCAGTGTCCTCGGTGGCAGGGAGCTCTCACTGGGTCCTCCAGCACAGGCCAGGGCAAGCTTGTCCCTCACCTCTCCATCAGCTTCTTCTGCCTCTCAGACTCAAGAGCTTAGCTGAAATCTCCATGTGGCGATCAGTGACATCTCAGACATCACAGATGTCAAAACGAGTGATGGCTCCCCTTCCCTCCAAATCCATTTCTGCACCCTTACCTATTTCCTTCAAAGGCAGTTTCCCTCTTCTGAAGGCTAAAGTCAAACCCTGATCCTTGACGACATCTTTTCTCCCTCACCCTGTCACCTTACCCTTAGCCAACCAAACTTACTTAAAAGTATTTTTAGAATTGTTTCTACCATGTGGGTCTGAGTTACAACCTCTCCCTCCCTATAGTTGCAAGATAATACTTGAAAGTGATCATGTAGATCTTGCTACTCCTTTGCTCAAAACTTCCCCAGATCCTCTTATCTCACAGTAAAGACCAAATCCCTTACAGCTCCATCCTGCCTTCTTTCCTGATCTCCTGCTGCTCTCTGCCATCACCCCACTCTCTACTTGCTGTTCCTATGCATAAGGGACAGTTCTGCTTATTCATGACTGGATGGCTTTCTCCAGATAGCTTTGGGATTTCATTAGCTCCTTCGAGTCTTTCCTTAAATATAACACCCACCCCAAATTAATCCTATCTTGATGACGCTACTGTAATCTGTATTTTCCGGCTCTTGATTTATTTCCTGTAATAATTTTAAAAATGCTGCACACTAACTTCTACTACTGTCTCAATTGTTTATTTACTGCCTGTCTTCTGTCTTGCTTGTCAGATTGGAAGCATCCCAAGGACAGGGACCAATTGCTTATGTAAAACTCCTCAGTGTGTTTTGTGCAGTGTGTACTCATGGATATGTGTGCTCGAATCCATCACCTTTTCAGAGTATGTGTGTGTTCATTTTTTTTTTTATTCAGTTGGTCTGTCTTGCCCAGAAATGGTAAATAGAAGATTCTCCATTGTAGTCATTAGTACCAGACTATATCTCAAAGTGTGACTATAAAATTCAAAATCCACAAGACTTCCTTTGCCTTTATACCAACTTCATAAGATTAGTATGTGAATTAAGGTGGTAATGCAATTACAGAAGCCTAGGAGGTGCAGCGGCTCCAAGGCTAAAAGTCTGTTATACTTGGATGAGACTTTCTCTCTTGTAATCCACTCAGTGACGGGGCAAAGGAAGGAAGGAGCAAAGAAGCCTTTTTGATAGGAAACCCAGGGATGAATGGATGGATTTTAATTTGATCAACCCAACCACTGGCTTACATTTTTAGGCCAATATGTTTTATTTAGATTACAATTTTATCCTATTTTTAAAAACTGCATGTATATGTGTGTGTCTCTGTGTGGGTATGTGCATGTGTGTACAATGGCCACTGAGGCCAGAAGAGGGCATAGGATGTCTGGAGCTGGCCTTGGGAGCCCTCATGAGTGCTGGAAACCAAGCTCAGGCCCTCGGGGAGAACAATAAACCCTTTTAACTGCGCCGCTGTCTCTCCAGCCCTCTACTGTGTTTGTTTCTTTGTAAACACTTTATCCACTGGATCCCAATTGCCACCTTTCTTCCTTCTAAAAGCAGATTTCTAAGTCGAGGGCAACACGACAGGGTTCATCTAAGAGTTCACAGACTATCTGTTTTCCTTTTATTATATGCTTATTGAGATCGTGTTAGAATGACATGGTATTCTATTACACTTCTAATCTATGGATAAGGAGAAAGGTCAGAGTCAGTTATTAATTTCTCAGAGGTTCTTAACACAGCATGTTCCTACAGGGTACAGTGGGCATAAGCATATAACAATGGTTACAAAGGTGATGTGATGTTTTTTAACGGCCTCTACCTTATTTTGTTATGTGCCTGTGTTAACACTATTTAAGGCTTTCTAATGTGCCTGACTTTCTATCATATTGATTTATTTTACCTGCTGTGCTTGTATTTATACACTAGCCACATAAATATATTTGATTTTAAGGTTTATTTAATATTTTAAAATCATGTGTATATTGTGTGTGCCTGTGTACCTGTGAGTTCAGGTGCTCTCAGAAGCCAGAGGTATATAATCCTCTCAAACTGGAATTACAGGCAGTTGTAAGCCACTAATATGTGTGCTGGGAACTGAACTCAGGTCCTCTGGAAGAGCAGTGCATGCTCTTAACTTCTAAGCCATCTTTTTAGCCCATCATAAATACAGTTGAAATACTCACTTATGAGGCCTCTTTATGACAAGTGTAGTAAACTCTCTGAAGTAAGTCTCATGGGTTTAAAAAACTATAAAGACCAGAGCTCAGAAGAAAACCTTCAGCTGTTTTGACTTACTTCTACCTGTCAGCGAAGTAAAATCTGGCTTCTAATTTTCTCCACATGACTGAGTTCATGCAACCATCCTCCCTTGGTCCACAGACTGCTCCTGACTCTGTCCTTCAGACTCCGCTGCTCCATGTCTGTAGCCATCTACACTGCTGACTCTCTTCTTCAAATGACCTCTGTGTTGAGACTTGAGACAGCTGTCATCTTCTTGCTTCCCTGACAGTGCTAGTGTCAGCACCAGCGTTTTATTATTCTAAGATGTGTTTTTGGCTCCATTCTTGCTTTGTGTTCTTTTGCCAGAAGCTAAGTTCATGCTTTACCTAAGCTTATGTGGTTCCAAGATCAATATAGACTGTTTTATATTGAGCTCCAGGTTTCTGATCCATATTTTCAACAGCATCCAGCCATGGATCAGGGGGTCATCTTTGAGTGCCTGTGTCCTGACCTCTCCTTTCTAAAGCACCCATCTTCACTTGCTGCATCTTCCATGATATTAGGTCGTCAGTATTTAGAACGGCCAATAGTTTTTAGTTGTCTTTCCATCAGAGGGAACATTTGAACACCTCAGAAGGGTTGGTTTAGTTAGTTTTGTCAGAAACTAATTAAAGGGCAGTACCTAATAATTAGACTTGAGTTCATACCAATCCTCCTGCCTCAGCTTTCTTTAGTCTAGGATTGCATATGTCCATTATTATGATTGCCCAATGAACATTTAGCAAAAAAAATTTTTTATTATAATTGTACCCCAAGATGTGGACACATGTTGGTCTTCCTTTTTTTTTTTTAAGTATCTTTGTGTGAACCTTTTCTGAACTTTGGGACATAACTCTCCCCACCTCAGAGCTCAGTCAGGAGGAAGAGATGGATCAGGAAGAGAACAGCTAGACAAGAGTCATTCTAATGAGGAAGGAGTCAGGTGGTACAGTGTAGCTTTGCCTGGTTATGCTTTGTGCTACTACAAGGTAAATGTAAGAGACTCAGTCTAATGCCAAAGGGCTGTTAAATTTCTGCTTGATAATTTGATAAACGAGCCAGATTTCATTGGGTGTGATAAGGTTGCTTTCTTTCTCTTCCTCCTCTTCTCTCTCCTTTCCCTCATTATCATTTTCTGTGCTGAGGGGTGAACCTTGTGGATGCTGGGCAAGCTCTTGATCACCGTACTGTATCCCAGGCACCATCTGGTAACTTCTGATATTGTCTAAAAACCTAGTCCAGCCCAGAATTCTCCTATGTTACACATTTTGTAGAAGTGCCTGCAGTTCTCATGGTACTGTTTTGGGTCACTTAATTTTGGGTGATTTAATATAGGGAGAATCCAATCTCTCCCCAAGTTCATGCACCAGTGAAGAAAGACTCCTCTACATAGAAAATATGTTATTCACTGTGCGAGAGAGAGAGAGAGAGAGAGAGAGAGAGAGAGAGAGAGAGAGAACTCCATGGATGGCGTTAGCTTTTATATCTTCATTTTGTGTGAAGGTGGTGTTGTACTGAATAACCTCAGGCTGGCTGCTTGGTGCTTTGTTACCCAATAGCAGTAGGTAGATGCATGCCTGGCACGAGGAGGTAGCCACGTGAGCTAAAGCAGATCCTGAAATACTGGGAGGTTCGCTTATTTTGTTCTTAAGTATCACACACCCCAGTCTCCACAGATCTTACCCCTCTACAAAGCCCAAACCAAAAGCACACATGTCTGAAATCTCCTCATGAAGTTGGAAAATGTCTTCACAGCATTTAAAGCATGGATAATCCAACTCAAGGTAACATACAGGGTGGAGGGTATGTGTGTATGAAGATGTCTTAAATCCTTCTGGAGTAAGGTAAGTAGGCATAAATTAGCCAAAGAGAGGAAATTGTGAAAACTTTACTTAAAGTTTAAACCATGCATCTACCATGATGCTAAACTATGGGTTAGTTTATGACCTTGTGGTCAATAGTTAGTTGAATACATTTTGTTCTAATAGTAAAAACTAGATCCCTCCAATAATAGGAAGGTCCTATATTTTCTTTACTTAGGCAAATGTATATGAATGAATGTTCTTGAAGGACATTATTATCCAATGTTAAGTATGAATACATTTAATAATGTCCAGATATGCATTATACTTCAAGGTAGAATTGAGAGACTTTTGCATACTATACAATGGTCTTAGTGCAGCCTATACACATAGAGACAGCATGAAACACATTTTCATTCTGAGGCCTAATCTGGAGGGTTTCCTACCTGCCAGGTGCTGATTTTGTTTCTTTGTATCTGAATGTAAATCAAAACAAGCAAGCAAACAAACAGCGCTACTTCATTTAGTGTGCTCACGATAAAGATCATCATGTCTGTCTCACTATTGTACTTATAAGCAGTCTGTTTCAGAGATAAATCAATGGGATAAAAACCTTGGAGAGAAGCTGGGCAGCCATGGCTTACTCCTTGAGGCAGAGGCAAGCAGATCTCTGGGAATTCAAGGCCAGCCTGGTCTACAGAGTGGGTTTCAGGGCAGCCAGGGCTACACAGAGAAACCTTGTCTTGAAAAGCAAAAAACAAAACAAAGAAAACAAACCAAAATAAACCCCTAGGAGATGGAAGGATCATTAATGACAGGGTTGAGTATTTCCTCCAGGAGTATTAGCTCACAAGTGGTTTCTAGTTGTGGGTTCTATCTGAAGTTGCCAATTAACAATATCCATGGTTACCATAAGGATGGAAGCAAGTTCCACTTGTCGTTTTATAGAACTTGTTATAAGTTCCACTATAGATGTCAAAATAATAGACTTTCCACTTTCTTTCCATTGTTTTGGCTCTTTGAGATAGCACCATATACCAGCCCAGGCTTGTATGCAAGTCAGCCTGTAGTTCAGGTTGCTTCTAAATAGTAAACCTCCTGCCTCAGCTTCCCAAGTGTCAAGATTACATGTGTGCTCATCTTGCTCAGAACTTCTCTTTGATATTTGTGATCTTATATATCCTCTTTTCTTTTTTGAATAAAAAGATATAGTATGTCTGAGCATTAGTTCAGTTGGTAGAGTGCTTTCCTATCCTAGAACTGCACACAGCCATTGATCTGGTCCCCAGAACTGCATGAACTAGGAATGGTAACATGTGGGAGGTGGAGGCAGAAGGATCAGAAATTCAGGCATTCTCATCTACATATAAGTTTAAGATCAGACTAGGCTACATGAGACTTAGCTTCTTTAGTTTCCCAAAGATATAATAAAGCCCTGAAAAATATTTGCGTTTAAGAGAAGTAATGACGATTGCATTAGAAGATGACAAATGCACTGATTCTGTCATTACACCATATAGAATGTCCTACCCAAATAGATTCTTCTATCAAAGTACAAGGTGATGGCTGGATTGCACTGTCAACCAACAGGCAGAGGCCCCGAGATCTGACTCACCACTGGGGAATGCTTCAGAGCACAACTCTTGATAGTAATGAATATTAATAGCCTTGGGAGGAAATGTCACAAGTTTCACAGCAACAGTCCTCTTAGCTGAGACTCACGCTTGCATGCATCCTTAAGAAAGATGGACTTAATCCATGAATAAATAACTCAGTCATTGAGATGACAGAGAAGGTGAGGTCACATACAGGCCAGTCAACTTTACTCTATAACTGGACACCACACCCCTGACCAGACTAGCCAGAAAGGTGAGCATAGATGGTGCTATTGGAAAATCCACACACCACTATAATGATGCATTTTAACACTCGGCTACACACAGAGCCTCACGGGCATTGTTCTAAGTTCAGCCTATACCATTTCAAGATATGGCACTATGACTATTGACAAACACAGTTGAGAATTATTCTAAAATCAGCCCCTCCTTCATTTTAGACAAAACTGGTTAGTCTTATATAGAGAGGCCAAACGTGCAATCTTGTGTGTCTGTCTGTGTACACACGTGTAGTTTCAGAGTCTTTTATCAATACTGTTAGTAAACAGAGAAAATAAGAATTGTATTCAATAAAGACTTGCAGGTTGGGCTAATGGACTATTGATGGGGGTTAAATTAGGTGCTTCAAAAAGATGTGGTTAATTTTCTAACTTCTGATACCCATGGATGTGACCTGGTGTGGAAATAGGACGTTGGAGGAATAGTTAAAGATGATGAGGTCACACTGGAATAATGTGAGTCTTAAATGCAATATGCTTGGTTGCTCTCATGTGGAGAATACACAAAGAAGAGATAACACACATAGAGGAGCAAGCACCCCCCCCATACATACACATAGAAAATATAGACAGACAGACAGATACACATACACAGAGATAGAAGAAAACCATGAGAAAGACATGGTAGGCAGCCCTATTGCAACATGATTGTCCAACTATGTATAAGCCAAAGAACCACAGATTTCTGGCAACCCCTGGAATTAAGGACGAGGCAAGAAAGCATTCTTACCAGGAGCCTTCAGAGAGGAGGTGATTTGAGATTCCTAGCCTTCAGAACTGTAGTGAATGCATTTCTGTTGCTGACTTTGTTATGGCTGCTCTGGGAAGCAACTACAACTCTGTTTCAGTGACATGTGGATGAAAACAGGACAATGGGAAGATGTCAGGATGAAGCCTGAAATGTCAGCTGCTCAGAATATTCCAGCACTTTCAGTCTTCTGGAACTGTGGACGGCTATTCCAAGTCTGGCCTTTACTATCCATATAATGGAGCCAGTTTGGATTCTCCCTGAGTTTGGATGAGGAATCTGCCTGATATGTTCTGATGAACCTTATGAAAGAGAGGTAGACTATTTTAGGGGCTGTTTTGACCTATCACTTCCCTTGTGGACCACATCTGTAAATGCTGTTATTACATTGGAGAGAGGCCAAGCCACTGATGCTCTCTGTAGGGAGCAGTACCCATTATTTATTCCAGGATGAACAAAAGAGTCTTTACAGCTGTCCCTTTCTCCGTGAGCTTTCATAGATAAGGGCTTGACCCTAGCTGGTCAAAGAGGGTCCCTGAAAGTGGGGTTGACAACTGTAATCTATTGGCTGATCATAGCCCTGTACCTGGGTATCAGACCTTCTTTGAAGAGAGGTAGAGGTAGAGTCTTTGCTACAGGTGGTATGGCTTCAGGGCCCAGAAGCATTTGGAAGGATATTGATGCAATCTTGGTATTAGAAATAGTAGGTAACTCACGGAGGAATACTCTAGATGAAAAATACGGTCAGTTGGTAGATGGATGGTCATGTTGTACCCAGGAGACAAAAATATAGTCTTCCCCTAGAACTTTTTCTCTGAAGTGTACCATCTGGTTTCCTTAGTGTATGGATGTGGACAAACAAAGAAAGCATTGAACAATTCAAAGTTAGGTATAAACTGGGATATCAGATTAGCGATCAGGTGAATGGATTTGAAAAGATAGAAGATCTCAGGTAAAACAAGGAGACAGAGATAGGCACAGGGAGATAAAACAACTCAAACCTAGAAATGCCCATCAAAGGATGCTGTGGTTAGAACACAGGATGAAAGCATTGTGCAATTCTTGCAAAGTTGAGCCTCGAAGAATGCCTTACTCTGCTTCCTGTAACTACAATAAGGTTCCTGACGTGGCATTTTATAAGGAATAGAAGTCTTTTTAGCACGTGGTTCTGGGGACTAGGAACATGGTGCTAGCACTCGTTTGCCAACTATAGTCTTTTTGCTGTATTATAATGTGGGAGGCACAGTATAGGACAGAGCCAATGTGTTAGTTCAAGCATCTTCTCCTTCCCTTCTTCCTTCTCCATTTCCTCATCCTCTCCTCTCCCTTTCTGGCTCTCTCTCTCTCTCTCTCTCTCTCTCTCTCTCTCTCTCTCTCTCTCTCTCTCTCTCTCTCTCTCCCCCTCCCTCCCTCCCTCCTTCCCTCTCTTCCTTGCTTCCTCCTCCACCCCCTCTCATTTCTGTGACAATCTTCATTATATATCGCCCATACTGAACTCAAACTCAGAATCTTCTTGCTTCCATCTTCTGAGTGCTAGGATTACAGAAGTATGCCTCCATAAGGAGCTCTTTCTCATTTTGTAATGCCATTAAATATCTTTTGCAGGGCTTGTGGTGGTTTGAATAAGAATGGCCCCCATAGGCTTGTGTATTTGAATGCTTGGGAATTAGGGAGTGACCCAGTTTGGGATTGATTAGAGGTGTGGCCTTGTTGGAGGACTTGTGTCACAGAGGGTGGGCTTCAAGGTTTCAAAAGTTCATTCTAAGCTAAGAGTCTCTCTCTTCCTGATGCCTAAGAATTCAGATGTAGACGTCTCTCTGCTCCTTTGGCTTCTCCAGCACCATGTCTGCCTGCATGCTGTCATGCTTTCTACCGTGATGGAAACGGACCAAACCTTGGAAACTCTAAGCAAGCTCCAGTTAAAGCCTTTCTTTTATAAGAGTTGCCATGGTCACGTGTGTTTTCCCAGCAATAAAATTTTGGCTAAGCAAGGTCACCCTCAGCTGTACCGTGAGCTTAAAGGCAGCCAGCCATGGTTACTTGAGGCTCTGTCTCCGTAAGAAAGAAATCAATGGATAATCCTCTGATATCACTGTCAATGCAGGGACAGGAAGCAGCCTTCTAAAATTTGGGTAACAGTTCATCTTTCATAACAGCAACATTTTACTGTCTTAGTCCTTCATGTTTATAAAATACAGTAAATATGTGGTCTGAAAAAAATTTTTTTTTTTTGGCTAAGACAGAGCCCCATTCTCATGAAGTCAATGAATCACAAGTACCTCTTTGATAAGGTTTTAGCTGCAAACATCAGGAACATGCAGTTTTGGATTTAGTCTTCAATGGCTGAACTTTTGGGGGGACCCGGTTCCATAGACAAGATTATTTAAATGATGACTTAGTATCTATGAAAACTTTTTAGTTAGAGTCTGATAGAAAGCTGGCATTTACATTCATTTCTTCGTTCATTCATTCATTCATTCATCCACATGTTGATTCCCTCAATGAACTTCCCAAGAGAAAAGGTTTTTTTTTTTTAATTAGATATTTTCTTTATTTACATTTCTTTTTTTTTTCTTTTTCTTTTTTTTCTTTTTTGTTTTTTTGTTTTTTTGTTTTTTCGAGACAGGGTTTCTTTGTATAGCCCTGGCTATCCTGGAACTCACTTTGTAGACCAAGCTGACCTCGAACTCAGAAATCCGCCTGCCTCTGCCTCCCAAGTGCTGGGATTAAAGGCTTGCGCCACCACCATCCAGCTCTTTTATTTACATTTCAAATGTTATTTCCTTTCCTAGTTTCCCTTCCAAAAACCCCCTTTTCTCTCCCCCCCTGCTCCCCAATTCACCCACTCTTGCATAGATCCTTCACAGGACCTAGGGCCTCCCCAGGAGAAAAGTTTAATCTGACAATATGGATTTTAAAATACTTCTAAAAGAACAAAGTTATGTGGCTGCAACCTTGAAAAGCAGATTGGGTAGAATAGGTGATGCGTCAGGGTCTTATTTGAAACAACATCCGTTTTCATGAACCATGAAACAGACCATGGGTAGGAGCAGTAGGGAGGGCTTCCTATATACTTTCTGGTGAGTGTAATTTGGGTGAACATTAATGGTGTCTTTCAGTCTTGAGGTCTGTGGAAAGCCCCCAGAGCCAAGCTGGATGTCACTCATTTTTTACTGACATTGTGAATTTTTACCTCTTTCTCACCTTCTTAGGTAATTTTGTAGAACGACAAGATGGAATGTCACAACAAGTGCCATAAAGGTGCTGCTTGTTTAGAGGATGCTGTGACCCAGGCATGGTAATTCACAGCTGTCATGCCAGCACTGGGGAGCCTGCCGTGGGTCTGATGCCGACCTGAGCTACACTGAGATACCACGTCTCCTAAACATGACAGATAAATAAAATAAATTAATTAGAGAAATTAAAAATTTCAAATATTTCTAGATATTAGCATTGTGCCACAAGCCAGCACCTACCAGACATCAATAGTCTTCAAGGCTCCGTGGTGCGTGACTAAATGTGTTTGATATTATTTCAGTTCAATTAGTAGAACTAGTAAAAATGCTTAAACTTTTAACAGTTGTGTTAATTCTTTGAGAGTTTCATTCAATGTAGTTTGTCTTATTCAGTTCCTACTCCTCCTTCTAAATTCTCCCAGACCCACCTCTACCTCTGATTTCCCACCTAATGCCTTCCCCCCAACTCAGCAAATGTAAATTATGCTTCCCACATAATCTTAGTTATGGTGCCATCCACCAGAGTGGGGCTGGCCTACCGAGAGCCACACTTTTAAAGAAAATGGACACACATGTTCTATTCAGCAGCTATCAGTTGACAGTAACTCCCCAGCCAGCGATAATTCAGGCAACAATAGAGGAAATGAGACAAGGAGATGATGCCGGTTGGATTGGTTGGATGTCTAAATTGGAGCAAGATGTTATTTCAATACAGGGATCTTAAAGAAAGATCCAGTTGAGGAGGCTGGCTTTGAGTTAGGCATGAAAGATGAGTTTGCAGTCCCAGTGCAAATTGGGCTTGGCGATCAGCTGTCCTGTTTATAAGCTAAAGGGCGTCTTCATGGTGGCAAAAACAGTTTCTGGTTTTTAAAGTAGTGTTTTCTAGATCACGCTTCTAATCTAACCCTTGGGAGATTGAGACAGGGAATCAGGAGTTCAAAGCCAGCCTTGACTACTTAGCAAGTTTGAGGACAATCTGGACTACATAAAACCTTTAAATCAAAACCACAAAAAGCAAAACATGTTTTCTGGCACATGAAAAATAATATGAAATTCAAATTCGGCATCCATAAGTAATTTTTGCTGGCTAGGTGTCAGATCACTCTTTGAGTACTGATAGCAGTGTTCTCAGAAACAATGGCGTTGGGTACTTGGGACCCTATGGCCCATAGAGCCTTTTGTAGACAGTTTGATGAACCCTAGTGCAGACGATGAAGAGAAAACTTTTCACTCTGTAGAATGCCATAGCCACAAAACCCTTTTGCAACCATGAAGGCTCACTTCAATTCATAAACAGGACAGCCGGAAGCCTTGTTGGAAGAGAGTGACTAGACAGAGGAAGAAGTACATAGGATCCTCACGGCTGCGGAGAGAGGAAAAGAGATCGAAAGTAGTGCCGTAGGGTACCAAGAGAATACAGAAACTCACTGGAGCAGAGGGCAGGAGCTGTGAGTTTGGACTTCTGGGAAGGAGCGAGGAGGCCAGGGAGCAGAGCAGAGGGCAAGAAACTGGATGGGAACCTGGTGGTTTTAGGAGAGACCTTGCACTAAAGTTTAGGTTTAGTAAAGAGAAGATGTGTATAAAGATAGGAACCAATAGGAGTTAGAGAAGGAGGTGATATGAAGTGAGGCTAGAGACACAGCCAAGCAACACTAAAAAACCATGGTGTGACCTGGGCAGTGGTGGCACACGCCTTTAACCCCAGCACTTGGGAGGCAGAGGCAGGTGGATTTTTGAGTTCAAGGCCAGCCTGGTCTACAGAGTGAGTTCCAGGACAGCCAGGGCTACGAAGAGAAACTATGTCTTGGAACCAAAGCAAAGCAAAGCAAAGCAAAGCAAAGCAAAGCAAAGCAAAGCAAAGCAAAGCAAAGCAAAGCAAAGCAAAGCAAAGCAAAGCAAAGCAAAGCAAAGCAAAGCAAACCATGGTGTACATATTATAGGACTGCCACTTGGTACTGGATAACCAGTGAGGGGCTCATCGCTGGGGAAGACCGGTTCTTCCTCAGTGTGTGGTCATTAAGGGCTTGCAGTTCTTCATCTAGAGGCAGGGCCTTTCTCCCATTCACATTGGCATTTCAACTCACGTCATGGTCAGTTCTAAAATCATATACATGTGAACAACACTAAATGGCCTCAGTCATTGGTTGTACTCATATGTTTATGTGTGCCTAACAATGATAACTAAATAAAACATAGTGAAATTCATTAGAGATTTTTGGAGAGAAACCTCAACATATTTACATGTTGGTTTCTAAATCTAATGTGGAGTGAGGGTAAATGTGTTCATCGGTAGAGGAAGGATGGTTTGGAGTATGGGTTTCCAAAGGCTTTTGTCTGAAAGATGTGAAGTTCAATTATAATTGATCTCTACCTAGGACAGTTTATATATCATGTCCCCTGTATTTCAAATGCATCGATACTAAAGCATTGTATTGATTAAATAAACCCAAGTTATCTGATAAAGGTCACCACACAATTAAAATTTCAGTTGTCTGTAGTCAACTGAAAATGGCCATAGTGCGAGAATAAGCGGGGAGACGTCTGTCCTGTGTTCTCTAGATGGAGAATACAGTGTGTAGGAGTCTCACCAAACCCATTCCTGTGGCTGGGCAGACATTGCAATTGATCATGGAGCTGCTTTTGCTGACATTAGATAGGATCTCATCATGTTTCCAATATAATGCTCTAGAAATGACTAACACTTAATTATCTTGAAACATTTCGTATTTTGCTTCAATTGTGTTTAGCTTTCCACAGCTTTCTATGATATCACCCTGGAATTCTGCCACTGGGATCAATAGAGTGGAATTTGCAGTTTGGAAGTCAAAATTCCAGACCCTCCCCCCCCCCCCCGTCTCTCTATCTCTTTGTCTTTCTCTCTGTCTCTGTCTTTCTCTTTCTCTGCCTGTTTCTCTCCCTCCTTTTCCCCATTCTTCTCTCCCTCCTTCCCTCCCTCCCTCCCTCCCTCCCTCTCTCTCTCTCTCTCTCTCTCTCTCTCTCTCTCTCTTTCTTTCTTTCTTTCTTTCTTTCTTTCTTTCTTTCTCTCGTTCTTTCTTTCTCTCATTCTTTCTCTCTTTCTCTCCTTCCTTCCTTCCTTCCTTCCTTCCTTCCTTCCTTCCTTCCTTCCTTCCTCTCTCTCTCTCTCTTTCTTTTTTTCTTTCTTTCTCTCGTCTGACCATTTAACACAATCCTGCCTCAGCACCTCATAATTCTTATATATATATATATATATATATATATATATATACCTCCTGAGTGAGTTATGGGATTCCAAGTATGTGCCATCATGCCTTACTCTTAAATTTTGTTTCTCCTCCACCTCCAAATCCAATTTCTCATATCCAATATACTAGCCAGTAAAGTCCTTTACCTTACAGTAAGAAACACACTGTCATATTTGGTCTTTAAATAACAAATTTAAAAAGAATCCTTAAAGACCTCATGAGAGCAGGTGATGCAGCACCCATTAATAAGACCAGCATGTGGGAGGTTTGAGGTAGAAAGATTGCCCGGCTGAGGCCAGCCTAGGCTATACAGTGAGACACTGTCTCAAAATACCAAAATGAAATCAAACCAAAAAGAAGAAGGCAGGGGATTTAGCTAGTATAAGTATCTCCCTGGGATCAATTTCTAGTACCACAAAAATAAATAAAAGAGAGAGGGGGAGGGGGAGAGAGAGACACACACACACACAGACACAGAGACACACAGATACACAGTCACACACACACACACACACACACACACACACACACACACACACACACACACACACGGGGGCGGGGAGAGACAGAAGGACACACAGAGAGAATGTCAGAGAGGAAAAGAGAAGAAAAGAGGAGAGATGTAATTGGGTTTGAAGTTAAAAAAAAGAAAGTATGAGCTCTTAAAGTTATTAAAATTTATTTCTCCAAACCTCAGAGAACATTTGAACATCATTTGAAAAGAGCTCTAATTCTTGCTTCAAGGTTTGCCAGGGGCTAGTTGTGGATAGAGTTCTTTGGTGACCAGGCTGCTAATGGAACCTAGGGCCTTATCCAATGCCAAGCAAGTTTTAAGCCTTTAAGCCAATCAAGGTTTCACTGGATAGAAGATTCCCCTGGACTATGTATAACATATGTTGAAATCCAGTGAGCGCACATAGTAGAAGATTAAACATTTACGTTATCAAAACCTGTTGCTAAAAGATTTATGAGGCAGATAGGCATTCCTCGTTTTTTTCAGACCTGGGTAGGGTCTGTTACAGAAGTATGTTATTTGTACCCTGAGTGAAGAAAGTCTCGGCTGCACTGGAGAGTGCTGATAACATCCTGTTTTTGCTCGTCACTTTCCCGAAGTCTTTTAGTGTTTGAAGATGTTATCTTTCTGGCTCTTGCAGCATGTCTGGAAGGAGAAGACAGCCTGTTCTCACCTCACATTGACGTGGAGGTGAGCATGCGCCTGCTCCTGCTTAAGTCACAGGTTCTCCAGGGATGAGATAGCAACAGTCTCTGTCCACTAGTGCATTGTGATGCTGAGACACTTCTCATAAACTCAGGGCCTCTTTTCTTCTTCTCTCTAGTTAATGACTACACTCTCCTGGTTATCTGCTCCCTAAGGGGAAGAGGGGAGATCAGGGCATAGCTTCTGACAGTAGATGATACAAAAATACCTTGGATTTGGCGATGGAATATGTTTTTGTACTTGTGCTGGAACCTGGGTGTGTCTAGAAATTTATAGCATTCCAGTCCAACTGGAGAAACTATGCAAGGGGACCCAGGGTGGGGACAGTCTCTGTGCTCCTAATTTTTCTCTCTTGTTTCCCAGTCCACCCCCAAGCCCTCTTAGTCTCGCTCTGTGCAGGTCAGGCCAGGCTGTGTTATCTCTCAGATTCCTATGTCAAATGCACTTTGTCTTTTTTCCTAAGAATGAGAGAAACTGGTCTCATAACTAAATATTAATCATCTGTCTAGTTCCCCGCTTCTCTTTCCTGTGGTGCCAGAACTTGAACTCAGGGCCTCGTTTCTGCCACCATTCCTGGGGTCTTACCCACATTTTCTTTCTTTGTGTAGTGTATGAACAAACCGAGAAACTAACAAATTCGACACATAAACACTTCTAATACTGAGTCACAGAGCCCTAGCCCTATTAGTAACTTTTAAAAGGTTAAACTTTTCCCCCCAGAGTTTTAAATGCGTTTTTATGTGTGCCATGCCTATGTGGGCGCCCCTGGAGGTCAGAAGAGGATGTCAGGCCCTGGAATGGGAATTATAGATTCGTAGGAGCCACCTGGCCTGGGTGCTGGTCACTAAGCCGAGGTCCCCAGGAAAAGCAACAAGTGCCATCACTCTAGTCCCCCTTGACATTTGTTTTAAACAGCGAAGAAAGGAAAGCAAATATTTTATGAATATGGATAATAAGAATGTAAAAGAGACACTGAAGGCTGTGTGAGTTCCAGATAATGACATGTGCCCAAGGCCTCAAATGAGGTGGAAATGTTTTATTCTAAATTTTATAATGAATGAGAATAGATTTCTTATTAAAAATGATCTGTCCATTCATTTAAAAACTTAAGCGTTGCTTAAGAGCTCCCTGATGGCAGCAACTGTTTATGACTGAATTGACGAGGGGAGTTTGCACGTGAATCCATGCTGGAAGTTAAATGTTAAAGTGGTTACGCAAAGGCCAGAGAAGGCTATTGTTCTGGACTAAGCTCCCGCACCGGGCTTCAGAGAATAGGCTAAGAATCAAAATGGAGTCACTCGCGCTAAATTCCCATGTCATCAGCTGAAACTAAGCTGTTTATCTGACCTTCCCAGAAGTCAGGATTAGAGAGATGTCACGAACTTTCCCAAGAGGCCACTTTTTATTTGCTGGGATAATGATGTTCCTTCTACATTAAGATAAAAAGGACAACAGTAACCTGATGCCCACAAATCCCTACTTCTCTATTGTTCCACAAAGGCCTCTTCATACAAGGGAAGTCACTTTAAAATGGCCTTCCTCTTCTTTCTGCCTCTTCCCCAACCCTCCTTTTTTGTTAGCTGTATCTCCTTCATGGATCATTGGAACGTTTACTTCTTTCGTGGAACGAAGTGTCTGTCACCTGCTCCTAGAATGGAAAATAAAGCCAACCAAAAATACTTACTAAGTTGTTATAATTTTGTCATTTGACAAACATTCAGACAGTAGAATATGGTGGACAGCATGTGTGTGAATGATTTACATATATGTGTGTTACATACATATAGAGTATACATAGGATTGCACATGCCCATGGGCCTAGTGTTCGAGAGTCTAAGGTAGGAAGATAGTGAGTTTGAGGCTAGTTCAAGTTATATAGTACACTACAACATGTATGCGTGCGTTTGCACATGTGCATGCATGTGCTTGTGACTGGCGGGGTCCAGAGTAGTGTGTCTCCTGTCTTCTTCTACTCTTCTGATTATTGCCTTGAGCCCAGATCTCTCACTGACCTGGAATCTTGCTGGTTTGCTAGACTGACTGGCCTTCAAACTCAGGGGGTCATGCTTGCAGAGTGAGCACTTCTGCTCCCTGAGCCCTCTCCCCAGGCCCCCTACATTTAAATGATTGCTTTAGAGTTTTTTGTTTTTTTGTTTTTTCCTACTCGTACAAGCAAGTTCACTCTAATATCCTGAGCCATGTCATGCTGGCTCCTACAACACATGTTTGTGTCATGACAATGCATGCTAAGAATGCACGATGAGAAAAAAATCACCTAAGGTTTCTCAGGACTAAGCCCTATCCAGGATGACACCCAGTGACCAGTCTGGACTCTGTCACTGAAGTCTGAAAGCGCCTTCTCCTACCTCCAGATTAAGTTAGTGGTTTTGTTTGTTTCTTTTGTTTGTTTTTCCATGAATGGGTTTCTAGGATGAGAATCAGATTTCTGGAAATTTTTAATGCCTTTTTTTTTTTTTCTTAAACTGGCATATTATCTCGCCCAGGCTTCTCGTGAGCTTCCATAACCTTTCTAGTTATTGGGGCCCATGTGCCTCATGGTGCTGTGATCTCTGTTGACTGTATTAATTTTTTATTTTTTCCAATAATTTGCTTAAGAAACTCAATGCCATGCTGGCCTTGATTCTTTATGTAAAATGTGTACTTCTTACTCTTTGGAAAGTTTTTTTTTGTTTGTTTATTTGTTTTTTTGTTTTTGTTTTGTTTGTTTTCGAGACAGTGTTTCTCTGGATAGCCCTGGCTGTCCTAGAACTCACTTTGTAGACCAGGCTGGCCTCTAACTCAGAAATCCGCCTGCCTCTGCCTCTCAAATGCTGGGATCAAAGGTGTGCGCCACCACCGCCCGGCTCTCTTTGAAAAGTTGCAGGATCTTTTTTAGGTGTTGGTAGTTTGATATTTTACCACAGTGTTAGGCTGTATCCATCTACTGGGTTAGATATGTGGAAATTTGATCAGTCAGGAAGCCTTTGTCTTGTATCTTAGGGTAAGCCCTGCAGTTATTTGTGAGCAATCTGTGTGTTTTCTTGCTTTGGAACTTCTCTTTGATGGTGGCATCTTGTGGATGGAGAAGGCTTCTGGCTTGGTCCTAGATCTTAATCTTCTGTCTATCTTGATTTTGCTTTTCTTTCATGGATATTAACCTCGGGGGGACTTTGGAATATTCTCTGCAGTTTTTCTTTTCTATTAGTTTGCTCTTAATTTCCAAAGGGTTTTAAAATCTCTGAAAACTTATTTTTTTCAGACAGGATTTCTTAGCCTAGATAGCTCCAAACTCTTTACCGTCCTGTCTCTACCCTACAGTCCTGCACTGCGGCTACAGACTGCATCTGACTCCTAATTTTCTCTGTGTTATGATTTTTCCCCCCCTCTGGAAATTTGTTTTCTTTTCTCCCCTCTCTCTCTGCACTCTTTCTCCTTCCTTTCTTCCCTACCCATCTTTAAACGGCACCCCCCCCCCAATTTTCCTGGAGACAAAGACTTATTATGTAGCTCAGGCTAGCCTGAATCTCACAGTCCTCTTACTTCAAGCTTTGTAAGTGCTGCAATTGCCACTACGGAGGACTACCTGTCCCCTGTCTCTCCCTGAAGATATTCAGATGGCTTTCGGCAAGATGTCGACTGGATGGCATTGCCTGTTTCCTATTCACCCTTTCTTCCTCTCTCTCCATGTTGTTCTGACACAAGTTTCCTGAAGTGCTTGTAATCCTTGGTGGTCTCTCCATCTTTATCAGCTTATCCCTGAAAAGTCGATTGGAATCTCAGTAGGCATGGAGCTAGCTGGGCCTTATGTATTGATGCTTCCTTGAGTAGACCAAGAGCTTCCATATTGTAGTAGGAAATCATAAATATGATTTCCAACCCCTCCCAAGGGGGAAAAATACTTTAAAAAGTAACTGGTGCCTGACTGTAATCAAATCACTTGGGAGGCTAAGGCAGGAAGGGCTACCTAGGCTATTTATTAAACACATGTCACAAGTATATACCAACTACACAGAAACAAGCAAACCAAGCAAAAAAAAAGCATATTCATAACAATTTATAATATAGAGTATATTACATGCTCTTTAGTTTAGGGTGAAAGACAGAGAATTAAGACTTGGTAGACTGGTTTTTATCTGACCTTCACTTTGTAGAGTGGTTCTTGTCTGCCCTTCACCTTGTTATTCAGTTGTTCTGAGTCACCATGGTTACCCAGATCCACAGATGCTCAAATCCCTTAGAATAAACAGCAAAAACCCCGGTGACCTATGCAGAGTTCCTCGTATACTTTATCTATAGATTACTTCTAATCTAAAGCAATGCCCAGACTATGTACATAGCTGTTACACTATATTAGCCAGGGAATAATGACAAGAATAGCAAGTTTGTATGTATCTAGTACATACAAACTTTTTAATCTGTGAAAGTTGACTCTGAAAATATAAAACTATATATGCAGAGGATGAAGTGGGTCGTTGGATTTGCTTATAGAGATTTTCTTCTCTCTACTTCTGGAGCACTAGAATTAAAGGCATGTGCTACCATGGCCAACCTGTAATTTCTTTTATATTCATTTGGTGACAATCTCCTAAGAGAAAACCTTCTAAGAGAAAGCTTCAGCCCCAGTTTGCTCTCAACAGAAACTTGCTATTCAGCTGCGCTGGCCTTAGATTCATGTCAGTCTTCCTGTGTCAGCCTCCGGAGTGCTGGGATTACAGATGACAGGTGTGTGCTCCCATGCCCATCTGAGACGGTGTTTCTTTCTGATCTGTCTCCTGAGGAGTATAATTCTTCCTATCCCTCTATGGAGAGCTATGAGAGAAGGGTCAGGGAATCAATATTGTACTCAGTACATATTTGTTTAATCTCTTTTATTTCCAGAATGGTCTCTGTGATTTTTTGGACACATACACTCATACGCTGGAAGCTTGGATCCCAAATGAGCGGTTCTGTTTTGGGAGATGCTGGAAACCAGGAAGCAGGGCCATATTGAAGGCAGTGGGTCACTGGGGCATTCCTTTGAAGGTTATACACCGTCCCCCAGTTTCTCTGTCACTCTGCTTCCCCTCCATCATGAGGTAAACAGCTTCTTCCTGCTCACGCTCCTGTCACTGTGACATTCTACCACGCTACCAAGGAAACGAATGAAGCTCATAGGCAAAAAAAAGCCCTCCTTCTCCTTAAGTTGTTCTTTCAAGATGTTAGTCATGGCAATATTACAGCCATAGCTACCTAGAAGTCACCAGTACAGTTCCATTGCCCCTAATTTAGCTGTTGTCTCCTGCCTCCAAGACCACCTTCTTATTCTCTTTAGAAAGTAATCCTCCAGTGTTCTCCAGCAGTGAGGTATGGAAATTTGATGACTTTTAAAAAACTAACATTTTTTTTTTTACTCTTAGAGATATATATTCTTTATACAATATATATTGCTCATGCCCATCCCCTCTTACCCACTTCTAACTCCCCTCTGTGCCCTCACCCCACCTTCTTTCGAGCTTCATGTCCTCTTTTTATTTCTAATATTTTTATATTAGCACTCCTCAGTCCAGTTAGCACTGCCCATATACACATGGATGACCGTCTATTAGGACATGAGCAATGTGGCCACATCCCCGAAGGAAAGTGACAGATCCTTCCTTTCTCAACAGCCATCCAATGCCAAGGGCTCCTTAGATAGGGGCCAGTCATCGTACAAGCTGGGATTTTGGCTGGCTTGATCTTGTGCAGGTCATGTGCAGGTAGTCACAGCTGCTGTGAGTTGATGCATGTGACAGGCAAGCCATGGCCAGAAGAAAGCATTTCACAGCTCTCCTCCCCACCTGTCAGCTTCAGATCACACATTCAGATAGTTCTTTGGGGGGTTTTGTTTTCTTTTGGTCTGTTTCACGCTCAATATAAGAGTTAATTCTGTACTGTCAAGTCCCTGTAAGTAAGTTGCTAAGTTTTATGGTATAGTCTGTTTAGTTCTTGGCTTCCCTCACTGTTTGCTTTCTGAGGTTGCTAAGTGACCGCTCATCTTTGCCTTCCTTGGTTTCTGAGCTATGTTAGCATCCCCTCCTTGCTGCTGTTGTTGTTTTGCTCTTGGATCTTTCCAGGATCCTTTACTGCTACGTTGGGAGTGTTTTACAGTGTGGGGCTTGACCTACATCTCTTAAGTGGTATTTATAATAGTTGAGAAATTAGTCTGTCATCTGTATTATTCAATGATTCATGGCGAATCTCAAAAGAACATCTATTAGCCCTGATAGTAGATGCAGGAGAGAGAGAGAGGACAGTGCAGAATAACTACTAAAAAAAAAAGTCAATGGATTTGATGTAAGAAGCACTGTCACACTCTGTTGTCTAAGAATGTGTTAGATTTGTTAGAATTGCTCTAAGCCTCGGGCATGTGCATTGAGTGAGTAGTGATTTAAAAGCAAGGCATAGCTTCTATATATTTCGTAGGTTTCTATGGAAAAAAAGGATACCTTTGGCCCAGAAAAAGGAAGACTTAAGAGAAGAGGTTTTTACTTCTCAGACAATGTTTTCTCAAGTGGTTCCTTGCTTAGAACTATGTTTTCCTCCACCAAGAGCAGACAGATATTATATGCCCTTGTAAGACACAGTTTTGCTTTATCTTTCAGGCTGGCCTTGGATTTAGTATGTAACCAGATTAGCCTTGAGTTCAGACATTCTCCCTCTGCCACTTGATCTCTGGGATTATAGGTATGCACTCTATTATTTCTGTTGATGGAAAGGTCAACAAGAAAGCAGAGAGACTGCAGTATCCCAAGACTTGGGGGAGTGCTAGAACATCACTGAGAAGAGAAATGGGATGCTGGGGTTAGAATAGCAAGTATCAGCATAGAGATCATAGGCAAAGGTTAGGGTAGACAGGAGAGGCCAATGAAGCTACTGACTGGCGAGAATCACATGAAGCACTGTAGGCAAGCTGGTGACTGTGGACTATGACTGGTGGGTTTTATGTGGTCTTCATACTGTTTATATTTCTTTAAAGGGGCTTTATTGTATAAATTCATTCATAAGTCCATATTTCTAGCATCTCTTCTGAATCAGGCAATCTGTCAGTATTGGGTTTATGTACCATGTTCATCAATGGTTGGCGCTGAGGTGGCAGGATGTGGCTTCTGTGGTCAACAGTCCCCTCCGCTCTTCCTGCCTTCTGTCTGCCTTGATTCTCTCATTTGCATGTACATACTTTCGATAGAATAAAAAAAAGTAACCGTGCCTGGAATGGTGATATGTGCCTATAATCTCAACACTTGGAAAGCAGAGACAGGAGAATGCCATTGAAGCCAGACAGTTACATAGAGACATCGTGTCTTAAAAACACCGATGAAGTGATGTGACCATGCCTCCATTCCTATTCTTAAATATGATTCATTCATTTATTTATTAGTGTATGTGTATGGGCCTGCCTTGTGTGTCTCTGTTAAGGTTGACATCAGATGTCTCTTTCAATTGTTGTCTACCTTATTTTTTGAGATAGGGTCTCTTACTGACCGGTAGGACCCACAGTGTGGTCAGATTGGCCAGCTGGTCAGTGAGCTCCAGTGACCTGTCGGCCTGCTTACCCTCTGTGTTAGGATTACATATGCATATTGCTGTACCGGCCTTTTATGTAGATCCCAGGGATATGATGCTTGCTTAGCAATGGCTGTATTGTCTGAGACATCTTCCCTGTCCTTGTAGTGGTTATTAAACATAACAGGAGGTGTGTTGATGAACACATAGTCAGCATGGTAGTGGCACTCCCTGAAATCAGATATATTCCTCTTGAGAAGTTTCAACATTTATGCTATCCCACTGGGGACCAGCAAAAATAGCTCTGGTTATATCCTTCTGAAGGACATGCTATTTCTTTAGACATGTGACTATCGACAATGTGTTGGTTGAACATGGGATCAGCATGGGGATGGCCCTCTTGCTTGGTCATATGTGTATTGTCTCAAGAAAAACCTGGGACAGAAAAAGAAACCCTAATATTTTTAGGATAAACATAGTGTTGAAAATTCCTGGAGATCACTACACTGCTGCGCGCAGGATCGTTTTGGATCTTTTAAAGCCTGTACAGAAACGGCCTGCTGGGTTCACAGAGTATATGGGCCTCAGTTACATAAACTGAGCCTCAACAGGAAGGAATCTTGGCTTTGATATTTCTAAACAAGCTAAGTTTCAGGATCAAAAAAAGGCTAGACAGTTTTGATAGATGAGAAAAAGAAGGGGAGGGAGAGAGTGAGTGAGTGAGTGAGTGAGGGAAAGAGAAAGAGACAGAGACAGAGACAGAGACAGAGAGACGGAGACACTGCTATTACTGGGGAACTGAGCCCTGCAAAGCAATCTGTTTTTGTTTTCTCTCTTTGGGAGACTAACTCCTGTAGGCAATAGGGTACTGATGGTAGTGTTGGAAAAGTGAAAGGCAGGAAGCCTACAGATAAAAACAAAATTCCGAGGAAGTTTGAGGCACTTAAAAGCAACCTAAAAATAGATGTCTCGATGCACTAAGAACGAAGTCCAGTGTAGAAGGCTCGCTGTAGACAAGGCTCATGGACAAGATAGAAGAATTCATGCAGAGAGCCACAGTGGGCGTGGCTTTCGGTGGCCACCAGAAGTACTCCAAATCCTTTGGGCTCTGTGGAGTGAGGACAGGTAAAGACTAACATAGCAGCTTTCAGTTTTGGAGTCAGAGCCTCATGTAGCCCAGGTTAGCCTACAGCTTGAGCTCCATCTGCCTCAGAATCTCCAGTGCTATGATCACAGAGGCCTGCAACCAGGAAAAGCTAGGAAGTTTTGTTGTCAACAGGATCTCACGTGGCCCAGGAAGTTCAAGAGTGACCTTGAATTTCTTCTAATTCCCTTTCTTTCCCCACTTCTTCCTTCCCCTCCCCCTTCTCTGCATCATCCCCCTCCCTTTTTGTTTGAGATAAGGTCTTATGTAACTTCTTCAAATCTCCATTTCCCTGTGCAGCTGAAGTCAGCCTTGAACTCTTAATCCTCTTGTATCCGATTCCCAAATACTGGTATTATATGAGTGTTCCAATACATCTGGCTAAGCTACTCTTTAAACTTTTATAAATTATATTATTTATTTGGTGTGTGTGTGTACAGGTATGCATCTGCCACTGAACCTCCTTGAGTAGAGATCAGAGGATAACTTTGGGAATTCAGTTCTGTCCGTCTATCAACATGTGGGTTCCAGGAATAGAACTCCTGTCGGTCACCAGCACACACTCCAGCCCCCAAATAAATAAAAATGTAGAAGCATCAAAAGGAAGCCGGGCTGGGGTACAGGCAGATTCTGAGTGCTGTTGTGTATGTGTTGAGATTAGAAATGCACAGTCCTGTTTACGTGTATACACACACACACACACACACACACACACACACACACACACACACACACACAAACACACACACACACAGAGCTGCCTCAAGTTACACAGCTCCTAATTTCTGTTGACTCCTCCTTTGATTTTTTTTTTTTTTCACATTTGTTCTTTTCTACGCTTTTCTTTTTTGGTTGTCTACTCTCATATGTTAAAGGATAAATGTGGGCATACTAAGGTTTTAATGTGTTCACTTGAACATCCAGCATTCCTCAAATTGGGACTCACTAAAGGGAAAGAGTTTTGGGCTCCACTGGGGGTAGAGAGTGGGCAGAGGAGAAGTTCTCAGAAGCAAGACAAGGCAAGCATATTCCATTGGCCCAGCTGGAAAGTCCCTAACTAGGGCTTACTTACTGGCCTCTCACAGGTTAAACTCATTTTCTTTTTTTTTAAATCCCACTTAACTAGGCTAGCTCTCTATCAGGGAACCACATCACCAGGCCCATGTGGTCCCTTTAAACTTAATGCTTAAGGCTCCAGTCCTAGGAGGTTGGGGGGGGGGAGGAGCAGTCAGATCTCTCTTCTCCAACCCAGTCTGCGTCCTTCCCTCTCTGCTGTCTGTGTCCTTCCCCTTCATCTTAGTCCCCACATCATACTGGTTTGTGTTTGGCCATTCCTCAGTCATTTAAAATCTCCCTCCCTCCCATACTCCCTCCCTACTACTTCTCTCTCAGTTTGAGAACAATGATCGGGTATCACACACAGTCCTTCTCTTTCTCCCAAGCCCCAGCATGGTTGTGGGGACATGGTAGGCGTCCTGACAGTGCTGATTGGCCTGAAACATTAAGGTACATTTCCCGTTTCCATTAACTTTATCTCTGCCCCAGAGAATGAGGCTGGTAGTGTGCACTTGAGATTATACACGGAATGTGGAAGAATAAATAGGAGACGGGAGGTTTTAAGGAGCCTTTATGATATGGTGTTGAATGTTCTAATTGTCTCTTATATCTGTTTATTTGAAGTTTGCTAAGTGTTCGTATTTTAAATATCATGATATTTTGATTTATATTTAATTACCTGAAGGCAAAGAGGCACTAAAATGTAGAACTATTATATTTATATAAATATTTCACAGCAAGCTTTTTTTGTTCTTTTAATATGAAAAGCTATTTATTTGTTTTCTTTCTCTCTCTCTTTCTTTCTTTTTTTGTTTGTTTTTTTGAGACAGGGTTTCTCTGTATAGCCCTGGCTGTCCTGGAACTCACTCTGTAGACCAGGCTGGCCTTGAATTCAGAAATCTGCCTGCCTCTGCCTCCCAAGTGCTGGGATTAAAGGCGTGTGCCACCACCACCCGGCTGATATTTATTTTCTTATGGCTCCATAGAAGTCACGGTTTCATCTCCTCTTCCTCTTCCTCCTTGTCTTCTTCCTCCTCTTCCTCCTCCTCCTCCTCCTTTTCTTTTTCTTTTCTTTTTTTAAATCAGAGTCTAAGTAGCCAGGCTTAGACTTGACTGCTCAGGAAATCCCTCTGTAGCCCAAGCTGGCTTTGAACTTGTGGTAACCCTACTGTCTCAGCAGGTGTACTGGGATAACAGGCATAGCTTGCCACTGATATCAGGACAGGAATCAGTAGGATGGGACCTGGTTTAGGGCCCAAATTGCCTTTGGATAGGAAAAACACAAAACAAAAACCACCCAAACTCATGTATTTAAAAGGACAGGGTAAGTCAAATCTCTAGACTGAATTTGTTAGAATACACAGGAATAGATTTACTTATAACGACAGCCTTCAAATGAATAAACTTGATGTTAAAAAATGACCAAGATATATAGCAAAGGCTAGTGGAACCCTTGAATTGTGATTCATTCTGTTTTTGTCCCCGAGTTACAGAGTCCGTGTTTGTTTATTTTACAGAATTAGAGAACTCTGTCAACTTCAGGTGGATTCGAGTCAACAGAAACTGCTCGAGGCAAGTAAGTTCACACTGTCTTCACGGTGACTGGCACACAGCAACGTCTTCTTTCTCTTAGGACTTTACGTTTTTTTTTTTTTTTTTTCTTTAAGTAACTAAGTGACTCATAAGTCAGAAAATATTTTCTGGTACAGGTAAGTCTGAGCTTAACATGAAATATTCTGAATATTTCTTCTTCTCCTCTCAAGATGAGTATTTCAAAAATAGCAGCTCCTTCCTGGAAGGCGTAATTGCCTTTCGCTAGGAATGTTACAAGTGACTGTCCTCTTGTGGAATGTATTTCAAAGAAGCTAGAATTTGCTGTTTTTTTTTTTTTTTTCCCTTTTATCCAATTCCTACCAATACGTTAGGGCTCAGTTCAAGTGTTGCTTCTTTTATAGAACTTAGTTTTATTTTTAGACATAATTAATCACCCATTTCATCGGTTTGAGGGGAGCAATGTTTCTTCTAATACGGGCTATTGCCCAGGTAAGCCTGAACTCCTGATGGAGTAGAGACTAGTTTTGAACTGGGATTACAGCATGAACTACCATGCCTGGGTTTCCCTTTGCATCTTAGCAGTATACTTTGCAAGTTGTAAGTGGCATATGAGTGGGTATATTTATTATTTTTATTATTTTTAACTATTTTTAAAGTTGATCAGTATAATAATACATTGCTATGCTTAGAAAAATATCGTGGAAGGCCTACAATGGAAACCAATACTGCTCACATTTTTTTTTTTTACTAAACTCTTGCTTCCCAGAGAGAATAACACCTCACCTTCAATTATTTTTATTTGATATTCTTTACTTAAGTTACCTACATCTCACTATCTATAGTATATTTAATTCTTTTTTTAAATTTATTACGTATTTTCCTCAATGACATTTCCAATGCTATCCCAAAAGTCCCCCATACCCTCCCCCCCACTTCCCTACCCACCCATTCTCATTTTTTTGGCCCTGGCGTTCCCCTGTACTGGGGCATATAAAGTTTGTGTGTCCGATGGGCCTCTCTTTCCAGTGATGGCCGACTAGGTCATCTTTTGATACATATGTAGCTAGAGTCAAGAGCTCCGGGGTACTGGTTAGTTCATAATGTTGTTGCACCTACAGGATTGCAGATCTCTTTAGCTCCTTGGATACTTTCTCTAGCTCCTCCATTGGGGGCCCTGTGATCCATCCAATAGCTGACTGTGAGCATCCACTTATGTGTTTGCTAGGCCCCTAGTATATTTAATTCTTATTCAGTGTTAGATATTTTCTATAAATGTCTATGTATGGAACATGACTGTTAGGAAACATGAAGATTTGATTCTCTAGGTCTGTCTTGTGTATGTTCTACAACCTCAACCTGAGACCTGAGAATCTTCAAAACTGTATCTACCACCTTTATCACGCGCTTGAATTGCTTCTATTTCTCAAAGATTGTATCCTGTTCCTGGAACAAAGATCTTCTTGGACCGCTTAGGAGCTTGGGTCCTCTGACTGCAACCTGATTGACGTTCCCCAAGGCTGTCACTGGGACATTGTTCTAAATCTTGAATGTTCTCCCTTCTGGGTTTTTTTCTCTTGCAGGCTTTGGGGGAGGACTTTCAGAAACTTCGTAAGAATGATGGAGGGGAAAGAAATGTTCTCCTGGATTTATACTTGTCTTCTAGTTTTATTGAAGAAAAGCTCTGGGTTGAAAATCATTTTCCCTCTGAGGCCTGACAGCGCTGCTCTGTCTCCTGCAGGGCTCAGCCTCTGAGATCTGCACAGGGGCGGTTCTCATTCCTGTGGAGATGGAAATCTCTGTAAGATTTTTAAATCCTCCCTTTATCCTTGGGGCTTGGAAATTTCCTAATGATATGCTTTAGGTGAGGACACTTTTAATTCGTCTACTGGGTCCTTGAGGGACCCCTTCCATCCAGAAGGTTTTGATTCTCAATAGTTTGAGATGCAATTCACAGACTTTGCAATTTGTGTGTTTGAAGTGTGTAATTAAAACCAAGGGAACACATCACAGAACCACCACCACGGTGGCGTTTTATTAGCCATGCCCTGGTCATCTTTCCCACCTTGTTGGGTTCTAGGGACTGGTCCCAGGGCCTCAAGCATCCTAGGCCAATGCTTTCCCACTGTGCATTTACCTCCTGCTCCTTTCAAAGGTTGAGAAGACAACGGTCTTGCTCAATTGCCCAGGCTAGCTTCAAACGCAGGTCTCTCTAAGCTCAGCCTCTTGAGAAGCTGGGATTCTGGGCATGTGCTGCCATGCCTGGTCCTGCAGTTCTATTTGCAGTTGTCTATTTCCTTCTGTGGACATAGCATATTGTGCTCGGTGGAATTAAGTTGTTTCTAATTCATTGCTCTTATGAATAATACTTCTCTGAACTGCTTTTCTGTATTTCCTCCTTCCCACTTCCTCCTATTCCCTCTCCTGTCTCTCTTCTCCTCTCCCCTATCTCCTCTCCTCTTCTTTCCCCCCTCTTTCTCTCCCCATCATCCTCCTTTCTCTTACAATTGTGGAAGCTTAAACTAGGAATTTAAGCACACTAGACAAATGTACTGAGCATCATTTCCAACTCAGTGTGAACACACACACACACACACACACACACACACACACACACACACACATTTTAGTGTGCATTTCTCTTGGGTATACGCCTACAAACAGGACTGCTTGATCACATAGCTGATGCTTTCAGGTTAAATGACATTTTCCTAGTTGTTCCTTCTCAGAAGAGCCTACTCCTACTTTAGATTTTAATGTATGCCTGAACTGGAGGAAACGGATTCCTTTCATTCATTATCATTGCTGCATCTGCTTCCTGCTTCCCAGAGGTCTCCGAGAAATCTTTTAGTCACTGGTATTACTCCCTACCTCTTCTCTTTGTTCATTTGAGCTTAAATCTGTAGACTTATTTGGAAAAAAAAATATCACCAACTCATCACATTGATTTAAACCAACAAATATTTATGAAATGATTATTCAGTTGCTTTACCAGGGGTCTGTGTGTTGTCTGTCTGCCTCCTTTTATGTGCTAGCCAAGAGATGCTTAATAAAAACCCGAACTCAGGAGGGGTGGAGCTCAGAGGCAGGGTATGTGCTTAGTGTGTACCAAGTCGTAGACTCAATGCCCAGTTCTAAATAAATATATAAGATGTAGAAATCGAAAACGATGGAAAAATTAACATGATGGAGAAACTACCACTCTAATCATATGTGTGTCATTAACATTGAAGACCTTATTACTTTTAGTCAGATGTGGTGTTCAAAGTCTGTCTTCCCAGCATTCAGGAGGCTGACATGGGAAGATTGCTGTGAGGTCAAGGCCAGCTCATACATAGTGAGCCATCAAGAACAATAGCATATAGCAAGAACCGGTCTTAAGCAAAGGGCCCCACATACCACAAAAACATTAAAGAAATTATAGCTTTAATTTAGATCCTTCTTTGTACTTGGAAGACCAGATGAAAACTTTGTAAGCACCTTGTGGGAAAAGTATATTCTGGTTTGGAAATAAAATGTGCACCCCAAAGCCCAGGTGTCCCTAGAAGGTCTTGGTTCCCACTACTGAGAGGTTTGATTGGGTCACAATGGTACCGACTCGGCAGAGGATTGATAGACCCAGATCCAAATGGGCTGTTAGGAGGAGGAGCCTCACAGAGAGCGTGCCTTTCTAGAGAAAAATCTCAACTGCTCACCCTGCCTCTGTCTCTCTGCTTCCTGGCTTCCGCAGGGTAGGCAGCTGTATCTCCTATACCTTCTCTACCATGATTATTTACCTGACCAATAAGCTCAGGAACAATGGGAGCAGTCCACCATGAACACAAACTTCTGCTACCATGAGCTTAAAATAAATGCTTCATCCTCAAGCTGCCTATCTCAGCTCAGTTGTCACAGAGGTAATGAGTGGGCTAACTCACTGGAGATTAAAGCCAGCGCCCTTCAGCATTCTAACACCGTGCCTGATATCTGAGCCATACCCCATTAAAACTAACAAACAAAAAATAACAAGTACATTTATTACTTATTCATTGATAATTTATGCATGTATTTAGTGTACGTTAATCACATTCATCCCATTAGGTTCTTATGACCCATCCACTGAGCCCCTTCTGCTTCTTAATGGACTCTTGCCCCCCTCTCCCTCCCTCTCCCTCTCCCCCCTTTCTCTTTCTCTATCTCCCTCCCTCTCCCTCTCCCCCCTTTCTCTTTCTCTATCTCCCTCCTTCTCCCTCTCCCCCCCCTTTCTCTTTCTCTATCTCCCTCCCTGCCTGCCTCTCTTTTTGACCCAACTGAGTTGAATTATATTAGCATATCTCAGGGGCTACTTACGGTAACATGGGAAACCACCCAGTGGCTTCACTACTAATGAACATCATTCACCCATCTCCTAAGTGATAGGTGCTGGCTAATAGCAACACAGGGAAGAGTGGGGTATCACACACTCCTCCCTTAACCATAGTGGAATGCTGGCATATGAGATCTTGGACAGGCAACCACAATTGCTAGGATTTCATGACTGTAATGGTCATATCATGTCCAGAAGCCTTTTTATTTGCATAGAGTTTGCTACTAGTTCAACCATGACCAAAGACAAACCATTCATTGACTGCTAGGACATATGAAATAAGTCCATAGGCAAACAAATCATGTAAAATAATACCTATGTTTATGCAGAGAAGTACACAAATCTGTCATGTACTTGTACTCACTACCATGTCCTTCCTTAGGTATAGTGACAGTCAAGTGATATTTCATATTGTTTGCCATGAAGGGAAGAAATTATATTGCCCTTGGGTTTGCCCATTGAGTCTTTTCTATTTCATGGCTAGTGCTACCAGACAGGAGCATTGATCAGTAAGGTACAAGTATAGAGTCCTTCCTTGAGTTGATAGGGCTGGGTTTCTTCATGGCTGCATGCTCAGCGTTTACTCCATACACTACTAGATTGGGTGTGTCTCTGAGGTTTTTTTTTTCTTTTTTTAAAGATTTATTTATTTATTATATGTAAGTACACTGTAGCTGTCTTCAGACACACCAGAAGAGGGAGTCAGATCTTGTTACGGATGGTTGTGAGCCACCATGTGGTTGCTGGGATTTGAACTCTGGACCTTCGGAAGAACAGTCGGGTGCTCTTACCCACTGAGCCATCTCACCAGCCCTCTGAGGTTTTTTTCATATTGAATGGTTAAATGAGGCTGACTAATGTAGGGTTTCTTCGTCTCCCAAGGCTGAGCTCATTTTCTGTAAGGAAACTACATGTTTCTATGAGTTTCCTCATCAACAAACAGAGATATTAGAGAAACTTGATCACTGAGGACTAAGTAAGCAAGCAGGAAAAGTGCCCTATATAGATAGATTGTTAAGACTATTGTACTCTTGGGTGGCAAACACACACACACACACACACACACACACACACACACACACACACACACACACTGACACACATATAGTTCTGGTGTGGGGCTTCATTCCTTTGCCAGCCTTAATAGCTATCATTGCATTCCGGCCTCTATGTGATTTAAATTGATAATGAGTTCCAGGCTTAAAATGACACGCTATGCAATGACTCATTGTGCCTGGGCCTATTTCTATCATCTGAGTGGGCTTCTTTTAATTAGGGGATTGAGGAAAGCTGAGGGTATAGACTTGTCGGTCTAACTCTTCGAGTAGTCCTTGCCTTGGTGGGCCTTGAGTTGAGTTGCACACGGGCTTAGTTGTAGCTTTCCCGCGTGAATCTCGTTGGCGTAATTTCCTACAGGGTGCTGGTTTGGTGTGGCTGGTGATTACTGTTTAAGTAATCTTACATTGTAAACTATAGTAACATCCCAAGAGGACTCTCCTGAGCCAGAATTTCCTCACATGTGAGTTCATGTAGAAAGTTTGGATGGGAATAGACCTTGGGGGTGTGAGAGCCCGAGCCTTGGTGCTCCTTGGGACAGAGTTTCCTGGCAATCTGACTCCTCTGCTTGATCTCTCCCACAGTTTTTTAATAACCACTGTCTTTTTTTTTTTTCTTCAAATTGCTCTTGTGTGGCCCTTAACTGTATTGAAACCTCAAGAAATAAAGGTGCTCTGTGGATCCATGCTTTGCCTGCAACATGAGAGCAGGCCATTTGTATTTCCCAAACCTGTATGGGCTTTTGCTTAATTTTTTTTGTATGTGTAGGTATGTCTATGCATGTGCAAGAAGTGTTACTATGTATGTACATGCATGTGGAGGCCAGAGGAGGATGCTGGGTATCTTTCTCAGTCCTATTCTACCTTTTTTTTTTTGTTGTTGTTTTGCTTTTTGAGGCAAAGTCTCTCACTGAACCTGAAGCGCATGCATTCAGCTAACCTGGCTGTTTATGAGCCCCAAGAATCTTCCTGTCTCTGCTTCCCCAGAACTGCAATTGCCAGGTACACCTGACTGCATCTTATTTATATGTGAGTGCTAGGCATCAGATTCAGGTCTTCATGCTTGCATGGCAAGCCGTTAGTGGCTGAATCATCTCTCCAATCTCTGTCTCTGTCTCTCTCTCTTTCTCTCTGTATGTGCAGACCAGAAGTCAACATCAGTGACTACTTCTTTAATTACTTCTTCCTCAGTTACTCTCTGTCTTATTTTTCAAGACAGGGTCTCTCCTTCATTCTGGAGCCCACTTACCTGCCAGAGTGGGTGGCCAATGAGATCCAGAGATCCATCCTCCTGTGTCTGTATTCAGTGAGCACCACCATAACTTGGGTTCCTGACACATGCTGGAACTGTGACTTTTTACCTCAGTGCTGGAGATTCAAACCTGGGTCCTCATGCTCTTCACAGCAGACACTACCAGCCAACCATTATGTAGCCACACTTTATGGTTTGACATTGGAGAATGATCCCCACTCTAGGCTAAATTCTTAGACACCCTACACACGGTGTGTAATAACCACTGAATTTTAGTGGGGTTGTGAGAGAGCAAAATGATTGATCTATGTAGGGAAAAATTAACAGGATGCTGTAAATACTTATTTGTTCCTGGAGAAGCTTAAGGATTTGGACAAATTGAGCTTGGTGATTTCTCACACATCCCTCTCACCGAGGCTCACAGCTACTGAGGTAACGCACCTGAATTCTTTGGAGAACGTGTTGATAGTCCATATCATATCACTGTAGCTTGTGTGCTTGGCAGGCAGGCTTTTTTTTTTTTAAAGAAAAAAATTAATATTTGCTTGATTTCCAGATAAGAATACTACAAAAGAATATTGCAAAACCTTGAAGGCTTGGCAGGCTTTCCCATGTGGGTGGAAAAATGTCGTTCTGAAGCCAAGCTGGAATTGCTCATGAAATATAACATAAAAAAAATACATTAAAAAAAGAACATTGATTCTGGGGAATAGACACAGTTGTAAATATATAAAATAACAAAGCTTATGGGCTTTATCAGTATGCGCCGTACAGACACAAAGGCATAATCGTGTTATGAAGACGGCAGCTCTCTGATATTAGAGATAATTGGGAACTCTTTGTTAAGCTGATTCCCCCTTTATCGGATCCCCACTCTGTCTAGGATCTGGCTTTGGTGTTGATGCGCTTCGATCTTGCTCCAGCCTACATTCTACCTCAACCTTTTTCCTGTGGCCTCACACAAAGAGCACAGATCACCTCTGAGTTGGAAAGTTGTTTAAAGCTGGAAGATTGAGCTGATGGCTCACTGCTATAATCCTACTGCTGCGGGGTCCAGGCTGAAGGATCAGAAGTTCAAGGCTAGTGTTGACTAGATAGTGAGTTAGAGGCCAGTCTCGGCTATGTGTAATCCTGTCCAAAAAAAAAGAAAATCACAGGACAAACAAAGTTAACCATGTAAGCAACTTACTGAATGGGATGTTCAGTTTGTTTTATTTTTATTATGCTCCTAAGACTTTAAGAATGGAGACAGCTCAGCTGGACAGTGGTAGCACATGCCTTTAATCCCAGCACTCAGGAGACAGAGACAGGTGAGTTGGAGGCCAGCCTGGTTGAGTTAAAAGAATGGGGATATCTCAATTCCAGGACTGTGATTTCTCCCCACTTCAGTCTTTCCCTTTGAACTCCTGTCCCGGTTGGATATCTGTATTTCAGCTTTTCCTTACACATAACTTTGTATAAAATCTCCAGTATTCTAATATCCTCCACTCCATGTTACATCAGGAATACATGGCACAAAGAGTATTTGAAAGCTTACCAAAAGTTGACTGGTTGAGTAAAAGTCTTGCCATTTTCCATTGGGGCTTTATTGCTAACTTCATTTATTTTAGTTCAGGGCATGCAGACTAAAATGTGTACCCAAAGCATCACCCCATGAACATCACCATTCCCTGGGCTTTGTAAACTGGTGGCCATCTTGTTTTCCTACAGAATCCTGAGACACAATGCCTGTGGATTGAGGGATTTTCTATGAGGGAAAGGTGACTAACGTCAATCGCCATGTTTACCTTCTCTTATCCATCTATGTGTGTGAATGGTGTTTCCCTGAAATGCAGGTAACTATTTCTCGAAAAATTGGAGAGGGGAAAGGGATGATGTCATGGGGCAGGTTGGAGATTACTCCAAACAAAGGGTGTACTGTAGCTTAGGCGAAGTGGGAGAACAGATGAGTGGTTGCTAATGAGCAATCAGCCCAGGGCTCACCAACTCCTTCCAATATCCCCAAGTGAAGGAACTTGTGTGAATCAATGCCGTAGCGTATCGCCTGAGGAGGAAGTTGTGATCTTATTAGGCAATCTGTATGCTGCATATCACATGGAAGCAGTATGTTTCATGGAACTGTTGGAAGTACAGGCAGAATCTGAGGGAGGGAGAACCCAGGAGAGACACAGTTGAGCAAGAGCGAGCTGAGAAAGGCTTCAGATGAAGAGTAAAGACTTAGGTGGTCCTCGGAGACCTCTGGTTGGCTATCCCAGGCGGGTTGAGGTTAGCTGAGAGAATGAGCTTTGATGTGTAGGGGGTATTTATGGGAAAGGACTGTGGAGTCTCAGATGATTAAAGACAGATGGTTTTTAAGTTTGATATAAAGGGACGAGATAGTGGGTTCCTAACAAAGCGCACTCTGGGAAGCTCGACCTGTCAGCAGGGCACAGGGTGGAACAGCACAGGGTGAATGGCATTGGGCGTACAGGAAGATAGCGAACTTCCTCAAAGCATCCTTATGAAAATGATTTATTGGGCTGAGATTCAGGTAGTATGAAGTCAGCAGGCCAGTGGCATTTAGCACACGCACAACCTTACCCAGCCTTCTCTGCAGTGTATTCCAATGCACACCGACGTCCCAATGTAAGACCCCATCCTACTGAAGTGACTTTCTCCCATAGTCTTGTAGCCTCTGGCCACCATCAGTATGCATTCTGCCTCTGTGTTATGGTCATTTCATATAGGTGGGGTCATATAATCTGTAATTTTTGTGTCTTTTTTTTTTTCAGTGTAGTGTGTATCAGAACTTCTTTATATTTTGTGGCTAAAAATATCTTGGAGATCTATTTTTAAAAGAGTTTAAAACATTTTTTTCCATTTAGTTTTTTTTTTTTTTACTCTGTCTATACGTGTGTGTTTGTGTGTGTCTGTGTGTACATGTATGTGTCTGTGTATATCTATGGCACATCTATGGAAGTAAGAGAGCAACTTTCAGGAGTTGGTTATCTCTTTCCACCACATGGTCAGAGGGACTGAGGCCAAGTTGCAAGTACCTTGCCAACTGGGCCATCTCAGCTGCCTTGAAGATCTATTTTTGACCAATATGGTGGTGGATGGATGAACTGGTTTATTTAAACTATATTTTATCTAGGGGTGATTGTTAAGTTTTATAGTTCCATTTTGAATATATATATATACATATATATGGCTGATCACATTAAAAAGAGATCAGAGAATATAGCTCAGTGATAAAATGCTCACTCAGCATTCATAAGTCCTTAGTTACCTGTATACCACACACAGTAGAATAGTCAAAGTGATAATTTTTAGGGCCTACAATCTAAAATTTAGAATAAGAATAAAATTTACCAGTAGTCATATCTGACAAAGATCTCAAAATTCAGAAAAGGAATGATAATTAATATCTTTTTAAAAATTTGGATTTTTTTTTCTAAAGTTAAGAAAGAGGTCATGTAGCCTGATCTCTAAGTTTGTGTGTTGCTGAGGCTGTCCTTGCACTCCTGTCTCTGTATTATCCCATACAAGTGTGGGCCATCATGACGGCTGAGCTCTCCTATAGAAGATTTGTTGCTTGTTCCTTTAGTTTAAAGTGATGGAGGCCAACTGGAAAACAGCCTCATTCTGAATATTCACAGAATGCAGACATAAATTTTATCTTGGCAAAGTATAATTTGCTGTACTTATAATGGGACAAAGTCAAAGGCTGGAGGCAGGGGATTTGGAAGACAAATGAAGTCAAGAAGTGTCACTCAGAGGGTTCGTAGGTGGTGTGACAGTAAGAAACGATGGGAATGAGCCACTCATCAAAATCTGGTTTTGGTCAGTGTTTCTTCACAGTAGCAGCGAGACAAACCCACGCACCAGTTTTACACACGTATATATTATTCAGTTAAGATAGAGATGTATAGACAGGAAAGTATACTTATTTGTTTCTGCAGCCCTGTAGATGCATAATTCCGGGGCCTCACGCTAGCAGGCAAGCACTCCACTGTTGAGTTCCTTTCTCAGCTCCTCAAGGAGGAAAGCCACTTCTGCCTCCTGTGAGACAGCAGCATGTAACTAATCAACAACTTTCTAGTCGTTTCCACCACAGCATGAGACCTTGTCATCAAATGATCTTCCCAGTGAAAAGCTTTCTTTCATTTCCTTTTGAGACAAGGTCTTGTTTTCTGTGTCAAACTCAAGATCCTCCTTTTCTCAGTGCCCCGTGTGTTGGGGCTCCAGGCATATGCTACGATGCCTGGCTTTCCAAACACAATTTACCAGTGCTATTCTGTTTTACATCTTCTATTTGGCCAAATCTCATCATGATCAGAACATTAGGGGAATCCAAATACAAGGCAGTCTATCAAACTCAGGACTAGCACTCTTCAAATGTCACAAAAAACAAGGGAAGACTGACAAATTGTCTCAGCCTAGGGTGTCCAGGCAGACAGCATGTCTGAAATGTGATGTGCCATTCTTAAATGTAACGTAGGGACAAAAAAAGGGACTTAGTTGAAAAGCTGGTGAAATCTGAACAAAATATGGGGTTTAATTAGAGCCATGAACCAACGGTGGATTCTTGGTTTTGACGAGTATGTGTTGTCATTTGACTTGTTGATAATAGAGAAAACTGACTAAGATCATACAGGGAATCCTCATATTATCTTTGAGACTGTTCCCCTGCCCCCCCATTCATATAGAAAACTGTAAAGTAAAATCTTAGATTTGAAGAGGAAAATTGCTATGTCTTTGAGTAAATACATAGGTTTTCTTGAACGATCTAGGCCTGCCTTTTCTTCTCTAATCTTACCTCTGATAATCTCACACCTTTCCACACAGGACACACCCTTTACTAGATCACATAGAGTCATGTGCTGGGTCTCACTCTTCTTTGAACATGTGATTCCTTTATCTGTGCCACTTCCTTGTTTTTTTTTTTAACTTCCTATATATGATTATTACCTTTTGGAATATGTCTACCCTTTTCTCAAGCCATGGCTCTGAAAGAATCCACTCTTTCATCTAAGAATCACAGAAATCCCTTTCTGCCTAGTGTGTCCACCCTTGTTCCCATCCAGTGCCTTCTGTACTTGGCAAAGGTACAGTGAGCTCCTAGAAGCACAAACTGTTCTTCAAGCTTTTCTCTGGGCTCTCTTTTTCTCAGGGTAAAATCCATTGGGCTCTGCAGCCCCTTAGTTACAAGAGTTCAGTGGCACAGTTTCCCTAATCAACACATAGGCTTGTGCCATCTCATTTGGTGGATACCTACTAATCCATCAACATGTGCTGCCCCTATTCCCACCTTCATCGTATGGTTTCTGGCCAAGATGGGAGGAGAGTGATAACTATCTTTTCATGGTTGATGTCAGTCTCCTTCATCAGCTGTGTGACCATTGGAAAGCTCTTTGGATTCCCTGTGTCTGTTAGCTCATCAGTTGTGAGGAATTATAGGAAGTGAAGTGCTTGTATCATTACTTGGCAACAGAGTGGGTTAAGAATAGTGGTAACTAGGCTATAATGTGTTCTGTGCCTTTGTAGACTGAGCATAAAGGTAATGAATGCATTATATTGATACCCCTTGGTTTCTAAAGTCTTACACAAATATTTGTTGAAAAACTGCCCTTTCCTTTGTTTGGAATGTGTTTGCACTCTTTCCTCTTACTCCCGTGTAGCCAACAATGTGTGCTCCCTGCTTCAACCCCAGCTCTAGCTTTTAGTTCTACCAAAGGTCTTTCCTAGTCACGCCATCTCCACTGAAGCAGATCCATGTTCCTGCTGCCTGGTGCCCACAGTTCCTGTGTTGTTAGAAGTCTCACTTACTAGACCATAAGATGGGCAAGAGCTGCTGGTTCAGAAGGAAGTTTTCAATGGTGTTGAGTCAACCACTGAGCACTGCATTGCTGTCTATAGAATCTTTGGGCTGTTGTGGGGAGTTATTCGTTAGTTCATGGTAATTCTCCTACCCAGGAAACCCATCTGAAGTCTCCCAAGGACAGTGAAAGGGTTAAGATTGCCTTGTGGTATACTACTGCACTTGAAAGATGTAGAACTCACAGATAACAGGGTCTTGGGGCATAATAAAATAGAAATGTGTTTGAAAACTGTTTTAGGTTGGAGAAGTTTAATAGCAGGTACTGTAAACACAGTATGTCTGTGTTCAAATACTATTGCCCTGGAAACAGGTAGGATAAGCTTCTTAAGGGCTGTTTTCCTTTTGAGTATCTCAAGCTATTTTTTATGTTGTCAGTACACAGTAAATGGTTAGCCAGTGCTGGGTGAATGACCACAAAGGCACAGCACAGATGACTAGAGCAAGAAAGAGCTGCAGGGGCGCCTGGATAAACTCCATTACAATGAAGGAAAATTATACTCAGAAGGTTATAAAATGGGTAAAAAAGTTAATATTCCTGAGGTATTATTTAAAAACCTAGCTGGTAGAGGTAAAGACTAGACATAATTTTTAAAATCCCAGCCAGAACATCAGTGGCAGAATAGTCTTGCAGTTCATCTTCCCAAACAGCATTGGGACTTTTATGTCCAAAGGATTGAGTCCACTTAGATTTTCTTACACTCTGGGATGAACAGCTTATTTCAGATTACATTGTGCCATCTAATTTACCTATTTTCTAGCTGTGCCAAATTTCCAATCTCCTATGGAGACATGCAAGAAGCCGGGTGGTGGTGGCGCAGGCCTTTAATCCTAGCACTTGGGAGGCAGAGGCAGGCAGGCAGATTTCTGAGTTCGAGGCCAGCCTGGTCTACAAAGTGAGTTCCAGCACAGCCAGGGCTATACAGAGAAAACCTGTCTCGAAAAACAAAAAACAAAACAAAACAAAACAAAACAACAAAAAAAAAACCCAAAAAACAACAACAAAAGAATCATATAAAAATCATACAAGAATTGTCAAGAAGTGATTTCATGGCCGTGTGTGTGTGTGTGTGTGTGTGTGTGTGTGTGTGTGTGTGTGTGTGTATGTAATTGTTTTTGGTTTTGCTCAACAGTAGAAAATGAGGCTCAAGAGACTCAAGAATTATCACCAAATAAGACCAAAATAATTTAGAACCATGTTTTAGTCACTGCTCTACTGCTGTGAAGAGATACTGTGACCAATTCTAATGAAAGAATGCTTAATTGAGGCCTTGCTTACAGTTTCAGGGTTTCATTATCCTTTTGGTGGGAGTATAACAGAATGTAGGAAGGCACTGGAGCAGCAACTGAGAGCTACTTCCTGACCCATGGGCAGAGAGAGAGGGAGGGAGGGAGGGAGGGAGGGAGGGAGGGAGAGAGAGAGAGAGAGAGAGAGAGAGAGAGAGAGAGAGAGAGAGAGAGAGAGAGAGAGAGAGAGAGAGAGAGAGAGAGAATATACCTGGGCCTGGTATGAGCTTTTGAAATATTCAAGCGTACCCTCGGTGACACACTTCCTCCAATAATGTCACACCTACTGGGGCAAGGCCACACCACCTAATCCTTCTCAAATTTCTTTTCAAATAGTGCCACTCTCTAACAACTAAGCATTCAAATGTATAAGACTGTGGGGGCCATTCTTATTCAAGCCCCCTAAACCATTTTTAACATGCTACTTTTAACATAGAAGATACAAATTTAGGAAACAACAACAACAACAAACCCAAATAAATCCATCCACACATTTCTGGTACTGATTTGTCAAAGGAAGATTGAGGCTAACCACACTCTTCTTAGTAACATGATCATGTACCTTACAACTAAGTCACTTAGACAAAGTATGTATTTGTGAAAACAAAACCAAAAACAAAATAACTGAGAAACTAAAAAACATTCAATACAAAGTGTAAATCTCATATGAAGCAAATTTTGAGCACTGAAACTTGAGTCCTTGATTATCTACTGGAATCACAGAGAGCAAACCATTAGTTTACTGGAGTTCTGCTTACTTTAAAGTTTTCTGTGAGAACAGAAATGCTCATATCACAGATGCTGGCCCAACATGGTGTTGTTCATCATTTGTGCAGTGACTATAGGATGGAAACTGGTGTGCATGGAGTGAGGAAGAGTTGGGACATGATGACCCTCTTTTTGGTACAAGTGGGACACCATAGCAAAGTCACAGAAAACTTTAAATGTGAGAGCAGTCTGATCATGAAAGATTACAATCCCTAGCAACTGAAGAACACTTTCATGAGAAGAGACTGGGAACTTGAAGTCTGTCCCTTCGCCCATAAGGATAACAAGGAGGCTGTATTGAGCTTAATTTTCTTTTGAATACTTTAAAGGAGAATTTGGGTCTATCTACCTGTGGAGCTTAAACCTGATTGACAAAGCCCTTGAGGTGTTCTCCTCAGCTGCAGAACAAGAAGAGTTAATTGGGCAAGATAATGGAGTCAATTTTGCTAATTCTTCAAGTATTATAGTTTCTTTTCTTTCCCTGTCAGATTAGGGGTAATTATAAAAGCCAGAAAAATCAGATTTCTACACTGGAGTCTTTCCAAGAGATTTAAGTACTGGTAAAGGGTGACTGGGTATCAGAAAGAAACCACAAGTCAGAGAGCCCTCACAGATTATTAAAAAAAAAACACAACAAAAACATATTTCTTATTTAAAAGCAAAGACCTAAAAATCAACTTTTATGTAGTACCTAAAATTATGCTTTTGAGCACACTGAATCATGAAACAGATTGCCAGTTGTCACTGTGGAACTTTGGCCACATGATAAACTATAAAGTCTGTTTATCTCTCATTTTTATGGCTATATGAACAAAGGGATTTTTTTTGTGTCATTTATAACAGCAAAAAGTTCAAACACACCCACCACCCATCAATAGGCACTTAATAAAATATATTCGTGTAATCAATTGATATAAATATAAGATGCCTACCATATGCTGTTCATTAATCCCATTAATTCATTCAAATGATGGTTTTGGGTGTGTCTTACATGTAGGCAAGATGCTGGGGATGAAGGACTTAAAGAGAACTAAGCAAGGGTGCTGTGTTTACATAATTCTGGTCATGTGGCAGTAGAGTCAGGAGGATTGAGTCAGCCAAGCAGTTCAAATCCAGCCTAGGCAAAATAGCTAGGTATGGAGGGGAGGGGAGGGGAGGGGAGGAGATCACAGATGAAGAGATTCTAAGGATGAATCGACCTTGAAATGAATGATTCTCATGATGCTAGAGTATAGAAGAGGAAAGAAGAAAATAACAAGATGGTTTTGAATAGTTATGTTTCTAAAATGTAGAAGCAGGTAACATGATATGAGAGACTGATTTAGTCCAGGAAGACCTGAGATGCAGCATGAGTAGTAAGAGAACTGTGCACTGGTACTTTGGGAAAACAGGATATTTGAGTGTTGCACACTGCTCTCATAAATGCAGCAGCAGCCCATGCAGCTGGCTTGCCTGCAAGTTGGACTTGCTCAGGAGGTGGCCATGTAGGACTTTGCAGGTCACTGTGAGGAGTTTACAAGGTTTCTGCATTCAGTGGGATGAAGCTGTTAGAGACCCAAGCAGCATGCTCTGGTAGATGGCGTGCTGGCAATGAACAGTTAGAAGAATGGATGTGGGACCAGTTGTGAAGTCTGAACTTGGAGTTTGTCGGAAAGATGATGATGATGAGGACCACAATGCAGGCTTCAGGGATGGAGATTGGGCATCATTCAGATTTTCATCAAGAGGAGGGCAGTGGCAGTTTCCAGTCTCCTGACGTGGAACTTGATCTTGTTTCCAGTGGGTCTCAACTTTCCAAGTGCTCTGACCCCTTATACAGCTCCTCATGTTGTGGTGACCTCCAGTCATAAAATTATTTTTGTTGCTACTTCATAATTTTATCCTAAAATAAGTGTATTTGAATCCTAATATAAGTATATTTATTTTCCAATGGTCTTAGGCAATCCCCGTGAAAGGGTTATTATACTCTAAAGGGGTCATGACCTACAAGTTGAAAACCACTGTTATAGATTCTCTAATATCTCCTCCCCCACTCCCTGAACATTGGACGGAATGACAACTGCTCTATCTCTTTTAGGGGCTACTGCTAGATATTATAAGATAAACCCACTGAAAGCATTTGGTAACGGTGTATGTGCTGTGTAAATAAATACAGTTGTCCCTTGAATACCAAATGCTGAGGCTGTTCAACTCCCTTATAGAAAAGGCAGAATTTGCATGAAACCTGCACACATCCCGAGGTAAACTCTAAATTCTCTACAGTACGTATGGTACAGAATACAATGTAAGTGCTATGTAAATACTTGTTACGTTATCTGGTGCAGGGACGCCTGGCAAGAACAGTGCGTAGCTTGGGCTAAGACCCAGGTTCCAGCCGCAGCACTAGAAAAACAGATAACAGCCTGTTCATGACTAGTTCATGTGCATTCTTCCGCTACACACTTTTGAGCCTCAGTTACTTGAATCTATGAATGTGGTATCGAGGGTCTAGTAGCCTACTCCTTACCAGAGTGGCCCCTACGGTCTACGTCATTCCCACTAATTCACAGAGATTCCATATGAGAAACACCATCACTGTTGGAGTTTGGGGCTCTTTCCATTTCCAGTGTCACAGGGGAAGCACTGACTATGGTAAAGAAATTTGTCTAAGTCTGTTTTCTTAAGGAGAAAGCAGATAACATGTATCAGGGAACCTCAGAGAAAACATAGGAAGGACATAGACCAGGCCAGGGACAGACTGAATTCATATTGATAGATTAACTGGGAAACATGCAGTTTTAGTAAATGCTCAAAAAAAAAAATGAGTCAAGTATCTCTGCTGTACTGGTAATGCTGGAGTGATTCCAATATGCCAATGTTCTCCAGGGCCTGGATTCTTTTAGCTTGTCAATCAGCCCTTCCAGGTAACTTTCTCTGTGAAGCACTAGGGGAAAGTTTGGGAGGAGCCAGAAGGTCAGGTGTTTAGTAATCACAATGTTTCCTAATTAGGAAACAGCACAGGGCTAGAGCCACTGGGAGACAGTTCACGCCACCAGGACTGAAGGGAGGAAGCATCCGTTTAATCAGAGTTGTTGTGACATAAAATAAATGGTCGGAAGATGAGTGTGACTGGAGACATCACGCCAATCTGCTTAGCAATATTTGGGCTGCCTTCAAGCAGTAGCCGTTGAATGATACTCAATTTATGCTTTGCAACTCGTCTAGAGAAGGATAGGAAATAATTCTTACCTATGTTTCTTACCTCCTGCCCCAGGACTAAGTTCTTAGGGGATTAATAAACATTGCTTCTCTTTCTGAAAACGTGTCCAACAATGATTGGATGTGCTGTGTGAAAAGTGACAGTCACACTAACCCATGCCAACATAGTTCTGGCTTCGTGGATTTCAGGGTCCCCCGGATATTTGTGGCAGTGCTGAGAGTGCAGACTCTGGGTAGTCTTTGGGAGGCTTCTGCTTCTGCTTCTTCTTCTTCTTCTTCTTCTTTTTTTTTTTTTTTTGGTCCTCATATGTATTTTTAGCATGTGAGAAATAGCAATCTTCCATATAAAACAGATGTGGGGCTTGCAAAAAATTAACAGAGTTGGCCCTGGGAGGCAACATGGAAGGAGTGATACAGTATTTCAACAAAAAATTTATTTTCTAGAATCACAACAATTCAAGTGAGAAGAATGTTCTTTGCAAAGAAAGATGTTGATTCATTAAGGAATGGGTTGAACTTTCTGCTCCGCTCAGTACCAGCTGGGGAACCAAGTGTCTGGGGCTTGCCCGCGTGGATCCTCTGCTAGAAGCAAATGACATCTTTGCCTTAAACCTTTTGGCAACAGTGAGTAAAGAGAGCTCAGAAAATGTGTTTTTTCTTACCTATAAGCATCACCCTGGCCATAGTCTTCATTGAAGCAAAGGAAAACAACGCAGGGCCGACGATTTAGCCACTGTGTTGAACAGCGGCAAGAGGCCGGACATGCCCACTAGCACTTCGCAGTACTAGTTCAAATCAGGCTCTTCGGAGAAAAGACTTGTGACCCTTTAGCATCTTTTGAAGATTTCTGCCTCAAATTTTACTACGCCGAGTTGGAAGAGCTGGACCTTCTGGGTACCACCGAGCAGTCCTGAAAACACACCCACACCCGGATAGCCAAAAAGACAGACCAAAGTCTTCAAGTACAGCAAATTCAGACACTCTGCTGCTCCTCGTGGGCTTCATCTACTTCAAAGGAAACCAGGAGAAGCCGTTTAAGAAAGAGAACAGCCAGGAAATAGCTTCCAAGTTCACCGAGAATGAGGAGAACTGTGCAAACCCTGCTTGTGACGGTGAACCTTCAAGATGAGGTATATAAGAGAGATATTACCCAAGATTCTGTTGCTTCCTAGTGCCAGCCGCGAGCTTCCGGATGAACATGTTGAACTGAAAATAGTCAAGAAAATAGCTCACAAGGCATTCACCGCGTGGATGAGGCAGATGAAGATGAGATAGAAGTCCTCCTCAGTGGTTTAAACTGGAGTGGAAATACAGCACGAAGGGTGTCCTGTGCAGGCTGAGCATGCGCTGCTTTTGAGCAGGACAGGGCAGGCGTCTCTGGAATACCTTCCAAGCAAGGCTTGCTTCTGTCCAAGGTCGTGTGTAAGTCCTTTGTGGATGTCAATGAGGAGGGCACAGAAGCTGCAGCTGCTACAGCTGCCACCGAGATATCAAAGCACATGCGGTTCACCTTCGCTTCTGGGACCGTTACCCTTCCTTTTGTTCATTCAGCATGTTAGGACCAACAGGACCCTGCCCTGTGGCCAGTTCTCTCCTTGTGCAGAGGATGATAAGGTGTGGGCTACTTACCCACTTGCTATGATGTCCCTGTGACCTAATGACCTCATCCATATGTACAACAAACGTTTTGAAATAAAATGCTTTGTAGCACCCCTCCCCAAAAGAAACTTGTCGAAGTAGAATTGTTCACGATAATAATCGCTTGTTCCCATACAAATATTTTCTGTTTAAACTCAAAGCAACATTCTAAGGGGAGAAATGTCTTTTTCATGTCCCATTTAACAATACAATAACTTTGTTTTCAAAATCTCATTTTATTCCAGCTGGATGATATATGATCTTGTTATACAAGGCTTTATTATTGGAACATGCAGCTCTTGTGTTTCTGTAGAGAGTATGAAGAATAACCTTCGTCTATTTAGACTACATGCTGTTCGGCAGAGACCTCATCTTCAGGCAGGTTATCTAGAAATTACTTTAACAATGTTGTAAACAGCTCATACATGAACACATTTGTAACTTTTGACAGATATGTGATTTGTATTGTTCTGTAATGAGACTTCTAAACACTATTGTTAATGAGCAACCATCCTAACTGTGTGGGTCTGATAAAGAAATTGGGATATGTAGAACTGTGAAATATGTAGAAATGGGGACATGTAGAATACAGGTAAAATTGCCAGTGTGGTTTTGGAGAAGGGTGTGGTTGAGTTTGAACAGCTGACTCTTACAAAGTCATGTGACACATAAGTCCATAGAAGTGCTCCCCTGAGACTCTCTGGGTATCATCAACGCAAACACTCCTGGCAGAGGATCTTCGGCAGCTGGGTCCTAGAGCTGCTCTTCTCAGTCTGAAATGCCTTTTCTCTGCCACCCTGGAGCCCAGGGCTCCTCAGTTTCCAGCCTTAGATGTCTCTTTACCCGAGAGCACCTGGCATTCCCTAACCCTCTAGCCCTTCTCCATTAGGTTTAGTTCTCACCTTTAGTCTGGGCAGCACAATTGTGCTTGGTACCTGTGGAGGCCAGAAAAGAGGGCATCAGAGTTACCGAACTTGTTAGCCACAATGCAGATGCTGGGAATTGACCCCTGGATTCTCTGTAGGTATCTTAACCATTGAGCCATTGCTCCAGCCCCTTAGCTTGCAGTTTTATTGAAGGGAAGGCATGGTGTCCCACCTATGGGGATAAGAGCTTGTTATTTTATTGTGGATCAGGGAGCAGGCATAGGAAGTAAAGCTGGCTGTAATCGTTTTTAGGGTTGTTTACAGAAGTGTGGGGGAAAATTTGTTTACAGGAGCACACGCACCTTACTAGCAGTTACAACATTGGAGAAAATGTTTCTTCCACTCCAGGAGATGACTGGTTTAAAAGAGGGGGATGGGGAAGAGGATGAAAATCAAGAGGAGGAACAGAGGGAGAGGACTAAGAAGAAAAGGAGGAGGACTAGAAGAATAGGAGAGGGAGGGCAGAAAAGGAAGAGGAGGAGGAGGAGGAGGAGGAGGAGGGGGGGGGAGGAGGAAGTGACTCTATGATTACTTACTGTGGTGATTTGAATATGCTTGGCCCAGGGAGTGGCTCTATTACGAGGGGTGTTGTTGGAGTAGTATGGCCTTTTGGGAGATGGGTGTGGGTTTTAAGACCCTCATCCTAGTTGCCTGGAAGCTAGCATTTTGCCAACAGCCTTCAGATGAAGATGCAGAACTTTCAGCTCCTCCTGCACCATGACTGCCTGGATGCTGCCTTGTTCCTGCCTTGGTAGTAATGGACTGAACTTCTGAACCTGTAAGCCAGCCCCAGTTAAATGTTGTTATAAGAGTTGCCTTGGGCCGGGCATGGTGGCGCATGTCTTTAATCCCAGCACTCGGGAGGCAGAGGCAGGTGGATTTCTGAGTTCGAGGCCAGCCTGGTCTACAAAGTGAGTTCCAGGATAGCCAGGGCTACACAGAGAAACCCTGTCACAGGAAAAAAAAAAAAGTAAAAAAAAAAAAAAAAGAGTTGCCTTGGCCATGTCTGTTCACAGTAGTAAAACTCCTTACATAGACACATACCTTTCAGCTTTTACTTGCTGATACACTTTATTAAGATTCTACTTAAAAGCAACAACTTTGGTAAAGACTCCATGGTCTCATCTAACTGAGACGTTCAAAGACTGTACTTGGCTTTGGAAATGAAACAGATGCAGTGGTTTAGGTCACACCGCTGGTGTCCTTGTGATCTTTCTCCTCTATCACTGCTTTCTTTAGTGTTGACTCAGTCAGAATCCCTCCAAAGAGACCATGCTGGCCACAGGCAGTTCCAGCACAAAATATTGGTCATCACCAACTGTGGTAGCACATACCTGTTATCCCAATACTTGCAAGAGTGAGTCAAGGGATTTCTGGGAACTTGAGGAGACTCTGTCTTAAAAAGAAGACAAAACAGAACAAACTCGCAAAACCATAAGGATGTATTTGTACCAAGGTGTAAAGATACCAGAACACCTAGAGAGACCTCTATGAAAACAGTGCCTTTTTCTTGTGACCACCATCAGCAGCACTGTGGCCTTCCTTGTCTGCTCCTGTTTAGGCCACATAAGGATGATGCCAGAGTCTGGCTTGATGCTAGTTTAGTGGCTAACCCAAGGAACATGTTCACCAGATACCACAAGGAAGGTTTTGAGTCTGTAGGTAGGGTAAAATGACACATGCCCACAATACCATCAGCTGAGAGAAAAGAAACAGAAAAGTAAAAGATTATGTAGTGGGCAGGCAGAAATCTTTGGTTTGGATCAGTTACCTTCATTTAGCTTCATATGGACAGGTATTCTTTGTAAAGCATGGGACTTGACTAGGGAGAACTTAATACAACCTTTTATTTTCATTACTGTATTCATTTATTTGTTTATTTTTTATGAGATAGGCTCATGTAGCCTAAGCTTGCCTCAAAGTCACTATGTAGAAAAGGATGACCTCAAACTCCTTTCTGGTCATCTTACATCTACCTCTCAAGTGCTAGCAAGCATCCCAGGGCATGGACCATTACACCTGCCTTGAGGACACTTGAGTCTTTCTTTCTTCTTCTTTTTTTTTTTTCATTTTTAAAATTTATTTTTTATTAGATAATTTCTTTTTTTTTCCATTTTTTATTAGGTATTTCGCTCATTTACATTTGCAATGCTATACCAAAAGTCCCCCATAGCCACCCACCCCCTCTCCCCTACCCACCCACTCCCCTTTTATGGCCCTGGCGTTCCCCTGTACTGGGGCATATAAAGTTTGCGTGTCCAATGGGCCTCTCTTTCCAGTGATGGCCGACTAGGCCATCTTTTGATGCATATGCAGCTAGAGTCAAGAGCTCCGGGGTACTGGTTAGTTCATAATGTTGTTCCACCTATAGGGTTGCAGATCCCTTTAGCTTCTTTGGTACTTTCTCTAGCTCCTTCATTGGGGGCCATGTGATCCATCCAATAGCCGACTGTGAGCATCCACTTCTATGTTTGCTAGGCCCAGGCATACTCTGACAAGAGACAGCTATATCAGGGTCCTTTCAGCATAATCTTGCTAGTGTATGCAATGGTGTCAGCATTTGGAAGCTGATTATGGGATGGATCCCCGGATATGGTAGTGTCTACATGGTCCATCCTTTTATCTCAGCTCCAAACTTTGTCTCTGTAACTCCTTTCAAGGGTGTTTTGTTCCCACTTCTAAGGAGGGGCATAGTGTTCACACTTCAGTCTTCATTTTTCTTGAGTTTCATGTGTTTAGGAAATTGTATCTTATATCTTGGGTATCTTAGGTTTTGGGCTAATATCCACTTATCAGTGAGTACATATTGTGTGAGTTCCTTTGTGAATGTGTTACCTCACTCAGGATGATGCCCTCCAGGTCCATCCATTTGGCTAGGAATTTCATAAATTCATTCTTTTTAATAGCTGAGTAGTACTCCATTGTGTAGATGTACCACATTTTCTGTATCCATTCCTCTGTTGAGGGGCATCTGGGTTCCTTCCAGCTTCTGGCTATTATAAATAAGGCTGCTATGAACATAGTGGAGCATGTGTCCTTCTTACCAGTTGGGGCATCTTCTGGATATATGCCCAGGAGAGGTATTGCTGGATCCTCCGGTAGTACTATATCCAGTTTTCTGAGGAACCGCCAGACTGATTTCCAGAGTGGTTGTACAAGCCTGCAATCCCACCAACAATGGAGGAGTGTTCCTCTTTCTCCACATCCACGCCAGCATCTGCTGTCACCTGAATTTTTGATCTTAGCCATTCTGACTGGTGTGAGGTGGAATCTCAGGGTTGTTTTGATTTGCATTTCCCTGATGATTAAGGATGTTGAGCATTTTTTCAGGTGCTTCTCTGCCATTCGGTATTCCTCAGGTGAGAATTCTTTGTTCAGTTCTGAGCCCCATTTTTTAATGGGGTTATTTGATTTTCTGAAGTCCACCTTCTTGAGTTCTTTATATATGTTGGATATTAGTCCCCTATCTGATTTAGGATAGGTAAAGATAATTTCTTTATATACATTTCAAATGCTATCCCGAAAGTTCCCTATACCCTCCCTCTGCCCTGCTCCCCTACCCACCAACTCCCACTTCTTGGCCCTGGCATTCCTCTGTACTGGGGCATATAAAGTTTGCAGTACCAAGGGGCCTCTCTTCCCAGTGATGGCTGACTAGGCCATCTTCTACTACATATGCAGCTAGAGGTACGAGCTCTGGGGGTACTGGTTAGTTCATATTGTTGTTCCACCTATAGGGCTGCAGACCCCTTCAGCTCTTTGGGTGCTTTCTCTAGCTTCTCCATTGAGGGCCCTGTGTTCCGTCTTATAGATGACTGTGAACATCCACTTCTGTATTTGCCAGGCACTGGCATAGCCTCATACGAGACAGCTATAACAGGGTTATAGCAAAATCTTTCAGCAAAATCCTTCAGCAAAATCCTTCTGGCATATACAATAGTGGCTGGGTTTGGTGGCTGATTATGGGATGGATCCCTGGGTGGGGTAGTCTCTGGATAGTCCATCCTTTCTTCTTAGCTCCAAACTTTGTCTCTGTAACTCCTTTCATGGGTATTTTGTTCCCTATTCTAAGGCGGAACGAAGTATCCACCCATTGGTCTTCCCTCTTCTTGATTTTCTTGTGTTTTGCAAATTGTATCTTGGATGTTCTATGTTTCTGGGCTAATATCCACTTATCAGTGAGTACATATCATGTGAGTTCTTTTGTGATTGGGTTGCCTCACTAAGGATGATATCCTCCAGATACATCCATTTGTCCAAGAATTCCATAAATCCATTGTTTTAAATAGCTATTTACACAATAGCTCCATTGTGTAAATGTACCACATTTTCTGTATCCATTCTTCTGTTGAGGGGCATCTGGGTTCCTTCCAGCTTCTGGCTATTATATTATAAATAAGGCTGCTATGAACATAGTGGAGCATGTGTCCTTATCACCACTGGAACTTCTTCTGGGTATTGCTGGATCTTCTGGTAGTGCTATGTCCAATTTTCTGAAGAACCTCCAGACTGACTTCCAGAGTGGTTGTACAAGCTTACAATCTCACCAGCAGTGGAGGAGTGTTCCTCTTTCTCCACATCTACTTGAGTCTTTCATGTACTGGTTCCTACTTGTACCAAGGTTGAGGCATAAAGAAGGAGCAGGACCCACTAATCTCCGTTATGGATATTACCTTCCATTGTGTGTACAGTAGAGAGTAAGGGAGGGAAACAAACAGCTAACAGAGGAGCAGGTAGGCTAAGTTATCTGTATATTTTCCTAGACAGTGTTTCTCTGGGTAGCCCTGGCTATCCTGGAACTCATTCTGTAGATCAGGCTGGCCTCAAATTAGTTGGTTTGGTGGATCTAAAGCTTCATCTAGCCACTAGTCAAAACAGCTGGAGAAGTGGCTCTAATGGCTGAGCACTTGCTGGTTACATGGGAGCCTTGGGTTCCATATCTAGCACCACAAACACAAAACAAAAATTGACTGAGGACAGGGTTCCCAATGAAGGAGCTAGAGAAAGAACCCAAGGAGTTGAAGGAATTTGCAACCCATAGGAAGAACAACAATATGAACTAACCAGTAACCCCAGAGCTCCCTGGGACTAAACCACCAACCAAAGACTACACATGCAGGGACCCATGACTCCTGCCTTATATGTAGCAGAGGATGGCCTAGTCAGTCATCAATGGGAGGAGAGGCCCTTGATCCTGTGAAGGCTCTATGCCCCAGTGTTCGGGAATGTCAGGACCAAGAAGTGGGAGTGGATGGGTTGGGGAGTAGAGGAAGCAGGGAGGGGATTGGGGGAGAAGGTTTTCAGAGAGGAAACCAGGAAAGGGAATAACATTTGAAATGCAAATAAAGAAAATATCTAATAAAAAAGTGAATAAAGATAAATATATAAAGGCAATAAAAAAAATCAGATCTAGATAGGGGAAGGAGGAGACAGAGGCAGATGCAGGTACAGGCTACCAGTGGAATTCAGGGGACACACAGGATGGGAGGCAGGAGATCAGCTCTGCTCCGTGTCAGGATCAGGTAAGGCCTAGGCTCTGTCACTGGCTGCACCACACTGAGAGTCACAGCTACTCCACCCAGCCCCGGAGCCACAAGACAGTCCACATTCACGTGCTCCCCACTTAACCACAGAGCACAGAAACAGATGAAACCTGTGCCGTGAAAAAGGGCCAGCCCTGGCTTTGAACAAAGAGCTTTTAAAACAAAACCACAAAGGGAGTGAGTCACCACTCTCTCAACCTTTCTTCTCCTGTGTGGCTTTAAGCCTCTTGTTTGTTTGGGGGTCTGACCTTGATCTCATCGTTTGTATCTATTTGTTCAAATGAACCCAGAATTCCTTAAAATACCAAACTAATTTCTTTATTTCAGGTTTCCACATTAGGCACATGTACGTTGCCAACCCCCGGACGACTCACAGTTTCTCAGAACATGCCTGGGTAATTTTTCTTAGTGGCTTTTCCATGATAAGATTTGGAGTTTTGAATAAAAAACTTTGTGGGAGGGGTTGTATAGAGAAAAGAAAACAACCCTACAACAATGAAGTGTTTCTATTGAAGTGTTTTGAACATAGAATCTGAAAAAGGGGTGACTAACATGACTGGCTAGGAGCTTAGGATAGAATTGTGTCTTCTGAAAATGTCTAGGCCACTTGGTTAATTTGTTGATTTATTCATTTTTCCAGTTCTTTACCGACAGTGGTATATGTTGGTACTTCACTATATTGTCAATATGTGACATTTATTTAATCAGGAACTGACTCTCTAGTTCAGGCTTGGTTTGTGGGCAAGACTGTTTCCCCGGTGTTCATTGATATGGTGGCAGTGGTCAAGGAAAGTGAAATTCTGAGCCTTACTTTAACAGAGGCTGAGAGAAGATGACTCTGCCTCCTTATTTGGAGTCCAGGAAGTGGTTTAGGGTTGAGATCCAAAAAAAAAATTAAGTTTGTTTGATGTTACCAGCAGTGACCTGCCTTGATGTGGTGTCCTCAGATGCAACTCGAACCAAGAATTGTGACATCTGAAAGTGGTGGGAGAGTTTGAGGAACGTGATCAGTCGGAACATGTTACCTGAAATTTCAGCCTCTGAGGTCACCATTCCCAGGATGAAGGGCTGGCCTCTCGCTGCCTGTGCTTATCCTGTTTGGAGACCATGGAATTATGTGCAGTTCATGTACTACTTGAAGTAGCAGTTTCAGGCTTCTTCTTGAGCTGGGAAGTCTCTTTGCTCTTTCTCTCTCTCAAGATTTACTTTTTTTTTTCTATGAATACACTGTAGCTGTCTTGGAGGGCATCAGATCCCATAACAGATGGTTGTGAGTCACCATGTGGTTCCTGGGAATTGAACTCAGGACCTCTGAATGCTGGGAATTGAACTCAGGACCTCTGGAAGAGCAGTCAGTACTCTTAACCACTGAGCCATCTCTCCCGCCCCCTGCTTGGTATCTTATTTCTTCACTTCATACAGACAGCAACTTTGTTCTACCTACTCCTTGAGTGACTCCTGTAAAAACAACCTGAGGGATGGATGTCAGGCCCATCTGAGGTTCTGACTCCAGCGGTCAATGTGGTCCAGAGAGTGTATTTGGAAACTGTATGGTTTTTCATAAGCTCTTATCACAAAGAACTTATCATTTCTAGAATAGGACCCAAGGCTGTCTATATAGTGAGTCTTTTGTTGGTAATGATTGTTTTTAATCTGAATTTATCTTAATGAAGACTGAAGCTGAATATCTAAGAGGCTTTGCTGACTGTTTCTGCTTGTTTAAACAATTGTTTTAAAAATATGACAACTCTGGAAAAAGGAAAAAAATCGTATTTTAGTCATTTCATTTAATTTGCAGTTCATGTGGCAGGAAGGCCAACACAGAAATGCCAGAGGGTTGCTTTCGTTGAGGCCTCTTTCCTGGGTTGTAAGGTGTCCTCTCTTCAAGTGGCCACCCCTTCTGTCCACATAGACTCCTAGTACCATCTCTATCTACATTTTCTCCTTATATGGACCCCAGTCTGGTTAGACTAGAGCCCACTCTACTACCTCATCTTAATAGGCTCAACTGTTTAAATGGCCATATCTTCTAACAGTCACATTCTGTGGAATTAGAGCTGAGGACTTTGCACATGAGTTTAGGGAAAGCATAATATCATAGCCAGCCGATAGCACCATATAATGCTGTGGCTATAAACTTAAGGGCAGTGTCCCGATAACCGCAACTCTCCACTTGATTGGCCAGACAAAGCTATGTTTTCTGAGCCAGCATTTCTCAGCTTTTCCGTCTGAATTGTAATAGTTCTTAGCTGTCTACTCTTTCTCCAAGGCTGTCTCCTACTGCACTGCTGCATGGATTACCGCTCACCAGGCCATTTTCTAATCTGCGATCTACTTCTCTGTCTTCAGTGATTTCAAATGTGTCAGAAACCAGCCCATGACCTCTGGGAGCCTTCCACCAGATTACTCATAGTAGAATCCGACTGAGCTGGCTGACCTTGGTCAGCATACTCTTGTTAACCTTGCTTCTCTGGTTCCTCACAACAGTTACGCTCTAGACGTTTCAGTGGGACTATGGCGTCATAGTTTAGATTTTCCCCATTCCCTGCTTCTCTGGGTCTCGTCATTAAGCTGAGAAGCATCCCCCCTTTGATGTCTGGGTCTCCACGTCCTTTCTTCTACTTCCGGCCACCCAGCTTTGGTTGGGTCTTATTAATTCTCCCTTGAGTATTGTTATAGCTTTGTGGTTAGAATCTTTTCTTTCAGACTGTTTATTGTTGCTAGAATGATCTTTCTCAAGTGTAATTATAATGAAAATCATCAAGTGTTTTTAATAGGTCAGAGGCCCAAACAGATGACCAGGGTCCTACTGCAAGGGAGCTAAGCAGGAAAGGGTCTACTTGTCTCTTCCAGCTTGCCCCAGGCTCTCCCCAAGTGTTCACAGGCATCTTTCATTTCATTCCAGGGCCCCTTATTATTCTTCCAGCCAGACAACAAATGTGAACACTGTTAAAACTTCCAGCATATGGGTAAGAGTTTCCATACGTTGTATACTTGGTCCTTCCTTCCTAATTCCATTGTGAATATTTTTGTTTCATCAAAAAAAAAAAATTACCTGCTGCCACCAACTGGACTCAGTCAGTCCCTCAACCCATGGGAGAATCAAGGTCTCGGTACACAACATTCAGTGATAGAATAGGAACATAATGGCCATACAGAAAAAAAGGTAGAGATTGAAGATCCTAGGGGATAGCATCTTTTGAATCATGTTGGATCAACATGATGGTTCCGTTCTAGGCAACAGAGTAGTTGCCATAGTTACTGCCCCTCTGTGTCCTGGATATTGTCCTCTGGGATGCTCATCTGTGACTTTTTCAAAGGATGGCTAAAGAGTCTCCTTTTATTGGGGGACAGAATTTCTACCTCACTTCTTTCGGTGTGAGTTTGAGGAACTGGATCGTTTTCAGGATTGGCCCATCACCATGGAACCTTGTGCTTCCTTGGCAATATGCTCCCCCGAGAAGCTTAGGGTATTTCCAGTGTACTGACTGTTGTTCCATTCTATCTGTGAATAGCTATGACCAAAGGATCTTATCTTCAAATAACCTTTGGGCTGGGAATCTGGTTTCTCATGGACAAGCCTCTGCACCCTGCCAGCACCTTCCCCCAAAGAACATGAGACCATTTCAATACACACTGGTAAAGAACTGCAGCTGCCATTACTAGAAGGCTCCTAGAGAGAGTGATACTTCCGAGAGGGAAGGAACCACGTCTCATCTCTGGTGAGCCTGCCCTTTGACCATGGCTTATAAGAGCTTGACTTTTGAGTAGGTCTGGTCTGAGCTCATTGAGTTTGTATGTTTTTTTTTTTTTTTGTTGTTGTTGTTGAAAGCAGCTAGAATCAGCCAGCAAGCTCCAATTTTTTGGAAATGTCCCTTTTCAGTAGCACAGTCACGTGGGTTGGTGACTTTCCAGCCTGCACTAAGCACTGTTTTATCAGGAGTGTCACCTCCCCTGATCATAACCAGCTTCTTTCATTTGCTTGCTGTTATTATTCTAGAGAGGATCTCACTGTGTAGCCTTGGCTGACCTGGAACTCCCTATGTAGGCTAGTTTGGCCTACAGATAATTTAGCCTCTGCCTTCCAACTGTTGGGATTACCCAGATGGGTATTGTCCATGTTTACATGTGTATGTGTTTGTGTATATGTATATAGTATATTTTATATATATTATGTAATATATATGTAATATATATTAATTTATCAAAGTGGTGCTCTTAAAGTGAAAGGAAAGGTGGAATCTATGCCACAGGTACACATACAAGCACAGATTTTACCCAGTATGTATAAGATTGATTTTCATTCCCAATACCCTCACAAAAATCCTGCATTTGATCAGCCAGGGATGGGTCAGGGATCTTGTGATTCCTTGCATAGGGTCTAGCCTCTAGTGAAGGGGCTCACTTGTAAACTCTGTGCTCTGGGAACTCCACTTGCCCCACACCTTGTCCTGGCCTGAGTTAGAATAGATGATACATTAAGAGGCAAACTTTTGAGCAAAACAAGAGTGGGATGATGCCACTCTCAGAGAAGGAAGCTTGGTATCTTGTGTGGGGTCCAGGTGATGACTGCGATGACTTTGTGAACCTTCTATGAAATGGAAAATTCTCTGGCAGAGTGATTGCATCTACGCTGTACACCAGGCAGAGTGATTGCATCTACATTGTACACCAAAGACAAATGACTCTGATCCCCCTCCCCCTTCCACACACACACACCAGGTATTTTGAGCAGCATACTCTTTCAGATTCTGATCTGAGGAAGCACTTGACATTTGCCGAGACACTGACGAAGCTGACACTTGCTGCGTGGATAGTGGGAAGATCCCATTGTCACGGTGTGGCTCATGTTCCCGTGAGTCAGAGGAGAGTGATAGATTTATACTTCTGGGAAGTGAGGCTTGAGGGGTGCTGTGCTCGCTCTTGCTCGATCCATGTGGAGGTTTGTGGGCTCTGATGGATTGAGCATGAAGGCGAGTGGGTGCAAAAGCTTTCAGTTAGAAATGAAGGCAGGAAATGCAAAACGCTGTGCTTCACGATCACATGGTGCTCAGGTCGATGTCATTCAGCTCTTTCCTAACTGCTGTTGGAATTAAGAAACTGAAGCGGGGGTTTATCATGTGCCCTAGCTGCATGCTGTGCACCAGAGCTGCTTAGTCTTGTTTGATTCACAACTTCCCTTCACTAGAGAAAACTTTACCTGGTCTTGGGTATAGAGGATTGTAAAATAGATACAGTAGTACATATGTTCAGTTCCATCATTTGGAAGACTCACAGAACATGAAGAGCATAAGTCCATGGCCAGCTTAGATGGTATAAGGGGATTCTGTATTGAAAAAAAAAAAAACAACAACAACACAAAAATAATGGAACACAGCAGCAATCCACTTGCGAGTTTGTCATAGACACTATATTCTAGACATTGTGTTTTTATTATGGGGACCTAGCTTCTAGTAGGTTCAGGAAGAGACATTAGTCTTTTCTTATTGACTTTTGTTATACAGACCGATGACAACATTTCTTAATCATTTCTTCACATTTCCTGGGCGTCATTATCTTACATTCTGTTTTTCAGTTGAGTTCTGGAGGCAGACCCAGTCCTCATCACACTTGTGTCAGCTAAAGAACAGTTCACATTTAATGTAGCCCATTGATTCCGATGCTCAAGGTCTTGTTAGACATGGATTCTTGCCATTCCCGCTGCTTGTTTTCACCCCAGCCAGCTTTAATTTCCTAGTTAACTTGAGAACCTTTCCTCTACACTTTCCAAACACAACCGCTCATCAACAGGACAGATGTTTGTGCAGTCGCTGACACTTGTCTTCTGGTGGACATGGATTCCTCATGAAGAGTGCTTCCAAGCCAGCACTTACTTGCCAAACGGGCACGTGGGTTCTTATGCTCCTTTGCATGGCCTGTGTGAAGGATAATTTCATCATCAGTGGGATTAGACCTGGGAAACGGGTCTTTGGACACTGCGTGTGAGGCACTGCCTTGTGTTGAGGTTGTGAATGGCGCCATTCCCTGGCTGGGACCCTGGACTGTGTAAATGCAGAGAGGAGACAGAAGGACAGCATGCCTTCATCCCCTTCTCGGCTTCCTGGAATTTAGACGCAACGTGACCAGCCATCTTCCTGCCTGCTCTAACCACCATGCCTCCCTTGAATGCAGCAGCTTCTTCTCTCCCATGATGGACTGTATCACCCTGGAGCTGCAAACCAGAAAAAAAACCAAAACCAAAACCAAAACCAAAGCCCTTTCGCCTTACGTTGCTTTCGTCAAAGTATTTTTTTCTACTGCAATAGTAAAGAATCTACTACGTTTTCCCCTTGAAATTCCTCAGATTTTTTTTTTTATTTTCATTTTTTTTTAAATCAATGTAATGGTTCTAATAGGACTTGGTTTAATCCACTTTTCCCCTTCCCCAGGAATAGACGGTGTCTATTTGGAGTCTACTTTTGTTGTCCCATGAAGAGATGATGGCGTGGGTGTCTGTCTAGTGGATAAACATTCAACTAAGCATCAAACTGTGCTGGACAAGCCTGCACGCTGAAGAATTATAGAAAACATCAGTAGTGGTAATCATTCCGTGTGAGACCCCCCAGACAGGCCTTGCAAAGCCTTCACCATCTCCCTGTTCATGGCTACATTTGGGTGAGAAGTTTCACATTTGCTGACTTTCCCTAGAGCGAGTCTCTATTTCACAGTTCCCTCTGCCTTGTTACAGGACAGGGCTCTTTATCAGTCCTGGTTAAGGGACTGAGCACAGACGGCTCCAGGTGAGTGAGCAGGTGACATGGGGCATAATGAAACCGACTCCCCAAATTGCCACTAAAAATGAGTTTTATGAGCTCCTGGCTCCGTGCCCTATAAACATCGAGGGCTTTGTTTTTTTTCTTTCATTTATGTGTACGTTGGATAATAATACCTTTCCTCCAGCAGTTTCATAAGGATATCTGGAGAAAAGAGAGGTAGTGTAGGTGAAGGGTTTTGAACTTGCTGGATGGGAAAACTGCTACAAAGGCATTGCAATAATAATTAGTGGTGGGGACCTGGTGTGTGGAGGAACAAAGCCCTCGTATTCAGCGTTTCCTACTCCAAAGAAAAGAACCAATTAAAGCAAACATGTTGTTCTGGTCCTACACACTTTATATGGCCACACTTGATACCCTAAGCCATGAAGATGTCTTCCTACTCTGACCTTAGGGGACCCTGCTGGGAGTCAGTTTCCTCTCAACCTCCATAGTCAATGAGAAAAGGAAGAAAACGTGTGTCAATCTTCAAAGAGACACGAGTGCTTTTATTAATTAAAAGGGAAAACTCACTGGATGTAGAAAACTGCCCTTTGATAGGCTCAGCTCATGTCTCCTGTTCTCTCCTATGGTAGCTCATTTCTCCCGTTCTCTCCCATGGCTCTAGGAGGTTTTTTATGTATGTCCAAGGACATAAGATACTTCTGAGCATAGGCAGCGTGGCTTGTTCCAAGCATGTGTTCCTTTGGCATGCAACCTCTTGTCTCCGTGCCACCTGCCTTCCTCACCTACCATTTGTCTCTGTCCTGTGGCTGTTGTGCGGTTGGCATCCGCCCCCACATTGGCGTGCCAGGGGAGTGAATGAACAATGGGATACCCTGGCACCGGAGGGCGTTTTAATAACTGTGGAAAATAAGGAATTTACAGATGTATGATTCAAGCTCCCACTTCAAAGGTCCCCAGCAGAACTTGTCCTGAAACTCGAAGCAGGACCGCTCCACACAATGCCACCTTTTGCATGGCTGCCCAGCGTCACTATAAATCTGCATGCGCCAGGCTTGGGAAAGTGACATGACTCGGGGGAACCAGATGTCCCGCTTTCATCTGGAACTCATGTACTCTGCTCTGTAAATAGCTCCTGCTTAGGGAAGAGGAGTGATGGGAGAGGAAGCAATTTACTTTTCATGGCCAGTCAAGACACAAGATAGTCTGGGTTCATTGACCTGGGAGTTAAGTCTGCAAGGTTCTCTCCTTCTGGGCCTGAACAGTCTTCACTCGGGCCAAGGATGCTCTCTCTATCCCGGCCTGAGACATTACCAGAAAAAGTCTCCCATCTTGATGTCTCCTACTTCCGCTGGCACTTGTCATAATCCTCCCAGTGTCTACTTACTTTTAGTGGACCCCGGTCTCAGCTGTAGTTCCCTGCAGACCCCTGTTTCTACATGAGATATGATCCTCCTACTTACTGATGGTTAGCCTCTCTCATCCAGTGCTTGCCCCACACTGCACAGTGTTCAAAACTCACTTCATGAAACTGTGGAGATGGCTCAGCGGGGAAAGCGCTTTCTGCCTAAGTCAGAGTTTGGATCCTCCAAACATAAACATAAAAGCTTACATAAAAACACACCTGCATCTGCCACCACGTGGCCAAGGGAGAGGCAGTTACAGGCAGTTTCTGAGGAGCTCAATGGCCAAAGAGTCTAGTGAAAATGGTGAGCGCCAGGTTCAGGGAGAGATCTTGCCTCACATAGGTAAGATTCCTGCCACCTGCCTTCCTCTTACAAAGTCAGTCACGTGATGTTGTCTCCTGGCCTCCACACATCCTTGCAAGGGCTTACCTCCCTCAGCACCTGTCCTTGCTCCTTGGTAGGTAGACATCTTTTGGTCTCTAATTTGCATATAAAAGAATGAGCTCCATGGTCCTAACTTGTTCAAGGTTGTACAACTAGAGGACTACAAAGTCGAACCCAGGTCTAAAGGCTGAATTTCCGTATATTTCCCGTCTCCATTGTTTCATATAAATGTGGATGTCCTCTTCTTTTGGAATAGCAGCAACAATACTATTTCACAAAGAGCGCTGGTATTTTAGGATTTGCTCAGACAGGGCCTGAAGAGAAAGGCCTGATTGTGAGTTAACTTTTTTCCCACACTGTGGCAAGTGCTGAGGAGAGGGTGGGGCCCTTTGATTGTCTACCAAAAATACCACCCAGATGTGGAGGCCTGTATTCTGCTAGCCTGATTCACACAGTTCATGGTAGAGTTATGTAGCTGTGACTATCAGATATGATCGGTTATGCAGAGGAATTTGCCTTCTCTCTATTACTTTTATGGTTTTTTTGAGAGAGGGTCTGGCTATGAAGTGCAGGCCTCTACCAACCCTAGCTGCTAGGTGCTTAGCTTACAGGTGTGTGCTACCATGCCCAGCACGGAGAGCACTCTGATTTCAACGCTAAGCAGTATTTTTCTCTTTCTGATAAACTCAAACCTTCAGATCTTTGCCAAGTGTTTTGCTTTTTCTCTCTCTCTTTTCCCCTCCCCTTCTCTCCCTCTCCTCTCCTCCTCCTCTTCTTTACTCTTTTATTTATTTTTGAGATTGGGACTGATGTAGCTTAAGCTAGCTTTGAGCTTGTAATGGACCAGATGCTGGCCTTGAACTTTTGTTGTTCTGGCTTTTCCCGTTGGGGTGTTGAGTGTTGCTATTATTGATTTGTGCGGGGGCCCCGTCCAGCTCAGGTGTTTTCTAGTCAGTCTTTCGTTTGGAGGCAGGGTCTTGACCAGGCTGGCATTGAGCCTACTTTGCACACTGAATTGGCCTGGAACTTAGAAAAATCCTCTTGCTCCAGCCTCCCAAATGCTGAGGACAAGGGCATTGCCACCACGCCCAGCTATGCACTTCTTCAATAGTGTGTCTCCTTTAGGCATAGGCTACTGTGAACTTACAGTGATGAAGGAGTCACGTGATCCTGCAGTGTAGTATTGTGCCCCTCTCTCCTCACTAGGAAGAGATGTATCATATTTTTACTTTTGAGGAAATTAAATACAGAAACAAACCGTTGACATGATTTTCCCTCTTGCGCATCCAAAGTCAGGGCACTGAAATGAATGTGGACTTTGAATTGACCATGCAATAGAGGCCAGGGAGGGGTCTGGTGGTGGCAGTTGTGACACGTCTCCTCACAATCTTACCAGCCCTGTGGTTATGAACTGGGCAGTTATGCATGGCTGGCTGTAGTAGAGATTGATGATCGCTCAGTTAAGGATCAAAGAAAATGTATTTTCCCTGGTCTCTACCCATTCATATTGTTTTTAGAAAAGAAAAGAGAAAACCCATTCTGATTTTCCTCCTGTTTTCTTCTTTGTTGTGATAAGCATAAGCCAAGAAAGCTCTGGAGTGTGACTTGGGGGCCAGGCTGCATTTTGGAGTCACATAACGTGCCACTGCTACTTCTGTGTCTCCTAGAGTGCGAGTCTTCTCCCTGGGGACCTCAGGCAGGCTGCAGCGGGTGAATGAAGCTAATTCTATAAATTATTAAAGAGGATTTCCTTTTCATGTTTTTTCCTATATATTGAAAGCTGTAAAGGTATATATTTGCTTTGACATAGAACTTCAACAACTTCCTCCTCCTCCTCCTCCTCTTCTTCTTCTTCTTCTTCTTCTTCTTCTTTCTTCTTCTTCTTCTTCTTCTTCTTCTTCTTCTTCTTCTTCTTCTTCTTCTTCTTCTTCTTCTTCTTCTTCTTCTTCTTCTTCCTTCTTCTTCTTCTTCTTCTTCTTCTTCTTCTTCTTCTTCTTCTTCTTCTTCTTCTTCTTCTTCTTCTTCTTCTTCTTCTTCTTCTTCTTCTTCTTCTTCTTCTTCTTCTTCTTCTTCCCCTCCTCCTCCTCCTCCTCCTCCTCCTCCTCCTTCATTTAAAAAATAATTTCTGACATGATTTCCAATGAATTCCAAGAGTTATTTCTATTCTCTGCCCCTCCCCACACTAGGTAGTAATAACTAGTTCTAGGTCCTCCTTCATGCTAGGCAAATATACATTGGCAAGTTAGCATGTTCTCATTGTATCCAACTGTATGAAATCTTAACATCTAGTTTTGTATTTAAGGTCAGATTTGACTGCAGTGTGGTCCAAGAATGTAGCCTACACAAATTCTCAAAGTACAACCAGATGGACATTAGGACACGGCTTTTGTTGATTTTAATATACTTCCCCAGTGTGTTTTAGAAAACCCTGTTTTGGTGGGCAGTGGTGGAGCATGCCTTTAGTTCCAACTTGGGAGGCAGAGGCAGGAGAATCAATGTGAGTTTGAGATTATCCTGGCCTACAGAGTGAGCTCCAGGGCAACTGAGGCAGAAAAATTCTGACTCGAAAACCAAAGCAACCAACCAACCGACCGAGCAACCCCGAGAAAAGCTTCCCTAATGGCTTGCTTCAGAGTTTTATGCCTGTCCACTCAACAAGTTCGTTGATTTGATTTTGTCGTTAAGATCTACGTTTTAAAAACAGTATTTGTTCATTTAACTCATCAGTAAGCAAGAGAAGAATATAAAGTCCCTTCCTCCCCACCTTGGAACTCGCAATGGAGCTGTGGCTGGTCTCAAACTCATAATCGTCCAGACTCAGCACCCCAAGTGCGGGGCTCACAGACATGTGTCGCCACTGGCCTCAGCCTTGAAAGTCTCTACTGTGATGACAGATAAACTGATTTTGCAGTTCATTAGGTTTTTGCTTCATAAAAATTTCAGCTTTATGCTTTATTAGTTGTAAACAAGTTCTGAATTATTGCACCATACTGATGGATGTGTATAAGTCTATTATATCATACACTCCATCTTTGCTTTCAACAACACACTCCTCCTTCTTTTTTTCTTCCTCATTTGTTTTTGACACAGGCTCTTTCCATGTAGCCTAGCCTGGACTTCGATGGGCGAGCTTCTCGCCTGGCCCTGGAGTGTTGGGATTAGAGGCAAGTGCTTTAACCAGCTGCTTTCTTCTTTAAAGTCTATTTTATCTCACGCTAATTTTATGGCCCTGTGTTTTTAGGGTTGGGTAGCATTGTCTACATAGTTCTCACTTTTGGTCTTTTTATATCTGTATCTCTTACAGATGGAACTCTTGGGAAGAGAATGCCTTTAAAACAAAGGAGCAAGTGATCATTTAATCTTTGCCTTTCAATGGGTTAATTCAGACTTGTATATATATATATATATATTTCATGTGATTTGGGGACATGTTTTAACTAGTCCCCACTCTCCTACTTTTACACATGGCTAATTTTGTTTTTCATACTGTAGCTTTATTCTTTTGGCAATAATACTTTAAATTTTTCGTATTTTAGAAAATAATAGTTTTTATATTTTAACGATTAAATTTTTAAATCTGCATCTATGTGCATGGGTTTTTGCAGGAGTACATGCACATTAGTGTAAATACCTACAGGGGCCAGGAGTGTCAGATTCCCCTGGAGGTGGAGTTACAGACAGTCACAAGCAGTTTGATGTGAGAGCTGGGAACAGAACTCAAGTCTTCTGCTAGACCAGTTCATGCCCTTACATACTGAGTCATTTCTCCAGGTCCCGCTCTATTGCCATATTTTAATAAACTTGAATATGCCACTGTGCTTGTAAAGCCAAAATGTATTGAAAAGCCTATCATCATCATCATTATCAGCATCATCATCATCATTGGAAACAACAAAAATTCTTATTGGTTTTTTGTTTTTTTTTTTGAGACAGGGTTTCTCTTTATAGCTCTGGCTGTCCTGGAGCTCACTTTGTAGACCAGGCTGGCCTCGAACTCAGAAATCCGCCTGCCTCTGCCTCCCGAGTGCTGGGATTAAAGGCGTGTGCCACCACGCCCGGCGTTATTGTTTTTTTAAATGAAAAATTTTAATTGTGTGATAGATCTGGACAAAACTGTATCTATCATAAGTTTATCTATCTATCATTTTGTTACCTTAACAACGCATATGAAGACCTTTTAGCTCGAGAAAGCAAACACTGCCAGCACCCAGAATCCTCTGGTGCTCCTTTGAGGTGTACTATCTATCCTGAAAGTCATTCTTACCCCAGCTTTGACAGTAAGGATTAGCTGCTCGGTTCTCTGGAGTCAGATGCTATATTCATGAGTTCAGACCACATTGCTTTAACAGCAGTCTTACATTCATTTTCATTGCTTTGAACACTCCATCTTATGATTATACAATGATACTTAAATATTACAGTGTTGAAAAGCTATACATGTCTTATCTATATGTCTATCTATCTATCTATCTATCTATCTATCTATCTATCAACTATCCATATCTACATCTCAATACCCTTTTTATTTTAATTTCTGATAGAATCTCACATATAGTTCAGGCTAGCTTTGAACTCACTATAGAGCCTAGGCTGGTTTTGAATTCATAATCCCATAATTACAGTACTAATGGATGGGTGCTGAGCAGACATTCTAGATATTCCTACCTCAACTTCATGAGTCCTAGGATGACATGTCTGTGTCACCATGTGTGGCTTCAATATATTTATACGTTTACAATAGGAGTTTTAGTTCACTAGATTTATTTCTAGGAACTTGACACGATGGGATACAGCTATAAACAAAATCATCTTGAATTTTCATTTATGGCTGACAGAAATCAGATTAGTTTTTTTTATATTGATATGTACCCATTAATTCTTGGAATATTGACTTTGCACCTGATGACCTCAGTACATTTTCTTATTCATTTTAATAACATGTTCTTCTTGAATCCTTTAAGTTCATCATCATATCACTTAAAATAATGATAATTTTCCATCTTACTCCTATGCTTTTTTCCCCTTCCCTGAGCTGATTTCTATTCAGGACTTCTAATACAGTGTTAATGAACGCAATCACAGTGGGTATCTTTGTCTTGTTCCAAACTCCAGGAGGATCTTGATTTTCTAATACTGCTAGAACACAATCACTTATTAGTAATAATGGATGGATGCTGAGCAGACATCCTAGAATCTTCTTCAGTGATGCGTTTGTTAAATCATGAGAACATAGTTTCCCCATGCTCTGACTTAAGGACATGCCCTCTCTCTTCTCTTCTGTGACACCATCTTACTGTTTTTCCCAGTCTGAACTTGAACACGCAGACTGATCTTCCCTCCACCCCATCAGCTTCTTACATCTGGGGTGGCATTGTGTGCACTAGTGCGCCTCTCTTTGTTTGGTTTATTTCTTGTTTGTAATTTTCCGACTATGCTTAGACTTGCTTCCGGCTGCTTGATGTCAAGTGGGTTTGCAGCAACTAGGGAAGGCCACCCTTCCATCTGTTGCTTAACCATCACAGTTGCTTTATTAGCAGAAAAAACCAACCAACCAACCAACCAACCAACCAACCAACCAACCAACAACCAGCAGCCACAGCAACATCACAACCCATGGGCTGAAATGAAGATGCAAAGGCATCGTCACAGTAAACATAGCTAAAGACTGGAGAGATGCTCACTGGTTAAGAATACCTACTGCTGCTCTTCCAAAGGACCTAGGTTCAGTTCCCAGCACCCATAGGCGACTAACAACTGCCTATAACTCTAGTTCCAAGGAATTTGATCCCCTCTTCAGACTGCTTTAGGTACCAGGCAAGTGTGTGGTACACATGTATACATGCAAGCAGGAAATCATATACATAAAATAAAATAAATTATTGAAAAATTATGTTAACATAAATTATTATGTTAACAAGGTTGAACAAAGTTTGGAGACTTGTAAGGGAGATTTTTATAATCAGAGGCCAATATTATTCCTCTATAATTATCTTCCCATTGTGTCATCTCCCCGTATTCTTTATTTCCCTCTTTATTTACTGTTTTTCTTTCTCATCGTACCAGTTGTTACTGGTCTCCAGATCCGTGTCATGGCTTAATCAATTGCTGCTCGGTGAGGTTATGAAATCAGTAACAATTTCCATTGCTGAACAAGGACTGAGTTTTGAGAAGTTGCTGTGGAAATGAGAAGTTGAAGTCCTGTGTGGAGCAGAGCCCGTGGAAGGGACTTTGCTTCAGATCAACTGAACTTGGAAGTCACCAAATTCTTTCGCATTCATGAGCCTGCAATGGGGTGCTATCCTCTGTTGCTGAACTCTTGTGCAAAATCTCCACATCAGCTATCCAAACTTCCTACCTGTGGGCCAAGTAGATCCTCAAGAAAGGTAGTTGAACAGGGCAGGGGTAGTGCACACCTTCAGTTCCAGCACTTGGGCAGCAGAGGCAAGTGCATCTCTGTGAGTTCGAGGCTAGCCTGGTCTACAGAGTGAGTTCCAGGACAGCCAGAGCTGCACGAACAAACCTTGTCTTGAAAACAAAAACAAAACCCAAAAACACCCAAACAGATGAACAAAACAAAACAAAACAAAACAAAACAAAAACCACGCCACCTAAAACCTAAACACCAAAACTATAGTTGATCTTTAACATGTATTGAAACAGGGTATTATTTCTTGGGAGGCAGATACCAACACTGATAACTGCTACTATTCCTTTGATCTATGGCTGTCTCCTGTTATTTTTTTTTTTTAGTAAGTTTTTACTGCCCTGGGATCTCAAGGCTGTTGGAAATTCTTAAAATGTGTTCAGGAGTAGGGCTGGGGCAATGAGATGATCCTGTGCGTAACAGAGCTTGCTGAGCAAGCGTAATGACCTGAGTTCAGTCTCTGGAGCCCATGTAAAGGGGACAGAAAGGAACAGATTCTGCAGAACTTGTCCTTTGACTTCTGCATCTGCACACACACACACATACATACACACACACACACACACACATACATACACACACACACACACACACATACATACACACACACACACACACATACATACACACACACACACACACACACACACACACACACACACACACACACACACACACACACACACACACACACACACACACACACACACACACACACACACACACACACACACACACACACACACACACACACACACACACACACACACACACACACACACACAC